>NC_091792.1:61535000-62785000 GCF_041296235.1 Equus asinus | reverse complement strand
AAAACGACAAAAGCTGTGGTGCCATGGGAGTAAACAAGAGACTGGACGAGCATATCTATCACTAGAAAACCGCACTCTACATGGTGGAGTGGACGGAGATAGCTCATCAGGCCCTACCACTGTCTTGAGAAATACTCTTCATAAAATCAAACGCCCAGACTCACAAATCACCCTTCCAACTACTAATTGGGGGAACTATCAGAACAGGGCGCTTTTGAGAACAAGCACTAATAAAACAGCTGTAATCAACCTAGAGACAGTTACTGAGCACCTTCTACTTGCAAAGCACTGTAAGAAACAAAGAATAACTGGTCCTGGCTTCAAATAGGCACGGTCTAAAGGAGAGGGGGACTCAAAACACACAGGAAAAAGCTTAACAGTACAAGCACCAGAAAACAGGGCGGGACAAACATGTAAAGGTGTCACCCAGGCAGTGACACTTCTTAATTAGCAGAAATAATAGATGCTCTAAATTCAAAAGACAGACTACAGAGGGGCTGACACAGTGGCCTAGTGGTCAAGTTTGTGCACTCTGCTTCAGCAGCCTGAGGTTTGTGGGTTCAGATCCTAGGCAAGGACCTACACACCACTCATCAAGCCATGCTGTGGTGTCATCCCACGTACAAAATAGAGGAAGACTGGCACAGATATTAGCTCAGGGACAATCTTCCTCATAAAAACAAAAAAAGATTACAGGAAGTAGGAGGAGGCGTGAAGGAAGATTGGTCTGGTATTAGTGGGCTCCAGAAACCAGTTAGAAGGCTACTGCACTCTAAACACAGGGGAATTATGGTCCTTCACTAGGGTAACATCAGAGGGAATGGAAAGGAATGTCGGGATCAAAATATTCATAAGAAAAATCAGCAAGATTTGGCATCTCACTAAATAAGGATAACATATCCTCTATAATAAATTCACTTATAAATCTATCTACATAACATATGACCCACTTTCTTCAACAAAGAACCAATAAATTAAAAGACATATAATCTAATCCCAATATGTAGATCATATCTGGGTGCTATTCAAAGCAAACTTTGGGGAAAAAACTTTAAGAGACAATTGGACATGTGAACACTGAAAAATCTGATGCTATTTACATAACCATTGTTAATTTTTTACATGTACTAATGGTATTGTGATCCTGTTCAAAGTTATAAAAGATGTATTAAAAATATTTGTGGGTAAAATGGGATTTACTTCAAAATAACATGGCAAAGAGGAAAGAGTTGAAGATGTGGCTAGGTAGTATTAGCCATGGGTTCATGGTTTGGGGGGCTGAGTGACAAACACATGTGGTTCCTCATACTATTCTATATACTTAGGCATATCTTTTAAATTCTCCATAACAAAAAGCTTTCTTAAATTGAATGGCAAATACAACTTTTACCTACTCTTTATGTAAATTCTATTTCAGTTTTCCTAAAAGTAGGAAAAAAGGATTATTGACTTGTTTCATACATGGCTCAAAACATGAAGATAAATATTTATTATTAGTAATTATTTCCCATTGTATAGAATTTTTATTTAATTATAAGTATACATACACAGGTTTGATAAAAGTGAAGCACAAGTGAAATTCACCATCATACAAGATACTTCTTTAACAAACTCAAAAGAAGAAGTGTGAAGGGCTCCAGAACCTTAAACTACTAATTTGCAAAAGAAATAGTTTTAATTTAGCTAAATATCACTCATAAGAAAACGCACACTGCTCAAAGTTAAACAATAGAATTATTTCAAATCCGAGTCTGCAAAAATCTAACTTCACAAAGCCCACAAGAGAATAATTCAACTTCACTTTCTACTTTTCACTTTTCTCTTTTGCTTTGTTTTTTGTTTTACTAGTATGTTTATAGACACTGTGTGCTAAAAATAATTCGACGACAATTTAATGGAACTAAGGATTAATAAAAACTATCCTGGCTCTTAGCCTGACACTTGGCAACTGTTGAACGGATCATAAAGATTCCTAAGGTATTGTGATCCAGCAACTTCTTGGATTGGATTGGTTCCTGATGTCACACTTCCTCATGGAGTACTGCTCCTTCCATCTCTGAAACAGAGGTCTAGATTCTCATACAATATCTCGTTTATATTAGCAACAACTCCTACACTCGAGATTGAGACAAAGAGCCTTAAGAAAAAAAGTATTGCCAAAGGAACAAAGAACAAATTTTAAAAACCTCAATAGTGACACTTGGTAGCTTTACGTAAACTTTATTTGTAGTTAGATATCTAGATATCTTATCTAGTATATCACATACTATCTGATAATTTTATGCTGAATCCAGAATTCTGGGGAAATTCAAAACATTTAATTCCTATTAGCTATTCCTTACTTAATCTAGTAACTAACCAGACACACATAATCCTGAGTCCTCATTAAATCAAGTGTGAGTATCCGAGTAGTAGCTCAAGCATAGTGATAAAGAGAGATCCCTTTTTCTTGTATTAAAAAAAAGTTTATTCTTTCTTATTCTGTACCAATAAAAGCACGACATATTTATATATCCAATGATAATGCTAAAATATCATAAATTCTACTATAAGTCTAATTTTTTTCAGACAGGTTTACCAAGCAGGTATCAAACAGTCCATTTTAGCAACCTCTGAGCCTTTGCTGATGAAATTTCAGAAAATCTGTATTTATTGTTATATGATTACCTGCTATTAACTATGTAATGATGAATTCAACCATACATATTTTATTATCTTTTTAGCTCTTGTCTCCTTGATTCATTTTCACAACCGTATTCAAAGGTAGTAAATGATTTGTACACTCAATGATCAGAGTATTTTTTTAAAAGAAAGGGGAGGAATCATCTAAAACTTCTGAGTACACAGAACACTGCTCTCCCCACTTTACTCTGACATAATCAGGGTGGACAGGCTCCCCTAGGACAAGCCTCTTTATGAAATTAAAACATACCACATACTATTCTCCAGAGGAGTAAATTCTATTTGGGCAGAATTATTAGCCTCACTCAAGTCATTCACAGCACAGAGAACAAACAGGTCTATTGTACATACCATAATTACATTTTGCATGACTTCCTTCAATTAAAATCTTTACTTAAATTAGCATCCATATAGCAGTGGAGAAATTTAAAAAGTCATTATCTAATATGACCTAATGATGCCTTCCACTAACAAGGAATCAGTCTGAAAATGACTATATGTTTCAAAGCTGTTACTGGCATAAGGCCCTCCCCTCAGTAGCATTACTCAGTACATCTGCAAGAGAGCTGTATATGCGTGGATCAACTTCGCGTAATTCTGCATATATTTGACTATATATATATTCTTCATATATTCATTCATCTACCAGGATCAGAGTACTTTGAACCCCCAAAGAAGGACTGGGTATGCTTTGCTCATATTAGATACTCATTAATTACCTAATGATCTTGAGTAAACTGATGTCTAGTAAACAACCAGAAGGAATAAAAAGATTTTTAATGATCTTACTGACTACTGCTGGTTGAGATCAACATCTCAAGACGTTGTTCTCACTAGACTGACAGTTATAACCTTCACACTATTAATTAATCACTAAGTTAAATATGACTAAATGGGAAGGAGAAGGTAGCAACATAATTTTACTATAAAACAAGAAAAATCTCTGCCTATCTGTGTCATCTATGGCTAACTCCGGCCGTGTTGGAGAGTCTCTCCCACATGGACTAACGAACCAGCCATTTCACAAAATACCACAGAAATCAGTGTTCAGGTTCTTTAAGGTGTTGAAGTCTAAATCCACTAATGTTTTCTACTTTAGAAGATTCTGGTCTTGAAATCTTACACTTGGTGGGGCAGGGTAATAAAGAAAATCGTAAGAGAAACTCCAAGTTAATATATTAACACTTGCAGTGCTAATACACACACACACACACACAAGAAAACAGAGAGGGCTAAAGAAGAAAATGGATTAAGTGACCAAGGGACAGAAAAGTGAAATTTATACCGAGGATTTCCTTTTTTTTAAAAAGTTCGGCACCTGAGCTAGTATCTGTTGCCAATCTTCTTTTTTTCTTCTTCTTCTTCTTCCCAAAGTCCCCCAATGCATAGTTGTAGTTGCATATCCTTCTGGTTGTGCTATGTGGGACGCCACCTCAGCATGGCCTGATGAGTGGTGCCATGTCCACGCCCAGGATCCAAACCAGTGAAACTCTGGGCCGCCCAAATGGAGCACGTGAATTTACCCACTCACCCACGGGGCCGGTCCCGTACTGAGGATTTCTTTCCCTTTCCAGTTTCAGTTCTGGTGTTTAAAGCAGCACCTCTGAGCAGGCGTAGCTCAGCTGACCCCACAGTCCCTTCAAAGAGTTGGAGGTACACTGCAACAATTTTCACTGCCACCCTTGCTTGGAATTCACCGCAAACAATAGACGAAGGGGAGAAAAAAGCTTCCATTTTGTTTTGTTTTTTTAAGAGGAAAAAAGGAGGAACAGAGTATTTGATAAAATGTCAACTTTCAGCTTTCCTCCCCAAGATAAACTTGTGATATTATTTTTAGCTACTTTTTTTTTTGAGGAAGATCATCCCTGAACTAACATCTGCTGCCAATCCTCCTCTTTTTGCTGAGGAAGACTGGCCCTGAGCTAACATCTGTGCCCATCTTCCTCTACCTCATACGTGGGATGCCTGCCACAGAGTGGTTGGACAAGCAGTGTGTAGGTCCGCACCCAGGATCTGAACCAGCAAACCCCAGGCCGTTGAAGCGGAATGTTCGAACTTAACTGCTGCACTACCAGGCCGGCCCCTTTAGCTCTTTTTAATACAATGTTTTTTGCCTTTAAAAATCAGGCATTATACTTTATACCTTTTTGTATATACTATATTTTAAAAATTCTGCTCAGTTTTTTAAAACCTTACTAAAAGTACTGCTCAATAGAAAAAAGTATACTAGAACCTGAGGTTCCAAATCAGGAGCCAAGGGCTGAATCTGGCCAAGACCTGTTTTGTTTGGACAGCACAATGTTTTGTTTTGCTTTTAAACTGTAATCTGAATGCCTTCAGGCAGGATACGCACTCTCCAATTAGCCAGAGTCACCACTATTTTCCTTACAGTAAATGAGCGTTCTTTAAAACCAAAGAAATTGGAATCCTCATACACTGCTGGTGGGAAAGTTAAATGGTGCAGCTGCTCTGGAAAACAGTCTGGCAGTTCCTCACAATGTTAAGCACGGAGTTACCCCATGACCCAGCAATTCCACTCCTAGATATCTACCTAACAGAAACGAAAACATATGCCCCCACAAAGACTTGCACACAACCATTCACAGCGGCATTATTCATAACAGCCAAAAAGTGGAAACAACCCAAATACCCATCAACTGATGAATGGATAAACAAAACAATACAATGAAATACTACTCCATCATAAAAAGGAATGAAGTACAGATAAATCCTACAACATGGATAAACCTCAAAAACATTACGCCAAGTAAAAGAGGCCAACCACAGAAGAGCACGTATTGTATGATTTCACTTATACGAAATGTCCAGAATACACAAATCTCAAATCTACAGAGACAGAAAGTAGATTAAGAGGATAAAACAAATATCATAAAATTAGATAATGGTGCTGGCTACACCACGGTAAATAAAAACCTGGAATTGTTCACTTTAAAGGGGTGAATTACATGGTATGTATATCTCAGTAAAGTAGTTAAAAATAAACACACCAAAGACATCCATTCAGTTCTTAGATCTTGTGAATTACATTAATCCCTAAATTTGGTTCTGAAATTGTGGTCTGAGGATTCCGGGGGATCCCCTAGAGCTTTTCAGGGGGTTTTGAGGTCAGAACTATTTTCATAATACTGAGACATTTTTGCCTTTTTCACTGTGTCGATATTTGCACTGATGGTGCAAAAGCAAAGATGGGTGAAACTGCTGGCACCTTTGGCACAGTGACACGAAAGTATACTGATTACTGGTAGTCACTGCACTCTTCATCGCCACATACCTGCAGCAAAAAAAATCTTTTCACTTCAGAAGGTCCTCAATAAGGAATAAAAATTATTAATTTTCTTCAATCTTGACTCTTGAGCACACATCTTTTTAATACTATTCATGACAAAATGGGAAGCAGCTATGAAGTGCTTCAGCTGCATACCAAAATATAAAAAGTGTGACTGAATGAGCCGTGGGCCAAACTAGTCACTTATGTACTAGAACAGCACTTTCACTGGAAACAACTGTCAGTTCCTATGGGAAAATGCATTCTCATTTCCAAACTCACCTATACATAACTTTTCAAACACAACTCTTTCACAAAGTGGAGGCTGCCACTCTCCATGGAAAATCACACCTTACTTCCTTTTAAAACACATTTTAAGTATCTCAATTAAGTTTTTAGCCAGTTAGCAGGGAAGGACTGTTGGTGGGTAGAGGAGAGAATGAGGCAAAAGGCAGAAGATAAAACAGGCTAAGAAACTATTTTGCCCTATCATTGGTGACAGGCTAACTAGCATTAACATTTGATTATAGGATAAAATGTTAATAAGTTTTAAGATATAATTCAAACAAAAAAGGCTGCAAGATTTATTTAGTTCTTTAAAAGGGGACTGTTGTACATCACGGTACTATTGTAATAGTTACAAAAGGGACTTAAAGTGCTCCTAAATGCTAAGATCAAACTTTGAGAATTACTCCTGTAAAAATTTACTAAGAATAGATAACGAATCAGTCATTTATTAGCCCTAAAAGATGATTTGTAAATATGTTGCTGATGAAGATTTGGAAAACCCCAAGGACCAATCTAGAAAATTAAAGTGATTGAGAGCAAAAACATAATTCCAAAAATACATTTAATTGTACTAGTAGTATAAGCAGTGTGGCTCTGCATGAGAAAAGAAATAGACCAACCCTCTCAGTGTGTATCCAGTACTACACATATAAGAAAAAGACTGCTCTAGTCACTAGAGTGTTCGCGTAGTGTTGAGGAATACAAAGAGTTCGTCCTTAGTCTTTCCCATCTTTGCTAAAACCCCTTTGTTCTTACCCTGTGTTCACAACTAATGTTTTGACCTGGCTTCCCAAGTTGGTTGATACTAAGAAGTAGAAGCCTGGATGGCAAGGATTAATATTTTATTCACTGTAAACATAAAATTAGAGTTATAGCTCTCTAACGGATGTCATGTTAGTCCCTAAGAGCCCCATCAACTTTGGGCAAACTAGAGAAAATAAAGTTTCTGACTTTGCAAAGCTGAAATTTTTATAGAACTAGGTAATTTCGTGATAGGCACATAATAGTCAAGGATTGAACTAAATATATTTTGGTTTTAAAAAATTTTACTTTATGAAATTACAGCTCACTAAATATACCATGGACTACAACTTAAATACAGGCCGTAATAACAATAACAGTAATACTCAGAGTAACAGCTAACATTTATATAAGGTTCACTATACACCAGGCACTGCCATTTTACATATTTTAACTCATTTAATCCTCCTAACAACCTACAGGCAGGTACTATTATAATCTCCACTTCAGAGATCAATAAACTGAGGCAGAGGAAATCTAAGTAACTTGCTCCATATCACACATGTTATGTGGTAGAGCTGAGATTCAACCCAGGATGTCTGGCTCCAAAGGAAAGGTTCTTAATCTCTTCTTAGCCTTGTGTTATCAATTTTCTGAATTTTAAGTATCTTATTTTTCAAAACAGTTTTGAAATTCCATATATAGCACAGCAAAAATGTCTCTTGAATCCCCATGATTAAGCTGTTAAACTGGGAATGGTTTACCCACTCATTTAACCATGGCTTCTGTCAGTTTTAATAAGCACAAATATCAAATCACGAAATTTTCAGACATTAACGCAAAATTAATCAGAAAAACACATAAATCATTGTTTTAAAATTTACATATGTTCACTTTCAAAGTATAATAACTTGAATTAAGTACACACACAAAATTAGTCAGTTTTAGATTAATAGAATTGGATACTATTTTAAAAGCAAGGATATTGTAGCTTTTAAAGGAAAAATATTAATTTGAGCCTTTCTGACTATAATTTAAACTGACTCAAATCACTTATGTGTTAGTTTCAAATCCCTGGCTCTCTGGTTACACAGAGAGCTCCTATCAAACCATCACTCGCCCTATGGATTAGTCATTACACAAGGCGGACTGTGATTAACCTCATGTCATATAAGACAGCTTTTAATTTGTGCTTTCCTCCCTATTTTTCCGCAAATTTAATCAAATCAACATGTACCGCTGGACTGCTACATTCCAAAATTTCTATTTTGTCTTTTCACCCTGATATTATATTAAAAGAAAAAGCACTTCTCATGAGGTGGTCTTTTGTGATACTAGTAATGTTTTTGTTTTTTATCTGGGTGCCAGTTATAGGAGTGTGATCAACTTATGAAAATTCATCAAGCTGTATACACTTTTGTATATTTTACATGTCTATATTATATTATTGTATATTACAAGCTTCAACAAAAGCTATATGTCTTAACTTCACCAAAAACCATTACATACCAACCTTATTGGCAGCTGTCACTTTTAAAAGTTTTTTAAAAGTACTCTATAGCACTGAGTAATACTCAATTTATATTTTCAGCATATGGGAAAAAAAGAGCCAATCCAAGATATTCTACAGAACCAAAAAGTGCTATTTAATTCTTTCACAAATCCCTGAGATTCAAAGATCTCAAAAGGAAAGAAAACATATTTTTTAGCTTCTATGTGCTCATTTTATTCTCACAACAACCCTATCATGTAGATACTATTACACATTTGTGGTGGACTGTTCTCCAACGACAGCCACAATACATATCCCACCCCAAAAGCTTTTCTTTACGTGACACTGACGTTCCTCCACTGAGAGATAAGCCTATGTTTCCACTTCTTGATACTGTGTAGAACTTGCCACCAGCCTTGAGCAAGAAGATGTGACAGAAGTGATGCTGCATGACTCCCAAGGTTAGGACACCAAAGGTAATACTGCTTCCGCCCGGCTTTCTCACTCTCTCAAAACACTTGCCCTTGGAACCTGCCACCAGATTATGAGTAGGTATTCTGCCCACAGCCCCAGCTGCATCTCCAGCCAACAGGCAGCATCAACTACCAGACGTGGGTGACCAAGCCTTCTCCAGATGATCCCAGCCCCCAGCCTTCAAGTCTTCCAGCTAGACCCCAGGCAGTCAGAGCAGAGACAGGCCATTCCTGCCGTGCCCTGTCTGAAGTGACCCACAGAAACCATGAGATAATAAATGACTGTTGTTGTTTTAAGCCACTAAGACTTTGAGGAAATTGGTTATGCCGCAATAGTAAACTAAAACACTTCATAAATAAGGAACACAGGTAGGCAACCATGCTGGCAAGTGGCAAAGCCAGAAGCGGAATCCAAGTCAGTCTACATATGAAGCCCACACTCTTTCTACCATAGGATACTGCCTCCAACTCTCTTCTGAGGTGCCCACATTTCCAAATAAAGCAATAGTCCCCAGACTGAACATTCTAAAAGCAATAAACAGCTGCCAAAATTAACTATTTCAATTAATACTCAGAACAATAAGTCATTCAATTAACAGGCTCAAAATCCTAGCAAGATTTTTGACACAGCTATACCCTTCACACCCTAATAACATCATATCTCATAATACCCATATCCTAGAGATGCTTAAGAAATATCTCTACATCGATAACAATAAACCTGATAATTTACAGAACACTTTACAAAGCACTTTAACAATCACTAATTCGATCTGCAGAAAACACCTCTGTGAGACCGGTAAGACAGGCATCATACAGATGAGGCTCAAAAAAGTTAAAAATAACTAGCTACAATAACATAGTTAAATAGGGATTCAATTTCAGATTTGCTGACTCCAAGTCCAGTGGTCTTTTCAACTCAATCCAACTCAACTTGAAAGAACATTTATGGAGTGCCTTCTGTATGTATTTCCATATACAGCACTGTTTCTACAAGTATTTGTGAAGTATCTACTTTGTGCAAAACATCATGGCAGGCACTTTCTAGTTTGTGCTCTCCACTTCCAGGGTCAGTACAAAAACATCTCTGATATGGCTGATCTCTCCAAAAAGCCAGTCTTTCCCCATTTTGACCCATTTTTTCCCCACTTTGACCCATTCTGTCTACACTGCCAACTAACAACTTTTCCTATGCTATCTCTTAATCACAATATTCAAAGATTGTCAAAGATGACATCCTACCCATAAAAATACAGGCCAAATTTCCTTGTCTGTCTTCAAGGTCTTCTGTAATCTGATCCCAGCTTATTTAATTAAATAAACTTCCCTGCACTTACCAAGAAAAATCAAGTTAATCTCTTCCTTCTTCCTCAAATTCACTTTCTCCACACCTTCTTGCCCTCCCTTTTAATGTTCATACTATCATCCAAATCCAGAAGTGATGCTCAAGGATTCACCCTCAACCCCTGACAGATAGTCCTTCCAAGATCTTAAAATCTACTGTGGAGCTACAATTAACAACCCAAAGCAATATATAATAATTCAATTCGGTAGTACAGATTATAGCTTACATGGATTTAAAGAAAAGGAATCACTGAGGGCTGCAGGAATGCCTTCAGGAAGAGAGCAGCACTTGAAGTGTGCCCTGCCTGACAGACAGGATTCAAATTAGCAGAAGTAAAAGCAACTCAAGCTGAAGAACAACCTAAAGGTCTTTCCTTCTACCTCACTTCTTCCCCTTTACCTCTCAGCTAACTCTCCAGCTGGGACCATCTCCTTCAAGAAGCCTTCCTCAGTTATTTCACAACCTAACCTAAGCTCTCTTCTCTGAGCTTCTAATACAGTTACTGGCTATGACACTCATTCTGGCACTTAGTTATTCCACATTATAGACCTCATCTCTTCAACTTGACAGCAATATGTCTCTACATGGTAAGCATTCAGGATTTGCTGCGCTGAACTCAATTCAGCAGTCATTGTTGCTTTCAGTCATTTAAAACTCCATTGATCATAACACTGTTTCTTAACTTACCGGGCATCTCCTTTGGCAAGATTAGTATTTACAGGATTAAGAATAACCTTGTTTGCATCCACATCCACCACACATTTGGTATGCAAGTCAATTTCTGCAGGGAAAAAAAAAGAAAAAAAGACAGGAAAAAGACATTTTTTAAAGTAACGTTTCAGAAAAAGCATTTGACAAAAATTCAACACTCTTTCATGATAAAAATACTCAGCAAACTAGGAATAGAAGAGAACTTCCTCAATCTAATAAGGTGCATCTACAAAAACCTGCAGCTAACATCATGCTTAATGGTGAAAGACTGAACACTTGGCCTCTAACATCAGGAACAAGACCGGGATGTCTACTGCCACACTTCTGTTCAACAGTGTACTAGGAGTTCTGCTCAGGGCAGCCCGGCAAGAGAAACAAATAAAAGGTATCCAGATCGGAAAGAAAGAAGTAAAACTCTACTTGTAGATGATATGATCTGTATATAGAAAATCCTAAGAAATCTGCTAAAAAACTATTAGAATAAACAAGTCATGCAAAGCTGTAGGATACAAGATCAACATATAAAAATCAGTTGTGTTTCTACACACCAGCAATCAAATACCCAGAAGTTGAGAAAATAATTTCATTTATAACATGAAAAAGATTTAAATACTTAGGAATAAATTTAAAGATTTTTTTTTCCTTTTTCTCCCCAAAGCCCCCCGGTACACAGTTGTATATTTTTAGTTGTGGGTCCTTCTAGCTGTGGCATGTGGGACACCGCCTCAGTGTGACCTGATGAGTGGTGCCATGTCCACGCCCAGGATCCGAACCGGCGAAACCCTGGGCCACCGAAGCAGAGCATGTGAACTTAACCACTCAGCCATGGGGTTGGCCCCCAGGAATAAATTTAAAAGAAGTACAAGACTTGTATGTTGAAAATTCTAAAACACTTTTGAAAGAAATTAAAAACTTAAACAAATGGAAAGACATCTTATGTTCATAAATTGAAAGACTTAATATTGTTAAGATGGGGGCCGGCCCAGTGGTGCGGTGGGTAAGTGCGCACGTTCCACTTCGGTGGCCTGGGATTCCCCAGCTTGGATCCCAGGTGCAAACATGACACCACTTGGCAAGCCATGCTGTGGTAGGCGTCCCACATATAAAGTAGAGAAGGATGGGCATGGATATTAGCTCAGGGCCAGCCTTCCTCAGCAAAAAGAGGAGGATTGGCCGCAGATGTTAGCTCAGGGCTAATCTTCCTCAAAAAAAAAAAAAAATACTGCTAAGATGGAAATACTCCCCAAATTGGTCTACAAGATTCAGGGCAATCCCTATCAAAATCCCAGCTGGCTTTTTTTTTCCAAAAATTAACAAGACAAGCTGATCCTAAAATCTATATGGAAATGCACAAGACCGAGAATAACCAAAACAATCTTGAAAAAGACAAACAAAATAAAAGACTATACTCACCAATTTCAAACTTACTACAAAGATCAAGTAATTAAGATAGTGTAGTACCACTAGAAGGATGGAAGGACAGACATAAAGAGCAACAGAACAGAGTCCAGAAATATACCGTCACATTTGTGGCCAACTGACTTTGACAATGGTGTCAAGACAATCCAATGGGGAAAGTACAGTCTTTTCAACAAATGGTGGTGGGACAACTGGATATCCACATGCAAAAGAATAAACACCATACACAAAAATTAAGTCCAATCGATCACAGACATACATATGTAAGAGCTAAAACTATAAAACTCTTAGAAGAAAACATAAGGATAAATCCACATAACCTTGGGTTAGGTAATGGTTTCTTAGACACCAAAAGCACAAGCAACAAAAGAAAAAAATAAATTGAAAGTCATCAAAAGGAAAATCTTTTGTGCTTCAAAGGACACCATCAAGAGAGTAAAAGACAAGCCACAAAATCAAACAAATATTTGTAAGTCATATATCTATAATAAGGGACTTGCATCAGAAAATATAAAGAACTCTCACAACCCAATAATTTTATTATAGACAGGGGCCGGCCCTGTGGCATAGTGGTTAAGTCTGGTGCATTCTACTTCAGCAGCCCCGGTTCATGAGTTTGGATCCAGGGCATGTACCCACACCACTCTTCAGTCATGCTGTGGTGGCAACCAACATATAAAGTAGAGGAAGACTGGTAAAGGTGTTAGCTCAGGGAAAATCTTACTCAAGCAAAAAAAAGGGGAAGATTGGCAACAGATGTTAGCTCAGGGCTAATCTTCCTCAGCAAAAAAAAATAAAATAAAAATGATTGTGCTGATAGTTGCACAGCTGTGTGAGTATAATAAAAACCAGTGAATTGGCTTAACTGTATGGTACGTGAATTATCTCTCAAAGCTATTT
Organism: Equus asinus; assembly: GCF_041296235.1. Lineage (NCBI taxonomy): Eukaryota > Metazoa > Chordata > Mammalia > Perissodactyla > Equidae > Equus > Equus asinus. The sequence goes on along the minus strand of NC_091792.1, from coordinate 62,771,663 downwards.
ACAAAAAACGTATAGGCCACATAATGTTTATGTTCTCATATTTTTATATTCTTGTATTTTTCTGACCCAAAGTATGAAACTGTTTCTGTTTGCCTTATCTCCACTACCAAAAGATAAGCTCTAAGGAAAGGAGCTGCACTACATTGGAGTTATTTTCTATTTCCCAAAGAACCTTGGCCAAAGATCAATGTCATACTTATTATAATTTAAGAGTATTTCCACTGCCAGGAAAAGTCATTTCTTTTTTCATTTTACTTTATATAACTGAAACAAATGCAAAAACAACAACAAAGACAAAAATTTTCCTCCATGTACCTGCCACAACTTAACTTTTCTCATATAAGTTATTCTACATTTGTTCTCAAAGATACATTCTAGAAATATAAAAAAACTGAGTGGTCTTTTAGCCAATACATTTTTCAGACAAAGAGAACTGAAAGAAAACTGTAGAGCAATGTTTTACTCAGGTCTGGAAGACCAACCCCGAAAAGGCCACAGTTCCACTGTGGTCGACCAGCACTAGAGTCTATCTGTAAGGCTTTGTGTCTAAACCCACCCTAGACCGTCACAGAAACGCTGCAAGAAACTCTCAGCCTCACTGCAAAAACTTTTCAAACACCCAATTTTACTTCTTCCTTTCCTTAGGTCCAGAGCTAAGCAAGTTTGCAATCATCAGACTCTGTTACTCTTACTCCTTAATGGCTTCTGACCACATTGTATTGGCTGGCCCCTTACAGTCAAATCTGTATCATACACAAATGCATTATCAACTCTCCGGAAACTGTACTGTGACTCAGAATCCACTATGCCACCACCCACCACAAAGTTAGTTATTAGTTTCTTGCAGGAACATTTGGTCTGAGCAGAGGAGCTGCATGCATAGCTCTTTATGCAGAAGTATACATCTAGAATGCAAACCTGAAAAGCTGCAAATCAAATATTTTCCCCAGTAAGTGCTCTGCCTTCATTTCAAATGATCTTTAATTGAGAAAGGATCCAAACATTTTCCTTCATTTGTGTGCTTTCTCCCTATCCTCTTCACAGCTCCTCCCTCCTCCGTCTCACGTCTTCATTAGATACAACTAATAATTTGGAAGCATTAAGTGGCATGATTAAGGAACCAATCCCTGGAAAATCCTATATGATACAAAGAATCACCTAATATCTAATCTACCCAACCTAAACTCATTTTGTCCTAAAGACTGCAACTTACAAATGTTCCTGCATCTAACATTCGCCAAAAGCAGCATTTAAAATAGAAACAACTATCTTCACTTCTTTATTAGCTTCTTTATTAGCTCAGTTTTTGTAATCAAAATTCCTACCCCAACTCTGCTGACTGATGGATACATATTAATAGAAGACTTTTCACAAGACTGTTTAGAATATGGGTGGAACATCTAGGACACACACCCAAGCAAATAAATGCAATGAGATTTGATGAGTTTAAGGGTCAGATGTCTGAAAAGCATTTTAATATAAAATGCTATAGCTAGTATACCATCAAATGTTACTAACTGGTTGAATTAAATTATACTGCTACAAGATTCTAAACGTGACACTTTCTCCATAGAAAACTTCTTGTGCCATACTGCTTAGAAAGCAAAGCAGTGATTAAATAGCAGTAACAAACTTAGGCTTTAAAGTTAACCCAAATTTTAAAAATTTTAAAAAAAATTTTTTTTAAACACCTAACAAAAATCCGAAAGATAAACAGCTTCCTCTTAGTTTGGAACAATACTTAGATTAAAAAGATAAGGACCTAGCTGCTATGCATTGCCTTTGCAAAAATAGCATTCAAATACACCCATATTCACAGCAGCATTACTCACAACAGACAAAAGGGGGAAGCAACCCAAGTGTCCATCAATGACTGAATAAACAAAATGTGGTGTGTGTGTGTATATATATATATATATATATATATACACACACACATACACATTCAGTGGAATATTATTCAGCCTTAAAAAGGAACGAAATTCTGCTAAAACATGGATGAACCTTGAAGATATTCTTTTAAGTTAAATAAGCCAGTTACAAAAGGACAAATACTGTATGATTCCACTTACATGAGGTACCTAGAGTAGTCAAATTCATAGAGAAAGAAAGTAGGATGGTGGTTGCCAGGGGCTGGGCTGAAGAGGCAACAGGGGAGGTAGTTTCATGGGTAAGGAGTTTCAGTTTTGCAAGATAAAAAAAGTTCTAGAGATGAATGGTGGTGATGCTTGTACGACAATGTGAATGTACTTAACGCCACTGAACTGGACACTTAAAAGTGGTTTAAGAGGGTAAATTTTATGTTATGTAAACTTTACCACAATAAAAAAATAGTACTAAATACTCATCATTATTATAACAAGTAACACATGGACAAGAGTTTATTCCTAGTAAAGTCTAAAACAATGAGATTGGGATTTAATTAGAACTATGTCTAAAAACCAATAAAAAACCAGAGTGATCTTAGTGTTCAGTAATACTGTAAGCTTATGTCATGACTAACCAAGCTTTATAGTCCTCAGAACCATGAATGCTTTGATGTGTCCATGAGTCCTTAGAAAAAAGAAATTTACTCCACTAACAATAAAGACCCCGTATTATTTCCCAAACAGGATGCTTTTCTAGGTGAAGTTCCTCAAGATGAGTACCGAAACATCTACAGCTGACAATTCAGCTTATTCAGCCAGCAAATTAGTCACCTGTAGAAGTGAACAATAATTTGAAACAAGTCTTTCTTCAGTGCATAAATCAGCTATGACTCACTCCTCAGTGACATCACAGCAAGAGACGGGCAGGGCCTGAGAGACTCCCCTTACATAACTCCTGTTCCGTGTGGGGAAACGCATCACTCTCAGTGTGGACAAAACCATTCTGAGCTGCCCATTTAGTAATCTGCTTTTCTAATTCTCCAGAAAATTAATAACAATTTTCACACAAACCCTACTACTCAGAAATATAATTGTACCTCCCTTTACCTACCAGTCATGTTTCTAAAAAGCTAACTATGACTTACTCTTAAATTCACAAGGGTCCATTTTTAAAAGGAAGATAGTAAATTACCTGTAAGATTCACACTGTGATTAAATTGCAAACTCTGCATGCTATATAAGGTTCTATCGTCAACTAATTTGTGTCACATGCCTAATACTTCTACGTGTCTATGCATGCTCATATGAATAAAATATTCATCACTAATATTTGACGTATGAAGGACTTGTTTTCCCAACTACAGTACAATACTCTTATTGGCAGAATACAGAATATGACTTACACTTCTTTACTAATAAGTTGCTTGGGACTTCCTTGAGGCCACTGACCCAGGGAGGAAATAAATTATGTGATGCCACACAGGGAAACAAGCAAACTGGTAGTATGCTTTCCAGTAAGAGATATATAAGATATCCTAATCACCTATTTTTATGTTTTACCAGTGAACACAAAAATCTATTCAGTAAATAAAAATATAATAACTGAAGGGAAGCAGGCAGGAGGAGAGCAAAAAGGGTAAAGGGACACATATGTATGGTGACAAACAGAAACTAGATATAATAATGTACATCTGAAATTTACACATTATAAACCAATGTGACCTCAATAAAATAATTTTAAAAATATATATAAGTAACTGAGCTCATGGGACCGGCCCCGTGGCCGAGTGGTTAAGTTCACGTGCTCCGCTTTGGCGGTCCAGGGTTTCACTGGTTTGGATCCTGGGCGCAGACATGGCACCGCTCCTCAGGCCATCCCACATGCCACAACCAGAAGGACCTACAACTAAAATATACAACTAGGTACTGGGGGAACTTGGGGAGAAAAAGCAAGAAAAAAGAAGATTGGCAACAGTTGCTAGCTCAGGTGCCAATCATTAAGGAAAAAAAAGTAACTGAGCTCTAATATGGCTAAAGAAAAGATTGAGGAACGAAGGAAGATTCAAAACAGTATGCCTGATAAGGAGAAAAGAGGTCATAGGATAAAAATAATTAAAATAATCTATGTGGCCCAAAACATAAACGTGTATATTCAAGAAACTAATCAACCTCAGAAGGCTAGGAAATAAGTATTTAAAAACTTAGAAGGCAAAACCAGAATAGCCAAAACAATCTTGAAAGAGAAGAACAAAGTAGAAAGACTACACTCAAACTTACTAAAAAGCTACAGTAATCAAGACAGTGTGGTACTAACATAAGGATAGACACATAAATCAATAGAACAGGACTGAGAGTCCGGAAATATACCATCTGGTTTATAGTCAAATGATTTCAACAAGGGTGCCAAGACAATCCAATGGGGGACGTACAGTCTTTTCAACAAATGGTGCTGGGACAATTGGATATCCACATGCAAAAGACTGAAATTGGACCTCTACCTCACATCACATTCAAAAATTAACTCCAAATGGATCAAAGATCTAAATGTAAGAGCTAAAACTATAAAACTCTTAGAAGAAAACATAGGCATAAATCCACATGATGTTGGGTTAGGTGATTGCTTCTTAGCTATAGCATCAAAAGCACAAGCAACAAAAGAAAAAAATAGATAAATGGGACCACATCAAAATGAAAAATTTTTGTGCTTCAAAGAACACTGTTGAGAATGAAAAGGCAACCCACAAAACCAAGAAAATATCTGCAAATCATATATCTGACAAGGGACTGGTATCCAGAATATATTAAGAACTCTTACAACCCAATAATAAAAGACAACTCAATTTTTAAAATAAGTATAGGGTTTGAATAAAGATCTTTCCAAAGATATGCAAATGGCCAATAAGCACATGAAAAGATGCTCAAATCATTAGACATTGGGGAAATGCAAATCAAAATTACAATGAGATACCACTTCTCAGCCCCTAGGATGGCAATAATCAAAAAGACAGACAACAAACGTGTTGGTGTGGACATGGAGAAATTGGAAGCTTCATACACTGTTGGTGGGAATGTAAAACAGTGCAGTTACTTTGGAAAACTATTTAGCAGTTTCTCAAAAGTTAGAGTTACTATATAACCCAGCAATTCCACTTATACGGATATACATATCCAAGAGAATGAAAATATACATCCACACAAAAATTTACATATAAATGTTCACAGCAGTATTATTTATAATAATCAAAAAGTGGAAACAAGCCAAATGCCCATCAACTGATGAACGGGTAAACAAAAGATGGCATCTCCATATCACGAAATATTATTCAGCTTTAAACAAAATGAAGTATTGATGCACACTACAACATGGATAAATCCTGACTACATTATGCCAAGTGAAAGACGTCAGATGCAAAAGTCCACATATTGTATAATTCCATTTATATGAAATGTCCAGAATAGGCAAATCCATAGAGACAAGAAGTAGATTAGTGGTTGCCAGGGGCTGAGGGGAGGGTGGAGCGTGTAGGAGTAGGGGTGGCTGGAGAGTAATACTAATGGGAGAGTCTTTCTTTGGGATGATGAAAATGTTCTGGAATTGGATAGTGGTGATAGTTGTACAGTTCTGCAAATACACTAAAAGCCATTGAATTGTACACTTTTCATATGTGAAAAATATCTTTAAAAAAAACTTGGGAGGAATGACCTCACTGCTCTCAAGAGATATAAAATACAGTTAGAGTCCTTCAACCACATTTCTAAATACTCACTACTCTGAAGATCCCAGCCAACCCACTTCTTCTTGTTCTCAATTAATAACCTCATACTTGGGCCAGCCCCATGGCCGAGTGATTAAGTTCACGTGCTCTGTTTCTGCGGCTCAGGGTTTCGCCAGGTTCAGATCCTGGGCACAGACACGGCACCGCCCACTGGGCCACGCTGAGGCAGCGTCCCACATGCCACAACTAGAAGGACCCACAACTAAAAAAATATACAACTATGTACTGGGGGTATTTGGGGAGAAAAAGGAAAAATAAAATCTTTCAAAAAAAAACCTCATACTCTATCTCATCAAGAAAATTAAGCACTCCAGGGTCTTCCCATTATATAATTATCCTCTTCTCATATTTCAAAATTTTCCCTCTCCTACTGGCTCTTTCTCTCTTTCTATAACAATACTCAGACTCAAAAAAAGAAAAAAAAGGCCTCTTCCTAACTACACTTTTAGATTCCACTCCTTACCCTTCCCTTCTACACGGAGTGTTTTGAAAGAATATTCATGTATACTCACTGTCTCCATATTGGCATGCCCACTTATTTCTCAGCCCACTACCAACACACCAACACTAATTCATTCAGTCAAAAGTATGCTCCTGAAAATTACCATTGACTGCCAAGATGCCAAATCCACTGACTGCAACTCAGCGTTATCACAGTTATCCTACACGCCACTCCTGGGAGATCTGACTACTGACCATTCCTTCCTTGACACCTTTTCCTCCCTGGGCTTCCACAATACTTTCACCTGCTTCTCCTTCTGTCTCTCTTCTTGGCCTCTGTGACCTCCTCCTTCACACACGGCTTAATTTGGTGTTCTGTCTTTTAAATATAGTAATAACTCCCAAATGAAAATGTATCTCCAGTCCCTTAGTTTCAGACTCACATATATAACAGCCTTCTGGATCCATCCACTTGGCTGCACTTCAGACACCTAAAACTCAACAAGTCTGCTGAATTTCTTACATGAATGCACTATATCTTATTCATAGTAGTAGGTGCAGGGTATGGCACATGATAAGCACTGACTAAATATTGTTGAATGTGCAAGAATAGAACTCATCATTTCCCACACCTGCACCCTTAAACTTGCTTCTCCTATCCTTCTGATCTCAGTTAATGACACCAGCATTCACTCACTTAGCTATCTAAATCATCGGCTTTGCAGTCTTCCTACATTTCCTAAATTTCAGTTGCTTTCATACCACCTTGACACATTCTTGCTGGATATATCTAGAACGCAAGATGCTCTTTACCCAGCCCATCTCTCAGGAATGTGTTTGCAGCCAGCAACCTTGAGATAAAAAGTCTTCCTTGAGGACAAAGAGCAGGCTTACTTACTACTTAAAAGCAATGGATTCCCCAAGCTCAGTGTTCCTCAGATGCAACACAAACCCCAGTGTTTGCACAGCATCCATCTGGACCCCTCCACGGCACTCCCGTGGGATTTGCAGGCAAGGGGAAGTGCTCACACAGATGCTGTGCCATGAGTAAGTCCTCTGACCCAGAAGTCCTATGTCTTCTACCAGCATGCATGAAACAAATAACAACCTAACTTATTAGCTTGTAAGCAGGGTAAAGACACATAGATTACCTTCCTAAATCATCACTTTAACAGTGTCACTACTCTATTCAAAAACCTAGAGTCACTGTACTCCTCAAACCACGTTCAAGACTCTTCTGAATCTGCCTGTACCTCACCTAAATAACTTCACATGCCTCCATCCCCCACATACCTCTCCACTTCAGTAAGGCCAACTTCCATCACTCTTCTCATCCCTCACTCCCTGTACTCTTCCAGCTTTTCCATGAAAGCACAGAATTTAAGGGCTGGGGCTCTCAAGTTGAACAGCCTAGGTTTCAATCCTGTGTCTCCACTTGACAGTTATGTGATTTGGGGCAGGTTGCTAAGCTTTAAGTTCCCCTTTTCTCATCTGTAAAATGGAGTTACAGTGTAAATGCTTCCTAGCATTGTTGTGCGGATTAAATGAAATAATCTAGTTCAGTGTTTGGGACCATGTCAGCGCACAGTAACCTCTCAATACCTGTTACTTATACAGATACCGTCTCCTTCCTGCTGTCTGAATTTTTACAGCTAACTTCCTCACTGTTCTTGCAAATGTCTTGCTAATTCCTACATCAACGTTTTGCTAATTCCAACAACTCATGTTATGCACCCCACCTGCCATACCTTCCTCCCTGCCCACTGTCTTCAACTCATTCCTCATCATTCTCAAGTCCCACCCCCATTTCTTTAATTCATAATGCACCATCATCATTACACTGTGTACACGTATTCTTATAATTGACTCGCCTGTGCATCTCTTATTACCAATAAGACAGTGAGCTCCTTTGGTCAAAGATCACGACTTATGCTTCTCGTGTATCTTGCACATCTTTGAAAATTATGTAAACTCAGGAACACAAGATTCCTTTAAAGATCATCATGTCCAATACAGTAGTAAAAGCACAGGCTTTAATGGCAAAGTAGGTGAATTCAGGGTCCAAAATACTGGTTTTGTAATTCTGGGAGTTACTTAACCCCTCTGAGATTCTGTTAAATAATAATTCTATAACTACCTTTCAAAGTTTTGTTTGAAGAATGAAATAAGGTATAAAAAGTACCAAACTGGGGCCGGCCCAGTGGCATAGTGGTTAAATGCGCCTGCTCCACTTCGGTGGCCCAGGGTTTGCTGGTTCAGATCCCAGGTGCAGACCTACACACCACTCACCAAGCCATGCTGTGGAGGCATCCCACATACAAAACAGAGCAAGATTGGCACAGATGTTAGCTCAGCAACAATCTTCCTCAAGCAAAAAGAGGAGGATTGGCAACAGATGTTAGCTCAAGGCCAATTTTCCTCACCAAAAAAAAAAAAAAAAAGTGTACCAAATTCTGTAGCTCACAAATAGAAAGCTCCCAAAAAGTAGCTATTATTTTTCCTTCAATCAACACGTGATGAATTGCATGGGTTAATTAATACAATCTTTTAAAGATATCTACAGCTTCTGAGAATTAAAGTCCAATACCAATTAAATCATGGATTGTGTCCCATAGACCAGTTAGTTTCACACACTTCCCCACAGACTACACTGCTCATCTTTGCCAAGTGTTTTTAAGAACATGCTTTGTGGAACACAAGGGAATCTGATCAGCAAGCACAGAGGTCAATAATAAATCCATTTCCACTCAATACAATCTCACATCTCAATCCATCTGCTTAACAAATAGTTTCATCAGTGGTTTCTTTCATCTTCAGAATTTAAGAAGTGGAAAAGTTAGACATTTGTCATTGTTTTATGGAGGTGAGGGGGTAAAAGTAAATGCCGATTCAAACAAATTTTATTTTATTTTATAAACTTGTACTTTCTTCTCCAAAAGCCTCTGGCCCTATGCATATAAATCCCAATTTCAGTCAGAGTTGACAGCAGAAACAAAACAATGTTGTAAGAGATGTGTCTCATTCTCCATCAGATGGTAGTAAAACAAGTACCTTCTGTTTTAGAAAATATGTTAGAAATTTCCATCCACAGTCATCCTTAACTCCAACATCAGCGATCTCTCTGAGGAGGCTTAACCACCACCAATGGTCTCAGGTCAAAAACTCCTTCCTGTTCCAAACAGATTCTCCCACCCTCCCCCACCTTTCATTTCCTACAGATTAGCTGTTTCTTCGCTGACTGCCGAGGTCCTCTAAGCTTCCTCCTACTTCAGCTTCACCTGGTCTCTTGATTCACATGTACTTGGTTTTGTGCAGCCTCCTCCCTCTTCCTATTCGCAGGGCCTCAGCTTTACCACGCGCTCCTAAATGTTGCTCAGCTGTGCCCTCAATCAGCCCTCTGCCCAGGCTTTTCCATCTTGCCCTGAGATCTGGCAATCTTCTCCTTCATGCTAAGACCCACACGAAGTTCTAAAACACTAAACAGAACCCCTGGACCAGCCACCCTGAACCCAGACTTCTGGGCCTAGCGTTCAGGGCTCCCGGTAGTTTCACCTCGGCTTTGTAATATCATCCTTTCCTAGGCAACCTCACAGAAGCCTCCCTTCTGGGAGGCTCATCTTGTCTCTGCTGTCTCAACTTGCCCGGCTCATTGGAGTCTCTCTGTGCCTTTGCTCTCAGGCCATCCTTCCTCCTCAAAGAACCATGCTCTCCCTGCCCTCCCACCCTGCATCCGTTCCAGCTGGAAGCTTCCTTCCTCCAAGTCTAACCAAAGTTCTCCCGCTCCAGAGAAGCCTTCCCTAATCACCAGGTTGAAGGGATTTTTCACACCTCTAAACTCCTGTACCTCCCTGGCACTTCGTAACCAGCAATCTGCTATAGGTGTTGACCTTTTAATCTTATCTTTCACATGACAGTCATTTCCTCATGAGCATGAACCATAAAGCGCACTTTAAAAACCTGAATACTAGACAACACTAAGAAGGTTTTAGGAAATAAAATTCCCCCAAGAAGAACAATCAATCTCATTTTTTCACATTTTTTTCTAGCCCTTGCCCATTCCTGTTTACATTCTTACACAGCAATAATCATACTAGTAGATTCAATCACACAGTTACATATACCATTTTACACTCTGCTTTTTCTGCTAACACAGGAAACAGTCTTCCTTAGCAAACGATTTTGACTTCCATCATTTTTAATGGCTATATAATAGTGTTTCCACTGAGATACTAGATTGTGATTTATTTAAGCACTGACTTCCATTAGACATCACGTTCTTCTTGCGTCTTTCACTGCATCAAGTGTCGTAAAATGCAAAGTAAACCCTCGAGAAATACCTGTTGAAATAAATTTATTGTCTATGCTTCCTAACACCTGAAATAGCCCGTTTCACAGTTTTCCTCTCGGCTAAATTTCTATTATAATTTCTGGTTTCATCACCTGAAGCTAGGTAGATATAGCAAAGGAATTTGCCAAACAGCTTTTATGTAGATTTCTTTATTTTAGTAGTTGATCTTATACATATTTAAACATGGGAAGCCCCTTGAGCAAAAGGCAATAAAATCCCATACTAATATAAGCTAGACACCTGGCAGGCACCCAATAAATAGTAAACATTTTTTAAACCATCTAAAGTTATAAAACATCAAACTCCTGAACAGGAGAATGTCACCGATCTAGCTAGTACCATCAATTATGCTTGTAAAACTTTCGGCTCATTTAATAATTAGACTGGTTAATAATGTATGAAGGGGTGTTCTTTACAGTATAGAGAACAGAGGCAGAGTTGCCTGGTAAGTGGTACAAGCCTGAAAGACAACATGAGAAGACAGACAATATCCACAAACAGAACTTCCAGGCCTCATGACAATACAGATTTCCCCCTTTTCTTTAGCTTGTTTAAGTTCATATTTCACATGAAGAGAAGCAAAAATAAAAGTTGTAATATTAAAACTATGTAAAATTATATATGCATGTGAACCCAAAGTGGAATGGAAATAAGAAAATGAGAGTGTGAGATGTTAAGATGGAAGGATATTGGAGACTTTTCCCTTTTTATAGTCTGTTAGTATAATGCTAAAATGTATAACAAGAAAAATACTCCTGACAAAAGCATATTAGCCATCACAACTCTTGCTATTATTGATTTAGGGCCTAATGCTTAGTGTTCGGTTGACTAAGCTTCCCAAACCCACCTATAATTTAGCAAAAAAGACTGAAAAGCTCTTACTTTCATGACAAATGTTAAATAATAAACCAAGTAACTAACTTAACACCTAAGCACAGCCACATACTGAATAACATGAAGAACTAATGGGACACTAGGAGCTTCTTGCAAATTTCAGATTTTCTTCAAAAAGTAGCTAATGTGATTCCAAATATCAGAGTCTATACAGTAAAACTACACCATCCCAGTAACCCATTCTCATCTCAGTCTTACTTGTGAAGAGTGATTTCTGAGGTTGCTTCCTGCACTAATATGCTAAAAGAAAAACAATTATAACCAAAAGTTTACCATTTGTCATAATTATATATCTTTACTTAATATATTAATTTTCCCAGAAGTAATAATTGATCAAAGTAATATGATTCTTTTCAAAATTACTGGAAAGGAATATGGTCTTGTTTCAGCCTTTTTAAACAACTCTAGTTTAAAAATCACCAGCTTATAACTCCACTACACTGTATTCCATAGTAACTTCTACATTTATGTAAATGACTATTTCATGACAAAATAGAAATAGAATCAATTTTAATTATCTGTGGTAATCACTGAAAAAAGAAGTCCATGTGCGTTCAGGAAATATAAGGTTAGGTAAGAGACGGCACTAAATGAATGAGGAGGCAGTTTACCACAAATAATGTACTTCTATTTATAGGGTAATGGATCTATGTGTAAACCCTAATTTTAAAATGAGTTCAGCGAAAGAAACAGCTAACATCCATACCGTAGCTAAAATTATTATTCTATGCACCCCTCGAAACTGATACTGACAATTATTACAACCTAATTAATGACAATATTCAAGTAAAAAGCATAGTATTTCCCCTCAAAAACTGGAACCCATGGTGGGAGGGGAAGAGGGAAAGATTTTAATGATCTGAGATAGGTGTTTTGCGGTGGTTAGTTAGCTGCCTCTTTTTAGCACTGACATTTCCAAGGTTTTTGTGAAAAGGAAGTTTTAAGAATGTGCTGAAATCATGCTTTCAGAATCAAACCCCAGATAAGTAGTGTTTTATGCGTCTTGTTTTTTAGATTTTTGTTAATCATTGTCATGGTAATAAACTTGAGAAGAATGGAAATAAAGATGCCTGAACACTTAAGAACAGAAGCTTCTGAAAACTTTCAGAGGTCACCTACGTTTTTTCATTTTGTCAGAGCATGACACTAGCGAGGCAAGACTGAGGACCCAAAACGCGCACTAGTTTAAGTTCTTAGCAAAAAACTCTTCTATGTCACCCGGCAGCCTTAAGCAGACCTAGCAGGTACAGGAGGAATCGCCAACTCCTATATAAGACGTAACTCCAAGAGAAGAGATAAACCAACTTCCAAGAGAAAACACCAACTAACAAAGCACATGTCAACTGGTTGATCTGCATGTCTCAATATATATAAAAGACAGAAAAGAAAAACTGGAAAAACAACTCATAATTTCTACGTACACTTAAACAACACTTGATTACAAAAAGAGAAGTCGCAAAAACGACTCAGAAAATTATTCCGGTACTTAAACATGATTCTGGTCAGTTAACAGCCTTATATCAACCAAAAAGTCATCTCCTGGGACTATAATAGCGACCCAAATAATACAATAAGATAACCTTGTATAGAAAGTGTTTTCAAATATATTGTCTTGTTTAAAGCAACTTGCCCAGTCACGCTGCTAGTTAAGTATGGAAGTGAAGGCGCAGCCCACCTTCTCCTCGGACTTCAAGTTAGGGCTCTCTCCATTCCATTTGACTGTCTAAAGAGGATTTAAAATGTACTCCGTTTATCTGCTTTCTCTACCCTCCCTGCAGAAGGGAGAGAATGTCTGAAAGATACAATTTCACAAGAATCTTGGCACTTAAAGTATTTATTGTTGAGAGATGACGAATATGACTTCAAGCAAAACTTTCTCAACAGTCAAAAAAAGTGGGTGGGGGGGTGTATCTCTTCTGCCCAACTTCAATCAAAGTATTTATAACTCTTTATGACCGTCCAGGTTAAAGGAACATAAAGTGAAAGACCAAGATGAGGGATTTTTGCACTTCAGTGCTTTCTCAGGAGGAGTAAACCAAAATCCCTGCCATTTTTCCTGCTGCGGGCCACAAAAGTGCACGGTTGGGGCGACCGGGCCAGAGACGTGGGGCCTCGGGGACCCTGGCTGTCCCGGCCGGGCCGGAGGGGTGAGGACCCAAGGGGCGGGGGCTGGTCTGACAGCTGGATAGGCGGGAGCTGGGGGCGCGCAGGCACGGGACGCGGGGCAGGGGTGGGAGCAGGAGGAGGAAGCGAGCCGCGGCGGGGGACGAGGGCGCCCTCCTGGAAGGGCAGGGGAGGCGAGAGGGCGAAAGGGCGTGGGGCGGGGCGGGTGAGCCGGCGGAAGGGCAGCGGGCCGGGACCTGGGGCCCGCGACGCCCCGGGACGCGGTGCGGGCGAGGGGAGGGGCGTCCCGCACAGGCGGGCGTGGGGGACAACGTTTCGGGGCGCGCGGGCCGCCCTCTCTCCCGGACGCGGACTCCAGGGGCGGGGCCGGCCGGACCCCACACGCCGGGCGCGGGGAAGGGAAGGGCGCGCCAGGCACCTGCCGCCTCCGCCGCGGCGGCCCCGGGGGGGTCGGCTCTCACCTCTTCGGTTCATGGGCCGGATCCGGACGGCCACTTTCACTTTGGAGTCCCCCATCCTGTCGCTGCCGAGACTCTCGCTCGGCTTCCGTCTGCCGCGGCCACCGGGCAACTCTTCGGGACTGACCGGGAGGGAGGGGGCTACGGGCGGGAGGGGCGGGACCAGGGGCGGGGCCTGTGGGGGGGGCGGGGCCGGCCGCGGGTCTCCCGGCGCTCCCCGCTGCATGACGGGACTTGTAGTCCCTGAAGGTGGTCGTGGGGAGGGCGGCGGTAAAGGGGTTGGGTCGGGAGACCTCAAGACACGCTTCGCTCTCTGGGACTTGTAAATGCCCCTCTGCCTCTACACCATTCTTAGTCTCGCATTTGGTACTGAGATGTAAGCTGTGGATGAGCTGATAGCTCACCTGAAAACAAACAATTAAGTAGATGGTATTGGACACCTTGCGACCTATTCGTTCTCATTTCCTGCCAGTCTGGCTCAAGTTGTTTCCTCCGCCTGGATTGCCCTCCGGCCTTGTTTGCTGAAATCGTCTTTCAAGACAAGTCAAAAGTTACCCTTCTGGAAGTCTTTATACATCCACAGGTTTTATAGATCCACCCTGTGCCCAGCTTCCAGGCAAGACCTTGGTCTCTGGAACCAATCTGTGTTCAAATCCCGCCTCAGCACTTTCCAGCTATGTGACACCTGGCAAGTGATTTGACTGTTCTGTGCTTGTCTTTTCCATATGTAAGATGGAGACAATGATAGTGCCTACTTCGTAGGATACTGTGAGGCTTAAATGAGTGAATTCATGTAAAGTTCTTAAAAACTTCCGGGCACATAGGAAGTGCCCAATCAATGTTAGTCATTGTTTTTACTCTCTTGTAGCATTTATGCTGCAACTATTTCTGTCTCTCTGATCACGTATTTTTTTAAGCCATATCTTACTTGTGTGTGTAGCCTAGCCTGTAGTAGAAACCCAGTAACATTTATTGCATGAATGAATAAATGAATGAATGAAACCACACTAAAACTAGCTCTTTATTTTATTTTTAATTTTTTTTTTTTGAGGATGATCAGCCCTGAGCTAACATCTGCTGCCAATCCTCCTCTTTTTGCTGAGGAAGTCTGGCCCTGAGCTAACATCCATGCCCATCTTCCTCTACTTTATATGTGGGATGCCTGCCACAGCATGGCTTGATGAGCGGTGCCATGTCCGAACCCGGGATCAGAACTGGCCAAACCCGGGCCTCCGAAGGGGAATGTGTGAACTTAACCGCTGCACCACCGGGCCGGCCCCAAAACTAGGTCTTTATTAAGCGCAAGCAGAGACTGCTAACTGGTGTCCTGTGGGCAAGATGTGGCCTGAAAATATGTTCTGTTTGACCCAACAGTATTGACTAATGCATGAAAATCAGGAGATTTTCACATGCAAGACTGGGCCTACATTACGTATTGGAAATATGGATTGGAACTGAATAGCAGCGGCCACTTTTATAAGACAGCAGGTCTCTGGGGTTCACCATAGCCCTTCTCCAGTTTGCTTTACCACACCACCTGCTTAGATCCCATGGGTTTGTGACACTCGCTTGGATATGTTTAAGTGATAGCACAGAACTCAGAACCATTTACAGATGAGTAAATACAGAAAGCTGGCAAGACTTGCCCTTTTACCAACCACCCTATTGTTGAAAGAGCTTCAATACAGAGTTGTAAAAAGGTTAAAAACACCTTTAAGAGGATATAATCCTGACACCACAACATGGATGAACTTTGAAGACGTTATACAGAGTGAAAGAAACCAGACACAAAAAAACCCTGTATGGTTCCACTTATATGAGGTTCCTAGAGTAGTGAAATTCATAAAGACAGAAAGTAGAATGGTGATTGCCGGGGGCTGGGAGGAGGGGGAATAGGGAGTAAGTGTTTAATAAATACAGAGTTTGAGTTTGGGAAGGTAAAGTTCTGGAGATGGATGATGGTGATGGTTGCACAGCATTGTGAATGTCCTTAATGCCATTGAACTGTATACTTAAAAATGGTTAAAATAGTAAATTGATATTATGTATATTTTACCACAATAATTTTAAAAAACGTTAAAAATAGAAAATGCTACTCCAGAAGGCAGTCTTTAAAATAAGGGAATTTCTTTCTTAGGGGCACTTCCTCTGAGGTTTCAGGAGGGCCTTCTCAGCTGGAGAAGCAGTAAATTTTAGTACAGTGTGGGGGACTGGAATTGGCCACCCCAAGATATGTCTCTTTGGCATGAGGATTATTTTGGCTGGAGACTTTTAAAAACTGCAGACATGAGAGAAACTCTGAAAAGTAGAATTTACTTACCCTTTGTTAAGAGATAGTTACATTTGTAAAGGAAATCTCCATCTGTAAAGGTGTCTCCCTCTCTGTACCAGGAAGAAGGGGGATAACCTTATCTCTAGAAACTCTTATCAATACAGAAGGCAAGGACTTAAATCTGCATAATAACCTTACTCTTGTTTACTGTATTTTTATGGTAATCTCCCATAACTGACTCTCCCTACCCCCAACATCCTCCTTTGTCTTTAGCTGAGGGTGGTATTTAAGGGGAGAGCTTCTGAAATTTTGGCGAGTTTCTCAGTTTGCCTGAGCCTCTCCCTTGTATACATGTTATAAAGCTTTGTTTAATTTTCTCCTGTTATTCTGTCTCATGTCAATTTAATTTGTTGTTCTGCCAGAAGGACCCAGAGTGGGTAGAGGAAATGTCCTCCTCCCCTACAACAGTAAGTCTTGTAATTTTCACAGCCCAATAAAGTAAACAAAAAAAACAAGGAGAAGCAATTTAGGATTGCCAGCTTTTTAATTTTACCAAGTAAGTTCTTTAAAAACTATTGCACACAACATTTGCTATCTGTTATCACTATCATTCTTTAAAAAAAATAATAAAGTCATAGAGGATATATTTTTATATTGAAATCATGTGCTTGACAGAAAACCTTACTACTGTCCTTTTGCTCTTATTTAGTGTAAAAAAACTTTCGTCATGGCCCCTGGACTGATTACTAGAGGTGGGTGCTCTGGTCTTAATATTTCCTAGTAACCATCTCAGCACGTTCAGGTTATAACAAATAAGCGTTTGCAGTATACCCAGGTTCCTGGGCATCCATTCTTCCCTTTTTTCTCTTTTATAACCTGGCAAATTTTGTTTCTAAAAGGCATGCTCTGAGGATAGCTTGAATCTAGCTTTCTAAACAGAGGTGAGGCAGGCAGGAAAAGCGATGGCTCAGTTTCTATGGAAACGTTGTATATTTAAATTTAAGCTCAAATTTCAGAGAGGAGAAAGCCCCTAAGGAGTTGAAGGAGGGGGTATTATTAATAGGGAAGAGGCGAGGACTTTCTCTAAAGTTCTAAAACCATTTAAATTGCCCTGGAAACATCTGATTGGGAGAAAATGGTGGTAGCTTTCCCAAGGACCATGGGGAAAAACCCCTGTGGGCTCTTCTCCCTTTTGACTTCTGCTCACACGAACCTCTCTCTTTTGACTTCTGCAATAAAGCAGCTCCTGGCCCCTGGGCTTCTTAGAAAAGAGAGCCTGAGACTAGAAATGCCTTCTCTTCCCGTGGGGACCCTTCCTGAGAGGAGAGAGAGACAGCTGAGATGGAGTTACCACCTGCAGCCCAGGAGCCTGGGGGCTTTCACACCAGGTAAGAAGAGAGCCACCTAGTCACCACGCTGGGGGCTGGCTCAGGCTTCCAAGGGAGTGAGGGAAAGTCAGGGTTTCTCCCTTTTTAACTAATAGAGGAAAAATAAAACTAGTAAATAAGGCACTCCCTTGGACCTTTGTTTTGTAAAGCAAGTACTTAAGAAATCAAGCAATATTTATGGTGTAGATACTACTTTCAAGACATTGTGGTAAGTCTGTTTAACCTAGAATTTTAGCTGTGTTGATAAGAAGTTTCTCATCTTTTGCCCTGACAGTTTGCAAATCTACTCATTACTATTATTTTTTTAAAGATTTTATTTTTCCTTTTTCTCCCCAAAGCCCCCCAGTACATAGTTGTGTGTTTTTAGTTGTGGATCCTTCTGGTTATGGCATGTGGGACACGGCCTCAGCATGGCCTGATGAGCGGTGCCATGTCCACGCCCACGATTTGAACCCATGAAACTCCGGGCCCCAGAAGTGGAACACGCAAACTTAACCTCTCGGCCACGGGGCTGGCTAAAACTCAATTCTAGTTTACTTTTTGTTGCTTTGACCCACCCATTCACCAATTTCTTTCTTTCTTTCTTTTGCTGAGGAAGATTCGTCCTGAGCTAACATCTGTTGCCAGTCTTTCTCTTTTTGTATGCAAGTTGCTGCCACAGCATGGCCACTGTCAGATGAGTGCTGTAGGTCTGTTACCAAACCAGGTTTGTTTTTGCCTGCCGCCCAGAAAGCCAGACTCTGAGACGACAAGATTTGCAGCAGAGAGAGAGTTTAATCACAAGGCAGCCATGTGAGGAAGCATAGGGCATGAGTCTCAAATCTGCTTCCTCTGAAAATGGAGACTCAGGGATATTTATGGGTTAAGGGGACAAGGTGGTCTGAAATGTGGAAATAGCTGATTGGAGGTGAGGAGAGGTGAGGTAATTGATGATCTGCACAAGTGTAGTCAGACTTCATGCCTCTTCATAGGAGCCATGTTCACAAAATGGTGGCGTTAGCATGATCTGAGGGGGGAGTTTTTAGCCTCTTGACGTCAAAAGGTCGCCTATTGGACATCTGCATGGGCCCACTTGATGAGTTGGTGGTCTCAACCGGCTTGAAGTGGACAAGGAGTTCTAATTCCTGAAAAACAGCTCACACCCCCATTACCATGGTGACCCAAGCTCCAGGGAGATCTTATCTATGGGAGCCTAGTGGGAGTCAAATAGCATGTTGCCTAAGCAGCCAGTTAACAATGGGCGGGGAAACAACTAAAAGCTATAATCAGTAATTGCAAAAAGGAAAAAAACCTTTACTTCCTAGCTACTTAATCATCAATGGCTAACTCTTTGCTGGTTTCAGGTCCACACCCTGGAACCGAACCCAGGCCACTGAAGCCAAGCATGCCGAACTTAACCACTAGGCCACTGGGGCTGGCCCTCACCAATTTCTGACGGTCCCTGCACAGGCAGAGGAAGACATTGTGCCCTATCTTTTTAAGATCATAATTTACAGAACAGTGATAGCTAACATATACTGACTGCTTACCATGTGCCAGATACTGTCCTCAGCATTTTGCACAAATTAGCTCACTTAATCCTCACACTAACTCTATCAAGTAGTTACCATTAGAATCCCTATATTACAGGAGGGGAAACTGAGGACCTGAGCAACTTACCAAAGGTGCCACTGTGCTGCTACTGTGTTCTGACCTCCCAGTCTACGATCTTTCACAGTGGAAAGCATCTACCTGCAGATCGCTCAGCCCGCAGGAATTCCAAAAGATCTAACTTTCACCATTCTGCCTTCCAAAATAGTTTCTAAAACCCCATTATTGTAAAGAAGTGAGAACTATGACTAAATTTTTTTTTTTTTTTTTGCCTTAAAAAGGAGGGAATGAGCTCATGGCTTCATCAAGGCCAGACTTGCCTCCAGCCTAAATCAGGATTTACCTGCTTGCCTCACATTTTGCTTTGCAAGAGCGCTTAGTTTTCTCAATTATAATTGTATCTTCCTGTCTCCCCAGCTGTACTGTGACCGCAAGGAGAGAGTCTTTTTCAAATCTCTTTATCTCTAACACCTAGGACAATGCCTGGTACTTAGCAGGTAGGTCCTTAATACGTTTTGGGGAATGATGATATTAACAACACAGCATCAGGGACCTGCTCCGTGGCCGAGTGGTTAAGTTCGCACGCTCCGCTGCGGTGGCCCAGGGTTCGGATCCTGGGTGCGGACATGGCACTGCTCGTAAGGCCACATTGAGGCGGCGTCTGAGGCGGCGTCCCACATCCCACAACTAGAAGGACCTGCAACTAAGATATACAACTGTGTACAGGGGGAGTTTGGGGAGATAAAGCAGGAAAAAAAAAAAAAATTGGCAACAGTTGTTAGCCCAGGTGCCAATCCTTAAAAAAAAACAAAAGGAAGATTGGCAACAGTTGTTAGCCCAGGTGCCAATCTTTAAAAAAAAAACAAAAGACAGCATCATGGTTAACTTCAGACAGATTGAATGACTTGCCTCAAGTCACAGAGATGGTTAGCAGCGGGGTTGGAATGCAAACACAAATTTGTTTGATTCCAAAAATCTGCTGTTTCCACAAAGAAGGCCATCCATATATGTCCTCTTACTTATTTTTCATGTTAGCGTTATCTTTCCTCTGTTGTGAATTCCTAGTGAAAGCCTAGGCCTCAATCATAGCAGTTATCATTTTATAGCTGTTATTTTTCAGGTGTGTAGTATGTGCCAGGCATTGTGCTCAGCACCCCGCATATATGATCGCATTTAATGTTCACAACAATCCCATGAGGCTGGCGCTATTACTATAGCCTGTGGCAGGTGGGCAACTGAGACTTAACAAGGCAAGTTAACTTGCATGCTGGCCTGAGTAAGAGTTTTCTGAATGCAAATCCTGGGTCCCCCTGTGTGTCCCCCTTTGCCCCGGCTGTCAGACCATTACCACTGCACCACCCTCCCTCTTTATGTAGTATCTGCTGCTCTGCTGGGTCCCTCAGCCTTTACCGACACTCCCTCAGCCACCTACTGGCTGGGCCACACCTGGATCGTGCCATGATCTAAGACTACCCCACCTACGAAACTCAATAACTCTCGTCCATAACCTCAGCCTCATCCAACCTGACTCACTCAACTACTCCCAAGAACCAACACACTGTTCTTAAGCCTCCGGTTCCTCAACTTACCCCTTTGCTCACACTCAAGCTCCCTCAGGGGCTCATTTTCTTACATCTCTAATCTAAACCTCATTCTTGAGCATGCTGGCAACACCACTCATGCCCCGTGAATCCCTAAACTTAGGTAATACCCCTTCCCTCCTGTTCCCAAACTTGGCCAGGAACCCGGCTGGAGGAAGTTACACATTGGTGCCCTCACAGATCTGTAGTCTTTGATCCCAGTGTGGCCCTCAGTAGCACTCAAAACCCCTTTTCCTGCTCAGCTCCCTCTCCCATTCCTCCAGGGGCCTTTACCATCTTTACCACTTTCTTCAAGCCACCCAACCCAACACTCACTCCCAATCACACCACTTCCTACATCACTGCAAAAATCAAGGCTCTCAGGTGAAAATTTCCTAATGCTCCTGTGCCCATAATTTTATCTATGACCGTGTTCAGCACCAACTTCTCTCCTCCAGTTGCAGAGGTAGGTCTGCTTCTTTAGCTCAAGGCAAAGTCCTCTCTTCCATGCTCTTTCATCCCCATCTCTGTGACAATGTTGTTCTGTTAGTCATTCCCTATCTAACTGATTGCACCTTTCCTTCTCCATTAACTCTTTCCCATCAGCTGAAAATCTCCCATGGAAAAGCAAGAACAGAAGTAAAAATTAAAGAAAAAAACAAGGACAATTTTCCATTGACCTTTAGTCAACTTCTGGTCCCAGGTCTCTGCCTCCTCCATAGTCTGGCTCCCCAAATAATAATCTGCACTCACTCTCTTCCCTTCCTCTCTATCATTAGTCAACCGACTATTAATTCAATCACACTTTCACCCACCCTTGCCCCTCCAATAAAATTATCACAGCAAAGTGTACCATTGCCCTTCTACTTGCAAATCTGGTAGGCTGCCTTTTGGTCCTCATTTCACTTCATTTCTCTGTGATATTTGGTGTTATTGACCATTCTCTTCCTGAAGCTTTTGATTCCCTTGCTTTCTAATGACATCACTCTGTTCTCCTTGTTTTAATTAATTTATTATCTTAGTCAGCAAACCTCCCTACCATGTGCTTGGCACTACAGTGGTAGGTGCTTGGGATACAAAGATAAAGAAGACATGGTGACTGTCCTTAAAGACTAAGAAATTTGGTTAGATTTCTGGAAATTTTGTAGCTTCTTCAAGTTGTTTTGCTGCCTCTTTGTTTCTCAGTACTGTGTGGGAATCCCCTTTAAAGACAATGCCCTCGAAAAGGAGGAGGTTCATACGCCTGGCCTGGGAGATCACACGGATGCTCCACCCAATTCCAGAGTGTGTGGGGAAAGAAGAGCCAATAATGGAGTGGGCAGCTCAGGGCTAGAGAAAGTAGGCACGAAAGAAAAGACAAAAGAAAGAAACCCTAGTCTGCATCAAAGAGTAACTGCAGGAGCGTAAATTGCAGAAAGCTCATGTTGGGTCCTTGACGTCAAAAGCCGTGTGTCTCTTGTACCTGTTTGTTCTATCCCCATTGCCACCATCCTGTTCTAAGCCTTCAACACTTGCTTTCAAAGTCTCTCTGGGACCTCTCCCCAAAAGATACCTCTGGACAGAAAGTAGTCCTCTATCCTGTGTATGGGATTCCCTTTGGGGTCACAGAATTGGATTTCTCATGAAAGAGTAATGCCACAACCCTGGGGGCTTTGGAGGCTGAATGGAATTGGCTTGGATTTTAAGAGATTTAGATGTTTACCATGGGTGTTAGAGGTAAAAGATGTCTCCTGAAGTGTGCTGGGAGGGGGGAGCCAAGCAAGGCCCTGTTTCCCTGGGATGTCATTTGGAATGAGGTAGGATTTATAAGCCCCAGAGAGCAAGGTGTACCTTGTTAACTCGATTATTTATGCATTGGCTTCCTTTTTGTCCTCTCTTTATGTTTAGTAAACTTTTCTTAACTTTATGTTTATTTGACCTATGCTAAGGGGAAGCAAAGAAAGGGACTTTTTGACAGAGCCTTAAAAGGGAAGAAGTCTACCTCTGAGGCCAATGTGGTAAAGGCAGTGGGCATTGGGGAAAGACCACAACAAGAGTCAAATCAGAAGTACAGCGTTGAGATCTCTGGGTTCTGCTCCAGGAGAGCGCTCTCTTCATACAAGCTCACAGCGCTGGGTTTTCCTTTATCCTGGCAGGTGGCATCCTCTTACATCCCCAGGACCACTGTACTGCGCTCTCCCCACTGCCTGCATCTCTCTTATCCCACACTTTTGCTTTGGTCACTGTCACTCACAGTGCTTCCTTCCTTAGGAAGCCCTCCCTCTGCCAATTGAAATCTAACTGTTCAAGCCCCATTTTCTTCAGAAAGTCATCCTTCACTGATCCTACACATGTTCATGTTTCCCTTCTGGAAACTTTTCTAGCACTGTACGATATTAGCATTGGGTTACAAGCCTACTTACATAATGCATGTAGGTCTTGTCTTCTCCGATTAGGCTGAGAACCTGTCAAGAGGAGGGATGGATGGCCTCTCGTCTTTGGTATTGCTCAAAGTGAAGGGCACACAGCCAACCCCATCTCTACCAGGTGACTGAATTGTTCCAATTTAAAAGGCACAGAGGTGGGAGAGCCAGGAGACTGGAGGGGCTTTCAGTTAATTATTTCAACTGATATTCTAGAGTGACCAGAAATTCCAGAAATAAAATAAGCCTTGGGTAGTGGGGTAGAAGATCTTTAGAACATCACATTACCCTCTTTATTGAGGAAATTTGAATCCTTTCTCATCTCTGAAGATCCAGAACTAAAAGCCCTCCCCAAACACACAGATTTCACACTAAACTCCCCAAAGTGTTCACTATCTGTACGAACATAAACATACTTCCCCCTTGTGGAAAAGTGTCTCTAAAGAACATCAGTAATGAATCTCTGATAGCCCTCTCTCATCTCCATAAATCCTTTAGGGTCAGAGGTCGGGAGAGGGTACTCCTTTGGTATCATTCAAGGCAGATTGTACAGTGCATTAGTGAGCACAAAGGGACAGCCATAAAATATTCATAGGCTGTGGTATGGACGCACTGACTGCTTGAGGGACCCGCGCCTGAGGGATTAGATCAGTCAGATCCGCTAGCGGCGCTTTATTTCCTTAAACTCGGAGGTTTCCACAGCTCACCAACACATCTGATTTAGAATTTAAAGGGATTTTTTGAAACCACAGGAGAAAGGGTGGGGTAGGCTGGAGGTAAACTATTTGCCCAGGGCTCCTGGCCTGAGGAGAAGCAACGGACTTTTTTCACAAGGAGGACTATCTGGGGCAGAAGCAAAAACTTCCTCTGAGAATTACTGGACAAAGTTAGAGTTGGAGGAAAAGTATCTCCCAGGAATACACCTAGGGAGGAATCCCTGCCAGGAAGGACACTCACCTCCCTTTATTCATTTTTGATCAAATTTAATTCAATCTAACCAATATTGGATTGTATATATAATCAAGGTACTTGCCTGATAAGGAATCAGAAAGTGAGTACGACGTACTCTACATTCCAGAGGATTAGAATTTATTTGAAGATAATTATGCTGTCACACGGGAAGAAAATAAAATGTCTATAGAATCCTCCTTTGTTTTTGTTTTTTTTTTAAGATTGGCACCTGGGCTAACAACTGTTGCCAATCTTCCTTTTGTTTTTTTTTTTTCTGCTTTATCTCCCCAAACCCCCCCATACAGAGTTGTATATCTTAGTTGCAGGTCCTTCTAGTTGTGGGATGTGGGACGCCGCCTCAACGTGGCCTTATGAGCAGTGCCATGTCCGCGCCCAGGATCCGAACCCTGGCTGCTGCAGCAGAACGCACGAACTTAACCTAACCACTCGGCCACGGAGCCGGGCCCAGAATCCTCCTTTGGGTACTGGGCAGGTAATTAAGATCTTGTTTTTCCAGGGAAGTTTCACATATTGCAGCTGCAGGTCGGGGGGTGGGGGGTTGGGTGGAGGCCTGACCCTAGCTGGGGAAAGAGTAAGACCATTCTGAGTCACCCCAGATTCAGGACTAGCAGGTGTCACCTAGGCAGGAAGCGTGAGGGTGGGGTGCCAAAAGCCTGATACTGGCGGGAAGAGAAGGGCAGGGAAAACAGCCAGGCTAGGATGCATTCCACGTGTGGTTTCAATCTTCTAGACGCTGGGCGTGAAGTAGTTAAAGAGAAACCCAAGACAGCTGCAGCCCGGGGGGCTCTGTAATGGGAAGTCTCCTAGAGTTCATTTTTCTGTGCCACCAAGGGAGACTTTTTCAGCTGGGACCCAATCTGGAAGCTATTCTACCCAGTGGAAAGCCAGGAGCTATAAAACCCTCCTCAGCATGACTCAGAGGCAGCTGAACAAGACCCTGAAGAGAGTGGGGACTGCTGTGGAGCCTCACACTTTGGCATATCTCGGGGTGGAAAGCAAAACCTCCTTAGAAATATAAAATGATGTTGCCGTCATTCACCAGTACAAATTCCAGGCAAGTGAAAGACTTGTGTGTAAGAACGTGGAAACCTAGAATAAAGTAAAAGTGAATATAAAATACTTTACTAGAGTAAAGTAAAAGTGAATAGCTGATCTCAAGCAAAGAAAGAAGTCATTAGTAATAGAGAAAGTGCTGAGAAACTTCAAGGTCTACACAGGTGGACGGAGCTAGGACTCAAACCCAGGGCTGTGCAACACCAGAGCCTTCCTCTTAACCCTGCCCCAAACTGCTTCCTTAGAGAAAAAGTAAAAATAGGCAGTTCAGAAAACAAAGATTTCTGGGGCCAGCCCTGGAGCTGAGTGGTTAAGTTCACACGCTCCACTTCAGCAGCCCAGGGTTTCACTGGTTTGGATCCTGGGCGTGGACATGGCACCTCTCGTCAACCCGTGCTGAGGTGGTGTCCCACATAGCATGACCAGAGGCACTCACAACTAGAATATACAACTATGTACTGCGGGGCTTTGGGGAGAAGAAGAGGAAGAAAAAAAAGAAGATTAGCAACAGATGTTAGCTCAGGTGCCAATCTTTAAAAACAAAAAGCAAAGATTTCTAAAGTATGCCCTCCAAACTCACCAGAAATGGAAAGAGCAGGCAACAAATTGGGAAGTTTGGGTAATAAATGATAGACATAGAGTGATAGACCTAAAACAGATGTAAATCCAAAAGAAAAAGACAGAAAGAAGCTAATGGAAATTTTGACAGAGGTGACAAACAGGCTGTTTCCAAAGGAAGAAATGTTGACAATGAACGTGTGAAAAATGCTGAGTCTCCTTAGTATCAAAGAAATGCATATTAACTAAGACACAGCATTTTTTCATCTAACAAATTGGCCAACTTTTAACAAAAAGTTAATGCCTAGTTTTTGGTGAGGTAAGATTGGTAGGGAGACCAACTTTTTAGAGAGCCAACCCAGGACACAATTGTACCAGACAAAAAATTAATGGTAATATAATGTATAATAAATAATTACACATGTATATATCAGTTTAATATGAAAATAGATGTTAATTTTAAATTATATATCATTCTGTATTGTTTAGTTTTCTGTTGCATAAGTGCTATTTAAACTAAACCACAATGAAACTAGTTAAGAACAACTCATCATAATTAATAATAGGACAAATTACAAAATAATGAGCAAGAAAAATATAACAATATTTTTATAGTGTTTCTTTTGATTTTCTGATACAGTAATTTACTTTAACTCTTTTTAACTCTATTGGATATTTACATTTTGTAGGCTTTATTGTACATGCTGAAGATGCACAAATGTAATACCTTTTTAAAGGACGGTATAAATGCATTGGACTAATAAATGAATATTAACCGGTGTTTAATAAAAAATGATGTGTTTCTTTCTCTCCCACAGTACCATATGATATTTTTACTCTTCCTGTTTCTTTTTGCAACAACTTAGAGAAGGCTCCTTTTCTTTTCTGTAGTGATAGACTGAACATAACGCAAATGTAAAATCCAGTTTGACTTGCAGATCTTCTTTTATCAACCCCACATCATGCTAATTCCTGGTGTCAGTCCAATGTGATGACATCCAGCTAAATATCCTCCCAATAAAAGCATTTTAGCATAAAATACTTAGAATTTTACTTACTAGTAACAGCAGGTCTTTAGACTGGTGCGCCTTTGTTTCCAGCTCTCCAAAAATGTCCATCCACTTTATATTGACAGGCTTGTAATTGTAGATCAGCTGTTCGTCAATAATGTCCTTTGCATCTATAAATTCATCTTCTAGACGCTCCATGTCTAAAATGTCCATCATTTGTCCAAAGCACATTGGATATCATCACAAGTTAAGCCTCTCTCAGGGAAGCAGTTTTTTTTTTTTTTTTTTTTTTTTTTTTTTAAAGATTTTATTATTTCCTTTTTCTCCCCAAAGCCCCCTGGTACATAGTTGTATATTCTTCGTTGTGGGTTCTTCTAGTTGTGGTATGTGGGACGCTGCCTCAGCGTGGTCTGATGAGCAGTGCCATGTCCGCACCCAGGATTCGAACCAACGAAACACTGGGCCGCTTGCAGCGGAGCGCGCGAACTTAACCACTCGGCCACGGGGCCAGCCCCTCAGGGAAGCAGTTTTAAAGTGTAGATGTAATCTGAACTTGTGAAATCGCAGTTGGATTCCAAATAAGTTACAGTTTTAGTAAAGAGATGAGAAAGTCCTGTTTAACTTGGTTGACCTTTTTTAGTTCTAGTAACTTTTTTTTTTGAGTTCAGAAACAGTCTTATTTCAAAAAAAAGGCTATATGACTTTCTGTCACAACTACACATAACATGAAACAATTCAAGTGGATTCAGTTCATCCTTTCCTGGGCTCCTTATGGCCTCTTCAAAGATCATCAAACAATTTTGGAGAAACAGCATATAAACTTCCGTTTTACTGTAATGCTTTTTTCCATTTCCATCCTCAATGTATTTTCAAATTAGAGAAGGACATTCTTCTTGTCCTACATTTTAAAAATATGATTTTACAGACAATATTTAACATCTTTCTATGGCCAGCAGCAGTGATAGCCATCCTATAGGCACATGTCTAAGAAAGCTCTTCTCGTTTTTATAAAGTCAAATATCTCATTAAGTAACTGTAGTTTTCAGGAAACTGAAAAGTGACAAAGACTTTCATAATGAAAACCTCGAGTTCATAAGTGAGCAAATCACATTCCCTTTTAGCAATATCATGTACTAGGTATGCAAAACATTTAGCAGGAAAGCGCTTTTTCTATTGTCTTTGGTAAGAAGTGTACAGAGTGAATGGAATTGGCCAAAATTTACATTTGGTCTGCCTGCCACATATGCAGATAGATAAGCAAGGTCAAATTTGTAGTTGGATATTGTATCAACAATCTTTTATGTTTTCTGTAGTTTCATTAAAATCTTCGTAGAAATCAAGAAGATGATTTGAAATTCCATTTTTCATATAAGAGTATCTTTTTTTCTCGTTGGGGAGGAAAGTCTTTTCCTCTATTCTCTTAGGTTCAGTAGCCGGGGCCTATGAATTAAATTGACAAAAGGCCAATTAACAAAAGAAAAGGTACAATTTTTATTTAATATTTACATGCACAGAAGTTCACAGAAAAGAAGTGAAAGTCAAAGAAATGGTTAAACACGGGGGCTTATATACCATTTTAACAAAGGAAGTTTGGGCTTCAAGGGCCAATAAATCATAGAGAAGTGACTAGGAAAAAGATGGGGGAACAGATGGAAGGTAACGGTTATGTTAGTAAGATCTGTTTATGCAAACTCATCTCAGGGTGGACTCCCTGTCTCTGGTGATATGAGTGTTCTTCTTCTCCTGGAACAAGGGCAAGGGATTGGGTGTGTGTGGGGGGGGGGTGCCCATTTCTCAAGGGGAAACTTATGCCCTGCTTTTTAGGCAGATTACAGCTCTTCCTGCGTCTCCTGTTGGTCAAGAGGCTTCAGCTCAAAATAATATGCCAAAATGGCATATTTTATTTTCTTTATTTTTTTATCCGAGAAAGATTAGCCCTGAGCTAACATCTGCTGCCAATGCTCCTCTTTTTGCTAAGGAAGACTGGTCCTGAGCTAACATCCATGCCCATCTTCCTCTATTTTATACGTGGGACGCCAGCCTCAGCATGGCTTGCCACCCAGTGCCATGTCCGCACCCGGGATCCGAACCAGCGAACCCTGGGCTGCTGAAGGGAAACGTGCGCACTTACCTGCTGCACCACCGGGCCGGCCCCTAAAAATGGCACATTTTAGGGGGACATATCTTGTTCCCCTTCATTATTACCATGGCTGCTGTGATTTAGCCCATCGCTTGATGTACTGTAGAAAGCATAATGGTTGGTAAGTTCTGACAAAGTCGGTTCTACATTGTAAGAGGCCAATACATTTGTTATCAAAATTTTCTCTTTTGTTCTCCCACAAGACGGTTTAGTTTTAACCTCTGAACCAGGAAATGTAATTTGACTCAGTTTCATAGGGCAATCCAGGCAGCGATACGAGAATGTTTGTTCCTTAGTGTAGTATGCTCACACTAATTCAGTGGCCACTCCTTTCCCCTGAGCGTTGGTGTCTTTTGGAAAAACAGAAACGTTTTCAATTGATTTGGAGGGACTCGCTCATCTCATCTCGGACTTTAGCGATTTGTTCTCCGTATGTGCTTTCCCATCCTCTCCTCCACCAGGCCCGACCCCAGATTATTCTCTGCACCTGTGTAGTCGGCTGTGTTGTGGTTACTTGCCTCCTCCATCATGTACCTGTGTCCTTCCGTCTGTCATGAAAATGTCACAGTCGTTTAGCTTTCTTTTTCAGTGATGTTTGGGTCATGCTGGTGTTGGTATTGTAACCTGAACTCTTAGGAAACATGATCACAATATTCATGATGTTAAAAATTAAACTAGCACTCAGAACAAATTCTCAATACAGGCAAAGCACAACAGTTAATCCACAGGCGAAGTCAAAGACAGACTTAAAAAAAACAGAGATGGTTAAAGCTCATGATTACAAGGCATTTGTGTTGCACACTTAAGTCACGTCACTCCTCGTGATCTAGCAGTGGATGATTTGTTACAGGGAACTGAAAATCACTGTAGCTGACATTAGCAGTCAGTGGCCACAGAAGGTGGATAATCTCTGCTGTATCCATTTGAAACTAAAAGCAGTGTTGCTCTTTGCCCCTATGTTGTGGCTGCCAAATACGTTTTGTCCTTTTCCCTCAGTCTTCCGCACTCATGCTGAAAACCAGGACTTCTCACGTCTCTTAGAGGGGTTTCCTGGAATGGGGAACTTTCAATGCTAAGACCCACGGGGAAAGTCCCTGTGAAAACAGCCCTGTCAGATGTTTCTGGTAGCAAGTATACATTGATGCAACCTTTCTAGAGAGCAGTTTAGACGAGAATTTCAAGAGTCTTAAACATGTTTTTACCTTTGAACCAGTCGTTCCACTTCTAGGAAATTTATCTTAAGGAAATAATTCGAGGAGGTCATAAACATTTATGATTATGGATAGTCAACTGGGTTTTATTTATAATATCCAAAGATTGAAAATAGTTTAAACTTTCAACAATAAGGAAATAGTTAAATAAACTATTTCCTGGTTTTTTTTTACAACGGTTTTTTTTTTTACAATGGGATACAGTCATTAAACACAATCATTAAAATTCATGTTTTCGGGGAATATTAAATGGCATGGAAAAATACATTCTAACAAAAACTTTAAAAAGTAGTTTACAGTATGATCCCATTTTTACCTAGAATATGCATTTATACTCACATACATAAATACACAGTAAAAGAAAAAGAAAAACTAGAAATACCCGAGTGTTACATTTAAGTGGGAAGATTATGGCTAATCTTAATTATTTATTATAGTTTTTGTATTTCACCAATTTCCTGTAATCAAATTTTTTTCCTGATGATTTTTTTGCTTTTGTAACATTAAATTTATTTATTTATTTATATATTTTTAAAAGATTTTATATTTTTCCTTTTCCTCCCCAAAGCCTCCTGGTGCATTGTTGTATATTCTTCATTGTGGGTCCTTCTAGTTGTGGCATGCGGGACGCTGCCTCAGCGTGGTTTGATGAGCAGTGCCATGTCCACGCCTAGGATTCGAACCAACGAAACACTGGGCCGCCTGCAGCAGAGCGCGGGAACTTAACCACTCGGCCACGGGGCCAGCCCCTGATTTATTTTTTGAATTACATATTTTAATGACCAAAAATAGCCTTATAAAAATAAGAAAGCAAACTTCTCTGTACTATAACAAAATAGGAGCAGTTTTAAAGTGTAACCAGATTTCTTGGTTAGCCACTGTCAAGATGAAAAGGTGAAAACAGAATTTGATAGACTTCATCCAATGTGCAAGTGAATGATCCCAAGGGACCCTACCCTACAAGTCACTTCATTCAGCTACTTGGGATACATTTTGCAGAAAATTCAAGCTGGTCTTCATTCCGATGCTCTTCTCCTCGCACTCGGAGCCACTGTTTCTTTCATGGATGAGGCAGACAATTGCTGCAATTATCCTTCAGACTCTCTCTTGTGGACTTCCCTGATGATTTTTTAAAATAATCAGACAAAATATTTTAATACTGTCTGAAAGTTGAGCAATTGCCAACCATTAATGTGAGTTTTCTGGAATTAGTAATAAAAGTCGTAATGTAAGGAAATGACTTTTTCATTGCAGACTAGTATGGAATGCTGATGATGAAGTAAAGCATGAAAAAACAGGAGACTCCTCAAAGAAATTTTTCTAAGCTTTCACCAAGATGTAGAGAAGAAATTAAAATCAAAACATACTACTTCATACTATTTATAGTTGTGACGTATATAATCATGTTTAGATTAACTGTAGAGTAAATGGTACACAGTTCTCATTCCATAGTGTAGATTTGCTCATTCTTGATGAATCTTGTAGTTGCCTTTAAAGTCTTGAGTTAAAGAATCTCTTGAGGTATATACTAGACAGACTTGTGAGCTAGGTTACCTTCAGCTCACAGCTGCAGAGGGGATGTGGGCGCCTGAAGTGAGCTGACGTGAAAAGCAGCAACCCCTTCTCCTTAAAATGGCTTAGTCCTGCATGACCCAAGGCAAGGAGGGAGAAGATGACAAATCTTAAGTCTATTGCAGGGACTTTAATTAAAGAGCAAGGTCCTTCCAGATTAGTGATATAAACGTTGTGTGAAGGACCTACATAAGTGCTGAATCCCTGTCACCTGTAACTTTCTTTCCCACTCCATAGTCCAACATGGGTTGATTTGATTCTGAAGTCTCATTTTTGCTC
The DNA here is from genome assembly GCF_041296235.1 of Equus asinus. NCBI lineage: Eukaryota > Metazoa > Chordata > Mammalia > Perissodactyla > Equidae > Equus > Equus asinus. The sequence goes on along the minus strand of NC_091792.1, from coordinate 62,739,727 downwards.
TTCCTGTAAAAGTAAGTCTAGGGGCCGGCCCAGTGGCTCAGCGGTTAAGTTCACACGTTCCGCTTCAATGGCCTGGGGTTCGCCGATTCAGATCCCGGGTGCAGACACGGCACCGCTTGGCATGCCATGCTGTGGTAGGCGTCCCACATATAAAGTAGAGGAAGATGGGCAGAGTTGTTAGCTCAGGACCAGTCTTCCTCAGCAAAAAGAGGAGGATTAGCAGCAGATGTTAGCTCAGGGCTAATCTTCCTCAAAAAAAAAAAAAAGTAATTCTGATTTCCTGTCTGGGCCCCATGTGCCATGTGTGATAAAAGGGACAACGGTAAAACTGGAGGAGGGAATGAAAAAGGAGCAGAAACCATGATTTTAAGATGGGAAGGATTGTGGGTTTTGCACAGTCTGCTGAAACACCCTATGCATTACCTTCAGATTCCTAAAATACACGAAAAATGTGAATGATGTTGGACCACCCCAAAACTGCCCCTCCCCCTTTCTCTGGATTAATTTGTTCCAGACTTTTCTCTTCCTTGTTGTTCAATGTTCAGTTTATCTCCTGGTTCTCTATCAGAAAAGTAAGTGGAAATTGGCTAACTGAAAGTCACCAGTGGCTGGGATGGGGTAGAACTGCGAGATGGAAGCTAAAGCTTGTAAAAGCTCAGAAGACTAGTACCTATCAAGTGAAAATCAGGGGGCAAAGTACCAAGAGCCAAAGAAGTAATGAATTCCTAGGAATCTGGGTCCAGGGAGGAGCCCAGAGAACGTGAGCCTCCAGCCCCAGCCAAGGGGTGAGTAGGTCACTGCAAGCCAGAAACTGGTTCTCCGTCCAGGATGTTATCAGTAAACCATAAACCGGATCAAGAATCCGGGAAGTTATGAGGGTGAGTCAAGGTATGTTTACGGCCTGATTTGAAGACAATGCTTGTTTGCAACAGAAGGTACTTCTTTATAAATGCTTCAGGCCAGGAACTGGTGTGACCTGGGCCTATACCAGGCAAATTGGGAACAGGAACAGCCAGCCAGGAGCAAGCACCTGAGACCTGTGTGGTTGCAGCTGAGTCGGTGTGAATGTTCTACCAGGTGTGACAAAGCAGAGGTGACAAGGGTGCCACTCAACACTGGCTGCACAGTAGACTCACGTGGGGAGCTTTTAAAAAAAAAATCCCAGTGTCCAGCCACACCCGAGACCAATTAGGTTGGAATTCCTGGGGGTTGGGCCCTGGCGTTGGTGAGCTTTGAAAAGCTCCCCAAGCGATTTTAATAGGCAGCCGGGACTGGGAGCCACTGAGTTACAGGTAGGTTCTCAGAACTGCTGCGCTAAAGGTTAATTCTGATAGATTCATTTTCTTGTGACCACCGGTAATTACAAAACAACCCTTACGAAAATGGTAGTTAAAGAAATGTTTAAACAATAGTAAGTGTGTTTTTAAAGTAGAGATAAGTCAATACCTACTGAAGCTAAGGAGGTGCGACTTCATCCAAACTGAGCAAGACCCTGGAGGATTTTGATCAGGGGAGTGATATGACAAAAGTGACAATTTAGGACACTGATGTATAGAGTCAGTTTTGTTCAGTAAACATTTATTAATAATGATGGCTAGCATGTATTGAGGCAAACACTGTGACAGTCTTACTCAATCCTGCCACCAGTCCTGTAAGGTGGGTTCTTTGGTTACCTTGTTTCATAGATGGAGAATCTAGCAGTGAGAAATGTTAAGCGACTTGCCCAAAGTCATGGGTGAGAAAAGAGCAGTGTCAGAATTTGAATCCAGCCAGTCAGACTCCAGAACGCCCTTCATAACCACCTTGCTGCACTGCCTCTCACTTCATAAATGACTGTGCCAGTATTCTTTGCAGACACAAAGATGGATGTCACAGTTCTTGCCTTCAAGAGAAGGGCAGGGGCCCTCCCCATGGCTGAGCGGTTAAGTTTGTGGGCTCCGCTTGGGTGGCCTGGGGTTTCACCGGTTCGGATCCTGGGCACAGACATGGCACCGCTCATCAGGCCACGCTGAGGCGGCATCCCACATGCCACAACTAGATGGACCCACAACTAAAAAAAATACGTAACTATGTACCGGGGGGTTTTGGGGAGAAAAAGGAAAACTAAAATCTTTGGAAAAAAAAAAAGAGAAGGGCAGATATGTCAAGAAGTAACCACAATGCTGGGTCATAAGTGCCTTAATGGTGTTCTGAAAACACAAATGAGGCACAGCTGACTCTGCCTAGGGAAATGATGCTGAAAGAAAGCAACAGTAGACTTGTCTTTGGTCGTAAGGGAGAGAAAGTGAGCAGAAATGGGGAGCTCAGTTAGAAAGTCATTGCAATAATCAGGTCGGAGTAGGGTCAACAGGGCAGGCCTAAGGTGAATGTCTTAGTCCATTCAGGCTTCTGTAACAAAACTACCACACAGTGGGTGGCTTATAAACTTCAGAAATCTACTTCTCACAGCTCTGGAGGCTGAGAAGTGCAAGATCAAGGCGCTGGCAGATTCAGTGTCTGGTGAGGGCCTCTTCCTGGTCCACCGAGGGCTGTCTTCTCCCTGTGTCCTCACATGGTAGGAGAGGTGAAGGAGCTCTCTGGGGTCTCTTTTTTAAGGGCACTAATGCCATTCGTGAGGGGTCCACCCACATGACCTTATCACCTCCCAAAGGCCCCACCTCCAGATACCATCACATTGAGGTTTAGGTTTCAACATATAATACTGGGGGAACACAAACATTCAGTCTACCCTAGTGAGGCAAGAGAGGTCCTTAGGATGCAAAATTTAAGGAGGCACCTATTCTCAGGGCTGTCCTCATGCTTGTTCTACCCTGAGAGTGAGTGCTACCTTAAAGTTTCTGTGGTAAGATCCCAGTTTGCCTCACCCTAGGTGCCTTGCTACCTCACCTAATCCTGTCCCAAGGTCTACCTAGACAGAGCAGTGCTAGAGAAAGACTCACAAGGATTCAGCCACCTAGAAACGCAGCGATCGAAGGTACTTTGAGACTTCAAGCTTAGGTTATCAGGAGAATAACATAGCGTAAGAACATCACAGGAGATAACGGCAGGATATCAAAGTGAAAACATGCAACTAACACTTAGAATACAAGTGGACCTCATGACTCCGATCAAGACTGGGGATGTCGACTGGGGAGTCATGAGAATGGATGCTTTGCAAGCACCAGAATAATCAGAGGTAAGAGCAGAAGGCTGAGGGTCTCCCACAGGTAGGCTAAGGCTTGTCCAAAGAAAAACAGCTCTGCATGTGGATCTCTGAAAAGACCAGCAATAGTGCTCACCAATGAAGTTACTCCATACAGCTTGCCAGTGAGTGCCAAAACAGGGCACGCAAATTGCTTACCACCTTTTATACTGTTATGGAGTGTTTCCTATAATCAATAAGCAATTCCTATATGAGCAATTTCCTATAATTGCTACTGAACGGTTTACAATTATAAACAATCTTTTTAGTTCCCCTAATTGAACCAAACCCAGTATATAGACTAGCTTAAAGGCTTTGCAAGTTGTCTGATTTTTCTCAGCTACATACGGAGTAAATGGATGATGGAAAGCAAGTATTTACTGAACACCAACTTGGAGCCAGGCACTATTCTGGGCACTTACACATGCACGATCTCATTTAGTTTAATGACAACTATTAGTATTGTTTTACATCTTTGGGTCATTTATAAGTTAAATTTACTGCGGAGGAACAAATCCCTGGGAAGGCTAGGGTTAATTTCAAGCCACCTGGACCCTGAAAGAGGAACTGAGGTTTCAACGACTCAGCTTGGCCTTTCAGGAAATGAAGGTCTCCTCTGCGTTTGGGAGGACTCATCATACAGTACTGAGGGATTGAATGGAGCAGTCTAGCACTTAGTGTGTGTTTGGGGAGAAGCAGACTCTTGGAGCCACGATTATGTCGTTATCAACACGAAGAGCATGGAAATCCCGCAGCCCCTTTGAGCTCAGCTGGACGATGGCTGAGGTGGTAGAATCTTGGACAGACTCCAATAGGAGACTGAGATCATCCAGAACTCCTGCATTCCCACTGTCTCCCTGAATTGTGGGCAGGTGGATGATCTTGCAGGTCAGCTAACTGGTGACGGCTGGCCTAGGAGAAGTCAGAAATCTGAGGCCAGGAAGGCAGCCCCTCCAAATGACACTCCACCTTTCTGCTAGTAAAGGGGTCTGTGTCTGAACCAAAGCCACACAATATATTACTTTTCCAAAAGCTAACGTTGCTGTTTGGCTCTGAAGTGCAACTTGCTCACAAGCAATTCAGGGTATTCATCCTGCTTATTCCAGGATGAATATTTCATGGCGTCTGCCTTGGAAATTGGCTTCCCACCCAACTGATTGGGTTACATCTTTTGTGGCTGAACTCTCTTGGGTGACTTTTATTTACAAATATTTTTTATTGTGGCAAAATATGTATAATATTAATTGACCATTTTAACCATTTTTAAGAATACAGTTCCATGGCATTAAGTACAAAAAAAATCTTAAAGGGGTTATATATCCTGGGCTGTAAGAAGACTTGACCTCCTTTTTTCTGCCTAGATTCAAAAAATGTTGCTCCTGAGAGTTCAAAGTCATTCTAGAACTGAAGAGTCCTGCCATCAGAAGGGACTTTTTTTAGTTTTTTGGTGTCTATGCTGTCCTGAGAGGGAAATTCCACTTTTTTGGGGAATTATATGCAGTACTTACATAGGATCCATTGACATGCTACATCTATTAATAATGTCATCTATGAAAACAGACTTATTTTTAGATTTAAACATTCATAAATCAAAACACAAAGAATGAACCATCATGTAAACTATGTATTCTAGTTAATAATCATGTATTAATATTGTTTCATCGATTGTAACAAATGTGCCACACCAATGCAAGATGTTAATAATAGGGGAAACTATGTGTGTGTGTGTGTCTGTCTGTCTGTCTGTCTGGGGTAATATGAGTACTCTCTGCTCAATTTTTCTGTAAACCTAAAATTGCTCTAAAAAAAGTAGCTTATTAATTTAAGGAAGAGACATAACAGAATGAATTCCTGGAAGAAATCTCTCCCAGTCTTCTTTGACACAACCCGCCATCCTTAATAGTTTCCAGCCGAGCCCCACCTAAACCAGTCCACCTGCAGCTTTCCTATCTTACCTGAGGGAGAAAAGAAAATGTTCATAAATACCACATTCCTTAGTAAAAACCTACTTCCAGCATTAAACTTTCTCTTTCCAATCTGACATTCTTTCTCCCTCCTGTTCACTTCTTCCTTAACCCGATATACATATCTCAGCCTCCTATCTGACATCTCATTGAATCATGCAGCAGTATCTGTCCCATGCTCTCTACGCCATAGGCGTTTCTGGAGTGGCATTATTATCCCTCCCTCTTTGAAGGGAGGAGGAGTATTTCCTGTTTATGTAAATCCCTAACTCCTCCCTCTCTATCTCTTCACTTTGTGATTCCCCAAATTTTTACAGTTGGCTTTAGGAGACTCCCATATTGATTTCTCACTTTTTCCTTTCTTTTGAAAGCAAGCTATTTCTAGCGATCTTCCAAACTAGATAGAGCGCCTGCATTCAAAATGAAGCACACCTGTTCAGGGCTGGTGTCGTTGAGGGCTGGGGACAGTGGACACAGGCAGCTCAGCCTGCAGAGGACTCAGGGAGTCCAGGGCCAGCAGGTGGATGTCATCGTGCCTGCAGGCAGTGAGATCAGCTTGGGCCATCACAGTGAAGAAGTGCAGGTGAGATCCAGTGCCAGGTAACCAGGGTTCCACAGGTTTCAGATGGGCGGGGCTGATCACAAGACCAAGGAGAACGTCAAGGGAGATGTTTACAAACCCTCCATCCACCCCGCCACATCTGAAAGGTACAGCTTGGTTCCACTAGAAAGGGAAGAGATTTTACTATTGTCAGGTCCCAGACAAGCAGAACTAGAGAATAGTCAAAACAGTTCTGTGTTTTTCCCATAACATCACCTTTCCGCCCATAGAGGCAGTCATGGGTTGGTTAGTGTAAGAAGCTTTTCCTTGTTCTGATTTTCCCCTCTTCAGTCTCTGCCCTGCTCCCTTCTCCTCCCCTCCTAACCTACTCCTGTACTCCCCTGTTGGGTCCCAGCTCCCTCCTGGCACCGAGTGGAGCTCCTGAGCTCTGGGATCAAAGCAGAACGCCTACAAGAAAAATAAACCATTTCCTTGCTAATATTAACCACCTTTCATGGAATAATTTGAGTTATGTCTTTTATGATAAAAGACCACATTTCCACCAGGAAGGGAAGAAATAGAATGTGTGAAGAGGAGAGAAAACTTTATCTTTGCTTTTGTGCACTTCAACTCTAACTGAGATCTTTTATCCTGGGTACATGTATGGAAGGCTTGTTGGCCACACCCCAAAGAGCAGGACCCTCTCGGTCCTAAGAACCAGGATTAGTCAGAGGAAGTCTAGCTTTTCCAGGGTGGACCTGATCTTCATTCTCTCAATCTTTTCTGTATTTGGCTGAGGGGAGAGCCACCACTCTCCAGGTATATTTGGGCTAAACTGGGGATGGGGGAGAAAGTCAGTCCATGACACTGATTGACTGTGGGGGGTGGTGGACAGACCCCAACTAATCATCGCAGCTTTTGTGTCTGTGAATCAGTCACCCTCTGGGCAAACACAGAGGAGAGCCCCACCCATGACCTAGACCAATAACTAGGTCTGCATCACGCCCATGTATGTGTACTACTCAGTTTGGGCTTTGCCTCCATTCTCACATCTCATACAACCATTTAAACTGTGTGGTTCTCATCTGGGCCTTAATTACTAGTCAATGATTCTATTTCTTGTGATTTTTTTTTTCTATAACATACCTGCCGTTTATTTTCCATCTTCTAATGAAATTAGCCATTCTGATGTTTTCCAATGATTCTTCAAGATACTCTTTTCAAGTTGCCTCCTCCTGACTTCCAAAAATTTTATTTCCAGCTAGGCAGAAATTTTAACAGAATGCCCTAGCCGTGTGTTCTTTTTTTCAAAATTGAGACGGAAATAAAATGCTTAGTTATAAAATAGTTCCTCTTTTATCATTTCTAGCCACTCTACCCTAAGGGTAGCTGTTCTAGGATATGTCAGCCCAGAGGCTATTCTTTTTTTTTTTTCTTTAAGATTTTACTTTTTTCCTTTTTCTCCCCAAAGTCCCCCAGTATATAGCTGTATATTCTTTGTTGTGGATCCTTCTAGTTGTGGCATGTGGGACACTGCCTCAGCGTGGTTTGATGAGCAGTGCCATGTCTGCGCCCAGGATTCGAACTAACGAAACACTGGGCAGCCTGCAGCGGAGCATGCGAACTTAACCACTCGGCCACGGGGCCAGCCCCTCAGAGGCTATTCTTAAAATCAAATGGGATAATAAATATGAAAGCACTTTGAAAAGCATGAAGACCCTACTCAAAAAGACTCTTGTTGGTGTTGTTATTCCAAAGGACCTTTAAAAAGTTGTGGGCTTTTTTGCAGCACCATATACATTATTGCTTGAAAGTATACGTAACCGAATGAAAAACAGCTCCTAGAAACAACCATGTGTCTTATTGTTTTTCTAGTGATGATTCCTATGCTTTTCATAGAATAATTTTTCTACTTTATTTTTCAGTTATTGTTATTACTTTTTGCTTCCTAAAGACTTCATTTCTTTAGAGCAATTTTAGGTTTACAACAAAATTGAGAGGGAGGCCCAGAGTTTCCCTGTATACCCTCTGCCCCTTCACGGGCACAGTCTCTCCATTACCAACATCACTTACCAGATGGTACATTTGTTACCAAGGATGAGCCTACATTGACACATCATAATCACCCAAAGTCCATAGTTTACCTTAGGGTTCACTTTATGTTTTTAAAGATTGGCACCTGAACTAACATCTGTTGCCAATCTTCTTCTTTTCTTTTCCCTTTCTTCTTCTCCCCAAAGCCCCCCAGTACATAGTTGTATATTCTAGTTGTGAGTGTCTCCAGTTGTGCTATGTGGGACGCTGCCTCAGCATGGCCTGATGAGCAGTGTCGTGTCCGCGCCCAGGATCTGAACTGGCAGAACCCGGGGCCCCCGAAGCGTAGGGCGGGAACTTAATTACTTGGCCACGGGGCTGGCTCCAGGATTCACTTTTGCTGTTGTACGTTCTGTGGATTTGAACAAACGTATACTGACATGTATCTTTCATCACAATATCATACAGAGTATCTTTACTGCCCTAAAACCTCTGTGATCCAGAGATTCACTCCTTCCTCTCCCTAATCCCTGACAACTACTGATCTCTTTACCATGTCCACAGTTTTGCCTTTTCTAGAATGTCATGTGGTCAGAATCATACAGTATGTAGCCATTCATATTGGCTTCTTTCACTCAGTAATATGCATTGAAGATTCCTCCACGTCTTTTCATGGCTTGATGGTACATTTCTTCTTGTCCATCGTCTGCAGGTACCACGGTTTATTTTTCCATTCACCTGCTGAAGGACATCTTGGTAGCTTTCGAGTGTCGGCAATTATGAATAAAGCTGCTATAAACATCTGCGTACAGGTTTTTGTGTGGACATAAGTTTTCAACTCCTTTGGGTAAATACCAAGGAGCATGATTGCTGGAGCGTATGGTAAGACCATGTTTAGTTTTGTAAGAAACTGCCAACTGTTTTCCAAAATGGCTGTGCCATTTTGCATTCCCACCAGCAAATTCCTGTCATTCCACATCCTTGTCAGTTTTGGGTGCTGCTGTATTTGGATTTTGGCCATTCTGATAGGTGTGTAGAGGTATCACATTGTGGTTTAATTAATTAATTAATTAATTTATTTATTTACCAAGGAAGATTTGCTCTGAGCTAACATCTGTTGCCGGTTTTCCTCTTCTTTTGTGTGTGAGCCACCGCCACAGCATGGCCACTGACAGGTGAGTGGTATGGTTCCGCTCCCAGGAACTGAGTGTAGGCCTCCAAACTGGAGTATGCTGAACTTTAACCTCTAGGCCACCAGGGCTGGCCCTACATTGTGTTTTAATTAGCATTTCCCTGATGACATCTGATGCAGAGCATTCTACTTTTAAAATATCCTGTTCCCTTCAAAACATTAATTAATCCTAATTGCTGGACTGGTCTCTACTTTTCCTTTTTTCTTTCTGTTTGGTAACATTACAATCGACTTCATTTGCTCCTTCATTGGTCCCTTTAAAATATACAGCTAGTGTGAGCTTGTGAGCAATGAGCAGGCACAGATGGCATTTCTTTCTTCTCGACACCGTGATTTTCTAAAGTAAGACTCCATCCACGTGAGTGGGTGCCGAGTTGTTCACATGTGTAAGCCCGTGCCTCACACTCCTTGTAATTTTAATTTCTTCCTCACACTCTAAAAATGTGAGTGTGTCATTTAGGGGTCTTAATTACAAGCAAAAATGACGAGCTGATTAGGCATAAAGGGAGTTTATTACAAGGATATTGAGTAGCTTTATTGGGAGAGCTGGAGGACCCAGCCGGGGCTCAGCTTCCAGAAAGAATGTCCAAACTGCACTGCAACACTGGCCTGATGAAGACACCCCTGCTGGGGCTGCTTCACGCTAGACTCTGCAGTTGGCCCCACTGCCATGTCTGGGCCCCAAACACTACATTGTAGCCACTGCCTTCTCAACATCCTTGCTGCCCCCTGCCCTCCAGACAAAGCAAGTCCCCTGCCTTCCCTTGTTGGAGCAGTACTGAGCCCTAGTCTGGTAGAGGGGTCTCTGATTAGCAGAGCTGTGTCACATGTCTGTGACCTAGAAGCAAGGGATACTGGGAAAGAGAGGTGGACTCCCAACACGAGAAACTCTCAGGATACAGGAAGGGTGTTCAAAAGATACTGGGTGACATAAATCTGACAAACATCCAATACAGTGGGGACGCTGATCCCATTTAGATATGTGATGTCCTTGCAGACCTTATCAGTTTATCTGGCACCTATTTCTTTTTTTTCCTTAAAGATTGGCACCTGAGCTAACATCTGTTGCCAATTTTATTTTTCTTCTTCTCCCCAAAGTCCCCCAGTTCATAGTTGTATATTCTAGTTGTGAGTGTCTCTGGTTGTGCTATGTGGGACGCTGCCTCAGAGTGGCGTGATGAGTGATGCCATGTGTGCACCCAGGATCCAAACCAGAGAAACCCTGGGCTGCCAAAGTAGAGCGTGCAAACTTAACCATTCAGCCAGGGGGCTGGGCCCAGGCACATATTTCTCATTTGTCATTTGCATAGTTTAAACCTTTTTCTTGAGAAAAGAGTTTTTGTCTCCCTCCTCCCCCTGCTGTTACAAAGGTTCATGGACCCCCAGAACAATGGTTAAAATCTTTTGAGGGGGCGGAGACCTTAGATGACTGAATAAAAGCTATGGATCCTCTCTTTAGAAAAATACACCTGCAAAGCAGATTTTGCAGGTTTTTGGAGGTTTATGTGACCCCAGAAGCCTGTCCGTGGGCTTCTAGGTTAGAAATGCCCTCCCTCAAAGAGGTCTCTGGCTCAAAATGAGGCTAAAGACCATAACTGCAAGGCGTTCCACAATTTCTTTTCCATTTGTCAAAGTTGGACGGTTCCTCAGGAATCAGACAGTCCTGGGTTTGAGTCGTGTGATGTCGGGCAAGTTACGTAAGGTGAACGTTAGTTTCTTCATTTGCCAAATGGAAATAATAGGACCAACCTAGTAAGTTGATATGAGGATTTGATAAGATACACATGCAAAACACCTTGCATGGTTTCTGGCCCATAGGAAAGCTTCAAAAACTAACACTTCTTCTCTCTTCCCTTCTTATCACTTATCTGTACTTCTTTTTTTTCTTTTTAAAGATTTTATTTTTCCTTTTTCTCCCCAAAGCCCCCTGGTACATAGTTGTGTATTTTTAGTTGTGGGTCCTTGTAGCTGTGGCATGTGGGACGCCGCCTCAGCGTGGCCTGATGAGCGGTGCCATGTCCCCGCCCAGGATATGAACTGGAGAAACCCTGGACCACCGAAGCGGAGCACAGGAACTTAACCACTTGGCTGTGGGGCCGGCCCCTTATCTGTGCTTCTTATCCCATCTCTGTCCTCAAATCCTTAGTTGGAAAGGCCCTCAAGGTCATCTACTGAGATTATCCACCCTCCTTCAGTCTCTCTCTTTCCTTCTTTTTGAATGTGTAAGTAATGCCCCTCCTGTCCTCGCTCTCTCCTTGCTGTGAGCAAAGAGGCCTCAAGCAGTTCTCAGAGCCTTTGTACGGCTCAGGGACGTGAATCCAGGTCTGGCCTCTCTTGGGTGTTGTTTGCATGCTCTTCCTCACTTCCTCAGCTCTGACGTTGCCCTCCCATGCACCCTTCATTCCCTCTGATTGAAAGCTTAGTGCTACCCTCTTCCTTGACCTTCAGTCTACGCCCCTTCACTCCCCGCTCCAAGGACAGTTCCCTGTGAGCCCCTCTGTTAGCAGCCACTTGGCTGCCAGTTGTAGATGAGTCGGCTCATCTTTACCCTTCAGAACTCCCTTTCTATTCTTGAAATGCTTGTTGGAAGTGTCTTCCACACTCCTCAAAGGAAGCAAGCTATTTTCTCTCCGGAACCTCTTACCTCTCACGGGTTTTTAAAGCTCGAAGGCAATCCCCATTCTCCTTTCATCTACGAATCTGACAACTCTAGGAGCCTCACGTAAGTGGAATTACACAGTATTTGTCCTGTGACTGGCTTATTTCACCTGGCACGATGTGTGTGGTTCCTCCACGTTGTAGCTCTCCTGCATGTTTGGCTTGGCAACTTGCAGGTAGCATTTGCTGAGATGGGGATTAGGAGAGGAAGAGGCTTTCCACTCAGCTGGCAGTGAGTGCCTCCTGGAGGGCAGAGACTGACATCTCATGCCTCTGTTTTCAAGGGCCAGGTACATAGTAGGTGCTCCATAAAATGACTGTTGAATGAAATGTACTTGTTTAATATATTTCAGCTTTTAAGATCACATAGACAAAGATTATCCTGAATGTGCGGATCTAACAAGTAGGGAGAAAACCAGCTGGAATTATGAACTTTTGACAAGGATTGAGAATTTCTTCTTCTGAAATTCAAGGTTGTGAAAAATCATGAAAAACAAGTACAGTACATTTAATACACTCACCTGCACTGGCCAACCCAAATACAAACTTGGAGAGGCACTTCAAGCAAATGCCTGGCAACTTTCTTTTTTTTTTTGAGGAAGATTAGCCCTGAGCTAACTACTGCCAATCCTCCTTGATGAGGATTTTAGGCTGGTTACTTTTAAACCTGCAGATGAGAAGCAGGCTCCGAGGACTGGAATTTGCTTGCTCTTTGAGAGATATTTGCATTTGTGAAGGAAGGGGCGATGACCTTGTAGGGACCTGAAATTGGCCACCCCAGGATATGTCTCTTTGGCGTCAGGATTGTTTTGGGCTGATTGCTTTTGATGGGCTGGGACAGGGAAGGAGGCTCTGGGGAATGGAACTTGCCCTTGTTGGGACACATTTACATTTGTAAGGTAAATCTCTATCTGTAAAAGGTGCCTCCCTCTCTGTACCAGGAAGAAGAAGAGAGATGACCTTGTCCCTAGAAACTCTTCATGGGGAAGGCAAGAACTTAAGTTGGTTGCTGTCTGGCAATCTCATGTAACTGATTTAGGGTGGTGGCTTCTGACCTTTACTTAATCCGATTTGATTCTTGTCTAAAAGTCATGGGATCACCCAATGACCAGACCCCACCTGCACTGACACCATTTTAACTTTTTTCATGTTCTTTCCTTTGTCTTGTAAAGAGATGACTCACATACCCATTTCTTATAAAATTAGCCCTAACCCTCAACTTGGGGCAGCAGCAGCAGCAGCTCTGCCTGCCCATGGGTCCTGTCCCCATGCTGGCAGCAGCAGCTCTGACTGCCCAAGGGCCCTGTCCCCATGCTATTCCACACTATTCTCTAAATAAAAGAGCACTACTGCCAGATCTTGAGAGTCCAAGAAATCTTTCTTTCGACTCCTCAGCTCTCCGACCCCACATCACTCCTCTTTTTTTGCTGAGGAAGATTGGCCCTGAGCTAACATCCGTGCCCATCTTCCTCTACTTTATATGTGGGACGCCTACCACAGCATAATTTGCCAAGCGGTGCCGTGTCCGCACCCGGGATCCAAACCAGTGACCCCTGGGCTGCAGAAACAGAACGTGCGAATTTAGCTGCTGCACCACCAGGCAGGCCCCTGGCAACTTTAACTGTAAATATTCCACAGGATTGTCTTCTAGAAGCAATTCTGTTCCATTGCAAGAAGACTTTTATATCAGCAAAATTACTTTGTGAAAACATAGCATGCTACAAAGAGTATGACAAAGCCCTCAATGAAATATTTGCTACTTCTTGCAGAAAGTTCAAAGGATGAAACAGTCGAAGCGCGCTTGATGATTTTCTTCTGAAAACATTGGCCATCCAAATAGGATTAAAATGGCCCAAAACACTTCCTTGTCTCATTTACAGTCATGAGAAGAAGGGGAACCACGGCAAGCGGCCCATTTAAGCTCATTAAATGAATAGTTTTCTTTTCTCATCCTGTGTGACTGATGAGAGACTTGTTATTTCTGATATTGCTGTATGTCGAATGTGTTAACGGGGAATTTGAAGTTACTGAAGATCATAATCTTTGCATCTTCAGCTCCGATTCCAGGTGCTGACACTTTTAATTGCTCAAGGGATGTTCTGAGAAAAATTGAGTCAAAAAAAAGTTTCGTGGAATTGTATGAACAGCATTTGTCTTAATGGATCTCGCTGCCCTTTCCCGCCTTTAATTTTTTAAATTAAATTGGTCCCCAGCTTTATCGAGATATAATTGACACACAACATTGCATACGTTTAAGGTGTGTAACATGTTGCTTGATACATTTATATATTACAAAATGATGACCAACATAGCATTAGCTCACACCTCCATCATGTCACATGATTACCATTTCTTTTTTTGTGGTGAGAACATTCCAGATCTACTCTCTTGGCAACATTCAAGAATGTAATATAGTACTATTAGCTATAATCACCATGCTGTATGTTAGGTCCCTAGAACTTATTAATCTAATAACTGGAAATTTATACCCTTTGGCCAACATCGCTCCATTTCCCCTGACCCTCCTAGCCCCCGGTGACTACCACTCTGCTTTCCCTGAGTTCAACACTTTTTGATTCCACATCGAAGTGAGATCATACAGTATTTGTCTTTCTCTGTCTGATTTACTTCACTTAGCATAATGCCCTCAAGCTCTATCCAGTTTGTCACAAACCTGCCATTAATTTTTTATGCTCTTTTCTGGCTATTTCCTTTCCTCTACTGGATCAAAAAAAAATCTCTTTCTAAGGTGGCACAGAACAGTGTGTATAATATTTTTTGTGGAAATACAAAAAGTAATAACATGTAAATAAACTGGCATGCATAAATGCTGTTTTTTAGAAAGATATAGCAGAAGGAGCTTGGCAGAGAAAAAACTCTTGCTTTTTATTTTATACTTTTTTGTAGTTTTTTTTTTTTTTTACTGTATACAGATATTTTATTGTATTTTTTGGTCAATATTTTTGGGTGATAGGATTCTGAGCCTTTTAAAATGCTTTTGTGTATTCAAATTTTATTTAAACTGTGTCCCTCCCCACGTTGCTTGGGGTAGGCTCTCCCTGCTTCCTGTGTTGCCTCTCCCTCCTTGCTGTTACCGTTTTTTGTCCCTCCTCTTGCTGGAAGGCATCACAATAGCCTTTGAGTCCACAGGCACCCAGCACACACACTCTGGAACTATCTTTCACTCCAATAGCCATTCAAAACAAGTGTTTCATTTGTCACCCTTTGTTTTTCACTACAAAGTCTACTTATTGCCCTGTAGCCACTGGATTGCATCCATGGATGGAAAGAGCAGCCCTCATCCTACTTTAACTTTTCCCTTTATTTTAGAGCTCAGAAACTGGCTCCATAGAATACTCTTCTTCTTTTTTAAGGAAGGTCTGTTAATGGGCCGGTGAGATGTATACGTATAGTCTTGTGTCGCTCAACGACGGGGACACCTTCTGAGAAGTGTGTTGTTAGGCAATTTCACAGTCTTGCGAACATCACAGAGTGTACTTACACAGATCTACATGGTATAGCCTGCTACACACCTGGGCCATATGGTACTAATCTTACGGGGCCACCATCGTAGGTGCGGTCCGTCGTTGACTGAACCAGTGTTTTATAGCCGGTGACTGCATGCCCAACTCTCCTTCTCACATAGGTCACACTGGTGTCTTTCTGACACAACTTGCAAGTTGTACTTCTGCCAGTGGTCTCTACACCTGAGAGGTATTTCCTTGTTAACCCGTCACCTCCACCCACCAACCCCTTTTGCTGTATTGACCACAATTTTTTTTTTATTCTTGTCCATACCAGCTGTAGTTTCTAGGTGAAAATGTGCTAGAAATGACTCAAGAATTTGTCCACTTGCTGTCCAATTGACCACAATTTTTTTTTATTCTTGTCCATACCAGCTGTAGTTTCTAGGTGAAAATGTGCTAGAAATGACTCAGGAATTTGTCCACTGCTGCCATTTTGTAGATATTTCACCAAACCACATCCCAAACAAGCCAGAAAGAGTCATGATAATGGCCAGCTGTAGAGGGATTCTCAGATGAAGCCACCAGCCCCTGCCTTGCAGGCTCTCCCGGTCCTGCAAGACAGACAGGCAAGGTCCCTCAAGAAAGGAAACATAGAGTTACCAGCAATTCCATATCTGGGTATACACAAAAAGAGCTGAAAGCAGGAACTCAAACAGATACTTGTACACCCATGTTCATCACGCCATTATGCACAATAGCCAAAAGGTGGAAACAAACCAACTGTCTGATAGATGAATGGAGAAACAAAATGTGGCCTATCCATACAACAGAATATTATTCAGCCTTAGAAAGGAAGGAAATTCTGACGCATGCTGCAACATGGGTGAATCTTGAGGGACATTATGCTGAATGAAATAAGCCAGTCACAAAAGGACAAATACTGCACAATTCCACTTATAGGAGGTACGTAGAGTCGTCAAATTCATAGAGACAGAAAGCAGAACGGTGGTTGCCAGTGGAATTATTGTTTAATGGGGACAGGGTTTCAGTTTGGGAAGATGAAAAGTTCTGGAGAGGGATGGTAGTGATGGCTACAGAACGACGTGAATGTACTCGGTGCTGCTGAACTGCACACTTCAAAGTGGTGGAAACGGTAAACCATTGCTGGGAAAGCCTGCGAGGCGGCAGCCAGCGGCTGAGTCTGCGAATCCCTCCATGGCCAGCCAGGGCCCAGCACGCGGCAGGCGCAGGCAGTGTGCACTGTCTCACCGGTGGAACTGAACCATCTTCATCAAAGCCGCATCTGAGCCGAGGCCATTGGGGTCATAGGATAGAGCAGTCTCAATTTGTTCAGGGAAAACTAGAGAAAAAACTGTTTTAAAGCTTTGGCTTATTTAAAGCTTTCTTTGACTTCATTTTTACTTAGGAATTTGACTACTGCGACCCATCTAATTACAATAATAATTAAACAATACAGGCTTTTCTTTTTTTGCAAACAATAGCAAAAATATAGTTCCACAATGTGCCAAGGTGCTTTACCTGTATCTCATTCACTTAATTCTCACAACCCTATAATGGGCACTATAATTATCCCTAACGTACAGATGAGGAAACTGAGGCACAGAGAGGTGAAGTGACGGCTAGTAAGTGACAGAGCTGAGTCTCAAACCAGGCAGAGCGGTGCAGTCAGTGTTTCTTTAGCCTCTGTGTGTGCTGCCTTAAGAGTCACAATCACTCAGAGTGAGAATTCCAACCGTGAGCGCGTGACTGTGGAGGCCGCTCCCTGATCCTCACAAGGAGCCCTCTTCCAGCGAAGGGTCCATCCACCCACCCCTGTCCCTGAAGTGTGTGGGAGAGGCTGCCCAGGCAAGGCAGGAGGAACATTCTCTGAGGGGAAGATGTGTTCACATCCCGGGGCCACCACTAGCTGTGTGCCCTCAGCCAAGACAGACCACCTCAGTTTTCCTCATCCCTCCAGCAAAATGGGGCTAATCACAACTTCTTCGTGGGGCTGTTGTGAGGCTTAAATACAGCACGGCCCAGAGCAAGGACAAACGGATGCAGTGTGTTCAGAGGACGGTGGGTGGGGTGTTCAGTTGAGTTGAGGCCTTTCATTTATTTGGGTCCAGGTTTGATACTTTACATTTGTTGCAGATTCTGATGCGGGGTCGGTGAGCCGCGGGGCCGGTGAGCCGAGGAGTCGAAAGAAAGATTTCTTGGACTCTCAAGATCTGGCAGTAGTGCTCTTTTATTTAGAGAATAGTGTAGCATGGGGACAGGGCCTGTGGGCAGGCAGGGCCACTGCTGCTGCCCCGAGTTGAGGGTTAGGGCTAAATTTATAAGGCATGGGTATGTGAGTCATCTCTTTACAAGACAAAGGAAAGAACATGAAAAAAAGTTAAAATGGTATCAGTGCAGGTGGGGTCTGGTCATTGGGTGATCCCATGACTTTTAGACAAGAATCAAATCGGATTAAGTAAAGGTCAGAAGCCACCACCCTAAATCAGTTACATGAGATTGCCAGACAGCAACCAACTTAAGTTCTTGCCTTCCCCATGAAGAGTTTCTAGGGACAAGGTCATCTCTCTTCTTCTTCCTGGTACAGAGAGGGAGGCACCTTTTACAGATAGAGATTTACCTTACAAATGTAAATGTGTCCCAACAAGGGCAAGTTCCATTCCCCAGAGCCTCCTTCCCTGTCCCAGCCCATCAAAAGCAATCAGCCCAAAACAATCCTGATGCCAAAGAGACATATCCTGGGGTGGCCAATTTCAGGTCCCTACAAGGTCATCGCCCCTTCCTTCACAAACACAAATGTCTCAAAAGGGCAAGCAAAATTCCAGTCCTTGGAGCCTGCTTCTCATCTGCAGTTTTAAAATTAAGCAGCCTAAAAATCCTCATCAATTCGACTTCATCTGATTCGATCTAGCCCATCGTTACTGCCTATTTTGGTCATTCTGAATTGCAATCTGAAGTATTTGACAACTTCCCCCGCTTTGTGGAAAAAAATGGCCAGGGCCGGTAGAAGAGAGACTTTTTAACTCTCCTCTGGAAACCTCCCTCCATTCCCCCTATATTCAACCCTCATTTCTCTCTCTTCTTCAGGGAGTAAAACCGCGGCCAGGTCTTACTGGTGATCCCATAGAACAGAGACAGACAGAGAGAACCCAGCCCAGGCAGAATATGCTTAACCTTCCAGCTGAGTAATTCTGTCAAAGACAGGAAAAGAGCCCCTGGGAAATTTGTTTCCCTCTTCCTCTGATAAAATCAAATTGAGTCTCAGATGCACCCAAAGGTGAAGAGTCTGGCTGTGATTTTATCATTCTGCCCATCACTTTTTAACTTTTCAGATTTAGTAATTAAAAATAATTTGGGCGCCATTCAGCGTCGTCAGTTAAGACAACCTCTCAAGCACCCAACTTAAAGCCAGTGCTGAGGAAAGGTCGAGGCCAAGGCAACAGCGCCACCTTGTGACCAATATTTTTACTGCAGTCAACCTGTCCCAGCAGCGGACCTTTCTATCCATTCGTCTGTTGTTGGGCACTTAGGTTGCTTCCACGTCTTGGCTATTGTAAACAGTGCTGCAATAAACATTGGGGTGCACAGGACTTTTGGGATTGCTGACTTCAGGCTCTTTGGATAAATACCCAGTAGTGCAGCGGACCTTTCTAATATGACACTTGAAGAATAGACACAATATTCCTTTTCAATTCCTGTGAGTTTTGTCGACTGTTAAAGTCTTAACTTGAGCATTAAGCATGGGTCACGTACCTAAACCATGGATGTTTAGAACACTGCCCATTTCCACATGTACCTTGAGAGTCCTAGACTCTGGACAATTGATGCTCTTTACTCATTAGCTGGCTTATTAGCACTTCCTGGTTTTTAATACATTATCATCAACCCGTTTATACTGTGTGCCAAGCTCTGTAGTGAAACTGAAGGAAAAGTAGGTATATAGTACAGAGTCCCTCACTTCGAGCCGATTTACAACCTGGGCGAGGTGATTAAGTTCATTTTGCCTCCGCCTGATGTCTCCTCCCTGTAAGCTTGAGGCACTAACATATGGGTAGACGCTGAAATTCAGCTGATGCCGAATATCATCACTGCAAGTCCAAAACGTTCCTCAAGGGCCAGGAACGTGTGATTAGGAGCCTGCCTGAGCTGGAAGATTCCTTCTATACTATTTAGTCCTTCCTCAACCCCAGGGTAGGTTAGAAAGCTCTGTCCAAGGACGCCCGCCTGCCCTGCTTCAAAAAGGAAATAGAACTGTTCGGCCCTGAGATGGTTGTGTTACCGGCGCACTGAGTTCTTGTTCCCCAGGACGGAAATCAAGACAGACAAGGAGCGTGGAAAATAAAAGTTTATTAGCTTGTGCACAGGGGAGGCAAAAGGGAGCTGGTGCAGAAAGGAAGCCGGCAGGTGACCAGCTCCTTAGGGAGCGGGACTGTGGGGCTCTTATTAGGCAAAGGCTGGGGAGGAGGGCCTTGTCAGGGCATGTGGAAGTGGGGCTGTGCTTGCGCCTGCATTGTGGTAGCATGCTACTACAAGCGACGCATGTGTCATTGGCATGCTAGCTCTCCACCCCTGGGTGTGGTTTTTACTATGCTAATGGGGCTAGAGTCACCTTCAGTCAACGCCTGGGTGGTGGGGCACATGTGCAAAAGCCAAGGACTGTCTTGAGCTTGCTGAATGTGGATCTTGGGGGTCTCTATCTGATTCTCCTAGCTTGCGGATTGGTTAGGGGCCTTATCTCCTTAGGCCAGGGGCCTTGCAGATGGCCTTGTCTCGGTTAGGCTGGCTCCTGTCTCAGCTGGACGCCTCTGGCTACAATTGGTGTTTCTCAAAACCAGGGCCTCTGGATCCCGAGGGAACTGAGAGAGAGGCCATAACAGGTCTCAGATTTCTTCTGTCTCTCTCTCCTTCCCTTAGTTTTTTCCTTTCCTCCCTCCCTTTTTCCCTTCTTTTTGAATTTCATTTTACTTTTCAAGAATCCAATGGATATTTTATATTTGCCTGTGAGAAAGCTGACTAACAACGTTTTTTGGGGTGCTGGAATTTTTTAACGCTGGTTATCCAGAGTGATCTGAAATGTAGGATAGCTGTTATTTGTTCCTTTTGTAAACAAAAATTGGAAACTCAAGTTGATTATTTCTTAGTAAGTTTGGTTTGTTTGGCAAACAAAATATATCAAGAGGATTAGTCTTTAGATGAAAAAGGTAGAAACTCATTTAAAAAAATTTTGATGGGGTAAGTGCTGACCTCTAGTGGGCCTGTGTAACATCACAGCTTATGGATGAGGCTCAAGGAGAAAAGTTGTTTGGTAAGTTGTTTTTGAATGCATTCTGCAAAGAGTGCTCTGTTTTCTTCTTTTGAGGATTCCTTGGGACCCTGAAAAATTCTTCTTTATTTTCTGAATCACCTTCCACATCCCAGGAGCCACAAAATATCTGCAATTCTCTGGCTGATAAGCTATCTAATCCAGCTCTTATAACTAACTCCTTCCTCTTGTCTGTGAGTGAGCTGCTTACGATTTCCTATGTATAAGGCATCCAGGTAACCCATTGTCCAGGGCTCTTACTAATTCCACTTCTTGGAAATTCCATTAGCCATTTCTTGCTGCTGAGGCGGAAGGTGGAGAACAAAGGGAATACGGGGACATTGAGCAATTTCTCTTCAATGCGATCTTCATGGGCCAATGGCTGTTGGCTTCTGTTTGTGCAGCAGGTAGTCAGCACTTCAGAACATGGTCAGGCTATTTATACAACACACAGTAGTGAGAAAAACCCAAGAAGGCATTTTTCCTACCTTAAATAGCAAAAGAAGTGAGGGTGAAGCAATGTAAAGAATTTTGGATGGGAAAGAAAACTAGATTCTAGTGCTGGCCTGACCCAAACGGCCAAGGGGCACTGGGGAAGTCTCAATTCCTCGGTTTCCTCCACTGAAAAGTGAAAGAGTTGGATTAAGTGAGCTTTAAGGACAAGTTTAGTTGTATGATTTATACAGTCCGAACTCTTCTTGAAATTTCTACTCAAAGGCACCTCCTCTGAGGATTTAGCTATTTGTTAGCATATAACCAAGCCTAGGAAGACAGTGCGTCAAATATCAGATTGCCTCAGGTGAGTGGTGTGTATTAGTTCTTTATCATGTAACACATTACCCCAAAGCTTAGTGGCTCAAAACAACGACATTTAGTATCTCACAGTTTCCAGGCATCAGGAATCTGGCCATGACTTAGCTGGGTCTTCTAGCTCAGGGTCTCTCATGAGGCTGCAATCAGGGTGTCAGCTGGGGCTGCAGTCTCATCTGATGGCTCAGCAGCGGGGAGGGTCTGCTCTCAAGTCCACCTGTGTGGTTGTTGGCAGGCTTCAGTTCCTCATGGTCTGTTGGACAGAGGCCTCAGTTTCTTCACAGAGGCCTCTCCACAGGGCAGCTCCTGACCTGGTAGCTTGTGTCATCAGAGGGAAAAAGTGAGGAGAGTCAGAGGGAAAGAGAGCGAGAAAAAAGTGAGGCTTTTATAGTCTAATCTCAGGAGTGACATCCCATCCCTTGTGCTGTATTCTGTTGATGAAAGTGAGTCACTGGTTTTAGCCCGCTCTCTAGGGGAGTGGATAGTACCATGGTGTGGTGGGGATACCAGGAGGCAGGATCTTTGAGAACCATTTTAGAAGCTGCCTGTCATACTGTGTGACTTCAGGAAAGTGAATTCTTTTTTTTTTCTGCTTTTTCTCCCCAAATTCCCCTAGTACATAATTGTGTATTTTAATTGTAGGTCCTTCTAGTTGTGGCATGTGGGATGCCTCCTCAGCATGGCCTGACGAGCGGTGCCATGTCTGTGCCTGGGATCTGAACCAGCAAAACCCTGGGCTGCTGAAGTGGAGCATGCAAACTTAACCACTCGGCCACGGAGCTGGCCCCACGAAAGTGAGTTCTTTTTTTTTTTTTTTTTTTTTTTTTTGACAAAGATTAGCCCTGAGCTAACTGCTGCCAATCCTCCTCTTTTTGCTGAGGAAGACTGGCCCTGAGCTAACATCCACACCCATCTTCCTCTGCTTTATATGTGGGACACCTACCACGGCATGGCTTTTGCCAAGCGGTGCCATGTCCACACCTGGGATCTGAACCGGCAAACCCTGGGCTGCCGAAGCAGAACATGTACACCTAACTTCCCCGCCACTGGGCTGGCCCCGAAAGTGAATTCTTTATACCTCAGTTTCTTCAGTTGTAATAATGCCTATCTCATAGGGTTCAGGTAATGTAAGTATAGAGTGATGAAGAACTCGATGACCATGAGTTCCCATGTATCTGTATAGAAGTCCTTCCATATAAGTAACTGTGGAATTGAACTACCCAGGCTAGTTCATGTTCTGTCCCCAAATAGGCTTTAAGATCTCTGAGGAATAGTAGTGAACGGAAAATAATGGAAACATGATGATTTATTTTACCTTAAAGTTATACGTCAAAATAATAAAATAATTTTTAAGCCACCCATTATACCCAGGAAGAAATTAAGTAGTCATTGGAGAGCTGGTTTCTGTATTTCTCACTCTTATATTCCTAGCCCCACAGCATCTGGTTCAGGGCAGACACTTAATAAATATTTCTTGAATTTGTACACTGTTTCATTTTATAATCTGTCTCCCAAGGAAACTGATGTAATATGCTGCTTTGACTTAAAGGGACAACAAGCTTCTTGCTATCATAGGGAATATTATTAGAAAGAAAGAACCGAGACATCACTGTCATCCTGGTGTAAAGTTGAGTATTCTCCACATGGGACAGTGTGAGATTTCTGGTACTTGGAGAAGAAAAGCTCCTAGGGAAGGACAATTTGAATGATGACCATAATCTGAAACTCAAAGG
Organism: Equus asinus; assembly: GCF_041296235.1. Classification (NCBI taxonomy): domain Eukaryota; kingdom Metazoa; phylum Chordata; class Mammalia; order Perissodactyla; family Equidae; genus Equus; species Equus asinus. The sequence goes on along the minus strand of NC_091792.1, from coordinate 62,716,827 downwards.
GCTGTATCTTTAGGGTAAGAGTGAACTGGCCCTCAAAGGGATTTGTCCTCTAGGTTTATACCATCTGGGTATTTTAGGAAACTTCAGGCAGTTCCTGGACTGGTAGTGCCTTTACACCAGGCAGGAGCAAATGCAAATCCTTTCTGGGGGAAAAAGCTTCATCTGAGGCCTCAAATACGTCCTAGAAAAAATTTTTTCTAGTATAGTAGCAGCACACAAAGACAATGAATGCAAAAGGAGAACAGAACCATAACTGAGAACCAGGAGGAGCAACAGGACAAGGCCCGCCAAGACGCAAGATGGTGGCATTGTCAGGCACGATCAAATGATTGTGCTTACTATGTTTAAATAAATAAATGATAAACTTGAATATATCTATAGGCAAATGGAAAGAAACAACAAGCACAGAATTAATTAGTAGAAAAGAACAAAGGAGAGCATCTAGAAGTGAAACATACAATAACTAAAATTAAAAGCTTGGTGGATGGCTTCACCACCAGATTAGACATGGCTGAAGAAAGAATCAATCATTGAACAGAAGGCTGAAAAATGTTCCAGAAGGTAGCACAGAGAAGCAAACAGACAAAAAATGCAGAAAAAAAGGTTAAGAGATTTAGTTAAAAGGTTTAACGTATATTGATCAAAGTTCCATAAGGAGAGGAGAGATAATATAATACGGCAGCAGCAATATTTGAAGAGAGAAAGGCTAAGAATTTTCTAGAAATGATTGGAGACACCAACCTAGAGATGCAAAAACCCAAGAATTATAAATTGGTTCAATTAAAAAACTCCACATTGAGATTACAGTAAAACTTAAGAGACCAAAAACAAAGGAAAGTCTTGACAGGAACCAGAAAAAAAGATCTTCAAAAGAGTGGCAGCAAGACTAACAGCTGACTTCTCAATCGCAACAATGGAAGGCAGAGACTATGGAGTGGTATTGTCTATGCATTAAAAGAAAATGACTGTCGGGGCTGGCCCCGTGGCCGAGTGGTTAAGTTCGCGCGCTCCGCTGCAGGCGGCCCAGTGTTTCGACGGTTCGAATCCTGGGCGCGGACATGGCACTGCTCGTCAGACCACGCTGAGGCAGCGTCCCACATGCCACAACTAGAGGAACCCACAACGAAGAATACACAACTATGTACTGGGGGGCTTTGGGGAGAAAAAGGAAAAAATAAAATCTAGCAAAAAAAAAAAAAATTCCATTAAAAAAAAAAAAAAAAAGAAAATGACTGCCACCTTATACACAGTAAAGACGTGCTTCAAGAATGAGGGTGACATAGAGGTTTTTCATACAAACAAAAAGAGTGAGTTTGCTGTTATCAGAAGCTCAATAAATCAAATTCTAAAAGATACATTTCAAACAGAAATAATGTGATACCAAACTAAGAAATAAATAAAGAAAAACAGGGAAATATCTAGATAAAATTCAAATTAACATTTATTAGATAATACAATATTAATGTCTCATGAGGTTTAAAATAAAATTAAAATACATGACAATAATATGTTGAAGAAGGATAAATGGAGTTAAAAGTATTCTAAAGATTCTTAATTGTCCACGGAAACGATGAATATAAGTAATTTTAGAATTTGGCAAGTTAATTATGCATGTTTTAATTTCTGGGTAGCCATTAAAATAATAGAATCAGAATATGTAACATAAATCAGCAGAGGGAAAATCAGAATAATAAAATACAATCAAGCGAAAGAGGCAAGGAACGGGGAAAAAAGAAACAGAGGATAGATGGGAGAATTAGAAAGCATAAAATCATATATTAGATTTAAACTCAAATATATGGGCAATTGCATTAAATATAAGTAGACTATATGCTCCAGTTAAAAAACAAATACTGTCAGACTCTAAGAAAAACGAAAGCAAAATTTCATACAAATGCGGTCTCACTGACCTAAAATCCAGGTGTTGTTGGAGCTGCGTTCCTTCTGGAGGCTCCAGCTGAGCATCTGTTTCCTTGCCTTTTCCAGCTTCTAGAAGTGGCCTGCATTCCTTGGCTCACGGCTCCCTTTCTCCATCTTCAAAGGCAGCAACATTGGGCTAAATCCTTCTCACTTTGCATCAGTCTGACCTACTCTCCTCTTCCTCTCTCTGCTGCTTTTAACAAGCCTCTGATTACACTGGGCTCATCTGGGTAATCCAAGATAATTTCTCTATTTTAAGGTCAGCTGGTTAGCAGCCTTAATTCCATCTGCAACCTTAATTCCCCTTTGCCATGTAACCTATCATATTCACAGGTCCTTGGGATTAGGATGCAGATATTATGAGGGGCCGCAGGTAGGAAAGATATACTATGTAAATATTAACCAGAAAGGAAGCTGATGCAGCTATATTTCTATCAGACAAAATAAACTTTAAGAAAGAACTAAAAAGAAACCTAAATAAATGGAGATCTAGACTCTGTTCAGCAATTGGAGGACTTAATTTTATTAAGATGTCAATTTCCCCTAGTTTGATCTGTAGATTCAATGCAATCCCAGTCAAAATCCTAGCTGGAGATTTTGTAGATAGACAAGTTGAATCTAAAATGAATATAGAAAAGCTCAGGAAATAGAATAGTCCAAACGATTTTGAAAAAGAAGAACAAAGTTGGAGGATTCACATTACCTGACTTCAAAATTACTAAAAAGCTATGATGATTAAGACAGTGTGGTACTAGGGGGCCGGCCCGGTGGCACAGTGGTTAAGTGCGCATATTCTGCTTCGGAGGCCCAGGGTGCGCCAGTTTGGATCCTGGATGCGGACATGGCACCACTTGGCAAGCCATGCTGTGGTAGGCGTCCCACATATAAAGTAGAGGAAGATGGGCATGGATCTGAGCTCAGGGCCCGTCTTCCTCAGCAAAAAGAGGAGGATTGGCAGCAGATGTTAGCTCAGGGCTAATCTTCCACACACACACACTCAAATTAAAAAAAAAAGTATGATATTGGTGAAAGAATGGACTGTTTGTCTATATATATGTGTAATAGACTAACAGCAAATATGGTCAATTGATGAACAAAAGTACCAAGGCACTTCAAGGGAGAAGGGATAATCTTTTCAACAAATGACGCTGGAACAATTGGACAGTCAAATGCAACCCTCCCAAACAAACAAACAAATCCCTCAAAACCTTTGATTTGTACTTCAGATATTATATAAAAATTGACTCAAAATAGGCCATAGACTTAAATGCAAAACCTAAAACTATAAAACTTCTCTAAGAAAACATAGGAGAAAATTTTGTGACCCTGAGTTGGAGAAAGTTTTTAGATATTGCATAAGAAGCATAATCCACAAAAGAAAAAAATTATAAATAGGACCTCAATAGAACTGAAAACTATTGCTCTGTGAAAGACACTGTTAAGAGAATGAAAAGGCAAGCCACAAACTGGGAGAAAATATTTGCGAGTCACATTGTATTCCAAGGGCTTGTATACAGAACTCTGAAAACTCAACAAAAACAAAAAATAACCAAACTTTTTAAATGAGTGCAAGGTTTGAACAGACACTTTCACCAAAGATATATGGATACAAATAAGCATATACAAAGTTGTTCAAAATCATTAATCATTAGGGAAATGCAAATTAAAAGCCCAACGTGATACTACTACATAGTAGATACTATACCTCACAGAACGGCTAAAACAAAACAAACAAAACCCCAACAATACCAAGAACTGGCAACAATTCAGAGCAATCAGAGTTCATCCATTGCTGGTGGGAATGCAAAATGGGGCAGCCACTTTGGAAGATAGTTTGGCAGTTTCTTACAAAGTTAAATGTACATTTACCATATCACCCAGCCACTCCACTCCCGAGAGAAATAAAAACGTTTGTTCCCATGAACTGTGAATTTTTAGCGGGTTTATTCCTAACCACCAAAAAACCGGAAGGGACCTAGATGTTCTTCAACTGGTGAAGGGATAAGCAAATTTTGCTACAATCATACAGTGGAAGACCACTTTGCAACAAAGAGAACAAAATTATTGATACATGCAACAACACCGGTTAATCTTGACTGCATTATGCTATATGAAGAAGCCAGACTCAAAAGGCTTTAAAGTTTCATGTTTCTTTTAAATGATATTCTGGAAAAGGCAAAACTATCAGGATAGAAAACAAATCAGTGGTTGCCGGAGATCAACGCTGGAGGTGTCTACAAAGGAGTAGCACAAAAAAATTTTAGGTGGTGATGGAATTGTTCTGTGTTTTGACTGTAGTGGTGGTTACGCAACTCCAGGTGTAGAACTGTACCAAAAAGAATGAATTTCACTATTTGTAAAATAAAAAAGGACATTAAGGCAAAAAGCAATACTGGACGTAGAAGGGGTCACATCAAAATGATAAAAGGTCAATTCATCAGAAAGATTTATTGATTTCTAAACTTTTATTTACCCAATAAACATTTGCAAAATATAATAAAAGATAGTTTCACAGAATCATGGGAGAAATAACCAATCTACAATGATCCCGGAAGAGTAAAAAAAATGCTTATCTTTCAATAATTGATGGGAGAAGCAGCAGAAGAGTCACCAATGATGGAAAGATTTGAGCATCATGCTTAACAAAATAGAACTGATGTAAATATTTAGGACACTGCTTCCAACAACTTCAGAATAAAACTTTTTTGAGTGCACATATTATATTTTTAAAAACTGACTATGTTCTGCGCTGCAAGTAAAAAACCTTTGAAGGATTGAAATGACACAATGTTTATTTTTTTGAATAAAATAGGATTAGGCTAGAAGTCAATAATAAAAATAGAACAAAATAATCTCCATAAATTTTCAAATTAAGAAATGTAACTCTAAATAACCATGAATCCAAAAAAGAAATGGTAATGGAAATTTAAAAATATTTTGAATTGAACAAAAAATAAAATATTACACTTCAAAACTCATTGTTGCAGCTAAAATGGTACTTAGTGGGAAATTTATAACTCTTAATAGATATATTACTAAAGAAAAAAGGCTGAAAATAAATGAGCTAAGTATCCATCTCAACTAATTAAAAAAGAATAATAAAATAATCTATAGAAAGTAAAAAGAAGGAATAATTGTAAGGACAGAATTTAGTGGAATAGAAAACAAATCCACAGCAGAAAGGTTTGATACAATCAGAAATTGTTCCTCAAAAAAGATTAATAAATTTGACAATCCTTTGGTGATACTAATCAAGGAATAAAGAAAAATGGTACAAAAAATTCAGGAGTGGAGGGCCAGCCCCGTGGCACAGCGGTTAAGTGCACATGTTCTGCTTCGGTGGCCCGGGGTTCGCCGGTTCGGATCCCGGCTGTGGACATGGCACCACTTGTTAAGCCATGCTGTGGTAGGTGTCCCGTGTATAAAGCAGAGGAAGATGGGCATGGATGTTAGTTCAGGGCCAGTCTTCCTCAGCAAAAAGAGGAGGATTGGCTGCAGATGTTAGCTCAGGGCTAATCTTCCTCAAAAAAAAAAAAAATTCAGGAATGGAAAGAGGACATAACTCAAATGCTATAAAAATTAACGATATAATAATAAGGTGTTATGAATAACTTTATGCCAAAAAACAGATGAAATGGACAAATTCCTGGAAAAAATTATCAAAACTGAACCTGGGTTCTAAAACAAGATTGTGGTTACAGTTGCACAATTCAGTAAATGTACTAAAAATTATTGAATTGCACTCTTAAAGTGTTTGCATTTAATGATATATAAATTATTCCTCCATAAAATTGTTTAAAATGAACACTGACTCTGGAAAAGAAAGCAAACCCCAAAATCTTTATAAGTCGTTGGAAAAATTGACTTAGTAATTAAAAATCTTCGCACAAACAAAATTCCAGGCCCAGATGGCTTCACTGGAAAGTTCAACCCAATATTTAAGGAACAAACTATTCCAGTCTTACACAAACTTTTTAGAAAGTAGAAAATAGAATAATTCATTTCTGAAACTGTCATAGCTTTGATAACAAAATCTGCAAGGATAGTACGCAAAAGGAAAGTTACAGGGCCATCTCACATAGATACGAAAATTCTAAACAAAATATTAGCAAATAGAATCCAGCAGTATATAAAAAGGATAATATGTTATCATCGTTTCTTTATTCTGGGAAACTACAGTTGGTTTAATATTAGAAAAACAATTAATGTAAATTAATGTAAATCACCACAGTAACAGACCAAAGGAAAAAAGCTTGTGATCATCATTTCAAAAGCTGGAGAAAAAGCATTTGATTAAATTCAATGTCTATTCACAATACCAACCCTGGTGGTCTAGTGGTTAAGATTCTATTGCCGCTGTGGCCCAGGGTTCATTTCCAGTCAGGGAACCACTTCACTCGTCTGACGGTTGTCCTACTGTGATGGCTGCATGTTGCTGTGATGCTAAAAGCTATGCCACCGGTACTTCAAATACCAGCAGGGTCACCCACGGTGGACAGGTTTCACTGGAGCTTCCAGACTAAGACAGATGAGGGAGAAGGACCTGGCCACCCACTTCTGAAAAAAGTGTCCATGAAAACCCTATGAATAGCAGAGGAGCACTGTCTGGTATAGAGCTGGAAGGGGAGAGGACGGCACAGAAAGATGGGGCAGGGTTCTGCTCTGCTGCACACAGCGTCGCTAGGAGTTGGAATCCACTCCATGGCAGTAACAACAATGACCATTCATGATAAAAATTCATAGTCAAATAGGAATAGAAGGAGACTTTTTATTTAACCTTGCTAAAGTTATCTACAAAACACCCATGATAGAACAAGATAAACAGACAAAACCCAAAGCATCAATAAGAAACACACTTAATAACGAAATGTCACTTTCTCTTTGAGATGGGGAGCAAGATAAGGATCCACTATCACCACTCTATTCAAAATTGTACGAGAAGTCCTAATCAGCACAGGAAGGCAAGGAAAACAAAATTAAAAAGGAAAAACAAAATTTCTATCATTTGTAGATGATCTGGTTTTGTACATAGAAATTCCACAAGAATCTGCAGTTCAAAGATTAGTGTTAAAAGCATGTTTAGCCAATTGATTGGATACAAAAATCAGTGTACAGAAATCAGTTATATTTCTATAATACTAGATATGAACAGAAAATGGAAAATATTTAAATATAATTTATAATAACATCAAAAATATGAAGTACAAACAAAAATCTGTGCAATGCCTTTACCAAGATAAATAAAAAACTTTATCATGAGATATTAAAGCATACCTAAATAAATGGAGAAATATACCATGCTTATAGTTTGGAAGACTCAATATTATAAAATGTCATTTCTATACTACTCAGCCACAGAAAAGACAAAATCATCCCATTCACAACAAAATACATGGACCTTGTGGGTATTATGTTCAGTGAAATAAACCAGACACAGAAAGACAAACATCATACGATTTCACTCAAATGTGGAAGATAAGCTAACAAACGGACAAAGAGAACAGTTTAGTGGTTACCAGAGGGAAGGGGGCTAGAGGGTAGGCACAAGGGATGAAGGGGCACATTTATATGGTGACTGACAAATAACTATGTACAAAGGAAATTTCACAGTGTTATAAACTATTATGACCTCAATAAAAACAAAATCATTTCTATTTATCGGTAGATTCAATACAATCTCTGTCAAAATCCAAAACAAGGTTTTTTGGGGGGGGGAAGATTAGCCCTGAGCTAACATCCGCTGCCAATCCTCCTCTTTTTGCTGAGGAAGACTGGCCCTGAGCTAACATCCGTGATCATCTTCCTCTGCTTTATATGTGGGATGCCTACCACAGCATGGCTTGACAAGCGGTGCCATGTCCCGGGATCCGAACTGGTGAACCCTGGGCAGCCGAAGTGGAACGTGCAAACTTAACCGCTGTGCCACTAGGCCGGCCCCTCCTAAACAAGTTTTTGGTGGAACTTGATAAGCTGATTCCAAAATGTGTATGGAAATACAAAAGGCCAAAAAGAGTCAAGACAAATGTAGAGGAACATGGTCGAAGCATTTATTTTACTAGTTATCAAGAGTTATTGTAAAGCTATAAGAATTAAAACAGTGTGTTACTGGAGTACAAATAAACAGATAGATCATTGGAACTAAATAGATACCCAGAAACATTTATATTATACTTGATGTGTGCTAGAGTTGGCACTGCAGAGTAATGGAGAAAGAATGGTCTTCCCAGGAAGTAGTGACAGGATGAGTAGGTGTCCATTTGGGGAGAAAAATGAAGCTAGATTCCTACCTAACATCATTTATAATGAAACATTTCCAGGTGGATAAAGTCCTAATAATGAAGGGAAAAAAAAGTTAGGAGATACTAGAAGAGAATATTTTAATGATCTTGAAGTCGGGAAGGATTTTTTACATGTGACACACAAAGTTCCTGACCTTATATTTGACTTTATAAACATTAAGAATGTCTATTTATCAAGACTTGATAAAGAGTCTTTAAAAAGCCACAAAAAAGAACATACTTGTTGTAGCACATATAATTTATGAAGGATAGGTACCTAGAACATAAAAAGAACCTCTGTAAGGGCTGTTGTACTGGTTAAGGTTGGTGCACTCTGCTTCAGTGGCCCAGGTTCGTGGGTTTGGATCCCAGGCATGGACCTACGCCACTTGTCAGCCATGCTGTGACAGTGTCCCACATATAAAGTCGAGGAAGATTGGCACAATGTCAGCTCAGGGCTAATCTTCCTCAAGTAAAAAAAGAGGAAGATTGGCAATAGATGTTAGCTCAGGGCTAAACTTCCTCAGCAAAAAAAGAAAAAACCCTCTGTAAATCAATAAGGAAAAGACAAACAGCCGTCCCCAAATGGTCAAAATGCTTGAATAAAAGGAAATCCAAAACTCCAATGAACATATGAAAAATTGTTCAACCTTCTTAGTAATCAGAGAAATGCCAATAGCAAAGCTAGACAAGGATATCATAAGAAAACAAAACTATAGAGCAATATCTCCTATAACTATAAACACAAAACTCCTCAACAAAATACTGGGAAATCGAATCCAGCAATATATGAAAGGATTATACACTGTGACCAAATTGGATTTATCCCAGGAATGCAAGGTTGGTTTAACATTAAAAAGTCAATTAATGTAGGGGCCGGCCCCATGGCTGAGTGGTTAAATTCGCACACTACGCTTTGGTGGCTCAGGATTTCACTGGTTCGGATCCTGGGCGTGGACATGGTACCACTCATCAGGCCATTCTGAGGTGGCGTCCCACATAGCACAACCAGAAGGACCTACAACTAGAATATACAACTATGTACTTGGGAGGGGTGGCTTTGGGGAGATGAAAAAAAAGAAGATTGGCAACAGACGTTAGCTCAGGTTCCAATCTTTAAAAAAAATCAATTAATGTAATACACTGCATCAATAGAATAAAGGACAATAACCACACGATCATCTGAATACATGCAGAAAAAGCACTGACAAAATCTAGTACCCCATTATGATAAAAGCACTCAACAAATCAGGAACAGAAGTGAACTTCCTCAATCTGATAAAGGGCATCCATGGAAAACATAGAGCAAACATCATACTTAATGTGAAAGCTTTCCTTCTAAGAAGAGGAGCAAGACAAGATTGTCTGCTTTCACTAGTTCTTTTTTTTTTTTTTAAAGAGAAATTGTTTTAAAGGTTTTATTTTTCCTTTTTCTCCCCAAAGCCCCCTGATGCAAAGTTGTGTATTTTTAGTTGTGGGTCCTTCTAGTTGAGGCATGTGGGACGCCGCCTCAATGAGGGTTGATGAGTGGTGCCATGTCCACGCCCAGGATCCAAACCAGTGAAACCCTGGGCCACTGCAGCGGAGCATGTGAACTTAACCACTTGGCCACGGGGCTGGCCCCTGCTTTCACTACTTCTATCCAACATTGTACTGGAGGTTCAAGTCAAGGCAATTAGACAAGAAAATGAAATAAGAAGTATGCAGATTGGAAAGGAAGATGTAAAATTGTCTATATTTTCAGATGACACAATCTTGTATATAGAAACTCCTAGGGAATCCACTAAAAATTCTTTAGAACTAATAAATGAGTTCTACACAGTTGGAGGATACAATCAGTATACAATGATCATTTGTATTTCTGTACAGTAGCAATAAGCAAACAAGATGATATTAAGAAAATAATTCCATTTGCAATAGTATCAAAAAGAATACTTAAGGTTAAATTTCACAAAAGCAGTGCAAGATGTATAAACTGAAAATTATAAAACATTGTTAAAGAAGACCTAAATAAATGAAAAGACCTTCTATATTCATGAATGGAAAGACTTAACATTGTTAAAATGGCAATACTCCCCAAATTGATATACATGTTCAACACAATCACTATCAAAGTCCCCGTTGACCTTGTAGAAATTGGTAAGCTGATCCTAAAATTCATTTAGAATCTTAAGGGACCCTTGGTAGCCAAAACAATCTTGAAAAGGCAAAGTTGGAAGACTCACACTTTACTATTCAGAATTTATTGCAAAGCTACAGTACTGAAGCTAGTGTGATACTGCTATAAAGATAGACATATAGATCAATGGAATAGAACTGAATATCTGGAAATAAATCTTCACATTTATAGTAATTGATTTTTGACAAGAGCACCAAGACCACTCAATGGGGAAAGAATTGTCATTTCGATCAGTGGTATTGGGACAACTGGATGTCTCATGCAAATGGACATCCACATGGAATGAAACTGAACTCCTCTCTCACACTATATACAAAAAATAACTTAAAATAGATAAAAAAACCTAAATGTAAGAGCTGAAACTATAAAACTCTTAGAAGAAAACATAGGTGTAAATCTTCATGGCCCTGGATTAGGCAATGGTTTCTTTTTTTAAAGATTGGCACCTGAGCTAACAACTGTTGCCAATCTTTTTATCCCCCTGCTTTTCCCCCCCAAATTCCCCCAGTACATAGTTGTATATTTTAGTTGTAGGTCCTTCTGGTTGTGCTGTGTGGGACGGCACCTCAGCATGGCCTAGTGAATGGTGCCATGTCCGTGCCCAGGATGGGAACTGCGAAACCCTGGGCCTCCGAAGCGGAGCCCCCAAACTTAACCCCTCAACCACAGGTCTGGCCCCTAGGCAATGGTTTCTTAAATACGACACCCAAAACATAAACAATAAAAGAAAATATATGTAAACTAGACATCAAAAATTATGACCTTTGTGCTTCAAAGGACACTATCAAGAAACTGAAAAGACAATCCACAGCATTGCAAAAACTTTTGCAAATTATATATTTGGTAAAGGATATATATATAAAAATAATCTCTTAACTCAGTAGTAAAAAGATAAATAACCCAATTAAAAATATGGACAATGGATCTGAATAGACATTTCTCCAAAGAAGATATACAAACAACTAATGAGCACATGAAAAAATGCTCAATATCACCGGCCTTCAGGGAAATGCAAATGAAAACTATAAGGAGACACCAATTCACATTCACTGGAATGGTTATTATAAAAAAGACAGATAATAGCAAATGTTGGAGAGGATGTGGAAAAATCAGAGCCACCATACACGGCTGATGAGAATGTAAAATGGTGCAGCTGCTTTGAAAAACAGTCTGACAATTCCTCAAATGGTTAAACATAGAGTTACCTTGTGATCAGGACTTTCACTTCTAGGTATATACACAAGGGAAAGAAAAACCTATGTCCACACAAAAACTTGTACATGAATGTTCATATGAGCATGTTCATAGTAGCCAAAAAGGGGAAGAACCCTAATGTTCATCAAATGACCGAGGGATAAATTACATGTGGTATATTCACACAATAGGATATTATTTGGAATGAAAATGAAATACTAATATATGCTATAACATGGATGAACCTTGAAAAATTATGCTAAGTGAAAGACGCCAGTCACAAAGATCCACATATTGTACGATTCCACTTACATGAAATGTCCAGAACAGGCAAATCTATAGAGACAGAAAGTAGATTAATGATTGTCTAGGGCTGGGGTTGGGGGGATGAGCAGTGATGTCTAAGCAGTGTGGGGTGTTATTGTGGTAATTAAAAGGTCCTTAAATTGTTAAAATATTAATTTTTTTCAACTTTATTGAGGGACAATTAAATAAAACTATAAGATATTTAAAGGGTGCGTTGTGATGACCTGATATATGTATACAAAAATGATCTAAAATTGTGATGGCGGAAGCACAGCTCTGTGAATATACTAAAACCATAAACTGTACACTTTGACAGGGTGAGTTGTGGGATGTAAATAACAAAGCTGTTACAAAAAGGACACCTCTGACAATACCAAATGTTAAGGAGTGAATAGAGCAGTGGGAACGCTCAGGCTCTGTTGGTGGGAATGCAAATTAGTGTAACCACTTTGGAAAGATGTTTGGAAATATCTAGTAGTTGAAGATACACATCCTTATGACTCAGAAATTCCACTTCTGAGTATACCCCTAGGGAAACATGTACACATGTGCTAGTATACATTTACAAGAATAACAGCAGTACTTGTAATAATTCCAAACTGGGAACAATCCAAATGTCCATCATCAGTAGAATGTATAATGAAATTGTGGTATAGTCATTTAATAGAAGACTATCAGAAAGAAAATGAATGAATGTTGAGGGAAAGAAACCAGACACAGAAAACACAGACAGTCCCTTTAAATGAAGTCCATTTATAAAAAGTTCAAAACCAGTCTAAACTGAAGTTTAGCAATTAAGGGTATATCTATAGATGATAGAACATAAAGAAAGTGATTATCTCAAAAGTCAAGATAGTGTTTACCCTCCTTGTGTGGGGAAGAGACCCATAGGGTGTTTTGAGACCCAGGCCATGTTCTTCCTTGACCTGGTGTGATTACATAGCTGTCCCCTTTAACGTTATTCAGTAAACTGTTTATTTATGTATTTTTGTCTTTTTCTGTTTGTAATAATATACAATAAAAGAAGATCAAAGAAAAGTTTGAAGAAAGTTTTGGAACTAATAAAGGGAACATTGTGTTACTATTTTAAAGCTATTTTTTAATTTATTATTTATGGGTATTTGAAGCGAAGTGGGGAGGATTATATGTGCTTACATATAATACTGCCCTCCTGACCCAGAAGTAGATAAATTGCATTATAAACAGAAGAACTCATTATCTGTGGTGCCTGGAGTGGGACTATATGCTGAGGTTCAGGAAGGGTTTAGATGAATTGATGGAAGGGAGATCTCAAAAGGTGATACATAGGATAAATTCCTAACCTTTTGAAGCAGATGTCAAAGAGGGTAATTGGATTCTCTTCAACATGTTTCTTGTTGCTGCTGTCAGATAGAAAGCTAGACTGGATCGATGGAGGGGCTGACCCAGGAAGGCAAATCTCATCTTCTTCTGTAACTACAGAAGACACAATTCTTCCCCGGAGGGTCTCGGTCCATGTCAGTTGCCCAGAATGAAGGTTGCAGCTGATCAACCAGAGTTTGCCGTGCAATCTAGGAGTAGAGCAGATTCTTGGTCACTGTTTTCAAAGAATTTGCAATCTGATTGAGGAGACAGGAGTGACACTACTTGAATAGAAACTTTAAATTTTGAATTATGTGGTTTTAATTATAGATGTATTAGGAGGAAAAATATTTGCAAACGCTATGCCAGAAAAATTTACAAATCAATAAGCAAAATATAACAACCCAATAGAAAAATGGCAAAGGATCTGAAAAGGCAGTTCACAGAAAAAGAAATTGAAACAACAATAAGAATATGAAAAGCTGCTCACCTTCACTCATAATTAAAGAACAGTAGATCAAAGCGACTTGTCACCTATCACATTGGCAAAGGTTTACAGGTTTGAAAATAGCCAGTGTTGGTGAGGATGTAGGGAAATAAAAATTGTTTGCTGCTGGTAAGAATGCAAACTAGTATTTACTAAGTCCTAATTAATATTACTAATGACTGAATTTCTATTAACTAATTACATCAGTACAATCTTTTTGAAGAACAAGTTGGCAACATCAACCAAAACACCCCCAAACCACATACCCATTGACCCATCAGTCTGAGTACTTGGAATTTGGCTCTTGGATATTTTCTCAAAAGTGTGGCAATGCAGACATAGGCAAGAAAGCAGAGACATTAATTGCCTCCACAGAGGGGAACGGGATGGCAGGGGGCTGTGCAGGAAAGGTGGATTTAGGATTATGGGAAAGAAGGGGAGACTTTTTACTTTATACACTCTTGTGGATTTGGATTTTGAATCATGTAACTGTATTACTCATTTGAAAAAAACTAAGACTTAAAAGGGGGCTTCAAGATAAGTTCATTGAAACATTATTATAGCAAAGAACTGAAAAGTACCCAATGTCCACCAATAGGGAGTTGGTTAAGTTAATATACATATGGTGGAGTACTATGAAGCTGTTGAAAAGAGTAAGACAAACTCCATGGAGAATATCTCCCAGAGGCATACAATAAAAGCAAGCTACAGGTATGTGTACACAGTAATTCCAGCTTCTGTAAATTAAAAAATATACGTGCTGACAATCTTTGGGGAGAACGAGGTTGGGGAGGAAGATTTATCTTTATTTTGTAATTTCTATATTGTTTAAATATTTTACATTTTGGTTTTTTTACATATGATTTTTATTTTAAGACATTCTAGTGAAGATCTTCAGGAGACCATTAATTCAGCAAACACTTACTGACGTTTTTGTGCTCCAGATTCTGTGCTAGGCAGAAGGGATGAAGATGTGGAAAGACATAGCACCTTTGCTGGGAGAACTCAGTCTAAATGGAGACCACAAATTATTTATAGAGAATTATAATACAGTGGAATAGGCCCTACTGAGAGAGTGGCGAACGCAGTCTGTAGAGTCAAGGAAGACTTGGATTTCGGAGAATGTGTAAGGGTTTCCTAGGCAGAGTATGGAATGTTGTCTTAAGCCAGGCAAGTGATGATCAGGACCCAGCCTGGGGCAGTGGCAATGGGAATGGAGAAGAGGTGATGAGCTGGAAAACTGCTTCAGTAGTAGAATTGACTCAAGTTAGGGGAGTCATGGAGATGTGGGTGGGTGGGGTTAGGGGTGAGGGAGAGAGTTATTTCCACTTGACTGGGTTAGGGACATCAACTGCCTTTGCTGTATTTTCACAGCAGCAGAAACTGTTATGCATACGGACTATGCTCTGTGTTAGGATGCACGCAATGTATGACAGGGTCCTTACTTCCAGAGAGGGTTACAATCTCGTTGATAAGAAAAGTGATATTGGCTTCCACTGGCTGTTGGTCTAAGCTGACACTTCAATTCCACTAAAACATACCCTTTTACTGACAACCACTCAACCACTCTCACGCCACATATATTACAGAAGACCGTCAAATGCCTTCACCAGGCAGCACTGCTACTCTGGAGTCATACTGTCCAACTTTGCCATTAGGCTGTATGACCTTGAGCAGATGATCTTAACTGCTCTATGCCTCACTTTCCTTCTCTGTAAAATGGGTATGATAATAACACCTGTGTTATCAGGCTTTTAGGACAATCAAATGACATAAAATGTGCAGAGAGCTTAGCATAGTGCTTGGCACATATTAACGCTCAATAAGTGTTATCTATTAATGTCATCATTACTATTTTATAAAAATTGCAGGGGCAGGAATTCAGATCCTCATCAGCAAAGTTCCTCCTAGCTATTTGAAGTTGTGAGTAGGCAACAAGTCTCCTTGAGCTATAAAGACTAAATATGTACATGCAGGGTTTGGTAATAAAATCCACAATAAAGGTGGCTCGACCCTCTTAGGGAAGTGTGTGTTTGTTATTGTGCCAAATGGCAATTAGACATAAACAGCAAGCCATTCGTATAAATAAAAATAATAAGCATTATTTTCACATAGCTAAACTGAGCACTTCTAGGGTCAACTGTGGGAGGGAGGAGCTTAGACTGACGGAGAGAGAGAAAGAAGAAAAGTTTGTGGTGCCAGCATCCCATGTAATGGGAAAATATTGCTCATGTCTTTGCTTCTGCCTCTGCCAGATCTTAAGTAACTTAAGGGTAGCCTTAAGCTGATCAGTATAAGGGCACTGTTCCATGAGGTAGGGCAAGCCTGCCAGTTAGGGTCCCACTGGGTGCCTGAGCCCCAGACCCCAATTCCGGAGGCAACCACCATTAAACCGTTCCTGAGGAGCCTTCCAGAAATTGTCTATGCACATGCAAGTATGCATAGTCACTGAGCCTCGGTTTCTCAGTTTCTGAAACATAAGAATAATATGCTTATGTAATAGGGTTATCACGAGGCATAAACTTGGTATTGTAGCCAAAAAGCAAGGAAGTGCTTAAAAACTAATAGGATCACGTCAGAAGACGAGGAACTGACTTGAAGGGCCCCAGTGGTCAAATCTGGGATAATTTGAGCATCAAAAGTAATAATGACAGTAATTCATTATAACACATTGATTTTTTTATTGTAGTTGAAAACCATGTTAAACATTTTTGTGTACAATTCAGTAGTAAGTATATTCACATTGTTGTGTAACAGATTTCCAGAACTTATTTATCTTGAAAAACTGAAAGTCTACACCCATTAAACAACAACTTCCCTTCCTCCCTCCCCTTGGCCCCTGGTACCCACCGTTCTGCTTTCTAGTTCTATGAATTTGACTGCTTTAGAGTCCTCATATACATGGAATCATAGTGTTTGTCTTTTTGTAACTGGCTTATGTCACCTAGCATTATGTCCTCAGGATTCATCCATGTTGTAGCATGTGACAAAATTTCCTTCCTTTTATAGGCTGAGACGTTGCTCTCAGTTCTTTTGGCTATATACCAAGAAGTGAAATTGCTAGACCTTGTGGTAATTCTATTTTAAATATTTTGAGAAATCGCCATACTATTTTCCATGTGGTTGCATCGTTTATAGTTCCTTCTACAGTGTAGAAGAGTTCCAATTTATCCAAATCCTCACCAACACTTTTTATTTTTTTAGAAATACAGTCACGTGCTGCACAACGAAGTTTTGGTTGGTGACAGACTGCATATATGACAGTGGTCCCATAAGATTAGTACCATCTAGCTTAAGAGAGGAGGTTTGTATAAGTGTGTTCTGTGATGCTCACATAGTGTCAAAATCGCTCAACGATTCATTTCTCAAAACGTGTCCCTGTTGTTGAGCAACACATGACTGTAGTAGTCACACTAATGGACGTAAGTGGTATCGCATTGTGCTTTTCATTTGCTTTCCTCTGATCATTAGGACGTTGAGCATCTTTTCATATGCTTGTTGGCCATTTGTATAGTATCTTTGGAGAAATGTCTATTTAAGTGTTTTGCTTTATTTTTAATTGGATACTTTGAATTTTTTGTTGTTGAGTTGTAGGAATTTTTTTGTATATTCTGGATATTAATTTCTCATCAGATGTATGATTTGCAAATATTTTCTCCTGTTTCATAGGTTGCCTTTTCACTCTGTTGATTTCTTCCCTTGACACAAAAATGTTGTGAAGATTGATGTAATTCTATTTGTCTACTTTCGCTTTTGTTGCTTGTTCTTTTGATGGCATATCCGAGAAATCATTGCCAAATCCAACATCATAAAGCTTTTGTCCTATGTTTCTTCTAGGAGTTTTCTGGTTTTGGGTTTTATGTTTAGGTAACACATTGATTTTTAAAATTTTCATCAGTCTCTGCTAATAACTAGAATAAAGACAAAAATAAAATTAATGGTAGAAGGAAGGATGGAAAGCCATTATTTCTAACCTCTAATGTAATAGTTGGTTCAGGTAAGAATCATTGATGGATGAATAAGTTTGTTGAAGAATAAGATATATTCATGGTCTCAAAGTACGACCCCTCAGAATCTTACCAATTACCAAGGGCAGCAATGTACGTTTAAAGTGGAGAGAACTGGGGGTCATCATCTGACCTCAAGGATTAAGTTTAGCATTACTAATAATGGGACACTTTGACATTCTGTGCCTTCTGAAGTGATGCAATAAGAGATACACAAGATCACCTAGGATGTGTTCTTGCCAAAAATGTCTAACTTGAAACTAAGCATGAGGAAGCGATCAGACAAATCCAAAATATGAGACATTCTATAAGACAACTGGGCAACTGGACTGGACTGGTCAAAAAATATATAAAATAATATAACGTAATATACTATACTATAATATAATATATTAAAAAGGCAAGGATACTATTCTAACTTAAATGAGAGTAGAAAGATATCATAACAAATGCAATGCATGAACTTGATTGGGTCTTGGATCAAAATCAAAACAACAAAGCAACAACTGTAAGAAACATTCTTGGGGAAATTTGAATATGGAATGCATATTGGATATTGTGAAATCATTGTTAATTTTCTTAAATGTGATAATGCTATTGGCTATTTAAGAGATGTTTCTATTCTTAAGTAGTGCATGTTGAAATATTTAGGGATGAAATATCACAATATGGAAAGAGAGAGTGAGCAAAGTGACAACATCAACTGGCTAAGGCTTTATGAAGTTTCTTGTATTAGTCTTTCACTTTCTAAATGTTTGAAAATTTCAAAATAAAATGTTGAGAGAAAAACAAAATGCTATGTGTCTGACATACAGCAGGTGATCAATAAAAAGTTGCTATTATGACAAAGCTTTAGCTAGGCTCACTAAGAAAAAAAGAGACAAGTTGAAAATAAATAAAATCAGAAAGGAAAGAGGAGAAATTACAACAAATACCACAGAAATACAAAGGATTATAAGAGAATACTATGAAAAGCCATACACTGGGGCTGGTCTGGTTGTGCAGTGGTTAAGTACACATGTTCCGCTTTGGCGGCCCGGGGTTTGCGGGTTCAGATCCTGGGTGCGGACATGGCACCGCTTGGCACGCCATGCTGTGGTAGGCGTCCCACATATAAAGTAGAGGAAGATGGGCATGTATGTTAGCTCAGGGCCAGTCTTCCTCAGCAAAAAGAGGAGGATTGGCAGCAGTTAGCTCAGGGCTATCTTCCTTAAAAAAAAAAAAAGAAAAGAAAAGCCATACACCAACAAGCTGGATAACCTTGAAGAAATGGATAAATTCCTGGAATCATAAAACCTTCCAAAACTGAATCAAGAAGAAATAAAGAATCTGAATAGATCAATCACTAGTAAGAAGATTGAAACAGTAATCAAAAACCTCCTGAAAAATAAAAGTTCGGGAAGAGATAGTTTCTCTGGTGAATTCTACCAAACACTCAGAGAAGATTTAATACCTATTTTTCTCAAACTATTCCAAAAAATTGAAGAGCAGAGGATGCTTCCTATCTCATTTTATGAGGCCAGCTTTACCCTGATACCAAAACTAGACAAGGACAACACAAAAAAAGAAAACTACAGGCCAATATTGCTGATAAATATAGATGCAAAAATCCTCAACAAAATATTAGCAAATTAAATACAACCATACATTAAAAGGATTGGGGGCTGGCACCGTGGCCAAGTGATTAAGTTCCTGTGCTCTGCTTCAGCAGCCCAGGATTTTGCTGATTTGGATCCTGGATGCAGACATGGCCCCATTCATCAGGCCACATTGAGGTGGTGTCCCACATGCCACAACTAGAAGGACTTACAACCTAAAATATACAGCTATATACTGGAGGGACTTTTGGAGAAAAATCAGAAAAAAAAGAAGATTGGCAATAGTTGTTAGCTCAGGTGCCAATCTTTAAAAAAAAAAAAGGATCATCCACCATGATCAAGTGGGATTTTTTCCAGGGATGCAAGGATGGTTCAACATTCACAAACCAATCAACATGCTACACCACATTAACAAAATGAGGAGTAAAAATCACATGATCATCTCAACAGATGCTGAAAAAGCATTTGACAAGATTCAGCATCCATTTATGAAAAAACTGAATAAAATGGGTATAGAGGGAAAATACCTCAACATAATAAAGGCCATAAATGACAAACCCACAGCTAACATCATACTTTATGGCGAAAAACTGAAAGCTATTCCTCTAAAAACAGGAATAAAACAAGGATATCCACTCTCATCACTTTCATTAGACATAGTATTGGAATTCTTAGCCACAGCAATGAAACAAGAAAAAAAATAAAAGTTATCCAAATTGGAAAGGAAGAAGTAAAACTGCCACTATTTATGGACGACATGAGTTTATTTATATAAAACCCTAAAGAACCCACCAAAAAACTATTAGAAATAATAAATGAATACAGTAAAGTTGTAGGCTACTAAATCGATGTTCAAAAATCACTTGCAGTGCTGGCCCTGTGGCCTAGTGGTTAAGTTCGTGCAGTCCGCTTTGGCGGCCCAGGGTTTCACTGGTTCATGTCCTGGACGTGGACATGGCACCACTCGTCAGGCCACACTGAGGCAGCATCCCACATGCCACAACTAGAAGGACCCACAAATAAAAAAATATACCCCACTCGTCAGGCCACACTGAGGCAGCATCCCACATGCCACAACTAGAAGGACCCACAAATAAAAAAATATACCACTATGTACTGGGGGGATTTGGGGAGAAAAAGCAGAAAAAGAATCACTTGCACTTCTATACACTAACAACAAACTAGCAGAAAGAAAAATCAAGAATAAAACCCCATTTACAGTTGCAACAAAAAGAATAAAATACCTAGAAATAAATTTAACCAAGGAGGTGGAAGACCTGTACACTGAAAACTGTAAGACATTGTTGAAAGAAATCAAAGATACAAAGAAATGAAAAGATGGATTGGAAGAAATAACATAGCTAAAATGTCCATATTACCTACAGCAATCTACAGAGGCAATGCAATTCCTATCAAAATCACAACCATATTTTTCACAGAAATAGAGCAAGGAATCCTCAAATTTATATGGAACAACAGAAGACCCTGAGTAGACAAAGCAATCCTGAGAAAAAAGAACAAAGTCAGAGATATGACGCTTTCTGATTTCAAAATACACTACAAAGCTATAGCAATCACAACAGCGTGATACTGGCAGAAAAACAGACACACAGAACAATGGAACAGAATTAAGAGCCCGGCAATAAATCCACACATGTATGGACAGCTAATTTTCAACAAAGGAGCCAAGACCATGCCATGGAGAAAAGAAAATCTCTTCAATAAATGGTGTTGGGAAAACTGGACAGCCACATGAAAAAGAATGAAAGTAGACCACTATCTTACTTCATATACAAAAATTAACTCAAAATGGATTAAAGACTTGAATGTAATACCTGAAATCATAAAACCCCTAGAAGAAAACATAGGCAGTATGCTCTCTGATAATAGTCTTAGCAGTATCTTTTTGAATATGTCTCCTCAGGCAAGGAAAAGAAAGGAAAAATAAACAAATGGGATTATATCAAACTAAAAAGCTTCTTCATGGCAAAAGAAAACATCAACAAAGTGAAAAGACAAACTACCAATTGGGAGAAGATATTTGCAAACCATATATTCAATGAGGGGTTAACATCCAAAATATATAAACAACTCATACAACTCAACAACAAAAAAACAAACAATCCAATTAAAAAATGGGCAGAGTATCTGAATAGACATTTTTCCAAAGAAGATATACAGATGGCCAATAGGTACATGAAAAGATCTTCAACATCACTAACTATTAAGGAAATGCAAATGGAAACTACAATGAGATATCACCCTGCACCCGTCAGAATGGCTACTATTAAAAAGACAAGAAATAACAAGTGTTGGAGAGGATGTAGAGAAAAGGGAACCCTCATACACTGCTAGTGGGAATGTGAATTGGTGCATCCGCTATGGAAAACGGTATGGAGATTCCTCAAAAAGTTAAAAGCAGAACTACCATATGATCCAGCTATTCTGCTTCTGAGTATTTATCCAAAGAACACAAAAACACTAATTAGAAAAGATATATGAACCCCTTTATTGCAGTATTATTCACAATAGCCAAGACTGGGAAACCACCTAAGTGCTCATCAACAGATAAACGGATAAAGAAGATGTGGTGTATATACACAAAGGAATACTACTCAGCCATTAAAAAAGATGAAATCTTGCCATTTGCGACCACATGGATGGATCTTGAGGGTAATATGCTAAGTGAAATAGGTCAGATGGAGAAAGACAAATACTGTACGATTTCACTCATATGTGGAAGATAAATAAACATATAGCTGCGGAGGACAGATTGGTGGTTATCAGATGGGAAGGGGTAAAGGGAGGGTGAAAGGGGTAAAGGGGCACATGTGTACAGTGACGAATGGCAGCTAGACTTTAGGTGGGGAACATGATGTAATCTATACAGAAGTTGAAATATAATGATGTACACCTGAAATTTATACAATGTTACCTTAATAAAAAAAAGGTACTATTATGATGGTCACATTTTCACCAGGCTATACCAGTGTTCTTGCTTGGGTAGTTCTTAAACATTTTTTAAAAACTATGTGCTCTCTGGCATATTTTTAGGTTGACATTAAAAACATTTTGTTATAAGTTTAGTTACCTGCAAGCGCTATGAAATCCAACATATTGTAAATATTGACATTTTAAATTAAACTGTTATATAACATCTTAATGTATCTTTTGGAATATAAATGTTATGGTGATTCAACACCCATCACTATGCATTTAAAAACTAAATTAACAAACATCTCTTTGATAGTGAGAAGGTTACATAATTCTGTTTCTCTTTGGAACTCATAATTTCATTATACTTCCTGCACGGAATTTTATCCTAATGTGACAGATTTTTTTTATGTTTGCAGATTCTTCATCGATCATCTTAACATAGTTCACTACTACAAAAATGGATATATAATGTGAAATGTTAAATTTAAAATCATAAAGCTCTAATAGTTCAACAAATCTTCTTCAGTGTTGAATTGATTATAATTAATACACAACAGCATAAGTATTTTACAAATAATCATTCTCACTATATTCCTGTTCCAGGCTAGTAACCAGGGAGATGGTCAGGGTTTTGCTGGGCTTTTCCTGCTCCACAACCAGTCTGGTTCTTTCGTGGAGAAATGTGGGGTTGTGGAAAAGTGTGCTTGGGACTGAGGGATGTCCCAGGATGCAGGACTTTCAGGGACAACACCGGGACAGTCCCAGGAAGACCGGGACTCTTCGTCACCCTCTGTCTGTGGTTACACGGTCTTGATTTGAACTCTGGCTTGGCTACTGTATCGATCAGGTATCCACATAAAGAAATGACACCACTCAAGATAACTCAGAAAAATGGAAGAATAGTTCAAGAAATACCTATAACCCCCTCACCTGCTAACATTTGCCACATTTGCATACTCTTCCATTGTCTCTCAAATTAAGACAATTTGAGAAGGCTTTATTTATAAAGGAACTCGTTTAAAAAGTGTGGACAGGGGTAGGAAAACTACAAAGAATATTGCAGGAACATGGGTGAGCAACAGGGGAACTCTTACCACTTCTAAGCTTGAGGGGAAGAAGTTACCAGAACTGGGAAGGAGAGTTATGCAGAACAGGCTATCTTGAAAAGAGCAATGATCTTTGGTCCAGATTCATAGCCACCTGAGGTGACTTTTTTTTTTTTTTTTTTTTACTGAGTTCATAATAGTTTATACCAATGTGAGATTTCAGTGGTACATTATTTCTTGACTGTTACCACATAAGTGCTCCCCTTCATTCCCTGTGCCCAGCTCCCACCCCTCTTTCCCTGGTAACCACTGCATGTTTTCTTTGTCTGTGTATTTGTTTATACTCCACATATGAGTGAAATCATCTAGTGTTTGTCTTTCTCAGTCTGGCTTATTTTGCTTAGCTTAATTCCCTCTAGGTCCTTCCATGTAACTGTAAATGGAATGAACTTGTCTTTTTTTCTGGCTGAGTAGTATTCCATTGTGTATATATATATATATATATATATATATATATATATATATATATACATCTTCTTTATCCAATCATCAGTCGATGGGGATGTGGGTTGCTTTCATGTCTTGGCTGTTGTGAATAGTGCTGCGATGAACATAGAGATGCATATGTTACCTTGGATTGTTGATTTCAAATTATCTGGGTAGATAGCCAGTAGTGAGAGAGCTGGGTCACATGGTAGTACTACTTTTAGTTTTTTGAGGCATCTCCATACTGTTTTCCACAGTGGCTGCACCAGTTTGCATTCCCACCAGCAGTGCATGAGGGTTCCCTTCTCTCCACATGAGGTGACTTCTTAAGGAGGGAACATGGGGAATAAATATCCTGACCTCAATCTCTTTCCTCCTTCCGATCCCTTACCAAGCTCCCTACTGGCCAAAATCAACCAAAGTCAGAGGTCACAGGACGCCGTTGGTCACATGAAGATCAGCTTTCTGTGACATCGATGGGTGGGAAGAGTGGAGAGTGGATGTGGAGGTGCAGTCCTGGGTAGATCGCTGAGCATCAG
Source organism: Equus asinus (assembly GCF_041296235.1). Taxonomy (NCBI): domain Eukaryota; kingdom Metazoa; phylum Chordata; class Mammalia; order Perissodactyla; family Equidae; genus Equus; species Equus asinus. The sequence continues at coordinate 62,692,509 of NC_091792.1, read as the reverse complement.
CTCAAATGTGGATAATGCCTGTGGCCACTTTACATGGTTGTCATAAGAAGTACACTGCATGAAGCCTGTGAAAGCATTGGGTAAACCCTAAGTTGTGATTACATCTATTCTATTTAACAAAAATACCATCTATTTCAATTTAAACCTATTCCTTCTTATTTATTTATTTTTTTATTTATTGAGGTAACATTGGTTTATAGCATTGTATAGATTTCAGGTATACAACATTATAATTCAATGTATATACTACAGTGTGCTTACCATCTAAAGTCTAGTTTCCATCTGTCACCATGTAATTGATCTCTTTTACCCATTTTACTCTCCTGCCACCTCCCTTCCCCTCTGGTAACCACCAATATATTGTCTGCTTCTATGAGTTTGTTTTTGTTTTGTTTTTAAACCCATTCTTTCTTATCTTATGCAATTCCTGGCATGGTTCCTAAGATATAGTGGGGATCTGGTAAATACTGTTGAATGAATGATTGATGGTGGTAGTTAGTGGTGGTGGATTGGGTGGATGGGAGATTTGGTTCATAGCTAAATACCAAGATATGCTGGGTTCATGTTATTACTCTTATAATAGTAAAACAAAATAAAATGCCGTAAGAAGAACATGCATCGTTAATAAACTCACAGAATAACAAGAGAAATTTTTGGTAGAGAAAACGTACCTGGGGTGAAGACCTAAGGAAGAGGCCCTGGAGATTCCATGCCAGTGATGGCCAGGCTAAAGCCGAGGGAACATTAAGTGTGAAATAAAAGGACAGGCATTTCCGGAAGAGGAAGGAATTTTGAGGCTTAAAAATAATATCCAAAAGAAGAAGTGGAGGGGATCGAAAACAAAAAGTGAATGAGTCTCTGATGGAGGATGTTGATAATGGGTGGCTATGTGTGTGTGGGGCAGGCAGTCAATGGGAAATCTCTGTACCTTCTGCTTAATTTTGCTGTGAACCTAAAACTGCTCTAAAAAATAAAGTTTATCCAAAAAAATGAGTGAGAAGGGAAGGATAGGGGTAGGCAGTGACCTTTTCCTCTTCCTCAAATGTCTCTTCAAAGAGAAAAGCATCTATTGATGAGCTGTAAATCATTTCTCCACTTGACATTTGGAGACAGTTTGAGAAATCCTGCTGCAACATATCTGGGGGCCGTGCTGAAGCCTGCCTCAACCCAGATGGCTGGAACGGGATGGATTTCTTTCCTCTCATCTTTCGTGCCGAAGACGCCTTTAGAATGAAGATTCCTTGGCCTCACAAGAACATGAGAGGAAATGTGAGCTTCCCTGAATGGACAAGGGCAACACTGGGTGGAGCTGAGGACACGGGGCCCGGACACAGGGCTTTTCCGGTGACCTGTGCCTCCACCACTATGTCACATCTTCAGAGCCCTGTTGACATGTGTCCCTGCTATTTGCATTAGCATTTTCATCTCAGCAGATGTCCATTCAGCAAGAGCAAGTCCATGTGCCAATGCTTGGGCTGACCCATGTGACCTTTCCACCAAAAAATAGAAAGCAGGCCATTGTTTGAAACCAACTCCTGAGAAGCAATATGCGCTTCTTTCTCTTGTTTCTCCTGGGGACATCCATTGACCTGCAGGTAGTCAACGTTATACTCACATGCAGAGAGGGGCAGCCGAGCAGAGGAGGGGTGGAAAAGTCAGTTTACAATTTATCAAGAGGGTTAGTGGCCAAGCTTTATTTAAGAATCTTTCTATATTATTGGCCCCATTTAGCAAAATCTGCAATGTCACTTTATCTATTAGGATCTACAGTCACACTGCCTGAGGCCTATGAGCTTTTAAGAAGCCTCCCCAAAATGTTTGAGACCTAGGAAAAAACGTAATTAACAGATATTGAATGAAATAGTCACAAAATATAATTTTTATCAATTTAATGAATTATTAAATTTATTGTTCATAAAATTTCATTTTATTCAAAAATTATCTGTAAGTTCGATTTTCTCACTTCACAAGAATTCTGGTATGTGCTAAATGATTGCTGAGAAGTCATAGCCAAATTTAACGTGTTGCTTAGAGTTAAATAATTTCAAATGCAACTTATAAAAATCGTTTAAATTTTTTATGACAAAACAATGATATTTAATGTCAGCTGGAGGTACATTTTATGACGTTTGGTGTGATGTAGGGTGGGGTTTTAAGAATAGATAGGGTCTATGAAATCTTAAATAGGCAATACATGCAAGTGTTTACGTGTAAGGATGTTTATCACAGTGGCATTTACCTACAAGGTTGTTCGTCGCAATGTGGTTTATATTAGCAAATAATTTAAAACAACCTAAATTGCCTCCAACTAGGGACTAGTTTAACAAACGATAGTACCGCACAATGAATACTAGATGCCCATTGAAAAAGAGGTCATAGGAGAATATTTAGTGATCTAGAAAGATGTCCATGATATGTTAAAGTATAAAACAGTTTGGACAATATGATTGCTTCTGTTTGTAAAAGAAAAAAAATACTCTTAGAAGAAAGACTGGCAGGATATACATCAGCATGGTAATGATTAGTGGCTATCTCTGGATGGTAGAATTAAAAGTCTGTTTTCTTTCTTTTTAAAAATTCTCTATATTTCTACTATGAACATTTATTGTTTCTGGAAAGCGAACAGATAAATTTATAAAGTTGGGAAATCCATTATATTTGATGGCTCTTTCTCTGATAATTAATAAATTTTAACCAAAGAAGCCTACGTATAGACATGGATTGAGTAGAAACTGCTGACATTCGCCTCCCTCAAATCTGAGGTTGAACACCATGGAAACATCATCTACATGTAGATTTTTGACTGAATAACGACAACAAATGCTCATCTCACAATCAACAGTCAGAATAAGCCATTTAAAAAACAAATTGAATTTTGCACTCCTTCAGTGTCTTCTCCTTATTCTTAACATAGGACCTTAAACCTTTATCACAGCCATGCCCTTCCCCCCAACTCTGTCCATATATCTCCAGGGTTGTCTTCAACTACTCACATGCTCCAGTGTGAAAATCGGTAGTCATGGAAAGATGCCCCTATCACACTGGTGAGGGAAAAAGCAGATTACAGAACAGCATGTATGACTTACTCCCATGTATGTAAAATTGAATACATATATTTCAGTCTGTGTACAGGCACAGGACTTTCTGGAGGGATATACTCAAAATGTTAACAGTGGTTACCCCTGGATGTCATTTTGAGTAATTTAAAAAATATATGGTTTGAAATTCCTGTAGAGATAAGGTGTCACTTTTACAAAATTGATCTGTGACTTTTACATTATTTGACTCACTCTTGTTTATTCCAACAACTCTGATGGGAAAGAGCAAATTAAATAAGATCTCAAAAGTTAATTTTAAAAGAAGGAAATGGATGAAAATTGTTCCAGGGTAGTAGGATGACGTTAGGCTGCTGAAATATTTGGTTTCACTCTGTGGGCAGATGTGTTTGGTCTCGAGGCTGAAGTGACCACTGAGCATGTTATAAAGGGGACAGAGGTATTTGCTGATGTTTCTCCAGGCTAAGGGCTCAGGATGTCAACACTGCTGAGGCCACTGTTCGTCCATGGAAGGGCACAGGGTCATCCTCCCTTGGGCAAGAATCATAAATGTACCCAAGCGGCCCACCATCTTGGAGGAGGATACCAATTTTCAGGCAAAGCACATTACACAAGAAAACCAACTTTTGAGAGCTGAACATTCAACATTCAGTTTAAAGGGTTGTGGGAGGTGCTGTTGAAAGGTGGTTAACTGGAAGGATCTAGGCTCAGAGAGGCTTCTGTTCCAAGGTTGCCCCTCCCACTCACTAGTTGTGGGACCTTCTTAACATTCTGGATATGGTGATATGCCACTCATTTCCTGTGTTAGTGAAAGACTTGTTGCCTCAGCTGCTGAAAGTGTGGTCAGCAAACTGTCACCAGCTGTCAGCCCCTTTGGGGTCTGCCTCAGCTGTAGAGCCACCTTGCCCAAAGTCCACCATTCTGAGGGATCCCACATCCAATGACTGACTGAGAGGGAGGATAAAGATCTGGCCATCCTGGCCCAATTTGAGACAATTCTGAAGGGCCATTCTAGCTCCAGAACTTTCCATAAGTTGGCTGAGGCCTTTGGTGGATTGCATCACAGCTGAACTTCTCTTTCTGCCCACTCCTGTGCCCGTCCCCTCCATTCTACGGGTGTTGATCTCAAGGGCACTCCCTAATAAACAGACTGCACAATAATTCCGGGGTCTGCTTCCTGAGGAGCCCAACCTGGGACAATTAAGTTACTTAATTACTCTGAGCTTCCATTTCTTCATCTATAAAAATCAAGATGATAATAATAATAATGTCCATTGCATAGGGTTGAGAATTATATTAGATCATGTACGTAAAACGCTTACCAAAATGCCTGGCACATAATAATTACTCAATAAATGCTAACTATTATTATTGTATTTAGAAAAGACATCACCTACTCTTGACCACCCACCATCATCATTAACAGTTTATCAGATAGTTTAGCCTCAAAGAGAAGGGTTTTGAAGATGTGGACATAGAGTGAAGCTACGTTGGTGGACTACAAGGAGGTTTGGAGTAAGAGGTGTTACCAAAAGAGGGCAGCCTAAAGGAAGTGCATCCTCCTAATAAAAGAGTCAGTCAATAACCACCTGCATACCAACAAGTCTCTTAAAAGTTTGTCAGAACAAGGCAGTCTCTTGGGGCCTGGCCACTTTTGAGCAAACTGACTAAGTTGGGGTCCTGGCGTGCAATGCTGAAAGGAGGAGCTGGAGCTGCAGTGTCTTCTGGAAGATCAAATATCCTAGACAGTTCATCTCCTTGTCATGTCGTATCTGACACAGGGAATGGTGGCCCTCACTACCGGCCATGCACATAGTAGGGCCGTGGATGTATGTGAGGCCGGGCCCTCCCACTTTAACAAGGAAGGGAGATAAAGTGGACTGTGTTGTTAGGGGAGCATATGCCCTCCCCACTGTCGCCGCTGTCTTCTGCTGACCTCCACTCACCCTGCACATTTCCTGGGCTTTGGCGTCTGCCTCGTGGCCCTCCCCCACCCCAATGCCTGCAGTCACAGCGCGCATGTGGTGTTCAATTCTGAGCAGCAGAATGATCGATGACTTTATAGTGACTGGGACTTTTTGTTCCCTGGGTTGTTTTTGTGTCTGCCTTGGCTGCATTTTCCTCTAGAAATCTGTGTCCTGGGTATAGATTTGGCTTTGGGAGAGCTGTCCATCTGGATTTGTTTGATTGTAAAGTGCTGTCTTGTATTTAAAGCTGTGATTGTCCATGATGAAGAGCAGACCTGTGGATGTGGTTTTCTAGTCCAGAGATTGCACAAAGCCTCTGGGACTTAGAGGAATACAGGAGGCGTGCGGTCTGTAAAGTCATCTGGTGTTTCGAGACACCCGATTTGTCCCCAGGCTCTGGCAAGTGAAGCTGGGAGCAGCCCTGGGCTGCCAATCTCTTTACACAGTGCCTGCAAATTTTAGAAATCTTACTTTGAAGGTATCATTTAGCTAGCATATAATTTTTCTGATGGCTTATTGACGCTCAAAAATAATGTTTGCAATACTCCAAGTCCGGAGCAGTGTGCATTGGTGGTCTACCATCTGGCATTGTTAGGAAATAAGGTAATTCTCTGTCTCTCAAAAAAAGAGAGAATCTCGTTAATAGAGAAATCACTTTCAAGGTAAATCTTTCTACTATATAACACTTACTCCTCCACCTTTTTCCAAAAAATTCCTATCATTATTCAATACTAATTATCTGCCAGCTCTTTACATGCATTGTTGCATTCAGCCCTTAACATCCCTGCAAATAGGTATTATCACCATTTAGTCAGTAAGAAAAACATAAGCTCAGAGAACTTATGTAACTTGGCTAAAATCACACGTTGGGTGAGTGCCAGAATGGGGATTTGAATCCAATTTTGTCCCACTCCTAAGCCCATGTTATTGCTACCACACTGTGATAACTCTCCTACTTGTTACAAATTAGAGATTATCAAGCATATTTTTAACCTTTTCTTGATGAGTTAGTGACAAAATTATAAAGATTAGTGATAATACAGACCTGAAGTACTGATTTAGGAGAGAACTTTGGTTGAAGCTACAGAAATCCACTGGTGCTTGCTCAAGCAAAGAGAGAAGGATTTACTAGAAGACGCCATGTGCATTGCGAGATGTGAGGGCAGGATGCTGCCAGGTCTCAGGAATGAACTGGGACTTGAGACTCAAACTTAGACTCAAAATTAGATCTTCTTCATCCCTCATGTCTGCTCTACTCTCTGCAGCTATGTCTATTTCTTTCTCTTTCTGCAGACCAGTCTGAAGGTAGGCAATCCAAGATTAACTCCATGGTTCTACAATATTATCAAAGATCTAGATACCTCATAGCTGCCTGCCCTGCCTTTCTTTTGCTTTTGTTCTCATTATCAGAAGATGGCTGCCATATCTCCAGACATCAGGTTCTTTTTTTCTTTCTTTTGCTGAGGAAGATTTTCCCTGAGCTAACATCTGTTTTTCCCTGAGCTAACATCTCTTTTTTCCCTTTTTATATGAGCTGCCACCACAGCATGGCCACTAACAGATGAGTGGTGTAGGTCCGTGCCTGGGAACCAAACCCAGGCCACTGAAGTGGTGTGTGCCGAATTTAACCACTAGGCCACTGGGGCAGGCCCCAGATGCTAGGTTCTTATTCCAGGCTAGAATACAGCAAGGGTGAAAGGCAATAGGGAATTTGCCTTTTTAGCCAGGGGATGTCCCAGTGAACAGTCAAAGATCTTGCACAACCTTCATAGAACTTATAGTCCTTCAGAGAAAATAAACATTGAACAATTAATCACACAATTGAAGACTGCTGTTAAGAAGATGCAAGAGTACCCAAGAGAAATGAGTGCCTATGTCTGAGACAGCTGAAAAAATATCCATATACCTTTATTATAACAGCCCAAACTGCAAATAACCAAAATTTCTGTCAACAGAAGAATGGATAAGTAAATTGTGGTATATTCATACAATGTGAGACTACTTAGCACCCTCCCCTCCCTCCAACAAACAAGACAATAAAAAGCCCCCAAACCACTGCCATATGTGACAACATGGATTAATCTCATAGGCATAAGGTTGAATAAAAGAAGCCAGATACAAAAGAACACATACTGCATTCTGTTTGTATGATGTTCAAGAAGGAGCAATAGGAGTCAGAATAGTGGTTACCTGCGGAGGGCGGTTACTGATTGAGAGGAGCCAGGCAGAGCCTTCCGGAGCACTAGAAATGGTCTGCACTTGGATCCAGACGCAGGCGTACGCATATGTAAATTCACTAAGATGTATACTTACTGTGCACTTTTCTCTATTTATATTATACCTCAATTTTTAAAAAGGTAAGTGTATGTGGCGCCCAAAAGGGAATTTCAACCTTTTCCAAAGTAAACAAATAAATAAATAAATAGTCCAGGAAACTTGTCATTGGACGTGTGGTTTTCACCATCAGCTCACGACCATGTTTCACAGTGGTTCTCAATCCTGGCTGTGCAACGGCATCACTTCCCTTTTATTTTAATTTTGTTAATTTTAATTTGATTTTTGACATAGGCAATCTATTTATCTGTTTAATATTCAACAGATTTTAAAAGGTACACAGTGAAAAGTTGCCCTCTCCTCTCTGGAGGATCCCAATCCTCCAGCCACCCAGAACTCCCTCAGAGGCAACCACTGACCCTCGAGTCTTATCCATCCTTCCAGAGATATTTTATGCATGCATGAGATAAGACACATACATATTATCATCCCCTACACAAATGGTCGCATGCTGATTTATACCAGTTTCATTCATACAACACTCTGTCTTGGAGATTTTTCCTTATTGGTCCGTAAACAACTTCCTCAGTCTTTTTTAATGGTTGTATAGTATTCCAATGTGTGGGTTTACTATAAACTTTTAGAAAACGCTCATGCTCTGGGTTTTCCTTGGATTTAATGCACTGCAGGTGAGATCTGGGTAAGATGTGCAGACAGATGTGGGAACCACTGGTGTAGCTTATTGGTCTCTTTCTTCTTCAGGCTGTGACAGGAATGGTGCTGGTTTCCTAGAGCTCAGAAAGCTGGTTCAGGGTCTTGGAAAGTCAAATGAATCCCTTCCTTCTGATGAACAGAAAGCAGAGATAAGATTCTCATTAGCAAGAGACACAGTGACAAGAAATCGAGAAAAGCTGGCCTGCAGCCCTGGACCTATATACAAGAGTAGGGAGAGGGCTCGCATGGCGCAGTCTCCATATTGTCAGACCGCAGAGGACTTATCAGGCAGTGAGAACACAAACTTAGTTATAAGACGGAAGAAGCTCTTTCCAGACTCTGAGCTTTAGAAAAGTAGCAGATGAGTTTTAGCACGGGTAAGTGAAAGATGGAATGTTGAGAAAAAATAATAATCCAAACTATACTTATAGCTTCTTGGGCTAAACACATGTCTACACATAATACTAGACTGCTCTCCAAGCCCATCAGCTTCAAGTAGCCAAAAGAGTTCACTGTGTTGGGCCCAATAAAGAAACGTATTAAAAACATAAGGGAAAACACCGCCGTACTATCATATGAAAGTATCGTGTTTTTGTGTCTGACTTCTATGTGGAATTTTGTTGATAAACCTCAGGAAAATATGCTAGGACTCAAGAAAGTCACTTTAAATGGTTAAAAGGGGGCTGGCCCCGTGGCTGAGTGTTTAAGTTTGTGCACTCTGCTTCCGCAGCCCAGGGCCTTGCTGGTTTGGATCCTGGATGTGGACGTGGCACCGCTCGACAAGCCATGCTGAGGCCATGTCCCACACAGCACAACCAGAAGGACCACAACTAGAATATATAACTATGTACTGAGGGGCTTTGGGGAGAAGAAGCAGAAAAAAAAAAAAGATTGGCAACAGTTGTTAGCTCAGGTGCCAATCTAAACAAAATAAGAAAGCTAGTGCCTCCTCTCACAGGCATTTAAAAAAAAAAAAAAAGAGAACAGGCCAGGATGGGGATGAGAAAGGAAACAAAGTATTTGGGCTTTTGAATATGGTAAAACTGATGGATTATATGCCTAATTTTTTACTTTTATAAAGTCAAATAGATTTCCAAATTGGAAACTGCCTAAATGTCCTTCAGCAGGTGAATGGTTAAAGTATGCCACATCCATACTACAGCATTCTATTCAGCAATAAAAGGAAGCAGACTATTGATACGTGCAGCTACTTGGGTGGATCTCACGTTTCAACAGTTTACATACTGTTTGGCTTGATTTATATAACATTCTATAAACAAAATTGTAGAGATGGAGAACAGATGAGTGGTTGCCAGGGGGTCGGGGTGGGGAAGGGAGGGAACTGTGGCTATAGAAGAGTAGCATGAGGGGTCTTTGTGGCAATGGAACTGTTCTGAAGCTTGACTGTGGTAGTGAGTACATGAATCGATACACGTGATGAAACTGCATAGAACTAAACACACACACGCACTGGAGTGTATGTAAAACTGTTGTAATAAGGTCAATGGATTGTATCAATGCCAGTTTCCCAGTTGTAATATTGTACTGTAGTTACGGAAAATGCTACCAGTGGCAGAAGACAAGGTGAAGGGTACATGGGATCTCTCTGTACTATTTCTTACCACTGCATGTGAACCCATAATTACCTCAAAGTCTAATTAAAAAAAATTAAATAAGCCTAGAAAGTTAGTGCTAGAGAGAAGTAGAAATGGACAAAGCAACATTGACATTGATTTTTATCCAATTCAAAAGGGGCCAGCTCTTGACCTTTAATAGAAGTAGATTTAAAACCAATGGAACTATGTACCTTTCACACTTTGAGTAATGAACGTATGAAATGCATTCATCTAAGAGATGTAAGAGGATAAAGACATAAATATACTTTTAGAAAGCAATGATGGGTCTCTAAGACACATTAAGACTTTTTGGAAGCTTTTCTAATCTTGGCGCTTGACATCACAAAGGAGCACCACATAATTTCACAACAGGGTCACATTGCAAGATGTAGGAATTTTAAAATTAATTCAACAGTTGTTTGCTGAGCTCCTATTGCTTGTCAGGCACTGTCCCAGGTGTTCTGTGTTAGAAAAGCAAAAGACACGCCCTGTCCTCCTGAAGCTCATTACCTAGAGTTCTTCTGTAACTTTGTAAATGTCCCGCTGTTCAGGAATTCAAAGCTGGTGACATTATTTATGGAATAGAAATGAATGTCATCCTGACAGATATTATTTTTAATGGTATCTTGATTAATAGTCACACTTGAGGCTATTTTAAAAATGGAAGCAGTCACCATGAAGTGTGATAGGAATTACCCCAAAATAGACCATTTTATCCTCTGTGAATAATTTAGACCCTGGCACTCCAAATGCAGTCAAGAGTGTGAGGAGCGTGAAAGAGCTGATCGGGAACTTTCAGAAAGTAGGACCCGTCTCTTATTGTCTCTGATTCCCAGGACTTAACAGTATGCTTGGTATGCACCAGGAGCTCAATAAATGCTGAATTGACAATCTAGAGGTTTTGCTACTCTTATTTTATATGAGTTTAGGCCAGAAGAAGCTTCTAAGGCTCTGCCTTTGATGACTGGAAATTGAATTTGACTAGTGTCAGGAGGATCTGGGATGGGATATAAAACAAAAGAAACAAACCTGAATGCAGATGAAAGAAGCCATTGGCACAAGACTGACTTGTAACTGGACCTGTGGCACGCCTTTGGCAGTTGGAGGCACCAAGACCTGCAATAGCTCATCCCAGCACAGTGGCTGCTCTGACACCATGGACTTGAGTTTCTCCCTTCTGTGTAAAGGAACAGAATCCCATCTGCTCGCTCCCTTCCATCCAGAGGTGGCGTGGGCATGCACCTTCATTGACCATTAACTTTCAGGCATAGAGATTAGCCCAGCATCATGAACCTTATAAAAATGATACCACAGCAATGGCAAATCATTATGAATACTTCTTGGCGGTGAGCTTCCCAGAAGACAATTATCGAAGAGATGTGGAACAAAATGTAAAGATGGCCTTCAGCATCCTTAGCCTCATTGACTGCCATCAAAGGCAGTATTATATTTGACCTGTAGGAGAAAATAATGAATACCCGCCAATATGGCAGAGACAACGCAGTGATAAGGAAGTTTATTTCCATGATCTTTTGGCAAAGGTGGATATTTATATCAATACTCAAGGATTAAAAAACATTCTGTGCTTATTTTTTTGTTGAATGTAACATTTTTTTCCTTCTGCCCAGCTAGAGACAGAGAAGGCCTGGAGCACTGTAGAGTGGTGACTGCACCTTGTAGACCTCTAACTACATGGATTGTAATCGACCAAGGGCCCCCACTGCTTCGTTCTGAAATCCATAGCAGGATTTGTATTGAGTCCATGCTCCCCACTGGGAGCTACTGGCCAATAACTGTGTGTGCAAGGATACTAGGGCTTCTCTGACAGTTGACTTTGGCTCTAGCACTCCATGAGGGCCTTGCCAAACTTTGTTAGACTTCATGACAGTCTAGGATGCTTCCATCCAACCTCCCTGCCTCCCTCCCTCTCACTTTCACTTCGGGGGTCAGACTTGGCTCATGGTCTTAAATGGCTCTCCAGTCTTTTGGACTGCCTCTCCATTTGCTCTCCCATAGGCATTTCTCCTAATAAAATCCTTGCACGCTTAATCTCTTCTTGGTGTTTGCTTCTCAAGGGACCTGTACTAACACAAGTGGTATTGAGAGTGGTCTGAGAAAACAGGAGGCAAGATGGGGATGTGCGAGTGGATCACCCACCACTCAGCATATGAAAGAGGAAACCATCTTGGTTTGGAGGTGGGGCATGGATAGTCTCTGGCACAATGTGGTGCTCAATTGCTAATGATTTCACTGGCAGTGACCTGGGAAATGTCATGGTGGAAGGGAATGCTGTGGCAGGTGTGATGATGGAGGAATTTGAAAAATATAGGGGGAACAATGCTTACCAAAGCAATGGAGTTGACTGGTTACTGCAAAGTTGCACTCATGCCCTGCAAAAGGATAATGAGACACTGAGGGCTATTAACAAGTAGATAATGGCTAAGTGCAAGAGCCAGAATGCCTTGGTAGTAATTCACAAAGAAGCCCTTACCACTCACAGTGGAAAGGCAGAGACACTTGAGTAGCAGGCTGATGACCTCATTGTGAGTCACAGAACTCCAGAGATGTTTGAATGTTCAGCTAAGACAAGTCTATTATGCAAAGGATAGAGCCATGGGAAAAGCTGTGCTATGGACTGTATTGTGTTCCCCCCAAATTCGTATGTTGAAGCCTCAATCCCCACTGTGACCGTGTTTGGAGATAAGCTTTAGGAGGCGATTAAAGGTTAAATGAGATCGTAAGGGTGGGACCCTAATCTGATAGGACTGTGAACTTATAAGAAGAGGAAGAGATCACCCTCTCCCTCGCTCTGCCATGTGAGAACATAGCAAGAAGGCAGCCATCTGCAAGCCAGGAAGAGAGCTCTTACCAGAAACCAAATTGGCTGGCACTTTGATCTTGGACTTCGCAGCCTCTAGAGCTGTGAGAAAATAAATTTCTGTTGTTTGAGCCATGCAGTCTGGTATTTTTTTATGGCAGTCCAAGTAGACTAAGACAATCTGGGACCCTGTAACATGGGACAGGGACATCTGGATAAATATTGAGGATGTTAACGCTATAACTCCCCTGGATCACCTGGGCTTGCAGAGTTAGCCCATCCTCCCCTAGCATGATCCAGCACTTTCATTGTGCTAGAATATGCTGCAGAAACCTCTCCCCTACAAGGCACCAGGTGCTCCCCTAAGGAGCTGCTCTCACCTCCTCTCCTGGCTGCCAGACTGCTACTAGTTAAATCTCAGCATAGATTTAAATCTTGCTGGAGATGTGCTTGACCAGATGAGGGAGAAAAGAGACTACACCTAAGGAATTGTAAAAAATAGACAGCAGGTACTGGCAGGAGCCAGGGGGGCATGTCTGGGATTGTAATTTAGGGGTTTTTGATCAAAGGGGCTGGAATGTGAGGCTGGAGAAGCAAGAATGTATTGATTTGGGGGCACTTTCACAGAACACGAGATTTAATATCCTATTGAGAACCCCAGGGGATGGAAAAAACTGAGCTGCTTGCTGGGGTGGCTCTTAGAAGCCTGGAAAAAATAACGGCCAACACCAAGCAAAGTGGAAAATGCCTAAGTTACTCAGGAAAATGGTAGCAGAAGTCACAAAGAGGAAATGGGCAACCTAGAATGGATATATAAGGCCAGAAGACAATCCACTAGAGGATTACGTTCCCTGAGAGGGCCCAGAGGACAACATCACTTGCCAAGGGCATCGCGAGTGAATGAAAAAGTTCAGTGGTTGCTCTCCTCTGCAGGTCAGGACGGGTAGGAGAGACGGTCACAGAGCTGAGCTCATTAACCTCCATGGAGATGAAGGGCCCTGAGTAATAGAGGCCAGGTGGCAGCAGGTAACCCCCAGAAGCCAGGAGGCCACAATTACTGTAAAAACCAGCAAAATTGGACAGACAGCCAAATGAGCTTGACCCTCAGGAAAACAGTTAGTAGAGCATGGCGTCTCTAGAGGAAAAATAGACATGGATCCAAAAGGGTGCTGCTTAACAGCTATAATTAAAAATAAGGCAGAATCAAGGTATGATAGATGGAGGACAGCCACCCATGTAAAAATTCAAGGTCCTTTTTTCAGTTTCAGACCTGGGCCAATTTTAAAATCAGAAACCCATTGACTGAAGAGGTGGTCCCTAGAAGGAGGGAACCTACAATATTACGACCATTGTGATGATTCCCCAAGTCCTTCTCTAAGAGACCTGATTTATTTGGGTGATTGTACACTGGGGAAAGAGGAATAACCAGACATTCTGAGAACCATTAGAGCAAGATTGACATGACATTGATACCTAGAGATTCAAGTTTTCCTTACATACCCTGTTAAGAGTGAAGGCCTATGAGGGCCAGGCAATAAACAGAGTCCTGGCTAATGTTCAGCTCATGGTGGGTTCACTGGATCTTCAGATTCACTCAGTGGTCATTTCCCCAGGCCCAAAACACACAATTGGAATTGATATACTTGGCAGTTGGAATAACCTCCACCTCAGGTCCTGGTGTGTGTTGTACAAAACTACCATAGAGGGGAAGGCCAAATGCAACCTCTGAAATGCTCGAGTTACTCTGGACCCCTCACCTCCAACCCCCGACACACACACCCAATCAAAGAGCGTGAAAAAACCCAATACCCTATTCTGGTGGGAGGAGGAGATGGTTAGTGTCACCATTAAAAACCTTAAGGATTTAGCATTTAATTTGTCAGTCTCAGCCCTACAAAAGCTGGTTGGATCCTGGAGAACGACCGTAGACTATCACAGGCTTATACCAACTAGCAACCTTGATCGCAGCTACTGTAGTGAATATGGTATCATTGTTAGAGCAGGCTAACCAAGCTGCAGGTACATGGCATGTAGACAGTGATTTGGTGAATGCAGTCTTTTTCATTCCAGTTAGAAAGGAGGATCAGAAACAGTTGCATTCCTGTGGGGTAGACAACAAAATTCATTTACAGTTTTGCCTCAGACCTATATTAACTCTTCTGCTCTCTGTCATAATATAGTCCAAGGAGAATATACCATCTGGATTACACCATTACATTAATGACATCCTGTTGTTTGGTCGGGACGAGCAAGAGGTGACTAGCACGCTGGAGGCCCGGGTAAGGCACACGCACTACAGTGGGTGGTAAGAAGCCCTGTGAAGAGTCAAGGATTGGCCATTTCAGAGAATTTTTTAGGAGTCCAGTGGTCAGGGACCTCCAAAATAAAAAAACAAATTGCATATCTTGTATCCCTTACAACAAAGAAGAAAATCCAGCACCAGTTGGCCTCTTTGAGTTCCGCAAGCAACACATTCCACATCTAAGAATATTGCTCTGACTCATATCCTGGGGGACACTGAAGACAGTTGGCTTTGTGTGGGACCAAGAGAAGGAAACGGTGATTCAGCAAGTCCAGGCGGTGGTGTAATTGCTATGCCACTTGGGCCATACAATGTGGCAGATCCATCCTGTGGGGCTGGAGGTGTCAAGTAGTGGGAAAAGACACACCATAGAGCTTATGGCAAACACCAGTGGGAGAATCACAATGCAGGTCCTGGGATTTTAGAGCAGGGCCATGCCTCATACTCAGAGATTGATATGCCCTTTGAGAATCAGCTTTTGGCATATTACTGGGGTCTGGTGGAGATGGGAAATTTGACCATGGGGGACCCAGTTGGGGAACATGGGGGACTACATTTGGAACTATCTATTATGAGCTGAGTCCTGTCAAGCCTGAGAGCCACAAAGAGAATAGCTGCAGTCCATCATAAAATAGAAATAGTACATCCTAGATTGAGTCTGAGCTGGACTAGAGGGTATGAGTAAGCTGCATGAGCAGGTAGCCCAAACCCTCATGTCACCACCTGTCACAGTTGAATCAGTGCCCCTCCTCCATGGCTGCACCTACAGCTGTAGACAGGATCCTGTATGCAGCTGAAAGAAGGGGAAAATCCCAAACTTGGTTTACATATGGGTTGGCTTGATGTGTGGGAGCAACCTAAAAATAGATAACAGTCACATTCCGGGTTGGCCTAGAAACTCAGTGGAGAGAAAATCTTCACAGTGGACAGGGCTGTCTAGCTGGCCATTCACTTGGCGTAGAAGGAAAAGTGGCTGCGGGGGAGAATATACGCAGGGCCTGGGCAGTGGCTGAGGAGGTCAGAGGTAGAGGAATGTTGATGTACAAATGAAAGTGGGCAAAAAACATGAAGAATTTTGTAGTACATTTTAATGTCCACCCAGAAGCATCTACCCATAGAAGAGGCCCTGAACAATCAATTAGACAAAATGACTTGGCCAGTGATTTCAGCTATCATTATTCACTGCAGAACTGGCACAACAGACACGCAGACAGAATGGCTGAGATAGTGGAGATGGAGGCTATGTATGGGTCCATCAGCTTGGACTCTCACTTACCAAGGCCAATCTACTACTGCTGCCTCTGAATGTCAGCAAAAGAGCCGCCCTTGATATAGCACTGTTCCTAAAGGATATCGGCCTGAAAGGGCCTGTGGTTCATCCTCATGTGGGTAGATACTTATTCTGGTCTTGGATTTGCCTTTCCTGCCCACTGTGTCCCAGCCAGAACCACTATCCGGGGGTTTATGGAATGCCTGATCCATAGGCATGGATTGCCATACAACATAACATCCGACTAAGGGACATACCTTACAGCTAAGGAAGTTCAGAAGTGGGCCCATGACCATGGGATTCACTGATTGTCTCACATATCACCCCATCCTGAGACAGCTGGCCTTACAGAATCCTGGAGTGGCCTTCTAAAGGAGCAAATGAAATACCCCGAAAGGATGAGGTGCCATCATTCAGTGCCCAAAGACCTATATATGCAAGGTGTCCCTAAAAGGAAGGATACATGAGTCTGGAAACCAAGAGGTAGAAGCAAAAGTGACTCCACTCAGTGAACCACTGGGTGGATTATGTGTCTCCTGTTCCTACAACTCTGTGCTGGTTGGAGGTCCTGGTCCCACAAGAGGGCATACTCTTACCAGGAGACACAGCAAGGGTCCCATTGAACTATAAGGCTGCCGTCAAGACACTCTGGAGTCCTTGTGCACAGGGACCAGCAGATGAAAACTGGAGTCACCATATGGACAGGAGTCATTGACCTTCATCAGCAAGAGGAGACAGGCGTGCTTTTACACAATGGGGGCAGGGAGGAACATAGGTGGAACCCAGGCAACACACTGGGGTGCCTTCTGGCACTCTGTTGGCCCATTGTAACTGTGAATAGACATGTGCAGCCACCTCAGACTGAGGAGGGTATGGTGACCAAGGATTTAGACCCTTCAGGACTGAAGATCATACCATCAGGTAAGCCACCAACACCTGCTGAATTGAGAGCTAAGGGGGAGGGGGAGTTAGAATGAAGAGTGGAGGAGGGATGAGGATGCTCAGTTGCAGTCCCAAGATCAACTGCAGTGCTGGGGCTGTGGCTTATCCCTCAGGAAGAAAGGCCCACGGAAACCTTGGAGGAGCTGCTTCCTGAACCTTCCTGGGTGGTGCAGGGGGCAGACTGTGGTGGTAATGATAATGTGCCACATGGGTCGCCAAGAACAGGGAGGAAAAATGAGCTCCAGCTGTTGGGCTCAGAGATCCATTGCTGCATTTGTCCTGAGGCCATACTTCAATTCCTGCTATGAGTCCGTACTTTGCAGGGCTGCAAATGACCAAGGTCTGCAGGGATACTAAGACAGGTCAGTTCCCAGGAGACGTCCACAATGGCCAACTTTGGCTCAAGCGCTCCCCAGCTGCCTTGCAGAACCTTCCTTCAAATGCATATACAGTTTAGGATGCTCTATCAACCCCCCTTTGAGTCAGACTTGCTTTGCTGTCTGACACGGCTCTCTCAGCCTTTCTCGTCTCCCCTCCCATTTTTTTTCCCACACAGGTGCTTTCTCTAATAGAATCCTTACATGTTTAATCCCATCTTGGCATCTGCTCAGTGGTGTGCTGGTAAACTGAATGTCCAAAAACAAAGCCTTCATTTGTAGCATTGGCTGACTTCCACAGTTTAAATACTCCCACCATGGCAGACTTCTAACCAATGGTTCTTGCAAAATTTCTAAAAAGCTCTCATTAGTTGGTGTAAGCCACTCCAACACACCACTCATTCTGGCTCTGGGGTCTGAGAGGATCTGGAGCACTGGTGGGACAGAGCAGGGGGAATTGTGTTGTGCTTTCAGGGTAGAAGGACTCAAAATTTGGGGTGGGGGAACCTGCTGATTGTTAGCATTTGACTTCAGTAAGGAGGCATCGTCCCTGTGCTTGAAAACTCTCTGGTGTTTCTCACACTTTTTCAAACTGGAATCACTTATGAACTTATAGAAATCTGACATGTGCCCCATCCTTAACGACATGTCATCCACAATTCTAGTCATTTATCTTTACTCCCTTCCATTCATTCATCCACCTGCTGTCTGATGAGTCTTCTGAAAGCAAAACTATGACCGTGTAAATATCTCTGCTCAAAAATCTCTAATAGTCCCTTGTCCTGGAGAGCTGTTTCTCAATGTATGGAACACCCTTTTGGTGTTAGGATGTTAATAGGTGTTGTGAGAATCCAAGGGTGACATGAGCAAGTGAGTTTGGGCAAAACTAAGTTAAACAAAATGAGTCAGGTTTCTTTACGTCAAAACTTAGAACTGATAAGCCAATGCACATTGGAAATTGCCCATATGGCTATGCAGCATCTCCCAAACTTATTTAACTATGGCTCCCTCCTCCCCCTTTTTCATAGCATCTCACGGAACTAGCGTTCTATGGAACACACTGTGAAAATGCTGGATATGCCAGCTTAGAGGATAAAATCCAAACTCCTTGGTCAAACCTTTGAGGCCTTGTTTTCTGGGCTTCAACAGTTGTTTAACTTTATTTTCCTTCCTGAACCCTTTGCTTCAAGAAACTTAAACCACTCACGGTACCTACCTATGGGTACTTCACTGCCTGTGGACATTTCATGTTCTTCCCTCTGTCTTTAATGTCCTTCTTCCTCTTCTTTACATGTTGAAATTCATCTGCCCTTTCAGGCCCAGCTCAATGCCACCTCTTCTGGGAAGTCTCATCTAAAGTAACATATTTTTTAAAAATTGTGGCAAAATACACATTATGTAAAATTTACCATCTTAGCCATTTTTAAGTGCACAGTGCAGTGGTATTAAGAACATTCATATTATTGGGCAACCATCCCCACTATCTATCCACAGAACTCTTTATCTTGCAAAACTAATACTCCATCCCCATTAAACAATCCCCATTCATCCCTCCTCCCAGCCCCTGGCAACCACCACTCTCTTTTCTGTTTCTATGATTTTGACTACTCTAAGTACCTCATATAAGTGGAATCATCCAGGATTTGTCCATCTGTGACTGCCTTACTTCACTTGGCATAACGTCCTCAGGTTTCATCCATGGTGTTGCATGTGCTGGAATTTTGTTCCTTTTTAAGGCTGAGTAATTTTCCACTGTAGGTATATACTATATCTTGTTTATCCATTCATCTGTTGATGGACACTTGGGTTTCTTCCACGTTTTGGCTATTGCAAATAATGCTGCTATGAACTTGGGCGTACAAATATCTGTTTGAGTCCTTGCTTTCAATTCTTTTGGATTTATACCCAGAAGTGGAATTGCTGGAGCATATGGTAATTCTATTTTTAATTTTTTTGAGGAACTGCCATACCGTTTTCCACAGTGGCTGCACCATTTTATATTCTTGAAACTACGTGACCTTTTAACAGCACTCTATGTTAGTTATCACTTTCCGTTATGTTTTTAGCCATTTATACAAGTTGTCTCTTTCCTGTATTATAAGTTCCTAAAAGGTGAGGTCCATGTGCAATTTGTCTGTTTCCTCCCAGACGTCTAGATTAGTGCCTTAATGTTGTTCCCACTGATGTTCTGCTCCTTAATGTTGTGCCTCACTGGTTGTTGAAGGACTGAATTTCTGTCTCCATTGACATCCTACTAATGGTATTCTCAAATAGTCACACACACACACTCATATAATCTTTCTACTCTTCATCGCGGTAAATAAAGTCTCTATAAAAGGATATCCAGGAAAATCAAGATGTCTACTTGCGCCAAGAATATTGTCCTGACGCACCAAAGTGCCCCAAAATGCTAATTGGAGATGGTGCTTCTATACAGTGTTAGCTACTTGTTGCATCAGAACAGACCCACCCTGCAGACAGAGTCACAAGGACATGCTATGGACCGAATGTTTGTGTCCCCTCAAAATCCATATGTTGAAACTCTATGATGATATTGGAGGTGGGGTCTTTGGGAGGTAATTGAGTTTGGATGAGGTTGTGTGGGTGGAACCCCCTTGATGAGATTGGTGCTCTTATAAGGGGATGAAGAGACCAGAGCTTTCTCTCTGCCATGTGAGGACACAGTGAACAGGAAGAGGGCTCTCACCAAGAACTGAGTCTGCTGGCACCTTGATCTTGGACTTCCCAGCCTCCAGAACTATGAGAAATAAACAACTGTTGTTCAAGCCACGCAATCTATGGTGTTTGTCATAGCAGCCCGAACTAAGGTAGGATGCAAAACTGGAGAACACCGGGTAGCTCCTGACCTGGCCCTCCAAAGTCAGTTTGGTAGCTGCCTACCCTCTTCCGTTCTTATCTGGAACACAGCTTCTCTGTTGAATGAAGATGTGGAAAATCTCCATCCTTCCTACCTGAGAAGGAATTAGGGTGAATGGGGAATTGTCCTTTAGCATTCTCAACCCTGACTACTTTGGAAAGAAGACATCCACCAAGCAGCCCTGTCTTTCTGTTTTCTTCTTCACTTTCCTCTCCCGTTGCTAATGTCCCTCTTTCCTCAGGTTAACATTTAACTTGGAAAAAAAAATCAGCTACTTAGAATTTTGAGCAAATGTTAACCACCAACAGCAGTCTTAGTAATCTGCTTTTAACACGTCTCCTGAGGTGGGCAAGGCTAATTTAGCTTGTCAGTGGAGGTTTGTCTGCTATTAACCTCTTCACCTCTTTGTCTTTACTGAGCCTAGTTGCTTTCACAAGGTTTAATTGGATTAGGGTTAGGGTCTCAGAGACTTTCAGATCTGGAAACTTTATTAGATGAGACAATGGAAAACAAGAGGTATTGTGGGGGGGAGCAGTAATTCAATGCTTGGCTCACAGGAGAGAATTAAATCCAGAATTAGTGAGACTCTGGAGCAGGGCCTCTCCATAGAGATTTCCCTTAGGTCCCAAATTGCTCTATATCTAGGAACCCCTGGGAAAGGAGAGCATAGGCATTTCTGGTGATTCCCCCCACCCCTTTGTCTTTTTTAGAGAGCAGATAAGAAATATTAGTGGCTTGCTAGGGAGAGAGACAGCACAGTAAGACGGCAGCAGTGTGGTGTTGTGAAAGGCACCAAATGTTACACAGTTGGTGAAAAAATGTAATACTTTGTGGTCTCCACAACGAGCATCTGTCATAAACTAAACTTCAGTGCCGAAACATGCTGGGACCTTGGCACCAGGGTTAGGAGAAATGGTCAGCATTTCAAACCACAAGATTATAGAAGACGTGATGGATTCCAGTATCAAGGTCTTCTGAGGAGGAAGGATGTGGGAGGAAGGTGCCAATCTGGTGAACTTGAGTCCAGAAATAAGATATTCTACCAGGACCTCCATCACACAGTGTGTGCACTGCACAACTCTAGGAGCGTCATTCACAGGGCATTGGTAGTTGTAGCAGATACCTGTGGTATTACTTGACTGGTACCTTTTTCTAGGCAGCTGCCTCTCCCTTCCAATCCACAGTTACCATGAGAGCTCCATGCATGCACCTAACTTACACTTGACTAATGGGGGTTTTCCATCCCTCTGGTCAAGTTGATTGGCCCGGTGGGCGGGATGCACCCAACCTAAGCTGGGCTATAAAACGTAAAGCCTGGGAAACCCCAATAGCTACATTTCTTCTCTGTGGACCTGGGAAGCTGAGGACAGTTTGCAGAAACAGAGAAGAATTGAATATATGCAGAGAGAAGGAGACTCAGAGAAAGATGTTTGAGTCCATGTTTCCAGCTGTCCTTGAGTCATAACTAAATTCTTGTACAGGGTTCCATGAGACAATAAATTCCCCTTCATGTTTAAGCTGGTTCAATTGGGTTTTTGTCACTTGAAATCATCCGGGTTCTGCATACTATGCTGGAGTTCAGGGTCAGGGATGTGAACGTACTGCTGTTTCAAGTCCTTCATCAGATTTGGAATAGGAGCCTTCCAGAGGTCAAGCCTAGCTCTCAGGAATTGGAGGCAGGCAAGATGTAAGAAGAGCTTCAGAGACCCAACCAAGGAGGAAGGTTTGAGGATTTAATCACAAACAGCCAGGAGACACATGATGGTTTGTGGGGATGCAGGGGCCCAGGGCTACTACCTGAGACTGGACTTGAGACGATCAGGCTTTATTCAATGGGTAAGGGACTGCTGACTCCACTTCATTTGTCAGACCTGCCTCAGATTTGCCAAAGCAACAATTGTTACAACATCAACAACAACAAAAACCAAACAACCTGAGCAAAAAATGGGCAAAGGACTTGAATAGACATTTCTCCAAAGAAGATATACAAATAGCCAATAAGCACAAGAAAAGATGCTCAATATCACTAATCTTCAGGGAAACGCAAATCAATACCGCAATGAGATACCATCTTGCATCCATTAGGATGGCTACTATTAAAAAGAAAACAAGGCAGACAATAACAAGCGTTGGCGAGGATGTGGAGAAATTGAAACCCTTGTGCAGGGTTGGAGAGACTGTAAAATGGCGCAGCCACTATGGAAAACAGTATGGTGGTTCCTCAACAAATTAAAAATAGAATTACTATGTGCTATGGACTGAATTCTGTCTCCTTCTCCCCTTAACTTTATATGTTGAAGCCCTAACCCCGAAAGTGATGATATTTGGAGATGGCAAACGGTATTTGGCAAATAGTATTTGGGAGGTGATTATGTCTAAATGAGGGTGGGGTCACCATGGTTGCCTTTATAAGAAAGGGCCAGAGACCTGTCTCTCTCTGCCATGTGAGGACCCAGCAAGGAGGCAGCCATCTGCAAGTCAGGAAGAGGGCTCTCACCAGATCCCAACCATGCTGGCAACCTGATTTTGGACTTCCAGCCTCCAGAACTGTGAGAAAATAAATTTCTGTTGTTTAAGCCAGCCAGTCTGTGGTATTTTGTTATGGCAGCCTGAGCTGACTAAGACACTATATGATCCAGCAATGCCCACATGCAATCTGGCCCCAAACTTTCTTCCTGACATATTGTCATTATACCTATGCTTAGTCCTGCAAAGTTTCCTCGCCCCTGGGATGGTGCTCATGCTAATCTTACTGTTTCAGATGCTCCCTAAACCCCCAAATTGCACCTGGCTCTTGAAATTCTCCTAACCCTCCCTCATGGGAAAAGTCATTTCTTTGATTGGAACTCTCCTAGCATTCTGACCATCTCCCTTGTATGACATCAATCATATTTGGCTTTGTCACGGTTATTTATGTGTTGTCTCATTTTTTCTACTGGACTGCAAGATTATCGAAGGCAGGGAGGGAGTGAGTCACAGATTCCTCCTAGCTGACATCAGTGTTTGACACACAACAAGATTTCAATGAAAACTGCTTGAAAATGAATATGGGAGAGCTGAGAATATTTGTAATTAGTAGTATGAGAAATTAGCACAGAATTAAATTTAGGAGAATGTCCCACACTCATGTCTATTTTCTCCCACCTACAATTTTGTCTGTGATTAGGAACAAATGTTGGTCACTAGTGTGACCATGTTAGTCCTGTCATTTCTGCTGGACAGATGGACCAAGCTATTGTTTCCAAGAATAACCCTCCACAAAACCTTGCTATCTCCACTCCTTACACACATGCACATAGCAAAATAACCCTGGAGATTCCAGAAGCCTTCCTAGAATCACAGCAGGGAAAGTCAGGAAGATGTTCCCGGCAAGTTGTCCCATCGGTGACTGTGAAATGGTACCCTAAAGAGGCCCTGAGGATGCTGAGCCTGGGTCCGTCTCACACAGGCTGTGCAGGAGGGATGACCCGCCTGGCCTCTGATTTGGAGCCTGAGGGAAGAGAAAGAGCTTTTCCCTCTGTCTGGGGTGCAATGAAGTCCTGAGAGTAATGGTGAGTGAGCATTTATTGAGCACTTACTATATGCCAGGTATTATAAGATCTGCACTGCCTAATTCAGTAGCCACTAGCCATACATGGCTACTGAGCACTTGAAATGTGGCTACTGAAACTGAAGAACGGAATCTTCACTTTAATTTGGTTTAAGCTTGAGAACAGATACTCTATTCGGTTATTAGAAAATATTTAAGAACAGTTGGAACTAACCTGGGTATATGAATTTACTTCTTCAACTATACATTTTATGAAATCTAAACATGATGCAACTGTTTTTGATGAAAATTTAGCATCTGAATTGAGATGCATGGTAAGTGTAAGATAGACATCGGATTTTGAAGATTTAGTATGAATAAAGAATGTTAAGCATCTCAATAATTTTTACACTGATTGCATGTTGAAATTATAGTATTTTGGGTTATATGTATTAGATTAAATAAAACATATGATTAAACTTGATGTTACATGTTTCTTTTTACTTTTTAAAATGTAACTCCTAGAGAATTTAAAATTCCATCTATGCTTACATTATATTTCTGGTGAATAGTGCTTTGTGGCATGCTAAACATCTTAATATGCATTATCTAATTTAATCCAGACAATAGCTCTATGAAGTAGATACCATTATTATCATCACCTTTTTACAGAGGATGCTCAGAGAGGTTTAGTAACTTATTCAAGTTCACATAGCCTAGTGATAGAGCCAAGAATCAATGCCAGAGTTTGTACTCATACACACTATGCTATGCTCTCTCTGGGGGCTGGGAGCTAGGCCTGAGCATACAGAGTCTTCTGGCTGGGTACCAGAGTCACAAAGGGCCTTATATGTAGACTTTTTGGTAATATTTTTGGAAGATACTATACACACAGCTTAGGTATAGTAACAGAATTAAAAGCAGGTATTAATCATGTAATTTAAAATTCCAATCTATAAGCATCTAACATAAACCACAATTTGGGTAACCCTGCTTTGGCATTTCTTAGTTTTGTAATATCCTGGAAGCCTCAAAAAATGGAAGAAATGAAATCCCTCTAGACTTCTGAGATGCCATGGTATCACATTAAATAATTTTCCTAGCTGCCCCAAATGCTGCTGGATAGGTTTTAGTCAACAGTGTGATGAGTGATTCAGGAATCGGATAAGACAGGTTTAACACGATGGGGGTACAGTGTGGGCTGGCAGCAGGATCGCACTCGTAACCTCTCATGCTATGCTGTTGCTATTGATTAATGGTCCACATGAAGGCGGCAAGATGCTGAGGTAGAAGGGGAACAGTGGAAAGAGGGCAGAGACATTAGACAAGTTCTCCAAGAGGCTGGCAGCAAGCTGGGAAGGCAGTTCCTATAGACGCTGGCCTCCCTCACTAGAAAAGGCACCGCCCGCGCTGCTCCTTGCTCTGCAAGGACCTGGTCTGGGCCCTGGCTCTGCCATTGTTCACAACATAGATGCACGGTGGGAGCAGGGCACAGTCAGAGTGTCAAGGAGAGGAGGGAGCTCCGGTCAGAAAAGGGAAGGGCTAACTGGGGAGAGGAGAGAGAACAGAGCCGATGCTGGAACACGCCCAAGTCAAGCTCTGTCCAATTCCTGGTTTTGCCTAGGATTTCCTTGAGTCGACTCTGGGTTACTGGAGTGAAGCGGGCTCACCATGTCCAGTATTTAATCAAATAATTAATGTGATTCATGGAACAGTAAAATCAGAATTCACAGTTATGCAAAATGACATGAAAGGGCTGGTTTTAAACGTGGTGGCCTTAACCCAGACCGATATTCATTTATCATGCAAAATTCACAGGTGTCTATGTTAAAGGACACTCCTACCTGCCTTCAGTTGGGACTAGTAGAATGTCAGTGCTTGAGGGGGGAACCAACAATGATTCATTTGGAGTTCTTGAAAGGTGTTTTCTTATTAACTCTGTCATATCCATGTGTTCGGAGCGCTGGTGTGTCTGGAATGAAGGGGTGATGAGGCTATTCTCCCACAAAAAGTGGGGAAGTTGATGCTGTCCTGCCTCCCCACTTTTGGATGCCTTTACAAGAAACTCCTACAATGAGATCCCACTTGCTACGTGAGTGCCTCTTCTAAAACGTAGATATCCTTGGGAAAGTTAAGACACTAAGCAATTCACGTATTAGTGTGAAATAGTTTAACTTCACTGCTTTTCTCCTAACAGCTCATGACTAGTGAGACTATGGATGTCTTCCAGGGGCTGGAGGGAGGAGAGTAGAAGGAAATAGAAATTGGCATTTCTTTATTTATTTAGGGCACACCCCAGTGGAGAAGACCTTGGTGAGATGTGAACGGGGGGCAGTGAAGGAAGAGATGTGAGTATAAGGGTAATTAGAGAGTAGAAGAAGTGCTCTGTAAAGAAGACAGAAAGGCTCTAAAGAGAGTGTTTCCCTCTTTGAATTGTGTCTGGGACTGGCTATGGATGGAGTCTCTCTACCACGCATGAACTGATTGAAAATCGGGCTCCACGCATCGGGGTGAGGGAAGGAGGGCTGAGGCTCGGGGATGAACCAGAAATATTTTTAAGCTCTTTCCTTCCCTGTGAGGCCACCCTATCTATCCTCTGCTCAAGAGGTCTTAATGCGTAATTGTAGCTTTTCTGCAGGAAAAGCAGAAGGACAGCTGCCGCTAATTTAGTTACATCCAGTTTGGGTGGTATTTATTGAGCCTTATGTGTAAGGCACCTTCTTAACAATGTCCCAGCCCTACACAACGCTCGCCTCCACTTCCCCCCACGAAAAATCTGACCACAGGATTTCCAGGCTGGGATGAAAGCCCCTGGCCTCCTTCTCCTCCTCCTCCTCCTTCCTCAGAAGGGGCTGGGCCTCCAGGTGGCCATGGGAGGCCTCAGCCAAAGCCAGCTGCTCTGACATTTTGTTTTCTCTCCATTCGATTCTGATGCTGACACTGTGCAGGTTGCTATAGAACTGCTCGAGATAAATGTGAGAGCACGTTAGAGGATTTAAAGCATTATTTCAAAATGGAGGAAGAAGGGAAAATAGACAAAGAAGGATCTTCCTGCTGTCATTATGATTTTTACTTTTATTTTTCTGTTTCCAGAGCACCAGTGACGGGAAGTGCTTGCTTCCGTGTATTAATGAACTCAGGGGACACAAATAAAATGTGGCAAAAGAACACGTTTTTTTAAAGGCCATTGCCCCCAAATGCGTCAGCTCCACACGGTAAGGAAGTAAAGCAGGAGCGTTTCCAGGGCGTCTGTGGAGAGGAGACAAAAGCTTCCTCCTCATCTCAGAAGACGGCGCCTTTCCCAAACTGCTTTTTCAAGTTTCCCTCTTGGAAATGTGAAATGACGTCGCCCAAGCACTCTCTTTGAGTGATGGTGTTAGATCTCTGTGGTACTTGCAGGCGGGCCCTGGTCCGATCCGGGGAGGTGAACAGGAGAGTGGGGAGGGAGGGAAAGCTCAGAGGCTGAGGCACGGTGCTTTCTTCTGATTGAAAAACGCTACTCCAAAAATGGCTCCAGAGAAAGAAAGCCCAGAGGTGGTGAAGAGAGAGTGGAAAAACTTAAATTTTCTTTTTCTTAAAAAAAAGTGGGAATTATTTGCTTCAACTGCAAAGAAGAAATGTCCCTCAAAAGGGAAAAATAGCCTGAAAGTAACCACCCCCCCCCCCCAAAATTGGGCTAAGTGCTGGGACAAACAGACAAAATAACTGATGTGCCCAGTAAATCATCTTGGGGTGGGGGAAGGGTGGGAGAAGTGCAGAAGCCAGGCATAGTGTTAACTGATTCCAGCAGAGGCAGTGAGCAGCAAGGGGCCTGGGCTATGGGATACATAATTGGCTAACGAATAATAAAGCCAAAATTGGATATTAACAGCAATTAGTTTCTGTAGAGGCACTGGGGAAAAGAGCTGCAGAAAACCCCATTGGGCCTTAAGCCGAAGCAATCTGAAATTAAACCAGTGCCTCAATTAAATGGGAATAAATATTGCCACATCAATCTAAGTGTGGGAGGGGGCTGCAGGGAAGCCCCCTGTGAAGTCCAGGTGCACCCTTCTGTGTGTCAGAAGCTGTAGGTGGCATGACCTTTGTCAGGCACGTTCTGGTCCTGACCTGTGGCCTCTAGAGGTTAACTGGCTCCCTTTCCTTGGGCATGTGACCTTGAGATCAGGGCTCTGAAGCTCATTTCAGGGCACTGGCCTACTAATCCAAAAGAGCTTCACATTACTAACTCTGCACTCTGGCGGGCCCAGCAGATGCGGAAAAGGAAAGACCTTAGTTTTTAAAAACAGAGACCATGTCAGCCTCCGAAAACGGTCGTCCCTCTTTCTGCCTGGGACCGGGCCTGGGGTTTGGAGGGCCAGGAAGAGGGAACATCTCTGCTCCTCTCTTTCAAACCCGCTTCTATGCGGCTCCATCCCCTCTGGCGTAGGCTCTGGGATTAGCGCTGAGGTTGAAGAAGAAATGTGTCATTTTCCTTCTGGGTTGAGGTATTGCTGTTTTGGGGTCTTGAGAGAGTGTTGTAGGGGTGGGGAAGGAGGTGTTTGGGGACGGCGAGGACCCGTCGCCGGAGGTGGTCGATTGCTGGATCTTGAGGGAAGATGCCCGCGCCCTGGCCGGTAGCGGTGGGTGTGGAGGACAGACCGCCAGGCGGGCGTAAAGGGGAGTGCGGGAGGATGCACCGAGGCGAAAATTGCTCGCCACACCGCCCCCCCCCCCGCCCCCCCCGCCCAGCCAAAACCCACCCTTATGGTGCTTTCACCCAAGCGCTTTGATGGTGGGAAGCCAAAGGAGTGGCTAAGAAGTGACTTTTGGGTCAAGGTCCTTTCCCAACCTCTCCCTCGCCCTACCGGCTCCCGGGCCGCGCCCGCCCGCTCCACCTTCTCGCACCTTCTGAGGCTTTCCCGGGGGCGGGATTAGGTCATGGAGGCCGCAGGTCCTGGAGTGGATGGCAGGGAGGCCCGGGGGAGGACGAACGGCGAGGGACGGATGACCGGTCGCCTGGTCCTCCCTGCGCAAAGGCGGCCGGCGAGCGCAGCGGGGAGGGCGCGGCGTCCGGGCGAGGCCTGCGGCTCGGGACGCTCCGGGGAGATGGCAGGGGAGGACTCTTCGTCCTGCCAGGGCCTTTGCTTTGGCCAGGTCCCGTTCTTCGACTGAGGATGTACCCGCTTCCGAAGGGAAGATGTCCTTCCCCTGACCGCCCCGCATTCCTGCCCCCGACTAGGCAGTCATCTCTAATGTTGACCGTCGTGTGTCCCTCTGGCGCTAGAGTCAAACTGGGGGAAGGGAGGAGCGCGGACAAGGGAAAAAGGTGACTTTCTGGGTACAGTCCCTGCTGTTGGTGACCCCAGGCGAGCGGGCCCTGCCCTCTCCGCGTCTGCCCGCGACTCCGCCCACACTTCGGGGCAGCCTGAAGCTTTGGGAAATGCAGGATGACCAGGCTTTTGGGAGCCCAACTTTCTTGATTCGGGTAAGAAAAAAAATCAAAGCCGGGAAAACGGGAGCGAAAAAGCAAAGAAAAAGGAAACCAGCACTTGTTCACTTTCATGTAGCTCAATTTAGATGTCTCAGGGGCATACGGAGAAAAAAGAGAAAAGAGCCCCGTGCGTGTGCGAAAGCTGGTCACGGGGAGGGCCCGGTGGGTGGCGAGGCCGAGCTGGGCACCCCGTCTCCGGCAGGACCCGCACACTCTTGGCTCTCCGCGAAGAACCGCCTTAAAAACGTTACCGCAAGTAGCAAATTGAACTTCAGCGAAAATATTGCCTCCTAGGTCCTGGGTTTCAGTATACGTATATGTTTAGGAAATAAGTAGATTGGATTTTAATTTAAAATGATCCTCCCCTCACTTTAATTTTGAGAGGGAGAGCCCCTAGCGATCCTGGAGATTCACTTTTGGGGCGTATGCAGCCATGACTCAGGTCCTCATTTTTTGGGTAACATTTCCATTTTAAGACAAAAGGGAGAAGACAAGAAAACGAAAAGGTGAACCTATTGAGAGTTGCTACCCTTCATTTCTGACCTGGAACATTCTTTGCTCTCAGTAAGGCCTGCTTTTTTTCCAGGCCATCTAAATTTGGTGCCGATCTCTCCAGGCCACCACAGACCCGCAGAGGGTGGCACAGAGCAGAGTACATTGACTGCAATGAATCCCATTTGAAGTCCTTTCTCTTGTCCTGTGTCTCTGCTGGAGATTCACTTAAGTATTAAATATGTTTTTTTAAAAACTGAAGTCCAATTGAGTAAGACTTGGCAAAAACACCCAAATGAAAGAATTGTAGGTGGGACTTGGAAGAAAAAAAAATCTTTATTAGGTATCATAATTCTCATAATTGTTATTATTGACATACGCA
The DNA here is from genome assembly GCF_041296235.1 of Equus asinus. Classification (NCBI taxonomy): domain Eukaryota; kingdom Metazoa; phylum Chordata; class Mammalia; order Perissodactyla; family Equidae; genus Equus; species Equus asinus. Next base: position 62,662,422 of record NC_091792.1, on the reverse strand, counting down.
TCACCGTGAATCAGCCAGGCAAGCCTCAAACACACACAGCACCAGCACAAACCTCAGCCCGTGTTGACTCATGGGGCTTTAAAACCACCCACAGAGTAGATGTGGAGGGGAGGCTCCATCTGTCCTAGGGAGAATGCTGTGCAGCTGCCCCCAGAGGACTCCATTCTAAGGTTGGAACAAGGGGTGGGGGTATTATGTAAGTTCAGTAGAGGGAAAGGGAAAATTATTTCCCTGTGCAGACAGTATAGATGGATGGATTTTTGTGTGTATGTGGTTAAATGCTTTCCTATAAATATTAGCAATGGATGTGGTTATGCGAGCAAATGTCTGTATATCTGTGTGTATATGGGCATATGCCCGCTGAGAAACTACCCTCCCCCCAAATATTTATTTCTCTGGCTAAGGCTCCTCCTGTGTCCACAAAAACTGTCTCTCCTCCCCACCCCTTTGGTGATAGAAGTGATAGAGAATTTACCTTTGTCTTTGTTAAAGGATCAATTTCTTTCCGCTTAAACAGAGATCTGGGCCTGGGCCGTCTCTGGCAGGGGAAAAAAGAATATTACTAGTCTTTCTTTAGATACATTTCTAAATCCATCTTAAAGTTTCTGGTAGAGTAACCTTTTGAAAACATATGAGCTCCCATCAGCATGAGGACCATAATGATGGTGGCCTGTGTGAACCGAAGGGGGGCCTGAGCATAGTCAGTCAGCAAACTGCCTCAAACGTGTCCTGCACTTTTAAAATCACATATTTTCCCCTTCGTTTAAGCCACAGGATGTAATTAGAGGGGCTCAAATAGACAGGGGAGAAGATGATGTTGAGAGTTAAAGAAATGCCTTGAAAGAGCAGAAATCTTCAGGTTTCTTACATAAATATTGCTGGACATAAACAGGCCCGAATATAGGGGAAGCGAAGAAGCTAGGACTGACCTTCACTCTGATACCTCTATTTGGTGAACACAAAAGGGGCCTTGAAATTACACAGGGGGCAGAGTGGTGCATTCTTCTCTGCCATTTTTGGCCATTAATACCCCACATAAAAACACATTTCATAATGAGACCTGGTGAACACAGAAAAATCCCCACCCCGATACACACAGACCCAGCAAACCCAGGGCACTCCCCCACACAGTAAAGCTTTCTGGAACAAGTGTTTGCATGAGTAATAAAATAAAAATACGCCCCTCCCAGCATAGATTCTCGGCAGCAGGAACCTGGCAGGCCTTGTCCATGGTGCCTGCGGTTTAAGCTCCCAGGGAGACGCGTGTTAGCTTTCTACCTAAAAGGGGCATTCCTTGGAGATTGTATTGGTGGGCAGGCACATCAGCAAAAGGTACAGCCATGTCTGATGAAATTACAGGGAAGCAATTACGGAGATGAGGCTCACTGATGTGGACAACTGTGGGGCAAAGGGTTGGTCCTCAGAGGCTGAAACCAGGCCCTAAAGAACTGTCAGAGCAGCCTTCCCAGCGAGGAGGGAGGGGGAAAGGCAAGTAAGCATCCTTGGGAGAGAGGTCTATTTTGAAGGCAGTGGCTGCAGGTGCCTCTTAGGATGACCCCGGCTGAGGTACAGGGGCCAGTGAAGCTGCTGTCTCTTCTGGCCTATAGCAGGGCTTGCCTTCTGGGAGCACACCACACCTGCAGTTTGCAGGATGTGAACTGCAGCCTTTCTCTCTGCAGGGGTGAGCAGGTTGTGGCACATTTCTGCAGACCCAGAGAAGGTTCTGGGAGTGTCTAGATGGGGTATGGCACACTTAACCTGGCTTGACTCCAGACACTCCTGTAGGAGGGCTAAGGAAGAACCCAAGAGACAATAATTATAGAATGATTGGTACACAGTAGGTACTCAATAAATATCTGGGAGGCATAAAGGCTAGGATCCATGTATCCTTGCATACTAATTTATTTAGTGGGCCAGACTGAGGCTTTGGAGAGGAAAGAGCTCCTCAGTCAGCCTCAACTGAGACTCTCTTAGGCCTTGGTTAGTGTGTCAGGAATCAAACTCAAATCCTGAGCATCCCTTATGGCCTTGGCCTTGCAAAGATAAGCCTCTGCCAAGGGTGGGAAAAGGGATGCTGCAGGCTTTCTGGGTAGGAAGCTCCAGCTCTTGGCCTCCTTTCTCTGCAAAGACCTGCCCCTCCTCCATTTCCTCCACCTGTAAATTAATGAATTTAAGTCTTGCCACCGCCCACTGCAGCTTGGGGGTTAATACAGAGCTGGAGATGGGATGGGGCTGTCACTGTGCAGAGCGAGGGGGCTCTCTAGGACCAGCAGCTGCTCTAGGTCTAGGGCTGCGGAGGAAGGCCCAATTTGGGAAGCAGATCCTTCAGGATGAGAGAGTTAACTCTTTCCATTCCCTGACATTCTCTTTCAAAACAGTCTCTTCTCAGACCCCCACTTGTACACGGTCTATTTTTCCTTCTGTTCAGATTTTAAAGGAATGCATACCCCACCCCCCCTCGGGTACATGTAGGTTATTGCGCCTCTCCTTTCCCCTATATGTCCTGGATCTCTGCCTGAAACTGCAGTTATAGCGCAAGAGGAAGCCAGAGGCTCCTGAGGGCCCTGGCCAGGCTTTCAGCCCTGATGGAGCTGGTGGACCATTCTGAGTTTGTTTCTTCTTCCCTAGATATCCCAGTGACTTCCTTAAGCTTGTCAGGTGCCCAAAGCTCTATAGCAAAGCGTGGCAAACACCTCCCTCCTCCCTTTCCACTGGCTATACCCCTCCCCCCAAACCTCAAGCAAACACAATATATCCGCAGTTCAACTCTGGCACAGTCTGCCAGTCTTCTGGATGCCAGATTATTTTTTTAAAGGGCAAACCAAAAGCTAAGCCCGGAACAAAAACACAGCCACGGAGGAAGGTGTCGACCCGCACACAATGCACCCAGAGCCCAGAGAAAACTCGGCACACAAGCCTTCCGCAATGCGCTCACAGGCAAGCCCCCTCCCACCGCATCTGTGCTCGCACAGATCTGCGTTTCTGTCGTAGAATCAGCCTCTGTTTCTCTCTCAGAGTCTGTTTGCATCTCTAAGCCCCTGTCTGGCACAAGCCACACACCTTCCCACCCCAAGGGCTCCGGTTCGGGGCAGCCCAGCCGGAGGGAGCCGGTGACCCCTCCCGCCCGAAGCCGCAGAGCTGAGCTCTGCGGAGGGCGCCTCGGCTCTGTGGCTCGTTCCTTGGCGGGCCCTCGCGGACCGACGGTGCTCAGCCAGCCCCATTCTTGGCATTCACCGCGTGCCTTAATTGTATGGACATTTAAATCAAGGTCCGCTGTGAACACGGAGAGAGAGGCCTTTCTCCTGAGGAAGGAAAGGAGGAAGGAAGGAAAGGTAGAAGATGGAATGAGAAAACAAGGAAAAATAAGTAAAAAGCGGCGCGTGTGCGTGCGTCCTGACAGCGGGGAGAGGGATGGGGGAGGGGAGTGCAGGGAGAAAAGGACCACAGCATCCTCCCTACCGCAGCTCCCCAATCACACAGACAATGAGATAACAGCGACGTCTTCCAAAGGCTCTTTGTTCTCCCCCATCCTTTCGGATCCAGGCTTTTTCCTGCAAAGCGGAGGGGGTGGAGGGTTGGAGGGTGTGGGTGGAAGAGGGAGATGGAGAGATGCCTCCCCCGTGTTAATTACCCCGACTCCCCTCGCCCCTTCCCCATGCCTCGCCTCCCCTGCAGCTCCAGACAATGAAGAAAACAACACCAACCCCACCTCGCCCCGACGCAGCAAACCCTACCCACCCATTTCGCCCTCCGCTTTGCCCAGGAAACTGAGGGGGGCCAGGAGGAGGAAGACGAGGGCAAGCAACGAGGAGGGCAGCAGGGGCTCGGCAGCGGCTGCCAGGGCAGGGCGAGCCGCCGCCGCCTTTACCTTGCTCACGGAGTCCAGGCGCAGCCCGGCCGGGCGTGCCGCGGGGGCCGCTGCCGCGGGCCGGGGCCGGGATCTGGGCAGTCAGCCTTCCGGAACTCGCCTGCTGCAGTCCTCTCGCTCAGGTCCCAAGTGGTGGAGGGGAAAAAGGAAAAGGAAAAAAAAAAAAAAAAAAAGAAAAAAAACTCATAAGAGCGAGGCCCATCTGGCCCCTCATCAGCTTTGTCAAGTCTTGCATACGCTAAAATGCTAATGACCTAGATAGCTCATGCAAAATGCAGCAGGGAGGGAGGGAGCGAGGGAGGTGGGAGGGAGGAAGAGAAAGAGTGAAGGGGGGAGAGCGAGGGAGGAGGAGACAGAGGGGAGGGGAGGGGGGTGAAGGGGAGAGAGGGAGAGAGAGAGAATATATGTCTTCGAAACACCCCTACCACTCTCCCCACCCCACCCTACCCCACCCCAAACTGTCAACGGGCTTTACCAGGTAAAGAGTGGGCGTAGATTTAAAAGGTCACTCGTGTCTAATGCGGCTGGATCCCTGGGTCAAAAAAAGGGAGAGAGCGAGAGGATGAGAGTCCCCAAAGCCAAAGGGATAACAAGACATTATTTAAGCCCCCTCCCGCCATGCCCTCCTCCACCTCTCCACTCTGTTTACACACAAATCCAGACGCCTCCTTATGTGTGTACACGGACATATCAATTTTTATCAGTTTCTCAGAGCTCCTATCGATAGACACCCGCATTTCCATCCCCAGCAAAACTCATCCTGTGAACCAGAAGGGAGGATTTAAAAAAAACTCCTTCTTTTCGCAGTCTTCCTCCAGCTGGTGCGTCCCCACTCACCTCTCCCTCGCCCCACTATTCCCTGAGCCCTCCTGGCAACGTCTCCGGCTTCTACTCTTTTCTAAGCCTTCTGCTGCCCCGTCTCCGCTCCAACACCCGGATCTCCAGAAGGTGAGTCGGGGAGCAGGAAAGCCAAGTTAAGTCTACCCGATCTCCCACAGTTCAGCTCCCTTTCCCAAAAAACCTCCAACAAACCCAGGCCCTCCCCAACAATGACACTGTTCAAGCACACCAAAAGGATAAATCAAATTCAGCCCGAATGCCCTCAGAGGTCCGTGCGCCGGGCGGGCGCCCTTGGGCACCGGAGATCACTGTTTCCGAGCCAGCGCTCCCGCGCGTCCCTTCTCGCCGAGCCCAAAGTGCTTTGTCCGGGGGTCCACTCAAGGTCTTCCTCTTTATGTTCTTCCTTTTGAAGAGACTGGTCTCAGTCCGCAGCGTTTCAGCCAGCCCAACGAAAGGCAGTAGATCTACTGGAATAAAAGGGATCAAGATAATATACACGCGGATGAATGAGGGAGGGCTGCGGAGAGGCAAAGGAAGTCCGCATCCAGGGAGCGGCCGCCTGGGCCCGAATTGCTTCCTTCGCTGAGGAAGGGGCGGGCGGCGAGAAGGCGCTGGTGGTCGCTCCACCTGGCAGGAGGAAATGGTAACCATGATAAGGAGCATCATGATGATGATTATGAGCGTGATAAAAAATTCAGAATCTCCCTTTGGTGAACCAGAGCATGCGTGCAGGAGGGACTGCACTGCTGGCGGCGGCGGCCGGGGGGAAGGAGAGGAGCGCAGGAGGCAAAGGTTGTGGCGGCAGCACCCTCAGATGAATAATAATAACGCGCAGCGCAAGTTGCGGTTCAGCCTGGAAATCCAGCCCTCCGCGTGAACTCGCGTCGAGTGCGGATTGCAGGGGATGGGGAAGAAGTGGGGGAGGGGAGGGAGGAGAAGGGAGGGGGGAGGGTAGAGAGGAAGGCAGAGAGGGACAGAGAGAATTTGGAGCCTTTTAATTTATCCTTACCAAGCCCTAATCCTGTTCGCCGTCCTCTTTGGGTGAGGTCGATCTCCTTTTTAAAAATTATTATTCTTTTAACGGATTATTCAGCTAAAAGAAGCCACATCTGCTGACAGTACCGAAAACAAGAGGATTAGGAGCCGGTCCACAGCGCCTGGCCCGCAGCCCCCCACGCCCTCTCTGCACCAGCACACGTCATTCTCACTGCCCCCGGGTACCTCCCTCTCCTTCTAGCTCGGGGAGAGCTGTGCCAAGGAAAATGCGGATTTGGGGAAAGTGAGAAGTGGGAGCGCTCGGAAGAGCGGGAAAGCCAAGGCTGGAGGTGGCGATTCGCACCCCCACACTCACACGCGCTTCCGTTGATCCGTTTCTATCCTGGGAGAAGGGGCCGCTTTTGCCGTGCCCACACGCGCGGCATCTGCAGTGGGCCGTGCCCTCAGCTCCCTTAACGTGACCTCGGCTGTACAGTCCAGGGCAGACTCCCCTCAGCGACCCGAGGCATGGAACCTACACCTGAGTCCACCGCCCCCTTCGCCTTCCTCGGCCCCAGCGGCCGCGGCACCGCGCTTCGTCCACTCCCTCTCTCTGCCGCTTCTGCAGATGGAGCGGGGGGCTCGGCGCATCGGCACGCCCTCATCTTCTCGTCCCCAGGCCCGAGGCGCCGGACTAGGGTTTCTGCGGGCCGCGGCGCGGACAAGGCCCGGGGTGGGGGTGGTTGAGGGGCTGCGGAGGATGCGGTTGACATCACTGCGGAGAGCGTGCGGCTGTCCGGTCGCTGCGGCGACCCGGGCGCCTTTGCACCTCCCCCTCTCCCCCACAGCCCCAAGCTGGCGTCTGGGCAGGACAGCGGCGGGGGGTGGGGAGAAGGGTTGGTGGCGGGGGTGATGGTAGTCCCATCCCCCGCCCCCCTGCAGTCAAGGTGAACGTGAAGGAGAGCGGGCGCGCGTGCCCGGGCCTCTGGATACGTGCGCGCTCCCCTCCCGGCTCCCCCCTCCCAGCCCCCGGCGCCCTCCCGCCGCCCGCGCCCGCCGGGGCCAGATGGACACCCGAGATTAGAGAGGCACGAAAGTGCGCCTCCACGTCCGGCCGCCACCCGTCCCGCGTACGTTTAGACTCACTTCGGGGAGGCGCCTTTTGTTGTGGTGGTTGTGGCGGTGATGTGTGTTTTTCCGGGAGCATGGGGTTAGCTTGGCCTTAAGGAAGGACTCAGAATGAATCTGCCCATAAGAACAAAACCCAAAGACGCCCTCCCTCCCCGACCCCCAACAAACCCCACTAGCAATGAGAAATCTTCGGTCTTTCCGAAGAGTCGGTTCAGCAGCCGCGAGAGTCAACCCAACCCCGCACACGCAGGGCCCATCTGCTTCCCCTACTCAGGCTTGTCTTCTTTGATGACTTAAGAAAAAACCTAAGTGTTTCTTGGGCAGCGCTGGATTCAGAACAACGAGAGATGGATAGGAATAACAAGTCCCTGACAGCTAAAAGCAGCTCCTCAAATCAGATGGCCCGCGCGCGGCGGCCGAGAGTGGTCCTGCGGGGGTCGCGGCAGATGCGCGCCCACCGAGCGGGAATGGGCCCAGCGAATGGTGACCTGGCGCTACCCTGTTCGCTTCAAGGCCATTTAGGTTCTTGTCAATTATTGCGTGTTTGCCCCCAAAAGAGAAGAATAGCAATCTCAAAACCTCATAGCACTGGCTTTTTGCCTCCAACAATGTACCACGAGAAGCTTAAAAATAAGCAGTTTTTGTAAATTCTAAGAAGCGATTTAAATTGAGAGGCAGGGAGAGAGAGAGCGACAGAGGAGAAGAAAAGAATATAAACCATCCTGCAGTAGATTTTTAATGTCTGAAGACCGTAGTTAGTTGAAAAAAGCCATCATCTGGGATATCTTTCAGGAGGAAACTTACCATCCTGATAATGTTCCCTTCAAACTAAAATACTTTTCTGGTGGAAAAAACTATATTGGCGATAGCTAGGCTCAAGGCTTCCACCATTTTGATGAGGGTTTTAGATTCAGGACTATTTATTTTCCGTTCACTAAGAATTCCTTGAGCAGACGGTTTCTGAACGCCTTTACGTGGAGGGTTGGGGCTGCGACTTGAGTTCCAGGTTGTCTTGACTGAAGGGCAGCAAGACATACCGCTGCTGTCCTTTCCGTGCTTTTCCTTAAAGGCCTGGTTTTGTTTAGCTTGAGGACGGTTTCAATGCGGGCCTCCTGCGCTGTTGCTGCATTGCAGGATATTTGCTCTCTCATCTTGCGGCATGGGGGGAGGGGAGCAGAGAGATGGTTTTGTAACAGGCTCTGCAGGCCTGAGTGGGAACGCCTCAAATGATGAGCCCCGGGTTAAAAAAGAAAAGGGGGGAAAACCAGCTGATGCTGAATTAATAGTTAGAGCTTACCCTTGGGGCTTTCTCCAACGAGGGGTTCAGGAGTCCTTTCCCCTCCCCCAGTCACAGATTTCATATCTGTTTTTAACCAGTCTGATCAGATGCTGGGGCATTTGTGATGGCTTCTTAAAACCTAAACCCTTGGGCTTAAGAGCTGTCTATACTCCTGATCAAACTTGCCCCATATACTAACACGTTAAGAAATTACATTGTAAAACCTCCCCAAATCCGATTGACTGGGCTGTTTGGGGCCCATATGGCTGGACAGCTGTGCTGCTCCACGTGAAAAGACACCATTGCCCCTCGGATGGTATAAAGCGGGGGTTCCCCAGAGAGCTCAGACATGACCTAAGTATTAGCTTAGCCTGGGGTGAAGACTGAGTTAAATCTCTCTCTTCTTGGAGGTTAAAATAAAGACAGCAACAAAAATCAAAAGAGGTGCACTTTTGAATTCATTGTAAATTGCATGCCTCCCGCTGGTCCCACCAAAGGAAGGAGAGAAGACCCGAGAAATAAACTCTCCTCAGCTTACCACAAGCATGATGTTAGGCAAACTGAAGACAGAGGAGATTGGAAAGAAATATATTATTTGCCAAGCGTACCATGTGTCGGTGACATTTGTGGTTCCCTGTTCAGAGAAGCAGGGTTCTGACCTCAGCCGATGCCTCAGTGTTAACCATAAAGAACAGCCATCAGAGCGAAATTTCCATGGTGAGAAGATGAAACCGTGCTTTAAAAAGGAAAGCCCATTATGAAATGCAGCCGGATTTAATTTTTAATATGATGGCGGATCCTCTAACGCATTCTTTGCTGGTGTTTGCATTCAGGAGTGATTCATTCTGTGGCAGAAATCAAAATAACACTCTGCAGTACTTTTACCCTGGCTCCTCGTTTTTAAAGGTGTCCTGAAATAGAATATTCTATAACCTTCAAGTTTTGGTGGCTGGAGAAGCTGAATACAAAACTTTGCTCCTCCTGAAGTGTTCAGGCTAGATAAGAATGAGGCTTGTTCTCACGAATCTACGTGTGCCTGTGAATACTGCCTACTGTCTACTCCTAGTTCTCTTCGGCCCTTAACAAATATTTTAAAATAAGGAGGAGGCAAAAAAACCCCTTAAATCAATCTGGAAAGTTAAATGGGGGAAAAATACTGGTTAAAAGGTTAGATTCATAAGCTTAGTCCAAAGTCAGTCGACATTGTCTTGGAGAATTATCTCAATAGTGAAACGACCTGATTTGAAAGCTTTACATAGATTGAGCAGACACGGAAGTGTTCCTTTAGTGTCAGTTCACATCCTTGGAAATAGCTACAAATAATTCTGCAGTTACTGTGGCTTTCAAAAAAATAAACAAAACAATTGTGTAGATATTATTTGAATGGCATAACTAATGATGGAATCCCAGGATCCTTTCGTTTCCTTCCTGTTTGCGTAGAAGAGGAAAGCAAGGCCCAGAGAGAAGGGAAACTTGCTTCTGGATGCCATGTGGCTGGTTTGTAGCAAATGTAGTGCTAAAGTTAAGAACAAAACCAGCTCTCTTCACCTCTTGCCTGTGTATTTTTCTGGTACATTTAAACTTCGAGTTTTTTTTAGGATTTTGGTAAGTAAAAGAAATAGCCAACTAAACCCTAGCCAGTACATTTAATGTGTAGCTTGGATTTGATTTTGTGAAATTCAAGTTTTTCTATTTAAATTTCTCTAGTTTTAGCGGTATTTCAGAACATATTTAGGAAAACACGCCTCCTGTGCCAGCCCCTTGTGGCCCCGGAGGGGTAGGGCAAGAGCCACACAGAAGTTTCAGAGCCTTTGGCCACGTGAATTAAGTGCCTCAACAGGCCTGGAAAATAATCACATTAAAGCTACAGCCAGGGGTTTTGAGGAAGGACCCTCAAGACAGAGGGCTAGCACACAGCATCCTTTCATAACTGTTCTGGAGAAGGAGGCACATGGCAAGAGTCTCCGACACATATCTAGTATATCAGGTGGCAGTTACCAAGTCAATTTGTTTTGTTTCTCCATTAGTTAATAAATTATTCATATTGTACAAAAAAAGAATCTTTGGGAAAAAAAAGAAAATTAAACTGTGGCATGATGCAGGTGACTTGTATGACCTTAGGCAAGTAAGTCACTCTCCTTGTTTTGCATCCTCTTCTTCAACATGAGGTGCTTGGAGTAGATGATTTGTAAACTTCCTTTCAACGCAAATAGTGTATGATTCTATTGTTCAGAAAAAAATCTACACGTTCCTGAGTCGGGAAGACATTGTCTCTCTTTTAAAATCTACCTGGCAGATGCTGTGCAGGACCTGAAAAGTTGAGCACAGAGAGCTTAGGGAAAAGTAGTGTGTGTGTGTTTAAATGGCTTTCATCTGAAGGTATAACTCTCTTAATTCTTGATTACTCTCTGGGTCAGGAAAAGGTCTCTATATGAGGTGAAAGCATTTTTCCATCCCCCTGAGAATGCCTCACCACAATGTAGCAGTCTGCCTCTGGTGCCTCCACATAAGCAGATCCAACCTGAGCCTTGTAGCAGATTTAAAAGCCCTCCCCTTTAGCTCCATCATGACCTAGATTGCAGGATGAAGACTAATGATTTGTTTGCAATGCTTATGATGGGCATCTACTGCAGGGTTCTCCCCCCCCCCCCACCTTGTTGAGAAAGAAACCCTGTTACCCTTATCATCTGATATTACCACAAGTAAATATTTTTGTTCTATTGCTACATAGGGCATGAGGCTATTTCCTAATGAATTATCTGCCCCAGGGAGAAGATCTATAACTCGCCAGTGCTTCAGGCAATTTTTAGCATGTGTCAAATTGTGTTTGCATTGGAGAACTTGTACTGTTTTTTGGTGCAGGCAAGCTATCCGTTTTTCCTTTCATCTTTATGCGGAGATATGCAATTCAACATACCTTTATAAAGGGAAAAGCCTTATTTATGTTTAAGAGTCTGTTGGGAGCATGTGAACGAAGTGTTCATATACATAAAGGAAGAGACCACAGAGAGGATATGATGCTCGTGTTCATATGCCAGACACTGTTTTAATGCAAACTGGACAAGGTTTTCTTTGAGTTTCATTTAGAGGCAGCTAACATGTACTAAAAATTATGAAATCAGTGCATTACACCATAAAAAAATGGTCCTGACTAATAATGAGGTGCCGATTGGTGTGTTCATTAACTTACGGATTTGAAGCAGAATTAGTAGAAATTACTAAAATGGAAATCTTGTCAATCTTAAACGAGACAGCTGACAAGTCAGAGGGAAAAAAAAGCCCAAATGTGATTCATATCTTGTAGGATTGTGTCTGAGGATGATTTAAATAAATTTGGACATTAGGTGGTGACAAGATGAAAATGAAAAATAGCATCCAATTGGGCGAAAGACTGTAGCAGGCCTGAGGGAGTGTAAAAAAAAAAAAAGGAAAAGGAAAAAGGAAGAGCGAGGGGGTCGTTTGGAGGATAGTTTGTTTGTAATGAATGAATGAATAGATGAAATCTAGAATATTTATTTCCCAGTAGCCGACACTCAGGAGACATTCAACTATTGTTCATACAATAATATCAGTGTCCCTTCTGTGTTGAGCAGCATCAAACAGATTATCTGCATATATAACTCTACTGGGAGGCCAAAGAATCATCAGCGAGAACTACGGTGCGGGGAATGTCAGCTTACTTTTAATCTTTAATTTCAAAATGCTGTAAACAGCATTTAAGAACACTGTATGCAAAACAAAGGGGCCCCTGCATGCCAGCCAGCTACGTGCCAGGCACAGTGCAGTTTAGATGTTTTTCCTATATTATTTACAATCTCACAGCCTCGCTAACTCCATTTTACAGAAGAGGTGACGGCTTCCCCAAGCAGTTAAATGACTTTCTCAAGTGCATAAGCTGGAATTGGAATCCAGTTATGACTGGCCCCAAAGACTCTGCTTTTTCCGTTACAACTCCATGCTGCAGGCTTACCAGAAGGAACAAGAATAACATTATATAACGTAAAGCTGATATAAAAAAAATTGTAAGCATTTGTCCTGCGTCATGTATCAAGTTGAAGCAAGCCGTGTGAGACTGACAGAGCAGATGAGAAACACCACTTAAGATAATTTTTCCTGCTAAACTCTGTTGTACGCTATGCAAATATGATTGCAAAAGTGGAACATTATCAACACTTTAATGCTAGTTATCTTTCAAAGATGATACTTAGAGTAATCAACATAAACTTAGTATACTGTATCCTAAATAATAAAAATGTTCGCTTGCATCATTCTGACATCTTAGTACAACCTAGAAAGCCGATCTGGATGATATATAGTGATAATAACATTCCGCATTTAAACAGCGTCTTAACAGTCACAGCGTTTTGTCACCTGGGGTGGGGTGGTGGAGGGAGCTGGAAAATAGAGAAGGACTCAGGGGCTCCTTTGGGGGCAGAGTGCCCGGGGAAATTCTGCTGATGGAGGACTGTAAATCAAGGTGAACATACTTCCATTTGGTTCTGGACGAGCTCCTGCTTGAAGGAGGACCCCTGCGTGGCTGAGGTGTTCCCTGTTTTTGGTGCATGATCAGATACCATGAGCAGCTATCAAAACAACATGAAAGGAAACAGTGGACTGAAGCAAGTGATAGAAAAGGCAGGAGGGAGTAAAAGAGAAATGAGGGGAATTTCGTTCTTATGGGATTTATTTCTCAGTTTAATTTATATTTTTAAATTATTGAGCTGCCCTAAGACAGGAAAAGATGGCATTTCATTCTAAATTTCTTACTAGTCTTATGTAACAACTACAATATTACCAAGAGTTACCATATAATAAAGGAGCCAGCATGCTGGCAAAATGCCGTGTGGTGTGGGCTGCTGGTCTGGGAGTAGCCTGGGTTCTAGTTCCTGGTTTGCCACAAACAATGACCTGGCCGCCTCACTTCTCCCTCTGAGCCTCCCTCTCTCTTTCTGGTAAGTGGAGGGTGTAGGGATTCTTTCCATTTACCCAGAGCTCCAGCCTTTCTTTGTTCTGTTCCCTGTTCCCCACTCACGAGGCTCCTTCCTGATGTTTGCAGGACAAGATCTCACCTCAGTAACCAGCACCTCATTATGTTTATTCTCAACGGAAGTTTTGAAAGGCTGCAACATCAATTAATAGCATTTTGGGAACCCCTAGGGTGGTGAGGGATGGCTGTTTGGGGGAGACAGAAAATGGTCTCCTGGCACTTCTGAAATTGTGCTGGTTTTGCATGGGTCTTTGTCCTCTTCTACCGTAGAGGGTGGACTCTGTAGGAGAATAAGCATGGGTCTTGGAGCTGAGACAGACGTGAGATCACATACTAGGTCCATCACCCACCTACTTGGTGACTTTGAGGACTCAATATGGGGATGATGATAATGCTGACATCACAGGGCTATTGTTTACTGAGAGAAAACCCTGAGAGAAGTTTTGTACTTCTCTGTCTTTCTGCCTTCTCTCTAAAGGGTTGGGCCAGGGATGACCCCTGCTCCTGTCATCTCCTTCCTGCCCCAGAAGAAGAGGGGGCAAGGGGGGTGGGAAGGTGAAATGCAATGCCACACGCTGCGTGTCCATGGTTAGCCCCAGTCTGAGCAGAAGCGGAGGCTGGGGAAGGACTATTTCATGAGCTATCCCATAGTTGACCCACAATCTGACTGAATGAGCATCGTAAAAACAGCACATTGTGAAACAGGGAGAAATGCAGCTACGAACTCTTCCTGAATTCTGGGGGAAAGTTTTTGAATCCTGAGGGTTCTAGAAGCTTCCACAGAAACAGAGGTCCAGCAGGTGGGGAACATTGCCTCCCCCAGCTGACAGGCAGTCTTGACTCCATTGTGAGAAGCGTATTCAGAGATGGGAGAGAATCTTAGAGCTGGAGGATGAGGAAATTGAGGCCCAGAGGCCGGAAGCACCTTGCCCAAGGCCACGTAGTTATTCAATGGCTAGAAATCAAAGATGAAAGGGCTGCACAATAGTGCAGGAAACCAAGGCGGGTCCTGATGAGAAGAGGAGAATTCTCTGTTTGGGGATCTTATAGAGTCCATTGACTCGCTTTCTCACTGGGCCTGATCACTGCTCTGACAGAACCCCAAGATTTTGGGGTTCTCTTTTAGAAGGAGAATAGTTATACCTACTTCAGAGAGTTGTCGTCAGGATAAAGTGACACAGTGCATAAAAAACACAACACAGGGGCCAGCCGGTGGCGCAGTGGTTAAGTTCACACGTTCCGCCTCTCGGCGGCTGGGGTTTGCCGGTTCAGATCCCGGGTGCGGACATGGCACTGCTTGGCACACCGTGCTGTGGTAGGCTTCCCACATATAAAGCAGAGGAGGATGGGCATGGATGTTAGCTCAGGGCCCGTCTTCCTCAGCAAAAAAGAGGAGGATTGGCAGCAGTTAGCTCAGGGCTAATCTTCCTCAAAACAAACAAACAAAACACAACACAGCGCCTTGTCATAGTAAGTGCTGAACAAATATTAGCTAAAGACATTTTTTTTTACCTCAAAAAAAAAGGAGAAAGACTCTTAATGTAATTGGCTTTGTTCTTGACAACAGTTAGAGAAGTTCTCCAATGCCTCGTGGCAATGGTTTCACAGAGGAGGCCGATGGCAACTATGTTTTCCAAGGGTCTAAGCAATTCCCTTTCTTTTGGAGACCTTAGCCTTACAATTGAGGTCTGTTTTCAAGGAAGTGACAACCTACAGTATCTACTTTATCACTATTTCCCTTCTTGTACAATCTACTAGCAGAAACAAGAGGACATACTGAAGACTTTAGCTGTGGATGTGAAGTTCTTTGGGGATGTCTGGGAGAGACAAGATGAGATTTAGGATTTGTTTGATGGGATGGAACAGCACAGACTGAGTAAGAGAGAGGGCCAATTTTTAACACCCTAAGGGAGACGTTGCAAAAAAGCATCCTTAGACATCTTCTTAAATAGTAGGGTCCTAGACCCTTCATTTCTGGCAATAAGAAACCTGAAAATCTCCTGGAAATTAATACCTAAAATTTTTAGGTAAGATATAAATTTTCCTTTAATTGCATAATAGAGCTTGAAGGAAATAAACATAGCTGGACCAGAAATAAAATCTAGGTATATGCTGTTTACAAGAGATGCATCAAAAACACAGAACAAAAAGGTGAAAGGAAAAGGATGGAAAAAGGAATAACAGGTAAATACTAACCAAAAGGAAAACTGGTGTAGTTTATTAAAGTCAGATAAAATAGTCTTGAAGACAAAAGACATTATCGATAATAAAGATGGTCTCCACATAATGAACAATGTAAAAAGAACAATTAAGTAGAAAAACAATTCTAAACTTGTATGCTCCTAGAAACTTAGCTTCAAAATGTGAAAGCAAATAATGAAGCAATTGTAGTGAGAAAATGACAAATTGGAAGTGATAGAGATTTTAAGGTACCTCTCTTGGTAATTGATAAAAACAATTGAAACGGATATAGAAGAATTAAACAGCACACTGTCAAGATTACTACAATGGAGAAGCTTGGAAACTTCTTGTCAATAATTAGAAAAATTACATTCTTTTTGAGTATATGTGAGACATTTATAAAACTTGATCATGGACTAGCCCACAAATGAAGTCTCAGCAAATACTATGATATGATGTCATACAGATTGTTATTTGACTACAATATAATTCGGTGAGAAATTATTAGCAAAGAAAAAAAATCCCTCTGCTTTTCCCCATACATTTGGGGGTAAAAAGGCATTCCTAAACAACTCACTGACCCAAGAAGAAATCATGTTGTAAATTACTAATTAATTAATTAAAATACTACATATAAAAGACTTTGTGTCTTGCAGTCACAGAAATACTTGAAGGAGAACTTATAGCTTTAAAATGTTTATAATAGTAAAGAAGAAAGATCAAAGACTAATGATCTAAGTATCCAACGGAAGAAGTTAAAAAAAGAAAAACAGAGTAAGCCTAAAGAAAAGAGAAGAAAAAAACAATGATAAGAGAAAACGAGGGGGGTCAGGTGGCGAGATTTAGACTCCAATGCCGTCTGGAATAGGTCTGTGGCTATTCTAGGATGAAGACAAATCTCTCTCCACTGCAAACACCTTTCCCTCTCAGCAGAATCTGGTCTCTCTCCTCAGAGGGCCCTTCTCGTGGCATCTGTGTCATCTTTGCAGCAGACTAAAACAGCGCTTCGTTCATCTCTGTAGCCTTCATGTCTAGCAGAGGCGCTCAGCGCTTCTATTGAGTGACTTTTCTTCTGTAGTTATTTGTGTATTTACTCCTTTTGCTAGATTGTAAACTCTTTGAGGCAGGAACTCTATCTTTCTCATCTCTACTCCTCTACAACGTGTAAGCTGGGAACTTGTGCAAAGGAGCTACCTGATATTTAAATGTGTTTGAAGTTGAATCGAGTTTGTAGACAGAGCTTTAGCCCATGGGCTGGGAGAGAAATGGGGGAGGGAAGGTGGAAGTGATTTCTGCCTCTTCTAGACTTGGGAATGTGATCATAATTCAGAATAGGCTACTGCTGACCTTCAACACAGAGGAACTTTCCTGATGTGTGGGCATAATTTTGTGGCTTCTTAAGAAACTAAAAAATGAAAAAATTTCCTAAGCCCTCCGTTGGAGAGAAGTTCCTTTCCGGGTCCTGTC
Source organism: Equus asinus (assembly GCF_041296235.1). Lineage (NCBI taxonomy): Eukaryota > Metazoa > Chordata > Mammalia > Perissodactyla > Equidae > Equus > Equus asinus. Next base: position 62,645,694 of record NC_091792.1, on the reverse strand, counting down.
TGCGGTGGGGATGGATGAGAAGTGGTTGGTGGGGGGAAGGCTTTGGAGCTGGATGCTGCCTAGGGTTAAGTTCCCCACTACTTTTCAATGTCATCATGGTAAAATATACATGACACAAAACGTACCATTTTAATCATTTTAAATTGTACAATTCAGTGTACCTTAAGTACATTTATAATGTGCAACCATCACCACTATCCATTTCCAGAACTTTCTCATCCTCCCAAACAGAAACTCTGCCCCCACTACTATTTAACTGTACAATTTTGGTCAAGTTGTCAGTTTCTCCATCCATAAATCGAGGCTAATCATATTATCTACTGAACAGGATTATTGTCTGGATTAAATGATGTAACACACGAAAACTGCTTAGCACGGTGCCTGGCACTGTGTTTCAACACAGTGTTTTTAACACTCAATAAGTGTTATAATAGAAGAGAACAAGGAGAAAGAAAATTCAAATCATTTGGAGCCAGGAGGGGCACTGGAGATAAGGTGTGCATAGTTCATGGAAAGCATGCTGGACAGCATCTTGTGGGTTTGACTGGAACTCTAACGTTGGCAAATAACCTTGCAAGGCTTGAAAGGTATGGGGCTGGAGGGGGTTATCCCTAAAATTCCTTCCACCACCAGCACTACATCTGGCACATCCTGGGAACTCAAGAAACGCTTGAATACGTGAATGAATGAACACATACAGAAACATTTCAGTGCTCAAAGAGAGGATAGTCTTGGCTGTCAGTTTATCAATGAGAAGGCTGAGACTTGGAGAAGTAAAGTGACTTATTCCAGACCACACCATCAGGGTTAGAGCTATCCTAAAAAACCTAGGTTCCTAAGATTGTTGTGCAATCTTAACTTGAACCAGAATCTCCCCAAATAGGAGAGAAACCTGAGAAAACCCGAAAGGCCCGTGCAATGTCTAGTTTAAAGTCAAAGTTTGCAAATGTTCAATGTCATTTTCTCTGCTCTGACTACACACTTGATCCAGAATTTTGCAGATAATTGCTTTTTGTTAGAGAGAAAACGTTTCCTTCCACTTCAGGGGCAATGGTCATTCTGGTAAGGAGGATCATAGAAAATAGCTTTTTTAAAACCATGATTCTTGGAACAACTAGAAATTTTTAAAAGACTCAAAATAGCCTGCACATTTTAACCTCACTCAGCCTCAGTTTTACCTGTGGGGTATGGATAACAATACCTCATGAAGCTGTGGTGAGAATTTAAGTGTAGTAAAAAATGTGATGGAGTCTTGCACAGTGCCTGGCAGATGGATGGCATTCAGCAAATATTTGTTCCAAGCAAAGGGGGATATTATTGATGAAGCATCCTCTGCAGTCCTATCAACAACCCACTTGACCCTGATGGGAAAATTTGCTGATGCTGTATAACTCCAGGGTGATCCGAAGGATAACCTCGGGGGAGGAGGTAGCCGTTAGGACTTGGGCAATTTATAGCAAACATGTGCTGCTGTTTTTCTGCTGCACCCTAGGTTGCAGTTAGTCAGAAATGGCTTCCTATGTTTACTGGAAACATCGAGAAGTGCCTCAGCGACACTAATGCTGTGACTGCAGTCTATTCCCAGGGATTAGGTCACTTGGCATAGAGGCAGGCATCTTGTACCCACATAGAGCAATGGGAAGAATTCTGCACTGGGTTCTAGACCTGACCACTTATTAGCTCTGTAATCACTTCTCTGAACCTCAGATCCTCTTCTTTGAAACAAGGGGCTTGGAATGCATGATTTCTCTGAACCCCTCCAGCTCGACAATACTACATTCTATTTCTTCCACTCACAGTTTTCCAAGTATTGCTGCTCAGTGAAAATGAGTGCCCATCCGTGTGTACAATCACATACACTGACACACACACACACACACACACACACACACACACACCATTTTACACCCAGAATCTTCACTTAGCACAAAAACCTAATGCCCCATTGAATAGCCATTTTACTCACCACCTTTAGAGTGACATAGCCCAGCTGCCTCTGGACTTGAACCTCATCTTCCTTGTGTCTCGGTGCTTCTGCTGCCAAATGAGGTAGAAATGGTGCAATCTGATTTCCACCCCCTAGAGCCACTGCTGCTGCGGCTGCTGCAGCGCCCGCCTTTTTGACCATGGATGCTGCATCAGCACAGAAATGCTGAGCACAGCACATTTCTGAGCTTTGGGAGGCAGACTGGATTGCTGCAGAGGGAAATGGGTTTCCACTCTTCCAAGGGCTATTTCCACTTGCGAGTTTCAGTGGTAGGAGGAAATTTACTTTTAAACATTGCAATCTCCAAAAGGAAGGATTTGCGAAAACTTGGCTTTTGCTAAGATCAGGCCCCCCTTGTGAAGTCAGATCTAATCATTCGGGTTTGTGATCTCGCTTCCTGATTCAGACATATACACTAAGGCGATATTTGTGTTTGTTGATGTGACACGGTCTTTAGGGCATCCTAGTGCAAATGGCTGGCTTTTTTCTTCAAGAGTGGTGTTTCTACAGGCTCCCACAGTTTAGGGCGACATCATTCAGCCTGATAGAATGAGATTATCTTTGTGGTGCTGGCTTTCCTGCCATAATCTGCTGGGAAGGGAACAGGGGAGAGCCCAAGACTGATTAGCTATAGGGGTAGTTCACTTTTAAATTTTCACAAATGTCTCCCTGAATTGCTCACTCAGCTTTTGGGGTGCCAGTTTCTTTGGTGGCCAGTCTTCCACTCCACATAAATCCTATAGCTGATGGTCTCTGGGCATTTTTACCACTCTGAGTTTCAGTTTTCTCATCTGTAAAATAACATCACTCACAGAGTGATCATCAAGAATTGTTTACATGACTTATGACAATGGTCTCCAAATCTTTTTGAGTATGTTCTCCATCAGTAAAAGTTTATTTGCATGTGCATCCCAGAAGTACATATATTTATGTATTTGCAAATTACATAACACACTTACATCAATAGTTAATATCTCAAATCATGATATACACTTAGGATAAAGTTCACTACTAATGGTAATGGATGTTAAATGATATTTCGAACAACTATGATAATTCCAAAAATTTTGGCCAACTTCTTAGATCTGAATAAGTCATCATTGTTTTGTTCTTGTATTATGGTTGTGAATATGGTTGTAATATAGTTGAGCTCTTATTAGGAATGGAAACATCAGCTCTGCCTTTTCTTGGTGCTTGTGCTGTTAGTATTCACTTCCACTTGTGATTTCTTTGTAGGAATCTTTCTAAGCCCAGCATCCACTTTGTGCATGTGTGAGGTAGTTTAATTAAAATTAGATCATATAATCTGCAACTCCACTTAACTCTTCTATATGTGGAACTCTCACTCTTCCCTCAGGATAACATGTTCCCTATAAGTGACACCTGGGCTTCTGACACAGAGGAAAAAGTCATCTATGTCGATTGATATATTGGATATTAATAAGGATTAATTTCTTTCTGATATTTAAGGTAAAATAAAGGCTCTGATATTTTCTTTCTTGCACTTCAATGGATGGTTCTGCATATCTTCTGGGGTACGTGCTTGTGATCTTTTTTGAAAACCCCTGAGTTAATGCATGTAATTGGGCTTTGTAAGCCGCAAAGAACTGACTACTTGAAAGCAATGGTGAGCCTGCGTATTCAGAGTAGAATGTCTTCAGGGGCAGAGCTACAATCATCTAAAAGTCTAAGAGCCTCTGAATACTCAAGCCCATTGGTACTCACAGTAACAGGCCTGGTCATTCCTCCTTTGTGGTTGGAGTCCCAGGCATGCTGAGCTGGTCACACCTAGACTTTTTGACTCCAGCTATGCTTCCTGCATGACTATGGAGCACAGATCCCAAATCCTCATTCTCTGGATTGGAGGCCTAAGAGAATGCTCCTAAGAAGGAAGACTTCTGCTGGTTTAGTGTGGCTGTAGGATTATAAATGGGAAGAATTAAAAATGCTTTTGCATTCTACAGTGCAACCTTAGAAGGCTTTGTTGGGCTTCAGAGAACCAGAACTATCAGTACACTTCTAGGATTTTGGACAGAATCCTCAGAAATCCTTCCCCGGATCCTGAAAAATTCAGTTGTTTCTTCAAAAGCAGTTAGGTTACAGGGTTCTGATATGAAATAAGCGAGGTCAGGTCATATTAGTCACTGAACCAGAAGACGTGCTGCTTATGACCAGCCAGACTTTGGAATATTCACAAATTGTAACTTAAGCAAAACTTTCACTGGGAAGTTTCTGTAGCTCATGCTGTGATTACATACATAGGGAGGGGAAAGACTCTCAGTCGTTGGACCCTCCAGATTTTACTGGGCATGGAGAAACTCTAGAACCTAGGCTTTCTCTAGAACAGAGTGATAGTCCCTGAAAGCCTCTTTGATAGTTTTCTGGTCACTTCAAGGGCAAGTGAGGAAGAGCCCCTAACCAGAGAGCAGTCTGACTTGACCACTGTCTTGGAGAGAGGGATTCTCTCTGGGATAAATTTGGCTTCAGGAAGAACAATATGGTAGAAGGGGCTCAAGGAACATGTGCTAGCCAGCTCCAAAGGGAGGGGTATAACACAAGAGATAATTCAAACATATGTTCAATGAAAAATAAATGGAAGTTTAGGGCTTTCTTTCTTAATATGTTTCCTCATAGTAGCAGAATTGTAGCTGGGCATGTGCTTCATGGCAAGACTACCATTCCCAGCTTCCCTTGCTATTAGGTATGGCCATGTGATGGAGTTTTTGTCAATGGAATCTGAGCTGCTTCCAGTTCTGTTACTTAAAATGGTTAAAAAGCCATGCACTCTTTCTCCTTCCAATGACATGAACCCAGACGTTATGGTGACCCAACTTTGGACATGTGGATGATGACAATTCTCTAAGGGATGGCCGAGCAGTGATTGGATCCGTAAGTGACTATGTGTAGTAAGGCTGCTGCCCCTGTCCCAAAACCTGGGCTAGTGCAGTAGATGCTGTGTTGGGCTACCTAGATCTCCCCCTTCAAGCCTGAAGGACTCATTCTCCCAGATTCTGGGAACATCGGCTGCTGATGGTTCACATGTGAATTCTTCTTTAGGAATTGCTCTTGGCCAAAGAGAGCTGTCCCACCTGAAGTCCCACTCCCTTCCCTGAGTGCAGCCCACATGCAACAGTTGGTCAATGCTGGATCGAAAGGCCTGGCCTCCATGCCTCAATTATAGACAACTCTAAAGGGCGTCACAGCTACAAAGTTCCCTGTGGTATTGACCGAAACTTCTGTTGCAATTGCAAAAACCCCTCTGCTCAGCTGCTGTTCCAGAAAGCACTCCCCAGTAAATCTCTGGCACACAAGTCTCATCACTCTATTTCCTGGGGAATCCAATCCAATATACTACTCACATTGTGGCTATTATATGGGTGGGGGGAAAAAAACCCCTTATTTATTCTTTAAGTCTCTGTAGCATTAGGTTTATTTGCTATAGCACCTCAAACTTTACCTTAATTCAATTATTGAGTGGCGAGAAACAAACTGACCTGCAGATTAGAAGATGTGAGTCCTAGTTCTATTTTTTCAAGAACTCATTGTTTGACTTTGAACTTTACCTTTCTTGGCCCTCACCTTATCTGTAAAATGAAGGTGTTGGATTAGATCATTTTAAAGGTCTCTTCCAACTTTAATAATCTGTGGTTATCTTTTCTCTAAAAAGTATCTCTTCATGAAGCTATAGCGATATCCAGTGGCAGTTGTATTAGTTGAAAATTTCCACTCAAGCAAAAGATTTGGAATGTGACCCTACATCATGACCTCTCTTTTGCTTCTCCTCATCCCGTCTCCTTTCCCTTCTGCCTGCACCACCTGTCCTCTATTCCTTTCTGATTCATCTCATCCACCAGCCAGAGAGTAGGTCCAGAAAACCTCAGTCATTTCTTTGAGCTCAGCTGCTGCTGTATGCTTCCAGCTGAAATTCCATCTGGAGCTAATGTTTGAGGCCAACTCCTCCTGTGAGAGCCGTCTTTTTCCATTGCACCTCTCTGCCCTGCACCCCAGGGGTGGCTTGGACAGAACTGGCCACTGAGGACAAACATTGTACTTTTTCTTCCCCAAGTCAGAGTTCTTTCGGGATCAGAATGCTCTTGATAACTCTCTCTGGAAAGATGATACTGTGCTAAGCACTGTAACCAGTTAGAAGGATCCAGCCCTGCCTTCATGGCACTTAGATATGAGCTTAGGCATTTTCACGCAAACAGTCAGAAAATGGTTAGCTTTTTATGTAATAATGTTTTGCAGTTTAGGAAGTATGTTTCCATATTAATTATCTCAATTTATCTCTAAAATAACTCAGTAAGTCTGGAATTATTATTATTCTTGTTTTACAGGTGGAGAAAGAGAAGCTAAATGACTTTCCTAGATCACACCACAATTGGCAGAATTAGGACTGGAACCCACACATTCTAACCACAAAACCTGCACTTTTTTTCTTTCCCCTTTTATTAACCTAATAAACTCCTTTTCTAGATCCATGCCTAGATCCTCCAGGCAGGCCTCTGGGCTCCCATGAAGCTTGGCTCTTGTGTTGGCGTACAAATGGTTAGTTTGCACTATGCCACTCATCCCCCCAACTAGATTGGGAATGCTTGAGAATAGAGCCTGTGTCCTGGTCATCTTCATGTTTCAGTTGACGATTAAATATTTTTGGCTTATAATAAGTTAATATGTTTTTTCTATAATAGCAAAACCTTTCTCCTTGTGCAATGATGATAATAATGAGGACTGGTTATAAGTAGAGACAATAGGAAGCTGCCTGTGGGTGTAAAACTATAAGCCTGGAGAAATCGCCTCCTTCCTTATTGCCTCCCAAATGCCTTCTTAGATGGTGGTATAACTTTTCATTTCATGGCATGTAAAATTTCAAATGAAGTCCCACACTGACTTAAATTCACTGTGGTTTATAAACAACTTCTCCCAGACTCTCTTCCAAGAGTGGGTTTGGGAAGCAGGTTGTGGAGAAGCTGCATTTGAGACAGGGGAAAGAAAAACCACAGAAAGAGGAAAAGTGGATTCTTGGGATATTAGTAGCAAATGATCTAATCTGGCAGTTTGGCTGGTACGGGTCTTGAAGCTTCAAAAATCCCTTTCCTGTGCCTTCAAGAAGCTGACAAGAGTGGTGGGAGTAGAGTAAGGGTGCGGACTGAAGCACTTTGTCCTACTTCTGAAACAAGCAATTCCAGGATCAGGGGCCACGTGACACCAAAGCTAAATCAGAAGTGGAGCATGGCGCAGCCTGGAATCGCCCTTGCTGCCTCTGTGTGTTCCGGGCACCAGGCTGTGATACTTCAGCACCAAAGACAGCGCCCCGAGGGCCTCCTCGGAAACTGAGCTGGGACTCTGTGGCTGTTTACATTGGGGAGTTCTGCATGGTTGATTCAGTGTCCTTGGCAAACTGTGTTGAAGATTGGAACCTAGGATCTTAAGGAAGGCTCAGCATCCTGGGGTCTAACTCTGATTCCTTTGGGTTTTACTGCAGGCTAGTAATCATTTCCCTTTTAAATCTATTCTTCAGGCTTTGAGGCTCCCTTTTCTTTTCCCAGCTGCTTGAGGCATTTATCTAATCCTTTCTGCCCCATTCTATCAGAAATAAGATGAAATCCTGTGGCATCCCTTCTCCCCTCCCCATAACTAATCTCATTCCTTTTGATCTAAGTATGCTCTTTCTTTCCTTGGACCTCTGGCTCTCTGTTTTCCATGCAAGAGTTGGCTAAACTGCCCTGGATTTTAGGGAAAGCATGGATGGACACTAAAGTATACTTGACAGAGAATTAGATCCCCATTTTTTTCCACTTTCCCAGGCAGTACTTGGATATTTTGGCTGGGATCTTTTGCAGGCATGGTTCCTTAGCTCAATGGACATGTTCCCAGTAGTAGTAATTTCAGCCTCAATTTCAGGCCAAGGTGGAAGGTAGTCTCTAAGAATCTACAGGGCCTCAGAGATGCCACAAATTATGCAATAAAAGACACAATTAAATTTTACCTCTATGAAAGGCCACTCTGAGTATACTTCTATTTCTTCACCAACCGTGAAGATTAGAACAGGTCACTTAACTCCTTTGAGCCTCAATTTCCTCAACCCTAAAGGGAGATAACAACAAATACCTATCTTATGTAAAAATTAATGGGATAATTTATGGGAAACTTTTGTTAATTGCAGAGTGCTATCTAATAATTAACAATGAGTCCCTACACAACCTTAGATGGGAAGCTATTGGCATTTCTGGTTTCGCAATTACTGTGCGCTATGAAAGTGTCAAACCATACCCATCAGAGAGGTGCAGATAGTGATGCCAGGACAATTCAAAGGGAAACTTGTCATCCTGATTTTAGTTGACCATTGCCTGTGAACTTGGCTTTGGTCCCTTCTGTATCTGAAAAAAATTTTTTTTCCATTAACTTAATAAGACAGGGACACTCACACTGACATCCTTGATTTATCAGACAGTCACAGTGCTGCTGGAAACAGCTAGTGACACAACCCCTCCTCCACTCTCATTTCCCACTGGCAGTTAGACATCTCAGAACCTTGCAGAAGCCTGTGGTTTTTGTTAGTCATTGCCCACATGTTCCCATCCATCCCCCAGCTACCTTCATGTCACTTCCACTCATTGCTACCATGTGTTTTGGATGATTTGAACTTTTTTTTAGAGTTCCTAAGGTACACTACTCTGTATCGTCTCTAAGGGTGGTTAAGCCCTATCATTGCTATGTTTGTGGACAATGCAATTCTTGTCTGTATGCTCATATAGGCGTTTAGCCCTTGACAGCCATCCCATTATGTCCTAGGATAGTTTGTGTAATGATCATGCTTGGCTGTCTACACAGCTTCAATTTCCCCTTCTTTCCTAACAAAACTCCAATTGTGTTCATGTATCCTCTGTTCTCCTATGTAGCAATGTGCCTGTGGAAAGCTGATCTCACCCCCAGCTCCAGAGTAGACTTGACTGGAGAAAGGGTATCCCTCTCTCTTGTGCTAGGGGTTAGTGCTGTAAGGTCTCCGGAAAATACTTCCTTACCCCTAAGAGATGGTGAAGTGTGTGGATGAGATGCTGAGAATTGTTGCTGCCAAGTTGCTAGTAGCCTAGTATTAAAGCTACCACCACAGATAACAGGGCAGAGAGAAGAAAAGAACCTGGGTCCTTGGCGACATTGCCAAGCCACTGAATCAATCAATTCTGAAAACTACATTCCTTCTGGCCTTCCTGTTATGTGAGATAATCAAGTTCTTTATTGATTGAGCAGGGGTTTCTGTTACTTGCAGCTAAAAGCATTCTAATACACTGAGTTGCTGGTCAAGAGATGAGTCTAGGTCATTTGTCAAAGATACAGTGCACATTTGACCTGCCATTGAGTCCCACAAACAGTACCCCAAATTAATCTACTGAGCTTCTTAAACCAACAGCATTTTCTCTCACTCCTGCCATTCTTAGCTATGTATGTCAGATGAAGTAAGGTGGCTGGTTCTATTTCCTCTAGGTGCCAAGCTTCATTTGCTAACTTAATTGCTTGATTTGTGTAGTTTTCTTTGTTTTGGTAGGAAAGATGTCTTTTAGTTACACAGAAAAAAGAGCCTACCAGGGAAAGAAATATTTGTCAAGTAGGAAGACCCTTTTGCTGCTTGGAAGCCAGTTTTGGGACCTAAGATTCTGTATATATGGGTTTCTGGGGGCCACATTTATTAAGCTTCCTCAAAGGAACATATTGAGAGGGTATCATGTCCACCCTTTTGGGCAAGACTCTTTAACTGATGATCTGTCAGCTGGAACAATAATTTCTTCCTCTCAGCTCTGGTGTATTGTCTGACTCACAAGGGCAGTAGAAAGTGGAGGAAGCTTTTTTTTTTTTTTGATGAGGAAGATTAGCCCTGAGCTAACATCTGTGCCAATCCTCCCCTACCCTGTACACGGGATGTCTCCACAGCATGGCTGATGAGTGGAGTAGGTCCGTGCCCGGGATCCAGGCAGGCAAACTCTGGGCCACTGAAGCAGAGTGCAGGGAACTTTAACCACTCGGCCATGGGCCCGGCCCCTAGGAAGCCATTTTTAAAGACTGATTCTTCACACTCTTAGATAGATGATTCATAGGTTACTAGATGGAAATTAAAAAAGAAAGGACAGATGGGGGAACTGAGGAACAGAAGAAGCTGTAAGGAGGTTAATTTCATACTCTCAACAGATTCAACAATAAAATCCAGTCAAGAAATCAATCATATTGAGCACCTCCCAAGTGCAAAGTTTGTTGGAAGGGGCACTGAGGTGCTTTCTCTGTCCTTGGGGTTTCATAGCCTAGTTGAAAGATGTTATGAATAAGCAAAAAGTTCCGTTTAACTGTAAAACTAGCTGAATAGAAGATGTGAACAGTTGTTATGACAACAATAGAAAAGTTCTCACAAAAATATGTCATTAATTTTTCAAATTTTCAGATGAACTGTATAGATATTAATCTGGAGAAGAAAGGAGATTTGGGACTACATTGGACTAAGAAACTATGGAGGATATGGGCAGGATTTCACTACCGTTGCTCTCATCACGACTATTGCCGCTGCTACTCTGACAATGACAGGTTCTACTAATTGAGCATCTATTGAAAACCAGTGCTACATACCTTACTACAGTCACTCAGTCTTCACAACAGCATTTTAAGGTAATATCCTCATTTTGTAATAATGAAGCTGAGAATTAGATGCCTAGGAATTTTTTTAACAGCTGTATGGAGATATGGTTCACATACCACACAATTCAGCCATCTAAAGTGCACAACTCAATTGTTTTTGGTATAGTCACAATTATGCAACCATCGTCACAATCAATTTTCAAACATTTTCATCACCCTGAAAAGAACCTCCGGATCCATTAGCCCCATTTCTCCCCAAATCTCCAAGACCTTTGCTTAAGGATTTTAACTCAGGCCTGTTGGACACTGAAGGATTTGTGAAAGCGTCCAACTCCTGAATTATTAGAACATTACTTGTCTTCCCAACCCTACTAAATTTGAGATGGATTCTGACAAGGTAAGTAAGTAGATGGTTTAGTTTAAATACGAGGATGAGTTCCTAGATGAACTCTTACTAAACAGCGTCTATCGTGCTCAATTTTCAAATGTAATGATTGGAGTAGGAAGTTATAGAAAGGCACTTTTCAGCCATTCCTCTCTTCTACATTTTTGTGCTGCCCAGGGCTGGGATTGTGGAAATTTCACATAAAATCTCCTTTGCAGTTTGGGCTGAGAGCTGAGAGCGCTGATTCACAGATGACTAAACAAACAATGCTTTACATCCTTGGACTCACCTTCAAATTGGGAAATGCTTTACAAAAGCCAGGGCTCTGTCTCTTCTCCTTTCATCATCGAGTGGTTTAGCCAAGTCGGAAATTGGTATGCGCTCCTGTTACAGAACTCCCAACAGATCCCTGTGTATTGAGAACCGGTCAGCAAGACTTAAAGACAAAAACTTGGTGAATTTGAGATGTGGAATCCAAAACTGAATGTTAAAAAACATTTGAAATGCAAGCAGTATGATATCAAAGCATAAGGAAGGACCTGGAATCTTCTGATACCTTATTTTAAGTGAACCAGGATAGGGAATCGGAGAATGTTGGACTTTGAATGGGCCTGTCCAAACTGTTCTCAGACCTGAAATTGAGAGAATATTAAGTAACTTGTCCAAAATCACACAGCTATTCAGTGGAGGAAGAACTCAGCTTTAAACCCAAGTGTGCCTGATTCCAAAGGGCATTTTCTTCCCACTATACCAGCACATTAAGAGCAAGTGGAGTCATGGAGAAAAACCAAAGACCCAAGAGACTGAGTGACACATAGAACATACACTGAGTGTCTTAGATGGGAAATGGGAATTGTTGCTCCCTGGCAGCAGTGAAGGTGGTCCCAATACTTAGAGGCTATTTTGAACGGGGTGGCTGGAACTCCTTCCCTTCAGTTTTTAATCTCTCTGGGCTTCTGTTTGCTCCTCTGGAAGATGCCAGGTGGGTGCTGGTTGGGGGCAACAGGGCTGGGAACAGTAATGTCTCTCTCATCTCTAATAGTCTACAAACGTTGCAGCTTATTTAATTTCATATCTGTTAAACTTGATGGGGCAAATGATGGCCCTCAAATAAATTCCCACTTGCATGTAACAGGGCCAGGAGTGTGACATCTTTATCTGTCATGCCGGGCAGGAGAGGAATGAAGAGGAACAAGTGCAGACATCTAGGTGGGGGCCATGAGCCTCCCTCCAGTCTCACCCGACAGAGAATTGCTCTGGTCTCTTCTCCGGTCTCCCACTAAGATCCTGTGGAGAAGAATGAGATCATGTCTGAAAAGTGAACTGAACTTCTTGGAGCAAGAGGCTGAATAACTCCAAGGCCTACAAGTGTCATTATCTGTCTTTCATTTCTAACCCTGATTCAAGGACCAGATTGAGCTTATCATTTAAAAGAACTGGTCAGCTCTTGAATCAAAGAGCTGAGTCCTCTCATTTTCCTCTTCTGGATTTTCAAATGGTGTTGAGAGCCCCTAATGTCCTGGCAACAGGAGCTATAGAAAATCCAACCTGGAAAAGTGGATGGAAAGAACCCTGTGGAGATGGCAGCCTCTGAGGGACAAGACAGTCATCTTTCTGAAGGCAGATGCAAAGCTGGTCCTTCGTTCCATCTTGTTGCCCACTGCAGCTAGGATTTTAGGGAGGTGGCATGACAGGGAGCAAAAACATTGGCTCTGGTGTCATGCTGTGCCAGTCTGAATGCCAGCTCTGATACTTACCAGCTGTGTGACACTTGGCAGGCTGATTAACCTCTCTGAGCCTATGTCACAGGATTGTTGTGTGAATTATACCAGAGGATGAATAATTGGAAGTGCTTGGTGCATATTAGATGCTCAACAAATATAAGTCATTGTGGCTTATTTTAGGCATTGGGTTTCTTATCTCTTGATCCAAGTTCTGCACTGGTAGCCTTATCCATCTGGAACAGTATGGGTGAGAACAAGCTCCTATATGTCAGGCTTACTCAGATCTGGGAGGACCCAGGGAAAACCTGCCTGAAACTTTCCTTCTATATGCAACTCTTGCCTGCTCAAGATGTAATGATAATGGAGGAAAGATAAAATTTGCAGGCAGAGAGCCAGGAATGGGAAAACCTGGTTTCCTACAGCCAGACCCTGGGCCAGGCATTTCCTCTCACTAGCTTTGGACTTCTGCTCTGTCATCTGGGTTTCAAGAGGTTGCAAGCTCTTTTGAAAAAGCACGTATTAGAGTTTGGACAAGGATACCCTCCTCTGCAGAATATCTTTCTATTCAGCTCCCTGAGGATTGAAACCTTACTGCCAGAGCCACCCCCCACCTCACTCCGAGTAATCCAAACAGGGGTTTTGTCTGCTGGGCCAAATGCAATCAGTGATGAATCACTGAGTATATCCTGGCTCCAGGAAGGTTGGGAAAGGACAGACCTGTGCAGGGGTGTGGAGGGACAAGAACATAGAAAGCCAAAGTTTCAAGGCACCAGTGCATCCTCTACCTTCGACATTTTGCCAAGAGCCAGGCCATTGGCCACCTACCAAGAAAGTCCCCATATATCAATAGAGGGAATAGAGGGACTCAGGAGCTCACTGTGAACCCTTGGGAAAGACGCTTCCCCTCTTTGGATCCCAAAGTCCTTATCTGTAAAATGAAAAGGTTGGATCCTTTCAACTCTGAAAAGATGACCTGGGTTCAGAGCGCCGGGAGGCAGCAGCCAGGAGCTCTGTGGTGGGCTCTCAGTTCCAGCCTCTCTGCTGCTAGAAGGCTGCTCAGAGGAAAGGCATAGCTCATGGCTGAACTGAGGTTCTTTTTGCCTCTCCTGCAAGCCCTGGGTAAGACAGATGGCTGCTCGAAGAAAGGAATTCTACAGGAAGCGGGTGGTGACACGCTGAAGAAACCCCATCTCCCCTTCTTGTTTAGAATTATTTTATTTTTTCGATAAATATTTATTGAGCATCTATGGTGTATTTGGTACTTGTTCACATGAGTATACAAAAACACACAAAGATCCATGTCTTTGTAAAGCGTATGCTCTAGTGCAGGAAGACAGTAAAAACAAATGCAGAAAGTCGTATCTTAACAGTGTCTCATTGGTGATAATCATGGTTGTGACTGTGAGGTTTTGATCCTGGTGGTCTTAATGAAAATAGGTGACTTTTGAACGAAGATTGGAAGGACACTGGCTGGCCAAGGGGAGAATATTAATGTTCACAAAATGCCCTTTAATGATGCTATTCATTAGCGCTACTTGTTTGTTAATAATTAATAAATGAGCCATCATCTGTTTCTTCTTCTTTTTTTTTCTTTCATAAAGGCTTCTGCACTCTTTGCGTCTCCTCAGTCGTCCAACTATTCTCTTTCTCTCCCTCTTCTTACGGGTGTTCCAGTTCCTTATTTCTTCCACGGTCACCTGGGATTTTTCCCTCCCAGTTCTTCCTCCTGCCTCGGCCCCTGCCCCCCTCCCCCCTCCCCTTCCCCTCTCCACCCCCCACGGGCTCCGGACCAGCTCTGCTCCAGCTCCCTCGCCAGCCTGTCAGTTTCAGTCCGCTGCGGGCAAGCCGAGTGGAACAGCCAGGCCGAGGGAGAGCAAGCAGAGGGCCTGGAGCAGTCAGAGCGCGAGGCGCTGCTCCCCGCCCTGGGCCTCGGCGGAAGTTCCGTTAGGCTCTCATCTCCAAAGTGGTTGGGGCGCTGGGAGCAAGGCTGGGCGCTGAGGCAGGGGGCGGGAGGCTCGCGTCCCCTTTCTGATGAAGAGGGTCACCTCGAGGAAAGGCACCCAACTGCAAGCCTCCGCTTCCTCAACTTGTGAATGAGGCTATAAGGCTGATGATAATATTAATCCTCATACTAGCTCAGGGCTTTTGTGAAAGTTCAATAAAACAAGTATGTGACAGTGCTTTGGTGAAGTGCCACACTAAAACTCAAGATAGGATCCTGGGTGCAGGGCAGGAGGCCCTGTGCCGGGTTCTGAAGGGGCCGGCAACGAAGAGACCTGCCCACGGCCTGCAGGAGTGTGTCTCCCTAGGGGGGAGAGAGAACTGTGGGGCTCATCCTAACAAAGTGCAGACTGTGATAGCGCCCAACCCCCCAACCCGGAGCTCTGTCCTGGCCTGAGGATTAGTAACCCCCCTTCGTTGTATCAGGCTGGGGGACTCTCAGTGTAGCTGTGATTGGGGTATGCTAACGTTCCAATTACCACTGGACCGAAAAGGTGCAATGCAAGGACACGTGCACTTGTGGGATGGGGCTTTGGCTTCGCATGAGGAATTTGGTGACCTGACATGGCAGGTAGCATTGAGGATGCTGAGCAGGGTGGGGTGAAGGTGAAAGGGCTGAGGGTGTGGTTAAGATGCTGCGGGAGAAACACTCTCTCTGCTGAGGGACCACTCCTCGTTGATGATCATCACAGACATTGCTAGTTCTCAGAGCCCTTGGTGAATTGGGTGTGTTTTTACATTCTTTTGAGGCAGAACAATTTTATGCAAGCATGTCTGTCATTTATATTTGTTTCTGAATTACCTACTTGTGCTCTGTACCCATTTTCCATTGCTTTCTTTGTGTATTATTTATCAATTTGTTGGGGCACTTAATGTATTACGAATAATGCTCCTTTATTGGCTTGCTGCCAGTAATTTTTCCAGTTTGTATTTTGTTTGTTTATACTATTTTTTTTACACCTTTTTGGAGGATAGTTGGTGTACATATTTAAAGTGTTCAATTTTATGAGTTTTGAAATATGTATACGTTAGTGAAACCATCATTACAATCAGAATAACATGCATTTTTATCACCCAACAAAGAGTCCTTGAAGCCCTTGGTTATCCCTCCTTTCTCTGCCCTCCTCCCTAGTCAACCATTTAACCTCCTTTCTGCCACTATAAATTAGTTTACATTTTCTGGAATTTTATATAAACAGAATTACATAGTATGTACTCTTTTTTGATCTGGTTTCTTTTACTCAGCATAATGATTTTAAGATTCATCCATGTTGTTACATGTATCAATAGTGTGTCCTTTGTCGCTGACTAGAAGTCCATAGTGTGGATATACCACAATTTGTGTGTCCATTCACTTGTTGATGGACATTTGGATTGTTTCCTGTTTGTGGCTATTAAAAATCGAGCTGCTGGGAAGATTTCTGTACAAGTCTTTGCACGTGAAGTAGGATTTTGAGAGCTAGAGATGAAAGAGTATTTCAGACAGAGGGAGTACATGGCCACAGAGAGGTAAAGACAGAACATGGACAAGGGATGGTGTTGTAGCTTTGGGCTTTATTCTATGCACAATGGAGAGCCATGGCAATTTTTTTTAAGGCAGGAAAGGCACAATTAGAATTCTGACCCTGTTCAAATTAACATCCTCTCCATCCATATTTTGCCGAATGATAGGCTAAATGGTCAGTTTGCTTTTAACGTTAGCATTGAGAAACATTTACTTAAGCCGAAGCCGGGAGCTAGCCAGTGACAGAGTCCCGAGGTCTTGTGGGAAAGGCACGTCCTCTATCTCATATTTTGCCCACTTGTCTAATAAAATAATTGAAGTGAACTGTCACTTGTCCAGGTATTCCTTTGTAGTGGAAGGTACTTATTTCAAAAGGGTTTGTAAAATGTAAAAATGGGTTTCTGGTAAATAAATTCTAATGTCTCATTAACTACCATTAAAAAATTGGAGATGTGTTACTGTAGAAAAACATCACCTTACAAAAATCATTCTTATACAATGAATTAATCAGGGTCTCAACAGGAAAAAAGGCAGCACATTCAAAATGGGATAAGTTGAAGGGATCTTTTAAAAAAAGAACTCTTGGGGCCGGCCCTGTGGCTGAGTGGTTAAGTTCTCGCGCTCTGCTTTGGTGGCCCAGGGTTTTGCCGGTTCGAATCCTTGACACGGACATGGCACCACTCATCAGGCCTTGCTGAGGCAGCATCCCACATGCCACAACTAGAAGGACCCACAACTAAAAATCCACAACTATATACCAGGGGGTTTGGGGAGAAAAAGGAAAAATAAAAAAAATCTTAAAAAAGAACTCTTTACAAAAGTGTGAGTTCGTAAGGCGGCCACAAGAGATAGTGTGATAATCAGAAGGGACGTGTGGAGAGAGGGTTACTAGAACCTGGATGGAGAGTTGAGTAGAGTCAGCCTCCCTTTTTGAGGGACACATTCAGCTAGAGACAACCAGAAAAATAAACACCTTGGTCACATTCCCATTTTTGCCAATGGCTAACCCAAACAGAAGCCAGAGATCACGGGAGCCCCTGGACATGGTCCACACAAGTAGAAAGTAGGATGGAGGAGAGTAAGAATACATTTGGGAGGTGTGTGAAGTCAACTTCTGTCACTTTGGCCTTGCCCCGCCCCCGTTCTTATCCATCCTTCGCTCTGCTTTGTGCCTCAGGGTCGCCCTTGCTCTCCGGCTTCTGGTTAGATTTGGCCAATGGGAGGCACCACCAGGAAGAGTGGCAGGGTATTTATTCCCCCGGCTGCCTCCTGGCTGCATTGCTGCAGGCTGGCTGTGTCTCTGTACCAAAGGCCACAGCTCCGGTTAGGGAGCACCTCCGTGTACAGCTACCTTCCCCCAGGGTCTGGGAACCAATGCTTCCCCTTGTCCCTTTGGGTCCAGGAATGGTAGTGGGTCCCTGATGTTGCTAGTCCTAGGGTACTGCACTATCCCTGGTTATTTTATTCTAATCCTGCCAACTCCTTGTAAATAATCTCTTATTATCGCTCTTCTTTTACCTGACTTGAGTTGCCATCCATTTCCTGCCAGGGTTCTGACTGATGAAAAGTCAAATACAAGTAAAATTTCCCGTAGCTCTCCTGATACGCTAAGTGATTCACTGCGCTTGAGGGAACTCACTTGGTGCTTGGAATGGTTGGCCATTCCATGACCTGTGCTGGCTGCTGGAGGCCTCAAGTCTCCCTGCAGATTGTACTCTCACGTCAGGGACTCTCTCCACTTCTGCCTTCTGCACCTGACGCTCCGTCTTACCTGACTGCTGATGGGAGCCCTTCACTCCAGGCCTGCATCTCCCACGCCCACCCCTGCACTGCCCTGCATCCGAATGGAGAGCCTCAGTTCCCCTTTGCTTCATTCTTGTACCTCCTCCAGCCCATTACAGCTTGTGTTGTGCACAGCCAAGAGCTCTCCTCGCAAGAGAGGGGAAGTCAGGCCATATTTTAGAATAAGACTTGTTATGCAGTTTTTCCTGTCAGTGTACCAGTTTACAGGAACATAAACTGCATTATGGCTACATTGACTAAAGAGCATAGAGCAGGAATACTGGGTCAGTGGTTTCGTACCCAGCCTAATTTATTATTTGACAGGTAGCTCCATCTCTAATTCCCAGTCCACTTTTCTCAACTGGGCTGCTGAAAGATCCCTTGCTGTAGAATTTTTGTTCTCTTCAGAGTCCAACAGCTTGCTCCCTGCCCCACCCCGCCCTGTCCAGGTCTCCCTGTTATTCCTTGTCTGGGCTGGGTGTTTTTTCAGGCTTCTGGTAGAGTTGCATAGCACAGAAGTTTCTCTTGTGATCCCGGGTTTTCTTCAATTGATGGCAGGGTCAGGAAAGGCAGATGCCACTTTTTGCCCCATTTTATTAAGGTCATGATGGTTTATAACATTGTGTGATTTCAGGTGTATATTATGATTTATCAGTTTCTATATAGACTGCATTGTGTTCACCAATAGTCTAATTTTTATCTGTCACCATATATATGTGCCCCTTTACCCATCGTGCCCACCCCACAATCCCCTTCCCCCCTGGTAACCACTAATCTGTTCTCTTTATCCATGTGTTTGTTTTTCTTCCACATATGAGTAAAATCATGTGGTGTTTGTCTTTCTCTATCTGGCTTATTTCACTTAACATAATACCCTCAAGGTCCATCCATGTTGTTGCAAATGGGATGATTTTGTCTTTTTTTCTGGCTGAGTAGTATTCCATTGTATATATATATATACCACATCTTCTTTATCCATTCATCAATGTCACTTTAATATTAGTGAGCTCATAGTCCTTATGAGGCCAGGTACCTGGTTACACGCAAAATACAAACAATAGTAATAAAAATGTTAATGATATTTGAACGTGAAAATGAGTGTAAACCAGGAGTATGTTTACTTATTCAAGAAATATTTATTGAATACATACCATGTGCCAGATATTGTTCTAGGTACCAGGGAATGGATTGTGCCTGTGGACTATTTCCAGCCTAATGGTATTAGTACTAAGCTGGTATGGATAGGTATAATTAGATATTAATGACTTATTAATGCATTAGTAAATCCACTAGCCAATTAAATAATTAATTAAATTAGAGCCTGTTTAGCACACACAGTGGGGTTTTATTTTGTTTCGTAAGGATAACTCTGAGGAATGTTGGTCTATTGATGCAGTTTATTGAGAACCCTGTGATGTCCCGCCTGCAATGGAGCATGTTATCAGACAATGTGTAGCGTGCACTGGGGCTAAGAAGACAGGCTTTGCAGGAAGAGAAGCCGATCTTCAAAGCCTGACTCTGCTACTCACTATCTGTGTGGTTATGGGCACGTGAAGTAACCACTCTCTGCCTTAGTTCTGGTACCTGTCGAGTGGGAATGATGGGGGTATCCACCACCCAGGTGGAGTTTTCCTAAATGGTAACTGTTCATGTGCGTAACTCTTATGGCCCATAGGCTCACTCCTTGAATTATAGTTATTTTTGTGTAGTTTTCCTCTCCTCTATCAGATTGCACATACCTTGTCTTAATCTGTTCAGGCTGCTATAACAGAATACCATCGGCTGGGTGTCTTTTAAAGAAGAGACATTTATTTCCGACAGTTCTGGAAGCTGGGAAGTCCAAGGTCAAGGTACCAGCAGATTTGGTGTCTGGTGAGAGCCTGCTTCCTGGTTCACAGATGGCCATCTTCTCACTGTGCCCTCATGGAGTGGAAGGGGAGAGGGAGCTCTCGGGGATCTCTTTTATACGGGCACTAATCCCATTCATGAGGCTCCACCTTCATGACCTAACTGCATCTCAAAGGCCTCACCCCCCAATACCATCGCTTTTGGGGGTAGGGTTTCAACGTATGAATTTTGGGGGGACACAAACATTCAGTCCGTGACATACCTCTAGGGCATCTCTGTATTTCTCATGGTGCCTAGCAGAGGTGCTTAATTGGTGATTACTGAAAAATGGAAAATAGTCACTAACACTTGCCTAATGCTTACTGCACGATAGGCGGCACTGTCCTGACCCTTGACATAGGAACAGCCCTGTGAAGTAGGAACTACTATTACTCCAGTTTTACAGTTGAGAGAATGGGGGTACAGAGGATGTGAAGTAAATTGTCTAAGGTCATAGAGATAGTAAGAAGCAGAGTCAGAATTTGAACCCAGACATCTGGCTCTGAAGCCCACAGGCTAATTTCTGCACTAAACTATCTGCCAGGGATGTGTTTAATGGGGTCCTGCCTTGGGCAGCAACAGTGGGGACATAGGGATAGATAAAGATAGCTACACAGGACTCACACTCTCAGAGTACAACTTTCTTGTGTCACTAAGGCATTTCATTCAGTTGGTTCCAGGGATGTTCAGTGCCCAGTGTCTGCATTTGAAGAAGTTGCTGCTGACTCCTTGGAGCAGATTTTCTTGTTCTTTTTCCTCCAGTCATGCCGATTTACCCAGGCTCTCTTAGTCTTCCTCATGCTTTTGCAAAATTCAGGGCTTAAATTATGCTGTGGAGCAGAGTGAAACAAACTGACTGAACACGTGCCCATGATCTTTTAAATTCTTATCAACTCTTGCTCCAATCCCAGGAGGCCCACCAACTCACGAGGTAGTAGTCTAGGCCTCTGAGAAAGAACGCTGACCCAGAGCCCAGATATTTGGCCTTCATTGTGGCTCTGCTTTTCACCAGCCAAGGGCCGTACCTGAGAAGTTCAGCCTCTCTGAGCTTCACTGTCTGTTTGTATAATGGAAAGGCCTTTCCCAGCTTGACATTTCTGATTCCATGCAATTTCTGCCATACCTGCCTGACTGTATTCCCCACTCATTTGAGGGCTGACTACGTGCTAAGCACAGGTAAGTATGAATGAGATATGGTTTGGGTCCTTAAGGAACTCCTGGTCTGGTGCACCTGGAGAATGGATATGCTGGGAAGGGATAATCAGGCATCAGAATAAGCTGAGGTGCCAGCTAAGAATGCAGACTCCTGGGCTCCACCTCCAACATATGGGACTAGAATCTCTAGTTCTTATGCACAATAAGGTGGAGAACTCTTGCTGTGCTGTGTTTGGATGACGGTGGTGACGGACCACAGATGGAATGCCCAGCAAGAGGTAACTGCCCCACAGAGGATGGCATTCATCCCTGCACCACCTTCGTGTTCTTTGCCCTAACTGTGTGAGTCTGCTCTGTGAGAGCCTGCTCTGTGATTTACTTTATAGTTTTCTTTAAATTCATTCATCTGAAGATCTGAAATATATTTACTTAAAATGAAAACTTTATGTAATAAATGCAGATGGTAAGCAAATACTGCTTGCTGTAATAGAAGGCATCTGTAGAGGGAACACAATGGAAGAAAAAAAAGGTTATGCAATGCCAGCTAGATGCTGCTACAGGCTGTAGCCCACATTTCCAGTTAAAGTGGGAAATCAGCAAGTGTTAGAGAGATGGGAGCCTGTGCTCAGAGAGAGGAAGCCTAGTTACCAAAACAGAGGTCATTTTGATGTTGTTGATGCTTAACACTCGAATGTTGAACGAGAAGAGAGATTTTCAAATTTACTGTCTTGACCTTTTTTCAGAAAACATCTTACATAAAGACCAGTGTGTAAAACAGATTAAAATCTACAACAACCACCAAGCAAAAAACCCCCAAACAGCTGCTCTCCAAAAGGCCAGGATAGGGGGCCTGTTCCCTTCTGTGTCAAACGCCAAAGCGTGCAGAGTGCACACTGAGAAGCGCTGGCTTTGAGGATCCGGGAAGCCTGGGGACCTGGTAAGCAAGCAGAGCTTGAGGACTTGGGCCGGGTGACGGGATCCTGCAGACTTTGTGCCGCAGAGACTGCAGGAAAAGCATTAGGGGTACGTGAGGGCGAGAGATCACAAGAGGTTGCCACATTTCGGGGGGAGGGAGTGTTATGAGATTTCTAACCTAGGAGTGAAGCTATTTTATTTTATTTTACTGGTTCCTTTAGATATAGGGAGGCAACAGTTCTCTGAGTCTAGAGCAAATAGCTGCGTTTGCCCTTTGGTTCAGGAGGGACATGGAAATCCAGGCACAGTGGTTGAGAGAATGGAATCTGAGGTTTGGAATATTTGTCAAGGAAAAGGTTCCTGGAATGTGGCCTCTCTCCTGTCCCTGTCACTCTGGTGAATCAGGGAATCCTCTGAGCCTAGAAAGAAACATCATGTGATCATTCTAAACAGTTGCTGGGAATCTTTTATGACATCTAATTGGAAGCCTTTTTGACTCTGGGAAAAAGTCTAGGGTGAATCACTGTGCTCAATTTTGAAGAAAAACCAGAGTTGAATTAAGTTGTAATTCTGAACATGAGAAGTTTATTCAAGATGGTAGCCAGCTGTAGGGGATCCCCTGGCATTCCACCTAGATCCCCTTTTCGGGCCGATGCTCCCATCCCTGGCCAAGGGGAATGCTGACTATGAAGGGCTGAGGGTGATGGCCCTTGCTGAGATTTGCTCTTGGCATTGGGGAACTGCCTCATCCACCGTCACGTCCTCCTCTAGAGGTGGCCTCCCCACCGACTGGCTGATACAGGAATACAAAGGCTTCACTTTGGGAAGACCCGGAAGGGTCATCCCAGCTCCTGAGCCCTCTGTGGGATTGATTCAGGTCTGAGTTGCGGTCTCATCTGGGTCAGCTCCCATCTTCCTGTATTCTTGGTGACATCTGGATATAAAAGCAGGCAATGGAATGAAATAATATTAAGTTTCCAGAAAAGTGGAATTCTCTTGAAGAATAAGGGTGTCTCCCTGAAACAAAACTGCTCAGAGCTGCAGAACCTCTCTTCTAAGCCTTCTGTATAGGGTGGCTCATCTCTGTATTCAGGGGACAAATAATGAAGTTTGAGTCAATACAGGTAACACCTGAATGTGTGTGTGTGTATATATATATACACAAGTCAAATATCAAAGTAGCATCCTGACGAGTAGGAGTTCATCTGTGTGTACATCTGTTCCGGACCCAGTTTATACTCTTCCCGATTTGCTCAGCCTCACCTACCTTCCAGTTCTTAGCTGTCTGATCAATGAAGAACCCCAGCTGCTTCCTCTGTCACCTCATCTCCTAACACTGCCATCTGTCTCAGCCTCCCCTGAGTAAGGAGGGCTTTGGCAAGGCCTCCATAACGTCTGCTGTGGTGGTAGCCACAACAGCTCTGGTGCCCAGGGGTGACCTGACACACCTACAGAGGCTTTGGCTCCCTCATGTCTCGTTTCAGGGGAAGCACCAGGCCATGGGCATAGGACTAAGTTTCCCCAGTGGCTGCTGGAGGAGCTGGATAACACAACCTGGAAGTGTAGGGGGGTTTTAACGTCTTGTTGGATGAAGTTTGACCAAGGAGAGACAGGAGGCAGGAAGGAACCAACAAATAAATGACTCCCCTTTTCTCCCTCTCATGGACTGTTCCAGGTGCTTGTTCCATATGATCTTTGCAGAGACTTCTGGTGTGACTAAGCAACTGGCTGTGTTATCTTGTGAAGCTGTTGCCAGCTCAGTAACATATCACCTTGTATTTGTCTCCCTCCTTCGCTGCCTCACTTCCCTTTTCCCCCTCACCGTGGTAGTCCTGGGGTTGTATCACTGGTAATGTGTAGGCACATAAGATTTGCTTCAGACTGCTTTCTCGGGAACCTGGGATAAGGAGCATCTGAGAGCTTTGTGTACATTTAAATGAATATTTTATATTTAAGTACTGTGTTTAGCATCCAAATGTGAATGAAATACCAACATGTGCATAACCACTGAACTGAATGTGTGTGTAACAATTGAACGTGCGTGTTAACATCTGAACAAATGTGGGAAACAGCTAAATAGGTATTGAGAGCTTGTGGGGTCCATCTGTGTTAAAATTGGTGTAGTGGTTATTTGTTGCTGCATTACAAGTCACCCCAAAATATAACAGCTGAAGACAGCAAACATTTATTATCTGACAGTTTCTAAGTGGGTCAGGAATCTGGGAGCAGCTGAGTCAGCTGTTCTGGCTCAAGGTCCCTCATGAGGCCGCAGTCAAGGTGTCATCTGGGGCTTAAAGTTCGACTGAGGGAGAAGCTCCTTTCACGCTCACTCTCGTGGCTGCTGGCAGGCCTCAGGTCTTCACCACGTGCGCCTCTCCAAAGAGCTGCCTCTGGACGTGGCAGCCGGCGACTTCTAGAGAAAGCAAGAGGGAGCCCCAAAGGGAAGCCATAGTCTTTTTATAAGTGAATCTTGGATGTGACATACCATCACTTCTGCCATAATCTATTTATTAGAAATGAGTCAATAAATCCAGCCCACACTCAAAGGGAGAGGATTACACAAAAGTGTGAATACTAGAGGGTGGGGATGATTGGGTGTTAGTTTAGAGGCTACCCATCACACTGAGTACACTATTCCAGTTGTAACTTACACCAGCTGTCTCTGCTTAGTCTGGGAGAAATTTCATCATGTCTTATCCCAGAATCCCCTTGGATTTATTTCAGAAATTATTCTTTTTTTTTTTTTTTTTGAGGAAGATTAGCCCTGAGCTAACTGCTGCCAATCCTCCTCTTTTTGCTGAGGAAGACTGGCCCTGAGCTAACATCTGTGCCCATAATCCTCTACTTTATATGTGGGATGCCTGCCACAGCATGGCCTGTCAAGCGGTGCCATGTCCACCCCTGGGATCTGAACCGGTGAACTCCAGGCCGCTGAAGCGGAACATGCGCACTTAACCGCTGTGCCACTGGGCCAGCCCCTCAGAAATTATTCTGATTGACCTGAATAATTTGTGCTGTTTTTGTTTCCAGTTGTGTGGGATCTGAAAGTACCAATTCTCCTAACTGTGTTGGTGATGGTATTTTGCTCAAGACTGGGAGAAAGGTGGACAGACTCTCTTGGAATACCATGAAGACAAGTCACCCTTAAGCATCCTGAGAATGAAACTATGGGCCTCAGAAATGAATACTGAACTTTCCAGGTTGCACAACAACCAATCTCGCCTTTGTGTTTAGGAGGCAGGAAATTTAATGCAGTACCTCTCAGTGAGACCTGCCCTAGGTACCATGAGGGATGCACAGATGAGTTAAGGCAGAGTCTCTGTCTTCAAGGAATTTATTTATATGAGCCTAAATCTCAGATGGAGAGGTGAAGCTACAAGCATAAATTTGGGAAACATCAAGCTATAGGAATATTATAGAGGAGTGAGTGTAGATAGAGCCCAAAGGGGCTGAAGACAGAGCCCTGGGTGCTCCAATATTTAGTGACTGGGGAGAGGGGTGGGCAGCAAAGAAGACAAGAGAGTCTCATCTTATTTGTCTCCAAGCAGCATTTGATCCAGCTGGATCAGTGGTTGGCTTGGTTAATTCCTGGATATGCGCCTACCTCTGGGTCCTCCTGCAGCCAACTCCAGGTCCCTAGACCCCCAGTTTGGAATAAGCACAACCCCAGTGAGCCCTAAGGAGCAGTTAAAAAAAAAGAAAACTTTATTTTTTAGAGTAATTTAGAGTAATTTTAATTTCACAGCAAAATTGAGTGCAAGATACAGAGATTTCCCATACACTCCCTGCCACCGACACATTCATAGCCTCTCCGACTATCAACATCCCCCACCAGGGTGGTACATCGTTACAATGGATGAATCCACATTGACGCGTAATTATCCCTCAAAGTCCAGTTGCATTAGAGTTTACTCTTGATGTTGTACATTCTATAGATTGGGAAAAGTGTATAATGCCATGTATCCACCATTACAGTGTCATACAGAGTAGTCTCACTGCCCTAAAAATCGTCTGTTTAGCAGCAGTTTTAAAAGCCTCTTTTTAAAAGCAAAGTGGAGGGGTTTGGGGAAGTAGAGGGCACCACCCTGCTTGTGGCTTCAAGGACAAACCCAGATGTGGTCCTCAGTCTCACAAAGAACACTTTGAGCTCCCACTGTCTACAAGAGTGGAGTTCCCAGCTGCCACCTTCTGCCCCTGGACGCTGGGCCCAGCAGCTGTAGCTTCCATCCTGTTCACTCTCCTCCTTTGTTTTCCTCTTCCATTTGTAGCACAGGAGAATGTTTATCTGGTTTTTGAGTCAAGCTATCCGTGTTTACATGTTTTCTAAAACACATGTTATCTATTAGTGTTATGTGTTGGAGCAGAGAGGTCCACCAAAATTTGAACTTACTGCATCATCTTGACTGCGAGTTTCTGTAAGGTCTTTTTTTGGAGGTAGATCTCCTTTTGGGATACGAATGAGCCTCAAATCTCAGATCCCGAGAGTTGAGCCTGATGACGTGCACAAGAAGGCTGAATTTTATTTGGGTTATATCAGAGGGAGGTGATCCTTCTGAGTGAAAGAATGTTGATTCTTGGTTGTGAAATTAGAAAAATACTATCTTATTTTGCATTGAGTTTCAATGAAATAATATATGTGGAAGTGCCTTAAAACTGTAAAGCACCGTGAAATATAGTTGTTATTAAAGAAGGGTCATCAACAGGGAGGAGGCTCTTTCTATAGATTTGGTTCACAGAAACCTAGTGCACTCACTCTAATTTATTCAAGCAAAGTGCAGTAAGCAGAACCTTGGGTTTAAAAAATGCACATTTGCTCCCCGTTCAATCCTCCCCTCAGACCCTAGTGCTGTAACCAGATACGGACCTGAGGCCATGCCAAAATGAAGGGAAAACATCTGGCCAATTTAATCAATCCAATAAAAGTATCCTTTCAAACCGATCCAAAGATTTGGAGCCCAGACTTTAGGTAAATGACTGGCTGAATTTTCTGATTCAATTGATAAGATGTTTTGAGGTTGTGTAGACACTACTTAAGAGGACAAGGGTCAAGCAACAAATGGAGAGTCTAATTGGGCTTGAGACTTGGAGTCCTTGTGCTGAGCAATACTGAGCTCACCACCCGGTTCCTGGGAGGGGCCTCTGAGTCTGTAGGGTGGAAGCTGGGGAGTCAGAGAGAAGGGCACTGGAAGGAGCTCATCCAGTTTCATTTTTCTGGGCATTAGTCAGGGAGCTCCTTTCTGTCAGTCTCCGTCCTCTGACTTTTCCCAGCTCCATTTTAAATGTCGTAAGTGACAGATCCCTTCCTAAGGGATTCCCCTTCCATAATGTACCCATTCTCTGGGGGAACTGTTCTTTCCTTCTCTTCTCCCTAGACGCCTCCATTTGGGTCAAGGCCACCCGGGGGGCTCTCAGCTTATAGAAACCAACCTCTTCTCTTTTCCAGAATCACTTTATGGACTGAGACCGAAGACAGGCTCAGAGGCCCCACACAGCAGGAAGGACACTCAGGAAATAGAAGCTAGGATCATTAGGAGAAAATTAAGGCTGGGAGGGGCAAAATTAAGAGACTTCCTCATGGCACATTATCTCAATGAGGTAATACATGCAAAATACTTAGAACAGTACCTGGCACACAGTACACCCAAGATATGTTAGATGTTATGAATATTATTATCATCATTCTTATCTGAATTTCTCATGGCAGTTTATTCCTTTTCACTTTGTGACAGTTACCTCCAAAATCTAATGAGATACTGGGTGCAAAGCTCCTAGCATTGGGCTTGACACAAAGTTGGAGCTCAGCAAAAGTTTACTTCTATGTACATCTCTTCTAGGCTTCTCTGTAGCTTCCTCAGTGCCTAGCATAAAGTTGATGCTGCATTCAATTTCTTGACTGAATAAAGAAGCTTTATTCTATTTGACATACCAGCAAACAGGCTGTTCAGAAACGGTTCTCAGTTAAGAACTCTTTTTATCTAGGAAAGGGAACCATGGCCACTTATATCACTGCATGGAAGGGCAGCAAGGGGCTGGAAGTCTGCAAAGACAGGGACAGTCATTTCCCCCTCACTGGGAACTCCGGGGTGGATGTAGTTTTCCTGGATTTCTTTGTAAGTGTTGATAGCTGCTCCCTGCCTTACATCTCCACCCACCTACCTCTACCCTTAATTGGCTGCCCCCAAAATATTGGCCCTAAGTTTCACTCCAGGATCTTATAATACCTAGTGGCTAAGCAAGATCCAGATGCCTCTTTCACAAAGCTGCCTTTTCAGACCTGCCTCCTGCCTCTCTGAGGCTTGAGTTGTAAGACACCCTTAAGCTCACGCAGGTGAAAACTTACCCAGTCAACCAATCAATGGAGAAGCTCAGCTGCAATCAGAACCCAGGGCTCCAGACTCTCTGTCCAGTGGTTGTTCCATTTTACCTGATTTAGCTTCCCACTTCCCTACAAAATACGTAACCCATGTGAGGTTCCATTTCCTTTTGTTCTTACTTGACTGTTTATTAAAAAGGGAGTGAGTTAAATTCATTTCTAGTAAATGATGAGCATAAATAACATCTCCCAGAGATAAGACCACTTTTCAAGACCACTCAAATGTGGTATCAGGTGCTACAACAGATTGGCTACGTGAGTGTCTTTTGAGAAGAAAGATTCTTCCTGAAGGGGTGAGAAGAAACCATAGGACATCTGGGCAGTTGGCCAGGAATTGGTGGTGGGTGGATGGGCTCCAGCATCGAGAGCCCAGCTTGTTTGTCTGCAGGTTGTGGGGCAAGGGTATGTCAAAGTTTTTGCCTCTTGATAGTTTATGCTAGTTAATGCTGAATAACCTTCTCCCCTCAGCTGATCTGAAGTAGTTTGATTGATTTATTTAAAGTATAGGTCCCAGAACTGGTCTGCTTAAAGGTTCTTTTTGATCAGTCCTTGGGTCCCATCTGTGGATGGTAGTACATACCACACTAGGAGGGAAAAAGAAGAGGTTTGGAATCAGATAAGCCTGGGTTCCCATACGGGCTCTCCAGACCTACCAGTAGGATTAGCTTAGTAGGGATAATAATACCTATCTTGCAGGGTTGTTGTGAGGTTAAATGTAGTGTATGTACATACTAGGTTTTCTGTATATGGTAGTTGTTATTGTCATGAATATTGCTAACTGTGTAATCTTGGGCAAGTTACTTAACCTCTCTGAGCTCCAGTTTTTCTGTAAATTAGGGATAATTTTAATTTTAATGTAGTCAAATTTATCAGCCTTTTAAAAAAGAAATTGTTTTGTACTCCGAGGTCATGAAGATTCAAGCTTTCTCTTACTTTTATATTGATGTGTACCTTTATTGCCTGAAAAATTCTTTATAGACTTTAGCATCACATTGTAACCCAGAGTTTTGCTTGTGTACCCTCTGTAATGACTACAGAATATCCAGTGCTTGTCCTGGGACCTCATGTACCTATGTATCTTGTGTCCTATGGGAACCATGCCATGTAGTTTCATATCATCTCTGTGAAATAGGTCTAGAATTATTCAATTTTATAGATGAAGTAGCCTCGCAGTGACTATGTTTTTGCTTATGACAGACATGTTAGCTGATTATGCTAATTCCCTTCTGCCTTGTCCCCTTTAACTACAAAGGGTGGGAAAACTAAATGCTCAGTCTCTTAGCATCTTTTGCAGCTAGAAGTGGTCATCTGACAGTACTGGCAAATGAGATCTAAAAGGGTATCACTGAATGCTTTAGGGAAAGCCCTTGTTTTCCTAATAAAATGGACAGCTGTTGTTGGAGTAACTTCCCATCTCCTTTCTGTCTTTCTTGAATGCAGATGTGATACCTGGAGCAAGGGCACCCATTCTGAGACTGTTAGATGACAAAAAACCAATGAGCTAAGGATGACAGAATGTGAAGAGAGAAAGACCGGGAATTCCTGGTGGCATCACTGAGCTCCAAACCAGTACAAATAACAGCTTACTTCCAAGTGCCCAACTCTCTGAAATGAAAAGCTATATGGACCTCCTGGGGGGAGATGTGAGAGCCCTTCTTGAGCCAAAAGAAGTTCACAGAACTTCTTGGCTGTGTCTCAGGGCTGAGTGAAAGGGGCAGCTAAGCGTGCAACTAGGAAGTTTGCTTTCCTTACATTACTGAGAGTTTTGAACACATTTCAGACAAGTTCCACACAAGTCCCTGCTATGAGCTGTCCGCCACTGTGGTGCTGATATGCGCATTACACTGCCTAGCTATTGAGGAACCTGGGAGCTGTCCCTGCAATTGCCACAGCATGGCAGCAGCAAGAAGACAGGCAGGGTGTGTGTGGACAACTGGGAGAGCGCACTGGCCATGGAATTTTCAAGTATTCTTCACCAGGAAGAGAGAACCAGAATCTGGTGGGAATGGAGGGCTAGGGTTCTTGTGCGGGTCCCCGAGTCAACTGTAAGAGAGCCTGAATTATTTTTCAGCCTGTTTGGTTCAACATGGGATACGACAATGTGGTCTATGAAGACTAATCACCTGTCTTGGTTCTGATTTTCAGATAGATAAGGAATAAAATCCTGAAAGATCTCAAGGTAATGTCCCACCACGGGTCTTCTTCTGGGCCACACTCTCCTGAGAGCAAGTCTGGATTCCAGGGACAGCCTTCAGGCTTTGATTTTTCTGAGGACCCCAAGGATTGGACCTTTTGCTCATCTTTTTTGTTGTCCCGTCTTGTCACAACCTTGCCAAACAGGGCATAGCACAAACTTTTTATTGCTTGCCTCCCATCCCTCAGTAAACACACAGTCCTAAGCATTTTTTACTGATAGTAACTACAGAGAAACTGATGTGGATAAAAACAAAACAAAAAACAAACATAGGTCAGTTGCTAAGTTACATGAAGTCTTAAAAGCTTTTGAGAAATAGCTGGTACTGATCTTGGTTGAAATCTAAATGGAGCTTCTTTTGACTCTACTTACCCCCTTTCTGACCTTTTCACTGGCTCATCTCTTGGATTTTTTTTCATCCATTGCATTCTCTTTTGATTCACTGGACTGGTGTTTCTGTATCTTCCAACCTACTTCTCATTCAGCACGGTGCTGTAGGAAGGGAGCAGTCTACCTGATGCAAAGTATGAGATGCTAAGGAGGATGTGACGATCCTATATGGCTATTGGGAAGTGGAAGGTGCTTGGTCCTTATCGCTCTTTCTTGGAGTCCCATATGGTGCTTATATCTGGGTATATCTTTTTATTTGAGAGCCCATGACTTGTGCTTGAAAATTGAAAGAGAGAATCTTAAATAGCTGTATGTCTAGATTTAACTCTGGTTGCCTTTTCTTACCTCTCTTTTCAAATTACCAAATTTTTCCCATCTTTCTATTTCTCACTCAAGCTCCATCTTTTCTGTGAAAGCATTCCAAGAAGTCCAGCATAGAAGGATGTCTTCTTTTGGAATTTAGAGTCAAGATATGCAAGATTACTCGATTAACAGTAAATTACTTGTATATTACATTGCTCCCAACCAGAATGTCTCTCTAGCTGGTTAAAAACTTACAGATGCCTCTCAGGTAATTGAATTAACAATATTTCAAAACATTCTGGATAGTAGCACTAGACATCCTGAGATGAGTAAAGAAGGATTTAATCATGATTTAAGTACAATCTCCAGATTTTTGTGGTCACTCCCCTTTCTTCTGTCTAAGTCTGATGTGCTGTCTACTAATCCATCTGATCACTTCTTACCAGTCCTCTACCTGCTTTGCTTGACCCCTGGGTCTTAGATTCTCTTCTCGTAACCAAGTTCTGTGTTCCTTTGTCTATTTACATACTCACTTTCCTGAAAGACAGCACTCTATTTTCTTTTGAGGGTGGGTTACCTAACCACTGGTCTCTCTTTACAGAGCTTGGTTCTCTGGAACCCAGACAAATTGTACTCTGTAAATATCTGTGGGGTGATCTTCTAATCACGGTCTGTTTGGGAACTTCAGCTTTGTAGAACTCCAGATTTAACAAAAGCTTCATTAGTGGGTGATTATCCACTTTACAAAGGATTCCTTTAAATAGCAAATTCCAAGAATGGGCTTAAAATAGGTTTAATTTAACTCTGGTCCAATTTGTACACCCTTTTCAATAACATGCTGATTGTTAAAGATGAGGTACACTTGTGTTTATTTATAGACTAATTGTTTGTTTGTCTTTTTAAACCCCCTACTTCTTACCTAGTAGATCACACTCCTTCTTCCAAATTCTTCAAGATTCACTTCTGTAGGAAGGCTTTTTTTTTTTTTTTTTTTTAAAGATTGGCACCTGAGCTAGCAACTGTTGCCAATCTTCTTTTTTCTTCCTGGTTTTTCTCCCCAAATCTCCCCAGTACATAGTTGTATATTTCAGTTGTGAGTCCTTCTAGTTGTGGCATGTAGGAAGGCTATTTTCTGATGAAAAGGAGTGCCTCAGGGTAGCCCCATCTTGGTCCCATCATCACTATTGCCCATGATCAAAGAGAGGAAATTATCTCCACCAAAAACCACCCCAAGACACATGGCCTCTTCCATCTTTCTTTTTCTATCTCTCTATCTTCTATGACTCTATCTCTCTCTATGTGTCTCTCAGCACACCCAATTAACGATTGTAAAGCTCACAATTGATGTTAGTCTGGGTCCCCACTACCAAGGTAGTGTTAACCCCATATGTGGTCTTTGAGATAACAGAGAGAGAAAGACTAGGATCTTATGGCCTGTATCCATCATCAGAACTAGACAAGGGGACCTCTCCTCCCCTCTGCTGAAACTGTATCTGAAATTCCACAACAGATACCATTGCATATTCCAGTGCAAATGTCCTGTGGTTTTCATGTAGTAGTTGTGTCTATAGAATTCTCGCTAATCTGGTGGAGAATAAAGGTCACTTGAGGAGAAAATTCATCTTGTCTATAGAAGTGTTGTTTGGGTGTTTTACTTATCAATTGGATGTTTTTGAGGACAGCTATGCAGGGGTATGTCTATATGTGGTTGTTAAAGAGCTGTTTAAAGGAATAGTTTAACAAATTAGGAACAAATAGCTTCCTAACCGGTCTTCCTAAAATCTTGCTTCTTTTTCTCATGAAAATTTCTTCTCTTTAACTGTGCATCTCAAGCTTTGATGTGCATGTGAATCATCTGGGGAGCTTGTTAAAATGCAGATTCTAATTTAGTATGTTTGGGATGGGGCCTGGGATTTTTTTCTATTTCTAACAAGCTCCCGTGTGATGCTGATGACGCTGGTCTGTGGACAGCGCTTTGAGTAGCAAGGCTCTATAAGTGATAAGGTGATCGCTTATGAGTGCTAGAGTGATCATGTTAAATGTGAATCTGATCATGTCACTTTCCTACTCAAGATCCATCAATAATCCTCATCACTCTCAACGTAAAATCCAAAATCCTTAGATGGCATACAAGGGTCTTTATAATCAGCTCCCTGACTACATTTTCGGCTTAATCTGTCTCTTGTGTTGTTCCCAGAACTGCTCATGCTCTCCTCACCTTGGCACAGGTTATAGACTCCGTTGACCCAGCAGACTTCCTCCAGCCCTTCTAGATTCAGCTCATAGTTACCTTCTCCAGGAATCCTTGCCTGTCATCTTGAGGCCTCTGGGCTTCCTCCTTGGGTTCCCCAAGTACCTGCTGTGTACTTGAATTACATATTGCGTGGCTGGAAAGTTTTGTGTACATTTCTTTCTCCCCATTAGACTGTCAGTTCCTGTGGAGATATTGGTCATATTCTCTCAATTTCAGACTCTCTAGCCCCTAGCACAGTGCCTGGTGAACTTAATAAATACTTGAGTGCACACAGAAATGAGCTCATAGTTCTGTCTTTTTACTCCCTACATGGTACTTGCTCAGCCGAGGTCAACTCACCTCTGGTTGTTGTCTGCTAAGCGCTTGTTCTCGGAAACCATGTTCAACCTTCTGTCTGGGGAGATGAGTCTGATGCCTGGGAGTCATGTCTAATTCCATGGCCTGAACATTAGCAACAGTTAATTCATTGCTGTTGTTTGGAAAATGTTAATTAATCAACATGATTTGTCTGGTGCTCAAGGGAAAAAGTCAAACTGTTTCAAAAAAAAAGCACTTACCTCTTCAGGTAATTGAGCTCTGTTAACGAAGACAGTAGGTCTTAATCCAAGCTGCCCATTAGAACCATTTGGGAATCTTTTAAAAAATACTCATGCCTGGCCCAACCCCCAGGAATTCTGATTTAATTGGTTTGGGGGTAGGTTCTGGTGTCAACATTTTAAAGAACTACTACTGAAAATCACTGTATCAAGTTAAGCATCATAACAAGCAATTGCAGCTCTTTCTTAATAAAGACTTGCTACTTATCTGATGATAGATTATCCAGCCATTGTTCCTCCTTGGAAACTCTTGGTTTAAATTTCTTCTTGACATAATTAGCAAACGTGATAAAGTTCTGATTTCAACTTATTCACTAGCTTTCATTTATAGTTATGCTTCTACGCAGTCTATAACTTCACTAAGAGGTTTTTTGAATTAAAACCCTTGCTTATCAACTCCAATCGAGTTTGAATCAGAGAGAGGGAAAATGAGCTTCGAGTTGCTTTACACCAACCCCAGAGGTGTTCACTGCTTATTTCTAGAATAGACACAGGTATGAGGAAGAGTTCAGGTGAGGGCAGAGGCACAACTTTTTAGCTTTCCCTGGGTCAGTTTGGATGGAGTAATTTCTTTGAAGCATTGTGCAGTCTTAGAGCCACAAGATGTGACTTATGAATTAGCTACAGTTTTGAAATAAAGCTGCTAATGATAGTCCTCCCTTGGCACAGAGAATTGACAATAGTACTTATAAAACGTTCCCACAGAACCTTGCAGAATCAGAGGTGCTTTCATCAGGGGCCCATTTTCCCTTCAGAGGGGATGGGTTTTGTAGGGGCCTGGTCTGGGAAGGTCTCCCTTCCCCCTGTTCTCTCCTCACTTGGCAGATACAGATCAGCAGGGTCCTGGGAGCCACTATCTCATAAAGGGGGATTTGAAGGAGACCCCTAAGCAGTGACCAAGAGCACCGTTATATGTTTCCCAAGGCTGTGATGCTTCCCAGCATGAAACCCACTGGTTCAAGGGCTCAGTGTGAAGGACAGGGCAGAGGCTGGCAAATTTTTATCAACAATTGGAAATTTAAAGTCACTCACAATGCCTAGCCTGGTTCAGAGGAAGGTCATACATGTTCCTAGCAGATTTCCCACCTCCAACGTATGAAGGTGTCTCCTGAATAAGATCAAGAGTTTTAAAGCAGTTTTGACTCAGGCTGGTAATACCTTGATAATCTTAGAAAAAAAGCTGAGAATTTTTTTTCCTGGTAAGTTTATAGGAAAGCTTTAAATGCAACCCCAATGGATAGAATTTCCTTGAAGGTAGGGGGCTATTTTGTTCATTTTTGTATTCTTCCCTCTACCTCCTTCCCACATAGTTTTGTGTATTATGGATACTTACAAGTGATAGTAAATAAATCCAGCTAAAATTTTTGAGTGCTTCTTATATGCCAGGAACTTTATATACAATCTCTAAGTAAATCTTCCCTGTAACTCTGAGAGGTAAGTAACATTCACATCCAGTTTTACAGATGGGACTATTGAGGCTCAGTGAAGTTAAATAAATTCCTCAAGGCCATACAACTAGGAAATGGCAGAAATGAGATATAGCCTAGGTTGTGTGATTCTAAAACAGTTGATCTTAATTCACCTGGTGTATCTTTAATGGTCCCAGGAGTATCCTGAGTTAGAACCATGGGGTGGAAGAAGTGGTTTGTAAAAATGCAGCTTTCTGGGCTCTACTCTCATGAGGTTCCTATTCAGTTGGTTTGCTGTGGGACCCAGGAGTCTGCAGCCACTCAGTCACATGCTTGTTGAATTGCCTGGCACAGCAACCCAGCTTTCTTGGCAAGTAGGCATCTCTGTCTTCATCTTGTGTGGCTATTGTCGGGACACCTAAAAATGGTTTGAATCTTCCAAATCCAGACTTTCCTTAGCAACATCAGCCTTCTACACATCAAGAAGAGTTCTTGTGTAGCAAACACACATTTCACCTCAGTCTCTTGTGAGGCAAGTAGCTTCACCTGTTTACTGAAGTGGGCCCCCTTTATCCACATCAGTATTAATGTATGAAACACGTACAGTGAAAGCTCTTGGAGTATATCAAGAAGTTCCTCAATACTCTATCACTGTAAATTGTGCTCTTGTATGTTTTCTCAAGTGTGACATTTCCATCAGACTTAAATGTTAATTCTGCATCAGTTTATAAATGTGTTGGTTAAAATTCTCAGGTAATATGGTCTCATTCTTTCCTGTGAGTTCTAGAATGCGACTTAAAGAACAATCTTCGACTGAGTAATGGAAGGAAACTTTGAGGTCCTTCTCTGACCTCCCACCTGCCATGTCCCTGACTGAGGAGAACGGCTGTACTTGTCTGCTCCATTGGGGGGCGCTCACCCTCTCCAGAGACTCTGGGCGCCAGTGGTGGATAGCTCCAGTTACTCCTTAAAAATTTTTTCAAAAAAACTGTGAAATGTATCATGCGCATAAAAGAGTGTGTAAAATGTGTGAAGTTGAAGAAGAATAGTAGAATGAACACTCATGCATATCCCTCACCAGGTTAAGGCATAAAACATGATCAGACCCTTAAAGCTTGGCCTGTGTCCTCTTTGGTTACATTCCCAGCATTCCTTCCTCCCAGAGGCGCTTTCTTTCTGGAGTTGTGGTGTTAATCATTCCTTGATTTTCTTTATATGTTACCACTCACATATGAATCAAGATATTTCATATTTTATTGTACAGTCTCATGATAGAGGTTATTAGCATGCACTCAAGAGCCAAACTTCCTGGATTCTCATCTCACTTGTCTCATAGCAATTGTGCAACACTGGGAAAGTAATTTATCTTCTCTCTGCCTCGGTTTCTTCATCTGTGAAATTGGAGGAGTAATGTTTCCTTCCTTACAGGGTTGTTGTGAGAACCTGAGAAATGAGTTTTTGTTGCAAACCTTTATAATAGGACCCCATACATAATAAATATTATGACAATATTGTTATTTACATAAAGCTGATGTCTACCTTCCTGTAGATCAGTGCTTCTCAGATATCTGTGGCGAAGGATTTTTTTAAGGAATTTCCAATCCATTGTGGGCTGATAATTTTGTAAAAGATAACATTGAATAACTAGAAAAATGAAACAACAAAACAAACAAAATTCAAACTCCAATTTTTTATTGTTAGAGTCAACAGAAATAAAATTACTATGTCAAATTGCTATAAGCGTTTTTAAATGATCACTTTCAATTTCTGTACCTACTTTTCATGAAAGGGTAGCAAACAGCTTGCGGATGGCCACCAGCTCCCAGACACTCCGTGTTGCCTGACTCTAGATTTCTACTCACTGGTTTTTGCCTCGTCCTGCAGGAGGTCAAGTTTGGCAGTTCTTTGTTGAGTGGCCCTCAGGAAATTGTTTTTCTTATAGCTGTTTTTCACCTGTGAGAAATAGAAATGATTTTAAAATAAACAAGCATACTTATAAGTGCTGATTATCACCAGAGACCACAGTTCCCTATGTTTTTTTAAATCAAGAAATAATTTCTGGTGTTAAGGAATCCTCCCCGTAAAGACAGGCAGCTGTAGGAGAAATGCAGATCTGCATTATGATTTTTCTGACTCAGGAATAAGTCAAGACTCTAATTTTCTGAGTCTTGAATTTGGTTGTGAGCTCTTTGAAGCCTTCTATCTCTTCTCCCTCACCTCTGCCCGGTAGCGTCTAGAGTCCTATGGATGTAGTAGATATTCACAAGACAGGGATGGAGAGATCCATGAATATATGGGGTTGACCCATGTGAGCTTGCCAACATTTTACCATTTTTGACTATAAAAAGGCAGTTTCATATGGTCCAATCCTATATTTAGGTTCCCAGGTTTGACTCATTTCATCTCAGGCTTCTCCCCACAGATCTGGTGAGTAACCATTTCCTGGGAATGGAATCTTCCCATTTTTAGGAGCTGAGAGAAATCTCAAGTCCTGGGTGGGGAAGGATGGCCTGATGCGCTCATCTTGCCTCTGCAGCCTAGCTTTTCACAGCTGCCACCAGAACCCAAGTCCAAGGAGTGGTCTTCCCCCCACCCCTCACGGTCTGTCATGGAAGAGTCTGTTTTACCATTCCAAGTGGATAAATCTTGGCTGACGTGTGAACTGCTAAAGAAAAAAGTATTCATGACACTTGTTAGAAGTAGTAAGGAAGTCTTTATTCAAAGGGGTGACTATAATGGGGTTTTGCAGTAGGAGAGCGAGATTGGGCTCAACTCTGAACGCTACAAGGGAGAGTGGGGTTTTATAACCAAAGAGCAAGTGGGGGTTAGTGGATGGAAAATAACCAAGAGGAAACATCAGGAATTGCTGGATTCTTGATATACCAACTCTACAGGATTCTTACTGAAGGCAGGCCAGGGTGATCTGACATCACCTGGGGGATGGTGGCAGACGAGGAGATTTGACCAGATACTGAGGGTAGAGTGTTGCTCTAAACCGATTTAGTAGGATTCTTGCTAAAACTGGACTCTTCAAGGACAGAAATGGAAGCCCAAGATCAGGCCTAGTCAAGAAGAGGGTTCAGAGGAGCCCAACTAAAGTTTGGCCAAGGGGAGAATCCTTGTCAGAATATAACTGTGTTGATCAAAGTCGGGGCTCCTGGGTTCTTGCCCAAACTCCACTGTGAATTTGCAGCCTGGATCTTTCTGTCTCCTAAATATCGCATTTCTACAGCAACCCCAATACGTCTACACTTGACTAAAATCAGGATTTAAATCAGACAGTTGTTCGTAGCTTTTTCTGAGCTAGCAAATCTGCTGTTTATTTATTTATTTTTAAAGATTGGCACCTGAGCTAACATCTGTTGCCAATCTTCTTTTTTCTTCTTCTTCTTCTCCCCAAAGCCCCCCAGTACATAGTTGTATGTTCTAGTTATGAGTGCCTCTGGTTGTGCTATATGGGATGCCGCCTCAGCATGGCCTGACGAGCAGTGCCATGTCCGCCCCCGTGATCTGAACCAACAAAACCCTGGGCTGCCCAAGCCCAGCACGTGAATTTAACCACTTGGCCATGGGGTCAGTCCCTGCTATTTGTTTTTAAACTATTAAAGTTCACACAAGACTAGGGGTTAGAGGCTTTGTCCTTCCGGTGTGAAAATAACTGTATTCTAACAATTGATCAGTTCTATGGGGAAAAAAAAATCACAAAGGCTGTTTACATTTTAGTCAAAAATAGTCTGTTGACCCTGGATTAACACGTGTGTTTTCTGGAAAGCCCCAAGAGATGAATTTTCATCATCATCCTCTCTGAAAGAAGGAACATGTCAGTTTCTGCCTGCCAAAATCTGCCTTATAAAATTCACGCCTGCCACTGGCCCTCAAACTGAGGGACACGCTGCCAGAGGCTGTCACAGGTTACTGATCCTGCATTCAGAGATGTGGGCTGGAGAGAGCAGGAGCACGGCTCCTCTCTGACAACCTCAGCCTCTCTCCTCTTGTGCCTGCCACACGCACACACATGCTTAGGCTGGAACACAGCCATGTTCATAGAGATGCACACAGGTAGACACAAATACAGAGATCACCCAGAAACCTACACAGACCCACACTCACACCATACGCACTGCCACACACCCCACTGCTAGCAGGAAGGGAGTACAAACAGAAAGATGGTTAAACTCAATCTCAGCTTAATTAGTAAACAGTATTCAAATAAGGTAAAGGATCAGGAACACAAGCACAAAGAATAGCGCAATTCAGAGAAGTGGTAAGAGGGATCCATTAGGAGGTGGAGCAAGCAGCAGGCTGAAGACTGAGATGGGGAAATGACCCAGGCGGGTGTAAGCGAGAGTAATTCAGCGGCAAGTGCTCTGGTCTGGGCAGTAGAAGATCTGGGTCTAAAGTCACTGTGTGGCATTGGGGAAGTCACTTTGCCTCTCTGGTTCTTGGTTTTTCTATCTGTAGAAGAAGGTGATATAGGAATAGCGGGGTAGTTCTCAAACTTTAGCTTTGGTCAGAATCACCTAGGAGATGTATTAAAACAGATTGCAGGGCCCCATCCCCAGAGTTCCTGACCAGTCTGTGTGGGATGGGCTCCATAAATTGCATTTCTAACAAGTTTCTAGGTGATGCTGCTGCTGCTAGTCTGGGGACCACACTTTGAGAAGCAGGGGAGTAGATGAACTCTCTGGTTGTTATGAGGTCTGAAAGTCTGTAACTATAGGCAGACATTGGGACCAAACACAACTTTAAGTTATTGAGGTTCTCAATCCAGGGCGATTTAGCCCTGCAGGGACCATTGGGCAATGTCTGGAGACGTTTTTGACGGTCTCGAGTCAGGGCGTATTGCTACCGGCATCTAATAAGTAGAGGCCGGAGGTGCTGTTAAACATCCTACAACGCACAGGAGAGCCCCCACAGCAAAAAATTATTGGCTTAAAATATCACTCTTGCTGAGGTTGAGGAACTGCTCTCAGTGACCTGATTCAGCTGGGTTTGAATTTGTATAAGAATGGTAGATGTTGGAATACACAGCGTAGGGAGACTGATATGAGTTTTCATTTCCTGGAAGGAAAAGGTCCATAAAAACTAACCAACGTTCTGTGAGCTAGATTCTGCTTCTTGCTCCAGGACCTCACTCAAGGCTGAGCAGGACGATTGTGACTTGAGAAGCTTGCAGATCTCAGATCGCAGGGGAGCTGCCCCACAAAGCACAAGGGCTGGCTCCCAGCAGGGCCCATTCCCAAAGCAACATCCATCCAGGGCCCGGCAGGCCCCGCGCTGGATTAGGACAGCACTAGGTGTTGATTGCATTGTTTCCTTTCTCTGCATCCAACCCGTGGGCTAACAAATGAGGGCAGCCCTTGTGGGTTCTGATTAGCAGCTTCACATATCAAGTCCCTAAATTTGCAGAATATCGTCAGCCAGGAAGACTGTGTGTTTGTGTGTGTGTCTGTGTGGTGAGAACCACGTATTCAAACCATTCCCTATTTCTGCACCTCACCCTGCCAATTACAATCTGGTCGGTGGTGTGAAACTGACAGCCGGCAGCAGTGATGGAGACAGGAGAACGATGAACAAGGGCTTTGTGCATTCTCCGTTTTAGAGGGAATGTTCAGTGGGGCGGACAAGCGTGTAACTGGCAGGTTTAGGAATCAGTAAAAACCAAGAACTGGAAGTCCTAATTTATCGTCTGTTTCAATACAAGGCTAGACACAGGCTATTTAATATAATGCATTGTTTACAAGTAGAGGAGAGTGGAAGTTATTGATGCATTACAAATGCAGGCAAATGCATCTCATAAGCCAAGGGGTAGGTAATCACAATCGCAGAAGTCTAAATTTGACTTTAATCCCCTGAAGAATGGCATGCATAGAGCTTAAAATGATAAAAGCTGGAGGGGCTCGAGGGAGAGGGACAGGAGGGAGGGAGGGAAGGAGACCAAGGGAGACAGAGGGGAGAAAGAGAGAGGCAGAAAGAGATAGAGAGAGAAAGGAGAGTTGATTTCCTCCCGGGATTATGTATTTCTTGATTAGGAAATAGAGTGGAAATTGAAAGAAAAGATTTTTTTAAACCTTGTTTTGATAAACAGCATCACGCTTGGCAGGGTGTTTTCAGTAGCAGGTCTGGCGTTGTGGTCAAGCAGCTTGGAGCGATTTAAAGACCTGCCAATCCCTTAGATAATCCTGAAGGCAGAAATAGAAAACAAGTCCTCGTTTGATTAGTGCATGTAGCCTGTTGTGTGACCCCTCCCGGGGTCGTTAGAACCACGGCCACAGTGGCTGTGTGTAAGGAAGCCTACCCTGTCTTTGCAGTTAAAAGTCCCCCCTGTTGACACTTAGTCCCCATTGCTTTGGACACAGTAGGTGTCCCATGAACGTTTGCTGAGTGATCACGGGGTGATGCAGACGTCCATGAAGAAACAATGTAGCTAGAGTCCATATTTCAGAGTCTCAGCAGCAAAAGTGGCTTTTGAGTAAGCAAATAGAGTCCATGCCCCATCCAGGCTGAAATCTCCTCTGCAACGTTATTGACAAAGGTGTCCAAATTCTGAGTGAAAATTCATGATTGGGCACCTCTTACCCCTGGAGCAGCCAACTCCTTCATAGAAAGTCAACATTTATTGGGTGCTTACTATGTGGCAGTCACTATGCTAAAATCTCTATGTGGCGTATCTCTTTTTACGCTTATATCCAACTTAGGAGGTATTAAAGCATCGTTTTCTTTTAAAGATGTGGAAACTGAGGCACAGAGAGTTTTCATCGCTTGTAACTAGTGGAGGAGGCTGACTCTGCAGGACACACGGATAAGGACGCTCTTCCTGTGTTGAGCTGAAGTTTGCCTTTCATTCCCACCCAGTGGTCCCTCTGCAGTCATCAGTCCCATGGGCTAGTGTGCCCAGTGTTGCATTTCCATTATCAACATGGTTCACATTTGCCTGGTTTATGGATGTGTTTGCAGTGCACCATCTGCCTTCGCTGGTGATCCAGTGGCAAATAGAGGGAGAAAGAAGATTGGCACTGGAAGATCTTTCCATGACAGCTTTCTAACTGTGACAGCCAAGTGCATCCAGCCTGGGTCATGGAGCACAAAGTCCCTGGTCATAATGGCAGGAAGCTACTCGGATCACTCTGAGATAAACAAATGAACTTTGGAGAACAAACAGTGGGCTCAGTGACCCCATCTGTGTGCTTAAGCTGGTTGAATCCTAAGGGGAGCCAGTCATTTCACCTCTCTAGGCTAACCCCAATATGGTAGGCCCTCAGTAAACATTTGTTGACTATCTGATCTGACAGCATTCCGACTGATAGCAGTGCTGCCAGCCCATGTCCTCAGAAGGGCTGAGCCTGGAAAGAGAAAACAAATTTTTTTTTGGAAGGATGATCTTGACCATTTGTCTATGACTTTGGGGTAAGTAGACCTCACAGACTGGGGTCCTATTCCCTTGCAACTGGCTCATATTTTTGCGCTTTATGTCTTACGGGTGTTTGCCCTTGATGCACAATAGGGTCTGTGCTTACTCCTCATTTTCTGTGGGAACCTACGGACAAGTCACTTCCTCTCTCTGGGATAGGTAAGTCCTCCCTAGAAGCTTCAAAGAGAGAAGCTAAACTATTCCAAACAAAGTATATGGCATGCCCCAAACCATTTTGATTATTTTCTTCTTTTTCTGAGAGCCGTTTCTTCTAATGGCACCCTAATTTTCACAAATAAGGTTGAAAAATCAGAGATATCTTTGTCCTTTCTCCTGACTTTCACATCCAATCAATTGCCCATCCTAGTAACTTTATGTTGGAAGTGTCTCCTAGGCCAATTCAGGTC
The DNA here is from genome assembly GCF_041296235.1 of Equus asinus. NCBI lineage: Eukaryota > Metazoa > Chordata > Mammalia > Perissodactyla > Equidae > Equus > Equus asinus. The sequence goes on along the minus strand of NC_091792.1, from coordinate 62,602,395 downwards.
TTCATAGCTCTCATTTGAGCAATCGCAGGAACCTCCTAACTGATTTTCTTGCCCCCAGCTCTCAAGCCACTTTGCTCCTGCACACAGGCAGAGAGATCTTCCTAATGCAATGGCTTTCAAACTATGCCCCGAGGAACCCTAGGGTTTCCCAGAGATGTTGTAAGGCCTTCTCAACAAGTGAGATGCCAGGGCTCAAGACTGGAGGGGTCTCTGGGGACCCTCATTGCAATTCAACCAGTTCCAATTTAAAATTTTCTTGAGATCTGTAAAATAAAGACTGGAAAAGCCGTAGATGATCAGTTATGCTTTTAATCTGTTGTAGGACTTTTGTGCGAGATTTCACTTAGAAATATCTGTTACTAAGATCTTTGAAAAGCCTCATCCGAAACACAGACCTTGCTAAAGAAACTCTAGGATGGAGTCTTACTCTAGATTTGAAGGCTCTCTAGGTAGGGTTTGAGGAACCATTTACTCAAGTCACCTCCTTGGTTCTCCTCTCAAAGGCTAGTGGGACTTGGGGACCTTTGGGTTTCTTACAAACCAGGGTGGGGGACAGTGGGAGTGAGGGGAGTCCAAGGAAAGGTTGACTGAGTTGATTCAGTTTCTCTGAGGCTTGTTATCAAATCACTGGAAAGGCAAAACTGGAAATGGTTTGAGCTGAAGTGGAAATCTAACAGGGGAACCACGTAGATACCCCTACTACAAACCAGCGAGAGGCATCTCTTTCTCCCGCTGTCTGGAGGGTGATGTACTTTGGAAGTCTAGTGAGCGAAATGGTGTCTAGTGAGTTCTTCTCTCATTTGTGTTTTACAAGCAAAACCAAAGATGACAATAGCTCATTTCAAAGTTGAACACAAGGAACAAGGCATTTTTTTCTCCAACTTTCTTTCTGATCTCTGGTACGGAACACTCGACCTTTCCCAAAGCTGGAGTAAGGTTTGCACTGCCCTGGAAAATTGCGACTTTTGTTCAGGAGTCTTCACTCATTTTGGTTGTCATGTACATGACAAACTCTTGGCGAGGAGGGATGGTTGGAATAAATGAGTGAGTGAATGTGAAAGGAAATCTAACATTTACCAAATGCATCTTTTACGCAGAAACTCAAAGCGGTCAGTCTATGGCAATGCCCATGTTCTTGCTGCCATTGCATGCCGTTGAGGTAACTTAGAAACTGTAGTTGCTATACGAGTGTGCGGTATTATTATTGTTATTCTCTTAGTGTTTGAGACAGCATGAAACTACAGGTCTCAGAGAGGCTGTATTTTTAAAACGATTTTACTATGCCCTCTCCAAAAGAGGTTTAAATTGGTTCAGAATAAGAGACACAGAGCTAATAAAACTTAAACCATTAAAACAAGAGTAAGATAACAAGAATCAAGTAATAAAAGGCAGTCAGGAAGTACTTATAAATCAGAAAACGTAGGCTAGATAACTGTTTGTTCTGACTTTTAAAAGCCTATTGTGAATATCTCTTTCAAACTTCACATTCAGTAATCTCATGTTGGAAATGGCAATGGTGGGAGTATTTACACTACAGAAATTGGCAAATGCTTCAGACTAGGGATTTTTTTTTCCCCCAGGAGAGCTGGTTCTTAAGTATTTACCAGCACATCACGGGCTAAGGATACTACTACAAGCTAGCATGATGTGCTTCTGGCATTTGGATCTGTTCTCCATGGACAGCTGGTTATTAACTCTCTACATTCAGGGGGAGTGGTTTCTATTGTGACTGCTAGTGGCAATGGTGATGGCATCACCCAGTTGGGTGACTGGCTAAGGTGAGAAATACTGTCTCAGAGACCTTTTGTTTTCAGGAAACAAAACCCTCTCATGCTGACTTAAGCATAAAGAGAAAGTCATCAGAAGGATATCAGCTGTCTCTCGAAGAACCCTAGGACAGAGTATACACCTGGGTCTCACAAACAGCTGGAACCAGCAAGTGGAAAGACCTCAGGAGGGAATGCTTGCTCTCTCTCTCTCTTTCTTCCTCTCTCCTTTGTATATTTTCCTTCTGCTTCTCTCTGGACATCTGCTTCATTTTTTCTCTCTGCAGACCATATTTTTTAAGTCTACTTCCATATGGACCCAATATAGTCTACCTAGTCTTGACCATGTTCCAATTTAAGTACTCAAAGGAGGCTAGCTAGAATTTCTGAAACAATGATTGCTTCTTGGAAGGGAGAATCTAATTGGCACAGTTTAGATCAGGTGGTCATGTTTGGTCCAGCTGGCTGTGGTTGAGAGAATGAAGTCACTTGCCATTGCTTACTCAGCAGGAACATTGGGAGAAGATTCTCTGACAAGGGGCAAGGCAGGGAGACAAGCTGACTAAGACGTCTGTTATAAGCATGCTTTAGTGTCCCTTGGTGTTTGTCCCAACACTGAAGGATGGGGATGCCAAATCTGGACAACAAGACACACCATATTTGTTAGATTCCCTTTGAATGTGCGTAGTCATCCCCTCTGACAAAGAATGGATTGTATTAAAGAAAAACTTAACTCTGTTCTTAATCTTTAACGTTCATATTTAAGATAACTCATCCTACATAAAAGGAAAGTGAAGATTAGTGGGGAAGGGGTAGGACAAAAGGAATCACAGCAGTGACGAACCACGGCAGTGAGGAAAAATAGCAATCAGTCCTTGGGCCTGGGCCCTGTCTCTTGATAGTGAGCATGTAATTTTCCTAAGACAGATAACTCTATGTTGTATTTAAATCTTGAGTGTTCAAGCCAGATGCGGCATTTATTGATGAAGAAATTCCTACTGTATTTGTGTTATTTCCACACTTTTCTGCACTGATCAAATGCGAAATAGTGTATGGAGAAAGGATCCAGGTAAACTTCTGTGTGCTGTTCACCTGTGACTATGAGCAGAGCACGTTTTACTGAGGAATGGGGAGGGAAGTGCAGTGGAGCCGTGTAACGGTATGGCTGTGTGATAATGCTACTGTGTTTGGGATGCAGACATCAGGATCATTGCTATAATTTATTGAGTACCTACTATGTGCCAGACACTGCTTCAAATGCTATTCATACATAATTTCTAATCCTTGCTATCGCCTTGCAGTATGGATGTCTGTATTCTCATCTCTATTTTGCAGATAGACAGCTGCGGTTCTGGAGACAGCCAGAGAAACTTAGTTGATACATGGCAGGGCCAGGAATTAGATCCAGCTCTCTGGCTTTAGAGCTCTCTGCACCTTCCCTGCCCCTTTGCCACATCACCCTCCTTCCAGAAGCAATCAGAGGTGGAAAAAGGAATCGAAGACAGAGTCATCCGCAAACTTATGGGAAAAAAGGGTGAGGACTTATTTTCATTTTGAGGACTTATTTTCCTTTTAAGGACTTCTTTTAATTAGGATTTATTTTCATTTCAGCTTCCATGTGGTGATGAATATATACCTTATTTGATGTTGATATCATTGACGGCTGTCATAAAACAGGTAATGCAGGGTCTTTAGAGATCTCTCTTTAAAAATAAAAAAATATAGACGCATATATTTTATTTCTTTGGGTAATTGCTCCCGGAAGTAAAACATTTCCTCACTCCTACTCAGTTCAGTGAGCAGAACATACCCAGACTGGAGAGCAGCGGGCAGGGTGAGGGGTCCCCGGGAGGACCGAAGTCTGCAAGGTGCAGCGGTAAATAACACTGCTTCCAGGGGTGTTGGCTTCAGCCCGAAGAATAGTCTTCCTGTGTGATTTGTCATGGAGAACTATTTGCCATACATGTGTCTTCCTAGCCATGTATACTCCCCTTGAGAGTAAAACAACAAGATGTAACTTTTTAAATTTTGAAGAAATTTGGAGAATTTAGGAGGGTTGTCCAGAAAGCTAAGAAAAGGCACAGTTAATTTATTGCTGTGAACCGTGAAATCTCTGTAGTTGGATATCACTATTTTTCTACAGTCCCCAGGCCTGGATGTTCTGTCTATATTGTTAAGATCAAATGGCAACTAACACAGGTCATTTGGAAATCATTTCAACCTCAGAGCCAGGTATTTGGGGGAATATTAAAAATTCTCACTTGGAAATAACTTTTTTTATGTTGTATTTTAAAAAATTATGGTAAACCGTACATAACACAAACCCTACCATTTTAACCATTTTTAAGCGTGCAGTTCAGTGGCATTAAGTACATTCACAATGTTGTGCAACCATCACCACCATCTGTCTCCAAAATGTTTTCATGTTCCCAAACTGAAACTCTGTCCCCCATTAGATGGCTCCCTCTTCCCCCTGCCCCCAGCCCCTGGCAACCATCATTCTATTTTCTGTCTCCATGAACTTGGCGACTTAGCCACCTCATATAATGGGAATCATACAGCACTTGTCCTTTTGTGACTGGCTTATTTCACTTAGTACAATGTCTTCAAGGTTCATCAGTGTTGTAAGATGTGTCAGAACTTCATTCCTTTTTTTTTTTTTTTTTGGGTACCAAATTACTTTATTTGAAGGAATGGTACAAATCCAAGAACTTAAGTAGATGTTTTGGTACAACTTATAGAAAAGGTAAAGGTAACCCCAACATGCATGCACTGCCTCGGTGGCTCAGGGAAGTCACCCGGTGGCTGAGGGAAGCTGGCCCAAGACTTAGCTCTCGTCACACTCTCCCAGGGTGTGCTTGTCAAAGAGATACTCTGCCATGCCAGATTCGGGGGCCCCCATCCTGCGCAGGTTGGTTACGTGGTCACCCAATTCTTTGATGGCTTTCACCTGCTCATTCAGGTAATGAGTCTCGAGGAAGTCACACAAGTGGGGGTCATTTTTGTCAGTGGCCAGTTTGTGCAGTTCCAATAGTGACTCATTCACATTTTTTTCCAAGTGTAATGCACACTCCATTGCCTTCAGCCCATTCTCCCAGTCATCCTGGTCTGGTTTCTTGATGTCCTGAAGGAAGATCCGGCCGCCTCGTTGGTTCTGCAGCTTCATCAGTTTCTCAGCATGTTCCCTCTCCTCATGAGATTGGTGAAGAAAATATTTGGCAAAGTTCTTCAAAGCCACATCATCGCGATAAAAATAGAAAGACATGGACAGGTACACATAGGAGGCGTGGAGCTCCAGGTTGATCTGACGGTTGATGGCGGCCTCCGAGTCCTGGTGGTAGTTCTGGCGCACCTGCGAGGGGAACGCGGTCGTCATGGCGGACGGCTGAGGAGAGGAGAGGGCGGCGGCGGCGGGGCGGCGCTGGAGCGGCGGCGGGAGCCTTGCGGCGGGCCGAGGGCGCTGTGAGGAGATGAAGGAGGGCTGACTCTGGGTGGCCGGCCGGGGCGGGGAGCGAGCGCCGGGTTCCGTTCAAGCACTGTTGAAGCAGGAAACCTCGGCAACTCCGACGAAGACTGTCAGAACTTCATTCCTTTTTAAGGCCAAATAATATTCCAGTTTGTGGATATACCACATTTTGTTTATCCATTTATCTGTTGTTGGGCACTGGATTGCTTCTGACTGGAAACGGCTTTTAAAACAATGTTTTAGCTGAGAACAAATATTGATTGTTGACTCATAGAGACAAACTGTTTTAAGCTTGCTCTATGGGATCATCAGGTATTTTTGGATAAAGATGTTATTTTATAGATTCAGGGTCCAAACGTTTCATATAGGATTGTAGTCAAGTTGCTCAGATATAGATCTAAACCAAGTCAGTGGCAAAATATTCTGGAGGCGTAAATTCTATCCTTTAAATACATTTGATTGCCAAGTATATATTCTGCCTGTGGGAACCTACCACCAATAATCCTGAGAAAGTGAAAGGTGTATAAAGGCAAAAAACATAGTTTGTTTTTCTAGGATCATGTATCTTGAAACTTTTCTGGTCTTAATTTAGTCTTTGATACAACCGGTGTTTTACCAGAGTCAGAATCCAAGGAGAACCCACCTTGGTAGTGGCCAAGTTTGCAAAGTTGTTCTAACACCACAGAGGATGCACAACGGTTAAATAGTCAAATCCAGGGCTGCTGCCGGCAGACAGGGTGTGCCAGAGGAGCAAGCCAGCCATGTTTCCGCAGAAGTGGGGAAGGGAAACAACTTCTATTTGCATTCACAAATTATTATTCCTGTCAAAGGGAGCAAGCTTTTAAGTTTCCTATCTTCCACTAGGATCTTTGGGGAACACAGAGGTTTCAGGCAGAGGTATTCGGGGAGAGACAGAAAGCCACAGTCATGTAGGAGAAAAAGCCGGTCCTGAGGTGATAAATGACGGGCTAATAGGCATTCAACAGAGAGCCTGAGAGAAAAGCAAGCCCTCTCCTGTGACGACAATAGATGGAGATGCGTTTTAAAATCCGAGGCCAAAAGACAGAGATTTTCTGAAATTAGTAATAATGACACTGATATCAGGAAGGAACCATTCCAGCACAGAATGGCATGGAACAAGAACAGCCGGGGACGCAGAGGATCAGCAGAACCTGGATCATGTGAGAGGAAAAATAAATCCCCACAGGACCAGACAAAGGCGGTTCCCCGTCACATCTGACTAAGGCTCTTCACCTGTTCCCCAAGGAGGAGATCGGAGGTCAACATCCGAACCGCGCTGTAAATTTCTTACTGCTGCTGCTTATATAATTAAGTTTATAGAACTGTATGTTAAACTGTATGTAGTTCTCCTTCCACAATGCAGATTCATTGATTTCCAGCCCATCTTTTTCTTGTCTTCATGATGCCCTGAGTTAGAGAGCCTCTTCAGGTGTTCTTCTAGACTGATTTGTGAGCCAGCTGGAGCCTTCTGACTTGTGCAGGTGAAATTCTTGTCCTGAGCATCGTCCTTATGGAGGACAGACTTTGCCTGGAGTGCTTCTGTCTGTGTGTGCTGTGCATTACCCCACCATTGTTTATGGAAATGCTAATTTAGCTTCAGTTTACTGCCTCAACAGATTTCTGTGTTCTACCATTGTTTTAGTTTTTCCAGTTCTTTCTTGATGCTCCTAAAGATCCCAGGTAATGCAATGCAGGAGTTGGGAGACATACACTGTACCAAGAACACTCTTGAATAGCAAACGAGAAGAGAAAAGGCTAGCTAGGCTAGTAATCACCAGACTGACGTTGAGAACTGGGTAGAGGCTATTTACAATGATAATACAGCAGCCTGAACACAGGGCACATAACGTCTTCAGCTGGCTGCAGGTCAGCAGCTGCTTTTTGACGTACAACCCTTAAAGCTTATTAAAGCAATTAGTCTTTTGAGTTGTCTAACTCTTTCCTCCCAAAGCCTGCTAACACACCGTTGTGCAGAGCAGTTGCTCAGCTAAGGTAACGTGTCTCTTTGACAGAGCTGCTCTGCCAGTGTGTGTTTCCCTGTGCTCACTGCCCTCAGAAGCCGGCATGCCTTCTGGCTTCCATGTGTGGAGACGCTGGAAGTTATTTTTCTCCTCAAATTCTTTCTTTCGGGGGGGGGGGGGAAGGGACGGGAAAAGGAAAAATGGATAAGGGTAGCCTCATTTTCCGTGGAGTTAGAACTAACTGCCTTTTGTTTTTAGTTGATTGCTCAGAGGCCTGGTTTCTGGGATGCAGTATGGTTTTTTCGTTCATCAAGTTCTGACTCACGATTGGTTTTCTGGATCACCTCGGGTGGGACCTTTCCCTTAGCTTCTGTTTTGACATCTGTGAATTGGAAAATTCCAGGTCATTTCTCTGTGTACTTCACAGGCATATAGAGCAACCAATACTGCTGGATTTTATACGATAGAATAAGTATTTGGGGGAAGAGTCTAGACTCAGTTTCCTGTGATGTTTTCATAGATATGAAAGGCAACCTGAGAACATTTACATTTCCGTGCCTTCTTACCTGTGACAGAACTATAGTCCAGAGAAGGTATATGACTTGACAAAGGCCGTAGAATGGCTTCATGGCTGAGCTGGGTGTAGGACTCAAAGACTCTGACTCTCAAACCACGTCTCCGCCACCCCTCATTATACTTTCCTCTTTCCCTGTTGCCTTTGTTTAATGAATCTTGTCAATTCTGAAATCCTAGACCTTTAGGCTCCTGTGCAAACCACTCAAAAATGATTCTATGTAGATTTGAATATAATTAAACCTGCTTTTCCTTAACAATGTGGTAAGATTGACATTTTAGCAGCTTAAGTCCTTTTTTTTTTTTCCCTGACAGATTATTTTCTTTATTCAGATAAAGCCTGTGTTCTATTTTGAATGCTGGGAGAATTTAGATTTTTTTTTTTCATTTAGAGTTTGAGGCAATTAGAGCCACAAATTAATTTCCTACATTAAGAGGAATGTTTTGTCTTCTGTTCTGCACCTGCTCAACCCCATTTCCAGGGATTTGAGGATTGTAGTACTAAAGAGGAAGAAGACATTTTTAGGCAAGTTCAGAGGGAATAACTAATGGCTAATCAATAACTATGGAGTATTTCAAAACTCTAAAGAGACATGATATAGTGTTGTGGAAAAGAGTGGGACCACTTAGTTGTGGTTTCACTTGTGTAGGGTTACTGGAAAGATCCAGAATTGACTATCAAGCATCAAACATCTCCACCTATATGTCTTTTAGTCAAACTCAACAACAAATTCATGTGTCCGCCTTACCTCTCTGCCCTACTCCCAAACTTGCTTCTTCTCTCGTATATCCAGTCTTTCTTAAGGATGTCAATGTCCAGAGTCATCAGATCCGGAGATCTTGGTGCTGTCCTTGGTCCTCCTTCTTCCTCACTCTCCATAGGGGATGAGGGTTGGCTTCTTACCCAGCATCCCTTTCTTCCCTCTCCCATTGCTCACAGCACCCAGATTTCCTTTGGGGAATCACTCCCCTCACCCTGTATTTGCTGTGTGCTTTGGGTAGAATTTACTGTGCCCCTGGCCCAGGCAGTGGGCTCTGATTTGTTAGCATCAATCAACATAATTCCATCTCTCTTGCCTCAGAGACTGGCTCAGAAGTCCAAGCCATTCAATGTATGGCCCTGCCCTGGACCAGAGCTTAGCTCAGTTCAGTCCAAATGGAGTAAATGCAGGAATTTTGTATGAGGGTTAGAGGAAAGAAAACCTCTTTTTTTTTTTTTGAATGGGGTGGTATGCAAATATGAGGTCTGGAGAAGCTGAGCCCACTTTGCTACCATGAAGCAAGCCAGTGTGAGGATACAGCCCATTCACCCAGGAGAGCAGAGCCAAGAGAATCATGGCGAAGAAGAGTCAGAGCCCATGGTCTTTCTCACCGAAGCATGTCTGAAGCCCACTCTACTCCTGGATTCTTTCAATTATGTAAGAGAACCAGTTTTCTTTATTGTTTATGTCAGTTTGTGTTGAATATTCTGGCAATCAAAAGTATCCTTAGCTAATACACTCTCCTCCAATCATTCTTTACATCCTGTTGATTTTGCTTCTTTAACATATCTCAACTTCAACCTCCCTCTGCTCTCCGTAGTGTCACTACATCATTCACTAGACAGTCACTATCTTAGCTATTGGGACTCAATTTAATTTTTGAGATGACAGTTTTACTATTGAGAAACATTCTAATGATGCAGAAGTCCAATAAGTCAGAGATTAGAAAGCTGACTGATGATCCCCGAAGCTATCAGATATGTGGGATGTTTTATATTCCACAGAAAGGTCTTGTATAAATGTAAATAAAATTAAAGCCCTTCATGAGTTTGTTCTAGATTCCCAGCTCACTGTCCATACCGCTTGTCCACATGGCTCATGCTGCAGCTGCACCATATGTCTTGAAGTTTCATGAGTTCCACACTCTTTATGACTGTATTTTCTACTTCTCTTTTTATATTTATTTTCTAATTGCAGTAAAAACACACATACCGTAAAATTTAGTATCCTAACCATTTTAGAGTGTCCAGTTCAGTAGTGTTAAATATATTCACATTGTTGTAAAGTAGATCTCCAGAACATTTTTATCCCCCAAATCCTGAACTTTATACACATTACACAACAACATCCTTTACCCTCCTCCCTCGTTGTCTCCTGGCAGCCGTCGTTCTACTTTTTGTTTCTATTAGTTTGATTACTCCAGGTGCCTTATATGAGTGAGTTGTACAGTCTTTCTCCTCTTGTGATTGGCTTATTTCACTTAGCATAATATCTTCAAGATTCATCCACATTGTAGCGTGTGATAGAATTTCCTTCCTTTTTAAGGCTGAATAACGTACCATTGTATGTATATATCCCATGTTGTTATTCATTTACCTGTTGATGGACATTAGTGTTGCTTCCACCTCTTGGCTATTAGGAATAATGCTGCTATGAATGTGAGTGTGCAGATATCTCTTCAAGACTGTGTTTTCAATATTTTGGATATATACTCAGAAGTCGAATGGCTGGATCATAAGGTAGTTCTATTTTTAATTTTTTGAGAACCACTATACTGTTTTCCATAGTGGGTACATCATTTTATAGTCCCACTAACAGTGCACAAAAGTTTCATTTTCTCTATATCCTTGCCAACACTTATTTATTTATTTATTGAGGAAGATTAGCCGTGAGCTAACATCTGCCAATCTTCCTCTTTTTGCTGAGGAAGACTGGCTAACATCCGTGCCCATCTTCCTCTACCTTATACGTGGGATGCCTACCACAGCATGGCTTGCCAAGCAGTGCCATGTCCGCACCCGGGATCCAAACCAGTGAACCCCAGGCCATCAAGAAGCAGAACGTGCGCACTTAACCACTGTGCCATCGGGCTGGCCCCTATTTTTTTTTTTTTTTGATAGTAGCCATTGTAATGGATGTGAGGTGATATTTCACTGTGGTTTTGATTTGCATTTCTCCAATAATTAGTGATGTTGAGCATCTTTTCATATGCTTTTTGGCCATTTTTAAGTATATTGTATTTCTCATGTTTGGAAAGATTTCTACCTCTTTTCTACCTGGAAGACTGCCACTCATCCTGCAGTCCCTGTGGAACCTGGGGATGTATTGGTCTGCCATATTGGGACAGATGTGGCAGCACAGAGGCTTGACCAAGACCAGGGATGAGAATAAGTTGATTCTAGCCTCCTGAGTCAGGTAGTATAGTGACTGATGATGGAAGCATAAACGGGGCTCAGGTGGATAGGACAGATCCAGACAGGCCAGGGGTCAGGGCCAGAGGCTCCAGCAGAGTTAGAATGGGGTCACACAACAGAGGCCCAGTTAATGATGCTGCTGAACAGATGTGAAGGAAAGGGTGGATGCCAAAGCTTCAGGCTTTGTTTGGGTAGCCCTGGGCTCAGGATGGTCAATCCTAGCCAGAAGGAAGCCAGAAGATAGAAAAAGAATCCTACTCTGATTTACATAGTCATAGAGAGATCCTGAAATTAATTTCAACAGTCATCTTAACCTAGAGGAAGGATGCTAGGAAAAAGAGTGTGGCTAAGAAATCAGAATTTCATGGGAGAAGAGTAGCCAAATTTCTTGCTTATTTTCAAAAGGATATGTGAGACCACTGAGAAGCAGGTTTCCTCCCCCTCAGGAATAGTAGGCTCTGGGGATCTCTGGGAGATGGCGATGTGCATATTTTGAAGAAATTCTTCAAGTAATTCTGATGTCCCCGCCGCCTGACCTTCTTACCCAAGGATTGCCCTGAGGATGATCCCTCATCTGCTTGTATCTTTTGTTCTTCTGCCCCACTTCCTCCTTATATTCTATCTGGCGACACTAGTCTCTGCCTTTGCTTGTGTAGTTCTGGAATGCTCTTTTCCCATATCACCTTCTGTCACACCCCAGCTCATCCTATTCATATCAAGCATCCTCAAGCATTCTACTCTTAATTCTGTCCCCAAACTTTCTCTCCCCCTTCCACCCTCCGCACTCTCTTTTGCCACCACATTAACTTGATGTTCCACTTTAGGACTCACGCTTTGTCTTGGCTATTATTTGTTTACCTGCCTTTCTGTCCCACTAGAGGTGAACTCTTTGAGGGCCACGACTATGTTTTTTGTTTCTTTAGAGCCATAGCTTTGCCTGGCACATCGTAGGCCCAATCACTGTCTAAGTGCATGAGGATACACATGAACACATTGAACAGAATAAAGGCTTGAGGGCACCTTGTAAACCATAAAGTGCAGCAAAGATGGAAAGCATTATTGCTACTATTTAATAAAACTGAAAAATTTAAAATGTCTTCAAATTTTACTTCCCCTTGAATGTCTATCTTGATTCTCCCCAAGACAGAATCAATGACTACTTTCTTGCATCTCTCTCAGTAGGCTGCATTTGGTATTTTTTCTAGGATGCTTTATGCAAATTATCAGCTCATGCACCTGTCTCTCTCACTAACTAGAGTCCTTTAGGAGAGAGATGTGATGCCTTCAACCCAGGAGTCCTTCCTGGGATCCACCTCAGTGCTTTGAACATTAATATTAGTGGACTTCCTGCCCTCCTCCCTCCCCAGGCAAATATCCTCATCTGTACCCATTTCCTCTCCTTCCCTGGGCTCAGAGGAAGCAGCCAACTTCTATTCTATTCTCCTATGCCCTTGGGAGTTGAAGATGTGCGTGGATCTAGAGCCTTCTTAATCACTGACAGTTGATGTGTCCATGTGCGGCATAAATACAAGAAACCTCTTTGCTACCCTGAAGAGAGGTTTTGATGCCCATGGCTCTGTTAGTGAAAAGAATGAAGAGAAACTAGGGGGAGAGGCAGGACAGAGAAGAGAAACTGGGCTGTGCTGAAGAAAGGACTTTGGACTTGGGACTTCCTGAGCAGCTGAGGAGCAGGGTGACAACCTGCTGGTGTCTGTGCAGAGCCGGGCATCCTTGACGGAGAAGGGCTTGGGCCTGGATTGTCTGCATTTAATCAGATTGTGCAAAGCCTGTTGGGAGTAGCCTCAGAGCTGACCTCTGCATCTAGCCTGAGATTCCGTGCTCGCCTGAGCTTAAAATAAATAGTGTTCCCCTGTTTATTGATCCTATCTGCCCGTGGTGAGGTAGCTGCTGTTCTCCTCAAGGTGGAGACCTGTGTGAGTGCTGTGAGCTGATGACCAAGCCGGGGAGGAGGCTGCAGGAAGGGGAAGGGCTGCAGTCACAAATAAAGCCCAGGGCATCGGGGACGGCAGATGGATGCAGCTGGCATGGCACGGAATCTCAGGATTCTGGGCAGGATGGAATCTCAGAGATCACAGTGTTTCATTTAACGGATAAGGACACTTACAGATGAGGCCCAGAGAGGTTAAGCGGCTTGCCCAAAGTCATTCAGATAAGCAGAGCCTCAATGAGAATGCAGTTTTCACAGCTGACAGGCTAGTGCTCTGTTCATGGTCCACAGATTGGGCATCTGTGTAGATGAAAGGGCTTCACGGAGGTCAAACCAAGGACAGCCTACCATCCGCAAGGGCTGAGAGTCCGTGGAGGGTTCAGGAGAGAAGCTGGCTTGGACCAAGAAGATATTGAGATGGGGCAGAGAGTGCAGCACGACATCTCTCGGTGGCCCTTTGCTCCAGTGATGGATCTTATCTATATTATGCAGTGGCTTATTAGCTCAGTTTATTACTATGTGCTAATTGTCTACTCATGATGAATAAGGCTGATATCCTCCTTTCCTTTGCCCTTCCCTTCTCCTTTTTTCCCTCCCTCTTTTCTCTCTCCCTCCTTTCTTCTCTCCTTCTTTCTTTCCTGAGCACCACCTTTGTGTCTGACATTGCATACTGTCGATCCAGAGATGAAAAAGACGAGTTCTGTCCTCCAGTATAGATGGGAAGAGATGGGAGGGGGTTGGGCCTTATTGGGGGATTAATTTTTGAGTTAATAAAAAAGAACTTCTAAGGTAGGTCTGGAAGTCAAACAAGATGCTCTTAAAGACACCCTCACAATTTGGTGTGAGACTCAATCACATGTGAGTCCCACACATAGATATTTCCCCGTCTTCCCTGATACCTCCTTGAATTTAGTTATTCGTATTTGTACCTTCACTGAATTTTCATCTATATTCGTGCATTTTTACAAACAACAAGCAAGCTGAAGGACCATGCGCAGATACACATTTATGGAGTGATGGCCCTACACAACTACACATTCCTCCATGAACACTCATGGGTACAAATGTCTACAAATGTCAGTTTATGTAGGGACACATATAGACAGATAGAAGCAGAACTACATGAGGATACATGTAAATACATACATGAGAAAAGCTGTCTTAACATTTGCTTAACAGTGTTTTAGTTGAGAAAAGACAGTTCAGTGCTTCATTAAAACAACAACAATGACAATGAGAAAAACAATACAACGTACCTGAAGAAACATGGCCAGGTTTCAGGTGATTCACATCTTCAATTGCCTTGACTTTCGCAGCAGAGCTCATTCAGAGAAAATACTTTGACAAAAACTGGGTTTCCATCAAAAGAAGCAGTAGAAATCCGGTTTATTCTCTCAGAGGAGAGGAACCCAGAGTGTGCACAGCTTCATCTGGGCTCCCTCAGCACTTTGTGCAAGTCTCTACTAGGAGCCTCTTCTCTCTTATCACTACTGGCTTATCCATTTGTTTCTTCCACTAGACTGTGGGTTTCTTAAGGCACCCAGGGTCATACTCATCTTGGTGTTCCCAGCCCCTAGCATGGTGTTTGATTCATAGTAGAGGTTCAATAAATATTTGTTGACTAATTAAGATGAATAATTTTTTGAGTAATCAAAAGAAAATATGGTGTATATATATATACACAATGGAATACTATCCAGCCATAGAGAAGAAGGAAATCCTCCCATTTATAACAACACAGATGGAACTTGAGGGCATTATGCTAAGTGAGATTTCACACAGAGAAAGACAAATCCTGTATGATCTCACTTATATGTGGAATCTAAAAAAAGCAAACTCCTGGAAGCAAAGTTCAGATTTGTGTTAGCCAGCGGTGGGGGGTGGGGCAATTTAGTGAAGGTAGTCAAAAGGTACGAACTTCCAGTCATAAGATAAATAAGTTCTGTGGATATAATGTAGAACATGATGACTATAGTTAATAATACAGTATTGCATATTTGAAAGTTGCTAAGAAAGTAAATCTTAAAAGTTCTCATCACAAGGAAAAAAATTTGTAACTATGTGAGGTGATGGGTGTTAACTAGACATTGTGGTGATCATTTCACAATATATACACATATAAAATTACTATGTTGTATACTTTAAACTTATGCAACATCAATTTTATCTCAATAAAATCTGGAAAAATATTTGTTGGCTAAGAAATTAATTGCTCTAACTAAAAGGAGTAGAAAGAGGGAGCACACAAAGGTCACCCTCTTAATTTTTGTGCATTCCCCTCCCTCTGTGTGGAAGAGCCAGCCCTGGTGGTCTAGTGGTTAAGATTCGGCACTCTCATTGTCACATCTGGGTTCATTTCCCTATTGGGGAACCACACCATCTGTCTTTCGGTTGTGATACTATGGTGGTGGCTGTGTGTTGCTGTGATGCTGAAAGCTATGCCACTGGTATTTCAAATACCAGCAGGGTCACCCACGGTGGACAGGTTTCAGTGGAACTTCTAGACTAAGATAGATGAGGAAGAAGGACCTGGCCACCCACTTCCAAAACACTGGCTATGAAAACCCTATGAAGAGCAGGAGAGCACTGTCTCATATACTGCCAGAAGGTGAGAGGATGGAGCAGAAAGACCAGGCAGGGTTCCTCTCTGCTGTACACAGGGTCACTAGGAGTCAGAATCGACTCGAAGGCACTAACAATAACAACTGTGTGGAAGATAGTGTGGCTGTGATCCCTCAGTCTCTATTTCAACCTCCTTCTGTCTAGAGTGCCTATTATCACAGATCTTCAGAAGCCAAGGACACTCCCCAGACTCCCTTGCAGTTACATTTCTGCATGTGATTTAGATCAGCTCGTAGTGGGAGACTGCATTGTAGTAGAGGGGGTGTGGTTTTGGATTCATGAGTGTAGTGGTAACGTTCTGATTTAACAAGGAATTTCCTGATTGTGGCAGGAAACTTGGTGGTCCAGTTCTGCGGTGTGCTTTTGGAAGTTGTTTCCGGAAGCTCAGTGTAGAGTCTCTCTCCGAAGCCCTCTGTCTCTGATATTGTGAGCCACGCATGTACTTCCTTATTGTAAATCCCTTTCTGTTCAAATCAGTGAGAGTGGATTGTGTTCTTTGTGACTTATCCTGATCAATACACTGTTGTAGGTACAGGTGCCATCCATGATTAAATTTTAGAGAAGCCAGAACGAGCGTTCACATGAATCGATTAGCCTCTTCATTACTGTATCCAGCTGGAATACTTATAAGAGATACAAAGACTGCCCATCTTCTCACGTAATAAAACCTGACATGTTATTTGAGATAGAGATGAAAAAGACCAGTTAGCTTGTGGGCTAGAACTGGAGAGAAAACAGGAAAGCTGCTAGGAGGCTGTTGGGCTGAAAATCTAGTACAAATGCAACAGAAAGTGGGAGTCAGCTGACACATCGGGAGCCACAGTGGTCAGGCCCGGTAGGAGGGTGTATGGACTGAAGGTTTGTGTCTCCTCCAAATTCATATGTTGAGGCCCTAACTCCCAATATGGTGGTGTTTGGAGATAGGGCCTTTGGCAGGTAAGTGGGTTTCAATGAAGTCATGAGTAGAGCCCCGATAACGGTATTGTGCCCTTATAAGTGCTGAAGAGACCAGAGCTCTCTTTCTGTCGTGTGAGGACACAGTGAGAAGGTGGCTGTCTCCACGCCAGGAAGAAGGTTCTCACCAGACACCAGATCTGCCAGCACCTTGATCTTGGACTTCCCAGCCTCTAGAGCTGTGAGAAATAAATGTTTGTTGTTTAAGCCACCCAATCTATGGTACTTTTGTTACAGCAGTCCAAGGCGACTAAGACAGAGAGGTAGCTGATGCAGCAGTGAGCAAGACAGACAGAGTTCTTGCCCTCATGAAGCTTACCTTCTAACAGGGGAATACAGACAGAAAACAAAATGACAATGAAATATATAATATGTCAGGTCAATTCACTGACAGTTCAATGGATATTTGCCTCAATTTTTCAAGGAGTTTGTTAGAACCTTGTGGACAAAGAGTCTGCCATTTTGTGACACCTAACACCAGTCAGCGCTAGAATCACGGTAAGTGATCGAAAAATGCTTGGTGATTTATTACTGGAAGTCAGCTGGATTTGCATGGAGAGACAGAGGGATACAAACACTGGGCCTTGTTACATAATCCCAAATACTATGGACAATTTGCCTCTCACTGGGTTGAAAGTAGTATCTCTAAGGTCCCTTCTGGTGCTAAGATCTGTGATTTTTTTTTTTTCTCCATAACCACCATGATTGTTTTAGCAATCAAATGGTGCAAATATAGGCTGAACATATATTACATTTATTTCCTCATGACTTGGTTAAGAAACAATATAAAAAGGAAAGAATAGGAATTTTATTAACATCTTTATAAGCACTATCCCAAATGTACTGCTCTAATATGGGCTATTATCCTATACTCCCCCCCTTAAAATGGATTTTCCCCTACAAACCTGCATAAATTTTGCTTTATAGCCATTTGCCTTCTATATCTATATATCATTAAAACTTTATTGCTTTAATACAAAATTGTATGCTCCTTCTGATTACAACCAAGCAAAACTAAGTGTGCACATGGACAGATGCCAGAAGAGAAAATGCAAAAAGGAAGCCAGTTATTGGGTGAAGATAGTGAGACTAAGGGTAGGTCTTTTTTCTCCTTTAGAGGTTCCTTTAATGCTATTCTCTAACATTTATACAAGACTATAGTTTACTATTGATTAAGTTTGAAAAAAAAGTTTCTCTGACAGAGTTTAAAACCTAGCAGAATGACTCAGAGAGCACTGTCCCACGCCAGGAGGCTGGTGGCCTCAATGCAGAAGCCTGAGGGGTGTCTTTGCATGTGCTCTACACACCTGGAGGAAGCAGAAAGGATTTGTCTGCCTCAGATGCTGGCCTCCCAGGTCCAGGGTCTTAGCTTAAGAAGGGCCTTAGGACTCCCCGGCACTGGCCTCAGTCAGGGAAAGCACTGGGCAGGGAGATGTCTGGGGAGGGCAACCCAAGGCCCCACTGTATCCCTGTTTATGTCCCTTATTTGACTCTGCAGCCTTGATGTTATCATTTTGCCATTATCTGTTTTCTTGCACTCCCGCAGCCTCCAAAGATTTAACACAGAGCAAGGGACTACGAGTTCCAGTCCTGGTACTCCCATTAAGTCTTAGCATGTCCTCTGAGCAAAGTACTTAACCTCTCAGGGTCCCAGTTTCTCACGTGTAAAAATGGGGATGTTAGACCAGGGGATCTCTAAGACCCTTTTGTGTCTGATATTCTATGACTCCATGATTCTAAGAATGAAAAAAAGACAGTAATACATGTTTTTCATCAGGCAGAGCTTTGGGGCTCAGTTCAAGAATATCCTTGTTGTAGCTGCCAGAAAGGCCTCAAACTCAGAAACTCAATTTAGGTGCCCAATCCGGTCTCTTCAAATCAATAGTACCTCTTTATTTTTAAAGACAGCATTGCTAGATAAACTTGGACTTAGCAATTAAAAAATAATTCTATTATTAATTCACATAACTAGGAACTTCCAACTTGTTATGCAAATACACAACACAAGGCATCCAACAGTGCAGGTTTGTAAAGACAGGAAGGCAAAGACTTCAACCAGAGGTAGGGAAGGGCAGTGGGTGCATACTGGGCATTTTTTTTTATTGAGTTATTGATAGGTTACAATCTTGTGAAATTTCAGTTGTACATTAATGTTTGTCAGTCATGTTGTAGGTGCACCACTTCACCCTTTGTGCCCACCCCCGACCCCACCTTTCCCCTGGTATCCTCTAAACTGTTCTTAGTCCGTAATTTTAAATTCCTCATATGAGTGGAGTCGTACACAGATTATCCTTCTCTCGCTGGCTTATTTCACTTAACATAATTCTCTCAAGGTCCATCCATGTTATTGCAAATGGAATGATTTTGTTCTGTTTTGCAGCTGAGTAGTATTCCATTGTATATATGTACCACATCTTTATCCATTCGTCTGTTGCTGGACACTTAGGTTGCTTCCATGTCTTGGCTATTGTAAACAGTGCTGCAATAAACATTGGGGTGCACAGGACTTTTGGGATTGCTGACTTCAAGCTCTTTGGATAAATACCCAGCAGTGGGATGGCTGAATCGTATGGTCATTCTATTTTTAATTTTTTGAGGAATCTCCATACTGTTTTCCATAGTGGCTGCACCACTTTGCATTCCCACCAGCAGTGTATGAGGGTTCCTTTTTCTCCGCAACCTCTCCAAAATTTGTCGCTATTAGTTTTAGATATTTTTGTCATTCTAATGGGTGTAAGGTGATATCTTAGTGTAGTTTTGATTTGCATTTCCCTGATGATCAGCGATGATGAGCATCTTTTCATATGCCTATTGGCCATCAGTATATCTTCTTTGGAGAAATGTCTGTTCATGTCTCCAGCCCATTTTTTGATTGGGTTGTTTGATGTTTTGTTGTTGAGTTGCGAGAGTTCTTTATATATTATGGATATTAAGCCTTTGTCAGATATATAACTTGCAAATATTTTTTCCATACTGGGCATTTTTAAGGGCAATTTCCAGAAACCAACTCAAGAGCTATGGTCTGAATGTATCCCCCCAAGTTCATATGTAGAAATTCTAATCCCCACGGTGATGGTATTAGGAGGTGGGGCCTTTGGGAGGTGATTAGGTCATGAGGATGGAGCCCCTGTGAATGGGATTAATGCTCTTTATGTAAGAGGCCCCAGGGAGCTCCCTCATTCCTTCTGCCATGTGAGGACACGGTGAGAAGACTGTGTGAGGAAGCTGGCTCTCACCACACATGAAATCTGCCAGCACCTTCATCTTGGAATTCCCAGGCTCCAGAGCTGTGAGAAATAAATTTCTGCTCTTTATAAGCCACCTAGTTTACAGCATTTTGTTATAGCAGCCCCAACAAACTAAGACAGCTTACATAATTAAAAATCCGGTTCTGCACTCAGCTTGACGGAGGGACTCTAAGGATATCATTGGATGCAGATTGTTCCTTTCCTCTCTGTCTCCCGATCCTGGTTCCTCTCTGCAGGGAGGCCCTCCTCTTAAGGTGGCCTCAGCTCCAAGCATGTATCATCCTCAGTCCCAATATCATTCCCCAAGGCAACCACTTTTTGCAACCATTCCTGTTTTGGGTTCTTTTTGTTAGTCACTTTCATAGTCTCTAAAACAAATAATAATATAATAATAGAAACAAGCTTATATCACTGCTTCTTTATTTATCATTATCAGTTTCCTTTCATGATAGAGGAAGATCAGATCATTCCTACCCTGTCTGGCCCAGCAGAGCTACATCACTATGCTTGATTTCTTCTTCCCTGGGTGACTTCCGCAGCTATAAACACCAGACTTACTCTTCATTTCTTATTCCAGCTCCTGTATCTTGACTTTTCATTTTATAAGACAAGGAAACCTCTGCTCTTATCCTTCTTTCCACCTCTCCCCACTTCCTTCCACTTCAAAGTTGGTAACAGATACATCGTATTCTGGAACCATTGTGGATTTTCCTGAGATTTCTCTATAGGTTGATTCTATAAGTTTACAATCAGGAAGCATTATTTACGTTGTTATGATCATGTAAATATAGTTCACTGGCGTACAAAGTACCATACTTGGGTTTATTCTCTGTGGATGAAATGTCATCGCCACTTTGCTACTCAATGGGGATGGTACCTAACATTTAGTTGGAATAGGTACTTAAGTTTTTACACTCCACAGATGGATTGACTCCATAAAGGAAGCCACTGGCATGAGTCTACAGAAGCTGAGTAGGGCTGTTGAGCACAGGACATGTGGACATCTCTCATTCATAGGAGTGCAGAGCTAACGATGGCATGTAACAGCAAACTTGCCTTTGTCATAACCTCAGCTTTTTCAAACTTTAAATCATATTTCTATTATTTTATTATATTTTATATTATTATATGTTTTTTCTTTCTGTTTTTCCACATACTTTAACAATCTCTTTATCCTTGGTATTCTGGAACTTCATAATGCCATATGTAAGTGGGAGTCTTTCATCCTTTGAGCCTTCACTCAGGGGTTCTCTCTTTAATCTAAAGACTGTGTCCTTCTTCAACTCTAGTCTGTTCTCTTATATTATTTCCTTGATAGTTTCTTCCCTCCTGCTCTCTGTTATGTCTTTCCAGAATATTTGTTAATCCAATGTTGAACTTCCTGGAATAATCTCTTGCTCGTAAAATTTCTCTCGTATTTTCAAAGCTTCTTTTTCTTCTTTCTGTATTCTGGAAGACACTCTCAAATTTATCTTTCAATCCCTCTATTGCACTTTTAAAATTTCAGTAATCATATAGCCAGATTTTTTAATTCTAAGAGTTCTTTCTTATTCCCTCTTGGCTCGTTTATTGATAGAATATAGTTCTTGGTTTTACAGACTTTGTTTTGCATGTGGTTTAGTTGTCTTCTATGCCCTGAATTATCTTTGTTTTTTTTTTTTTGGTGGGGAGAGGTAATTTTTTCTGCTTGATTTTTTCATTTACATTTGAAAATATTTGATTACATTTAATAACAAAGCAATGGAGACTGAACTGGGAGTCTTTGTATAGAAATGGGGTTGTTGACTGTCAGGCTTTTGAACGAGATGGAGGGGAGCAAGCTGGGGACTTCCACATGGAATCAAACGGAGGACTCTGCTCTGTGGTGATACTGCTTAGTAGGTGCTTAATTTCTCCCAGATAGTATTTAAAGTTGAGAAAAACTTTCTTTTTTAGATTAATAACAGCTCAATTTTTGGCCATGCAGAAGTGCCTGATTATGGCAGTTCTGCTCACTGGGGTAGGGAAGAGTTGGGGGTTGAAGGGTAACATGTCTCATCGGCTGGCCTTCAATTGCTCCTGGAGTTCTCAGCACTGCTTCTCATCCCTGTGCCATGTCACCTGTTCTCTCAGATCTAGAGTTCCTTAGGTACTGCAGACCCCTTCCTTTATGCTCTCGGTGGATGCTTTGTTTCCCTTCATTAGTCACCATTTGTCCATCTATTTTGTGTCTTCCAGCAATTAAAGCTCTTCACCTACTGTTGGCTCTTATCCCATTCTCTTGGTTCTTTTTGTGGGCTAATAGTTTTTAAACTATTTTGCTGTCTTTTTCTTGAGATCTTGGGAGGAAAGAAGATGCCTGTGTGTGCTTGGCACCTCATCCTGAACTGTCCAACTTTATGCTGATGTTAATTTTGTGTAGAAAAGATGACTCTCTGGATTTTCTTTCTTTTTTTTTTTTTTAAAGATTGGCACCTGAGCTAACATCTGTTGCCAATCTTCTTCTTTTTTTCTCTTCTTCTTCTCCCCAAAGCCCCCAGAGCATAGTTGTATATTCTAGTTGTAGGTCCTTCTGGTTGTGCTCTGTGGGACGCCGTCTCAGCATGGCTTGATGAGCGGTGCCATGTCCGCGCCCAGGATCCAAACTGGCAAAACCCTGGTCTGCCATAGTGGAGCGTGTGAACTTAACCACTTGGCCATAGGGCTAGCCCTTGGATTTTCAACTGATTATCAATGTGAAGAGACTTTGAGCTTACTTTAGAATCCTCTAGTTTAGGGCTGGAAGGAAGCTTAGACTGTAATAAATAAATCCCACCCACCTCTTACTTTCTATATCAATCATGGTTCAATCAGAGAAGCATGACCACTAAGTATTCATTTATTTATTACAGGAATTCGACCTTACACAACTGTGGGCAGTGATTAAAAAGTCTCTCTCTGGCTGTTGTCTTTGTGTTTGATCCTTGGATTTGAGTTTTGCAGGGTGGGCAGGAAAGATAAATGTAAAGCAGGGGAGAATCTGGACAAGATGGAACCCAGACGAAAAAGCTGGTACCCACAAGGATGGACAAAAGCCTCTGTCTGTTCTTGTGGCCTTGGACCTTGATGATGTGGATGTCCTGCTGAAGAAGCTGGTGCCCTTCATTACAGAAGTAAACACACGTCTAGCCCAGGAGGTGGAGAAGCCAAAGGATGATCTGAGGGAAGACAGAGAAGCTTCCGGACTGACTGCTGCCCCACGTGCACAAGCTGAGCCAGCAGATAAGAGACAATGTCCATGAGCTGCCTGGTCACTTGCATGGACCTGCTGAGCCTGAGAACATTAGGGCTGCTGCTTTACCTCTACCTCCCAATCTCAGGGACCTGCCCTAGCCGAGAACTTACCGACAAAGGAATTTTAGGAACAAGTTCAGTCTCCCCAAGCTCACACATTGCAAAGCCACCACACTTTCAGATTTGAAAAATTAGGCTCAGAGAGATGATGTGAATTATCCAAAGCTCAATAATTTATTTAGTGGCAGAACTTGGACTAGAAACCAGCTTGATTCTCAATTCAAACATCTTTTAAAAAATTTCCCCCCTTACTATAGATATAACACAATCTTATTAAAAAATTTGAACATAGGAAAGCTTGGGTAAGATAAAAGATAATCCATAGTTCCATCATTTAAGCTCATTGTTAATATTTTAGTGTATTTCCTTTTATTCTTTTTTCTATGCATATCTACCTATATTTCCTTAATCATGTTACACATACATACTTATGTAAATATTTTCTTATGCATTAAAATCTTTATCAGCGTCATAATTATTTAACTATTTGCCTAAAAATAGACATTAAGGATATTTCTAATTTTTCCTCTACTGCAAATAATGCTGAGTAATACAAATAATGATGAGAATCCTCATGTGTACATTTTTATTTCCATTTCATCCTTCTGTTAGAGTCTTAAAATTGGAAGCAAATACTCTGAAATTGCTTTCATCAAAGATTATACCAATTTACCATAAGTGTCTGAGAATATCTGTCTTCCTAAACCTTTGACAGCATTGGATGTCATCTTTTAAATACCTTTGTTATCAAATTTTATCTTATCATTCTTTCAATTTGTATTGCTTTGATTACTTGAGAGGGTGAAAATGTCACTTGAGTTTGTTAACCATTTGTATTTAATTTGGGTGAAGTGTTTGTTTATCCACTTTCAGTTGAAGGTTTCAATTTTTTTTGTATTGTCTTTTACTATATTAAATATATTAACTCCTTGTCATTTTTTTACATATATATATTTTTTTCCTGAGTAATTCGGTGCTCTGAGTCATAACCATGCCAGAACAGTGGGCCCTTGGGAACAGAAGCACAGCCATGTAGAGGGTGGGGACGAGCTGACATTTAGAAACATTCTGGTCAAGAGTTCTGATCGGTGTTTATTTGTTGAGGATGCCGGTGCGAAGCCCAGCCAAGTCATTAGGATTAACAGATAACCCCTGAGCAGATCAGCAAGGCCAGGTGGGGACAGAGGCTCATGAAAGACACATGCCCTGCGGCATCCTTAGAATGGGGAGAAGTGTCTATTGAAGGGGATGTGATGGAAACAGTTGGCAAAAGTGACTTTGATATCGTAGAGTTGATAGGCAAAGACTGTCCTCAGACTTTGGGGAAAGCTTGTTTGAAAAAGTTCAGATGACAGATGGACGCAAATCCATTCCCTAGGGTGAGGGAGGCTGCTCCAAAAAAAAATTACAACAAAGACACGAAAGAGGATCCTAAAAACTTAAACTTGGAGGAAGTAGCTGAAACGTTTTGCTTTTCAATGTCTGGAGAGCAATGGGAAATACGTTTGGATGTGGGTTTTATTCTTGAATGACCAATACATTTTCAACATATTGAACGGCAATTTATATTCTCATCTATATAGCTTGTATAGATCACATATCTTATATATATTGCAAATATACATGTTAGGACATAAATGATTAAGTTGGAGGTGTTCCCTTCCCCTACCTGAAGAAGGCTTTCTTTATTTTGGAGGAGGCTGTTGAGGAGAGAGGGTCTGATCAGATTTGGAGTATGAGAGAAGTAGATAGAATAAGAAAGGAGATTTTACTAAATGTTGCTGAAGACTATGCAAATTCCCTTTAATGTTCCAAAAGACATGAGTAAATAATAATATCTCCTCTTGTTTTCTATTGTCTGTTGATCTGTACCTTTTGGTAAGGAATTCCACTGAACCACATGTGTCTTGGTTCGTAAAGGTTGTGTCTTCTTCAAACTAGTTTTTAGACTCACTTTTAAAAAAAGAAACAAAAGCAAATTCCAAAAGTTTTCATTATATATGTGAAATAGGATTAGAAAGGAAAAGCATACTGTTTAATCTTGAGACAAAAAGCATGGACATTAGTCTAAATTCTGCCTTCAACCTTGGTGTACAGAAAAGTAAGGTATATAGCTTTGTACTCTCATACGCCTTTGTGTGTTCATTTATTTGTGCCTCATTTCATTCCATAAAGAGTTTGAGCTTTCCTGTCTACCCTGCTGCTTCCTTCGCTGGGAATAATTCCCTTTCTTCTCCATCTGGTGAACTCCTACACATACTCCAAGAGCCAACTTGATTATCACCTGCTCTGTGAAACCTTCCCCAGCGCACCCAGACAGAATGAACCCACATTGGATTGTTCGTAGTTTCTACTAGATTATAAACTCTCCGAGGTCTCATTGATCTCTGTGTCCCTAGCATCTAGCTCAGAGCCTGCAAAGTATACAGGAGTAACTGAAGCGTGAAGCACAGAAAGTCCTTTCTGGTGAATGGATTTTCTGTTTCTCTCTGTTTTTCTATGTGGAGGGACTTACAGTAACACTTCTGGCCTCCCTTCACTCATGCCTCCCCAGGGGAGGAGGAATTGCTCCTCTCATTGTCTTGGGCTTCTTGGTTAGCCTGTCTCCAGCATGCATGCAATCGGCCCTGACTGGGTGGATAAGTTTAATTCTGGGGCAAAGTAGGAGGAAGTTCACTGCGGTCCTGCATCTGAACCAGCTGTTATCGGTACTAAATCTGACAAGCCGATCTCCGTCTGGCTGACTCCCTATGTCTCTCTCTCAATTGGTTGCCAGCTCAGGAATGGAAGAGATGCATTATCTATTGCTCCCCTGCCAAACCCCCAACACCTGACATTTGTACAGTGCTTTTCGGTTTACAAAGCATTTGCACATCCATTATTTCAGGGGCTGTAAATAAGGTAGCAAATGCTGTGGGAGTTTTGGGAGCAAGTGATTAATTTTAGTTGAGAAAACCACGGAACACCTCACACGGGGCTGCATGTTTCTGGGCCTTGTTCAGCACAGAAGTAGGGCTGGAAGGTCTCTGAATTATGACCCTTTCAAGCCCTTATAAAAAGAAGGGGACAGCAGAGGACATTAGCCCATTTCCAGAATCTGCCTCATCTACCATGTAGCTTGCTTTTCTGATCCACTGCACATCTAGTGTGTCTTTCTCTGATTTCTGACTTCCGTTGGTTACCTATTCGTATTTCCAATTTTTACCTCAGGAGGACCCGGCTTTGTCAAGCTCTTTGGATGGGCTACTGTGACATGACCTGGGGTCTTCTCTGGGTCAGGACCTGATAATCACTCTTTGGGATCACGCTCTATGACTACGCTCCTTTCCGCAATCTCACTGCCATAGAATCAGCGGGCACAGACAGCTTTGAGCTCTAATAGTCTATCATCATTGGACTTAATATCTTTAGAAGCAACTGGGTCTCTTTGCTCAGTCACAGGAAAGGCCCCATGACATCAGAAATGTTGTCACACCTGAGGCACACACCATTAATTTTCCTAGGATGTGGGTCCACCAATAGACACTGCATTGATATGGATGTGCTAAAAGGCATTTTGGAACAAATAGCTTCCACAAAAGTGCCAAATTCTAATTGACATTGTTTTTCAAAGTGTTAGAATATAAATTGAATTTCAAAGCAAAGGAAAAAAATTAGAATTGGAAGTAAAGAAAGTGAATTTACAAGCAGAAATGAAACGAGTCAATCTAATTTCAAAGCCTGTCCTGAACCAAGGGTAAAATAACAAACAGGGTTTGTGAGAAAAGAGAATCTAATATTTATAAGAGGTTCAACATCTAAGGGATGATAAATTGCACTTGAGAGGAAACGCTGCATTAGATAAATTTTATCTTGACACTGAACCCTTTAACATGCCTGTAGAGCTTGTCTGGTACATCTGTTGTAGCCCACATACCAGCCTGTCCCTGGTAGTAACTGAAGGGTTATTTTGCTGAGAAAAATCTGTTTGACTTAGAAGCTGGAAGAAAGGAGAGGGAAACTTAGAGATTGGAATCTAAATAAGTAATAGAAAAATTTCAAATGCCACCATGGCAGGGAAAAGATGAACAAGTCTATGATAATCGACACCTCTTCCTGCATTCAATTCCATTCTACGTGATCTCCAAATGCATTCTTAGCCTGGTTTAGCATCATTTAGGTCTGTGTGGAATCACAAGAGAGAATGTGACAAAGGAAATTGAATCAGTGAAGTTCATTGTTAGGTGAAATTACCTGTGGAGATACGAACCTGTGGAGAGGGGACATTCCATTGGGTGGTCATGTTTTGCTGTGGGCCCTGAGCATCTGTAGTCCTTTAATAACGGTGCTGATGGGGGCAGGAAGGACAAGGAGGGAAGAAAAGAGTCACCAGTTGGGGGTGTACATATAGGTTTGGGTGGGTAGGCAGTAAGGGACTAGCTGCTATCGTATGTGTGTGTGTGTGGGGGGGGTGTGCACGTGTGCACGTGTGCATGCTTGTGAGCTTACGTAGACCGAAGATCAGAATGTAACGTGGGGTGAGCAGCTGCGGTCAGGTGAGGTTCTGGCCAGGAGTTTCTGCTCCAGCGTCTCCTTTTTCTGCTTCAGGATTCAGCCTCTTTAGTCGGTGATTCACCTCATTCATCAAAGCTGCAGAAGGGACGTGTAAGACAATGCATTTAATGACAAGTAACTCGAACTATGCTTTTAGAATGATCCAGGAAAAGGGTGGACTTAACCAGCATTTGTTTAATATCAAACATGAGTGCATTTTTATCATATATATTAATAAGATGATTGTGATATTTTCTTACTTTCTAAATATTTACTGATGAACATTTAGTTTGACACAATAGATATTAAATACACCTGGATTCAAACCTAGTTTCCACCACTTACCCTAGGAACTTTGAGTTCTTTGAGCCCAGTTTCATCGTTTGGAAAATGGGGATAAAATCCACCTTGAAGGCTTGTTTTGAGGATTAAATGAAAAAATTTGCAAATGGCCTAGAACACATTAGGTGCTCATTAAATTTCCTTCTTTCTTCCTACATTCTGGATAAATTAAATTTGATTTTTTTTTTACAGAGAATAGTGTCATGCTCGATTTTGTTTCAAACAGTGATTTTTCGGGGCCAGCCCTGTGGCCGAGTAGTCAAGTTCACACGCTCGGCTTCGGCGGCCTCATGTTTCTCTGGTTCTGATCCTGGGTGCGGACATGGCACGGCTCTTCAAGCCATGCCGAGGTGGCATCCTACATGCCACACCTAGAAGGACCCACAACTAAAAATATACAATTATGTACTGGAGGGCTTTGGGGAGAAAAAGGAAAAATAAAATCTTTAAAAAACCAGTAATTTTTCTTTAGACCTTAAATATTTGATGAAGGCACTAATTCCCAAATCTTAAAAATAACAGTAAACAAAAATACTATATAATTCTTTTGGAAATAACTGAAAATTTGAAGAAAAGTAGAAAACCTGATTATATATTATGTGGATTTACCTATAGTTAACATTGGCTTTATCATTCTCTCTCTCTGTCTCTCTCTCAATATATATATATTTATTTCTATATATATTATAAATATATATGTTACATATATTTCTAATAATAACAATAATAATATATATATATTTCTAAATTTTTTTCTCAATCATTTGAGAGTGAGTGGCATACATCCTAGATCTCACTTTTAATATTTCAACGTGTATTTTCTAAGAATAAGAATATTCTCTTCTCTTAGCATAGTACAATTATCAAGTTCAGAAAATTTAACATTGATAGAATACTTTTTATCTAATCTACCATCGTAATTCCAATTTTGTCAGTCAACCCAATAATGTTCTTTATAATGCATTTCTTTTTCTTCTTTTTCTGCCAGTATGGAATCCAGCGTGGGACTGGTGATTGCATTCAGTTGTCAAATCTCCTTTCATCTAGACTAACAAAAACTATGTCTTACCATTTATTTAATTATTGATACATGATATACCCATACATGGCTGCCTAATCTATTTATAATTCATTTAACAAGGCAATAGAATAATCAACCACTATTTATCTGGACATTTCAAGGGTTTCTAACTGCCCATAGCAACAATTCTAAACTCATCTACCTGGATTTCTAGTCCTCTATATTACACCCTCACTCTAATTGTCTATATACTGCTCCCCTTTGGAGGGAGCCACTTGTAGCTGGAAACACATAAGCTCTGGGCACACAGCTCTGGATGTGAATTCTAGCTCTGCTGCTTGTTAACTGCATGGTCTGTAGCAAGTTTCTTAACTTTTCATAACTCCTTCCCCCCAAAATTGTAGCCGCTCAAATAACTGAGGAATCAATTTTTAAAAATCTACTTAATAGGCTTGTTAGGAGGAGCCAATGCAATGATTTCCCTAAATAAGCCCACAAAGGTTCTTGGCACAGAGCATGCTCTCTAAAAATGTTCATTCCTTTGCCTCCCTTCTTGCTAGAGTCAGGTTATTGTCACATTCATTTCTGCCTCCTCAACTTCACTCACAAAGGCCCCACCTCTGTCTTGTCTTTCCCTCTCTTCGCAGCCTACCCAAAGCCTGCTTATTTGCTAAGATTCAGCTCCAGTTTTTTATTATCCTTCATGAATCTCATTACTCTCTCTACCTTCTAAACTGCTACTCTATCTTGGATTCATCAAAGATTTAGTAAACATCAAATGAATGAAATCTTAGAACACTAAAATTTGGGGGCCCCAATAAGGCCATAAATG
This sequence comes from Equus asinus, assembly GCF_041296235.1. Lineage (NCBI taxonomy): Eukaryota > Metazoa > Chordata > Mammalia > Perissodactyla > Equidae > Equus > Equus asinus. Next base: position 62,572,621 of record NC_091792.1, on the reverse strand, counting down.
TAGAGAAGTTCTCAGATAAAGAAGAGGAGAGCACTAACAGTTACTGGGCAGTGCTATGTGCTTGGTGCTTTCCCTGAACGATTACGTTAATCCTCACAACAACCTCCACAGGTAGGTCTTCCTAGGCCCATTTTGCAGATGAAAAACCTTTGGTGCAAGGTCACAGAGCTAGAAAATGGCAGAGCTGGATTCTGAACCCAGGGTTGGTTCCACATTTCCATTCATTCATTTATTTTGATTGAGATAACATTGGTACGTTGTATAGGTTTCAGGTATACAACAGTATAATTTGACATCTGTATATACTACAGCCTGCTCACCATCAAAAGTCTAGTTTCCATCCGTCACTGTACAATTGAGCCCCTTTACCCATTTCACCCTTCCCCTTTGGTAACCACTGATCTTTTGTCTGCCTCTGAGTTTGTTTTGTTTTGTTTTTTATATTCCGCATATGAGTGAAATCATATGACTTATTCCACATAGCATAATACACTCAAGTTCCACCCATATTGTTGAAAATGGCAAAGTTTCATCTTTTTTATGACTGAATAGTATTCCATTGTATGTATATACCACATCTTCTTTATTCATTCTTCCATCGATGATCGCTCAGGTTGTTTCCATATCTTGTCTATTGTAAGTAATGCTGCAATAAACATAGGGATGCATATATCTTTTTGAATTAGTGTTTTTGTATTCTTTGAATAAATACTCAGAAGTGGAATAGCTGGATCATATAGTAGTTCTATTCTTAATTTTTCAGGGAATCTCCATACTGTTTTCCACAGTGGCTGCACCAATTTACATTCTCACCAACAGTGTTTGAGGGTTCCCTTTTCTCCACATCCTTTCCAACACTTGTTATTTCTTATCTTTTTGATAATAGCCATTCTAATAGGTGTGAGGTGATATCTCACTGTGGTTTTTATTTGCATTTCCCTGATGATTAGTGATGTTGAGCATTTTTCATGTGCCTGTTGATCATCTGTATGTCTTCTTTGGTAAAATGTCTATTCACATCCTCTGAAAATTTTTAATTGGGTTAAATCAATTTATTTGCTTTTTTGTTGTTGAGTTGTATGAGTTCTTTATATATTTTGGATATTAATCCCTTATTGGATATATGATTTACAAATATCTTCTCCCATTTGGTAGGTTCCATACTTCCTTTTATATTAGCTTGCCACCTAAGCTGAAATTTATGTTAAAAAATCTCGATTTTGACTCATGGGTGACAAGTATGCATTAAGTTTTAGAGAAACTAAAATGATAGTGGAGATGGGTGTATCTTACTTCTTACTCAACATAAACTAATTTTTGTCCCCCTGCATCAAAGTGCCATTGATGAGCCTGTGATTGACTCAATGTGACTCAAAATGACAGTTTTATATGCTTCTCAGGGAGAACTGGTTGACTAATAGGTAGTTCAAAAACCTTTTACACACAAAGAGCTCAATAATTTCCCATTTTTAAAAGTGTCACTTTCACTTATCAGTTAACCACTGGCAATGGCTGCTCAACAAATAGGCATTTATAATGAGTGCTTCAGTGGAAGAAGTCAGACAAAACGACCACTTGGGGCCTTTCCCATGGATTTAATCAATTTAATCAAACCTTTAGACTGAGTCAGAGCCCAGAGTGGAGCACTTATCTCTGGTTTTGAACTATTATACCACTGTTTGGAGGAACACATCTCCCCAACTGGTAAGTTCTGTGAGGGCAGAGACCGTTCACTTTTCATTAGTCTCCCATAGAACTGGGTGCAGAGTTGAGGTACAGCAGGGACTCAGTAAACACTAATTGATTGATTAACTTAAGATCTTGTAGCTCCAGATGCTTATAAGACAGGGACACTTAAAGTGGGTCAGATCAACAGAGGACTCTAAATAACCATCCTTAAGAACTGTTATAAAGTGGATTGGGTGGCTCCTCAGAGAAGCTTCACAGAAAACATTTACTATAGAGATGTAAAAGCCACTTCATGGTTGTTGTTAAGGATGGGCTTAAGTAAATTAAGAGGTCTCTTTTTCTCAACGCTGATTCTATTTTGGTCTCAACCCTGACAATGTATGATATAGAAATGTGAGTGTCTTTGTTCCTAATAAAGGGAGTTTCTTAAGTCACAAACACTAATCAGTTTTAGCGGGTTTTAGAGACATGTCACCCAGAATCAGAAATTTTAATATTTGAGACAATAGGAGACATCTTTTTTCATCAAGAAGGCAGAGTGAAACTGGATCACAGAATCTTCCTCCTGTGATACCTAATGGAATGAACAACAACATTTAAAAGTAAAAACAAAATAAAACACATGAAAAAAGTCTTAAGTCTTAAAAAATTACTGGGAGCCTTTAAACAAGAAAAAGTATACCACCCAATGCCACAAACATCAAAACATTACAGCTAAGGAAGAGGATTCTGGCACGTACCTGACTTTAATTCTACATACATCCTCCAAAAGGCGGTGCTATAAATTTAAATAGGCCCAAATCTGGAGACAATCTCATGGAGGGGGTGTCTTTATAATTCCTATTACTGGGATCGAGGAAATGGGGAGAGAGAGAGGAAGTGAGCATGTAAGGCTAATCCAATTGCAAGTGAAGCCTCCATAGCTCTTTAATGCTGGAGCTGGGGCCAGAGTCAGGAGGAATCACCCCTAATTTAGGCAGAAGAGGAATACTTTCAAAGTTTCCTAGAAAAGGCTGTACTCAGACAAGTTGAGTCCTGCCTATCCACTATACCTCTCACCCTCAGGTTAGAGCAATGTACGAAGATCACAAAATATGTAATCCTCAGACCGTGGCTGATATGGGGAAAAGAGAAATACAAGAGGTTGAGATACTTGGAGAGGGAGTCAAGAAAAATGCAATCTGGAGAAAATAGAAGGTTTGGAGAAGTCCATGTTAAGCATGAGAAAGATAAACAGAAAGGGCATGGACACTAAGCAAACCTACTAAAAAGAAGAAGAATATAGCATAAAAAATACAGTTGAAGAAAATATAACTCCCCAAACCCAAGGAACAGCACTGAATTTGTCAAGAATGCTTCACGTTATAGAATAATTTAAGAATAAGACTTCAATAAAAGAAGAGCTCAAAGGAAGATAAAAAACAACCAAAAGAGACATTAAGAGAGATTACGGGGACTGAGAAAACAAATTGATGAGTAAGACAGAATCATGACAAAACAAACAAACAAACAAAATCAATTGATAGACTAGAATTACTGAAAATTGATATAACTGACATGGAGAAAAGGGCTGAGGTAATCACAGTGCATGCAGAAGAAAGTCAGAAGTTGAGGTAATAGAGAGAAGATAATAGCTAAGAGGACAAAGACCCACCCAGTAAGCATAATCAATGACTTCAACAAATCCAACAAAAGGAACAGGAAAAATATTTAAAAATATAATTAATTAATACAAGAAAAGTTTTAATATATTGGTTAGTTTTGACTGTTTTTGAACATTATGTTTAGAAAAGAATAATGTTCCATTGTATCATTACACCATAATTTATTTACCTATTCTTTGTTGATGGGCAATTTGAACTGTTTCTAATTTTTGCTGTTGTAAACAGTGCTGGGCACAACCACGTGGGAAAAGTTTCTTTAGGCTAAATGCCCAGGAGTGAAGTTGTAGGGTTATAGGATATGAACGCATTCAAATTTATAAGATAATGCCAATTTTTTCCAAAATGACTGTACCAATTTACGTCTCCCATTGATAAAATGTATATGAGTTCCCTCTGCTGCGCATCCTTATCAACACCAGGTGTTACTGGTTTTCTTAATTTTTGCCATTTTAATAGCCGAGAATGGTATCTTGTGGTCTTAAAATGCATTTCTTTGATTAATGAAGTTGGGTATCTTTTCACGTTTATTGGTCTTCTGTTTCCTTTTTTGCCAAATTTCAGTTTTTGTATCTTCTCCTTTTTTCTACTGAACTGCTTATGTTTTCCTGGACTTGTAGGAATTCTTTATATATTCCAGATACTAATTCCTTCTCAATTATATATGTTGCAAATATTTCCTCCTAGTTTATAGTTTCTCTGTTCATTTACTTTATGGTCTCTTGTGATAACCAGAAGTTCTTAATTTTAATACAGTTAAATTAGTCAATCTTTTCTTTTGTGGTTGACACTGTATTTTCTTTAAGAAATCCTCCCCTTCCCCAAATTTATAAAAATAATCCCCTATATTTTATTCTATAGTGTTAATTTCCTTCCACATTTTGTCTTTACACCATCTGGACTTGAATGTTGTATGTAGTATGTGAGACAGAGATTCAATTAAATTTTTTCCCATATTCACAGCCAATTCTCCTATAAGCATTATTGAAGGGCCCATTATTTTCCTAGTTGATCTACAGTGCCATCTCTATTACATTTTAAACATTGATATTTGTAGAGCTTTGTTACCAGACTCTGTTTTTCTACTCTTTTTTAAAATTGTCTACACATGTGCCAATATCATACTGTTTTAATTACTATAGCTTTGTCATTGATGATAGTATTGTTAGGAGCAGCCCTGTACATTACTCTTCTTTAAGTGTCTTGGTTATTTTTGAGACTCTGTTCTTCCATATAAATTTTGGAATCAGGTTGACAAATATATCACAAAGTACTGTTGGGATTTTGATCGGAACTGCATTGAATCTATATGCCAGTTTGGGGGATGACTGACAGCCTTGCAATGTTGAGTCTTCCTAACCATAAATGTGATCTCTCTCTATATTTGGTTGATGTATTGTCATTAAATTTTTTTCTTCATAAGGCTTTTGCATATCTTTTGATATCTTCACAGATATATTTTTTGTTACTATTTTAAATGACATTTTCTCTTAAATCATCTTCTCAGTTGCTGATATATAAAAATACAATTGATTTTTACATTAATCTTATATTCTACTACTCTTATTAACTCTAATAATTTATTCCAATAATCTATACGTTTGAGGGATTTTGTATGTAGATAATGTATTTCTTTCTTTCTTTCTCTTTTTTTTTTTTTTTTAGCACATAGCCTGTCTTTATTGGGGGTTTTTTTTTGGTGAGGAAGATTGGCCCTGAGCTAAGATCTGTGCCAATCTTCCTCCAGTTTTTACATGGGATGCCACCACAGCTTGGCTTGATGAGTGGTGTGTAGGTCTATGCTCAGATTCTGAACCCGCAAACCCCGGGCCGCTGAAGCAGAGCACATGAACTTAACTGCTATGCCACTGGGCCTGCCCAATAATATATTTCTTTTCTTTTTTTTTCCTAAAGATTGGCAGGTGGGCTAACAACTGTTGCCAATCTTCCTTTTTTTTTTTTTTTCCCCAAAGATTGGCACCTGGGCTAACAACTGTTGCCAATCTTTTTTTTTTTTTTCCTACTTTATCTCCCCAAACGCCCCCTGTACACAGTTGTATATCTTAGTTGCAGGTCCTTCTAGTTGTGGGATGTGGGACGCTGCCTCAACGTGGCCTGACAAGTGGTGCCATGTCTGCGCCCAGGAGCTGAACCCTGGGCCACCGCAGCAGAGCGTGTGAACTTAACCACTCGGCCATGGAGCCAGCCCCATGCCCACTAATACATTTCTGAAAAAAGGGAAATTTGTTTCTTCTAATCCATTTTTTTTAGCCTATTGTTTCTCATTTTACTGTAGTGGCTAGAACTCCACAGTACAATATTTAGTAAAGCAAGGATATCAGGCATCTTTAACTTGTTCCTAATCAAATTGGGAAAAGGAACATGTTTAACATTTCACCATTAGGTGTGATGTTTGCTGAAGGATTTTGATATAGATACTTCTTATCTGGAAAAAGTAATTCTGTTTTATTCTTGTTTTTCTAAAAGAATTTATCTTTTATTCATAGTGGAGGAAAACAACAAATAAAACGAATAATTATTTTATTGTGTACTAGCAGGTGATAAATGCTATGTAGAAAAGGAAGGGAGGGGGATATGAGGGTTGGGGCTCGAGGATGCAGTTTTAAGTAGGGTGATGAGGGAATGCCTCATTGAGAAGGTGATGTTTGAGCAAATACTTGAAGGAGGTAAGGAAGTAAGCTATGCAAATATTTGTAGGGAGAGCACTTCAGGCAGAGGGCATAGCAGGTGCAAAGACTGGGGTGAGAGGTTGCATGGCTTGTTTAAGAAACAGCAAGGAGACCAGCATGGCTGAAAATGAATGAGCAAGGGGAAGCATAGCAGGAGATGTAGTTAGAGGCAATAAGCAGCTGGATGAATGAGGGTTAGATTTTATCCAATTCTTTTTCCACATCTATGAGATGGTTCTGTGATTTTTCTCCTCTGCTTTCTTAATGTAGAGGATTATGTTTTTATATTTGTCTATGTCAAATATCTTTATCTTCCTAAGATAAGCTAAATTTGGTTATGATATGTGAACTGTTTCATAAACTAAATGTGGTTTGGTAATATTTTCTTTGAGATGTTTGTATCTGTAATCACAAGTGAGTTTGGCCTGTAATTTTATTTTTAATACGGCCAAAGTCATACTAGCCCTCCTGAAATAACTTGGAAAGTGTTCCCTCCTTTTCAACAGAAATTATTAGTTTAGATTTACCCCTGCGTTTACCAGTTTCCTTATTTTCCTTTCTTTCTTGCATCTCAGATCTTCCTTCTAGGGTCATTTTCTTTCTCCCTAAAATAAGCACTTTAGGAGTCCTTTTAGCAAAGCTCTGCTGCTATGAAGTATCACACTCTTACTTATTTGAAAATGTCTTTGTTTCACTTTCATTGTTGAGAGATAGTTTTGCTGGAGATATAGTCCTCAGTTGACGATTATTTTTCTCTCAGCACTTTGAAGCTATCAACAGTAGCAAACTTTGAACGTGATACCATCTCCATTTTGTAACTGTATGTAAAAACAGACTGGGAGTAAACACTGAATAATAGTGAACATGCCACCCAACACGATTGAATTTATCTGTCTGTCCCTCCTTGATCCTATCACTCCCAGAAAGAAGGTAACTCTCCTGAATCAGTGTTTACCATTCCCTTGCTTTCTAAAAAGTTGTAAAACTAAGATCAAACAGCTGTGAGAATTATGGTGACAGAACAGAATGTTAGTATTATTGTCATACTTCCAATTGAAAGAAGAATAATACAGCTAACAGAAACAAGAAGATGAAAGGAAAAATGAGAATGCTATTTTCCTTATCTTTCATTAAAGACAGCCTTGCTATTGTCTAAAATTAAAACATGTACAGGGCCAGCCTGGTGGTGCAGCGGTTAAGTGTGCATGTTCTGCTTTGGTGGTCTGGGATTCACTGGTTTGGATCCCGGGTGTGGACGTGGTCATTATGTATATGTATTATTAAAAAGTCAATATATTTTTTGAATTCAGGATCAGCAGCTTCACAGGGCATTACAAACTGAGACAACTTGCTCCTTCTCCTCTACTCCTGCCCTCATGGCCTTCATCATTAGCTTCACCTCTTGTCTTACTCTGGAGAGTAGTCAATGTATGCACAGCTAACACCAACTGTAGAACTTTTTATTCTGAGAGTTCTGCCCTGTGCTGTTGCTATGGACAAGGTTTCTGTCCACTCCCAAATTCATATGTTGAAATTCTAACCCCCAACGTGATGGTATTTGGAGGAGGTGCCTTTGGGAGGTGATTAGGTCATGAGGATGGAGCCCTCATGAATAGAATTAGTGTCCTTATAAAAGAGACTCCAGAGAGCTCCCTTGCCCCTTCCACCATGTGAGGACACAGTGAGAAGACAGTTGTCTATGAGCCAGGAAGTGGGCCCTGACCAGACACTGAATCTGCCAGTGGCTTGCTCTTGGACTTGCAGCCTCCAGAACTGTGAGAAATAAGTTTCTGCTGTTTATAAGCTACCCAGTCTATGGTATTTTTGTTACAGCAGCCTGAATGGACCGAGATAGGTGTCCAGTCTGCCCTGAGGTGGCCTTCTGGCTGCCATTTTCTTAATGTTGGAGTTTTACATTGTTTCTGCTAAGGATGGTAATTTTAACCTGCCATCACTGTCCTTCTACATAAATCTTTCTTCACAACTTTTGCTACTTTTTAGGATAAAATCTTAGAAGTCAGGTCAAAGTGTGTGACTTTTTAAAAAAAATGCTCATAATTTTATATAGCCAAATTGGTTTTCAAAAAGGCTATACTAAAAGATGCTTTCACTAGAGGTATTTATAAAAGTGCCTCTTCCATAACTCTCTTGCCAACACTAATCATTTTTGTTTGACATTTGTGCCCATTTGATAAGCAAAAATGATATTTAATTGCTGTTTTAATTAGCATTTTTGTTATTAGTGAGGTTGAATGTTTTTCACATGAGGATTGAATTTTTTAAATTTCAGTGGAATGTTATAAGTGGGCAGACAACAGGATCATATTTATTTTTTAGAACTAATTCGAGTGAGAGTGTTGAAAGTGGGTGGCTGGAGGGCCCTGATATCCGGAATACCAGAGACCAGACCTCGGTGATGGTTCTGCCGATAGATGACAAGGGCCTGAACCCGGTGGGGGAAGCAGGAGATCCGACAGCTTTCCGTCTCCACCTCCGACTTCCTTTCAGACCTGCCGATTCCTCGTTATGTTTTTGACTTTAAAAAATTAGCATAGCAATAACACTTTGACCCAATTAATCTCATGATGTTCCTAATCTATTTAAATTTGGGGGAGATTTTATAATTTCCCTGAGAGATCCATTTCTATACTTCCCATCTGGAGAATCAATAATTCAGAACAGAATTTAGCTGCAAGACGATGGGTTTTGTTCCTCTCTGACTCTTATATGTGGAAAAGTGGAAATGGAATTTATGGATCCAAATATGCTGAAGAATTACACCGTTCTGATACCGGCTTCTGCTAGTATTGGTTAGTCTCTTGGCTTTTACGTTAAAGTCCTTATATGTTACATTTTTTAAATGAAACATGCATAGTCAGGTTTTAGCCAAAAGCAAACCCTGATGAAGAAAAGACCGGCACTCTGTAATTCTGAGTTGAATTGTAATTCTTTGCTCTCTGTGGACTTCAGATAAAAGGATTCATGTGGGATGGTAGATAGGGCAGTTTTAATTTGGATCAACTGGACTTACTGCTGGATTTTACACCAGCCATGCTGTGAGGCGGTTCTTTGTTTTCAGAAATTATCAAACTAAGCCTAATTAAACTTGCTTGCTTTGATGTATTATAATGTTTTCCATAATTTTATATTCTGCACCATTTTCCTAAGTCCTTGTTTGAAATCAAGGATAGACTATGGATTCATTTTATTTGTCATCCCATGATTTAGTGTGTATCTAATCAGCTTTTAAGATGCTTACTTTTGGTACGTTCTTCTTCTTGTGTTTTTGCAATTTGGACGCATGGGATTGTTTTTAAATATAATATGCTAATATAGTAAATACAGTAGATATACGTGGAAGGAAAGAGCAAAGACTTTCAATCCTACCAATTAAACATAGACCTTAAACTATAGAACACACTCTTCTATCTTGTAAAATTCAATTGATTTCTCTTTTTGTTGCATTGTTCTGTAAGGCAACTTTTTTTTTTAAAAGCTCATTTGGCCCAATTGACTCCATGTACATTTCTTTTCGTAGATGCATTAAACAAGGTACTTCACTGTCATTTTTGTATTCACAAGTTGTTCATTGCCCACTTAGTGGGGCATCCATTAGGTCTCTCTTGCTTTATGGGTGCTAGCATAGAAGATGTGAGTGTTTTTTAAAGACCATTTTTCTCCTCCATCAAATAGAAATAATTTAACACATTTACTTCATTCAGCTAGTACTGTACTTGGGGTTCTTGTTAGCCTCAATGCCCTTTGCTGCCTTTAAAAAGGGACTTAACAGTTTCTATTATTTTAGCCTAATTTCCCGTGGCTTTTAGCCTATCAGTTGGAATGGGCAAGGATATAAAACCCAATCAATTATGTTGCTCGTATTCCTCTTTCAGCCCACACGTGAAGGGGACTTTGCTATGAAGCCCCTTTAAGCATTTTTGAACAAAATAATGCCTCTTTTCAAGATCTGTCATGATGAAGTATTACTCTTATTGTTTCTAGAAAAATCAAGAAAACTTGGAGCTAAATTATTGTCAATAGTAGAAAAACTTTGTATTGATGGGCACACTTTGGTAATATTTTTAAAAATTTTATGTTCAAGTATGATAGGCATAGAGAAAAGTGCACAACTCAGTGAAATTTTACAAACTGAGCACACCTGTTTAACCAGTATCAGATGGAGAAAGAGGACTCCCCCAGCACCCAGAACACCCCCCCATGCTCCTAACCAGGCACTGCTCCCCCCAGCCTATGCCTAGAGTAACCACTTTCCTGACTTCCAACGACATAGTTTAGTCCTGCCTGCTTTTTCCCATAATATACGTGAGTTATACAGTATGCACCCTTCAACGTCTGCCTTCTTTTGTTCAACCTTATGTGTGTGAGATTTCATCTGTATTGTTGAGTGTGGTTGTAAATGTTCATTCTCATTGCTTTGTACTTTTCCATTGTATGACTATACCACTAATTTATTTATCCACTTTACTGTTGAAGGGCAGCTTTTCATGGTGGTGGGGGTGGTGAGAAGGTGCTGGAAGAGGTGATGACTTTACATTTAATATCCTGCACCAGTACTCTATTAGCAGGAATTGTAAGCAAGCTAAATAGATTTGGTTCTAACCTCTAAGTGCTTGTTCATTCTCGATAGTAAATACCTTGAGGACAGGGACTATCTTTGTTTATCTTCCTCCTCCTCACTAACTCAGTGCCTCCTGAGTGCCACAAAAGCACTCAAATGAATGTTGGTAGGATTCAAAATAGCTTGTCCAAATGGAGAAACAATAAAATGCAATTAGGAGGAAAAATATGAGACTTGAGAAAAATAGTGCAGGACCTTCCAAAAGATGAGACAGCTAAAGGATAGAGAAAAGAGAAGGAGATATAACCAAAAGCAGTATAAAACAATACTTGTTTATCTTGCTATCATGTAAAGGAGCCTAATTAAGTAGAGTTTGTAGGGCACTACTAAATCCTCTGATTAAATGTATAAATAAAACAGTGCTTTGGTTTGCTCTTTTCTTGTTTGCTGCACAGTAACCTCCCTTGGTCTCCCGTCTTTGACTATTTTAAATGTATTTTGTTCAATTCACATGATTTTTTTCAGTCCCTAAAGCAGCAACTGAATGGAATAAACCAATAATTGTATAAAGTTGACATTCATCACAGCCATGTAAATGTTTGGTATTTCAGCCAATTTTGGTTTTTCTAGATTGCTTCACTGTGTATTCTACAAATTCGGGTTTTTTTGTAGAACGAGTTATAACTTCCATTATTTTTCACTTTTTTTATTGACTGGATTGAAGTTACTCCACAATCCTGATACTCAGTATGCTAATATATGAATAATTGTAGCCCTGTCCCAGCAAGGGGTAGCAGGATAATTGCAGAGCCAATACCAGTGCAGCATATTAGTTATTCATTAAAACACATAGTGCCTATCTAAGTATATTGCTGCATTCTTCTGCAAAATCATCTAATGCTTCATCGGAGACTCTCGCTTTGATGAGAAAAATTAAGATGGCCCATTCATTCTGGTAGATTCGGAGAGTTAACAATTTGGCTGCTCCAGGAGTTGACCTCAAGGGAATGTGAACAAGTGACAGAGTTGAAAGGAAGTCAGGGTGGAATTTGGTTTGGTTGATTTCCGATCTATCCTTGTGTATTAGTTTGCTAGAGCTGCTGTAACAAAACACCACAGACTGGGTGGCTTAAACAACAGAAATTTATTTTCTCACAGTTCTGGAGGCTGGAAGTCCATGATAAAGGTGCCACCAGGGTTGGTTTCTTCTGAGGCTCCACTCCTTGACTTGAAGAAGTCCATCTTTTCCCTGTGTCTTCATATGGTCTTCCTCTGTGTCCTAATCTCCTCTTCTTATAAAGACATAAGTCATATATATATATAAAAAGACATATAAAGACATCCAGTCATATTGGATTGGAGCTCATCCTAATGACCTCATGTAACCTTAATTACTTCTTTAAAGACCCTATCTACAAAAACAGTCACATTATGAGGGGGTTAGGACTTCAATATATGAGTTTTTGGTGGGGAGACAATTGAGCCTGTAACACCCTGTCAAAGACAATATTTGAAACTCTGATATGAAATACTCACATCAGGCACTCCTTATGCTCCTTCTAAGATTCTCTTGATGCCGTCACCTCCTAGATGGTTAGCTGCTTGTTCTGTTTCAGCTGCTGCTCTGGCCTTCCTCCTCTGTTTGGGACTGCATGGCTTCACCACCTGGAGGTGACCAGTCATTGGGACCTGCTGCATAGCCAGACTGACCAGTCACTACCTTGAGTTTCTGGCGTCTCCTTCTCTTATAGGACTTAGATGAGATGATGTGGGGTGGGGCATGGGATCTACCTCTGGAGCAGCAGCCAAAAGAGCCAGATCATGCAACCCAGAAATGTAGAGGAGTTAAATCTCCACTGGGGCAAATTTTGACCAATAGAAATAAGACATGAGAAGGAGCCAGGTAGATGAATTCTCACTCCTTGGTTCTTCCCATGGCTGGTCCCAAGCCACAATTTCTCTGTAGAGCCTGTCTAGAGACTCTGGCCCAGTGGGTACATCTACTGTAGCTTCACAGCTTGTTGTAAAGTTATGGCCAGTGCTGTTAACACACAGGATCTTACAATGCTGCCCATCCCTCTCAGCCTCATGGGACTCTGCACTGGGACTACACCTGCCAAGTGAAGCATCAGGACACAATCCATGCCTCAGGCTCTACTTTCTAGGAGGTCTGAGCTAAGACAATATTTTCCTGTTACGGAAGTTTTGCCCTAATTAGAGAGGTGGGAAGAAATATGAATATGGAGAAGTATTATTCTTCAATAATTATTACAGAGCATTTAATCACGTTTCTTGAGTTCCTACCAGCAAGGTGGGGTACATAACAAAGTCATGACAAATTGCAGTAAACATTGACAAATATCGACTCAATAGCACCACTAGACAAATGTGGATTCATCACGTGGACTCATCCACACAGCTAAATAATTTTTTATCTTAGTTTTTACGAGCAAATGTGTTTAGAAGTTGAATGAGATCATTTCTTAAACTGCACTTTCATTTGCACAAAGAATGTGCCTCTCCTTCTAGCAGATTCCGTGTTGTTATCTATGAGACCATGTCATAACAGAGAAAGTCCATGAATAAAACTTTGAACTGTTAAAAAAACTCATCAGAAAGTTTTACCTTCTTTGAAATCTCAAATGTTGAAATATAATGTCTATTTTGTAAAATTACTAAGTAATGCTAATATTTGACCATTTGAAAGAATTTCCTGAAAATTCTAGTTTCCAGAAAGTATCTTCTCAATTCCAGTGAATTCCTCAGATACACACTATGTAGTAAGACCCACGTTTATCTGCTTATTTACCCATATGCAAATAAAGTTTACCTGAACTAATGAGTTAGACTTTTGTGCAAACTTTCTGATGTATTGAATAGCATTAATAAATGGGCAGGGAAAATCATATATCTGATAAGGGGTTAATATCTAAAATATATAAGGAACTTATACAACTCAATAGCAAAAAACCAACAACCCAATAAAAAAATGGGCAAAGGAACTGAATTTTTTCCAAAGAAGACATACAAATGGCCAACAGATATATGAAAATGTGCTCAACACCAGTAATCATCAGGGAAGTGCAAATGAAAACCACAATGAGATATTACCTTGTACCTGTTAGAGCGGCTATTATCAAAAAGACAACAAGCGTTGGCAAGGTTGTGGGGAAAAGGGAACACTCGTGCACTGTTGATGGGAATGCAAATTGGTACAGCCATTTTGAAAACAGTATGGAGGTTCCTCAAAAATTAAAAATAGAGCTACCATACAATCCAGCAATCTCTCTTCTGGGTATATACCCAAAGGAAATAAAATCAGTACCTCGAAGAGATATCTGTGCTCCCATGTTCATTGCAGCAGTATTCACAATTGTCAAGATATGGAAGCAACCTAAGTGTCTGTAGACAGATGAATGGATAAAGAAATTGTGGTGTATTTACATAATAGAATATTATTCAGCCTTAAAAAAGAAGGAGATCCTGCCACTTGCGACAACATGGATGAGAATAGAGGACATTATGCTAAGTGAAATAAGCCAGACACAGAAAGAAAAAAACTACGCGATTTCACTTATATGTGGAAGCTAAAAAAGGAGGTGGGGGAAAATGGGGAGATATTGGTCAAAGGGTACAAAGTTGCATTTGTGTAGGGTGAAAAAGTCTAGACATCTAAGGTACAGCATGGTGACTATAGTTAATAATACTGCATTCAATACTGGAAATTTGCAAAGAGAATAGATTTCAGGTACTCTCATCACACACACAAAAATGTCAACTATATGAAGTGGTCTGTTACTTAGCTTGACTGTACTAATCATTTCACTATTATATGTATATCAGATCATCACGTTGTACCCCTTAAACATACACAATTTTTATTTAAAAAATGGGCAGGAAATAGAATTGCTAAATTAATGATAGATGTTAATATTCAGAATATAACAATGAGAAATTGTAATCCTTGGGAATCCCCAGGAATTTCCAAAGTCTTAAGTTACATTGTAATTTTTATAATGTTTAATGAGTTTAAAAACAATGAGTGACCATAATGATAAACAGTGAATCATTTTTCTGTTATAGTATTACACAAATCTTTCTATACAGAAAAATCTACCCCATGTAATAAATGCCTGTTTTATATTAAAAGATATATTATAAAAACATTATACATTTCAATAACATGAAAAAATAGTACTTACTTGACATAAACATTGGTAGTAGAAAACACTAAAAGAAAAGGCCATTAGCACCAAATAAAGGCCAAACAAAAATCATTAAAAAAATTGAAATTTACCACCAATATTTAATATTTAAAAGCTGTCATTCTCAAATGAAAATTTTAATGCACACTAAACATTAATTGTCCTGTCCTACAGTTTTTATATCTGTCTAGTTACAAACATTTCAGTTGTAGAGAAATTTCTTTCATTTTGCACCGATATTGGTAGAATCATTAATGGTGCATCCAAAAGCATCTTCAGGTTGGATGTCAGGGTTCATGTTGCTCCATCCAAGCTGCTTTTATTCCTTTTTTAACCATAAAAAATATTTTATTTGCTTTTCTGTATTTTGGTTTTCCTGTTGAAATCAATATTGCTTTTGCTAATGCAGATTTGAGATCAATTTCTAATTTCATCTTGAAGCATTCTATGACAATTTTCACATCTCATTCTCTTTGCATTTTTTTCTGGTAAAATATTTCTAAGAAACTACAGTCTATACAGAATATTCAAAAACAAGTAAACATTATTGGGTAGTATTGGAATAACATTTGGACATCCTAGGAAATTTAACAGTACTACTTGGAGTCATGTGTTGGCATTGCCAATTTAAGGACATATTTTGCTTCCAAAACTTGTTATTTCTTACAACACCACTCACAGGAGTTGTATAATGATTCTATGTATTCAAACTTAGTAATATTCATTTTATTTGCAAGAATGATTTACCATTAGCAGCAGACTGGCAGCGTGAGCATGCAGTCATGACCACTTTCCTCCTGTGTGTTCCTGTCCCGGTTCCCAGAAATGTCAACCTTATCACGGACGCTACATGTCAGCATTTCTTGCTCTTGCTTTTAACTTGGTGTCAATGGATTCCTATGAACCAGTACTGTCTAATGATTGTTAAGCATTAATTCTCACAGGAGAATTCTCATTTTCTTGACTTTTGGACTGATTTTTCTTGGGATTTATAAAAATATAAAATTCCTAAGAACTTCCAGGACGGAATTCCTATATGGAAACACTAGTAAGAGGCAACAGGCTTTCAATAAAATAGTTTTTTATTCTGCAGTGGTGGCTGGTCCCACTGTACGTGTAGGAAGTACTCGACATCTAACTTGATCCACCCCTGGGAAGCAGACACATGGGGGCATATCCAGAGGCCTGGTGGGCTGGGCCTGCTAGAGGCCAATTTTATTTTTTTGTCTCATCTTCTTACACATATTTTATTTTTTATTGTGCTTAAAGATACAGTAACAGAAGATTTACCATTTAAGCCATTTTAAAGTATACATTCAGTGCCATTAAGTACACTCACAGCATTGTGTGGGCCATCGCCGCTATTCATCTCCAGAACATTTTCATCATCCCAAACTGGGACTCTGTCCCCATTAAACATTAACTCCCTATTCCCCTCTCGCTCCTGCTCCTGCCTACCACCATTCTACTTTCTGCTCTATGGACTGGACTATTCCAGGTACCCGATATAAGTGGAATCAAACAATATTTGCTCTTTTGTGTCTGGCTTATTTCACTTAGCAGAATATTTTCGAGGCTCATCCATGTTATAGCATGCATCAGCAGAGACCAATTTTTAAAGGGCCCTAATATACTCTTGGGGAGCGACTCTTCCTAAAGGAAGGCAGGCACACCGGCTGGGCCTTAGAAGAACACATTAGTATTCAGAGCGCTGGCATGTTTTTGAGTACAGTTAGAACCTGCTCTTGAGACAGAGATTGGCTTACCAGAGGGGAAGGGCGTAGGGAGAAGGACGAAAGGGGTGATTAACATACGTGTGTGGTGATGGATGTTAAGTAGTCTTTGGGTGGTGAACATGACGTAGTCTACAAAGAAATTGAAATATAATGATGTACACCTGAAATTTATATAACGTTATAAACAAAGGTTACCTCGATAAAACAAAACAAAAAAGAATCTGCTCTTGACAGTGGTCGTCTAGCCCCGCTCCTTTGGACTCTGAGTCCCGTGGAGAGAAGGGGCTGAAGTAAGAACACAGGGGAATGCCTTCATTGTAAGTTCTGTGACAAATTAAGTTCTATAACATTGTAGGACCAGTGGTGTCACCATAGCAATGTGTGACTCAAGAAACTGAAAAGAACAAGATCATGCATAATGAATTCTATGATCCTTGGTGTACAGGGTTCTCCTCTCCCTTTACTAACAAAGACTTTAATAGGCAAGGGGCTGACCATCTCTGTGCTATTACATGTGCTGGGTATAGAAATGCTGGAAAAGTCCATTCATACTTCTTTGCATGGCCAGAAAACGATCTAGTGCTTCCCTCAAAGGTTTGAGATGAGACTAGTAGCACTTTGAGTCATTACAAGAAGTCTATGATAATCTTGAAAGACTTCTAGGATGAGTTTGCAAAATACTTGGAGACACCTGACCAAGATTTTGGTGTAACTTCTCAAAAAGAGTTTATGTTCATCAAGGATTATGCTCAACAGTCTACCATGTTTTACCATTATGTATAGTCTTTTGGCTGTAAGAGTCTGTTTCAGAGCACATGGCATAGTCTCTATCCTCGGACTTCATTAGAACAATTACCAGATATGAAATACACAGTGTAAGCATGATAATGGGGAACTGTTTTCAGGAATGATAAGGTGATCACCCCATACAAAGCAGTATATGAGTAGTCAAGTTGAAATCTTGTGTATGGTTTAATTTCCTTAAGCAGTTTCTCATAACGCATTCATCAATATATTATTCCTCCCCATTAATCCTTCAGGCTTGACCAGCCTGAAAAAAAAACTGACCTATGGAGGTGATACATAGTAAGCCAGGGTATTCGATGGTAGAGGACTCCAGCCATTCATATTTATATTACTGTAGACAAGTGTATAGAGCTAAGAGCTAAGCAAATATTCCACCACTGCATATGTAACCCACACATGTAAGGAGGCATGAAAGAGTAATGTAGTTAAACCCCATGGGGCAGCAGGTGGCTGCTTTTCCTCCAGCTGCAGTGAGGGAAGGGGTGGGGTGGTGAGTGTAGGAAGTTCCATGGTGGGAGACAGCGCATCATCATAGGAGAAATGGCTGCTGCCTGATGGGGGAGTTTTTCAGGCTGCACTCAGAATTAAAGCCATTACACCATCTGAGGACATTCACAGGCTGTGCAGAGTGAGGGCCGGTAATAGAGTCCTTTGGCGTTGGAGGGGAATTACCTCCACAGCCTTTCCTACATTTCTCGGTTCTATGAAAGGCAAACAGGGACAGAAATCACTAGAGCAATAAAAATGCTCTTAATGTTTTTGAGGCACCAAGCAGGTGGAGTGAATTTTGAGCAGTTGCAGACAGCAACTGGGAGCACTTTGAAAGCAGAAGGCCAATGGGCTGTTGCAGAACCTGCAGGAAAGTAGGTAGGCCCAAGCCAGACCCGAAGAAGTCAGCCTCCACTCCTTCAATTTCCTCCTTGCACCCTCAAATAGATTGTTCCTAGACATTTTCTCTTAAGAACTTTGTTGTTATGGACATTTTATACATATTTCTTGGTGCGTTTGTGCAAGAATTTCTATAAGACAATGTTAATTGTTTTTTGAAAGTGATTGAGCCAACATAAAAGCCAGACACAATGCATGAATCATGAATTGCGGAAAAAATGCAGAAGACATATGTGAGACAATTGGGGAAATTTGAATGTGGAATGAATATTGGGTGATACTATGGAATTATTGATAATTTTAAAAAAGTGAATGATAGTGAAGTTATGTACAAAAACGTTCTTTCCTCATTCTTTCTTAAGAGTATTTAGAAGTGAAATGCCAAGATATTCGTGGTTCATTTTCAAATGACACAGCAGAACAGTGTATATGTGGAGAGAGAAAGAGAGAGAGAGGAAGCAAATGTGGCAAAATGATGGTGGAGCATTTATGCGTGTTTGAAATTTTTCAAAATGAAAAGTTGAGAGAAGAAAAGAAAAATGGTTGAACCAGTTTGGGTCTAGTTAAGAAAACAGAAACTACTCTAGGTATTTCAAACAGAGGGACTTTCATACAAAGAATTGATTTCAAAGGCATTGGGAGGGGTGCAAGAACACAAGGAAGAAGTGGGACTGGAGGACCAAAAAGAAGAACTGGTAATACCCAGAAATCGGAAGGTGCCGGAACCCTGGAGCTCAGCCCCCAAGCCTGTGCTGGCTTTGGTAAGATGCTATTGCAGTTGGTTCCGGATCCACTGAAGAGGCACTACCACAAACAGGGCTGAAATTGCTGAAAGAGGGGCTGCCTCTGCCCAGGCTGCGGCCGTCCAGACCACCTTCCCTCCATTGCCACTATAACTTCATTGGTAACTGTCACCAATGGTCAGAGCCAGAAGCAGAAAGCTTCCCTCTTCTTCCTGCCTTCTCATCTCCACCAGTGCCTCGAACTGGCAAAGCCTCATGGGAAGCCAGCAGGCCACGGATCCTGGGAAATACATTTTGCGGACTCCAAAGCCCAGCAGTGCAGAGCAGAGCAGAGCATGGAAAGAGGATGTGGCACTCAGAGGCATTAGATAGCAATGGACACACACACCCACCAGCAGTCAACAAGAGCTCCCTCTGCACTACATCTTTGTCAGCACTTGGTATTTTCCGACTTCTAATTTTTTTAATCTGGTGGGAGTTTTAATTTGCATTTCTAATTATCCTTCATGGCTAGCTTACCTGTTTCTTCCTTGGAGAAGCTATCTCTGACTTTGATCAGTTTCTCTTGCTATACTCTGTCACTGTACTTATCCTGCCCTGTACTCATCACAATTAATAAGAACATATTTGTTTGTGAGATTATTTGGTTAACATCAGTCTGCTCCACCACTGTGTAAATTCCACCAGGGTGGGGTGCGTCTCTTGTTTTCTGCTGTATTCTTAGTGCCCAGCACATTGCCAGGCTCGAAGTAGGCACTCAGTTTACATATTGAATGGATAGATGGAGAGGGATCAGATAGGACACCAACCCTGTGTGATAGGACAAGAGGACCTGGGTTGGACTGAGAAGGGGGACATTCCCCCAGTCACTCCTAGTTAAGGGCTACATCAATCACTGGGGGTGAGGGGGTGGTTAATGCCAGAACCCCAATGAGTTGTGCCAGTCTTTATAATTTGTTTCATGTATTTTTATAATTTGTAGTAAATATTACCTGTTAACAAATTGTATGTAATTCCTTCTGGGGGAGAGTGATTCACTCACAATCAATGAGTTATGAAATCCAGAATAAAAAGAAAGCCTCCAGACACGGTTTGGTAGACAGAGGTAGCTGAACTAATTGGAGCCACATGAATGGTGACCAACCGTTCTGGTTTGCCCAGCACTGCAGAGTTTCCCCAGACACAGGAATTTCAGTGCTAACACCATGAAACTCCTGGACAAACGCAGGGATGGATTGGTCACTCTAGCTAAATACCATTTGCAGCCACCACCCTGGGCCTCCAACTGGGAAGCCCAGAAAGCACCACCTTTTATAGAACGGGATCTAACCTCGTATGAATGTGTTAACTCACATCGAATTGATGACGGTGTTAAAGATGTAGGTTAATTTTAAGAGGCCTAAGTTCACAGTGGTATTATCAGGTCTATGTTTGTGCAGGTGTGCATTTTGGAGGGATTTTAATTTATTGTTTGTATTGTCTAATATTTATACATGATATGACCAAACCAATCAATAATTTTTCAATGGATAATATTAAATATGAAAAGGGAGACATAAAGACTCTCCTAAAGAAAGAAATGAGGCCAAGAGTAAAGCACAGGAGCAATGGTAAATATGCAGTGAGGTTTTGGTCAGTTTGTGCATGGGGACCTCGTAGTTGTATAATATGTTATGGGCACCTTATAGGTCTGTCATTCAGGGGCAACGCCCATCTCTAACACCAGAAAAGGGAGCTATTGCTTGTGAGACACTGCACTTGTGTTCATCAACATATGCTGACACGGACCAAGAGTTCAGTAACTGTTTGAGTTTCCAGAAAGGATCTTCAAGCTACAGAGTCAACCTCATGAACGCCAACTCCACTGCACAATGAAGTGAATAAATAATGGCTGCTTTTTGGGGGGGGGGTAAGTCCAAGGGCTTTGTGAGGCAATTTTGTGTACGTATTATGTATATGGATTTTGCAGAACATCCAATTGACTTCGTGGATGACCATTTATTAGTGTGGTGGCAAATGCTCCAGTATTAAGAAGTCTCTCCCTCTGCGAAATTCTCTCCTCCACTGACTTCTGTTAACATCCCTTCCTCCTGGTTTTAGTTCTGCTTTTCTGGTTGCTCTTTCTTGTCCTTTGGGCTCCATTTCATCCCAAGGGACCTATGCTTGTCATCAGGGCCACTGTGTCTCTCCTTGTCCTCTTCTCACCAAACACACTCTTCCTGAGGGGACCTCATCATAGTATCATCTCTAATAGCAAAAACATGATTTTGAAAATACTCAAGGGTTCAACAGTACAGGATTGGATAAATATGGTTATTTTTTAAGTGGAATACTATGTACCATTTGATGAAAACTGCAGTGTACATTTATTGACATAGAGAGATGTTCATGGTATTGCCTAGTTAATAAACCATGATATAATATTGCATGTTTAATGCAATCCCATTTGTGTAAAAAATAGATAAATATACAGTGACACTTGAATGAATGCTCACCAAAAATACTAACAGTATTTATCTCTGGGTGGCGGGATTATGTGTGATTTAAGTATTATTTTTGCTTGTCAGCAATTTCTAGGTTTTCTACAAGGAATATATATTTCTAGGGTAATGAAAAAGAAATATATGTTGTATGAAAAAAATTCTCTTAGGATATGAATCTCAGTCAGCCAGTTGACTGTGAAAAACTCTGCAATAAATATTTAACCAATCACTTCAGATGCAGACTCAGCTCTGCTCGGGGAAGGAAGCCATGCTCAGTTACTTACTAGTCCCTCTTAAAGAGAAATTTTTCTTATTTTAATAGAGGCCCATTTCTTTTTTCTGTTTGTTTTTTTTGAAACTTGTGCTATAGAGCAGTAATAAATAGATTTTATTGTTGAACTGTTGTAAAGGGCAACCTCACTGCAAAGTGTGGGAATGTATTCAACTCATGGGAATGCAGAAGACACCAAAGCACATAGCTTGAACGCTTGATCTGACCCCGGACATATGTAACAGGTACCAGAGCTTAAAAATCTACATGAGTGTTCTTGAAGCTATGCATTCAATGATGTTATTATTCAAAACCTTTTTTGGGAAGCATTTTTTGGTCAGTGATAGTGGTTATCATTTGCTAAGTACTGACTCTATGAGACTGCTGCGTATGCATCATCTCATTCTAACCACCCTATGACACATGTGATGATCTGATTTTACAGAGAGAAGACAGTCTCAGAGAGGTCAAGCCGCTTGTTCAAGGTCAGCTGGTCAATAGCAAAGCATGTTTCAGACTGTTTTTGCCAAGCTCCAGATCCAGTGCGAAAACTTGTCCATGCTGTCTCCAGATCCACACCAACATATATCCTGTATCTGTAGCCAACCACGTTTTTGACATAAAACCTCAGTGCTCAGTTTAATCATCTGCTTTATTCTCCATATTTTGCTCAGAAAGACTTCAGAGTTGAAGATTAGCCACCAGAGGTAACACTTACAAGAATGTTCCTCAGGTTCTGAAGATCTGAATCTTAAAGAGTTGTTCCAAAAATGAAACGAGCAGCAAATCATCAGAACAGCTGTTTACCATTCCGAGGATGGCTGTGAAGAACATGTATTTGAACAAGTAATTCCAAGTTCTTGTGAAAAACAATTAGCTGTTTTCTTTAAAATTGTATCACTTTGAGAGTCTGAATGGAGTTCTTTAAAAATCCACAGCTTTGGGCCAGCCCTGGTGACCTAGTGGTTAAATTCAGCATGCTCTGCTTCGGCTGCCCAGGTTTGGTTCACGCAGACATACACCATTTTCTGTCAGTGGCCATGTTGTGGTGGTGGCTCACATAAAAAAAAAAGGAAGATTGGCAATAGATGTTAGCTCAGGGTGAATCTTCCTCAGAAGAAAAAAAGCAGCAACAAAACAAACAAACCCATAGAGACACTGGGCTCTGTCCCTCAGCAGCTGTGTGATCTTGGGCTTGTCACTTAACCTTTTTGAATCTCAACTTCACCATCTTTGAAGTGGGTCTGATGCCAATTTCATCAAAGTGTTTTGAGGATTAATGATTGGGCATGCATTCCCTCTTACCTAGCCTATAAAGTCATTCTTCATAAAGAATGAACTCTGAGTTGCTCATAGTATAAAACAGTTTTGATCTTTATACAGCTGATTAACTCACAGAGGTAGTATCTTTGAATGTAAGTTTTATACATGAAATGAGGTGCCAGGTTAACAGCCCAGGAAATCAGAAGGCTTATGTTTTTTCTGCATAACAAACTGTGAAGAAACGAATCGGGCCAGCTTTCCAGCCTCTCCACGAGTGCCGTGTGCCTATAACACACACACTGTACACACAGAATCTTCTTTGAGACACTGGGTTGCTCTCACTGAGGAATGGAATGCTAAGGATTATCCAGAAATGTTCTTGAACCTGTAGCTAAATTCTAAAATAGCCAGGTCTGTTCAGGTTAGCACTCACACAAGAATCCTGTTAAGTGCCAGACACTGAGTATTGGGGATTCAGAAATAAATAAGACCATCTCCCCACCAGGGTCCTCAGTCTTGGGGGACAAGCACAAGCAGATCACTGTACAAGTCTGTGGCAGAGTCAGGATAGAAGTTTTCCCAGAGTGTTCTGGGAGCCCAGAGGAGAGATGTTCAGCTAATTCCCATACAGAAGAGTGGGGCTGACAGATAGCAACACTATCAACAGCAATACAAACCCCAATGAAGCTCCCAAGTGGGCTTCAAGAATATAACACAGACACAGGATGGGGAGCAAAAGACTTAATTTCCCCAGAGAATTGGCCCCATTTCCCACCACCCACTTGTGTGTCACAGTGAAGGAGTTGCTTCACTGACACAGGGCTAGGGCAGCTCTGGGAATCTTCTGAGTAGAGGAAGAGCTTCACTTCCTCTGGCCTGGCACCTGCTATGAGACAGACACTGAAGGGGAGAGTGACCTCAGTGTTGCCTGTCTTCCAGAAGCTGACAATCTAGTGGAGTGCCTGAGTTCCCTGGAGATTCCCTGACAAATTACCACAAGCTGGATGGCTTAAAAGAACAGAAATTTATTCTCTCACAGCTCTGGAGGCTAGAAGTCCAAAATCAAGGTGACAGTAGGGCCATGTTCCCGCTGAGACTTTGGCTAGGATCCTTCTTGCCCCTTCTTAGCTTCTAGTGGTGGCTGCAATCCTCGGTGTTCCTCGGCTAGCAGCTACATGACTCCAATCTGCTTCCATCATCAATGGTGTTCTCCCCCTGGGTCTTCACACGGTCTTCCTATGAGGACAACAGGCATACTGGATCAAAGGCCCGTCCTACTCCACTGTGACCTCATCTTAACTAACTTTATCTGCAATGACCCTGTTTCCAAAGAACGTCACATTCTGAGGTGCTGGAGGTGAGGATATCAACATATCTTTTTTGGGAACACAATTCAGCCCATAACAAGGAGATAGGCGAATGCCCAAATGTGAGGGCATGTCAGCGCTCCTCCAGAGCCCTCCCTCCCCCGTCCTTCTCTGTGTCCCTTCTCCAGCTTCTGTGTGCCTGCAGGTGCTCTTCCTACATTTGCTGGGCTCCCTGCCTGGGAGTGCATATCCCCCAGTGCAGCCCTCAGCCCCTCGACCCAAGAGGAACAAACTCAGGTATAATTGAGACTCCAAAGCTCCCTGGGGATGAGACTGAGGCTGGGACTTTGCCTGAAATTACACCTTGTGTGGCTTCTTCTCCTTTCCTCTTCCATCCTCCATTCCCTTCCTTAATAAACCAATTGTACCAAATGTACCAATTGTACATCTAGGGGTCTGCCTCTGGGGAACCAAAGCTATGACAACAAATAACTGTAATATAAGGCAGAATAGAAAAGGCCAGACAAAGTACAGAGGAGCTTCAGAGGAGGGAGGGAAAGAACAGATTTGGATGAAGGAATTGGGAGACTGGCTGGTATATGGAGTTAATAATGCCTAAATTACAGGGCTGGCATGAGGAGCAAATGAACAAAACATATGTAAAAACCTTCTTGGCATGTAGGAGGTACTCAACTAATATTTTTCTCATTTCTCCTTTTCAAAGGGCAGATGCTTTGGCTGGGCCTGGAGAGGCACAGAGCTTGGTATGTGGAGGAAGAGGGAGCATGGAGAGGATTGTGTGCTTTTCGGAAGAGAAGCAGCCTACTTTGAGGTTAGCATGGCCTCCTCCAGCCCCTCACATTCGCAACAGTCACTGAACAGTTTCCAATGACATCTCCAAATGCACTACTCTGGTTCAAACCTGGGAAGCCAGGGATGAGAATATAGGCAGCTGGAGGTAAGGATTTTCCTCTCTTTTAGAGGGGGACAGTTCCCTAAGCCTGTACTCTTGGGATCCATCCTGCTGTGTGGTGAAAAGAACATGGATGTAGAGATGGAAAGGCTTGGGATCCTACCTCGCTCAATGATGCTGCTTCCTTCTTGGGCCTGTGTCTTGCATTGGTGAAACGAGATGGTTGGGGCTACTTGCCTTCTCTCATGTTCCGAGATCTTTCGTGAACTCTGTTCCTAGGATTGAGCTTGGCCTCAGCATGCGCAGGAAAAGTATTGCACCACATGGTCTTTTTGTCTAATGGAGAGCATTGTGCCCGCCTTTTGAAAAATTATTCTGTTTTATCAAGTTCGTCTTCCAATTCTTACTCTCTCTGCCTCCTCCCCTCTTTGGCACCTCATTGTCCTCCTCTCTAATCTCCTCCTCCAGTTGGGACTAAGAAGAATCATTTAGAATTGTAGACCAACTGTTGATTACTTGTTAGGGTGAAGGAATTTAGGTTAATTTATTGCCTATTATAGATATTTGAAAGTAAAACCCTCTGACTCTCTGTCCCTCCTCTTAAAGAAATTTAAAACATCCACAAGCAGGCAGGTATGTCCTTTATTTTAATTCAGCAGATTTGCCGTTTTTTCTAAAATCACACTTGGATCATCCAACTGTGAGTTGTTGCCCCTTCAGTGGTCTGGAGCCCTGACACCTGCTGGTGGGGGAGCAAGAGCTATAGCTCTAGGACCCGGCACCCATCTTGCTTGGACTTGGGATGGCTGGGCAGCCCTCTCTCTCTGAAGCCTCTCGTTCCTAAGTCCCTACTCTTTGAGCTCAGACTGGGAGAGCCCAGGGGGCAGTCCTCACCCTTTTTCACCATCTCTAAACTCTCTGATTCTGGGAATGCAGACAGAGCCTTTCTGGAAGCGCTCTTTCCCTCCCATGCTACTGAAGCTGGGTAAGAGCATTCTCGATTTCTGGGGAGGCACCCATACAACCTCCTGGTCCCAAGTTTCTGCTCTCTCAAGCCCTGTGCCACTCAGGACAGCACAGAAAGGAAGCAGAGAGCAGTTGACTCTGCTGCTTAAGGACATCTCAGGGAAGAGGGAGGTCAAGGGAGGCGCAGAAAGAGCCTCAATTCTGAGACCACACTGTGCAGGAGCCGAATCCTGTAGCTTATAAGAGAAAAGCTTCTCAATATTGATGCTGCCTGTAGTTTCAATAAAGTAAGGAGATGACAATTATAAAAACGTACGCTGGGGGCTGGCCTGGTGGCGCAGCGATAAGTGTGCACGTTCCGCTTCAGCTTCTCATGGTTCGCTGGTTCAGATCCCGGCTGTGGATATGGCACTGCTTGGCACGCCATGCTGTGGTAGGCGTCCCACACATAAAGTAGAAGAAGATGGACATGGATGTTAGCTCAGGGCCAGTCTTCCTCAGCAAAAAGAGGAGGATTGGCAGCAGTTAGCTCAGGGCTAATCTTCCTCAAAAAACAAACAAACAAAAAAAGTACGCTGACTGGAAAAATAATCCTGCTCTTTGCCACTTATGTTAGTATCAATCCAGTTATACCAAAATGCCCATACAACATAATGATACTCATGTATATTTTTAAGTGTTTTGGATTAATGTGACTTATACTTAACTCTCTTTCTATATATACTCAGCTTTCTGTTGCTATTCAGTTTTTTTCCCTAGGTTCATTGAAGTATAATTTATATATGACAACATTCCCCCAAGAAATAGAGCATTTTCATCATCCAAAAATGTTTCCTCCTGCCCCTTTGTGATCAAGCCCCTTCCCAAATTCCTGGCCCAAGGCAACCATGATCTGCTTTCTGTCACAATAATTTACCTTTTCTAGAATGTCATAGTATTAGGATCATACCATATTTGCTCTTTGTGTCTCACTTATTTTATTTAGTAGGAAGTTTTTGAGACCCATGCATGTTGTCTGATTTAATATTTTCTTTCTTTTTATTGCTAAGTAGCCTATTTCATGGCTACATCACAATGTATTTAATCTATCTATCAGTTGATAGATATTTGGGTTGCTTCCAGATTGGGGACCACTACGAGTAATGCAGATATATGCATTCATGTACAAGTCTTTGTATGGGCACATGTTTTCATTTCTGTTGGGCACACCCAGGGCTGACTTCATGGGTGTGCAACATGTGCAATGGCACTCAGAAGGGCCCTCCACTTGGTTTAACGTTCTGCTTTGCTGTTGTAGGGGAGGAAGAACTAGTCCTCTACCCTCGAGGTCCTTCTGGCTGGGCTAAGAACTAAATTGACATGAGAAAGAATAACAGGAGAAAATAAAACGAAACTTAACAACATGCATACATGGAGAAACCCAGGAAAGTTGAGTAACTCCCCAGAATGGCTGAAGCCACCACCTTTAATATCATCTTCAGCTAAAGACAAAGGAGGATATTGGGGGTAGTGGTTTGGGACTTCAAAGGGGAGGAAGGTAGTTTACATGGAGATGGAAAAGCAAATGTTTGCTAAACCAGTGTTTGCTGGGCTATCTATGACAGTGGGACCCAAAAGAGATCTTTTGATAAAATGACCCTTGCTAGATGCTTTTCTGTCTATCATACCTAGAATTATCTTTAGTGATAGCTCCTTCCTGGATAGTGATAGTGATAGGCGCTTCTATCTTAAATTCTTTTTAGGCAGTTAGGGGGAAGGTCAAAGTTTCTTTCGAAGAGTAAGAGTCTTTTGTCCTTAAAAATAATTAAGCCAAGCAGACACATTTTGGGGTTGCCAATTCTGATCCCCCACACTGTCTTGAGCAGTTGTATCATTTTGCAACCCCACCAGCAATGTATGAGAGTCCCAGTTGCTCTGCATCTTCATCAGTTTCTTTTGCTTTCTACCATAATTATCTCTTCAAACCTTTAAAATTAGAGGAACAATTAGTACGTTGTGAGAGTCTTATCTATGAACAACCTTTGCCCTACCTCTCTCCTTTGGACTTTGGCTTCCATAAGTTAATAAGAAGCTGGATAACTGTTGGGGATAGGAATAACAGAATTCACAGAATCATAAATTTATACAGTCATGGTCCTTTCTTTGTTCTCACGCTGACATTGTCATGCTGTCTAACATCTACAGTTGTACATTGGGAATTTAGGCATAGGAATGTTTTCCAAGCAAACAGACCAGGAGAATTAAACTGATTTTTATCTGTGACCAACAGTAACTCTGAAAAAGCTGTTAGAGTTGTCCTATAAGAATAACATGTGTTTGCCACAAGGCTAGCTGTCTTCTAACTTAATAAATAAACAGAGTTAAAGAGATAGCCCCTTTTCAAGAACAACTTCTCCTCCAACAATGTAGCCAGCACCAGACTATGTGTACTGTGTCTTTGTGACAGAATCATGTTCATTAGAATAAAGACTTCCCGAAATCCACATACATCACATGTAATTCTTTATTCTTATCTAAAAGTCAGCTACCCTGTTCTAGAAGAAATTAGTTTGATCTGACAGGCTGTGCTTTTCAAAAAACTACATTTGCTGTGGTCACACTGTGATTTTGTAGGTATTTCCATAAAGTAACTAAAATATAATTTATAATATGAGCCATTTTCTTCATAACAAAAGATGACTACTACATTTTCCTCGATTTCTTAAAATACCATGAAAGAAAAACTTCAGATCCTTATGTGTACTGGTAAATATAACACTCTGGCTTTCACTTTTGGGCATATTTTAAGTGCAGCAAGCTGTTGTAAAGTAATAATGAACAAACTTAAGAAATAGGTAGACCTATATAAAAGAAATGCTAAAATTCACTGAGGCAAAAAAAACAAAAAAGAAGAAGAAGAAATGGAGAGACATCACTTTCAAGGATAGGAAGACTAAAGCTGTCTCTTTCCTGCAGTTTACAACAAGTTTAAAAAGATTCCAATTAGAACCCCAAAGGATTTTGGGGGCAATTGACAAACTCATTCAAAATCTATCAACAAGAATGAATAGAAGGAAGAACCAAAATAATTTTGAAAAAAGAATACTCACAAAGGAATATTTATGTCAGTAGATGTCAAAACATTTCATAGAAAGTGCTTGGTCTCACTGAGAAAACTCTATTTTTTGTTTATATGACCACACAGGGTTTGGTAAAGATAATAATAAATGTTTGAGCAGAAATGTGATGAAATGGGTGTATATTTTTTACTTTTGAACATTTCAATAAGGGAAACTGAACTATAGCCTGTTCTGGTTGGGCTGGATTTTTTCCACAGGGTCAAATTTATTCCAATATTATCTTTGTGTGAACATCATGCCTTCCGTCAGGATGGTCTCTACTGGCTGCCTGAAAGTGACACAGAGCTTTTAATATTAATAACGGGGCTCAGTATCTTTCCATTAGTGCATTCCTTATAATGCTAGGATGTTCCACTTGGTTCCAAGAGCAGATGGATACTGAGAGCATTTAAATGATAGAAAAACAAGTGTTATTATTGATATCTAGATTAACAGACAGACTTAGTGAATCACTACAACTGTGTCCATAAGCATCCGTCATAATTTCTGGCATCTCATTTTCATATTAACTGGAATGAATTTCTTCTAAAATATAATAGAATCGAAGATGAGAGGAGAAAAAATTGACTTATTGATGGAAGGGGAAATAATCCCCCCCATAAAGAATTAGGTAACTTTTTAATTTAAAGTTCCAGTATGTGAATAATGTGGATATTTCCCCAGAGTGACCTTGATTGGAATTCCCACCCAGTCTGAGATAGCTGGGAAAAGGCAGAGGTACATTTTTCATAGCTCCATACTGGCGGCTCCCTCATCTCTCCTTGCTTTCCATGGCATAGTGCTGGTTGGGTCTAGGGTTCAGCGCACCAATCAAGGTTGCAGATAAGGAGTGACACCTTGCCCTGGGCAAGAATGACTCAGCACTATGACTTCATTTATAGGATATTAAGGTAGCTAGTCACACGTTGGTGGAAACACTTATTTTTAGAACTATCCATAACATCATCATCTTCATGTTCTACTTCCCTCTGGGTCTCCCACCCCCTCAACCCCAACCTCATTTCCAGGCACTGGTCTGCCGAAAATGCGAGGCTGGCTTCTTCCTACACAGCCTGCCAGGTTATCTGTGTATTCTCAGGTGTATATAAGAATGCATATTCATTCATTTGACATTTATTCAACACATCTCTTCTGAGTGTGGGTATTGCAATATCTTGGTCAGGAATAATCTCTTCCTTTCCCATAGCATCAATGCTGATCAGTTCCAAATTTATGTCTCCAGCCCTGACATTCCATCATATTTCAAACCTGTACATCCTGCTCCTTATGGACCATTGGTTTATAAGCTAGAAATCTGGGAATCATTCTAAACTCCTCTATATATCTAATCTCTTGTATCCAAGTCACAAAGACCTGTTATTCTACCTGCTAAATACTTCTCAAATCCATCTCTACTTCTCCATCTTTACTGCCACTAACTTGATCTGGAAACCTTCATAATGTCTTGCTTGTAATGTACTAATAGCCTTCTACCTGGCCTGCTAGTTCTTGTTGTGTATCTTTTCAACCTGATATTAATCTCGCTTCCAGGATGGTCTCCCTAAGATGCAAACAATTACATCACTGCTCTATTTAAAATCCTTCGGTGGCCCCATTATCAGCAGGGCGAAAGGCCCATCTGAGCACGCCATGTGCCACCCTCAGGAGCGGGCACTTGCTTACTCTCCTAGCTGCAGCTTTTACCACTCCCAGTTCACAACGTCCTTTCTGGCCATACTGAATTACCTACAGGTCCCCAAATAGGCCTTGCTCTTTTATACTTTGCACCACTGCACATGTCCCCGTGAAGTGGAATAGCCTTGCTCCTGTGTCTGTCTGGTGAACTCCTATCCACTCTTCCACATTCAGCTCAAACTTCACGGCCTCTCAGGAACCTTCTCTGACCTTCCAAGGCAGATGTGCCCCACTGACACTTTGTTGTTCAGGGATAATGAGACAGAACTAGGAGGGGTACATGTGCAGCCTGGCCAGCAGGCTTTGACTCCTTTTTGCTGTCTTGCCTCCTCCAAAAACTGAGGGTGGAGGAGGTGTTTGGCTAAGTTAGATGGGACCTGAGAGCTTCACTACTGACCTTGGGGTCCCTGGGTGCCCCGTTGTGATCCAACTTGGAGTAACATGGCCTTGGGGGTTATGCATTACACAAAGATATGTATCGCCTCTGCTTTTGTAGGAGGTAGGATACAAGCTTACACAATACACTTACAAATCCATTATTTTGTTAATCATTATTTTGAGCTGATTAGAAAAAAGAATTTTGATTTTATTTTCTGGTATTTTGCATATTCCGAGAGGGAGTAGCGAGCATCTCCTGGTGTTCAGTGTGGGATAAAGGAGCCCCCAGTCAGGGTTTTCTCCTTCTCCACCTCAGCACGTCTATCCTAACACTTACCCTTTGTATTTGTTCACATACCGCTTTACCTGTGTTCCCTGAGAACGCGGGCCTCTCACATTGGCTTTTCCCTCCTAGGTACACTGCCTGGTACACGGTGGGTGCAAGATAAAGCTTGTCTTATTATGTAATTACAATAATAAAATAATAGAGTTTCTCTTATTCCATCACACGTAGCCTTGCTATGTTGCCCTTGATGTTAAAGTGGCACTGAGGATAGAACCATGAAGGTTTCTCTTGGATTTCCAACACCTACACATTGCTTAGGCATCACTTCATCGTAACACATCTCATAAGAGACACAGGAAGGCAATGACAGTCCTTGCGTGTGTTGAGGCATGCGGGATAGTTCTGTTTGGCCATTAGCTGATGCTGCAGTTACAGGTGAAAGCCACCAGATGGCTTAAGGAAATGAATTTATTTCCAATCGAGATTTGAGCTTAGAAATCTGGGACCAAAAAAAGCATGATTGGAGGGAGATCAAAAGGCTTTCTGTAGTGAACCCCAAATAACCAACAAAACCCACTGATGAGTATCACCTGATGTCAGGAGTGGATTTGTGGAGGTTTTGCAATCTTATAGTGAAAAACATTAAACTGTGTACCGTCCTTCCAGTGTCTACATGCTTTAAGAATTACAGAATAATTACTGAAATTCAATTCAATTACACAAATATTTATTGAATGCCTAAGTCCCAATTAAACCTTATGAGAGGCTTATTGAAGCATATGCCACATAAAGCACAGCTTACTAAACATGGAAAAATATCCAGTAGATTAGAAGTAAAGATGGGTGTCCTTCCTCTTTGTGTGCACGAGTGCTCATTACCGTTTCAAGGAGAAATGCTGGTGGCGAAATAATTGTGACCTAGAAAATTTTTGCATATTACCTGCAGGCAGAATAGGTAAAAGACAAAACAAAATAAAGCAAAAATCTAAGTGACTACAGTATCTATAAATGAAAATGTATTTTATATGCTATTTGTATACAAAAACCAGAGTTGAAATTGTTAGATTAGATTAAAACATTTTAATGAGGTAATTTAAAAATAAACCGATATATAAAGTGATCTGGGAGGATATGTACCAAGAGTAGAAGATGTTCAAGGGGCTCTTTTATTTTATATTCTAGATGCTCTGTATTGTGTGAAGTTTTTGGAACAAGCACGTTTATGTATAATTTTGGAATGTAGAGAATGAAATATAAACCCAGTTAAAGAAAATTCCATTCACTTATTTGAGAAATATACTATAGGGTAGGCACTGGGAAGGAAGCGTAGCTCAAAGATAGAGTTGTGAATTAGAGATCTTAATTTCTGTTTATACTAACATTGAGATAGTCAAATTTGTTAACCTTTCTAGACTATTAAAAAATTATGTCCATCTGCAATGCCTACTTTTTAATATATATATTTAAAAGGTCCTTCAGAAATATTCAATATCAGATCATTTTTAAACTTCTGAACAAAAGTTGAAGTAGTTACAAAAGAATTCAGCAAAGATTTCTGAGGGTCTAACAATTTAAAAATATTTATTTTGCTAATGAGAATTTAATTAAAGAAAGCCAATAAATACTCCCCCTTCAAACATACCCTAAAATTGGACAATTAACTTTTTTTTTTTTTTTTTGCTGAGGAAGATTTGCCTTGAGCTAACATCTGTACCAATCTTCCTCTATTTTGTGTGTGGGTCATGGCCACAGCATGGCTGCCGATGAGTGGTGTAGGCTGAACCCAGGCTGCCATGGGGCTGGCCCTGACAATTAACTTTAAAAGCATTAATTTCTTCTGAAGGTGCAGAAAGTTTTCTGTATTGGATAAAGTAGACATTTGTCTTCCTATTCAGAGTATGAATAAACCAAAGGAGATAAAACTCTAGCTTAACTAGGTAACCTGGTATTTGAGATTAACAGAAAAAAGTTGAACTGGTTAAGATAGTTTACTTATTTTTTCTTTTTACCAATCTACAGTTCATCTTTGGACTAATCATTTTTTGTTAAATAAACTGTTTACTTTCTGATTACAAAAGTGATACATGTACACTTAGAAAATTTTTAAAATAGAAAAGTGTAAAGGAAGAAATAAAATATAAAAATCACTCCCAGTCCCATTACGGAGAGAAAACTGCTGTCAGCATTTTGGGTAATTTTCTTTCATTCTTTTTCCTGTGAATCTAAATATGACATACATATAACTGCATGTTGAGGGAAATCTCACCTGTTTTGCTAGAGTTGACAAAGAAGACCCAAAGCTTAGGACAGAGAACCACCAAGTACCCCATGGTTGAAAGAGATCTTCACACAGTTGGGCTCAAACTGCTCTCCCAGAGTTTATTGAATGACCCAACCTCTCCAGTGTCTATAAGCAAAAGGTTGATGGAAGGGGCAAAGGAGACGCATCAGAGTCTAAAACGGTCCTCCCCACGGGGAGGACTCCACTATCCCTCCTTCCAAAGCCAAAGGGACTATCGTCACTTTTCCCCTGGGGAAATGCTGCTAACGTCCTGTCCTTGTAGATCTGTTCTGGACTTTTCCTAGCAGGGAAAAGGAGAATGGAGAGATGAGGCAGGGTTGAGAGAAAAGTGGTCCCACTGTTTGGCAAGGAGAGCATGGACAAGCTCCTCTGGGACAAAACGACAGCTTGGAAGGCAACTTAGCTTGATTGAACTTGCCTCTACAATGCCCAGGAGGGTTTCCTAGGGGCCAGGGAGTCCTACCAGCCAGATACCACAGACTAAACCTCTGGGCCAGGAGCTGGAGAGCATTTCTGGCCGTGGAGCTGCCCTGTCAAGGTGCCACGCCATGAAGAGGCTCACTTGAGCACTCGATCAGAGCATCTGCAAGTGATACTGCCACCCGGCGGCTTTTATGCCTGTGGGTGTGAACCTGAGAAGCCAGTAGAGAAACCTTCAGAGAATCACACTGGCGGTCCCTTTGGGGAAAGGCATGTCCCATTTCTTCCATCCTTCTTTTCATTCCCCAAACCTAAAAGAGCTTGATCCCAGAAAAGGGAGAAGGTAGAACGAAAAGTGGATCTTTCCCTCTTCTTGTCTTTCGGGAGGGAAGCTGGATTCACACTGGGCTGAGTGGGGAAGGGAGTCAGAGAGTATTCAAGTAGATATGAGTGAAGTCTCCTAGTAAGGACTGACCCAACTGAGTTTCAATAACTGGAAATGAGCAGAAAGCTCAGGAACCCTCCAGACAAGGAGGGAAGGAAGCTGTTGCCTAGTACATTATGAGGTAGTTTGTTTTCTCCTTTACACTTCAAAATGTTTCAAGGAACTGTATTAGTTTTATAATGAGAAACTAAAGAAAGTTAGTTAACCGTGTTTATATCCTCTAAGTTCAGACTATTCAATAAATGAATTACAAAAGTGTTACTATTTTTTCTGAATTAAAAAAATACACATAAAAGAAGGAATATAAAAGAAGGAATGCAGTAGAAAATGGAAATTGCCTATATTTTTGCCATCCAGAGATTATTAACATCTTGTTGTATATTCATCCAGGCTTTTAAAAATTCTCTCTCTCACACACACATATACATTTAAAAATAATGAAACTCTAAAATAACTGTATTTCGTTAAAATAACATGTTGAAGAAGAAAAGATGTATTGTATCCTGGGGCAAAAGTGTCCCCAAGAAAGATATGATTAACTGACTGAATTCTCTTTATATGAGTAGTTAACCGAATTATTGTTGCTAACTAATAGTTAAATGAGTAAGTTATCTGATAATTAAGCTTTAAAAAAACCTACGTAAATCAGCTTTAAATTAGGTCCCCGCCACCACGCACTGTTTCATTCACTGGACACGCACTTACGGGAGGTGTTGTTTCCTGGACTAAAACCCAGACAGTCTAGTTTGTCAAACCTGGACAGCTCGGCAAGGCCACCTTTCGACTCGGGGTGAACTGGGTGAACCACCTACCACCTGACATGTCTGCCAAGTGCCCTTTCAGCTTAAAGAGTTGGTGATTCAATGAATTCAGAGAAGTTGTGACTTTACCCTTCTCTCCCTTCAGCCTCACAGAGGAGAAAAACTGGGACATTAAAGAACTGTCAAAGGCCACAGAAGTGGTTAATCCAAAACTGGAATTACAGGATTGTTAGAATCCTTTTTTGTACTCATTCACTCTGCCATTTATTCATTTAATCAACAAATGTTTATTTAGTCCCTCCAATGGCAGTCCAGGGCTCCGGGCTTGTCATGTCTTATAAAAGATAATAATAACAACAATAAAAGCTGTTAGGCATTTGGCACTACATTGAGTGTTTTCACTTAGAATACCTTGTTTAATGTTCATATAACCTTAGCTAGCACTTAGAGAAGAAAAAGATAATGTTGATAAATTATAGTATTCTTAAAAAACATTCTGGGATGGGGGAGAGACAAATAGGCAGAGCACAGAGGATTTTTACGGCAGTGAAAATACTCTGTATGATAATATTATAATAGATATATGTCATTATACATTTGTCCAAATCCCTAAAATGCACAACACCAAGAGTGAACCCCAAGGTAAACTACATACTTTGGGTGATTATGATGTGTTAATATTGATTCATCATTGGCAAAAAATATACCATTCTGGTGAGTGATGTTGATAATGGGGGAGGCTATGCATGTGTAGGAACAAGAGGTATACGGGAAATATCTGTATATTTCTCTTAATTTTTTTATAAACCTAAAACAGCTCTAAAAAAATAAAGTCTTTGAAAAAACATTCTAAAGAAATATCTGCACTGCTATGTTCATTGCAGCCATCCTAAATGGATAAAGAAAATGTGATATATACATACAATGGAGTATTATTCAACCTTCAAAAGGAGGGAAGTTCTGGCATTTGCTACAACGTGGATGAACTTGGAGGATGTTATGCTAAGTGAAATAAATCAGTTATGGAAAGACAAGTACTGTGCAATTCCACTTATTTGAGCTATCTACAATAGCCACACTCTTGGAGCAGAGAATAGAATGATGTTTTCCGGGGAAAGGAGGGAAACGAGGAGCTGTTGCTCAATGGGTACAAACTTTCAGTTATGCAAGATGAATAAGCCCTAAGGATCTGCTGTACAACATAGTGGCTACAGTTAACAATACTGTATTGTGCATTTAGAAATTTATTAAGAGGGTAGATCTCACATTAAGTGTTCTTACCACCCAAAAACAAAACAAAATAAAACAAAGCAAAGGGACAGAAGAAATTCTTGGAGGTGATGGATATGTCTATTACCTTGATTGTGGTGATGCTTTCACAGGTGTTTGCATACGTCCAACCTCATCAAATTGATCCTTTAAGTACGTGCAGCTTTTTGTATATCAATTATTCCTCAGTAAAGCTGTTAAGACAAACAAACAAACAAACAAAAACCATTCTACCTGCATCTTTTGGGGGCTTCTGTGATGTGTGTGCGTGCATCTGTGTGCATATGAAGGAGTTTAATTTATGTACTAACCGGAGAACACTTAGATAACAAAACAAGACATAAGTCCTCTTTGCATCAAGACCCACTAGACATTGAGGAGAAGTGGGGACGAGGGACTTCTGCAGTTGGCACAGGAGATGCTGTGAATGATTCATGCATTCATTCAACCAATACTGGCTGAGTGCTTACTAAGTCCTCAACACTGAGTAGGCACTTGGGACACAATAAAAAGCAAAAAATGGACACATCTTGACTTCCTTGAGCTTACTATCTAGTAAGAGATTTCAAATGGTCACAGAAATAAATGTATATAATAATCATAGCTAATATTTACTGAGGACTTCCTATATGTCAGACACGATTTCAGGCACCTGTCCTGTATTCACTTTTTAAATCATTGCCAAGAAAAAATAAAAACAAAACTGAAAAACCCGTGAGCCAGGGGCTACTATTATCACCCCCAATTCTATTTCTTATAGGGACCCTAAGGAAAGGTTGGTGGTCATACGAGATCATTCCTTGGGAGAACTAATCAAGCCTGGGGGTCGAGGAAGATTGAGGAAGGATTGCCAAAGGCTGCCCTGCCTTACAGGGTGGGCAGGGTACTCACTAAGCAATAGGGAAGTGCTGGAAGGGTACTGGTTTGGGGTACTGGTGAATTGTTAGTAGTAGACAAGAGAGTGGAAAATGAACATTTATGAAGTAGTTGCTACTTTCTATAGCTGGAAGTCTGTGCAATACTGAACCCTATTCCTGAATCATTCTCTGACCCAACTCGAGGATACTGATCCTGAGTTCCTTAAAGGCCGGGGGGGAACAGATAGGAAGTGCATCAGACTACCTATAGGGGGATCTAATTAAAATGAGGTGACCCCTGAACCTAGGGAGTGGCAGCAGCATGGGGTTGGCAGTGTCAGATGCTCTGATGGTGGCAGCAGGAGAGTGGCATCTGTGGTGGCAGTGGGAGGACACTAGTGACAGCTGAGGCAAGCTCACAAGTCACCTGGGACTCTGCCAGGGAAAAAGCTCTGAGCTATCTCTTATTGGATGCTTCCAAAGGCCAGCGTGGCTTGGGGAAGTGAGTCACACACCTGAAAGTTTCCCTGCATATTCTCTTACAGCATCCTTGACGCTCTCTGGTTTCCAAGCATTCAGCGTGTTGCTGCCTGTGTTGTCTGCTGAGCACCGCCACCACTCAAAATTTTAAGATTCCCCTGAGGGGGTTTCCATTTTTCCACTTTCAACCATTGAGCTCTTGCTTCATGTGCTTCACCCTCTACAGCTTTTGGTCTCGTTCAAGATGTGCTTGGTCTAGGAAGATGAACTACTGAAAATCAGAGCTTAATTTAATTGGACATACAGCAAATAACACGTGGATTTTAAAAAATACATGTTTTCAAAGTTGCAGTTGTAATTCCTGAAAATAATGGATTAAGACAAAGAGAAATTTTGAATTATCCAGATTTCGGAACCCAGATTTTGAAGGTCCAACAGATTCTATCAGATGCCATTATATATACATTATATATATACTGTACTTTCTAGCTCTTTGTGTGATTTCTGGTTGTGTTCCAAATCTCTTTAGATTCAGCAAGGATAGCTGTGGATAAATTAACACTGAGCCAAGTTTTGGTTTTAGATTCAGTGTGTGGCCTGGAATGGGTGAGGACAGTTGAGAGTATTGTTAGGCCCCAGGGGCACTCGAGGCATGTTTATGAAAGGCTAGGATAGTGGGTGTGGGTATCCATTAGAACAGTGGTTCTCGAAGTTTCGTGCCTGGACCAGCAGCATTAGCATCACCTGGGAATTTTGTTAGAAATCCTAAGTCTCAGGCCTCCCCCAAATTCCTATATCAGGCGCTCTGAGATGGGGCCCAGCAATCTGTGTTTTAACAAGCCTCCAGGTGATTCTGATGTATGCTGAAGTTCGAGACCCACTGAGCTACTCAAAGCCATAGGGGCTTAAATAAATGGAAGTTCATTTCTCACTAATGTATTGGTCTATGAATAAGGAGTGTAGGGGTGAAATGGCAGCTCGATGATGTTGGGGACCTAGGGTCACTCTATCTGGTCACTCTGCTACTCTCAAAGTGTGGCTCCCCTCTCATGGTCTGCAGTGGTTACTCCACTCTGGCTTTTCAACTCAAGTGTCAGCCAGCGAGAAAGAAGGGCCAGGAGAGCATGCCTCTTCCTTTTAGGGTCATGACCCAGGAACTGTACACATTACTTCTACGCCAATCGTACTAACTGTCAGCTACTCACATGGCCCCAATTAGTCATCTTGACCTGATAACATGGGACCAATTACAACCTAGGGTGGGAGTGGAGTTTCTATCATTGAATGAAAGGCAGAATGGATATCAGTAGATAACTGGTAATCTTTAGGAAGAACCCTGAAGGAAAGTTTTACCTTTTCCCCCAAATCACTCCATTCTGTTTCCCACTTAGATCTAAACTTCTAAGTAATTGATTAAGAGCAGAAGAATTTATCAAAGTAAGATCTAGCCAACTCAATTTTTGGTAAAGAAATGATCTTGAACTTGGGGGTGAGGGAAACTCAGGTTTGAATCCAGGTTCTTCTTAGTAGCTCTGTTTGCTTGGGCACCTCTCTGAGCATGTGTTTCCTCACATATGAAACTGTGAAAACAGGTCAGAGTGAAGGTCAGAAATAATGCATATAAAGCTCATAACATGGTGACTGGAGGTTAATGGGTGCTCAACAATTAGTAACTATTGCTATTATTGTTCTTTCTATTTTTCTATTAAAACTCAGTAAAATAACCCATGCAATTAATTAAAATGCTTAAGACAGCTTTTTACATTCTACAGATAGACCATAAATAAGGCCACATAGTTTTAAGCATGAGAATGTAGTGCCACATTAAGCTTTCTATTTATTTATTTATAAGGGTGTCTCTACCTGGTTAAGTGGATTTTTATGAACAGGCCAATAAAAGCCTTATCTAAGGTGGAGTCTGCCAGGGCATCCCGCAGTTATGGATGGTTTCATAAAGAATAGACATAAGGGCTGGAACGCCTCTTGGAGGGGACAAAGCCTCACCTTTTACACAATTTGTCCTTGAGTTCATCTTCCACACCTGTGACGGCTCTTTCTTTCAGTCCTGGTGCATGGCCCTCCATATCTATGATCTGCAACCCCAGAGGTTAAGGATATGGTCTTCCTTCTTGAAACCCCCACAGCCCTTTGTCCAGGGCTGTGCTACAGAGCACCCTGTGGCCTGCCTTTTGTGGTGCTGCAGCTGGCTGGGTGTAGGATGACTCTCCACCATGCTGTGTGCCCTTGGAGTCCTGGAAAGGCCTCACTGTTTGGTGTGTGCCATCTGGTTGGTGCCTTGCGTGTGGCGTGAGTTCTACAGTATTTACTAAGCAAATGAGGGTTTCAGCAGAATCTGCATGTAGGGGCAATACAAAAAGCACCTTTAAAGCAGTGCCTCAAAAAATCATTTAACATTTGTAATGGACAAGCAGGTATGTTCTCAATAATTTAGATAAATGTCATACCTCTACCTTATACAACAATTGGTTTCTCAATGCTTACTAATTGAAAATGTTTTTATGTATTATCTGACTTTACAGGGAGTAGGTTTTCCTTCCTTAGTGTTTTTTTTAGTAACCCTGGCACATAGATGGTTTTATGACAGAAAATTAATTGACAAAATAAATTGGCACTGAAGTTCCTAAGTTTATAGGAAGGTTTCAGTATGTTATTTGGCTCATTTTATCGAGATGTATACAATTTAATATAATGATGGAGCTTAGAAATGGAGTGGTGACACAATTTTATAAATTCTTCTGGAGAGACACTTCTTGTCCTCCTCTTTGCTGAGCACTGGTCCCCAGGTCCTCAGATTCTTCGCCAGTCCATGTGGACATTTCTAAGATCCCACCCCTAGTTCATCCAAGGGTGGGAGGAAGGGATAGGACACGGCCTTCTCTCTCATCCCTTTGGTCATGTCTTCCACCCTTTCTATTTGACCTGGGGAGAGATGGCTTGCTACGATTTGTGATTAGGCAAGTTGAGTGGGAAGAAGACGGATGGAGCCTCTGGGAAAAAGAGCAAAAGCTACTTGTTAAGGGCTGATTTCTATGAACTGGGGTGGTAATGGCTGGAGGAGGCTGGAAGGGAACTTCCATGGATGGAAGGCCTATTCTACGCCAAGGGCTATCACATACTTGCATTTCAAGGGCCAGAAGAATTGGGAAAAATATTTTGAGAGCCAGCACAGGCTGTCCATCTTAGATTTTGCCAAATAAGGGTCTTAGAGCAACAACTGCTCTCTCTCATCACCACAATATGGGAAGGAAGGACATTTTGACACCAGAAAAAGTCAGCAGTACCTTATTTTAAAATAAAGAATAGTTTTTCAAATTGAATATATTTAGCATTATAAAAAACTTATTGCATTATTTTTTTTTTCCTCTAATTTTGCCATTTTGTTGTAGACTGGTACCATACAATGTTTCGTTTGTTTACATGCTATCTTAGTAAGTGGGTAGCCTCCTGACTCCTGGCCTGGGTAAACACTCCTTCTGTATCCTTTGATAGATCACATGTAATGAGGCTAAAATTTAAACAACATGACTCAGATGTACGAAAAATGTTAATTGCCCTATTTTCTGTAACTGATCTCATCTTGCTCTCATCATTCCTAATGATGGAGGAAAACACTTGATCTTGACAAATAAAAGTGGCTTTTGGGTAGCTTTCAGTTTTAAATAGCCTATTTGGGTCACTGCTCAGTCTTTTGGATTCTGCCCAGGGCTTCCCCCACGCCTTTCTCCTTTTCAAGATGGCATCTGGGTACAAGGAGAGCTTACACGTCCTCTGGTCTTGTGGCCTCCCACTGAGGTGTCTCTCAGCCTTGGTCTCTGTCCTCAGTGTAACTGCATTGGTGAGGCTTAGACTCCTGGCCACTGAGCTCCTGCACTGCGGAGACATAGTTGCTCCTGCTCCATGCTTGAGCATCATGCTGGCTCCACTACTGATGACCGAGGATTTTGTTGTTGCATCCAGTCACAAGGTCTCAGTACTTGGGTCTCCGTGCCCCAACTCCAGGCTTTATTGGGGTCATTGGTTCTGTCAGTCCGTCCATACCCCCAAACCCCTTGGGAGACCTGGGAGTGCTCGCCTGCTCTCTCCACACTCAACATGATGGTGCAGGATCCTGTGAGCCTGCCCTCAGGTCCACTAGCCATGGCCCTGCCCTCAGCCATTGTTCCTCCTCTGTGCCCACATCACATTGCCTGCCCCGACAAATTTAAGTCTTCTGAAAGGTTTATAGTCTCTCTGACCATGGCTTTCAAACTTTCTTTTACCATAAGCTACACTAAGAAATATATTTATGTCTAGATAACAGTACACACATACACACAGACAGTACACACATATGTATGTAAAAGAAACAAAGACACTCCCAAATTATATTTATCCTTACTCCTTGTGGATGCACTCTTATATTGTCTAATCTAGTCTACTCTAAGTCACTTCAAAAAACATGTTGATCTATTGGACTAAAAGGCTTCTACAAAGCAAAGGAAACCATGAACAAAGCAAAAAGACAACTCACCAACTGGGAGAAAATATTTGCAAATCATTTATCAGACAAGGGGTTGACCTCCAAAATATATAAAGAACTCATATAATTCAACAACAAAAAAACAAATAACCCAATCAAAAAATGAGCAGAGGATATGAGCAGACATTTTCCAAAGAAGATATACAGGTGGCCAACAGACATGTGAAATGATGTTCAACATCACTAATTATTAGGGACATGCAAATCAAAACTACAATGAGATAGCACTTTAATCTGTCAGAATGGCTATAATTACCAAGAGAAAAAACAACAAATGTTGGAGAGGATGTGGAGAAAAAGGAACCCTCATACACTGCTGATGGGAATGCAAACTGTTGCAGCCTCTATGGAAAACAGTATGGTGATTTCTCAAAAAATTAAAAATAGAAATGCCATATGATCTAGCTATCCCACTACTGGGTATTTATCCAAAGAACTTGAAATCAATGACCCAAGATATTTATGCACCCCTCTGTTCATTGCAGCATTATTCACAATAGCCAAGACGTGGAAGCAATTCAAGTGCCCTTCTATGGATGAATAGATAAAGAAGATGTATATATATACAATGGAATAGTACTCAGCCATAAAAAAAGACAAAATTGTCCCATTTGCAACAACAGGGATGGACCTTGAGGGTATTATATTAAGCAAAATAAGCCAGACAGAGAAAGACAAATACTGCATGATTTCACTCAAATGTGGAAGATAACAAATACATGGATAAAGAGAACAGATTAGTGGTTACCAGAGGGAAAGGGGGTTGGGGGGTGGGCGAAAGGGATAAAGGGTCACATACGTACAGCGATGGATAAAAATTAGGCTACTGGAGGTGAGCATGATGAAGTATATTCCGAAATTGATAAACAATAATGTTCACCCCAAATCACACAATGTTATAAATCATTATGATCTCAATAAAATTGCTTGGGGGAAAAAAAAAGATGTCGATTCAATGCACATGATTGATTTCTTTTTGTACCATTGGGTCACTGTCCTAGGAAATGCCCCAGGAAGTGAAGTGCTAGCTCCCAAATCTTCAGATTCTTCCCTAGTCCATACGGATGTTTCTAAGATTCCACCCCCAAGTTCATCCTAGGGTAGGGCAATGAGATAAGGATGTTTGGTCTTTCTCATCTCTTAAGTCATGTTCTTTACCTTTCTAGTCTAGGGTTTATTTTAAGGCCAGTCCTCTAATATTTTGGTTCTTATTATGTAAATTTAGTTGTGGGAGTTCCAAGAAAACTTCTTTAACTCTGAAAAGCCTGGATTTCAAGAATATTGTTACCTTATCTTACCATGAATTTAAAAAATGGTTTTAAAAAAATTATTATATTTTATCTCATGGTTTCTGTGGGTGAGGAATTTGGAGGTAGCTTACTGGGTGGTTCTGGCACAGGGTCCTTATGGGATTGCAGACAAGATGTCATCTGAAAGCTTGACTGGGTCTCGAGAATCTGCTTCCAAGATTGCTTACTCACTTGGCTGTTGCAGGAGACCTCAATTCCTCACCATGTGTACCTCTTTATAGGGCCAGTTGAGGATCGTCATGATGTGACAGCTGGTTTCCCCCAGAGGGAGTGATCCAAAAGCCAGCGAGAAGGGAGCTGCATTGCCTTTCATGATTTAGTCTCAGAGGTCACCCATCATCACTTCTGTCTTATTCTATCCATT
Source organism: Equus asinus (assembly GCF_041296235.1). NCBI lineage: Eukaryota > Metazoa > Chordata > Mammalia > Perissodactyla > Equidae > Equus > Equus asinus. The sequence goes on along the minus strand of NC_091792.1, from coordinate 62,528,215 downwards.
AGAAGCAAACACTAAGTCCAACCAAAATGTAAGGAGAGGAGAATTAGGATCCACGTTTTAAAGGGAGTGTCAAAGAATTTGTGGACATATTTTAAACCTCCACAGTAACTTGCATATCTTTTCAGATAACTAACAACACAAGACAGCATATGCTATGTCCTACCTGAGTGATGTAAATGGTGAGTTCTACGGCAGAACTCCAATGAAATGAATAACCACTGCTTCCTTGTGCAATCAGGGAAAGCTGCACAGAGAAGATGAGTCTTGCACTGAGTGGTGAAGAATAAGGTCAGAAGACGAGAGAGAATCACACAGGCATTCTAGTTTCTGTAAACAGAGAGAGTGAAGTTGTGGAGGGAGGTTTCCACCTTAGATGTCCAGAGTCCTCAGACTACTCCATGTTGCTCATTCTAGTTTCCCACCCACCACAGTTGACTCTTAATAGCAATCCACATTCCTGATCTCTAACACTCTTTAACAAAATTTGACTGTCCTGTGTCTCATGACCTCCAGGTCTGCGTTCTGAAGAGTGGAAGTCAGTTATGTAAGTGGATCTGGGCTTAAAAGCATTAACGTATTCACTCCACCCACATAGCAGAAACATACTTTTAAAAAGTATGTATAACCTGATAATCTTTGAGATAGGGATACGCTTGTGAAATCATCACCACAATCTAAATAATGAACACATCCAGGGTCCTCAAAAGTTTCGTTGTAAACCTTGCTATCCCTCCCATCCCTGACCTGCATTCTCAGGCAACTGCTGATCTGCTTTCTGTTACTACAGATTAGTTTGCATTTTCTAGAATTTTAAATAAATGAATCACATAATATATACTCTTCTTAGTTTGGCTCCTTTCACTTAGCATAGTGGAATCATCCGTGTTGTTGAGTGTATCAACAGTTCATTTCTTTTTACTGATGAGCGTATTCCATTGTAAAATATACCACAATTTGTTTGCCCATTCACCCGTTGATAGTCATTTGGGTTGTTTCCAGTTTTGGGCCATTACCAATAATACTCCTAGGAATATGTGAGTATAAGACTTTGTATAGACACATATGTTCATATGAAACTGTTGGGCCTTATGGCAGATGAGTGCTTAACTACTTCAGAAACTGCCAAATTATTTTCCAAAGTAGTTGTACCATTTTGAATTACCATCAGCAGTGTATAAGGGTTCCAGTTCCTCCACATCCTCACCAAGACTTGATATGGTCAGTCTTTTGAATTATAGCCATTCTGGTGGGTGTGTAGGGGCATCTTATTGTGGTCTTTATTTGCATATCCCATTGGCATATCCCATTAGTCATTTTAATTACTAATGATGTTGAGCGGTTTTTTTCTTATGTGCATATTTGCCATCCATGTATCTTCCTTGGTGTCTGTTTTTGCCCATTTTGCCCATTTTTTAAATGTGCTGTTTCTTATTACTGAATTTTGGGAGTAACATATTCTGGATATAAGCCCTTTATCAGAAATGTAATTTACAAATATTTTCTGTCAGTCTGGGGCTATCTTTGTATTCTCTTAAGAGTGTCTTTTGAAGAACAAAAGTTCTTAATTTTGATAAAATCTGATTGATTAGTTTTCTTCTTTAATGGATCATGCATTTAGTGCTATACTTAAACATTTTTGCTTACCCTAAGGCCCCAAAGATTTTCTCCTGTATTTTACCTTAGAAGTCACTGTTTTAGAAGTCACAGCCTTTGCACCTTGGTTGAAAATCAATCGACCATGTATGTGTGGGTTTATTTTGGGACTTTATTTTGCTCCATTATTCTATTTGTCTCTACTGTGGCCAATATCACACTTTCTTGGTTATTGTAGCTTTGTAATAAGTCTTGAACTCAGGTAGTGTAAGCCTTCCTACTTTGTTGTTTTTCAAATTTGTTTTTGTCAGACTGTCAGGTGTCGGGTGGTTAATTTGAATGGCAAGCAAAACTGAAAGTAACAATCAAGTCTTTATTCATTTACTGTGATAGTATGAGCAAGAGGCCAAAATGCAAAGCTCTAGCTCATTCTGTTCCATTTTTCCCCATGGAATAACATTAGGTGTAATGGTCAATCAGATGACAAGCAGCACAAGTGGGGGAAATTGTCTCACTGGTGAAGAGCACTGAACAAAAGCTCCCGCTGTCTTATGGACAGGGCCCTGGAGAGAGGGAGAAAAATTGTCTTAGTCCGCTTTCCAAGAAGGCCCATCTCCAAAGGGGGATGCCCTGTCTAGAAATGCAGATATGATTATAAGCATGGCTGGCCTGGAGTGGGACTTGATCCATGACTGAAACTCCCTCCAGGAGACTGCAATTCACTGCCTTGCACCAAGGGACACCCCCTGAGCATCAAACTTAGTGTGAGGAGAGTAGCGGTCACTAATGAGGCCTGCCAGGCAAAGCCTTTGTAATTGCTCATGGTTGGGCCTGAAAGACAACATGTAGGATTTTGGCCTGGAGCTGGACTCCTCAGTTTCTGGCTAGTTTAGGGCCTTTGCATTTGTACTTAGTTTTAGAGTCAGCATGCCAATTTCTAGAAAAAAGCTTGCTGGGATTTTCATTGGGATTTTGTTGAACCTATACGTTAATTTGGGGAGAAACTGCATTCTAACAATATTGACATGTTGAGTCTTCTGATCCATGAACATGGTATATCTCTGTATTTATTTAGATCTTTAAAGATTTCTCTTAGCAATATTTTGTGGGTTTTGATGTACAGATTTAATGCATCTTTAGTCAGATTTACCCCTAAATATTTAATATTTTTTGGATTTGGATCCTGCAATGTTGCTAAACCAACACATTAGTTCTACTAGATTTCTGTACACCCCACAGCATTAACCTAAACTATGTGGCATTGGTTTAACTGGTAGGCAGCAGACAACAAGGACACAGGTTGGAAAGCTGGTGACTCATTTTATGCTACCACAAAACATTTGATAACATTGTCAACTCAATTGGTAAGGCAGACCATGTGCTCTATGAATCTGCAGCTGCAGGGAAAATGGTAGGAAAGATGATTCTCTGACCAACCAGAGAGTATTGGCTGTTTCCCACCTCCTTTAGCAAAGTCCTTTGAGAAAGTTGAACTCAGGTAAAAGCTAGCCATTTTGTTAACAGAGATAGAAGGCAATAAAGTTCTGCTAAGATTGGAGTTCTCTGCCTGCAGCCTGCAATACAAGTAGACTGGGAATGGTTATTTAGGGCTTTCTAGTTTTGATAAAGCCAAAAGCTACTATACTTCCAATAGCAGAAGATAAAACTGTGACCCAAGGTCCTTCTCAAGAGTCATTAGCAAGTGTTGTCTGACAGATGATGAAAGCCAGGCAAGCAGTAAAGATCATTTTAAGGGGATTGTCTTCTCAACCAAATCTGCTGTTTTTGCTGGTTGCAAGAGCACTGCCATTAAGTTAATAGAAACAGGATAGATGGGACAAACATAGAGCCTGGTAAATAAAAACGAAGAGTAGTTAGGCATTAGTAATATGATGAGTTGACACATTTAGCTGTAGTTATTTGTATAAGGAATTGTAAAAGGAACAAATAGACCAGAAATCTATTCAGTATTTCTCAAAACTGAATTGACAAAGGAGCTACAAGCTTAGCTTGCAAATGTCTGTGTCCATTTGACTCTGAAGTAACCCACAGTCCTTCAAAACTGCACCAGTAGGCTATTAGGCATAAAAAGATGTGCAGCCTCCCAGGAGGGCTTTTTCTTCACTATGCTCTTCAGATGGAATCATGGGAGATCATGGATAAAAACCTCCCAGCGAGTAAAGCCAGTACCTTCTGAGGCAACAAACAAGGCAGTTCCTTCTAGAAAGCAGAACTGGGGTCTAACCGCAAATTTACTCCACCATCTGGGCAGTCTTTGAAGTTTCCCCTTTGCAACGTTTGGTAAGGCTGTGGACCAGCGACTACTCTTTTTTTCCTCATTATTTTTTCCAAATTGGTTTTCATATTCCTACTTCACCATTGCACACCAGGTGTGTGGGGGAGGGAGTGGGAGAGGGGAACAGATCCTCATCTTTCTAGATCACTGGATCATGAAGAGTTAAATTCAGACTTGTAAAGGACTGCACATCATCAGCAGATCGTGGACTTTGAGCTGGATGAGTAATAGCTTGGAACTTTGGCTTTTTTCCCTTTGAAACAGGGTGTGTTCTATGTGTCAGAACACAGGTATATATGGATAGCTGGATGGCCAGAGGAGCGGACTGTGAGGCTTGTCCACCGAAGTACATTCTCACCTTCTTCATTTATTATTAGAACTGCCCCGTATTAGCTGATCCGCTAGAGAACTTCATCTCTCCCCTTCTCAACAGTTAGATGTGGTCATGTCTTAATCAGGTTACGGAATGAGTAGAAACGATGCATGCTACCTCTAAAACACATTTCTAGGAGTATGGAGGCGTGCACCCCTCTACTCTCTGCCTTCTTGCTGGGCTAAGATACAGATGTGATGGCAGGTTCTGGGGTGGAGGTCATGAACAAGGACCGCGGTGCTGCCCTACCAGTGCTGGACCACCTACTTTTGGACCAGTACACGAAAGAATAAAGCAAAGCAAAATTATCCTGTTTCAGATACAGTATCTGTGTCTCTGTTAAATCAATCTAATTTGTATGCCAACTAAAACCCAGGCCTAGTTTTGGAATAGAGTATTAAGTATTGTCTCCAAGGGGCAAGGGAGAATCATTCTTGAACGAGTGGAAAAGAAACTTTTGCTAATATAAGTCAGAGTTTTGGCTCAATTAAACCAAATGCATAACCACTGAACACTTAACTTGAGCCAATCCAGTACGAGATATTACAGAAGAAAAGACATGGTCCTGCTCAGTACTGAACTATCTATCTATGGATTGTTACATAAGAGAGAAATAAACTTCTGTTTTGTTTAAACTGCTGTATTTGGGTCTTTGTTGTATCAAAGAGGATGCTTAGAATGCATCCTAAAGAACATGTGTTGTTAGAACTTGTTGGAAAACCAGAGAATGATCACAAAAATAACAAATCAAAGAAATGTGTGCCCAAAGGGGAATATGGACAAAAAAAAGACTCTCAGTGTGAAGCTCAGAAGGGATCAGGAGAGTGAAGAAAAGTAAGTCGTAGTGGTGAAAATGGCGTCATTGAAGGCAGGAATATTTAATTTTCTTCCCCCAAAACAAACAAATAAAACAAACTCAACGTAAATTTTCTTACAGCTATTCTTGTAAATGAGATAAGAAATCCATTTTATGAGAAAAAGCTTTGAAATAAATTAAGGTATTTTTTCTTTAAAAATGTTTACTTTTTAATAATAATAAAAGTAACATAGCCATTGGAACACCTAAGACTGTAACAATGGTGAACATTTTGAAACAAGTTTAAAGAAAGTGAAAATCAGCAGACTATTACCCTGAGCAACCAAACTGCAAACCTTGTTTTAATTTTTTCCAGTCTTTCTCCAGTGGGTGTCCAAGCAGAGGTCCGCGTGTTTTTATATACACTGCACATTACATATACAGTGCTTCTTCACTTCACATTATACAAGTACTTCTCTTTGACATGAAAATCCTTCAGTTCTTAGTTGCTGAGTATTTCTACCATATTTAACTTCATACAACCACAAAACACAGGAAAAGGAAATCAATATGTATCAAAACGCAGTGATTAAAAAAAAACACAGACTATTTCCTTTGACAGAAGAATGGTCATACTTTTTTCAAATGCTTAGTAGTCCCGTGTCTTCACAAGCGGAAAAGTGACACCTTGGAGTGTTTTCAGGAAAGGTCTGTAGAACCTACTTCGTATAATCTCACAGCAAAAACAAATCAAAGTAAAGACTGAGGCAAACTGCCCAGAGGAAATCTAAATGACAAAATAAACACTTCAATCTAAGTACCGGCCTAATCCTCCGGCTCCGCTTATGTTACAGTCCAGACCGCATTAACACAGGGCGGTAACCAAAGCCCGGGGGCAGGCTGGGGCAAAGCCTTCTCACTTGTGTGGGTGCTAATCTGAAGTTCCTTCCCGCATCGGAGACTATCTGCCCATTTTGGCAGAACATTTGTGCAAAACCAAAATTTCACATATGGAACTCCCAAGTCACCCATCTGGCTCCACCCACCTTATTTTTGGGTTGAAAAATTTGTCACAGGAACAAATGTTATCTCCCATGATTCCAGAAACAAGAATGATCCAAGAGCACCATTAAATTCACCTAAACTCTGTTAATTTTGGTGTTAGCGCCCTGCTCTTTTATTCCGCCCCCATAAAGTGGGTTTATCAATGTACCGTGTATGTGTATATATATGTACATAGACATATACAATTATCTTTCCTATTCTGAGCTTTTTGAAAGTTGTGCTTAGTTTTCATTTCGGATAAATACTCATTTTTTGATAATATATCATTATAATGGGTCCAACGGAAACATCCATTCTGGTTGTCATAACGTAGGGGTCTTATATCTTACTGGGCATGCCCAACAACTGCTAAGGAGGTGGTGAAACGGGAACAACTTTAAAACCAAAGGCCAGGCTTTCTTTTTGGCCTCTGCCGCTTCACCTACTGCGCCGCGATCAGCCCACTTGTTCCCTGCAAGGCATCTCTGTCCTGGCCGAGCCAGAAAAACCCGCCGGTGTTCCCGGGCCAGGTACCCGTTCCGGGCGGGAACACGCCCTGTGACAGCGCGCCCGGCCCTCGCCTTGGGTAACCTCGATTCCGGGGCGGCAGCGGCCAGAGTCCGCAGCGCACGCGGCCGGGGCGGACCCGAGCCCGCCCGCCCAGTGCACGCCGGTCCCGCCGCCGGGCGCCCGCCGCCTCCTCAGCGGCGGCTCGGCTCGCGACCGCGCCGTCCCGCCTGGTGGCCCCTCGGCCACTCGCCCGCCCATGCTCGTGGCCACCAGGAGAGCTCGCAGGCTGTTCCACAGCCTCTTCCTGGCCCCGAGAATGGGCGACACCACCTCTAAGATCGTCAGCCCCCAGGAGGCCTTGCCGGGCCGGAAGGAGGCGATCCTCGTAGCGGGTAAGGACGCGGGCACGCACAGAGGGCACGGCAGTCGCCGCTGCGCACGCGCACGCGCGCGCGCGTCCTCGGCCCGCCCGTCCGGAAGGAAGCCGTGGGCCGGCCGCGGGCTGGTCGTTAGGCTGCGGTCTGCGCAGGCGCGGAGAGGCGTTAGCAGGGGCGGGTGTTGCCGGGTCGCTTCTCTTTGTTTAGCTTCTCACGCCCTAAAACAACGCAAAACAATTTCGCGGAATCTTTTCTGTTGGTGTAACTTACCCAGAGTGCAGGGTCCTCGGCGGCTCCAGAGTTGGGGCAGGACAAGCTGCCCCGCTTCCTGCTCTTTCTCACAGGCGCGCGCGCGCAGTGCTGGGGTATCTGCCTCCTTTTTCCTGTTTTGCACCGGACGCTTGCAGCGACGGTGCAGTATTGTGTTGTCACTGGAAGCGATAGAAAGATACAGAACGATGAAAACTGCAGTTTTGAAGTTGTATCTCAGCCCAGTGTTCTGGTTGCAGGAATTAATCTCAGACCTCCACATCCTCCGGGACTGTTCGGTTTCTCCCAGTTGGCAGGAGCTGCCCCTGACCCTGTGCTTGCGGGGCTGCCTGTGTGCATCAGTGGTGTGGAAGTGTCAGTTTTAGAGCTGCGCTTCCCAAACTTAAAAATAACTTTCCAGTCTCATACCAGTACTTTTGGAAAATACAACAAAAATGAAATGCTAGAAAAATGATCATGTGCTTGGATGCCCGGTAATGTTAAACTACTCTAAAAGTTTTCAAAAGCCTAACTGTCAATTTCTGTTGCAGACTCCTAGTAGTTCGTAGACATCACAGATCCACCGACCCGAGGACCATATTTTGAGCAGGATTACCTTGGTGCCGCGCTTCTCAAAGTGTGGCCCCGACAGTTTGTGCTCTAAACAAGCCGTCTAGGTGCTTCTAATGCACCCCTGCAGTTTGTAAACCTCTACCTTAGAGCTGTTGGAGGATTAAGTCGCAATTAGTCTTTACATATGACCCACTACCGAGAAATCCTGCATTTAAAATTTCCTAGGAATTCTTATATTTTTCTTTTCCTTAAAGAATTGTCGAGTGTATATAACGGGTTCATAGTGAGGATCTGCATACCGTATACTATACTCAGTATGAGATTGGAAAAGGTAGAGATGTTTTGGATTTGAGGCAGTTTGCAAATTGCTGTTGTGAGACCTGCTTCTCATTCACTGTATGGCAGTTCTATTTGCTATGCCCCCATCGCTTCACTTCCAACACATCGCCAGCCCTAAAAGTTTATGTTATTTTTGACTCAAATTTGGAAAATGAGTTTTGAAAAAAAATCCAGATTTACTCTGTTGATCTCTAAACTATATAACCGGATTATCTGAACTTTATTTATCTTAAAAATACTCTTTTACAAGCCAGTGCTTATAAATGGATATTTAAAGGCCAGGCTCTCTCAATGCTGAACTTGCCCAGCTTGTACTAAACTTCCTTTTACACACTACCGTGTCTTTGGTGTGTCCTCCCAGACATCTAAAAACCAAACAAATCAAACACTCTTCATCGGATTTCCAAACTGGTTCAAGATGGAGACTGACCAGAATTTAGTTCTGCTTTGTCTTAACCAAAGTCTTCCCAGTCATTTCCCCAGTATATAAATGACAGAAACGAGCCAACGATTTCTTGTTCATATCTACATCATGACTCTGCAAAACATCAGGACCTGGTTCTCTGCTGGGCTCTTCTGTCTTTTAATAGAGCCGTATGTGCATCTTGGGATCTGGACCAGTAAACTGCTTTTTCTGGTGTAGGGCCAAGCCTACAATGCCTATATCCTTGTTGTTCAGCTGTTGTGACTCGTCCTCCCCCCAAATATTTAAATCTTAGAGTATAGCCTTTCTAACCTCCTCTCCTGGTACTATTCCTGCCTTGACATGCTGCTGAAAGCTCTGACTGGCGTCAGAAATGGGCAGTGTTACCTCTTTGGTGGGTTTCAGTGGCTGTAAGCTTGAAGCTTATGGACTTAATATTGTTTTGAAAGTTAAATTCATCTCTGCTACAACCTCCAATCTGTTTAACAGCTTTTTACTTCTCCATATTACCTCTGTGTCTGCTCTTATTTGCACCCTGACTCTCTCTAAAGTTCTGTGACAAAAGCATCACCTTTTTTAGAAGACAAGGCCTGTTTAGCGTCTTTGACGCAGCCTAGTACCAGGTGTGAACTATTGCCAGATACTTCGGTGTGAAGGGTTATCATCTTAGCTTTAATCCTGCCTTTTTTTGTATTCTTAAGGAAAGTTGCAGCCTTGTATAAACTGCAGCCTAGTAGTAGATTTCTTCTTTGTAAGAAGGTAAGATTCAATCCTTCAAACTTCTTTAATGTTCAATTCTTCCCAGACTACTTAAAGCGGATCAAAACATGACTAGGCCTCTTTTGGGTGATTGATTATTATTTAACATTGTTTGGTGGGTGTTAGCCAATGCAGTCAGAGAGGAAAAGGCCATTAGAGATGTGCAAATTGGAAAAGAGAAGGTAAAACTAACACCATTTGCAGATGATAAGATTATATACCTGGAAAATCCAAGAGAATTTAGTCAAGTGTCAGGGTATATTCTTATTAGACAAACCAATAGCTTTTCTCTCTATAAGCAACTTGTTAGAAAATATAATAGAAGAAAATGCAACATTTATAATAGCAACCAAAGAAGTTAAAATTTAGAAATAAACTTTGCAAGAAATATGCAAGACCTATGTGAAGAAAAGTCAGCCTTGGTGGTCTAGTGGTTAAGATTCAGCACTCTCACTTCTGTGGCCTGAGTTCGTTTCCTGGTCAGGAAACCCCTCTGTCCGGTTGTCATACTGTGTCATGGTACGTGGATGGTATGTGTTGCTGTGATGCTGAAACCTATGCCACTGGTATTTCAGATACCAGCAAGGTCACCCACGGTGGACAGGTGTCAGTGGAGCTTCCAGACTAAGACAGACTAGGAGGAAGGACCTGGCCACCCACTGCCAAAAAAATTGGCCATGGAAACTCTACGAATAGCAGCAGAGCATTGTCTGATATAGTGCCACAAGGTGAGAGGATGGTGCAAAAAGATCGGACAGGGTTCCGCTCTGCTGTCCATACGGTTGGAGTTGGAATTGACTCCACAACCAATGTGAAGAAAACTTTAAAATGCTACTGAAGGACACAAAAGAAGACTTGAACGAATGTCAAGACATACCAGGTTCTCGGATAGGAAGACTGAACAGGAAACAGATCAGTTCTCCCTAAGTTAATTTATGAAGGTAATGTGGTTTCAATAAAAATATGAATGATATATATGTTTTGTTCTAGAACTGGACACACTAATTTTAAAAATTCATGTGGAAAAATAAACAGGAACAGCTCTATTAATTATTAAAGGAGGAAGCCCTATCAGGTAGTAGAAGTAAAGCTTAATAATTTAAACAGTGCGGCGCTGGTCCATGTACTGGTACTGGTACTGACCATGATGGGTCAATGGAACAGAATAGAAAGATCATAAATTCTTTAATACATATGGGAATGTAGCATATGATAAAGGTGCTATCTCAAATCAGTGGGGAAAAAAGTGGAATATTCAGTAAATGGTTATGGGACAACTGGGTAGCCACATGGAAAAAAAAGAAAAACCAACAGCAAGGTTGGATCTGTACTTCACATCTTACACCAGGATAAGTTCCAAAAGGTATATGATGATGATAGCTCATTCTTATTGAATGCTTACTATATGCCAGGCACTACAGTAATTACTTTACATTTGCATTTAATCTTCACAGTAACCCAACAAGGTAGTAACTATTATTATCCCCATTTTAGATGTGGAAACTGAGGCCCATACTGTTTTTCCATTTAGTTAAATGTGAAAAAAGAAACAGTTTAGTGTGAGAAACGGAGAATTCTTTTATAATCTTGGTGTGTCTTGGAATGCCTTTCTAACCATGACTTGAAAATCAGAAGACTTAAAAGATTGATAAATTCTATCACATCAAAATCAAAATCTGCGGGCAAAAATTACCATAAGCAAATTCAAAAGAAAAACTGGGGTAAATATTTGCATCTCATATCGTAGGTGAAGGACTAGTCTCCCTAATGTATAAGAAGCTCCTAGAAACTTATTAGGAGACAACAACATCCATTAGAAAAACAGGCGGGGGTTATGAACAGCTTATAGAAAAAGAAGTACAGTTGGCTCTTAAACGTATAAAAGGATGCTCAACTTCACTGACAATGAGGAGGATGTAAGAACCATTTTTCATTTTCAGATTGGCAAAAATCCAGAACTTTGACAATACACTCTGTTGGTAATTCCGTAAGGAAAGAGATGCTCTTGTACGTTGCTGGTGAGAGTCTGAATTGGCTCAGCTCTTATGGAAGGCGATTTGGCAATATCTATAAAAAAACTTAACTGCATCTACCTTTTGACCTTGGAATTCAATTTCGGGGAGTTTATCCTACAGACGCACTTGCATGTATGCCAAATGATGATTGAACCAGGTTATTCTCTGCAGCTTTGTTTGCAGTAGTTGAAGACTGGAAACAACCCAAACGCCCATCAATAGGGGCTAGTTAAATAAATTATGGTTTGTTCTCACAATGGAATATGCAGCTGTAAAAAAGAACATGGAAAACCTATATGAATGGGTATGGAGAGATTGCCAAGATATAGTGTTAAGTGAAAAAAGCAATATCAGAACAGTGTTACATAGTATGCTAACCTTTGTGCGAACAGGGAGGAAAATAATAATATGTATGCACAAAGAAACTTTGAAAGGATTGCTAAGAAACTAATAGCTGGGGAGAGAGCTATGCAGTGAGCTGAAGATGGATGAGAAACACAGGTGGGAGGCTTGACTTCATGCTTTTTTATAACTTTTGATTCTTGTAATGTGACTGCGTTACTGAATTAAATAACCCCACTTTGAAGATGATCTCTCTCTGCTGTTTGTCGTCTAATTGACCACCTTTCTATCATCTTTTGTCATCCCTATTTCAAGTTCTACTTTTTTTAAATTTTACTCTCTTTTTCTTGTCAAGTAGGTCTTTTTCCCCCCAATTTGCTTTTGTAATCAAAATCTACATTTTGGCGTGATTTAAAAATCTAAATTTAGAGGGTGAAATTGGAATAAGTTAATCCAAGTCATTTTACATTTCATAAATATTCATTTTTATTGAAGCGTCAATTGTGGTAGCATCATTTATACAAAGAAAAGATCTTTGGGGACAAATTCCTTCCACTATTATGTAGAAAGCATTATGTGTATTTCTTTTATTTTGAGTGATGTACATGGACTTTTAAAAGAAAATGATAGAAAACAATTTTCCTTTTAGAAAAATTTCCCGCAGTGTGTGATTAATTTCTAAATTGTAGGACACAGAACTATTATTTCTCTCCTTTGCATCCTGTCTAACGCTCTTTATTTCATCCTGTGTTTCAGAACGCTCAGTGTTCCCCTGAGGTCCTGGGATAAGAGTTTTCCGTACCTCTCAGGATTTCATCTTTATCTTCTCAGCCTTCCTCCCCACTTTGCCCCTCTAGAACCCCATCTTCTGGCTAACAAATGTTTCAGTGTTTTGCCTCTAAAATCGCTCATGTGATTCTACCCAAGTGGGTTCCACACTCCAGTCTTTTCATTTAGTCATTCATTAAATGCTTGCTTAGGTAAAATATTGTGTTTTCCATCTATCTTTATCCCACCTCTTCCTCAACACATGCCCTGCTTGAATTCAACTTCTCGCATAAACCATCCCTTTCCTCTCCAGCCTAAGTGACTCCTTTCTTTTCTACTGGACAAATAATTACGTACTGTTTTATGAATCCATCCTTCTATCGGATCTTGCATTGTTCCTTCGATGTCTTGTTGCTACCCAAGTTATTAAATCTATGTCTTGGCTCCGCACGTGAGGGTGAGCTGCCCAGAGAGATGGCCGTGTGGAGGAGGAGCCGTGTTTCACTCCTTGAAGGGAGGAGTCTGGCTGTGTTTGATCCTCATTTAATCCTCTAGTCTGTAGCGCTTCCCAAAGGGCCCCGCCTGCGTCAGGCACTCAGTAATGGTTTGTGGATACCTGGCAAAGATGATTAATGCTTGAAAACAGACGAAAAAGGTGGTTTTTTTGTGTGACCGTTGTGTGCCAATGTGACACAGAGAAGCTAACACAGCTGATCTTTTGTCCATGGGCTATGCACTGTAAATTGTTTTTCCACTAGTGGTGATGGATTTGTGCTGATTTCCAGGTTTTCTTTCAGTCACTCTTGTGACCAGAGGTAAACTTTTCTCCTGGCCAGGATGAATGATGAGGAGCCCCTCATCTTTAAATCTCTGAGCAGGGACTTGCTAGGAATCTGCAGCAGTGGTGGGGAAGGAGGCGTCATGTTCAGCACTATCCGTCTGGGGCCGTGGCCTGCCACCCTCAGGTTCACGGGTCACTGCAAGCCCCTGCCTTGTCTGGGGGAGGGAGGAGAGTGAGGAATGGGAGGCTGGTTGGGTGAGGAGACATCAGCCTGTGGCATGGGCCCCAAGAGAGCCGGCGGCCTCCAGGCCCTCAGCAAGGACCAGAGTGGAGGCCTCTTTGCTGAGCTTGGTCTGGCCTCTTCACAGGCCCAAGTGGCTTGCCAGCTGTCACTCCTGCTGCTTGGGCAGATGGCCAGGGCCCTTCTTGTGCCACAGCAGCTGGCTGGCCCTGCCATCCTGTGCCAGCCAAAATCATCGAACTCGGGGTAACGTACGAAAGACTGAATTCTGCAAAAGATGGTTTCGAGGTGTCAGTGAGTGATCAGTGGAAGCTGTGGGTCTTGTATACCCTATTCTCTCATCTTTCTTCCATCATAAATTCCCAGTTTGTCTGAGAGTATCACAACATCTAGTGTTTGGTGAAAATGTAGCACTAGATTGCACACTACTTGAGGGCAGGAATCCTCTTATTCTTTGTGCCTGGAACACAGCAGTCGGACAATTGATATTTGTTGAATGAGTGTAGCATGTTGCATTGTGAGCTCTGAGAGGCGGGCTCCCCTGAGCAGTATCATACGTAATAGACATACACGTATTATGTATTATGGCACATAATAGGCAATAACTGTTTGAAGGAGTAATGAAGAGGAGAACAGCACATTGAAGAAGACAGGAAGGGTTGGGGTTTGGGGCCTTGGGATTCCCATTGTTTGCTGGTTTCCATGTTACTGGTTTTTCCTATCAGAAAACTTTGTTAGCTGGACAGAATTTCTGCAGCCAGATGGAAATGTATGTGATAAAAAGTGGCCATATTTGTTGAATGGAGTGTCATGTCCACCCTGTTACATGAGGCAGTCTCTTTACCTGCCACTTCCTCTCCTTCCTGTAGTTCAGAGCATCAGCCTAGGCTTCGCTGCACAGAGCTGAGTTTCTGCCCTGCTGCCCAGAGCTTGAGCTACGTCAGATTTCTAGCGGGCTGTGGTTGTGTCATCATATAGCAGTTCAATTTTTTTAGCTTGTATATGTCTCCTTACAAATTTTTAAGCTAAGAGCTATAAGAGGTTGAGAGTGTCTGGGGACAGCCTTATTTTTGAGTAAGTGAAATGGGCATTTGTGGGCATCGCCCCCTTCATTGCCCTCATTTTATTGCTTTACTCTTTCTACCCTTCTTCTCATGGATGACTAGCTTCTTTTCAACCACTCTTGTCAGTGGATGGCTCCTGAAATCTATCTCATCTTGCACAAGTTCCACTTTTCCGTTTCCAAATACTTACAGGATGTGTATGTCTTGCCGTAACCCTAAACTCAATTCTGAAACCAAACTTACCATTTTCCCTTCAAAACATTGGCTACGTATTTTAATATTCCCATTTCTGTCAGTGGCACTACTATGCTCTCAAGTCCCCAAAACTTAGCCTCATTCATCTTTGATCTTTGCCTCTGTATTTAATATGTCCCTCCTCCAGTAAGTCTTGATTGTTGCTTGCCTTCTGTGTTAGTCAGGGTTCCCCAGAGAAACAAAACTAACAGGATATATATAGATATATAGAAAGACATTTATTATGAAGGATTGGCTCATGTAGTAATGGAGGCTAAGCCCAAGATCTGTCTTCTGCAAGCTGGAGGCCCAGGATAGCTGGTGGTGTAATTCCAGTCCAACCCTCAAGGCCTGAGACCCAGGGGAGCCAGTGGTATAAATCTTGGTCTGACTCCTAAGGCCGGAGAACAGGAGCATCTAAGGGCAGGAGCAGATGGATGTCCCAGCTCCATCAGAGACAGTGAATTCACCTTTCCTCCACTTTTTGTTCTAATCTGATCCGACTGGGCACGGCCCTCCTGCATTTCATTTTGTCACTGCTTAGGCAATAGTGGTAAGTAGGTGATCCATGTGGTGACACTCCTCATGGTGGAATTAGAAACTTTCTGTAGCTGGCTGCTGATCTCGGTGTTCCAGATCTCTGCTTCTACCCCTGAGCCGACTCCTGCTCTTAGCTCCTTCCTCCTGGGATGTTTGCTTTCTTCCTCACAACCCATCTAAATCTTCCTGGGCCATTCAAGGCTAAACTCAGTTCTTCTCCTTCCATGCTGCCTTGTGGGGACTGTGTCAGAAGATTGCTCTTAGGGTTGGAGGTGGAGCTATGGTTTGGGGTCCTATTTTGTGCTTCATTCTAATATGTCTCCCTAGGGAGAAGAATGAAGGTTGAGTTCCTTTAATATAGTTGGAGCTCAGTGATTGCTATTTTTCTCCCTTGTGTTTCCTGAACTCCTAGCCTGGTTATGGTGCCCTGCTGGCATGGCCAGAGCTCTTGGATTACAATGGCTAAGCTGCTTGGCATTCTGGTAACTTTCCGCTGGATGTCCTATCAAAATGTTCTTCCCATGATACTTGCCTACTTGGACTCATGAGGCTGTTCAAAGATAAACTGAGGCATATTGAAAGTTTTGAGTTTATTTGAGCAAAAATTGATTCCAACTGGGCAGCATCCAGTCTAGCAGATAAAGAAGAGCTCCAAGGAGCTGTACAAAATGGAAGATTTTATAGGCAGAGGTGAGTGGGAACAAGGACCTTACACTAGGCAAAAATGGGGGTGGGTTATTTCAGGGTTACCATCCTCTGGGGGAGGGCACGGGTCTGTCAGGCAGACTACCTAACCAGTGCTGATCAGGTGATTCCTGACTGATTTAAGATTTCATTTCTGGGAGAGCTGAAACTGTAACTAAGTTCAGCCTTGGTTTGGTGACGTGGGACTTAGCATAAGTGACTCCATTTTGGGCCTGTTTTTTTTTTTTTTTTTTTAACAATGCCACTGCTTGATTTTACCTTGACCAGAGACTGCCAGATCCTCTGGGTCAGCTGGGACGTCTTCTGTAAGCTGGCTCTCACAAAAGGTCAGATAAGGTTATCGCCCTTCGTAAAGGAAGACGTGGTTCCTTATATTTCTGTAGGACTTTTGTATCATTTCATGTGAGCATATCTACAGTGTGTCTCAGCAGGGTATATTTCTGATCCACAGCTTGTTGAGTAAGTGTATTAAATTTGCATTATAGTAGAGCAAAGACTGGTAATAGTGAAACTGGAAGAAATGCAGAATTACAATATGTTTCGATGAATATATTATCATTACATTTTTAAAAAATAAAGCATAAAATTTGGAAACATTGAATGTCTTCCCAGGGCGTGTATGTAAAATGAATTCTTTTGAAAATGTTACCACAGTAGGGTAATAACATTGGTGTTGAATTTTCCTCTGGGGAACTTTTTCATATTTACCTTTGATTTTTGATTCTTTTTTAATCTGCAGTTTACTATTAGGTAATTTATAGTTTGCTTAGGTCAAATACAATGTGAAAAATTAAAAAGCATTGTTCACATGAGGCCAAAAATTATTCTTTGGCCAACTGGAAAAAATCTGATATTTTAACAGATTTCACCCAAAAGGCAAGAGTCATGAAAATGAAATACTGTGAGGGAATTCATAGCTTTCCAGCTGGAGAAAAATGAAACCTGAACTAAAAAGCCCTGAATGTGCTGTGGTTAGCAGATGAAAAGAACACCGTGTTAGAATAAGCAGAACGGAGCAGCCAGCTGTCAAATAGAGCCCCGGAGAAAACTCTGCATTGCTGAAAACCTCCATTTCCTCTCTCTTCTTAAGATCCGATTCATAAAGAGCTACGTCATCTAGCAGTAAGCCCTCCGCAGCAACGCCTGCTGGTCCCTGGGGCTCCGAGCTCAGCGCTCTGCATTCCTCGCACACCGAGACGTGTGCACTGGCATGAAGCAGCGCCGCCCCGAGCTCCCGGCTCCCCCCACGGCGGGCTGCGGCGGGCCTGATAACAGCCTGGGCTCACGCGGGGTCTCTCCCTGACAGCCCCCGGCAGGTTGCCGGGAAACCGCCTACCTCCAAGAGCGGAGACTGCGCCCCACTGCCTCTGAATGTCAGAGAGGCTTGAGGAGCCCCTTGCAGATAACTTTTATTTTAAGAAATTAAAAAAAAAACAACCCAGTTTTTTCTCCTTCAGGATTATGCTCTTCCTAAGAAGCTCTGTGGATTTCTTTCGATAAGTGGAATAAAGGAGAATAATTATATTCTGGTGGAAATTAGGAGTTAAGTGAATAAGATTAGGTAGCTGTTTGCTGCTCTTGTTTTGGGGAAAGACGCACCTGATTGATGGAATAAGCTATGTACATTTAAATATGAATTTTCAAGGACAAGATATGAGCCAAGGGATTTCTATTAATATAATGATGGAACTTAAGCCTTAACTATTATGGTTCATTAAAAACCTGACAATTATTTTTTTCAGAATAAGGAGATTTGTTAAAGAGCTGAAGCCTGGGCTTCATTTTATGAGACATTTACTTTGGAACTTATGGGATGGTTGACCAACAAAATTGATATAATTTTAAAAATGAGGACTCTATTGTTTACTCCATATGGTTATGTTAAACTAATTAGAAAGAGCCAAGTGATCTTCACTCTCAGTCTCTAGTTTCTTTTCCTGGCGAGTCTGTTAGGGGGCTCTTCTCATTACTTAAATCTTAGATCTTTATTCCTATTTTTGCTTAAAGTTTACTATGTATTTTAAATAATTTTTCTTCTCTTCTCCCAACTTCCCAAGTAACCAATGTCTAAAACCAGAGAGCATTCTTCAGTACCTTTCTCTATATTCATAAAATCGTGCACAAACACATGTTATTTATTGTTGGTGTTTTATAAAAATGGATCAGCTTATATTCTATGCATCTCACTTAGTACATCATGGAAATATGTCTAAGTCATCTGGTATATCTTAAAGTTTCATTTAAAAAATTAATAGACTTAATTTTTTCGAACAGTTTTAGGTTTATAGGAAAATTGAGTGGAAAGTACGTAGAGTTCCCATGTACTGATCCCCTCACCCTCCACCCCCCCCCCGCCCCTGTCTCCCCTATTAACATTTTGCATGAGTATGGTACATTTGTTAAAATTCATGAGCCAATATTGATACATTATTATTAACTAAAGTCCATACTTTACATTAGGGTTCATTCTTTGTGTTGTATATTCTATGGGTTTGGACAAATGTGTGATGACATGTATTCACCATTACAGTATCATACAGAATAGTTTCACTGCCCTCAAAATCCCATATGTTTTGCCTATTCATTCCTTCTTCTCCACGGAACCCCTGACAACCTCTGATCTTTTTACTGTCTCCATAGTTTTGCCTTTTCAAAAATGTCATATAGTTGGAATTGTACAGTATGTAGCATTTTCAGATTGGCTGCTTTCACTTAGCAATGTTCATTTAGGGTTCCTCCACATCCTGCTAGCTCGTTTTTTGTTTGCCTTTTTTTTTATTTAGTGCTGAATAATATTCCAGTGTATGGATGTACCACAGTTTGTTTATTCATTCACCTATTGAAGAAGATCTTGCTTGCTTCCAAGTTTTGGTAATTATGAATAAAGCTACTATAAACATTCTTGTGCAGGTTTTTGTGTAGACATAAGTTTTCAACTCTTTTGGGTAAATACCAAAGAGCATGATTACTGGTATGATTCCTATTGTATGAATATGTTTAGTTTTGTGAGAAACTGCCAAACTGCTCCAAAGAGGTTTGCATTCTCACCAGCATTGAATGAGAGGTCCTGTTGCTTTATGTCCTTGCTGGCATTTGGTGGTGGTGTTGTTTTGGATTTTAGCCATTCTAATAGGTTTGTGGTGGTATCTCATTGTTATTTTAATCTGCTATTCCCTAATGACATATGATGATGAGCATCTTTTTATAGGCATATTTACTCTTTGTATATCTTCTTTGGTGAAGTGTCTGCTCATGTCTTCTGTCCATTTTTTAATTGGATTGTTTTCTTATTGTTGAGTTTTAAGTGCTCTTTGTATATTTTGGATAACAGTCCTTTATTAGATATATCTTTTGCAAATATTTTCTCCTAGACTATGGTCTGTCTTCTTATACTCTTGACAGGGTCTTTCGCAGAGCAGAGGTTTTTAATTTTAATGAAGTCCAACTTATCAATTTTTTCTTTTGTGGATCGTGCTTTTGGTGTAGTATCTAAAAAGTCATTGCCAAAACTAAGGTCACCTAAATTTTCTCCTATGTTATTTTCTAGAAGTTTTATAGGTTTGCATTTTAAATTTTGAGGTAATTTTTGTGGAAGATGTAAGGTCTAGGTCTAGATTCATTTTTTTTTTTTTTGCATGTGAATGTCCAATTGTTCTAGTATTGTTTGTGGAAAAGACTATCTTTGCTCTATTGCGTTGCCTTTGCTCCTTTGTCAAAGATCAGTTGACTGTTTTTCTGTGTCTGTTTCTGGGCTGTCTATTCTGTCCCATTGATCCATTTGTCTATTCTTTCACCAATACCACACTGTCTTGATTATGGTAGTTTTATAGTAAGTCTTAAAGTTGGGTTGTCACTCCTTCAACTTTATTCTTCAATATTGTACTGGTAACTGTGGCTCTTTTCCTCTCCATAGAAACTTTAGAATTAGTTTGTTGATATCCATAAAATAACTTGCTGGGGTTTTGATTGGGATTGTGTCGAATCTATAGATCAAGTTGGGAAGACCTGACATCTTGACAGTGTTGAGTCTTCCTATGCATATGCAGGGAATATCTCTCCATTTATGTAGATTTTCTATGATTTATTTCATGAGAGATTTGTAGTTTTCCTCATAGAGATTTTGTACATAATTTGTTAAGATTTATATCTCACTATTTAATTACTTTTGGTGCTAATGTAAATGGTATTATATTTTTTATTTCAAATTCCAGTTTTTCATTGCTAGTGTATAAGAAAGTTAGTGTTTGTATATTAACCTTGTATCCTATAACCTTGCTATTACTGCTAATTAGTTCTAAGAGGGTTTTTTTTTTTGGTCTTTGGGATTTTCTATGTAAACAATCATGTCAACTGTGAACAAAGACAATTTTCTTTCTTCTCAATCTGTATACCTTTTATTTCCTTTTCTTATCTTATTACAGTAGCTGGTGCTTCCAGTACAATGTTGAATAGAAGTGGTGAGAGGGGACATCCTTGCCTTGTTCCTGATCTTAGCAGGCAAGCATCTGATTTCTCACCTTTAATTATCATCTTAGTTGTAGGATTTTTGTACATGTTCTTTATCAGGTTGAGGAAGTTCCCCTTTATCCCTAGTTTGCTGAAATTTAATATGTTGTTTTTAGTGGTTGCATAATATCCCATGGTATGCATGTACCACAGTTTATTAAAATAAAACAAAATAAAGCCAACCTCTTTATCAGTTATTAAGTGTTTGGCTCCAGTAGTACTATAGATATGTTTATTAATCATGGTATGTGGTATATATATGGTAAGCACTTATGAATAGCTTCCTTATAAATCTAGGCAAAGGAGATAAAGTTGGTGCTAGATTATGGAATGCCTTGAAGCCAACCTAAGTAAGGAGTTTGAATCAGAATGGAAAATGGAAAGAATGTAGGTTCTGTGATGGTGCATACTTTGGGGGAAGTCAGAGGTTTAGGTAGGCAGATGCTAACCCCCTTATCCATGAAATGTAAACATCCTATGGGTCTTAGATGCTTGCAAGTGCATTTGGGTTGGTTCTAGATACGGCTTGGCAGCCAGGTTTGTTCTGAGAACTTAAAGGTCAGTTTGCATCTAAGAGTTATGACCTAGTTACATTTCCTGAACTAGACTACGAAGTTTTAGCATCTTTACTATAAACTAGGGGTTGGCAAAATATGGCCTGTGAGCCAAATTTGGCCTGCAACTTGTTTTTTTTATTATTAACCTTTTTATTTTGAGGTAATTGTAAGATTCACATGCAGTTGTAAGAAATAATACAAAGAAATTACCCAGTTACCCAGTTTCCCCAGTGGTAACATCTTGGAAATCTATTATACAGTATCACAACCAGGATATTGACAATGATAGAGTCATAAACAGAACAGTTATATCATCACAAGGATCCTGTGTTGCCCTTTTTTTTTTGTTTTGGTGGGGAAGATTTTCGCTAAGCTAACATCTGTTGCCAATCTTCCTCTTGAGGAAGATTGTCGCTAAGCTAACATCTGTGCCAGTCGTCCTCTATTTTGTGGGATGCTGCCACAGCATGGCTGATGAGTGGTATGTAGGTCTGCAGCTGGGATCCAAACCTGTGAACCCCGGGCTGCTGAATCAGAACGTGTCAACTTAACCACTATGCCACCGGGCCGGCCCCTGTGTTGCCCTTTTATAGCCACACCCACCTCCTTCTTCATCCCCCCGCCATCCCTAACACCTGGCTACCACTAATGTGACCTCCATTTCTGTAATTTTGTCATATCAAGAATGTTATATAAATGGAATCATATAACATGTAACCTTTTGGTTACTTTTTTTCAATCAATGTAATTCCCTGGGGAGTCATTCACGTTGTTGCATGTATCAATGCTTTCTTCCGTTTTATTGCTGAGTAGTATTCCATGATATGGGTGTACCACAGTTTGTTTAATCATTCACCCATTGAAAGACATCAGGATTGTTTCCAGCTTTTGCCTGTTATGAATAAATATGCTATGAACATTTGTGTACGGGTTTTCATGTGAATGTGATTTTCATTTCTCTGGGAGGAATGCCCAGAAGTGTAATTTCTGGGTCATATGGTAGTTGCATGTTTAGTTTTATAAGAAAGTGCCAGAGTGGTGGTACCATTTTACGTTCCCACTAGCAACATCTGAGTGGTTCAGTCTTTGCATTCTCACCAGCATTGATGTTGTCATTATTTTCTATTTTAGCCATTCTGGTAGGCATGTAGTGATGTCTTGTCATTGGTTTAAATTTTTGTCTACCTAATAGCTAATGATATTGAACATCTTTTCATGTGCTTTCATGTCATTTGTATATCCTCTTCAGTGAAATGTCTGGTAAAATTGGGTTATTTGTTTTTTTACTGTTCTGTTTTATGAATTCTTTGTATATTCTGAATACTAATTCTTTGTCAAATACGTGGCTAGCAAATATTTCTCCTTGCCTATAGTTTAAAAGTGTTCAATATTGATGAGTTTCAGTTTATCAATTTTTCCTTTTATGGATTGTGCTTTTTGTGTTAAGTCTAAGTACTCTTTGCGTAGCCTTGATCCCAAAGATTTTCTCTTATTTTTCTTCTAAAAGTTTTATAGTTTCGTATTTTATGTTTAAGTCTGTGATCTATTTTGAACTAATTGTTGTTTAAGGTTTGAGATTTAGTTTGAGGTTTATTTATTTATTTTTTTGGCATATGGATATCTGATTGCTAAAGCACAGTTTGTTGAAATCTTTCCTCCATTGAATTGCTTCTGCACCTTTGTGAAAAATCAGTTGAGCATATTTGTGTGGGTCTACTTCTGGGTTGTTATTTTCTTCTATTGATCTGTGTGTCCACTTCTCTGCCAATGCCACACTGTCCTGGTTACTGTAGCTATATAGTAGGCCTTAATATTGGTCAGAGTCATCCCTCCTACTTTATTTTTTTCATGATTGTTTTAACTGCTCTAAGGCTTGTGCCTTTCCACATAAATTTGAGAGTAAACTTGTCTATAATACTGTATCATTCCACTTATATAAGTTACTTATAGTAGTCAGAAGTATAAAGAGAGAAAATAGAATGGTAGTTGCCAGGAGGTTGGTGGGAAGTGGGGGGTGGGGAGGAGAGAATGAGGAGTTATTGTTTAAGGGGTATAGACTTTCAGTCTTACAAAATGAAAAGAGTTATGGGGATGGATGGTGGTAATGGTTGCAGAACAATGTAAATGAATGTATTTAATCATTGAACTATATACTTAAAAATGGTTAAGATGGTAAATTTTGTGTTATGTGTATTTTACCACAACAGAAAAGAATAGACGCACACACACACACATACACATGCACACAAAGAATAAACTTGTCTATGTTTACAGAAAAACCTTGCTAGGATTTTGATAGGAATTGTATTGAAATCATAGATCAATTTGGACATAATTATTGTCTTTCCTGTGTTGAGTCTTCTAATCCATGAGCATTTATTTAGGTTTTCTTTGATATCTTTCATCAGTGTTTTGTAATTTTCACTGTATAGATCTTGTATATGTTTGTTAAGTTCATACCTAAGTTTTTCATTTTTTTTGGAGCGATTGTAAATTATATTGTTTCTTCAATTTCAGTTTCCATATGTTCATTATTAGTATATAGGAATGCAGTTGATTTTTGTGTTCATCTTATATCCTCCAACCTTGCTGAACCCACTTGTTAGTTTTAGGAGAGGGCTTTTTGTTTGTGTGTGTGTGTATTACTAGGAATTTTCTATGTAGACAATCGTGTCATCTGGAAATAGAGACAGTTTTAATCTGTATACCTTTTATTTCTTTTTCTTACCTTATTGCAGTGGGTAGAACTTCTAGTACTATGTTAAATAAGAGTGATTGGAGTGGACATTGTTACCTTGTTCCAAATCTTAGGGGAAAAGCCTTCAGTCTTTCACAGTTAAGTGTGATGTTAGCTGCAGGTTTTTGCAGATGCTCTTTATTGAGTTGAGGTAATTCCCTTCTGTTCCTAACTTGCTGAGAGTTTTATCATAAATGGGTCTTCCACCACCTATTTTTATAAATAAAGTTTCTTGGGACACAGACACACTTATTGATTCATCTGTTGTCTGTGTCTGCTTTTGCACTATAACACCAGAGCTGAGTAGTTGTGACAGAGGCCGTATGACTCTCAAAGCCTAAAATATTTATTATCTGGCTTTTATAGAAAAGGTTTTCTTACTCCTGCTATAGTTTCTTAAAGTATTTCTTTTGGTTTGCCTTTTTTTTGGTCAGAGTTTCTCCTATCTCTTGATACCATAAGGAGATTGCAAACTCACAATCACGCCACAGGTGCACCTTCAATTGACTAAGATCCTGAGTTGGCCAGTGCTCACCTCAAAAGAAAGCAGAGTATGGATGTGTGTAGATCTGTCGATGTGTGGATCCGAAGGCCGTTCCTACAATAGCGTGTCTGTGTTTCTGTCAGCAATGGTATTTTGGGTTGCTCTTAGCCTGATAACTACTGTTAGCTCCTCACCTTGACTGTCAACCTGAACAAATTACCTGCGCTTACTTCGTGGCCTGAACCTTCTTTCCTACCCCGACTCCCTGACGCTTACTGTAGTCTGCATTGCTGAGTTTCAGAATGTTTACATCATGGGAAGATACATGACTTTAGTGATTTCTACATGGTCTAGTGGAGTGTTGCGTTCTAAACTTGATGACTCTTTACACTGTAGTTACGTATTTATTATATTTTGTTTTTCAAAGGGAGTTTTAAAGTTTTTAGCTTTGGTAAGTTTGTTGTTTTGGCTGAAAATGAGGAGCTGGATAAACGATGCCATGAGTCAAGTTAGGAAATAAGTGAATATGCTCCTTTGATCAATGAAAGGTAAACCATTGTGGTTTTGTGCTGACTGATTATTAATTCCTAGAGATAATGCGTCCTGCATCTCTACATACACATTTTGTTCTGGCTTGCTTGATCTACTTTCTCCAGAACATGTCTTTACTGATAAGAACCATTTTTCTTCTCTTTGCCAGGCTTCCTTTTAGCCAGTTACCACCTCCTCCCTCAGTGATGTCTTCTCTTCCTCTCCAACCCATTTTGACCCTCCTCTTTTAGGAACCTCTAGCGCTTCATTTCTTTACTACTCATTTGACAGGCAATCATATTGTTTGAAGACATCTTGCATTGTTGTCTTATTATTATTTAACTTTATAATTGTGATTGTGATTTAACTTTAAGATAGTATATGTTTTCTCTATAACTGCATTTTAAGTTTAGTGAGGGCTTATTTACTTATTTGAATCCCTCATGCCTATCTGTGTTTATGTCACACGATAATTATTAGTTAAGTGAAGGAAAGAATGATTGAGTTTCTACTCTGTGTAATATTATGTTTGGAAGTTGTCTGTTCAATAAAATTCTTTTAGTATGGTGCAGGTCAATAGATATTAATATTAATGAATCTTGATAAATGGATGCTCTGTTTTTAACTTACCTTCCAGCACAAGCTATCCATCTTTAGAAATTTGATTATGACTGCTTGTGTGAACCTAATGGCTGACTTTTCAAATAGTTATTAGAGGAGATCTGAGCTCTTAGCTGATATATTACAATTTGTGTTTAATATTTATGGAAGAGAAGTCTTTCTACAAATATGTAAAAATATTGCTGAGTGAAGGAAATAGCTCCCAGTGTGACAGAAGAAAATATCTTAAAAAGGTCTGCAGTTATCTGCAGTTTCCCCAAGGTTGTGTTTACATGAAAAAGACATTGTTTTATGTTCTAGAATCAAGAGATGATTTTATGATTTAACAAGTTTCACCAAGAACTTTTGTAAGGTTATCAGTAAAAGCAAAACTACTACAGAGATCACATGGCAATATTAGTCTCTGGATTCATTGAGTTTGCTGCATTCCTTTAGTATCATTCATATTTTTCTCCCGAGGGTACCACTTTCCTCTCTTGACTTAATACCAAGATATGGAAACTCATGTATGCTGTGGTGTGTGATGCTGGGAAATGAATGCCTGTTTATTATCTCTCTCTACAGGACTTTTCTTGACCATAGGTAGATGTTTGCTGCCTCAATATAAATAGGCAGCTTTCAGAAATGTATTCTCTAGTGAGGGACAAGTTGGTTTGGTGGAAAGCACAGGCATTTCATGTCTGGACCGTGACTCTGAACTTCACCTCATATGCTTACCAGCTGTGTGAGCTTGAACTCATTTGTCTCAGTTTTCTCATTTGTAAAATGGAAACAATGGCACCTACCTCAAGTGGATGTTTCTGGGAATAGATGAGATGATAAGAAAGAGCCTAGCATGATACCCGGCTCCTGGCAAATGGGCAGAATGTTTCTTTTGCAGTCTGATGTGTTCAGTGGGGGCGTTTAGGGGACAGCTTGCTGCTGTGTTCTTGCCCCCTGTTCTGTGAAATTGGCTCGTGGCTGTGTCATATCATCACACTCACCAAAAGAGCTGCCATGTGGGACAGGGAGGCAGCCAAGCCACAGGCTTATCATGACCTTGGACCCAACTTAATTTCCTTTCCTAGGCCAGCCTTCCTTTCAGAAGGATTAGCCTTGGCTCCATCTGTGAGGCAGGGAGGTGGATTATTACTTAATCCCATACTCCTCTCACCTCTTGGGAAAACAGGGTCTCTCAGATGACTTTGGGTGGCCAACTTGGGTGTGCATTTACTCAGCTTCCATTTTCTCCACTTCCCAGAGATGGCATCTTCCTGATTGCCCCACTCCAGATCCTCACAAGTGACCTCTTTTGTGGGCCATAAAAGAGTTCAAGCAGAGCCTGGATGATTCTTTATTGGGGTGTTTAGAGCCCTTACCAACAGTGGTGGCTGCAGTTGTTGAATATCGAGAAGAAAGGGATAGTCTGCTCTAGCTGCTGGTTTTGGTGGGAGCAGAGACCGGAGTGCAGAAGTCAAGGACCATGGGTTAGCTGGTGAGGAGCTGCAGACAAGAACGGATTCCACCTTCTCTTCCAACAAGCTTGGCTGGAACAGAAAGGAGATAGGGCGATTGTTAAGTTCAAAAGGGATACAGTTTTTAAAGAAGGGAGAGACTATAAAATGTGTATATTCTGATGGGGGAAGATATGGGAGGATGGTGGAGAAAATAAATCCGTTTAAATTTGCACTGTTTTTTGTCATTTTACATTGTGGATTATTATTTTACTTCTTGACTACCTGTCCCCTTTTGTTTTTTAATTTATTGTTATTTCTTGGTCTGTGTGCCTTTCTTGCTCCCTCCTTCCCTCTATCCCTCCTTCTCTCATTCTCCCTGCCCCCCCTTCCTCTTCTCTTCTCCCCTCTTTTGAGATTTCTGACAAGTTGTCTATTAATGAGTTTCTTACAATCCTGTCCTTTTGGATATCATCAGTACCACATGGGATCTGGGTTATGTCACTTCTTGTCTTTTTAGGAAGAGACTCGTGTTGTCCATTAGTCCCATTCATCCATCCTCAGCTATATGTTAATCTTTCCAAATTATCTTTAAATTCTTACTGTATGATTTCTATGTGTCGAGGCATATCTCAGGGCATTCTATGTGTTAGTACTGATTTTTTCATTTTCATGCCTAATTCTCTGAAGGTTTTGGGATATAACCCATCCAATTTCTGTCAAGAACAGTAGCATAGGAAATGAAATACACAAAATAGCTTTTTTGATTTAGAACTGATGCAAAGCCAATGTGAGAAAATTTACTGTTTCCCAATAAGTATATTGTAACTGTTTTTTGGAGGGCGAGAGTTGAGTGCAATGGAGATGTCTGCAGTTTTGAAACTTCCTTCTTGTTCCTCCCCTCCCTCTCCTTACTCTTCTCCTCCCATCCCTCCTTCCTCCTTCTCATTCCTCCACACCCTCCTTTTCCTTCCCCTCCTTCTCCTCCCCCTCTCCTCAGACAATTTGATATCGAGTGTAATAAGCCATATTGGAGACAAGAATGGAAGCTGACAAAGGAGAGAGTATGTGCTTGGGCGGTTTGTATGGGCAGATGCTTACCTACAGACCTGGTACCCTGTGCGATAGAGATGGGGGTGGGTGCTGTATGCTCACCCGGGATGGTCTGCCCTGCACCCTTGTCTAGGAGCTACTTCAGCCACCTTCACATGCCTCCTGCAAGACTACATTGTCTACCGTGACTCTGCCCCGGTACTGTTCATTACCTGGGGTGGGATCTGACCCTCCTGGGCTGAGTCTCCCTCCTACGTCTTGATGCCTCCTCTCTAGAGACCGGAGCTGTAAACTGTATGATGCTGGAGCTGACAGGATCCACAGTTGCTCTCGAATTGCTCTTCTCTGGAAAAGGTCTGTTTTCTCTAGGAGAGGAGAACTGCATGCCCAAGGAGGCAGAAATGCAGAATCTTGGCTGCATTGAGGTTCTCACTGCTTCTGAGATCTAAGGGCCTTCCTGCCCTTCCTACAATTCACTGCTTAACGTTTCCTTGGAATCCTTGAAAGAAAACCCCACGTTCTCCATCTCTCTTTTTGTTTCAGCCAGTTCAACTTGGATTTTTATCACTTGTAAAGGAACTAATATAGTTGCCTTCCTTACCCTTAACTCCAGATTTGGCTTTTATGGAAAACAAATGAGAATCAAGCCAGTGGTTTCTAGCTAGCTTTTCACGAGACCCACATTAGAAGGCTAATAAGACAGGGCTACAGGCAGGCAAGGCATTTACATTGTTCTGGTTTTCACAGTCGTTTTCAGAGGTCCTGCCACTGGTGAGGATTCCTGCCCACTAGTGTCCCTGTGCAGCCCACCCTGAGACAGTGCCCGTGGAGGCTGGAGGTTTGCTTCTCCCCGGCCTTGCCCACAGACTGAGCATTTCCCTCCGGGCACGGGACACATACACAGTAGGTTGCAAGAACCAGGTGAGTGGTAGAACCTGGCTCAGCAATATGATCCAGTATTTATGTTTTTTCTAGAAAAATAAAGCTGCCTGTTAAGGTAGCATCACCAATTATAGCATTCCTCACCAGAAGTGATAACATTTACAGATATGCAAGCTTCTCGTATAAACTAACAGCTTGGTTGGTAAGCCCAACTATTATCAAGTATTGTATCATAAAATCTTGGCCATTTTTTTTTTCCTACTTAAAGGAGAACTTTTACTAGTCTTACATATTTGGCATTTCAGAAGTTAATAATTATAGGGTTCGTGGCTTATGCAACGACCCCCATAAGCCAGTTTTCTCCTAGGGCCAGTCTTGTTCTGCTCACCAAAACCAAGGTGAGAAGCCTCTGTGGCCCTGTGGAATGACCCCTGTGGGTGGGCTCACAAGGTCTGGGTTTTGACAGTGCTACTAATTTGCTGTGCACCTTTATGTAATTTACTTACCTTCTCTGGCCTCCCTTTGGCTTATCTATAAAAAGTGCTTGAAAGCAAAGTTCCTGGAGGTTCTTTTTCCATTATGCAATGATTTTAAGTGCTTTCTTTGTATTATGCTTAATGCTTCCTCTATTCCCTTCGGATTTAATCTCCTTTCCTGTGAAGCTTACTAACTCTGGCCGTAAGCCCTGCATCTTTCCTGCATGGTTGCACTTGTTTTGTTTCTGTTCTTTTTTCCCCTTGAGGGAAACTTAGAGGAAGAGAAAGAAAATGGAGGCATGCAACATGGCTGCAAATCCAGTCACGACTTTTCCTGATGAGCTCTGTCTCAGTCTGGAGGAAGTTACTTTGGCAACTGTGCATCTATCTCTGCCTCTGAACTAACGTTATCCTTCTTTATTTTTATTTCATTTGATAGGATGGCTTCCTTCAGACTATTTTTCTTAAATCTTCTTGAAGATTTCTTTCTTCTTGAAATTTCTTAGAGACCAAGCTTTTTTCTATATCTGAATATTTGAAAGTACAGTTGAAGCAAACCCCCAGGCAGTTTAGAAGTAGAACCACGTTGTAGGTTCATCAATGAGCAAAAGTTCTTTCCACATGGACAACACTGGACCTTGTTCTTTGTAGACTATTGGTTCTGTACCTGCCTACAACTCTGTCTCCTAAATGTGAAATTTGTCTACAGCTTTTCCTTCCAAAGACTGTCTCCCCCAATCACTGTGTGTCAGGTCTTCCACAGTGGCTGTGGAGCAAGCTGTAGTCCTGTGAAGTGTCAGTCTAGAAAGAGAAGTAGCTAATGGAATGCAGAGGCAGGTTGAGGTTGGGTGCTTGGGCAATGCTTGGGCGAAATGTCACAACACAGATTGACGCAAAGGTAGTGCTGGGGCAGGAGAGGCCAGACACCAGGTCAACACAGCAGGAGCTGGCAGACCCAGGTAGGGCTGCGTACAAGATCTAGTCTGAGGGCAATCCTATATCACCATCAGGAAGGGGTTGATCAGGAGGTATCATATGAGAACTAGCGCAAAACATGGCCAGTCTGGATGAGGCCATGTGGAGGGGTCCTCCTCTGAAGGTCTGGCTCCACTTTGGTGGTCTGAACCTGGCATAGCTAACTGTAACCCACTTGCCATGTGGGGCTTCCTGCTCTTGGCTCAAACCCCAGTTCCAAACCAGGGACATCCAAAGCCACCCTTAAGATTTTTCTAAATACTTGAGTGCATGTGTGTGTATGGGATGCTTATGTTCTCTTGCGTACCTCTGCCTCTAGGCTCCTGCTTCCCCAGGCACTATCTCTTTTTCACCTTGCATTGACCCCTTTAGCATTATATATACCCAAACCCCATATAACAGAGGTGAGAATGTCCTAGAGTTTACTGGAGATTGGGGCAGGAGTGATGGAAGAGAGGCTGACTGCATCTGGCCCAGCAAGGAGGTGAAAATCCTACCTCAAACATTCCTGCTCCCACGTGCCTGGCCAGCCCTCCATTCATGGTTTCTCCCTGGCCCTTCCCCACACAGAGCCCTTCCCAAGGGCAGACGTGCACCTCTCAGTTCTGCTCACCTACCGCCTCTCAGTCCTCATTTCTGTCAGCTTCCTCCTGAGAAAATCTACGTCTTCTTTTCTCACACAGAACGGATCTAGCACTTCTTTTTGTTGTGGGTTCTAGCTAATATCCATGCTCTAAAGGCCTCACCGTCTATTTCAAAAACCTTATCCAGTTGTTTTCTCAGAGATGATGGACTTTTCCTATGTGGACTTGGGATTGAATTTTGTAATACTGGCGCTTGAACTGGATGCCAAGCTAAGTAGGAGAGAGAATGGGGAGAAGGGATGGGGATGAGTGACTGTTGCATTTGGAGTGCCCTTCTTTGCACTAAGAGGTACTTGTGAACCCCCTTAGTCTTGTCACATGTATATGTTTTCCCAGCCCCTCCCCTCACCTCCCCCAACTCTGCAGTAATGTCTTTGAAGGCAAGAACTGTTTCTGCTTCATTGTCTTATCCCTGGAGCACCTACCAAGGTACCTTGCACATTCTAGGTCTTCAGTACATTTTTAGTAAACAAATAGATGTGCTCAGTATGGTGCAGATAGATGACTGAAAAAGTTAATCATCTCTGCACTTAAGGAGTTTATAGTTTGTTCAGGAAGACAAAAATAACATAGATGAGAATAATTAAGCCAGGAACCTTGTGGCCCTGACAAGGGGGTGAATTTATCAAGAATTTGGAAATACTTAACCATGTTTATATTCTTTGTTGTGTATGTAGTGTTTGAAAGAATTTGGACTCCTATTCAACTTATCACTAATTCACATACATTTTTCCCATATTGAAAACAAAAATGTAAAGGCATATTTCCAGGGATTTCTAAAGGGCACCAAAGATTATGAATTTCATTTTAGTATCAGCAGATGACAATCTAATTTTGATAAGTTATTTTGAGCTTAGTACATCTAAAACTCAGGTTAGTTTTGTTTTCTGGCTACTTATTTCTGATGGAGAGACATTTCCATGGAGATATTAGGATAAAATATTGTTTTTGGAAATGTGACACGTTTCCTTGTATTTTTAAAATCTCTTGGGTATTTTAAGGGAAATTTAATCCATCTGATTTTGATCTAAATATAATTTACTCACAATAATGGAGAAATATTTGATATCCAGAGAAATCTATTGATGCTCTTAAAGCTTTTCTCCTGGGAAATAAGAAATCACGCTTTTCCAAGTGTAAATCACAAACTTACAATGTCTAATTTTTCTGCTTATTTAACAAAGCCTGAGTTAAGCGTCAAATTGGATAGTCCAGGTCAGTTGTTTTTGTTTTTAATGTTTTCAGTCTTTCTTTTAAAATCATGCATAGGAAATTTTCTTCAAAGAGGTTTTCTTTTTTTCTTATTCTGACAGTTTTATCTGCTATCTTATTTTTTTTTTTCAAACAAGGATTTTGGAAGATTTGAGGTAATAAAACAATTTTGATGTGTGTGGATTAACGGTGTCTCTACTCAAGCTGTTTCAGACCTGTCAGCAGCTTGAAATGGCATTTGAATGTATTTCTTAATTTTAATTTTAAAACACTTTCTCTGAGAATGAGATACCAGGCCTAAGTGGATATTTTGAATTTAAGAGAAGTGGTTTAGGCCAAAGTACAGCCAAATTTTGTACTCTTGAAAGACCTGAAATCCATTTACAAATGAAAAAAGAGATCATGACTGCGTTTTGGAAATGAAATGTGAGAGGACTTGGGCACTGTCAGATTGTCAGAGGGTCTTGGGTGGCTACCCAGCGATCGAGGGGCAGGGCCTGGTGTTTGAGCTGCCTGGCTGCTTTTACATGCTGCTCCTTTAGCATCTCTGACTTCTCTTGGGGCTCATCCCAACTTCCAGGATAGACTTCTTCTGGCCCCCTGAGGATGGTGGCGTTCTCAGCCCTTCTCATCCCTGGGTAGCCTTTGCCTCTGACTTGGGCCTTGGCCTTGTTCCTTCAGGTTCCCCTGCTCCACCAGAAGCCACCCTGTGGAAGACTGGGCGGGGGCCCAGCTCTTGCTCCACAGCCCTCTGCTGCCCTCTGCTGCCCACAGGAAATGGCAATTAACCCTCCGGTCCCAGCTGGCTCATGGGATCTGATGCCTGGGTCATTGCACTAGTCTTCTGGCCGCTCCTTCCTTTAGTCAGCAGACAAATCATAGCCAGATAAATCTCTCTGAAATATCATTTCATGTGAGGATCAGCTCAACTGCAGTGGTTATGTGCCAGACTGGAGACAGACTGCCTAGGTTCAGTTCCAACTCTGCCATTTATTAACTGTATGACCTTGGGCAAGTTGTATGACCTTGGGCAAGTTAGTTAAACTCTGTGTGCCTCAGTTTCCTAGCCTCAAAAATGGGTTTATAATACCCTTATGAGGTAGGCATTATTATTATGAGGATTAAATGAAATAAAATGAGAAGTGTTTAGATTGTGTCTGACACATAGTAAGTACTAAATGAATATTAGTTAATGTTATACTCATCACCCTGCTTTTCTAGGATTTACTGTACATGAGCATTTCCCAAAAGGTGGGACTCCTAATACAAGATGATATTAGATGGTTCAGGGTGTGGCATTAAATAACGTGGACCACAGTGAGAAAGCTATTCCTTTTTTCAGTTATCTTTCAGCTCTTCTGATTATATCAGGATGAAAGTGTCAGTTTGGTGCTAGAGAGTTTTAACCCTTCTCTAACACTTGTTAATCTCTCTTTTTAATAGAGATAGGCCTCACGCTTAGAGACAGCTACAGGCTTTGACAATTTAATAATAGCCATTTTTATAGTGTTTTCTACTTCTGGCAAATGATGCTGGTCTTTATTTTATAGTTGCATTATAAAGTTTCCTTGAAAAAGTAATCTAGGTTAATACAGAAGTGAGTTTAAAGAGTGTTACGTAAATAAACAAATCATCCTAGAATTTCAAGTATGGCAAAAATTGTGAAGATGGTACTCAGATGCCTGAGGTTTGGTGAAACCCCAGAGACAGCACGTGCTTGGGGCCTTCGTTTTGGTCCTCAGCTGGCTTGCGACCCTTTCTGCTCTCCTTGTGGGCCTCTCTGGACGCCAGACTGCCCCACTGATTGCTGACATGTCTTGAGCATTCCTGCCTTTGGATTTTTTTTCTCAAGAATGTCCTCCAGGTTCCACTTTTCTGGTTTTCATTCATCTTTCAAGGCCCCATTTAAAACTAGCATCCTCTGTACGACCTCCCTGAACACCTTGCTCCAATCTTCTCTCCTTCCTCCAGACTGTACCACTTTCATTGCCTCTTCCGTTTATTTGGCTGCCATTTTTTGGTATATGATGTTGATTATTTCCATGTATATGTCCTGTTTCTACAACTAGAAGAAAAGGACTAGAATCTCTTTAGGATGGGAAGAATACCTTAGTCATCTCAATAATCCCTTTAGGGCCTAATACATTGCCTTGGATGCAGTAAATGTTGCTAAATACTTAGTTGTTGTCTGCCTGTAGTGAGGTATCATTTCTGTACCATAAAATTCACCTATTCTGAGTGTACAGCTTTATGATTTTTAATAAATGTCTACAGTTGGGAAACATCAACACAGTCCAGTCTGAAACACTTTCATCAGCCTCCAAAGTTGTCTCCTGCCCATTTGCAGTCAATCCCCTCTCCTACCCTAGCACCAGGCAACAATTGATCTGCTTTCTGTCTGTATAGTTTTCTCTTTTTAAAAGTATTTCATAGAAATGGAATCATACAATGTGTAGTCTTTTCTGTTTGACTTCTTTCAGTTAGCACAATGTTTCTGAGGTTCATCTATGTTGTTGCATGTGTTAGTAACTTGTGCCTTTTTATTGTGTAGTAACAATAGACAGACCACATTTTGTTTATCCACTCACCATGTGGTGGACTTCTGGATTGTTTTCAGTTTTTGGCTGTTAATTCTTCAGTGAATGTCCATGTGCAGGTCTTTGTATGGACATATGTTTTCTGATGGGTGGACTTAGGGGTGAAAATTGCTGGTTCCTATGGTAAACGTAAGTTGAGCTTTGAAGAAACTGATAAACTACCATTTTACATTCCCACCAGCAATGCAAGAGGGTTCCACTTTCCAATGTTCTCACCAACACCTGGTATTATCCATCTTTTTCTTTGAGCCTTTCTAGGGGGTGATGAGGGATGAGTCAAGAATGACTCTTGAGTTTTTGGGTTCAGCAATTGAGTGTTTGGTGCTACTATTTAATGGAGGCTGAAAGAGGAATGAACTTATTTAAGAAAAATCAAGAGTTCTGGTTTGGCCAAGTTGAGTTTGAGGTGCCTATTAACCATTCAGAGGGAGCATTCAGTAGGTAGTGGCATGTATGAGGCCACCTATGTTCATTCCATCTTCCTGAATTCATTAAATAATGGAACTTGGAATAGTTGCTTCAATTTTCCATACTCTAGATATGTGTCTGATGGTCTGGAAAAGTCATATAACTTCTGATGTCAGTTTCCTCATCTATAGAGTAAAATAACACCTATCTTCCTCCAAAAGTTGGGTGAGGAGTGAATGAATTAAGGAATGTGAAGGTGATTATTATCATGGTTATTATTATTAGTGCATGAGTACCTTTTTTTAATTTCACTTTTGTGTTCATTGTGGCTTCTAACCCCACATTTTGTACATAAGCAGGTGCTCAGTAAATACTGACTTAGTAAATCAATGACTGCAGATAATGACTAAGTGTGTAATGGTGGAGAATGAAGAGAGAAGAGAAAGAGGAGAGGGAGAGAAACAGAGAGGAGATGGGGGAGAGAGAGCACGGTTGTAATTTGGATTGACCTTAGGAAGATTGGCCATCACAATTCCATGTTCAGGCTCTGTGGAAAGGCAATTTATCTTTTATGACACCAGGAAGGAACATGGAAGAGTTAGGATTTGGGGAGATATTTAAATAATAACACATCACCTAAAGTGTGGTATTTTCTAAGTGTCTTTTCTTCATACTAGACATTAAGCTTCCTGAGGGCTGGGGTGATTTCTGGTGTGCCTCTGGATTTCCCAGATCCTTAGCTTACTGCTTTAAGCATGATATGAACACAACAAATATGTGTAAAATGAGTGAATACACTTTTTAAACTTCTCTCTTTATTCTAACTAAAGTGACATGGATTTGACTTTTGATTGGTTGGTAGATGACTCTTGAGCAGGTTGTTTCCTTCCTGTTCCTAGGATGTAGTGTGCGTGCTTCTATCCTAGCTGATGGGTGACCTGTAATTGTAATTGCTTGTTCACATACCTGCTCCATGGGTCCTCTATGTGAGAGGCTAAGAGGGCACGTGCCTGGCACATGGTGGTTGTTCAGATAATGCTTGAGAGCATTATTCCTGACTAGACAACTGTATTCAAGACTTAGTCAATAGCTGGAAAAGTCCAGACCTGTGCTCTTTGGGGTTTCATATTTTAGATCTAAAAATCTAAATCTAGGGAAGGAAAGAAAGTAGGGAAATGGTCCAATAATTCTGTTTTCCTCCATTTTTTATCTTGTGGACAAGGTAGATATATTCTTGATATGGTTAGGGAGTAGCTCCCCATTGCTTTCTTAAATCTCAGACGACAACATTAGCTCATGTTGTAAGTATCCTGAGAGGGCCACAAAGTCAAAAGTTCTTGTTAGCTTAGCTCATTAGGGAGAGTTTTCCTAGATTGGCTTAAAACCAAAGGATCTTAAACTTTCCTTTTTAGAAAGACTTTTTTGTCAAACAAAATCTTGTGTGAACCCCATACATATAAATCATAAAAACAGAGCTACTCTGGTTGATACGGGGGTGTTGTCCTAGAAACTTGCCTGCTTCTCCTTTCTTTGTCCTCTTTTAAGGCCCTGCAGCATCTGGGGGACTCCAGGGCTCCTGGTAAAAAAGTATGAAAAACCTCTTGTTTCTTCTGCTACCCTCAGTAGACTTCTGCTAAGTCTGTAGAGAGACTTAACCATGTTCACCTCTGCAACCACTAAGTTATAGGCTCTATAAAACTTCTAAGAACCAGTCTCTTCTGATTGTACTTTCTATCTGAGAGCTTGAATCAAAAGAAGCTTTTGAGGCCCCCAGTAAATCAAATAAGCAGTATACACTGGAAGGAAAATGCCCATATTTGTGAATTTACCGTTGTGAATTTACAGTCCCATGGTCAGTATCCTGTGTGGGCACAAAGTACTGTCCTGTCCAAGTGGGTGGCTGGGGGAGGTAACCACAGGGAGGTGGAGAGGCAGGGATGAAAGGGCTGAGTCAGATCATAGGTTAGCACTGAGAAGGCCTCAGTAAGCCTGCTGAGACGGGTGCGTGTGAAGAGCGAGGCCAGTTGTGGGAAGAGAAGATTTGCTAATGTATAGAGGAGGCTGGCTGTCAAAATTTGAATTCACTAGGGCCTGGCAGTTAGGGAGGGAAGACAGAGTGACTGGGTGCTTCAAGGAGGGCCTGGAAGTCCAGGAGAGCAGGAACTATCTGAAGAGTCAGAACCAGGAGAGGGGAAGAAGGGAATGGTGTTTGCATGGAACCAGGAATGCTGGAGTTGGCTGGGATAGAACCAAGAAGTCAAAGCAGAGTAAGGCACTAGAATGTGCTGGGTTGATTCATGTGGGCCAGGTTTTAGCTAATGTATAGTATTTTTTCCTCTATGGAAGAGGCTAAAAGAGCTTTTGTGGGTTTACCTTGGGGTGTAATCATTTACGACACTCAAAAATACTAGAGAGATGATTGTAACTTTATAAAAAATTGAGATATAATTCACATACCGTAAAATCCACCATTGTTAAGTATGCAATCCGGTGGTTTGTAGTATATTTACTAGCTTGTGCAACCATCACCCCTAATTCCAGAACATTTTCATTGCTCCAAAAGTAAACCCCATACCCATTAGCAGCCACTCCCCATTCTTCTCTCTGTCTAGTCCCTGGCAACCATTAGCCTTGTGTCTATGGATTTGCCTATTCTAGACCTTTCATATAAATAGAATCCTACAATATGTGGACTTTTGTGTCTGGCTTCTTTCACTTAGCATAATTTTTTCAATGGTTCATCCATATTATAGCATGTATCAGTGCTTCATTCCTTTTTGTTGCCAAATAATATTCCATTGAATGGATAGAACACATTTTGTTTACCTATTCAACAGTTGACGGACATTTGGATTATTTTCACTTTTTGGCTATTATGAATGATGCTGCTGTGAACATTTGTGTATAAGGTTTTGCATGGACATGTGTTTTGATCCACTCTGACACTGTCTGTCTTTGAATTGGTACATGTAGACCACTGACATTCAAAGTGATTATTGATTGTTGGATAAATATCTACCATATTTGTTACTGTTCTTTTTTTTGTTGCCCTTGTTTTGTGTTTCTATTTTCGTCTTCCACTCTTTTTCTGCTTTTTGTTGTTTTAATTGAGCATTTTATATGATTCCATCTTCTCTCCTTTCTTAGTATATCAGTTATTTTTTTTTAAAGCTGTTTTAGTGATTGCCCTAGAGTTTTCAATATTCATTTACAACTAATCCAAATACACTTTCCAATAACACCACACTACTTCACAAGTAGTGTAAGTACCTTATAATAACAAATAATCCTAATTTTTCCCTTCTGTCCCTTGTATCTTTACTGTCATTCAATTATTTATATATAAGCATGCGTAAGCATATATATATACACACATAAGTGTATATAATCGAGTACATTGTTGCTATTACTTTGAACAAATTGTTCTCTCTTATACACTTAAAAATAAGAAAAATAAAAGTTTTTATTTACTTTCCTTATTTCTTCTTCACAGATCTTCCCTTCTTTATGTAGATCCAAGTTTCTAATCATGAAAGGGTGTTGGGTTTTGTCAAATGCTTTTTCTCTGTCTGTTGAGATGATCAAGTGGTTTCTGTCCTTTATTCTATTAATATGGTCTATTACATTGATTGATTTTTCTTTGTTGAATCAACCTTGTGTTCCTGGGATAAATCTCACTTGATCATGGTTTATAATCCTTTTCATATGTTGCTAGATTCAGCTTGCTAATATTTTGTTCAGAATTTTTGCATCTAAATTCAAAAGGGATATAGGCCTGTAGTTTTCCTGCAATATCTTTGTCTGATTTTCTTTATGGTTTTTCTATTCTCTATTTCATTTCTCTCTACTCTAGACTTTATTATTTCTTCATTGGTTATTTAGGAGCGTTATTTAATTTCCATATATCTGTGATTTTCCCAATCTTTTTTTCCTGTGATTCATTTCTCCTTTTATTCCTTTGTGGTTGGAGAAATGCTTTGTATGATGTCAATTCTTTTAAATTTATTGAGGCTTGTTTTATGTCCTAACATATTGTTTGTCCTGGAGAACATTCCATGTGTGCTTGAGAAGAATGTGCATTCTGCTGTTCCTGAGTGGAGTATGCTATAGACGTCTGTTAGGTCCAGTTGTTTTATAGTGTTGTTCAAGTCTTCTCTTTCCTTGCTGAACTTCTGTGTAATTGTTCTGTCCATTATTGAAAGTGGAATGTTGATGCCTGCAACTATTATTACAGAATTGTCTATTTGTTGAATTGTCTTATTTCTTCCCTCAATTATTTTTTTTTCTTTATGTATTTTGGGCCTCTTTTGTTATGTGTATGTATGTTTATAATGGTTGTATCTTCTTGATGAATTGACTCTTTTATCATTATAAAATGTTCTTATTTGTCTCTAGTGACAATATTTTCTTAGTCTATTTTGTCTACATTAGTATAACCACTCTAGCTTTCTTTTGGTTGCTGTTTGCATACTATATATATATTTTTTATCCTTTTACTTTCAACCTGTTTGTATGTTTGAATCTAAACTGTGTCTCTTATAGGCAGCATATAGTTGGATCATTTATTTTTATCCGTTCTGCCAATCTCTGTCTTTTAATTGGAGTCTGTAGTTCATTTAAGTTTAATGTAAATACTGATGAGGTTGGATTTACTTCTACCATTTTGCTATTTTCTATATGTCTTTGTCTTTGTTATTCCTCTTCATTACTGCCTTCTTTTGTGTTAAGTAAATATTTTTCTATTAATTCCCTTGTTTTCTTAGTGACTACTTTGGGGATTACAGTTAACATCTTAATTTATAACAGTCAAATTCAGATTATTCCAACTTAATTTCAATAGTATACAAAAAAGTTGCTCCTATGTAGTTCTGTTCTATCCCTCTTTTATTCTGTTGTCAAAAATTACACTTCATACATTGTGTGCCTGTCAGCATAGATTTATAATTATTGCTTTATGCTATCATCTTTCAAATCAGATAGAAGAAAGAGTTACAGACAAAATATATTGATACTGTCTTTAATATTTACTTCTGTAATTGCCTTTACTTGTGCTGTTTATTTCTTCATGTGGATTCGAGTTACTGTCTAGTTTCCTTTCATTTCAGCCTGAAGGAAAATTCCTTTAGTATTTCTTACAGGGAGGTCCACTAGCAATAAACTCTCTGTTTTTGTTTATCTGGGAATGTCTTAACGTCTCCCAGATCTTTGAAGGAGATTTTGGTGATACAGAATTCTTGATGGATGATGTTTTTTCTTTCAGCACTTTGAATGTGTCATCCCACTGCCTTCTGGCCTCCATGGTTTCCAGTGAGCAGTCAGATGTTAATCTTATCCAGGCTCCCTTGTACATGAGGAGTGGCTTGTTGCTGCTTTCAAGATTCCTTGTCTGTAGTTTACAACAGTTTGATTATAATTCCCACTGCACTGTCATCCTGCCCATGTTTCACATCTCTGTTTGAAAGGATAGCATGGACACCTTTGTTAGTGCTTTAAT
Source organism: Equus asinus (assembly GCF_041296235.1). Classification (NCBI taxonomy): domain Eukaryota; kingdom Metazoa; phylum Chordata; class Mammalia; order Perissodactyla; family Equidae; genus Equus; species Equus asinus. The sequence goes on along the minus strand of NC_091792.1, from coordinate 62,487,582 downwards.
TCAATCCTTATGATTTCTCTGTAGCATTTCTCTGCTCTGTCAAGTGTATGATTTAGTAATGTGTCGTTTTGTTTTTCATTATCATATTTCATAGTTTTATAGAACTTGAGAGTGATATTCATGTGCTCCGTCCCCATAATTCATTCACCTAATAGATTTGCTGAGCACCCGCATGTGAAAGGCTCAAGACTTTCAGTTTCGTTAGGTAGAAGACACACGTCCTGCCTGTGAGGATGACACGTTTGGTTGGTAGAGGACACATACTCAACAAATTACTCTACAATTAAAATGGAGGTATAATGAGTATAAACAGAGTATTTTGGGAGCACAGAGGAGGAATCACTGATTTTTATATTTGATATTAGAGCAAACTGAGGATTATGTAGATTAAGCATTTTGAGACATTGAGGATACATAAATTATAAAGACAGAGCCAAGGATTAGAACCTACTATTCTGGTTTTTTTCTATGAAACCATGGTGATCCTAGAGTGTGGCTATTCTGCGTTTTCAAGCAACAAAGGTAAAAGTGATTTAGTAAACAAAATGGCAGAAAATGATTTGGCAGAAGTTGATGCTGTTCATGCCATAATTTGGGTACTGTACCACCGTCTCCTGTTTTCAAATGTATTAATTGGTTAGCAAAGGATGGGTAGATGTGTGAAGCTCAGACCAGCTATTTTGCTTCAAAAGATGTGCCTGCTACACGTAAAAATAAACAGTATTTATTTGTACTTGTTAGAATGTACTATTATGAATTTAGTAAACAAGTGGCTATGTTGAAACTTGAGTTTCAAAATATGAAAAGATGCTTAATTTTACTAAATCCACCCTAAGTTTTTTCTTTCCCTTTTAATTGATATTTATGTTTTGAAAAGAATTATTTCGCCCTTTATCTTCAGTAAAATTTTGGATAGGTACACTTTATATTAGGATTTCCTTAAAAATAGGAATTGCTGATCAATGACAACTATGTTCTTTTCCCATAGGATAAAACATGACTTATTTGGGCATACGGTTTTAATTTTAATCTGCATGCCTCCTTTCCTATTCTCCCATGATTCTTTGCAGCAAGGCAAGGAAAAACAAGTCTTATAAAAAGAAATACAGTATGTGGTGCTTATTAAAGTTACATACATCTCTTCTCACAGGAGAATTTTGATTTACTGCAGGTTGTGCATATGTCGCATATGGACATTTCTAGAGAACAGATTCCTTATCGCTGAACACTGAATGGCTTCTAGTACTCCATTATTGCTCCGGGAACATGTTAGTAATAATTATGAAAGGTAGGATGCCATGAAATCTGTAAGGTGATTTGGCAGAAGTCGATGCTGTTGGTGCCAGGATTTGGGTACCGTACCACAGTTTCCTGTTTTCAGATGTATTAATTGATCCGCAAAGGACATCTTTTGGAGACAAGAATTCAGACAGACTGGCACAGGCTGGACCTCCGCCAAGACTGCTCGGAAGGTTGCCATACTGGGAGCAAAAGAGTGAGAGAGAGAAAGAGAGAGAGAGGGAGAGAGAGGCAGAGGGAGAGCTGAGGAAAGAAAAAAAGGCAAGACTTGGCACAGCTCAGTCAAATCAGCTTCTTTTGTCTGCTTCCTCGGCTTGAGCTTCAGGAAAGAAAACCGTCCTGGGGTACAGAAAAACTCAGAACTTTTTGGTTTTCAAACTTAGAAGGCTTTTTAAGTCTCTTGGGCTATTTGAAAGTGTTGGTACATACAATGACGTTTAGTCACCAGTATTAAGGGAAATAAAAGCCGTTTTCAAAATGAAGCTTCCACAGTGTCCATGCATTTGGGAAATACTGTATTTGATTTTTTGCATGTATGATTATACCATGAGGGACAGGATTAATATAGAAGATGGAAAGGCAAACTTCTAATTAGAGAGAATGTTAATTTTCTACAAAATAAAGTTTGTTCATCAATACAAACCTGCTTTCAAATCCAATCAGACATCCTTCGGAATGTGTTCAGAACGTAAGTTTTGAGATTTTATTTTATTTTTTTCCCATTTGTAGACATTCACTTTTCAAGGAGCCTTTCTAAGATTTTATGCAACCCAGCCAGGAAGTCAGAGTAAAAGTTGTTTTATCCATGTGTTTAAGAAAACGTTTTCTTAAAGCAACAGCTTTTATTTCTGCTGCTTCATGCTGTCCTAAACTACATCCCCCAGCAATGAGTGACAACACTGAAGACCAGAAAGGCAAGCTGAAGACACCAGACTTCGCATGAAGGGCAAACAAGAAATGTGAGCTTGGTCATTATTTTTGTGTGTGTCTTTGCTCTGAACCAGTTTTTGGAGGTGGGTGGGGAGGTGGGTGGGGAGGTGTCTATGTCTAAAAGATGTGTGCGATTAGGGAATTCTCATTGTGAGAAGGAGATGATAAAAGGTAATTTTTATGATGTTGGCAGAAATGGCTGGGAATGGTAGAGAAGAGAAATTTAAATCTTCTAGATAAGAAATAGTGAGCTGTGTTTGAAATACTTGGAGAAAAATTCCATTATTTGTAGTTGATTAGATTGTATAATTAAACGATTACTATAGCTTGGCTCTCTCAATGTTTTAAGTAGAAGGAAAATCTAGAAAGTTCATCGATTTTCTTTTCAATGCTACCCAGTATTTTACTTAGATATCTACTTTATATCTAATTTCTTAGCAATAAATACTTCCTATTAGGCCTGGCTATAGTTGGATTGTGATAATTCTGCTCTTAAAAATCAGCATTACTGTAGGAGAGGCTAACTGTCAGGCACGTATTTTTGTGGAACCCCCTCATTGTCAGTTAAGTATTCTATTTCTAAAGAAGAGTTTGAGTTGTAGGATTAGGTTATGACTTCCTGCAATATATTTTCTTTGTATTTTATATACTTAAAGAATCTAGGAAAATCGTGTATGTTCATGTAAGTACTAATCATTTTGGGCAGGCTAAAAGGCTGCTTCAGGATCTCTGCTTTTGTTTTGAGTATGTAATCATGGATTTGTTAATCTCTTCACAAAATTTCTTTCTGTTTATAGTTTTATATTATTGCGTACCTTAAATAATCAATTGTTTAAATGGTTTTTATGGTATTTTAATGACACATCAGCACTTCTCAGAATGGCATTTAATATACAAATGTGATTTAAAAATATATGAAATCTAATACAGGTGTCTGTATAGTTAAGCTTAAGTATTTCCTTCAAGTTTTTCACTAATGAACATTTTGATCTTCAATAAAATGAAATCACTTAATGTTCATGTGGGTTGCCAAAATGACAACCTTTGTTTTATAAGCTTCTTTATACACCACCTCGCTGATACTCCTAAAATGGACGCCAAGAGATAAAAGACTTGCTGATAGGCACTGGGAAGGAGATGTTTGCGTGGCTCCAGTCTTCCTTTTTTGAACTGATCACAGGATCATTCACGCCTACACTAAAACCCAACAATATATAAAACAAAGAGAAAGTTCAATAAATAAGTTTAAATTAGAGCTACATTTTAATACTGACCGTCTTATTACCGATTTATGTTTACTTTCATTTACTTCTTAAACATTTAATATAATCTCGTCATTTAGGTTTGCTGAATATATGACTTCTTTAGTTTATTTAAGACTATTTTCACTTAAAGTTAAAGGAATTATTTGCTAGCTTGTTTTCTAATTTCTTTGTAGCGAATTCGGTAAGAGCAAACTTATCTTATATCCAGACTATTTTATGTCCAGTTATTTTCCAACAGTATAATAAAAAGTAAGTGAATTTAAAAACAAAGACGTTAGAACATACCTTAAGAATATTAAATTTTTCGATACTAGTAAAGCTACATTTTATAGTGTTTAACTGTTAGACTTAAGATTTGATAATAAATATTAGCTGTTATACCCAATAAAGTTTCCTACCAATATATTGTCTCTGGCCTACTTGTTACTATCTTAAAATGAGAAAAGTCCCATATTAAGAAGCTCCTTGTTAACTGGCTGTAACAGACACTCCTTTGCACAGCCTTCTTTTAAAAGTATGTTTAGTAAGAAATTGTGTTGATTACCTTTTCGAACGCATACATTTAGGTTTACCATAATGCATTCTTCTTTACTTTTAGACCTTTTGTTTTACAAACACATTGCCATTTAGGTTATTAATTATTTCCATATTAGTATTAATGTTTCAAATCCTATGTTGAAGTGTATTAATACTAGTGCTATGATTGTACATGAACTCTATCTCAGCATATATTCGTTCTAGTTTGAATTATACACTATTTTGAAGTGGAATTATTACGACAGAAATGCATTCATGTTTAACTGCTACTTGATGCCTGTTATCAAGTCCTGTTTAGATGTACCTGGAAATACAAGCACATAATTTTATGAACTAACGTGAACCTCTCAGGGGGCCTTAGTCCAGCATTTTACAATTATTCACTCATTTATTCATTTATTGAACAAATGTTTATTGAGCACCCACCTAAACATGCTAATATTTCATCGTCGAAGTTACTTTTGGTAACAGGGAAGAAAGCCACATACACGGTGGAAAAGGGGTAGGGTTTAAAATGGAACTACAAAAGCTTAGATGGAAAAAAGCAGTGCTGCAGTGAGAGTTATTTCACTGGATTAAAGTATGTGAACTTTTACTGCACAATATACATATTACAGAACGTTGTTATAAAAAATCAGGAGAGGTTGTAGTTCATATACCTGTCAGAATTTTGTTTTACCATTATTTGGATTTCTGCGTCCTATTGGGCAAAAAGCTCCAGTTGTTCAAGTCTTCTGATGGATGTGTGAGATAAACAATTCAGGTGTTGTGAGGAAGAAATTAAATAGGGGAAATTAAACCACTGCTCTCGTTCTAGCTTTTACGTATGTCAAAGTAGGTGTCGTTGAACCTTCGAAGATGTGGCTGCAATGTGAAAGACGGCGGTCTGTTATGAGGGATTTTTTTTCTTTCCTTTGTTTTCTTTTGTGAGAAAGAGGAAGAAGAGGAGGCCAACCCCACATCCAGAAGCCAGCGTGGCCCTTCGAGAGTAAGCTTGCTAGGGGGCGGAATATTTTAAATGGACCAATCAGTTCACTTTCTGTATTCTCTAGGGTTTTGTTTTGATTTTTCCTTAGCTTTGTTCACTAACATAATGACTCATAGGCATAATACATCTCTTGACTCTAGAAATAAGTGAGCATTTGACTTAGTAGCCTAACTTTATTCCATGCGGTTGTTCTCTAATCTAAAAAGAAGGTGTAGGTTCATATTCTGAAAAGGAGAGAAAAGTCACAAGAGCCAGGGACGTGAGCTTGGAGGCTGTCGTGGCCAAGGCTTGTGTCAGGGCCGAAGGCCAATGGAATGGAGAGGAGAGGGGTTTCAGCCGCGGATATGCGCCGCCGAAGTCACTCAGCAAACATTCCCGGAGGGTCTGCTCTGTGCCAGGCGGCGTACAAAGATATACGTTCTGCCCATGAGAAACGCATAGTCTGGTTGTGGGGAGGGGAAGGAGGAGAATAACCGATAAATGTGTGTTTCTTTACAGTGTACCGAATGCTTTCATCTGTTGTCTCATTTAATCCTGGCAACAATGCCTAGCATGGGGACTGGGACATAATGGCCCTATAATAAGGATTCGCTGAAGGAACAGACCAAGTTGTAAACCAGATTATTATCTTCTTGAGTCTTATTTGATTAAGAGAATATTTTCCCTTGTGGTTGAGGAACAAAAAGCACTGTACTTGCTTTTATCTTGAGTCTGTCTTACTGGCTGTGGGTTTAGAGGGGATGGAAGGTAGGGCCACATTCTTTGTGACCAAGTTAGAATCCCCTGAGGTAGCCACTGGAGACAATATAAAGGGACTTGACTGGTATGCATTGGCTCTGACCACCATTCCCGCCCAGCTGGCCCTCTGTTGTCTTGCATTCTCCCTTTCATAGTTTCCCCACAGGATCTCAGAACTGTACCTTAGGACTTGGTGGTGTGGCCTAAGCATGGAGTAGACCAACTGATTTCTAACAAGTTTAAAGTTTTTCTTAGGAGCATGGGAAGAAATGTGGGGGTTGAGAGAGCGTGGTGAGGGAAAATTGTGGAGAGCTGAGGGTTCCGCTCCATAGCTGGCTTCAGTCCTGTCGGTAACTCCACTGGGAGAGTGAGGGTGGATATGGGGTCTTGGAGTTTGACTGGAATATCAGAAACAAGCACCATCAGGAGTGTGATAAGACATGAAGAGCCGGTTGCTGAATCCAGTTCATGTTGAACAGCATCTTTCTAGGTCTTTCTGAAGGGATGTTTTGAGGCCCAGGTGAGAGAGGAGCAGAGTCAGGGTCATTGTATACAGTTGTGTCATCAGGCTTGTAGGGGGCTGCAATTCAGCCCCCACTTTCCTGCCTAAGCTCTCTGCCTTGGTCTGCTAGAGGAAGGGACAAAGTCATCATAGGTGTGAGTGGTGGCCCTGGAGAGAGTGGGCGTCGGGGTGAATCCAGGCTTGGAATTGAAACACAGGAATGGAAGAAGGTCAGAGGGTCTGGGGCTGGGGAGGGCAGCATTCCAGTATTTGACTGTGGGGTCCAGGTGGGGTTAGGAGATGTTATCAGAAGAGTTCTGGAGAACATGGTAAAATAGGGAGAGATGAGTGTGTAGAAATTCCATTAAAGTGAAAGAAAAGGTCAGAGACTACCGAAGTTAGGGGTTTATTCTGAAACCCGACAGGTTGTAAAGGAGCACCAGCTGCATGACTTGACTTAGTTTGGTCATTGGTTGTGCTAATGTTATTTTATTTCTCTAAAAGCAAGTGTAGGAAAGGAAAAGAGTTACTTGTTTCTGTTCCATGTTCCACAATGTTATAAGAATTAAAATTTTCTTTTCTGTTTTACAGTTAAGAATCTCTTGATCCTGTGTAATTAGAATACCCCTAATATATGGATCTTGAAGTTTTATGGAAAGTATTTTGGTATTACAGTTTAGGTTTTGAAGAATTAGTCCTTCTGTAGCGATGCCATGTTTTTCATGCCATATATCGATGCCATTTGTATCTTTTTCCATTAGCCACCATAAGTTGTTTTTCCTTACTTGAAAAGATCAAATTGTTCTGAGACTCAGCAGTGCTTTATGTTAGGGCCTTTGAAACAAATAGTCCTTTACCATCATGGGTTAGAGAGAATGGGTTTCAGAGCCTCACCAGCCTCAGTTTGAATTTTAACTCCATTTTTCACTTGTTGAACTTTGGTCAAGTTATGTAAAGCCAGTGTCTTCATGTGTCAAATGGGATCATGCTATCTTCCTCAAAAGTTGTTGGGAGGAGAAATAAGGAACTATATGGAAAGCTCTTAGTGTAGTGCCTGGTACACAGTAAGTACTCAATAAATGGTATATTTTATTTTTTAATTAAAATTTTTTTAAAATTGTGGTAAAAATACGTAACATAAAATTTACAATCTTAAGCATTTTTAAGTGTACGGTTCAGTGACATTAAGTATACAGTCATGTACCACATAACGACATGTCGGTCAACAACAGACTGCATATATGAGGGTGGTCCCATAAGATTAGTACCACACAGCCGGGGTGTGTAGTAGGCTATACCGTCTAGGTTTGTATAGGTACACTCTATGATGTTTGCACAATGACAAAGTCACCCAATGTCACATTTCTCAGAACATATTCCTGTCGTTAAGTGATGTATGACCATATCATATTTTTGTGCTGTCATCACCATCATCCATCCACAGAAATCTTTTTTATCTTGCAAAACTGAAACTCTGTACCCATTAGACAACAACTTCCCATTTCCCCCTCCCCCTAGTCCCTGGAAACCACCATTATATTTTTTGTCTCTATGAATTTGACTACTGTACGTGCCTCATGTAAGGGGAATCATACAGTGTTTATTTAATTTAGCACCATGTCCTCAAGGTTCATCCATGTTGTAGCATGCATCAGAATTTACTTCCTTTTTAAGGTCCTTCCATTTTATTTACCTGTTCATCTGTCTATGGACAATTGGGTTGTTTCCACCTTTTGGCTATTGTGAATAATGCTGCTTTGAGCATGGGCGTACAAGTATCTGTATGGGTCTTTGCTTTCAGTTCCTTAGGGCTTATACCCAGAAGTGGAATTGCTGGGTCAGTAGGCAGTATTAGCACTCACAGCAGGTTACATTTTTGAAAAACTTGTTGTCAGCTGATGTGATTTAAGTTGAATTTGACTTTCCAGCATAGATAGTGGTATATCAAATAGGAGGTTATAGACTTGACTAAGAGCTCATGATGTCTAGCTTTTTGTGGAAATAACCCAAACATTACATTTGTCACCTCTAAATTATTTTATAGTATAGAATTTTGCATGGTGTGTTAATCAGACAATACTCTAATCATCCACATAAAATAGTGTTTATTTATTATCATGGAATATAATAGTCACATTTCATTTTTAATACAAAGTGGTTTCTTAGCATTCTTACCATTTCTGTTAAGAGAACTTTCTGTAGCCATTCTTTTAGGGTAAGTCTGCTGGCAACAAGTCTCTCAGTTTCCCTTCAACTGAAAATGTCTTGATTTCCCTTTTTTCCTGAAGGATATTTTTGCTGGATATAGAATTCTGGGCTGACAGTTCTTTTTTTTCCCAGCATTTGAAAAATATTGTGCCACGTCCTTCTGCTTCTGTGGTTTCTGATGAGATACCTGCTGTCATTCCAATTGTTTTTCCCTTCTCAGTAAGATGTTGTTTCTCTCTCACTACTTTCAAAATCTTTCTCTGTCTTTAGTTTTCAAAGAGTTTAGTTATGATGTATCTTGGCATGGATTTCTTTCGATTTTTTCCTGGAGTTTGCTCAGCTCCTTGAATATGTAGGTTTATGCCTTTTGCCAAATTTGTGAAGTTTTCAGCCATAATTTTTTGAGTACTTTTTAGGCCTGCACTCTTTCTCTTTTTTATTCCAGGACTTGGATGACATGAATGGTAGATCTTTTGTATAGTGCTTACAGGTGGTTGACACTGATCATTTTGTTAAATCTGTTTTTTCTTTGTTGTTCAGATTGGGTAATTTCTGTTGTTTCTATCTTCAGTTTCACTGATTCTTTCCTCTGTCATCTTCATTCTGTTACTGAGCCCACCTAGTGAGTTTTAATTTCAGCTATTGTATTTTATCTGCTATTTCTTCGCTGAGACTTTCTATTTTTCATTTGTTTCATGTGTGTTCATAACTGCTTTTTGAAACATTTTTTTTGTGATAGCTGCTTTAAAATCCTTGTCAGATGATTCCAGCACCTGTGTCATCTTGGTGTTGGCATCAGTTGATTGCCTTTCCTTGTTCAAGTTGAGATTTTCCTTGTTCTTGGTATGACAAGTGATTTTGATTATATCCTGGACATTTGGGTATTATGATATGAAACTCTGGATCTTATTTAAATCTTCTGTTTTAATACACCTTCTCTGACACCATGCCAGCAGGGGAAAAGGGATCACTCCCTCATTACTGTGAGGTGGGGGTGGAAGTCCCCCCCTCCCCCCACCCCAGTCATTGGCCTTTATTTACAGCCTGGGGTGAGAGGGGTGCCTTGTTACTGCTGGGTGGGCCTGAAGTTCAGGCTTCTCTTCAATGATACTGTTATTTTTAATGTTAGTTTTGTACTTGGTGGAATAACCTGAACAGTCCCTGAGCTGTGTAGTCCTTAAATTTAGCTTATGTTGTTAGTGCTACTTATATTTGATAATTTATTTAGTGATATTCAAATTCTCAAATTAGGGACTGAACCCTCTCTAATCACTAGCTTTCCTAAGATTAGTATGTGTTTACCATTAGTACACTTAATAAAAGATTTTAAGTGAAGAAACATTATAGTTTCTACTTTATTAACTTTTTTTTTCTCGAAGATTGGCACCTGAGCTAACATCTGTTGCCAATCTTTTGTTTTTCTTTTTGCTTCTTCTCCCCAAAGCCCCCCATTACATAGTTTTATATTCTAGTTGTAGGACCTTCTGGTTGTGCTATAGGGGGCGCTGCCTCAGTGTGGCCTGATGAGAGGTGCCATGTCTGTGCCCAGGATCCGAACTGGCAAAACCCTGGGCCACTGAAGTGGAGTGTGTCAACTTAACCACTTGGCCAGGGGCCTGGCTCCTCTACTTTATTAGGTTTGAAAATTTATTTTTTAAAGGAGAGAAAAGCCTGCCTGTTCAAGGTTTCCATTTTTCCCATCGATAACATGCTAGGTTTTAGCAAACTTTTGTAGTTTATTTTTAGAAGAGGTCAGTATATTAGAAATAGTCAAAAGGAATGGATTTGACTGGAGGCTTAAAAGTTTCAGTGATAAAGTATTTTATTTCATTTGCTAACTCACACCTGTGGTTTCAGATCAATAACACAGATCATAAAGATGATGCATATGTCTTTAGAGTCATAGATTTTCCAGGTTCTTCATGGTCACCTGTGGTATAGTAACGACAGTACTGGATCACTGAATAAATAGATAATCTTGGGAAAATCTCCAAAACTCTGAAGCCTGACTTTTCCTCTCAGGAAAATGGGTGTCATAACACCCAAATGAAGAGGTTGTTAAGAATAGTAAATAAGGTGATATGTCTGAAAGCAATCTAAGTAACAGATATTACACGAATATGAAAGATAATTATCTAGTCTGGCTACTTCAAGTATGTGACTGTGATGGGTAAAGATAATGTACCTGATTCTATGACTTTCAGCTCTGAGTGCTAAAATAGACTATGGATTATACACATACATTTTAAAAATGCTTTTAAAAGTTTTAATTATGAAAAACTTTCAACCCCATAGCAAAGTACTGAATAAAACAGAATGAATGCCTGTGTAGTACCCAGAATTAACAAATGCCGTATTTATTTGCTTCAGATGTTTTTAAAAGAAAATAAAACCCTATTTTCTCATCCCTGAAGTTGGTGTAGAACATTTCCAGGCACATGCAGTATTACTACATATATACATAGCCATAAACAACATAACTATTGTTTTACGTAGTTTAAAATACATATAAAATGATTCATACTGTCGCTATCCTTTTGCAAATGAGATGAGTTCTTTTTGAGATTTATACAGGTTGCTACTGTAGGTCTAATGCTGTGGAGTATTTTGTTTTAGTCTATCCAGTCTTCTGTTGATGGATGTTTAGTTTTTTGCTAACCATGCTATAGTGGCCAACTTGCACGTGTCTTCTACACATATTTGTGATCTCTTGGGGAATTACCTAGAAATGGAGCTGAGTTGCCGAATACGTCACCTTTACTCAATAATGCTAAATTGTCCTTTCAAGCATTTGTACCAGTTCACATTCCTGCAGTACGACATCAAAGTTCTCATGTCTCTGCATCTTCACCAATACTTGGTAGTATCAGACTTTGGAAATTTTGTCAATCTAATGTACCAAAAATATTTTGCTGTTATTTTTATTTGTGCACTTGATTACTTAGAGAGAGAGAGAGCGTCTTTTTATATCGACAAGTTAGATGTCCTTTTTTGTACATTCTCTATTCATACCTTTTGTACATTTTTCTTTTGAGTTATTTTATTCTTATTTATTTATAGTATATTTTATGTACCAATCCTTTATTCTGTAGACTGAAAATATCTTCTCAATCTTTGGTTTGTTTTTTCATTTTCCTTATGGCGACTTTTGAAATAAACTATGGTATATGTTTGAAAATTGGAATATGCTTTCATTGTTTATTTTCAAAGGTGATTTTAGTGATAATACAATCCATGCTTTTGGATGTGGCAGAGCGGTCTAATGGGACTAATATTTCTTTGAATGCACCTGAATTTTATCCCCTTCTTTAGTATCTAGAGGATGAAGTTTCTTATTTTCCGTATAGACTTGGTCAACTGAAGTCTTTGGACGGATTCCTGGTTCCTCAGCACGAATTATTGAATTAAGACTATTATGAGTTTTATTTTGTTATTTGCGGAGCGTCCTCCAGCACATCGATAACATGGCACATTCCCACTGCATCAGCAGCCTTACCAAATAGGAGTTCTCGGGCCCTTAGAAAGACTGTTCTGTTGATCTGATTACCATGATTTCTATACAGTGAATAATCTCGGTGCAGTAAACACTTTCTCCTTTCCCTAACCAGTCCTCTTGCTAACAAAATAACTTAATTGAGAAATTCAAGCTGTTGGGGCAAGTGGAATTGAGTTGTGGCTGAGGCTCCTTGTGTATCTTTTGTTGTGCAATCAAGTAGCACTTATTCACCAACTTTCCTCAGCTGTCCCGCCTAAACAAAACCCACCTAATCTCCCAAATCACTTTGCAAAACAAAAGAACACACAGGAGATACTGAAACCAGGAGGACTGGGGGCGGATGCTGTCTGCATACACACAACACTCCCTCTCCTTTCCCTGCTAGCTGCTATTTATGTTTAACTGCCTTGATAATTACATATTTGTTTTAAAATCTGAGTGTGGGAGTATGCTGTCTTCACTCCACAGATAGGAAACTTGGTTGTTCAGGCCATTTGGCACCACTGCCTGTCGGACGATAGTTTGCCATAAACCAAGGGTAAAGTTCTAGGTAGAAGTTAACAACCGATAGAAGACTCGAATTGCAGATCCAGACCTATAAGGCAAGTCCTGGTCTGGATTTTGCAGACTTGCTTTTCCCAAGGGTGGTGGCCATGTGCTTTGCTCACTTATACGTTTGCCTTTATTACACTTGTTTGCTATTTAGTGCAGTGAATGAGCCTCCTGACAGCACAGAGGGAAAGCAGCTAATGTCCTCTCAGTGGCTGAGCTTTGATCATTCTTCCTTTTCCCACTTATTGAATTTTTCCCTGGAATCAGCATTTGGCACCAGTCACCATCTCTGTACCACTCTTCCACTGTTTAAAAGTTTTATGACAAACTTTAATAAAAGAATTGTGAAAATAGTGATTATCATTTAATTACAAATTTTGTTTTCTCTACATCACCTGTTACTGCAGTTCTGTCACACACACACACACACACACACACACACGCACACACATTTCAGGTGAGACAGTTGAGGCTTAGAGAGGTGAAGTGCCTGGCCTAGTTAGTGACAACACTAGGGCTCCAATCAAGTCTTCTGCCTCCAAATCCCTCCTTCATTCAATTGCTGGGCATTTGTTCGCTCTGTGATGGGGTCACTAGGAGAGGAACGTGTTGCTGCTCTTATAGTTGCTCTTCCACACGCCACTTGGGACTGTGCACTTAGGTAAATCCTCTGCCCTCCATTCATTCATTCATTCACTCCTTCAAGCAGTCCATCCATCATTCATTGCAATTCTGAGTGTCTCCTAGAGCTAAGCCATAAGGATACTGTAATGGACAGAACATACACACCTTCTGCCTTCATGGAGCTTTTAGTACAGTGGTAAAGAAAGACCACAAACAAATTAATTCCATCTAGTGTAATGACAGGTAGGACAGGACAAGAAGAGGGTCCTGGTTTAAAAAGCGCTTTCCCCTCTTTGCCATAGAGGGAGAATAGAAATTCATGTGTTTTAGAGAACATGGCCCTCTTGGAATGTGAGACTCTTCTGAATTTTTTAATATGACACTGAGTATAGGGCCGTGAAATAAACAAGGACTCCAGAATTTTAGAATCTTCCAGGTCGTATAGCTTGCCTCCTTCTAGATGAACCGATGGGGATCTCCTCCCTCAGGCTCCTGAGAGGCAGATCCTCGGGTCTCCGGGCAGCAGTGTCCCCTGCTCCACAGCACCTGGCGGAGAGGGGCTAATGAATTACTCTGTGTGTCTCTGACCGACAACATCCTCCACACTTAGTCTTCCACCTGGATTCCCTTTACTACTTTGGAATAACAGATCAGTGGAGATGAGCTTTGTTTAGCTATTTCTGGATATACGTGTGAGGGTAAAAAAAAAAAGAAAACCACAAAAACCCAATGTGCAATTTAAATAAAGAAAAATGAGTTTTACTTCCAGGAGAGCTTTCGCCATTTTCTCAACGCTTATTCTCCTTTGGAGAGCTAGTTATTGAACAGAGTGTGACAGCAGTGTACCGTGGTGGCTGTGTCTTGTCTGGGCCGGGGGATGAAGGAGAGCACTGATAAAGGCCAGAGGAGTAGGCAGAACTGCACCTCAATTACCCACAGAGTTGCCAAGCTGGTCTACTTTTTTAAAGACCTCCCCCGAGCAGCCCTAATCACCTCTAGTTTCCCTTTTTGGTGTTTAATAACCTTTGCTGTCAGGAAATTCTTCCGTATATTTAACCTAGTTTTCCCTTGCCGCAGTTCAATCCCACTCCTCTTCTTATCTTTGGTGGCGACAGAATAGCAGGTCGTTATCTTCTTGATAATATCCTCAGCGTTCATGAAGGGCATCAGGAAGTTTCCCCTGAGCCTCCCCTTCCCCCAGTGAAATAGCCATATTCCTTTTCTCCCTCCATCACCCCGCTTCTCAAGGGTCCTATTTGGAAATATAATATCTGACATTTTGCTCTTAAGCATCTGATCCAAATATTCACGTCAGGTCTGTCTTCAGGCATCCATTGCTTCCATTTTTACTCAAAGAGCAAGATCCTTTTGTCACTTCCCTTGCCATTGGTTCACTCAACTTGACTGCTGTTTGCTGCCCTCCCTCTAGGTGTGAGGTGCTGTTCCAGAGGCTGAAGGGGATGTGACGAGGACTTCCTGTCTCTGACTTACACCTAGAAGGAGGGACCTGAATTCTTCTTGCCACTCATGATCCTTTTGATTGTGGATTGGGTCTGCTGGTTTCTCTTTTCCATGAAAATATTCTACTCTGAATTACATTTTGCTGCATTTAGGATTTCCATTGACCTCATCCTCAGAAAGATAAAGTTGGCATTATCATGTGATCGGTGCTCTCCTCACTTTTGATTTAATTTTACAAATCCCACAAGGGAAGTTGGAACATATAAACTTTGCTTTGTAAGTGAGGGGTGAACGTGTCTGTTTCCCATCAGATTTCTGTACAGTGCTCACGAGGGGGTGCGACTGATCTTGGTCTCTCCCCAGCACTTCTCAGAAATGCCTGACACATTTTAAACAAACTTAATGACTGTTGGTTGGCTGTCAAATGAGTTGTTGGGAATTTTACTTGATTTTGTTTTTTTAGGTTTCTGTCTCCTTGCTGCTTTCACCTAGACATAAAAGCTGCTCCGAGCTTTTGCCTGGCTGCCAGTGTGGGCAGCCCTCCCACCTCAGCTTCCAAGCTTTTAGCAGATGAAATAAAAATCTATTTATAACTGGTCTCTGATGGATTTCCTTCCTACCTGTGGTAGCGCTCCATCAGCAGGTGTACTGAACAGATGGAGAAGGGTTTGAATTTTTTCAGTTCAATTAGATCAACTCTCCAGGTTCAGACCAGTACATTCTCTTTCTCACTGAGTTTCTTCCTCTTGGCGTTAAAATTGTTGAGCATAGCAAAACACAAATTAAGACCAGGAGATAAAATGCATATAGTGCCTGGCTTCAATATAAACACTTTGGCGAAGGAACCACATTTGATGTCAGACGACGAATCAGTTTTAATCCTTTTCTCCCTAGCACCTAATTTTAATGTTATTTAAATTAATATTTGGAGTACTAAAATGCTAGCGTATAAATGCTTTCTTCTTCCTTATGATGTGCTTTTAGCATTTTTACTTACCCATTTTGAAATTATATCACACTGTATATATTACAAAGAATTTTAATGAGAAGCTGAAGTCATTAATTTCATGAAGTTCATTTGATATCTTATTTCATTGACAGTGGAATTGCCCAGGATAGTGATCAAACGGCAGCAGGCAGTCTGAAACCAGTTCGAATGTGACCTTACTTAGCTCTGGGTATTACCATCACTAGCCAGTGAAAGACAGGTTACCACAGTTTCTGGCTTCAACATACGTAGATGTATGTTCTACTTAGCATTTTTGCCCTCAGTTGGCTGTATCATCTCTTGTTCCCAAGATCCTAGACTCCAGTTGATCCCTGGCTCTCAGATCTGAGGCCAAGCCTGATTGCCTCATTGATCGATTCACACATTCAACAGACGTTTGTTGAGCTCTTGCCAAGTGTTATGACATTGCCTTCAATGAGGCCCACATTTAGGCCCCACTTGGTTCCCTCTAGCACCATCAAAATTATTTAGTTAATATCTATTTGAAGCTGAGTTTGAAGCAAGCAACATTTTGGCCTATTTCAGTATATTTTTTGTTCAGATTCTAGTAGAAGTGGGCTTTTCCCTTCATTTTATTTTACTCAATTCATAGTTATTTCTGGATGAGTTTTTCAAGCATGTGGATTATCCAGATTTGTGGCTTGTTCTGTAGCCTCACTCCCATCTTGTTGCCCAGTAAGATTCCTGTGAAGGGGTGCCTGGAGCCTAAAGAGATTTGAATAAGTCAGTGTCACCGTTGGCTAGAAGTGAGGTGAGCAGTTGGGTTAGAGAAACGGTGTACGTGAGCCACCACTTCTTATTCATCTCATTGTCTGATGATGCACTTGAAGATTCTCTTTAGTTGTTTTCGGTACTTTTTTTAATGGACTCTCTTCTATTTGGATGATAAATTTAATATTATCTAGCAAAATCGCCTCTCTGATCCTTCCATCTCCTTTGCAGAATCTGTGTCAAGTGACTGTCTTGGTTTTCACAATAGCGATCTTGCTTTCTCACAGGTGGGCTGACCCAGGCTATCTTTGGTAAGTTATTCTATTGAGCTGGGATGCTGTGATCTTTCTTCCTATTACTTTCATCTGCTGATCCTCCTTTTACCTCTTGCGGTCATACAGAACAGAATCTAATTCTGACATGTGGCAGCCTTTCACATACTTGAAAAATGTTCTTTCTGTATTCAACCATTCATATATGACATGATTTAGTTATATGGCTTTCCTCTAGCCGGCACCAGTTTCATTACCTCTTTATTACAGAGTGGCATGCAGAAAGGAGAGCAACATTTTATCTAGGTGCAGTCTGTCAAGAGCTGAGAAAAGCTGGACCATCCCTGTCCTAGATAGAGGTTAAGCAAGTCTGATAACTTCCTATTTACTTGATTTGACCAAATAGAGCATCTTATTCCTCCAGCAGGACAACAGGGTTTCTGTTGTATCCAGGGACAGGAGAATGTTTCTGGGCTGTGAGAGATTCACTTTGATCATCTGGCTTCAGTCCTTCCTTGGTCCCCATACATGGTCATGTGATTGTGGTGCGTGAATGCATGGTGAATGATGTCAAATGGGTGCTGAATGGCAAATTGGGGGCCATCTGGAATGCTTCTGTGGCCTGTGAACATAAATCACCCATCTCCCCTGTGGCTGCTTCCCTTGTTGCCGTGCCACACCACTGCATATTTCTCTCACACAGGACCTCTGAATCTTGTCTCCTTTTAAAAACTTTGTAAATGCCAAAACAGTAGGATGCTCGTTTCTCAAAGTATATAAAGTAGATCCCACGTTGACTCCATTTATGATTTATCCATCTCTCCTCTTGTAGCAAGTGGAATCATCATAGGGAGGGACAGTTGGACAGGTTTTTGGGGGATTTTTTTACGTAGTATTAACACATCATGTCTTATTTCCAAGGGGAAGGGTATGTGATTGGGTTGGAAATGTCTTAATGTGGGAATGTCAGTCTCTCCAGACGTACCTAGCCAATGGTAGGCACTCAGTATATGTTTGCTGAATGAATGAATGAGGCAGAAGCTTTGTTCTACATTGTGGCCGCCATTGTTTCAAAAGCTATTATGCCATGAGAGTGGCAGAGTTTCCTCAAACGGAGCCTGCTAATAGGTCCCCACCTAACTACCACTCTTGGGTGGCTATAGCATAAGGGTCTCTCAAATCTCTATTAATATGTCAAATCCCAAAGCCCTCTTAGATTAATACTTCTCTCTCTCTCAGACAGATAGCTGCCTCATGTGGTTTCAGCCATACTTAATTTACTTCAAACAACATTCACTCAACAGGTATTTTTCGAGTGTCTGCCATGTTCCACGTGCTGTGCTGAAAGCTGGGGACACAGTGGAGAGCAAAACGTTCAGATCTCTGTCCTCAACGTAGTGGGGGAAGAGACCCTATATATATTACATGTTTGTGTGTGTGCGTGTAGTGATACATTACTGTAAAGGACGAGTGCAGGGTGCTGTGAAAACATAACATTGAGCTACTACTATGTGCCAGGCGTTTTGCTAAGTACTAGGATTAGATACAGTAAGGATGAAGAAGAGGAAGAGAAGTTTAATTAGACATAGTCTGTCATCAGGGAACTCAAAACCTAGCTAAAGAGAAATGCGAACAATTAAGACACAATATAAAAAGTCCTATGGGAAGGATTATGAGCAAAGGGCGACCAAATACAGAGGTAGGAGTGACCAATTCTGTCTGCAATTAAATTGACATTTGAAATGGATCTTAAATGAGGAGTCGAATTGCATCAAGTGTAGAAATCAGGAGGAAGTATTCCAGGCAGGGGAAAGCATAAGCAAAGACACAGAGAGACAACTGCGTGGGATATCTGGAGCCTGCCGGAAAGCACTGTGTGGCTAGATCATAGACTGATGGGTGGAGTTCTAGAAGATAAAGTGAGAGAGAGATGTTGCAGTTTGTTGAAGACTTTGCTGTAGAAAGTAAGGATCGTTGTTGTGGAGGCAACCTCAGATGCGGAGGACAGAACAAGGGGAATACTATGTAAAACTTGATAATTTGAAAATCTGAGGTTAAATGGATGACTTTCTAAGAAAATATGAATTTCCAAAATTGCCTTTAAAATAGGTGGAAGAACAAAAGTAGATCAAGACTAAGGAAAGAAATTGAGATTATTAGGATCTAAAGTGCCATTGGGATCACATGGCTTTAAAAGCAAAGCTTGTGAGCAGAGAATGCCTAGGTTATTTGAAATCTTTCAGAACACAGAAGAAGCAGAGTGTCCTTGTTCATGTTATTAGGCTGGTATAGCCTGTTAAGGACAGTCAAGATCAAAGCCCAAAGAAGAGATGTGCAGTTTTTAAAGAGGACTTCTGTTAGTTCCTCCATGGAGCCAGCACTGTGCTCCGTGCACTGTGTGCTTCACGCATACTATCTCCTTTAAGCCTCACACGACCCTCGTGAGGTGCAGAGTCTACAGTGATAGCGGGGAAAGCGAGACGTGCGAGGACCAGCTGGGGTCGCTGTGTCTGAGCGTCCAGCCTCTTATTCCTAGTATTATGCTTCTGTGGTTGGACTTTATTCTTGGTCAGACTTGCCAGAAATTTGTCTGCTTTATTTTTCTTTTCAAAGACTCAGTTCTTAGCTTCATTTATTAATTCAAATGGATTTTTTCCCTCCTTTGTTTGCATTTTATTTGCTCTCTAATTCATTTGTCAGTTGTGACACCTAAGTTCCAGCTTTCATCCACAATCCTAGACTGCCTCCTTACTTTAAAAGAATAATTCGCCACAATCAGGTAGAGCTTATTCCAAAAACACAAGGATAATTCAATATTAGGAAAGCTAGTATCGTAACGGGTCATTCTAATTGGTTAGAGAAGAAGCTCTGTGTGATTATCCTGATAGTTGCTCAAAGCCATTTGATTTAATTCAACATTTACTTTTTCTTAAAAATAAACAAAAGCTCTTTGTAAACGAGATGTAGAAGGCGACTTCTCTCACATGAGAGAGTATCTATGAAAAACCATTAGCAACGCCAGTCACTTGTTGGTGAAAATAAAAGCGTTCTTACTAAAGTCATGACCAGATAAAATGCCTGCTATCATCATAGTTATTCAACCTTCTTTAGAAACTGTGGCTAGTGCCATTAAACAATATAAAGAAATAAGTGCAAATATTGGAAAGGAAACAAAAACATTACTTTCAGAGATAACCACCTGGAAAGTGCATGAAAAAATATTTATTAAGCATCTACCGTGAGCTAAGCTCCCTATCTTGCAAAACTTACTGTGTCTTGGGGAAGACATTCAATTAAAGATGCAATCCCAACATAGTGTTCTAAATTCTGTGATAGAGAAGACGCAAAGTGCTCGGGAACCATCCTCTAGTTGGGGCTGTCCGAGCCTTGGGGGTGGGGGAAGGTTTTCTGTTCGTCAAAACATTCAGATCTCTTGCCAAGTCCATCACTGCCTTTCACTCCTGCCGTTCCCTCTGTCTGAAAGCTCTTTGCTTGGAACTTTTATGGCTGGCTCCTTTGAATCACCCAGGTCTCAGCTCAGGCATCTCCTTCTCAGAGAGGTCATTCCTGACCACCCCATCTGAAGCAGCTCTCACCTCCCCCAAGTCTCTTTCACGTCACTCTGTTTTATTTTCTTCATGACAGGGTCACCCTCTGCAGTGGTCTCATCAGTTTGTTACTTTTTGTCTCTCCACTCCCATCACCTACAATGTAGGAACATCACGAGAGTGGAGGAACCTTGTTAGTCTTGTTCACTCTTGTATCCTCAGAGTGCAGGATGTGTCTCACCTAGTCGGTGCTCACTAAATATTGGTTGAGTGAACGTGCTGGAGGAGAGGAGGCAGGGTCAGGAGATGGTAATTGGCAAAGAGGGCCGGGCCTTGGCTGGGTTGTGCATGGGAAGTGCTGTGGACTGAATATTTGTGTCCCTCTAAAATTCCTATGTTGAACCCTAATCCCCAGTGCCATGGTGTTGGAGATGGGCGTTTGGGAGGTGATTAGGCCATGAGGGTGAGGCCTCTGCCTGTGCTCTGAGGTCCTGGGAGATGGCGCTGGCTGGGCTCTCTGGGTGCATGGGCCTGCTGGCTAGCCTCCACACTCAAGGAGGGCCACTGTGGGGACTCCCTGATTGGGCAGGGCTACTGGCTGTGCTCTGCAGTTAGGTGGGGCCACTAGGTAGACTCTGCAATCTCCTCTGGTCAAGTGAGGGCACAGCCTGTGTTCCCTGGTAGGGTAGTGCTACTGGTTGGACTTTGTGATTGAGCATGGCTACGAGTTGAGTTCTGCAGTTACTCCTGGTGGGGTGGGCTGTCAAGCCATGCTCCCCAATGGGATGGTGCTCGGGACAGGCCCACAGGGCTTTGTGGTCAGAAGGACCTCAGGCTGTGCTCTGCAATCAGCAGGGGGTGTAGGCTTTGGGCCAAAGTTGGGCACATCACAGGCTGGGCCTCAAGATCAGGTAGGTTGCTGGCCATGCTCTGCTGTTCGGCAAGGTCACTGGTGGGGCTTTCTGGTGGGGAAGGGCCTTCAGCTGTATCCAGCAATTGAGTGGGTCTAGAGACTGTGCTCCAAGGTCAAGCAGGGCCACTGTCCGGGATTTCTTGTTGATTGGGGGCCCAGACTATGCTTCCTGTCTGTGGTGGGTCACTGGCAGGGCTCCCCGCCTAGGTGAAGCCACTGGCTATATAAAATAGTTGAGCAGGGCGGAGCTGTAGGCTGGGCTCTGTCGCTGGGCAGTACCCTAGGCTGGGCTCTGAGGCTGCCCAGAGCCACTATTCAGGCTCCCTGGTTATATGGGGCCAGAGGCTATACTTAACAGTTGGGCCGGGCTGATGGTTTGGTTCCCTGCCTAAGAGGGGCTGTAGGATGGGCTCCGTGGCTGCCTAGGCTCTCTCTCACCAGGCTTCCTGGTTGGGCAGAATGGAGGCTATGCTCAGTAGTTGGGTGGGGCTGCACGTTTGCTTCCCTGCCTGGGCAGGACCATAGAACAGGATCCACAGCCCGTATGGCTTATTGTCTGGTGACCCAAATCAGGCACAACTGCTAGCCAAGCTCCCTAACGAGATGGCTTAGCTTGGTTCTGCAGATGAGCAGAGCTGCTGGTTGGGATTGCTGCTCTGGCGCCCTTGCAAGCAAGAATGTCTCCCAAGATCTGAGGGCTGGTTGCTGTAAGCCCTGCCCTCTTCGCCATCTCTATCTGATCCCCAGTGGTCAAGACTGGCAGATTCCCCCAGGAATCCCCATGAGGCAAGACCTGAGTGGGCCTTGTAGGAAGTGTCCCACAATGCTGGGGGAGCTGGATGTCCACCTTGGGCTCTCTTTTTCCCACTGGAGAAACTGTAGGCCCATTGGGCCCTCTGGGTGTGGTGCTTTGCCAGCCTAGGGGAGGGGCGATGTGGTCAGAATGTAGTCCTTCCTCTTACCTGTCTAATGGCACTCTTCTCGTTGTCTGTGGTCCAGCAGGGGGCTTCAGTCTCACCTCTGGGTTCTGGGGTTTTCACAACGGTGTCCTTGACTATGGATAGTTGCTAGCTGGTCTTCTTGTGAGGGGAACTGGAGTCTGGAATGACCTATGTTGCCATCTTGATAATGTCACTCTGGGGTTTTTTGTGTTATGTGGGATAGAGCATGTTTAGAGGCTGAGAGAGAAGCTGAGGTTGAAGACGCAGGGGAGGGGACAGAGGGATCTTCCTTGGAGGACTGGGGTATAGAGCACAGGGATTAGCCTGGAAAGGAGGAGAACAGCTCTTCCCTGTGACGGGAGGTTGGGGAGAGGGGATTGGTGCCGACAGTGAGGTCTATAGGCTTACTGATGGGAAGTGGGGAAATTTTCTGCTTTGAGATGATATCTGCTGAGAGTGAATGAGCAGTGGAAGGGTGGAGATTTGAGTAAAGTACTGCCCTGGCCGTTAAGAAGAGAATGAGAGAGAACTGGCTAGGAAAACATGGAAGGTTAGCAGGGTACTCAGTTAAGGGTGGAGGACCAGGAATTTATAATGGCAACAATCTGTGAGTTTAGGTGATTCTCCCCAGAAGCACTTAGCAGCCCATGTATACACAGGTTTCTTTAAAAACTAGTTTTTATTATTTCATTGAGATATAATTTGCTTACTATAAAATTCCCTATTTTATAATATTCAATTCAGTGGTTTTTAGGATATTCACAAAGTTGTGGAGCTGTCACCACTATCTAATTACAGCACATTTTCATTATCCCAGAAAGAAACTCTGTACCCCTTAGCAATCACTCCTCATTCTCCCCTCCCCTCAGCCCTTGGCAACCGCTAATCTACTTCCTTTTTCTTAGGATTTGTCTATTCGGGACCTTTCATTTAAATGGAATCATATAGTAAGTGATCTTTGGTTTCTGGCTTCTTTTGCTTAGCATAATGTTTTCAAGGTTCATCCATGTTGAAGCATTTATCAGAACTTCATTCCTTTTTATGGTTGAATAATATTCCATTGACTGGATATACCACATTTTGTTTATCCGTTCATCAAGTGATGGGCATTTGAGTTGTTCCTACTTTTTGGCTATCATTAATAATGCTGCTATGAAGATTTATGGGCAAGTTTTTATGTGGACATATATTTTCGATTATCTCGGGACTATAACTAGGAGTAGAATTACTAGGGCATATGGAAACCTGTGTTTAACTTTTTGAGGACCTTCCAAATTGTTTTCCACAGCAGCTGCACCATTTTACATTCCCACCAGTAACATATATGAGGCTTCCAGTTTCTCCACATCCTCGTCCACACTTGTGTGTCTTTTTGATTGTAGCCGTCCTGGTGGGTGCAAAGTGGAATCTCATTTCAAGTGTATGCATGTTGAAGGTGAGCACTTGGATTGAGCTATGGTTGGGATTTTTTTAGGAAACTCCATAGAGAAGCAAAGGCCTTATGCTTGAGAGTGATGGCTAATGGATGGTTAAAGAGATGAGCCAGGGAATGAGTCAAAGAATGTAAAGGACCTGTGGGGAAGAAATTATAAAACCTCACTGAAGGATGTAAAGAAGGCCTTAAATTAGTGAAAGACTCAAATATTGTAAAGATGCCAATTGTCTCAAGTCTCATATGTAAATGAAATATAATTCCAGCAAAAATCCCAATGAAAAATTTTTGAACGATTTGCTAAAACACTTATAAAGTTCAACTGGAACAGTAAATGCATGAGAATACTCAAGATATATTTGGAGAAAAAAAGAACAATAATGATGAGGACTTATATACCAGATATTAAAACGTACTATAAAGTTAGTAAACAGTGTGGTTTTAGCAATGGAATAAGCCAATGGATTGATGGAAAAGAAGAGAAGACCCAGATTCACATGGGAATTTATTGTAAGATAAAGATGACATTACATCATCAGAGGTGAAAGGATGGATAATTTTGTAAACCGTGTTGGGGCAACTGGCTAACTATATTAAAAAAGTAAAGTTATGTCCCTATCTCACACCTCATAGCAAAATGAATTAAAGATAGATTAAATATTTATGAGGAAAAATGTATCCATAGAACCTTAGAAGGAAGACTTTGGCAGTCGTGTAGGGGTTAGATTTTTGGAATGGTAGGGAGATCAGAGAGAGAGAGAAGAAGGCCGTGCAAAGATACCCATGGAAGAAAGCCATGTGAAGACACATGGGAAAGACAGACCACGTGAAGCCACGTAAAGAAGGTCATTTGAAGACGGAGGCAGAGACTGGCGTGGTGCAGGTACAAACTAAGGAAGACCAAAGATTGCCAGGAGCTACCAAAAGCTAGGAAGCAGCAAAGGAGAGACCGTTCCCTGGAGCCTGCACGGGAGCGTGGCCCTGCTGACACCTTGATTTTGGATTCTGGCCTCCAGACTGTGACAGAATAAATTTCTGTGTTTAACCCACCAAATTTGGGTAATTTGATACGGCAGCCCTAGGAAATGAATACAGTGACTAATCAGATTTGATTTGTTAGAGGGAGTAGTCAGACGCTACTAAGTTTTCTAGAAGATCGATACCATAAGCTGCGTTTGATTATTCACTTCCTGGGTAGACGAGAGGTTGAATGTCATGGTTAAGGAGGCCTCATGTATTTGCATGGTGAGTTTGAAGAATCTGGATTGACCCCATGGGGGCAGGGACTTTGTCTTAGTCACTGCTGTATCCCCAGCATTTAGAAGTTAGAATAGAACACAACTGACACTCGATAGCTTTTTATTTTTTTATTTTTCATTTATTTTTATTTTTATTTCTTTTGAGGAAGATTAGCCCTGAGCTAACTACTGCCAATCCTCCTCTTTTCACTGAGGAGGCCTGGCCCTGAGCTAACATCCGTGCCCATCTTCCTCTACTTTATACGTGGGACGCCTACCACAGCATGGCGTGCTAAGCGGTGCCATGTCCGCACCGGGGATCCGAACCGGTGAACCCGGGCCGCTGAGAAGTGGAACGTGCGAACTTAACCGCTGCGCCACTGGGCCGGCCCCCTCGATAGCTTTTTAATGAATGGATTAATGAATAGAAAGTATAAAAAATGCAAACTGTATCAATTTTTAAAACAATGAAGACACTATTTGGAAAAAAATATCAGGCTGTGTTAGGGACAGTAGGGCCAAGAGTAGCTGCACGTTCCCATAGGTCCTGCACGTTTCTTTAATGTCTAACCCGTGGTGACTAGAGGGGACGGAGGTGTCAATTCAAGCTGGAGCCACCGCCGTGACCAGCGCTGCTGAATTAATGGCCTTGCTCTGCTGCTGTGGCACAGGACTTAAAGTTGTATCTCAAAGAAGGAAAGAACCATCCTTTCAACCAACAACATTAAAACTCAAGTTAGATTGTAGTATTAATGAACCAAGTAATGGTTCATTAATTTCACATGTTGAGTTAAAAATGTATTCATTCGATAATTATTGAGCACTTACTGAATGCTGAGTTCTGTGCTGGGCTCTAGGGTACAGAGATCAAAGATGTAGTCCCTCCCCTTAAGATATGGGTATCCACAGATTGTTGGAGGCAAGAAGCTAGACAAATAAACAAATGATTTTGATACAGTTTGATAACATGTCATTGTTATAAGCCTGAGATGCCATAGAAGCACAGAGCAAGGTCTGCTAAGGTGGAACCAGGCATCTTAGACTTTAAGAAAGATTAAGTTCTGTTTGGGCTGTATGTGGGGTAGAGGCTTGGATATTGGCAAAATAGTTGACTTACCTCGTGGAATAACATGAGGGGCCCTGAAAATGCACTGCTGCCCAAAATAACTGTGGCTGCGTAATGCCCGAAATTCCACCTTGGGCAATTATTTCTCTGCCTCATGCTTTCCAGGAGTCCTCTTTTAGAACCTGGATTCCTCTGCAGCACATTATGAGGCATTCCTGTTAGGCATTCCTGCTTTGTCCGGGATTGATTTCCCAAGTTGGTTTTCAAGGGAAGAGCCAGTGACGCAGGATGGGACACAGGATGGGTAAGTCTAGAGAGAGATTGGAGAAATGGGCTCCCCAGGCCCAGAAAGAGCACTGGGCATTTAAGAAGAAGAATTTCCAAGAAAGAGAGGAAAGGGTCACTCAAAGGGGCACCAAAGATAGTCTGGAAAATCCACAGCTTTCCCATGGGCTGGGTTGTCTCGGCACTCTGGCTGGCTGCAATGTGCATAAAGGGGAGCATGGGCTGTTCTGTCCTGTGTAAGTGTGAACTTGTGGCTCTTCTCTTTGGGAATGGAGAAAGACTGGCTTTCTGTAAATTAAGTTTCTGTATTCTGGGTATTAGAATGAATCTTAGTTGTTGGGATCATGTCTTTTATTAATCCAACAAAGTGTCTTGTATATGTGGATAATCAGTAATTTGATGGTGCTGATGTGAGTGTTATCCATACATGTACTTGCTCAGTTACCTTAAGATCAAGCAAATACATTTCAGGGTTTTTGATGAAGGCTGTGAATGTTACTTGCTAGCATTAAAATATTTTAATTTTCGGTAACTTGGACTCTCTTTGCTCTGATGAGCCAGTTAGAAATGTTTTCAGAGAAAACCTAAATTTACTCTCATTTTCAGTGATGAATGAATCTCTGA
Organism: Equus asinus; assembly: GCF_041296235.1. NCBI lineage: Eukaryota > Metazoa > Chordata > Mammalia > Perissodactyla > Equidae > Equus > Equus asinus. Next base: position 62,460,943 of record NC_091792.1, on the reverse strand, counting down.
TTGCTGTGATAAAGAAAAATCCTGGGTCCCTGCTTCCTTGCTTGAATTAACACAAATGTAACATTCCATCTTGATCAGAAGATACCAAAGGTTGAGCACAAATAAAAACACATGATGCACTTATCACTTGGAGGAGATGTTTAATTTTCATCAGTCAGGGAAGATAGAGCCACCAAATCAAAGGTGTTTACAAGATTTTAGTGGAAGTTTCTGGCTATTTTATTTTCACTGGGTTTTAACTATCCCCCTGGGCTAGCGTTGGCTGGCAGATCTTGGGCATAGCTGTGGCTTTTCTTAGTCCTCAGTCCTGCGTTGGAGTAATATTTTACTTCATTGCCTGTATTGCCTTGGCACGTCTCATCAGTCAGTGGTGTACATCCTCGATTCTAGGAAGGACTTGATAATAATGACTCTTTTATTCATTTATTCAGCAAACATCGACTGAGTATTAGCTGTATGCAGTGAACTGTGGGAAATGCTAAAGGGAAACAAAAATATGTAAATCATGGTTCCAACTATGTGTAAAGGCCTCTGGATGACATAAATAACCATGGAAGACGTATCTTCGCCTCAAGTGGTTTATGATCTCACTGAGGTCATACTATAGGCCTAATCGTCTCTTTTTTCAAAGACCTTCAGTGGCTCTCCATTTTCCCCACAATAAAGTCCAGACTCTTCAGGTGAGTACTCAAAGTTCTTTACAACCTAAGCCCAAGCCATCTTGATATCCTCTTCTCCTCCCTTTCCTCTCCATACCCTGTGCTTGATCTCTTTGTCCTTTCCCCAAATTTCCTGCTCTTCCCTACGTCTGTGCCTTTGCACCTCCTGTTATTTTTTTCTTTTTTTTTTTGGCTTAGACTGTCCTTCCTTATTTTTACTAGCTGGTAAACTTCTACACATTCTTTAAACCAGCTCCCCTGTTACATCTTTTGTGAAACTCTTATCCAATTTCCCCCCCTCCCCTCAATGGCAGAGTTGGTCTCTGGGCTTGTGCTAGAACATCTGGGATGTAGGATCACCTTGGGTAGAAACCATTGGTGTCTAAAATATTGGAAGGCAACAATCCTTGGCTTTCTTGGCTCAGGCCAGGCTGGTTTGGCCCCCTCAAGGAGGACCTCAGTATTCTTGAAATCAGGTTCTAGAGACCCTTGAGGAGAATCCCCCTATTCCCAAGACCTCTGGAATCCCCTGTGAACATGGGGGATCTGGAATGTGCCTTTCAGCTCTCGAACAGCTGTGTAGGCTCTTGTTCTGCTTGCTTATAGTTCATGGCTTGTGTCTACACAAGCACTCTCAAAGAGCATGGTGGTGAATTACAGCTGTTAACTCCATGGAGATCCATTATCTTGGATATTATTTCTAGTATGTTTTAATACTACTATATAATTTGTCCATAAAATGCATGTCTTCATAATAAAATATGAATAAGTGTCTGTTGAAGGAAAAAGATTTTTGATGAACAAGATGATAACAGGACACTGTAGGAGCCTGTTTTTTAAGTCTTCACCGGGTCACGTTCCTTAGCAGTTAGAGGAGGTAATAAAGGCCATTTGGTTAATGTGCTTTCTGCTGCAACCTCAGAGAACTGGTGATTAAGTCCCTCACTTGGGAGTGGTTTGCAGTGGGCTGAATGATTGAAGTGTGGAGTTACTCTAGCATGGAAAAGCAATCATGGCAAGGTATTTCTGTATGTATTTGGTTGTCTGATAAGCACTAGGGTTACTGAGATGATTAATGCACAGCCTTGCCCTTTTGGAGAGGAAAACATTCAAAGAAATGTGTGACAAAGAGAAAAGTGTTGAGTGCTGTAATAGAGGCATGTGCTTGATACTTGGAGTCCAGGTTGTCAGTGAAGAACAGCCTTAGGGCAGGAGAGGAGATGGGGTTGAGAGGAAAACTTCCCAGAATTTAGGCCTTGAGTAGAATACTGAGAATGGTAAAGTCTTGGAATTGTCCCTGTGTAGTGGCCAAAGGACTTAGTGAGGGTCCTGGCAGAAATATACTCAAGAAGGATAACAATTGGAGAAAGCTGAAAGAAGGTACTGTTTACAAAGATGTGGGCAGGGGTAAAAGAAACCATCAAGGAAAGGTGAGTACTGAGGAGCTAGCAATAGTTTTAACACTCCTAGACCCAAGGGGGCAAGAGGAGGGAGCCATTACAAGAATGGAACCAGGGCTGTAGGAGAAGATCACCCTACAGAAATTCTGCCCTTCAGTAGAGGAACACAACCAATGCCAAACTGTGGTCTGGTTGGGAGAGACAGCCAGGGGAATATATTTCCACCCAGTCTTTCTGCTGTCCAGTCTCCCGCCAGGGTCTCCCATTGGCTGAACCCAACAAGAAGTCAGGGATCAAGGGAGCCCATCGATGCATAGTCCTGACAGGGCACACACAGAGTGGAGAGTGGTTCTGGAAGAGCAAACAGAATGTCCAGCAGAGGAACTTATTAGGCACAAGGAGAAAGTAATATTCAGCAACACTGAAGGCTCTGCTGAGGTTGGAAGCATTGAGTTTGAATTGTACCAAATAGGAAGGACGTGGGATTTTCAGTGATGAGCAAGAAGAACTTTGTTAATTGGAAGAGATGCCACACTATCTGAGACCTGTAATCTGCCTATTGGTGTCTGGTTTCCAACACTAGCACCATGGAATGTGTACAAAGGGGTAGTGACACCAAGAATTAAGGACCCACCTCTCCATGTATGTCTCAGTCACACACAAAATGCGTCTAAAACTTTTTGGATTTTTATATCCAAAAATTTTAGTCAGTATCATGTCAATTCAATTCAGTTCAGTTCAGTTCAATTCAATTCCAAATATTTGCTGAATATCTATAATTTCCTTGGAACTGTGCTAGATATGTTCAGGACACCAAAATGAGAAGGCATAGAACTTTTCTTCAGGGAGTTAGAATCTGGTAGGCGAGATGATTATGTAAACAAATTGTGTAATTAAAGTAAAGCATGATAAGTGTAAAACAAGACAGTAGCCACTCTCTTGACTGATTTCCATCTACCAGACTCACTGTATTAATTGATAAGCCTCTTTGTCTCTTAAAGCATTGCAACAGAGGTGCTTGTTAGACGGAGTGCTTTCAGCCAGTAGTCTATGTCTTCATAGATCTGCGCACTTCTGTAATTTGCATGCTTTGCCAGGAGTCTGACATGTTTGTTCCCAAACCTTTTTATGTCAGTTGTGCTAGTTACTAAGTTTTCACAAGTTAATTATATATTAGGCAAACCAATGGAATATAAGTGCAAAAACAGAAAAAGCTTTTGTTTGCATTAAAATTAAGTCAAATATTTTGGAAAAACTTGAAAAAGAGTAGTCACTTAAAAAAATGCCATTGAAATAGACAGGTGTAAGACAGGCTCTCATCCTTTTAACCTGGCAGTGAAGATATTACTGATGGAGATAAATTTGTTGATGGTGGGCAAGATTAAGACAGTATCTTCTGGATAACTTCTAGGTTTTTCTGTGAGGTAGGAGTGAGCAGTGAAATTGAAATGAGAGGGTGAGGGCTTGAGGAGGGTGAAGACAGTTTGAAATAGATGATGTGGAGAGTGGTAGAGGGTTTTCATTAGAGGCATATAGAGGATTTTTGGGTGCCACTGATGGTTCTCCTGAGGCTGGATACCATAACTTTGTCATAGCACTAACCTAAATGACAGTGTGACTTCTTCTAGCAGTACTCAGGAGGCTGGTATAGAAGTGGGAAAATAGATGCTTATAGCCATCCAGGTGTGGGACTTTGTGGGTTAGGTGTGGCAGAAGTTTAGAGGGAAAAGAGTTGGAGGTTGGGGCAAGGAGTGATTTAAGCCTTTCATTTGGAATTGCCATCTTCTAATAATTTGCCAAAATGACGAACACAAAGGGAAAGAGGAGAGGCACCTGCTACATGTTCTCTAGGCCTTTTAGAAAACATGGAGTTGTTCCTTTGGTAGCATACATGTGAATCTACAGGCAGTGTGATATTGTAGACATCAAGGGAATGGGCACTGTTCAAAAAGGCATGGCCCACAAATGTTACCGTGGCAAAACTGGAAGAGTCTACAGTGTACCCAGCATGCTGTTGGTGTTGTTGTAAACAAACAAGTTAAAGACAAAGTTATTGCCAAGAGTGTTAATATATGTATTGAGCATAGTAAGCACTCTAAGAGCCAAGAGAGCTTCTTGAAACTCATGAAGGGGAGTAATCAGAAAAAGAAGGAAGCCAAGGAGAAAGGTACCTGGTTTCAACTGAAGCACCAGCCTCCTCTGCCCAGAGAAGCACAGTTTGTGAGAACCAATGGAAAAAGCCTGAGCTGCTGGGACCCACTCCTTATGAATGCATGGCATAATAGGTGTGTATAAAAAAATGACGTCTATTTGTTAAAAGTAAGTGATTTAAATGATTAATTGTGATGTATAGTCTTATTAGGAATGTAAGTGGATCCAGAGAACTTAGTGGGGCCAAGGGGATGGAAGTCTTGATGAAGTTAGAGAGCAAGTGTGATGAGCGGGAAAGTTCTATGAAGCTGTGGTCAGAGAATGGTTCGTTGGCATTTGGGATTGGAGGGTAGAGGGATCTCCAGCTTGAATGTGGCTGTGGATATGGGTGGTGCAAGTGAAGTGGTGGTGAAGGTCAATGGAACTGAAGACATCTAGGAACTTAGAGGCAAGAGAGTTCCAGTGCCTTCTTTGGGAACATTGAGGCCACCCCTACATGGTGCTAGGGTATGAGATGGAGAGATGGATAGGGAGACAGTTGGCAAAGCCATTGACAAAGTGGGAACAGTTCCAAGGAGGTCAGTAGGTAAGAGGCATGAGCCTCAAAGGGTTTTTCACTAAGGAGGGGAACAGTGGTTACCCTCTCCTGATTTCTACGTGACAAATCAGATCTCTTCTATAAGCACAAAATTTATGCTTTTGATTGGGCAAAGTATCTGCTCTCATTTGAGAGGGCATCTGCCTATTATATGTGCAAATCTTGTGGAAAATCTAAAAGTGACTTTGGTGCCACAATTGGAACAAAGACCCACTTCTTGCCCCTATGATTCTACTTTGATATTAAATAAATTTCCCTTTATGAGACATCAGTCAGTAAATAGAACAGAATGTATGGTTAAATAATTAAAATTATTTTCATCATTATAATTATAATATGCTTTGCCATTTCAAACCAAATATGCACTTATCTTTCCTGAAATTTTGTAAGAAATCTATTATTCAAGCGTGCAGAGATGACTTCTTTTGGTTGAGTTAAACATTTTTAGGATTAGATATGAATTCAGTAAAAATAATTGAATTAAATTGGAGGGTATGAATAATTCATGACGTGTAATTTCACATCAGTTCTAGCATAAAAATAAAGCTATAAACATGTGCTGGGAAAATGTATTTTATTATTTAGAAAGGTACTGAACATTTATTATTTTGGAAGATAATTCATTTTGTGATTAAATAGAGATATTGAATTGTAAGATGGGAATAAAATGGAAAATTTTAGCTAGGAAGTGTTGATGCCATCACCACTTCTATCAACTTGATGAACCACTAGTTACTACGTCTTGGTCATTAGTGATTTCAGAAGATCGACCATGATAGCCTTCTAGATGTTGAGGATAAGTCCAGTAATTGTGCCAGAACATTCTATGGAGTATGAAAGCTGCCAAGTGTTTCCTTTGAAGAGCAGAGGGCAACTTTCTGGCTAGGTCTGTCCTCTGGGGCTGGACTCTCAGCGCCTTGACTACGTGGGAGAGGTCCTCACTCCTTAGTCCTCCTTCGCTAGGTGTAAGCTGAGCACCTGTCGTGTTCCGGTTAAACTTTAAATCCTTGCCAGGGAAGAGCATGCAGTTGGGCCACTGGACTGACTCCTGATGTGGGTGGAGAGCTGGTCTTTTTGCACATCTCGTTGTGATCCAAATCTGGTACTGATTAGAAAAGCTAGGAGACCTGACTCTCTGGGAGCAGTCATTCCTCTTAACATGAAAAGTCATGAGTTCAGTGACATCACTCATTTGTTCAAAAACATTTACTGTGTGCTTCCTCCATGGGTAGCCTATGATGTTGGGACACCTGGGTGAATAAGACTTGGGGAGTTTCTCACAGGGTTGGACAGGGTGGTGTGGCGGGGCTGGGGGCCAAGAGCAGGGAGCCACAGATAAAAGTTTGAATAGAAAAGTGAACCCAGGTAGTCGAACACTTGCCTTGTGCCTTGAAGGAGGAGTAGGAGTTAGATAAGCAGAAGGAGAGGGGAGAGAAGTAGGAGCATGCCAGGAATGGGAATAACCTGTGCAGTGGTGCTAAGGTGAGAGGAAATCGGTCTGGACCTGCTGGCTGTTGCTGGAGGGAAGCAGCATGGAGAGTATGGTGAGAGATGAGGCTGGAGAATATTCAGGGCCACCTTATGAAGGACCTCAGCCACCACGCTAACGAGCTAGAACTTGATCCTGAAGGCAAAGGGGGAGCCATTGAGCAGCACTGAATGATAGAGACATTCTCTAGTCTTCAAAGTCATCTGACAGTCTCTAATGAAAGTTCTTCCTCCTGAACATTTTTGGATGTTCAAAATGTCAATTGGTCCACGAAGGTATTGTGTAAGAGATGATGCAGCATCTTAACCTCTTCCATCATTTAATGATGACCAACATTCATTCACAGAAATTGATACCAGTAAGTGTTGTTACTCACAGCAATGATTCATTCTCTGTTGGGCTACTAAAAGCTTTTGGCCACTTTATAGTAAGACAACCATCAACCCCATCAAAGGGCCTTTGCCACAGCTTTTATGATTTGAGGCTAATCAAAGGCACCAAGAGTCAGGTTTCCTACAGAACTCCACCTGATTTTGGAAGAAGGCTGTGTTTTTATCCATCTTTAAAAGGAAAGAAAGGAAAACCCTGGAAATTATGCTACTTCCATACTATACTTGGGAGACTGTCCCCTCGGTAGGAACCCAAGATTCCTATAATTAATAAATTAATAAATACTGCCTGATGAGTGGAGTTGTGTCTTTGGTCAAAGTTGTTGAAGCCAGACAAAATGGAGGAAGATGGACAAAATGGACTCCATTGTTTTACTCACTTTTTCTTTTTTAAATAAGTGTATTGTTTTTGTTAAATGACGCATGCTTACTATGAATGAAGTCCAATAGTACCCCAAAATACAAAGAAAGTAAAAATCACTGAAAAATCCTATCCCCCAGAGATAACCACATTTGATATTTTGGTGAGCTTAACTTCCAGACTTTGCTCTAGAATTCATAGCTTTGTGTCCTTACTCACTCTCAGTTTGTAAATTCCAGAGTGCTTTGTCCCCTCTGTAGGATATCTGCTGTGCTCGTCTAGATTTTTTTTTGTCCTCAAGTTTTTTAAGTGAGACTGTGTTCAATTTTGTTTCTTCTCTTTACAGTGCTTGGCTTGTTTTATAAACAAACTAATAAGATATATATAGGGTATGATTGGGGGAAGGAGAAACCGAATCATTTGTAATTGTCCTTGATTTGGATAACCTTTTTTTTTTATTGTGGTAAAATATACATAAAATATTCGTATTGTGGTAAATTTACCATTTTAACCATTTTTAAGTGTACCGCTGAGTGGCATTAAGTACATTCACATGTTGTACAACTATCACCATTATCCATTTCTAGAACTTTTTCATCATTCTAAATAGAAACTATATCCATTAAACAATAACTCCCCATTTCCCCCTCTCCTGAGCCCCTGGTAACCTCTATTTTACTTTCTGTCTGTATGAATTGCCTATTCTAGGTACCTCATGTAAGCAGAATCATGACAGTGTTAGTCCTTTTGTGTCTGACTTACTGATTTCGTTTAGCATGATGACCTTAAGGTTCAACCATGTTGTAGGATGTATCAGAATTTCATTTCTTTTTAAGGCTGGATAATATTCCTTTGGATGTATATACCACATTTCATTGGATAACCCACTTTTTGAACTTGGTTTAGAGTTCATACTTGCATTTAGCGGCCATTTTACAAGGTAGATTTGTTTCACAAGAGTAGACGTCACTAGACGTCACCCAGAAGGAATGAATGGAAGGTGACATATTAAATGGTATTCTCCAGGGATCCTTCCTGAAGCTTATTTACTAGTTAGCATTAAAACAGTCAATGAATATTTGATACTGGGGATAAGGACACTTGTTCTATTTATTGATAAAAGAGAATTGAGTAAATTAGCAAGTACTTTAGCTAATTTGATTGAAATTCAAAAGATTGTTGTTAAGTAAAAGAAACGCATAATTAAAAAATGTCAGAGTTTGAATAAATACAAGTAGAGAAATTCAGGTATGAAAACCATATATTATTTTCTTTATGGTGTTATAGAAATTTAAGTCTTACTTAACTTCAAGTGTTTTTTTTTCAGACATTCAGGAAGAATGGATTTTTTTATTTCCCACATGTGGAATGATTTCTCTTTGCATGTGGGCCTGCTGCCAGCTCAGTCTTTTCATCTAGGGCAGTGTTCGCCAAACTGGAGTCAGTTAGAGACCCTCTGTGGACTGTGGTGTGTTGAGGAAGAGGAGGAAAGCGGATATATTCTCCTTCTCCATGAGTTCTTCAGGAGATCTTCAAGAAGTTTCTGTTTTAATTCCAATGGTAGTAAAACATTAACATAAGCCTATTCAAGATCATGTGGCATTACTAGATTGGCCATTTCTGATTTTGACTATCTTTTAGTATATGCAAACTTCCGTGACTCATCTCTGTGGGGCCTGGCCTGGATCCCTTAGCCAGTAGCTGAGCCTAGAAAACAAGCTAGTCAGCACTTACCTTTCAGCCTGGCCTTGTTGTCTATATAAGTGCGTTTTATGAGGAAAATTCTGCCCATGGTGATATTCCAAATTTAAGCCAGCTCTAGCATGGGAAGGGGCTACTGTTTTGTATCTTTTTCCTTTAGACAGTGCTAAAGACCCACTGAGAAGTTCTCTGGTCTTCAACTCTTCTTTTTCATCAAAGGTACTATTCATTACTTCACTCATTCATTCAGCCAACGCATATTTACTAAATGTTTACTATGCAGTGGGCATGTTATAGTGAATCATATCAAAAACTTGTTATGTTAATTATATTTAAATTGATTTTTTTCTATGACAGGAGTTGAGGAAGACATTCAAGTCTCCTTGGTAAACTTCCAAATGCCTTTACTGTCAGCCCTACTTAGGCAGCAACATTGTATAACATGTGCTTTCTCTGTGTCTTAATTTTCTCACTAGTTTGCAAGCCCCTTGAGGGGAGAAGACTGTATCATAACACTATCCCAATTCTATTCTGCACAAGCAGAGGGACTCTGTGGCTAATTGATGGAGTCCATCAACCAGAACATCCTATTCCTCTAGCTTCTGGTTGCCTGAGACTATATTTTTAAACAGACAGACACAAATTTGCAGCAGATGCTTTCCTGCCATGGACACTCCTTGACATTATTGTTATTCTCGTCGTCATTATTTGTGGTAATTGTGGTAGCATGGTGTTGTAGAGGCAGAGAAGTAAAGAGAAGCGAGCCCAGCTTTAGAACGAACAGATTGGCTTGTCTACTTGGAAAATTTATTTGACCTTAAAAATGAGAATTAAAATGCACATCTTTCAGGGTTGTTGAGAAAATTAAATGGGATGATGTGTGTGTAAAATGATCAGGTGAAGAAATTGCTGAGGCAATAACTTGAAACAATGATTTTCCTTCTTTTGCATAAGCAGCTGCCCCCTGCCCCCATAGCCCTGGGTCCAGGGGAACCATGAGCACTGAGAAGCAGGACTTTGAGGAGGAGAAGGAGAGAGACCAACTGAGAGAAGGGGGCGTGATTTTAGTAACAGAATTAGGGCACAGAATACACCGGATAGGACTGTACGCATCAGAAGGGGTGGAAATGCTGTTAATTGGTGATTTTAGGTTTCCTCTCCCGATTCCCCCATCCTTGAGTCCCAGGAAGCTCAAAAAAGCAAAGATACCAGTTGTTAGGGAAAATAAAGACATTCTGTTTGTAAATGGCCGAGCTCATCTGTGTCCAAGTCTGCCTAAGCCGTGCACATCTGGCTTGCTCACGGTCAGCATTTGACAAATGTTTGTTCCGCTCTCCACATTTCCCTTTTCTTTATCTCTCTAGTGATACATACATATATACACCCCATGACCTATAATATGCGTAGCAATGTGGATTTTAGAATGTGGGTGTGCATGTGTGCGTGCGCGTTGGTTCAGGCGCTAGCTGTAGTCACCCCACTTAGGAGCAAGTGGGTAACGGGGAATGTTGGGGGTGCGCTTTTGGGAATCACATTACTGGGGATGCTACTGGCATTATCAGGGATGCAAAACATTCAGCAGAGTGCAGTACAGCACCCCCTCTGCCGTCCCCCCCCCCCCCCCCCCCCAGCGGAGAATTGTCCTGCCCCAAATGCCAGTCGCACTCCCACTGAAAAACACTGCGTTTACAGTGTGGAAGAATCCTCAGCAGCTTTGTGAATTAGAGACTGTTTATAATTCTTTTGTGAATTAGAGACTGTTTATAATTCTATCACATAGTATAGCAACTTTTCAGGACAAGTAGGAGAGCTCATGCCTTGACTAATGGTATTACTCGGTGAGAATAGTGACCACATCTTGCTCCCTGCTATGAAAGACTAGATAGGTTAAATTCTGACCTATATGTGAATATTATTTCGGATTTTAGAGCATTGTTACCATTGTTCTCTTAATATAGATCTGAGTGAAATAAGGGTTGTTACTGTTTGGATTTTTCCCCTCAGACCTATTCTTTCTCTGGGAAGCTCTTAGATAAAAGTTGAGTAGGCTTTGTGGACAAGGCATGTGACCAGAAAAATAATCTTAGTGTCACTGTGCACACACAGAGGCTGCACACACAAAGAAACTGTGGAGGGCTCTTTTGATATGGCATAGGGAAACCGCCAGTGCCCATAATAGTACAGGGCTATATCTCTCACAGTGCTTTTGAAGGCATAGAAAGCAAATGACAATTCCAGCGGTAGCTAAGATATATTTTACAGTGGCTGGAAAGAAACTGGCATTCTTACAGGAGTCCAGGAAATTGTCTTTGAGCCTTTGAAGGCACACGGAAAGCTAATGACACCTCAGAGGAATAGCGTTTTCAGGTTTTAGATGCCACAGATGCCAGCGATGCTAAAGCCAGGATATAAAGCCTTTCTTATAGGGCCTTTAAGAATCCTCAGTGTGCTTTTATTAGCAGGCTGAGTGTGTATATAGAAATGTTAATGGTCTGTGGAGCAAGCTCAGCTTGTTTTTGCAAACTACAGAACTATAAAAGTTATCAGAAAGGACACGAGTTCTCCTTCCTTCCTTCCTTTGTTCCTTTGTTTCTTATTTGTTCCTTCTTTTTGTAATAATAGAGCACCTATCGTGTGCTGCGTTCTGTGGATATAAAGGTGAATCTGACATGAATCCTTCTCTCCAGAAGCTTGCCATCTAATACTGGAGAAATGTGTGTGTTAATATCTGCAGAGCAAGGTAGAAGGCGATAATGATGCAAATAAAGCACAAATTAAATGGAAATTTAGCCACAGAAGAAATTACTTCTGGCTGATAGGATCAAAGAAAGGTACATAGAGGTATTTAACTGTTTTCAAGAATATGTAGGATTTGGGCAGGTAGCAATTAGCTTGCGGGGAGAAAGAAGTGCGTATTGTAAGGGAGGGCACCCCAGGTCGGTGGAACAGCACTGCAAAGGTTAGGACAGGGGTGGTGTGAAGTGGCGGACAGATAAGGGTTAGGAGGTCCCTGGTTTGTACTTCTGATCGTTCAGGGATTGAACTTGTATTCATTGGTCAGTAATTAATGATTTGGAATTCTGGTCCTCATATTTTGATGTGCCACAGAAATTCCTGTGCAGCTTGTTAAAATTCCCAGTGCCAGAGAGCCCCTCCACACACCCTCACTTAGAAGGTCCCAGAGATCCTACTGTCCCTCCCTGCCTGTGGCCGGTGTCGGCCCAGCAGCCAGCCGCTGCACGCTCTTGCTGTGTGTGTCGCTGAGCTGGGACACAGCACCGGGATGCCGGGGGCAGGAGGGAAATAGAAATTACTTTTCTAAGAAGTATAATCCCCAAATCTCCTCTTATGCAACTACAATAACATCTCATATTTTATTTAATTTTCTTTTAATGGAAAAACCAGTTCTACTAAATGAAAGCAAATGACTGGTAAAGAAGATTTGAATGATGTTTATAAGCCTTTTATATGATTTTTTATTGAGTTTTTTGGTCTCCTAATTGATTAATAAAGGGAAGAATGGGGAAGACTGACATGTGTTATATTCCATCATGGATCAGATAGAATGAAATTGTTCCCACCTTGCCAATAAAATTCTCCAGGTTGATTGCTATTTTTAATTTATCTGAGCAGGGCTTTTCAATGAAGTCACATTGGTCCTGGTTGTTCTGTAAATAGGGAATTTTACCTGAGGAAGTGAAGTCTCCCCATTTGCAAGCAAATTTGGGCTTTCAGATTGCTTATCTGACATTAATGATGTCAGATCCACGCTCCCCTGCAGTCTTGCTGAGGCGACTGTCTGATGTTTTTGTCAGTGGATTCCTTATAGCGTCTTTGGCCCTAACTGGGCCTCCTGTCCCCACGCCCAGGGTCTGGCTATGGTGATGTATGTTGCGTAACTCACCCAGGTATGAAGAGCATTGTGCCAACCAATGAGCCCTGCAGTCATGTCTGAAACATCAAGCACTGCTGTTCCAGGAGCTTGACGTAGAAATTCCTTGCTGCCCAGCTTGCTCCAGCCCACCTCACCCTCTCCTGACATTTCCATACAAGGCACTTCCCTGTACATTTAAAAGCCTAACCACAATCCTGCGAGATATAGAGTAGTAAGAAGCATACTAATTACTATTCACTGAGTGCTTATCGTATGTCAGATACTATGCTAGGGTTAGAAAGGTTAAATGATCTGCCCAAAGTTGTAAAGTAAATAGGTGGCAGAGTTGATACACACAGAGGTGTCTTTCGACTTTCAGTCTGGATGGACCCCACACTTTAGGGCAACGAGGCTTTGGCCATTTACTAACTGCCACTTGGCTAGGAGGCTGGAAGACTTGACAGCAGGCCTGGCCTCACATAAATTGTACTTTACTTACAACGGGCACAGTATGGGATCCTCCTTGGGGTTGAGTCCTACAAGAGTGCGTTAAAAGGCCTGGAACTGTCCAGCTCTCAGAGAAGCAAAGCCATATTGGGCGTGGATGCTTTGGGAAGGTGCCCATGGTCCGTGGATCCATTGTCAGTGAGACCTACATTTTCAGTTCTGCTTTTCGTGGACTATGTGGGAGAGCAGTGAGGGTGCTTAGAGGGGAGGGAATTACTATTGACTGAGCATCAGCTGTGTGGTGCTAAGTACCATGCATTCTGTTCTAGCTCGTTGGGTCCTCACAACCACTCTGTAAGATTCGTATTATTGGCACGTATTAGAAATGAAGATGGTCCAGGCCAGGGGGCACCCTGGCTCCCGGGCGCCCTACCCAGGAGGGTGCTTGGTCCACAGCCAGGCCTTGCTTTGCCCTTGCCTCACGCTTCAGTGCGTCAGTGACAATGTCCTGGCCATGGGCCTGACTAGATCTTAGGGCTCTCAGCTCTGAGCCTCCAGGAAAGATGTGTTAGAGACAGTCTGTACTAGGGTCAGCTAGCCTAGGTTCAGATCTGGGCCCGCTGCCTACCACCTGTGCGGCCCTTCAGGGTTGAACCCATCTAAACCTTAGCTTTGTCATCCCTAAAGGTGGAAGAAAATACCTAAGTCATAGGGTTACCGTTAGATTTAAATCAGAAAATTGATATAAAGTACTAAGCATATGGCCTGGCATGTGGTGAGTGCTCTAGAAATGTAGCGACTGGGGCTGGCCCCTTGGCCAAGTGGTTAAGTTTGCATGCTCCGCTTTGGTGGCCCAGGGTTTTGCTGGTTCAGATCGTGGGCACAGACATGGCACTGCTCATAAGGCCATGCTGAGGTGGTGTCCCACATAGCACAACCAGAAGAACCTACAACTACAATATACAACTATGTACTGGGGGGCTTTGGGAAGAAGAAGAAGGGAGAAAAAAAAAAGATTGGCAATAGATGTTAGCTCAGGTGCCAATCTTTAAAAAAAAAGAAGTGTGAGTAATTCTGTGATCAGGCATCTTAATAAATCTTATCTACAAGGTGGAAGGAATGAAGCGAGGCTAAAGCTATAATTGGTAAAGAAATAGTGGTCACTCATATTCACCAGGATAAGGGGATGTTTGGTGATTTTAGGGAAAAAAAAAAGAAATGGTAGCGAGTGTTATTATTGGGATTCTCTGAGGCTGAATCCTAACTGGATACATATCCTGACCCATAAATCTACCTCTTCAGAGGCTGTCTTGAAGGAGCTTATGTCATGATAAATTAGAAGATGTCTTTTCCACGCCGTCTGGTTTTCTGTGTTCACTCTTCCAGTCTCTCTACCTTTCTCTTGTCCTGTTGTAGGTGAGCTCACAGACTCCCAGGTGGAGGTCAGTAGCTGTTACTGTGTGAGAAGAGGAGAGAAAGAATAGCTCCCTGCTTCGCCAGTTGGAGAACACAATACAACACTTTAAATTTTTCAGTGTTGAGTTCGTGTGGAGTCAGCATTCAAACTGGAGATGAATTCTTTTCATGCCTATCTAGTTAGTACAAAATGGGAATTTTAATTGATACCTGTGTCAGTGTTGCTCTCTAATATAGGTGACAGTGTCACAGGTCTGTGCCTGTGTCACACACACACCAAGTCACTGTCAGTGCTTGCTCTGGCTTGAGGAACCTTTGCTGAGAGGTTCATTTTTCGCACAGTCTCTGGTCTAAATTTGCCTGTGGCCCGTTGTCATTTCACGGACAGCAGTCCAGACCAGACTGCATGGGTCGTATCAGAGCTCTGATCCGGGTGGTGACAGAAAGAGCCCAACTGCTTTAGGGAGGTATTAATGAAATGTTTAGGAGGGAGGTCTTTTTCTATGGCAGAACAGAGCAACTAAACCAAATGTTTGGTTGAAATATGTCCGTGATGAACCCACTTTAATTTTTGTTTAAAGATGTCGTTCTATTTTTTGTTCCAATGTTGTTTTGCGAGCTGTGTTCTGACTGCAGTGTAGGCTTTCTAAGAAATCAGTCCCGAAGAACTCTCGCTGGAGTATCTGTATCCAAGGTAGGCTCTAGAAGTTAAAGCTGTTGCTAGGGGAACCAGTGGAGAAATTTAAATGTATAAATCTTGCTATTACATTTAAATTTCATGTAACAGCTGACCCGAGCTTCACTTTCTGGTGAGGAGGAAGCTGGAGTAGGAATTACAGCAGGCAAAGGCTAAGGAGAGAGGCACCGCCATTTTAGAACTCTCTACCTTTAGTGTTTATATTTCACTCTTTTAGTAAACAATTCTATTTTTCTTTTTAAAAAGGTCTTAGATAAGCTATGCCTGCCCAGGTACTGTGTCTTTTAGGCGGCGCCCTCAGCGAAGGCAGTTTCCATCACTGGAGTCGCTCAATTCAGAGAGAGGCGAAGCGATGAGGAAGAAATAGTTCTCTTGTTTTAACCGCTGAAACCTAAATCTCCAGAGGACAAAAGAAATTCCACAGTTTACTTGGTTTGCCTTTTTTTTTTTGCCGGTTCCGTTTTGCCTAAAATGCTTTTTTGCTCTGTTATATACTAGATAGAAAGAAGTAATTTTCTTGGGCTGAAAAATAGTTGAAGCAACTCCAATGGGTAATAGTAATGATTTCATTAGTAATGTTGGGATATGACTAATGTGCCGGATATTATATTAGGAATTTAATATATGTTATCACACTTAAATTTATACTATGGTAAGGCAAAGGTGTAGTTCATCATCCCAAGCACGTAAAATACGCAGCAGCTGAATATGAGGACAGCTGTATTCTCCACATTTGTGTGCCTCTATGCTAAGTATATTTAGATTGAACTGTATGAAATTGTGGTTTTGTGAGCAAAAAGAATCAAATATCAGCAATGTCATATGGTTCAACCCAACACACGTTTGTGTGTACCCAAACTGGCAGGCATAGTTCTAGAATTTCCTTGGGACATCGCTGATATGTTTCACAGGCATAAAAATGTGGGCTTTTCCACAAATGTATCAACCAGCCATGCAGGGAAATAAAGTTCCTAAATGTTTTATCTAACAATCACAGAACTGAAGCCCCAGAAGGTGGCCCTGGCTTGCTTTACAGAAGCGAGGCCCGGAGAGGTGAGGGGACTTGCCTGTTGTCGTGGGGTGAGTTAGTGCCGAGCATGAGGCTGGGATTTAGGCCCCCGCAGCTTCTAGAACACCCTGTTCAGCCTTCCCCTATTGATTTTCATTACAGGCCCTCAAAGCCAATATTGCATGTGATGTCTCTAACTTAGCGGTAAACCGGCTGGTGTAGCCCTGTGGCCATACCAGCTCCGGGCTCTGGGCGCTGGGCAGTTCTGGGTGCAGGGAAGATCAGAGGGGAAGGGAGCTGGACATCTGGGTGGAAGTGAAGGGTGGTGTCAGGTGGTGAGGTGAGGAGAGGATGGGCTGGCGTGGAGGGAGTGCCAGCGGGAAAGACTGTGTGCAAGTGAGGGCCTGGCCGGTGGAGAGACGCCTTTGGCTGTGTGGTGCTCCCTTCCTGCTGCGCTGTCAGAAATGCTTTAGGTTCCCTCATGTGGCCGCTTGGGCTGATGCAGGCCTGTGCCCTATTGCTGGTCAGGAGCGGCCCCAAAGGTTATCCATCTCTTGTCTCTTGGGGGTTTTAACTCAGGGGGGCTTGTCCTTCCCTGCCTCTGGTGCCATCCTTGTCCATCTCAACAGGCTCCAGTAATTCTGAGTTTTGGGGAGAAAGGGTTTAGTGCTCAAAGCCTACTGTTTCCTTTTCTCTCAGAAGGGCCTCTCTGCTCCTGCAAATTTGCTCACCCGTGTCCAGCGACCTTCGAGCTCCTGTGTCCGTTGTTTCTCCCTCACTCACACAAGAATGAAGTTCCCCTTCGTTAGACCACTAAACTAAAATGTGTAGATGATGGGTAGCCATACGGAATATATGCATCTTGGCAGGGACTATGGGATTGTAACTTTCAAAAGTGCAATAAATTAAAAAATTGGGACGCGTGTAAACCTGTAGATTATATGAGCACACTTCTTTTTATGTAGTAGAAACCAGTGGATACGAAATCGAGGGGCTCAGAGAGATGCGGGCACATGTGTTTCTGGAATTCTGCAGCTGGAGCAGGAATCCACACGTGGAGCATAAGGAGTTTAATATTGGCTCACCTCTCCTTGTCATACCTCGTGTTGCCTCTGGAGGTTTATCTGTGACAGGGTCTTTGCCCCTCTCCTTCACTGTTCTCTGTATGTCTTTCTCAAAATTAGAAATCGTCTCTTCTTTTCTCTGCACTGAGTTCCCACCCTGCTGGCTGTCCACTGTGGAGGGCATATCGGCGTGTCCGGAATACCTCTAGTCGTTACTCCCATGGGCCTGAAGACTGTTTGCGCCTGTACCATACAGATGGATCAAATACACGTTTCAGTTGAATTCTGCAGTAACCTGTGATGTGTGTTGGCCTGAAAGAAAATCCGCTTCTACCTCGAATCCTTGTTGTATCCTGAAAACAGTGTACATTGAACAAGTGAAACCACACCCGTCCTCTGCGCTGGGAGGGTGGGTAGCTCAGTAAATTATCGCTGGTGCCTTCATTGTGATACCGACTTTAGAAACTAGCATTTCTGCCTTTATTTCCCAACTTGACTTACAAGTCTTTTTTAAAAAATTGGTTTTCCACGTTTGTGTGTAAAAAAGTTGTTTTATGGTTTTGTTTAATTTGGAAGCTTCGAGGTGCCTGCCGTTTTTCATGGCAATCATCTGAAAGATCCTTTCGACTCTCAGAAGTTGTTCACTGCCTTCTTTGAGAGGAAAAAGGGCTGCCTCAAATATTCTTTTGGAATCAACATTTATTTTTTTATTCTGTGCCTGTTTCATGTAAGAGGACTGTGGTATACCGGGAAATAAAAGAATTCAGTGAAAATTCATTTCACAGTAAATGAGCTAAGTCATTAGAAAGAATTGACCATAAGCTTAATAGGAATCTGTCGTGCTGGAGTTAATACAGTGGGTTTTAATCTTTTAAAAAGTGGGAGAACCCTTTACTCAATGGAAATCTTGGGAACTCTGTGCTTAAAACAGACAGAAGCGCTGAGTGGTGACTGGGGAGGTGTGAGGAGCCCAGAGCCGGGACGGCGCAGCCTGCTCTGCGCCCTCTTCCTTGGGCGATCTCCTCCTCAGAAACTTGAAAACCACTGTGCTGATCCATTAATTATGTAGATATTGTAATCCCTGAAGTAAATAAAGTGTTATAATTTTAGAGGCATGTGTTTGTACATCATTTTATTTGACCATGGGGAACAGACAGCAAAGGCGTTATTATCTCCATTGTCCCCATTTTTCATAAGAAGCAGCCAAGGATCAGAGAGGTTAGTAACAGGTCCCAGGCCACACAGCTCATAGGTAAGGCAGCAGGGATTGGAATGTAGTTCTTCTGACTCTTAGTTTAGGACTCATTTCACTAAATCCTAAGGTTGTCTATGGATGAAACAGAAGTCCAGGCTTCCTTGAACTGGTGAAACTCTTTCAGGAATGTTTTGTTCAGTGGAAGATGGTAAACTGGAGGATGTCTAGAGGGGGGTGAGTGCGATACAGCCCTTCACATCATAGATAGAAGTAAAGGATTTAAAAAATGGAACTCTCTTTGAGGGTTTATTCAGGGGTGTGAACTGGTTTCAGTGAATGCAGAGGATGTGTGTAAGGAGGGGCTTGAGGCTGTGAAGGCTTGGGAGCCTTCGGACAGAGTGTGGATGTCACAGTGAAGGGGGAGTGAGGGACAGGCCTAAGCTTCCTGTAACTTCAGAGATGAGCATTCTGTGGCTCAGGGGACACATGCGGCCCATCACTTCTCAAAACACAAGCTTTGTTCCTTTTTCAGAATAAAATTTAGAAGGCTGCTTTCGTGTTTCTACTTCTCAAATATGCCAATTTTTTCAATGACAGTCTTTTATTCAATATAGTAGGTAGTCTGAATTGTAAGAATATTGTATATTTCCCCATGGGACTAAATTAAGCTATTTGCATTTTGAATGGAGTAAAAGGCCTAAAAACATTTTTCCCCCCTTCTGAATCATCCTTGGAAAAAGAGGCTGCTCACCACTGATTTGTTTCATCATTTTATCTTGGTAAAAGCCACTTTGCAGGAAAGACACCTATCTGAGTGCAACGAGGCTAGCACAGAATTAAGCCCAAAGGGTGGAAAATTCATTGAGAGAGGTTTGGGTTCAATGTGACAGCAGCAGCAGCAGCAGCAGCAAAGTCATAACAACAGAGCTGGTCACCAGGAGCAGGTGGCCCAGAGGTCTGGGGCTCCCCATCCCTGGAAACGTGCAGAGGCTGGGCAGCACCAGCCCTGGGCACTGAGGACCAGACCTCTAGGTCGGTGGGGTATGAGACCACTCTGTTCTTTTGAGATCCAATATTCTATTATTTTGAAGGTTTTCATTGAGCTATCACTTCAGAATGAGTAATGTGATTTTCTTATGTTTGAGGAGATAATGCCGAAGAATACTTAGGTGTGAATTTCTTATGTTTTGTGAATTTCTCACTGTTGAAATTTTCTCAGAAAAAAATCTGAGAATGTTATGATGTTAATTGAGCCAGATTTTCTAATGTATTTTAAGAGTATGTATTTTGTGAATAAAAAAATTGACCTGAATACTGGATGATAAAACAGAGGTCTACATATTTATTTTAAAAATGTCATTTTTAAGCCTTAGATTGACACTGGTGTTGATAACTGTGTCCTCGGTGTAAAAAGTAGAGGGGCTGTGTTTCTGAAAGTTGTGTATAAAGCGCCCATATTTTCCATTTATTTGCATAGGTTTTCAAAGATTTCCTATTTTTATTTTTGATTAATTTTCAGAATACAAGTAGTTTTTCCTAAATGTTTATCTTTACTTTTCTCTATGTATCAACTTTAGTATTTCATGGTCTGTAAGAAATTCATGTTTCAATGTACTAAGGGCCTGATATTGCAAAAAAAAAATTAACAAACAAAAAATCCCTAAATGAATTCTTTTGTAATACACAAAATTTCCCAATTTAACTCTTTCATAGTTTGGATTTTCTTGCAGCAAAAGTGGAGAGCACTTTTTCTATCATAATTTAGTGATCCACAGGAAGAATGAGTCAAGCTCTACTAAGTAAAGAGCAAGTTAATTTCTTTAAGAGAGAAATGTATCCTACTTCTCTGCCTTAAAAAATAAGAACAGGGAATATAAAACTCTATTTAATAAATGCTGGTGATAAAAATTGAGATTGAGGATAAGAGGGAAGAGAGCGATCACAGAGAGAAACACATACACACACACACACACACACAGAGACAGAGAAACGACGGAAGGAACGAAGACCTAGAGGAGACAGAGACCAAGTGAAACAGACGCCTGAAGATGAGTATATGGGAACATGCGCAAGGCTGGCAAAATGAAATCCTTTTTTGGGGCCAGGCAGGTAATGCTGCAACATACTGAGAGGTGGTGGCAGATGTGGTGAATTCTGGAGCTTGCTTCCCACCTAAAGGCTCTCAGATCCAACAGATCCAACACCGTGCTGACCACAGGGAGATCCATCTGTCACCCTCTGGCCACCAGGTTGGACCCATGGGTTATAAACACCTGCAGAAATAAGAGCTAACATTTACTGAGAGGTTACTGTGGGCCAGGCCTTGCACTATGTGCCTTACCTTTAATGACTGTAATCCTCATGACATCCTTGGAGGCACATGCTACTGTTGTTAACCCCGTTTCAAAGGTGAGGAAACTGAAGCACAAAGAGATTACAGGACCTACTCAGCTGGTAAAGTGGTGGAGCTGAGATTTGAACCCAAGGCATCTGGCTCCAGAAAGGGTTGTGTACACAAAGGAAAACCCACACTGGTGCAGGAGACACTGCCATAGGCCCAGCCCTCTCCCCTGCCCCTTCACCCAAACACAGAGAAGGGCAGACCTCTCTGTGGCAGAGACAAGGAGAACACTGCCGAGAACACAGGAACCTTCGAGCTAGGCTTTCATGGAACAACATCCCACTTTTGCTGTGCATATAACTTGTATCATGATTTTAAAGCAGTCAACACTGTTTCATACCTCATAAGGTACACAGATAAATGGGGCCAGGGAGAAGGAGTTCACCCCTTTGCAAATGTTTTTCTTTTTGTTATTATTATTTGTTTGCTTGTTTGGGCCTGTTGTCAACTTAAAGTGACAGTATGAATTTGCTAGAGACAATGAAAACGCGGCAGCAGTTTTTTGACAGATGGAAATGGTGTTCTGGGAGGAGCGTCGTGGCTGTGTTTTGCCTAGCGTGTGGCAGGCGCTCCGTGAGTGTTGAATAATTGAGTGCCAAGATTTAGCAGTTGTTTAATGTTGGATGCCCTCAGAATTTTCGGGATGTGATTTACATGCAATGTTTTGCTAGTTATCTTAGAAACTTCTTCAGGTACGCAAGGTGGATATTACTATTCCCATTTTACAGATGAGGAACCAAGGCTGGAGCGCTAAGTGACTGGACCCAGGGCTTAAAGCTGCCAAGCGATGGAGCTGGCGCCTGAGGCTCTCCCTCTGAATTCAGGTTCTCTCTACTAGGCCACACTGCCCTTCCATGACTGTCGCCGAAGGCCGTGGATAAGTCTCCAGGGAAATGCGTTTCTTCTAGACTTGTGTAGCATTTCTGAAATATGTGAAGCTCTGATTTTTTTTTTTTCCATCTTGGAAGGAAGAATATTCAATATCTGCAGTGTGGAAACTTCCTTAACCCCCTTTGAGATCTTTAACCCCCATAAGAGGATGTTTAGGAGTATGATTTTTCTGTTTATTTTTAACGTCTCACTTTATATTCCTCTGCAGTTGGAAGGGGACATGGAGTGTGAAGTTCAGTGTGGTAGACTTTTCCTTGGCTATTTGATAAGAGCTGTTTTATGATGGTTCACCGCCCAAGTCAGCTGCAATAATAACCATAGGAGTTTTAAAGTGATATTTACTGACGTGAACTTTCCTGTTGCACAGTTTTTGAAATTATTTTGAGTAGGCGTTGGAAAACAGCATTATTTTAAAACTGTGTTCTTGTATTTTAAAATTGTAATTGAAAATGAAACATCCTTGGGAACAAAGCAAATACCTCCCCTTTCCGACCCCCACTCTGCTCTTTTCTTTTGCTCGTCTCTCCTGCAAAGCCGGAGAACTTTGTTATGCGGCGTGAGAGGTGGACTATGTTACTGGGACGTGCTTCCACTCCCCTCACTACTTAAATCGAGAAATTAAGCATGATTTTATCGAAAGAATGATGTGAAAGGAAGATTCCCTCTGCCGTAATTTTGTTTTGTCCTCTCCTTCGAGGGGAGAGAGGGGCTGAAATGTGCTTAATCGTTTGCTACGTTTCCTGTGCGTACGTATTTATCCCTCATATTATCCAAGACCAACTGAAGAGGGAGTGTTTGGAAAAAAAAAGAGGGACGCTAATACAAGTTGAAAGTAAGATGCTTGCATCTTAATTTTAAGAGAACACAGAAAGCCAAATGCTTTCAGAAAAGGGCCCCTTCATGGAGTAATTTGCCTGGTATGGCATCACAGTTTGTTGTATAATTTCAGCCCTGTTACTATGGAAACCTGCTTTAGAGTAGCAGTGATTGTTAATCAGGATTTGTCGTTATTCCCTTTTCATCACGAAGCTCTATATCCTTATGGATTAAATCACAGTTCTCATTGACAATGGCATAGATCAAACATTATTGCCACACATAAAACCCGGGCCGCTCCCTGTCATTTCTCCCCATTACGAGACGCCGTGAATGCCAGCTGAAGTCTAACTTTTACAAGGAAATCAAGACTCCTCTTGGCTCCTCTGCTGTCTACCCTCATGACAGAATGCCAAGTAGGGGAGGCTGAGGACTACTTCCATTTAAACTCGCCCATGCCCATGGGAAAGGCGAGCCGCATTTCATGTCGCTGCAAACCCGAGTCTGCAGATATCAGTTCAGGCAGGAAGTCGTTCTGGTGTGACCGCTGACTTCTTCAGTCCTTTACGCTTGCACGTCAGGCATTTAGCTGAACTCTTATCCTTGGAGCAGCCTGCTTTCCCACTCTTTCCAATTACTTTGCTGAATTCCTAACTGCTGCTTTAATTCCTAAGACTGTCAGGACGGGGAGGCCAAGCTGCTACCCTGGTTGTTGGGGCCATTCTGTCTAAAACCAGAGAGCTCTGTGGGGCCGGCGGGGTATTGGTTTGCTCTTCCCACTTTGGAGAGTTGGGCGAGGACAGTATCTGGATGGGGAAGTTAACAGCCCTAAAGGATAGTGCTGGATTTGGTCATGCCAGATTGCCACCATCTTTAGGAAACCAGCTTGAAGGAATATGGGAAGGCAAAGCTCCAGCTACACAATGTTATGGTTTAAGGGTCCATCACCAGCTATGGTGTGCCTTCTGATTGCTAATCGTTTTGTCTGGGCGCAAGACCCTTTAAACTGTGCTGGTTAATATGTAGCATCCGGAGCCAGTGCACCTGGGATCCGTTTCTGGCTTTCCCACTTACTAGCTGTGTGACCTTGGCAAGCTTTTTAACCTCTCTGTGCTTCCATATGTAAAATGAGGGTAATAATAGTGCCTACCTCGTGGGTTAAGGATTAAACAAACTAATATCGTAAGGTTGCTCAGACTAATAACCTGCACTTTGTGAATGCTGTATAGGTGTTTGTAAATAAATGACAAAGAAAACAACATTGCACTTACATGTATTCAAAATATATTCCAGATCGGATTATCCAAATATTAGTAAGGTGTTGAAAACAGCCCTCCCATCCCCCTCTCTTCTCACCCCCCCCTTCCTGCTCCCTGCTTTCTTGTCTTCATCTCTGCAACATGCCCAACCCCCAAGTATAATTCTGATTGGCTAAATTAATTCTGCAGCATCCTGCTGTGAATAATTATGTTGATCCAGTGTGTATTCTGATGCCTTTTTTTTCCCCTTTGCCTAAATTATAATGTGACAATTGCGGCTCACAGCTGGCTCATCAGAGGTGGGCAGTTTGGGAATTGGCGCATCTGAATGTGCTTCTCTGTTAACCCTCTGCCTTGATTGCTTAAGACAAGACATATGTAAACCCCATGATTATTGCCATTTGTTTGGACTTTGCAAAGACTCTGCCTTCAAACATAAAGCTGCCGGATTTATTTTGGGGGAGGGGGCCATATAGGAGTCCCTTCCCCCTCTCTCCTCCCCCCTTTCCCTTTCAGACAATAAATAGCTGTCAGGCTTGTGTCAAGGATGAAATTATAGGTGCACATGAGGCCTTGATTACATTGTTTTGGAGAGATTGCTATTAGCATACTGAAATGAAGTCTAATTTTTCACTGACGGAGCGGAGTCAAAACTCAAGTGACAGAGGCAGGGCTTACTGTACGAGGAAAGAAAGGTCCGAGAGGAGCCCCAGTTCTGTCGGGATGGGCTTTGCCTTATTGAAAAAAAATGGTAAAAACACAATAACTAATGCGAAGAATATCTCTTTGGAAAAGACCAACTGATCAAGGATGAAAGAAGACATTAGGATGAGAGAAGGGTCTTTGTGAAATTACCATGTGTGTGATTTTCAAGTGTATTTAGTGCATTTTAAGGCAGCATCTAGATTATTGAGTCAGCCTGTGTTTTAGCTAAAGGATGTACTGTCTTGATTTTTTACTTTGCTTGCTGCCTGCATAATTCATTTCCTCTCCTGCCACATTCCCCTCGCGCGTCCTCGGAAGATGTGCGCTTGTGATCACTTGATCTGTGGGGTGATGCCCTCGTTGTCCTTTTGCTGTTGATACATCCCGATGATGTGAGCACGTGGCTTGTTCATTTTCAAAATCCTTGATTAAAAAAAAAGTTTTTGGCACATCGTTTCCCTGAAATGTTTGAAGGAGTGGTGCCTTGTAGGATGGTAGATTAATAATTATATGTGTGTTATTGTAAGTGTCCCTGCTCACTGCAGTGGAAACTTAAAAATTGTATACACACGCAGACATACACCCACGTGAGTGTTTGTGTGCATGTGTGTGTAAAGATTTTGGCTTTGTAAGTAACTTAAAAGGCTATTCTATACCATTGTTTCATTATTACCGTTATTAAGGGGAAAAAATGGAGGTTTAGTGTGGATGGGAGAGAGAGGAGGTGTCTTCCAATTTGAAATTTTGTATCAGTGGAGAAAATATGTAGGCAGACCATATTTTTGTTTATTTGGAATATATTTTTTCAGTACCCACTAAACGCAAGTAGCTGTGCTGTAGTTACTGTGAGGACTCAGAGGTGGAGTAGAAATGGTTCTGCAGTTCAGGAATGTATGGTCTGGACCAGAAGAGAACCATATGCCCACATAGCTCTGGCAGAGCGAAGAATGGGGGCATTGTAGGGGAGGGATCGGTGTTTGCTTTTCAGCGGTTCAGGTGACGCAGGCGTAAATAGAGGAAGAGGAAGCATCAGTGAAGCTTTAATGGAGGAGGTTGTATTTGAAGTTTGGGGAGAATTTTAAACATAGAATTTAAACATAGAAATGGAAGAAACACATCCCAAGCAGAATGAAACACGTGAGCAAAAGCTGGGAGCTAAACTGGTGAGAGGTCTGTTTTGGCTGAAAGTTCTCACCCCTTGCTATGCTTTTGCATCACTGGAGAACTGGTAATAATAATGGATGCTGCCTGAAATCTGCAGAGACGGAGAGTAGACCAGCGGCTGCCTGGGGCGGGAGGCGCTGGGGGGAAGTGGAGAGTGACTGCTGATGGGTGTGGGGGTCTTTTCAGGTGATGGAAATGTTCTAAAATTGCACATGGTGATGATTGCATGACTCTGTGGATAAACTAAAAAAAGCATTGAATTGTGTACTTTAAACGGATTAATTGTATGGTACATGAATCATTAAAGCTGTTAGAGAATTACTGCAGCCTGGTTCCTATGCCAGACCCGTGAGGTCAGAATCCCCAGCATGGCCCTGACCTTCCATGGCAGGTCCTGCAGATGGTGTGGACAGAGGGGACACTGGGAGCGCAGGCTGGAAGGAGAGGTGGACTTTATCCGAGAGAGCCTCGAAAGTCGTGCTGGCAGGTTGTGCTTCCACCAGCTGAAAGGGACCAGAGAAAGTTTTAAAGTAGTGGCTTGACGTGTTTAGACTATGCTTCAAAAGCTATTCACAGACATGTGAAGGATGGTTTCTGGAAGATGGAATGCCAGCTGAGGCTATTTCAGGTTACCAGCGGAGAGGCAAAGTGGCCCTCAGCCAGTGCAAATGAGGGGGGGCTGCAGTGACAATGGAGAGGAGGGGACAATAGAAGAGGCCCTGAGGAGGCAGAACCCCAGCAGGGCCTGCTGACTGTCTGGACGTGGGATAAGTGGGAGAGAGCGTCTGAGGGATACTGGGGTTTCCAGACTGCGTTCCTGGGAGGACTGGGGAACCAGACCTGATAAGGAGGTGGAGGTCCAGAGAAGGGGCAGGTTTGCAAGAGAGGACGTGTAGTTTTGCATTTGCAGATGGACTCAAGGGACCAGTAGTCCATCTCCAAGCAAGTGACCAGCAAAGAGTTGGAAATGTGGCTGTGATCCCAGAAAAGAGGCTGGTCACAGAGCCTTGGGAGTCTGCAGATGGAGATTCGGATGATCTGCTTCCACAGTGGTTCACTCACCTGGCTGTTGACAGGAGGACCCAGACCCTCATAACTGGGCCTCTCTGTTGGCTGCCTGAGTGTCTTCATGACATGGCAGCTGGCTTCCCCCAGAGTGAGTGACTTGAGATGGAGCCAGTGAGAGAGCCAGGCAGAAGTCACAGTGTCTTTTGTAAGCCAGCCTCAGAAGTGATCCATCACTTCTGCAGGATGCTTTTGGTCACACAGACCAACTGTGATGCAGAGTCAGAAGGGACTACATGCATGCATGAGAACCAGGGACCACTGGGGGCTATTCTGGAGACTGGCTACCATATCCCGATTTCTGGCACTGCACTGAAAATAGTAAAAAGGACAGTGTAGTTACCGACACTGAAAAGCCTGTGAAGGAAAGGCGCTCAGCTGCTGGGCAGGTACAAGCTCAGGTGCAAGGAAGCCTGTACTGCCTGGATGATTCGTTCACACACTCAGCACTTGGGGGCACCTCCATGTGCAAGATGGGGGGAAACAAAATGAACAGGGCCTGTCTCTCTGGGCTGTCACTCCTGGGAGTTTGCTGTCCCCAGACTGTGAGGGGGCATAGGGGCAGGGCAGAGATTCCTGACCCCAAGAGTTTTCCCCAGTGCCAGGCTATGATGCAAAACTCCAAAGGGAGGAAAAATAGCTTTGGAGGGACTAGAAAAGGAAGTAAGTGTTTCCGTCATCCGAAGTGTTGCGGCCAATACCTACCCATTAGCCACACTGCAAATTGACGTCCAGTAAGGACACTGCCGTGGAGGCTGCCAGGAGGGCTGCATGAGTGATCCCAGGCCAACATCAGATCTCAGCCCAGTTAAGATGAAAACTAGGGTGGGGTGGACAGAAATACATCTTCTCGGCTCTGCAGCGTGTTATGTTTTATCCCATGAAGCCAGAAGGGGGAAGTCTTTTTAGAATAAGGGTTAACAGATAATATTCTATTTCTGGGAACACAGGGACAAGGCAAACCTTCTTAAAAGGTGTAGCCTCTGATTCATTAAAAAGTCTGTTAAAATGTATCCCCTAGTGAAATTCACACTATTTTAATTTTGGGGTCAGGGTTGAAGAGTTTGTTTTTATTCGGAAATGGAAAATGTTGCTTTTAAAATTAAGAATAGGAGTTTAGTTGTATTTAAAAAGTAGTAAGTTCTAGATCCTTAGTTTAATTATAATTTGTTAAGATGAGGAGAGGTAACTGAAGAAGAGCTGAAGTGGAGAAGGCAGAAAGACTCAGAGTGAGTCTCAGAGAGAGGGCACCCGGCATGCGTGAGGAGTGGGGGAGCAGGGGATCCAGGAGTGCATGTGGTGGTGGTAAATTGTGGTTTCTGCCAACTTCTGTCCTGCCCACCCTCCTAGACCCTCAGGGCTCCTTGGGTTCCTCTGCTTAATTAAAGGAGGTCTCACCTTATCGCTACCACATCAACGCCGCTCTCATACTTGGTAATTTCCCTTTTTATCAAAGAGAGAGGGAGCCTCAGGAATCTTGGGTAGGCTAACATTTTAATGTTAATCTTAATTTTAATCTTAAAGGGGGTCGTGAAATGACTAACATTTAGGAGACACTACCTGAGGGCACTTTGGTTTGGCTTTCATTCATTTAGTCAAAGACAGGTTGTCTCAGTCAGCTTGGGCTGCCGTAACAAAATAACACAGACTAGGTGGCTGAAACAAAGGACATTGATTTCTCACAGTTCTGGAGGTTGGGAAGTGCAAGATCAGGATGCCATCATAAGCTCTGGTCTCTTCTTGTAAGGACGCTAATCCCATCACGGGGCCCCACCCTCAGGACCTCATCTAAACCTAATCACCTCCTGAAGGCCCCCCCAGCTAATACCATCCCACTGGGGGCCAGGCTTCAACATAAGGATCTGAGGGGGACACAAACATTCAGTCCATAGCATGGGTGCTAAGATCTTTGTGTCATGGGAAATGGCACTCTGTCAGTACTGCTGGGGCTGCCATCTTGCGCCTTGGGTGTGTGGCTACTGGCAGATCATTCAACCTTCACTTCCACATCTCTAAGATGGGAGCACAGCACCTGTTCTCCTTCCTTCACAGGACTATTATGAGGCCCAAATAAGGTAATATTTGTGCAGCCGTTGCCACTTAAGGCTAGTAAAATGCCCCCCTGTTAAATTGGGTTTTCATATATGCACGATGACTGTTTGAATAAGCTATTTTATATTTTTACGGAAGTTTGGAAAATATTAAAAAATGCATTTTAGAAGAAGATCAAACAGCCTTATTTTAGTTTTTTCTTCTTGGCTTTCAGGTGATATTACTGAACGGCAGGCCCAACTCCTTCTCCTGTAAATTAAGGAAGAGTTGCGGAGCCCTCTCCCTTTCCCACCCCGTGTGACCTTGTCACTGGTACACTTTGCGTTTTGGTCGATCATGTCTCTTTCCTCCCCAGTCTCGAGGTTTACTAAACTAGGAATTCACTCATGCTTGCTCATTCATTTTATTTTTATCTTGTGAAAGCAGGGAGTTCAGGATTGGGGTGTGCCTAAAACATGTGTTGTGTGCAACCTGGGGTGCTATGGTTGGGGGAGGGCAGCCCACCACTTCCTCTGCTCTGGGGAGGATGAGGACTGGAGACTGGTCAGCACCAGTTAACAGAGTCACTTATTTCTTCCACCACAGTTCCCACCCTCTGAGAGAGGGGAGAAATGAATGCAGAGAGAAGGTTCCAGAAGGGCAAGCATAGGGCCGTTTCCCCGGTAGCATCTGGTTGCCCTAGGCCACCACATTTGCTGGCACATACCAGGTACTTCTGGAACCCAGTGAATGAAGGTGACAGACCCGGGTCTCACAGGACACCTGTCTGTGACAGCAATTTTGTTGATGGACAGAGAGGCAGAACTTTAAAATTGAGCCCATAATATTCATGATTATTTCCCATGAGTTGGGGATTTTTTTTGTAAGGAGAGCAGTTTGAAAAAACACTGAGGTTTTTGCCCCCTTCATCTGTCAATTTACAAATAGTGATACTCAGCCGGTGGTAAGGGCTGTGTTCCTACTGAATGTAGTTAAACCACTACGGGAGGCTTTGCCACCCTGGGATTGTGATTCCTCTGTTGGGCTGGGGAAAAAAGTGCACTAATGATACAGGGATGCTTTAATAAAAAGGCTGGATTTTATACTGCGGGAATGCGGAGAGCCGACTGAAAACGCGGAAAACTCTCTGAGTGAGCAATCTGCAAAGAGGGAAAAAAGGAGGTTGGTATGGCTTTTAGGGTGTCCTTTGTCCTTACGGCTTCTCAAAGCTGTTTTCAAATCGAAGCAAGTGGATGACACAGAAATGTTGCTAATTACATCTGTGAAGGAAGGGAGACAGTGGGACCAGCCCAGAGCAAAGACCAAAGCAACTTTTGAGAGAAGATCAGTCTGCCATCTTCGTACAAATATGTGCACTTCAATGATAATTACCATAGTCATTATTTACTGTTGCTACACTATATTAATTATCTATTCAATGATAATTAAATACATAATTCTAAACATCATCCCCAAACAAATTACCTTTTATCAATTGAAACAAACCAATTAAAAATTTCAAAATGCAACCATGTAATCAACAGCTTAATATATGTTAATTATGACCAAAATTTCAATTAATGTCTTAATATATGACCTCAAATCTCCAGAAACAAACGACAAAAAAAGCAGCCTCACATAGCAATTATGTCCTAGTTTGACTGACAGATATCTGTGACTTTATTTTTGTGTCTGACTTGGTTATTTGACTTATATCAAAAAAGCCGGCCAAGTCTCTCTTCTATTCTGAAGCCGTTACATACACAGCACACAGGGTTTTAAAGCACAACTCTCTGCTCTTCATCCTTCCTGCATCGTCTCTTTCGTGTGCTGCACTGTCAGTTGTGTCTCTTTAGAACATCGTTTCAGCTGCCCTGTGAACCTGTGGAGGCGGCAGCACAGACTGTGGTCTCTTGATTTTATAGATGGGTAAGGTGTGGGATGCACAGATTCACGTAGCTGCCTGAGCACACTGGTGCAGGCGATTTCAAGGAGCCTAGGCTAGTGTGTGCAGTGTCTGGGGACAAGACGTGGTGGTAATTCATCACAGACCCTTTGCCGCAGTTGGGAGCCATAATGAGGAGCATTAGAGGCGGGAGGAATCATGCGTGCCTGTTTGTGGGGTGTCAGGAAGGGCCTCAGGGAGAAGGCTTACGTGATGGAAAGGATGTAGACAGGGAGAGATGGAGGTGGAGAACATCCTAGCAGAAGGAAGGGATTAGAGCGTGTGGACTGGGTCAGGACACGGGTTTGGCTAGAACCTAGAATCGCTGGAGAAAAGCAATGGTAAGATACTGGGAAGCGAGACTGGGAAGATGATCTGTCAATCTCGTTTCTCGTTTTTCTTGTGCCCCTTGATGAGAAGGCCGTGTTCCCACCCTGAGGTCAAGGATGAGGTCATTTAAAAGGTTATCTGGAGTTTTTAATCTGACTTAAAATGTGTAACACAACTTCGCAGCATCAATGTCCCATCACGTGACCCTATTTCCTTAGCTTCTTATGATCAGTTGATTGTGCGACTATGTTCTAGTCAAAAGAAAACTGGAGATGTTTCTAAAATAGTTCTTTATTTTCATACGTACATACTTCCATTCTGAAACATGGCTCACTTAACCGCACTGGCAATTTTATGATGTGAGGTTAAGCTGTGAGCATATTTTTTTGTATATTGAAGTGGAAAATCCCCTTGAAAATTCAGCAAATTGGACTTCAGCTTGAGAAGGATGGATGAAGAATAGAACTCTCTGTGTGAAAATAAATGTATATATGTGTATATAAAAATATTATTATATACATATGCAAACCCATATATGCGTATGTATATAAATAAAATAAAATTGGATTGAATCATAAAAGTATAAATATGTCAAATGTAAAATCTATTAGAGAAGGAGTTTGTTTTTATGGTTCAGAAGGGAGATGTAATAAAGAGGTATTTTTAAGACCAAGAACTAGTGTGTGTCAGTTTCTTCTTGCCCAATTCCTCATCTTCTTGACAGGAAGATGAGTCACTGGATTTGAATCATAAGGCTGGAAAGAATCCTGGGGCAAGCTTATTTCAGGCTGGATATTTAGAAACATTGGCTAAATCAGTGTTTGGGTATCTGGGTGGAATGGAGAAATCATCAAAACAAGTATTTCTCTTCAGTTTTTCAGGAGATTATATGGATCTCCTACGGAATACAGAAGTTTCTTTTTTTAACAAAATATTAATAAAGAGGTAATGCTGTCTGTACATTCTGAAGGAGATGAGTGGAGGAACGTGGACACGCATCTTCTTAGCAGCATTATTCGTAACAGTCAGAAGGTGGAAACAAGCCAGGTGTCTGCTGGCGGATGAATGGATAAACAAAATGTGGCATACACATACAGTGGAATATTGTTCAGCTTTAAAAAAGAAGGAAATTCTGACACATGCTACAACGTGGATGAACCTTGAGCTAAGTGAAATAACCCAGTCACAGAAGAACAAATACTGGATGATTCTATTTTTATATGAGTATTCCTAGCGTAGTCAAATTCATAGAGACGGAAAGTAGAATGGTGGTTGCCAGGGGCTGGGAGGAGGGGAGAATGAGGAGTTATTGTTTATTTGGTACAGAGTTTCAGTTTGGGAAGGTGAAAAATTTCTGGAGGTGGATGGTAGTGATGGTTGCTCAACAATGCGAATGTACTTAATGCCACTGCACTGCACACTTAAAAATAGTTAAGATGGTAAATTTTATGTTATGTGTATTTTACTGCAATTTGAAAAATGGGTGGAGCATTTTATTCAGGACAGGAGAAAGCAGAAAGCTGAGAAGTCGGCCCCGCCAGACTGTTGTCTGGTGTGGAAACATTGATGAGCCATGAGGTGAGGAAAGGCACCTAGCCTTTCCTCCAACTGAATCGTTCTTTTTATCACGTCTTCCCCCTTCATTTCCCTCCTAATAACTTACCCTCTCTTCCCACTTACCCAATACATGCGTTTTCCCCTTTGGCCTCTTCATCCACCCAATCTATTTTTACTCCCTCACATTTAGTCTTCTTTACTCTCGGGGAACACTCACCAGCATCTTTCTTCTGCTTCAGCCTTCTAGTCTCTTTTTCCATTTTTAAGGCATAAGATCAACAGTTGGGGTATAGATCTAATGATGATTTTTTTGGCTGAAAGTTAGGATTTTTGATGTTGGTCACTTCCCAAAGCATCAGCAGCCAATGGCACGGGTGAGGATATTGCCCATCGTCAGAGAAGCATGTTAAATGCCTTGGCTGCTTTTCCATGATGAAGACTGTGCTGTTCTGTGACTAAATATGCTTCTAGAAGAATTGAGTGAGACGGATTTAGAAAAAATTCAAGAAAGAGGACATGAAATTGGTTTTTGAATCCTGTAGTCTCAATTTCAATCTAAAATTCATTTTTTTTAGCATCAAGGTTTTAGGATAGTTCTTGTTGATATCACTAATTAAAAATTATCAAGATGTTTTACCGCATACAGAAGGAAACCCAGCCATGGTGTTGCAACCATTTTCATGAGGGTAGTCAATGCCTTGTTGTCAAAGTTTAAGTCAAAACTACTATGGTTTTGGGCTAAGGAATCTGTGCCTTCAGAGATAGTCATGGAGAAGAGGAAATAATAGTCTGGCATCCTCAACACATAATATAGGTTTTATTTGTTGAAAGTAGAACACAAGGAGGGGTTAGACTTGTTCTTCTTGAGGGATGAGAAATGGTCAAAACACATTCACTAATTAAATCTATATGGATGGGGACACTTGCTTTCGAACCTTAGTAGTAGTCTTACCAAGGTTATGGTAGATGTGACCACCCAATTAAAAGCACAGGCTAACAAGATACCACCAAAATCTGCTTCAATAAGATGTAAGCCTCAAGGCCATATTTATGTTTTACAGGAACAATAAATTTCTATTTTAAATGGAACAATTTCACTTATCTCTTGTGAAATAAAGTTAAATCATGGGTCAGACCTATTAGTTGTTTGAAGGTCACCTTAAGAAAATTACTTGTGTGTTGAAAAAGATTTTAATTTTTTCTTGGAAATAGTGATCTGTTGTTTCTATGGAAATAAGAACCATGTCTTTAAATGCTCTGTAATGTTATTCGCAAAAGCATAACATTACCTATTTAAATACCACAGGTACTGTAAAATTTAATGTGAAGGCTAATTTTAATAGAATTTGCTTCTTATGTGTGTATATGTAGTGGTATTATCTTAAATTCACACTTTGAAGGAACAAAGTAATTTTATGATTAACAGAATCATTAAAAAGATATTTTTATTCTAAGCTTGCCAAAGAGTCCATTGTTTAAAAAATTATGCCCCCTCTGGATGTAGTCTAAAGAGAAAAGGAAGTATAAAGAAACATTGGACTTATTTTTAGTAGGCTTGTGCTTTGTAGAGATATTGGTGATGAAATTCTGAAACTATTTTATGTCTATTTAGGAGAGAGCAAATAAATAAATATATTGGTGTGTTGGAAACTAGAATTTTTATTGTGGATGAAGGAGGGACACAAATATGGGAAAGGGGGAATGTAAGGAAGGACCTCATGGTGTTGGATTTGAGTCAAAACTATCATCGTGAACTTATGTTAAAAAAAATACACACACAGACGCCCCCCCCCCCCCCAGCTGTAACTACTGAAAGAGCTTAGAAGCCATGTCATACCAGTAGTACTGAGTGTCTCTAATGCCCAGATCTTGGTTTCTAAATTCCATATTATGCTGAAAGATACCATTGGAGAAATTACGAGCCTGAGATTTTCAGTTGTGCCAGAATCAAGGAAGTGCTGAAAGACTAATGAGGTCATGTCAAGGGACCTGCTGAAAGGGACTCTCACTAGCCAAACTTGGGACCATTGCAGCATCAAAAAGAATATTGATGATCATGGATTATAACACATTAAATTAAAAAAACACATGAGTCCACAGTGATGACAGGGGGCAGGAAGGTGAGAGTAGGGAGAAGCTCTGCTGTGGACAAGAAGCTTAGGTTACAAATATAGAAGGAATTATGGAATTAGGAAATTATCATTTTTTAACACCAGAGTAATCATTGACTCAGGATGGATGATAAAACTATTGGGAGAAAGGTTGTCGATGCTGAAGAACAAGATATTCTCATGCTCTCAAGGTATTATTCCACAGATTACTTAAAAGAAAAATGTGCCTTTGAAGCAGAAAGATTGGTTGTCACCACCTTAACCAAACAGTCAAGCTTCGTATCACGAAGAGTGGGAGTCCTGATGAGATGGAGTGGAAGGTACACTACTTCTACCTGATTGGCCTGGACCCCCTAAATGATCAGATGTCATGAAGAACAGAGGGAAGTGCAAGAACTGTTTCAGATTAAGGGAGACAGGACAAATAATAACCAATGGCAGTGGATGAAAGTTGGTTGAATTTTGGATCAAAACAAACAAAATAGCTACAGAGGACATTTTGGAGACAACTGCAGAAATTTTGAATATGAACTTTATGTTGAATGAGGATATTGAGTTAATGTTCACTTTTTTTAAAGGTATAGTTAGATAGGAGAAGGTCCTTGTTCTTGGAGGATGCTTGTTGAAGTAATCAGGGTGAAATTTCATGATGTCTTAAGCCCACTTTTGGATAGCTTAGCAAAAGGAAAATGTGTATATATACATATGTATGTGTGTGTGTGTGTGTGAGAGAGAAAGAGAGAGAGCGAGAGGAGGGGGAGGGAGAGAGGGGGAGAGGGAGAGAGAGACAGAAAATTTGCCAAGATGTTAATAGTTGCTGAATCTGGGTGAAAAGTATATGAGTGTTCAGTGTACTATTGTTTTAACATTTCTGTAGTTTTGAACTTTTTCGAAATAAAAAAATTAATTAATTAAAAATAAGTGGAAAAGGATACCCCATCAGTGTCTTTTTTTTTTTTTTTTCGTATAGAAACATAAATATTTGGTGCTAGTCTCTGGGAAATAGTTTCCAGTAAGCCAAGTATATTCTTTCTCCACTACTCTCCACCATGGCAAATGTGAATGCTGGAGCATTTCTGTTGAACAGCAATAATGGGGTAGAATTTTACAGTAATATAGTTGTACTTATTTTCTTCTGGTTGTGTATCAATAAACTTAGTTTCTTATAACTCAGAAGATTCTTTATATATTAGATCAAGGTGGATTTTTACATTTTCCCCAATGAATTATGGTAAGTAAGGTAACAAAGGAATTAATAATAATGCTATCTATCATTTACTGAATGCTTACTATATACTTGGAAATGTGCTATGTTTTTTACTTAAATTGTCTCCATTCTTCATTGTCTCCATATTACCATGGGGAAATAGGCTCAGGATGTCCAGTGCTGTTCGCAAGGCCACATGGTGAATAAGTTGTAGAGTTGAGATTTAAACTCAGTTCTGTCCGACTCTGGATTTTTGCATATTCATCATACATCATGCTGTCTATACCTGAAAATAATTGATTTCAAATAGTTTCCAAAGTGATGCCTTTTTTTGAGGAAATTCATGGTAGTAAAGATCAAGTTAGTGATCTTTTGGATGTATGATATTTGAGTTCAAGTAAGCAGACGATGGAAATGGAATTGTACTGGGACTAAGGAGTCCTGGCTCTAGTTCCAGTTCTGTCGCTCTCTAATGGCGTGACTTGATGATCTTCATCTTGTTGAATATAGTCATTGATTGGTCTAGTTGATATCTTAGTTGATTTGAGGAATTAAAATAGCATGACACTTTCAAAGAACTTTCAAAAAGATCACTGGGGCCGAAATAAGTTTCGGGGGTATGAATGATAAGGAGGGTTGGGAGTATAGTGATGGGAGATGGCTGCAGAGAGAGGCAGGGCTATGTTCTTAGGGGTCTGTAAGCCATCTCATGGAGTTCCAAGTTTGAGCAAAAGAAGTTTCTGTGGGGTTTTTTTCACTCCACAAATTTAATAGTAATTTTTTAATATTATCAAATACTAAGGTCAGAGTCAAATTTCCCTCACTTATCCCTTGTTCAAATTTGAATTTAAAGAAGGTCCATACATTGTAATTTGTTGGTAAGTCAATCTCTCTCTCTTTCTTCCTGTCCCTCTCTTATTCCCTTCCTCCCTCCTTCTCTGTTAATAACAGCTTTATTGAGATATAATTCTATTTAAAGTGTACAATTTGGTGGTTTTTAGTATAGTCACTGTTGTGAAACTATCACAACAATCAGTTTTAGAACATTTCCATCACCCGAAAAGAAACCCTGTACATGGTAACAGACATTCCTCATTTCCTCTCAACTCTCCCCTAGTCCTAGGCAAACACTAATCTGCTTTTTGTCTCTATGGATTTGTCTGCTGCGGACATTTCACATAAATGAAATCATATAATATGTAGTCTTTTGGCTTCTTTCACTTAGCATAAATTTTCAGAGTTCATCCGTGTTGTACCATATATCAGTACTTCTCTCCTTGTTATTGCTGAATAATATTCCATTGTATGGATATACTGCATTTTATTTATCCATTCATCCGTTGATGGACATTTGGGTTGTTTCTACTTTTTATTTATTATGAATAATGCTTCTGTGATCATTTGTGTACAAGTTTTGGTGTGGACAGTTGTTTTAATTTCTCTTAGATATGTATCTTGATGGAATTGCTGGGTCATGTGGTAACTCTATGTTTAACATTTTGAGGAACTTCCAGACTATTTTCCTGCACCATTTTACAATCCTACCAACAGTGTGTTCCATCAGCAGAGGGGTCCAATTTCTCCACATCCTCACCAACATTGGTTATTATCTGTCTTTTTTATTATAGCCATCCTAGTAGGTATGAAGTGGTGCCTCATTGTGATTTTGATTTGCATTTCCCTGATGGCCCTGGAGGGTTTTAAGCAGTGGAGTGGCATTATTTGATACAGATTTTAGAAGGATCACTTTTACTGCATTGTAGAAGATGGATTAGAGGGGTACAGGAGATGAGCCAGTGACGGATGACGGTAGACAGATCAAGTTGGTGGTAGCGAGGATGGTGAGAAGTGGATGGATTGCAGGGGTGTCTAGGAAGTACAGTCTACAGGAATTTGTATTTGATTAGATATGGGGATGGGGGAATGCTTGCAGCTGAATTTCCTGCATGGGCAACTGGGTGGGAGTTAATGGCATTCATTGACATAAGGGACAGAGCAGGGTGGAGAGGGGAAAGTGATGTGTTTAGATTTGGATAGGTTGAATTTGAGGTGACAGTGGTTCCTGTCAAGAGAGGAGATCAGGAGAGATCTCTAGGCCAGCTGTATACGTTTGGGGATTGTTGTATAGTAGAAGTGACACAAGACTTGGGAGTGGATGAGATTGTGAGGGTGAGAAGAGACCAGGATGTGGATAGAGCGTGTTGTTCTAGAAATACAGAAGGGGAGGGAAAGAACACTTCAAGATGGAGTGAGTGGTCAGCACTATTAAGTGACTGAATACGAGAAATGACCATTAACTATTCACTGGATTTAGTGCCAGGAATGTTGGTGGATGTTATGTGAGTGATTAAGGCGTAGCGAGACGGGGAGTGGACTGGGGCATGAGTGCGAGTGCCGCAGTGAGCGTGGCAAGACAAACCCTCTTGAGAACTTGGCTTTGAATGAAGGAAAAGCAGAGCAGTAGCGGAAGGAGATGTGTTAATTTCTTTTTAAATTGGGGATTTGCTGGAGCATCAGTTTATATGCTGATGGGAAGAATCTAGCAGTAAGGGAGCTGCTGAAGATATAGGACAGAGAAGGCACCATCCATTGAGTTGCGTCCATGGGAAGGGAAGGGAGTGGGGTGGCATTCAGTGCCCTGGTTTTCTTAGGCAGGAGGAAGGTGCCTTTTGTTGTCACAGTTTAACCAGAAACCATAGTAGTTTTGCTTTGGGTCATGAAGATGAACTGGTAATATAAACCACTAAGCGTTTCAAATGGTGGGCTTCAAAAGTGTTCTGAAATCCACTGTCTTGACAGCTCAGGTTAGCTGACTTAATCTGGTGAAGCAGGTAAACCTCCAATACAACTAGCTTCATAGTCTCAGTGCATCGTTATTTAACTAAATGCTTTAATGAAAAGGAAGATGAATAGAGACTCTTCGTTAGATATTGAAGTGAAATCTAAAATATGAACTCAAATAGCAGTCTTTCTTTTTTTTCTACTCCAAAATATTGGTTCTGCCTGGAACATTTCAAATGAATTTGACAAAATTTGTGGTGTATTTGCTATATGGTTCAAGAAGTACAAGGGAAACTAGACGTATAAGACCCTTTTCTGACCCTCAGGGAGGGGAGATGTAGAAAGAAAAGCAAGGCATTCTCTGTGCCAGGCTCCAGCGCTTGCTGTCAGAGCACAGAGATGACAAGGACGGGATGCCTGCCTTCAGAGGTCCACAGCATTCGAGTGGGAGGGAGAGTGGGCGGGAGGAAGTGGGGAGGGGAGGAGAGGAGAGGAAAGCAATATGATTATGGTACAGGTAACACAACATCTATCAAAATTCATTCAATTAATATTTATTGAGTGTCAACTCCCTTCCAGGGCTGTTCTAGGCACTGAGGATCCAGCAGGGAACAAAAGATAAAAAATTCTGCCATCACAAGTTTTAAATTCAGTTGAGGAGGGGAGTGCCAGACTATAACCATTAAGTAAATTACGTATTTTGTTAGAAGGTTATAAAGCAAGGAAAAACCTAAAACCGTAAGGGGAGTGGTGGGAATGTGGTGTAGTGTCGTCAGGGGTGGTACAATTTTAAATAGGATGACCAGAAGAGAAGACGAGTCATTTGAGCAAAGACCTGAAGGTGTTAGGGGAGAGTGCCATGTAGATACATGGGGGAAGAGCATCCCAGTCACAGGGAATGTCAGTGCAAAGGTCCCGAGGCAGGCATGTACCCGGCATGTTCAAGGAACAGCTGGAAGGCCAGTGTGGCTTGTATAGAGTGAAGGAAATGTAAAGTAGTAGGAAATGAGTTCAGGGAGGGGTACAGGAGTTGGGTGAGGGAGAGGGGAGGGTGCCAAATGATGTAGGGTATCGTAGGTCATTGTAAGGATTTTGGCTGCTACTCTAAGATAGGAACTTACTGAAGGGTTTGACAGAGAAGTGACACGATATGACATCATGGCTTAAAAGTATTGCTCTGGCTATTGTATTGAGAATTAATGAGATGGAGATGGCAGAGGTGATGTTGGGGAATCCGGTTGGGAGACTAGCGCAGTAATGCTGGTGAGAGATGATGGTTGGCTTGGGCCACTGTGGTGGGTAGTGGTTGGATTCTGGATTTGTTGTGAAGGTACAACTGGTGGGATTTTTTTGACTGATTGATTGTGGGCTTCAAGACCCAGGGGAGGAGTCAAGGATGACCTCTTGGTTGATAGCCCGAGCTGGGGGGAGGAGAGTGGTGGTATTAAGTGAATGAGGATGACCACTGAGGAGTAGGTTTGGGTAGAGGGTTAGGCCTGTTAAGTGTGTGACGTCTGTTAGAGAACCAAGGGACGATGCTGAGCCAGCTGGGTGTGGACTGAGTCATCAGCCCATAGGGGCAGGGAGTTCAAGAGAAGGTTTGAGCTGGAGATATAAATCTGGGGATGTTCCCACCCCTGCAGGCAGGGAGATGTGTCAGTCCCCTCAACCCATGTGGAATGTGCTCCCTCCAGGAAACGAGTGTGAGAGTGACAACAAAGCTAGCTCTTCAGTCCTTTTCCTACTGCTACATCACAAGTCAGAGACAGTGTCAGGCTGGGATGGGGTCAGACCGGATTAGATGACCTCTAAGGTCTCAGATGCAGGAATACAGCAAGGGGCTCAAACCCTCCATCCTAGGGGGTGTGGAGGGAACTTGACTCTCACTTCTGGAGACTTGTGATACTTTTACCCTTTGTAAAAGCATGCATAGAAGTAGTATTCTCACTCAATACAAAATACAGCAAAAGAACCACATTTCCTTCAACTTAGTGAAATTTGTTCCAGGATAACATCTCTGTCAAAGCTGTCTAGGGAAGTAGATTTTAGTTTGTGTGTGGTGCTGGGGAGAGGGGAGAGAGGTTCCCTCTTGTAAAGCAGAATTTGATTGGCATTCTCTCTTAAAATCTTTATTTCCAGAAAAAATTTGGTTAGCATGCTGTTTGGATTTAAATGATGGGTGGACTATATTTCATGAAGAGGTACACTGTTAGACAACTTCCTCTCAATACTTTATATATTTTTTTAGGAGCTACACTTCTAATTTTGGAATATTAATTCTTAATGGACGTTTCACTGTTAATTTGGAAGAAAATGCTGTAAAGTTTTCTTGGCTTTCCCCGGGAAGATATCTTGGTAACTAGACATCTTTTAAACCCCTTTAGAAACACTAGTCAGGATAAGGCTTAGCAGGGTGTTGAAATCAAGTGCTTTTCTTCCTGTCTTTCTTTGCACTTTGTCAATTGAAAATGTGCAAAGAAGTCCGTTTGAAATTCTCTTTGGGCCACTTAATTCAGCTTCATTACAGCGGAAGTGGGATAAAAATAATATCAAACAAACCCAACAGGTGATTAGAACTATAGTGAGGATGAATTAATGGCTCATCCTTAAAATGACTTTATTTTATTTATTTCATGAATTTAGCCTGAGGTTCCTTTTTAGCGAAAACTCTAGACAATCTTTTTCCTCTGCCGGGTTAGTTAGAGACGATGGGCAAATAGATTCTAGTTTTTAAAAACGTGAATCCAAGAAGTCACTTGAATTCTAAATAAATAAATTTATAAATTCATTTATGTTCGAGAGTAAATGGAAGTAATTATGACTGCATTAGTGTAGCATTAATTAACATTGCTAATTCTCTGTATATAATTATGTCAAATAATAACACTAATAAAATGTAAATATCAAATAAATAAGAGAGGAACCTCCTTGCTCTTTTTAAGGCCACCAGGTTACAGTGTCAGGTTATGAGCACGCAATTTCATCAAGCTTCGAGACACCGCCTTTCTTAGTATGGGCTGTATGAATTCTAATGAAAACATGAACTCTGTGTGTAATCTCCTCTGCCGCCTGGTTCAATGAGGGGCTGCCCAGCAAGCCAATAACTCCATTCCTCAGAGCATTGCTGAGAATATTTATATAATTAAATATCATCTGTTTCCCCATTTAATTCCTGGTGGCTTTTTTCCCCTGGCTGGTTTTGCTATTTCCTCGGGCAGGAATGGCCCAATAACATTGCCGCAGCTCTGACGGATTATCTTCATTAGCTACTTGGGGTGATGAGTCCCTGAGTAACGCTGAATTTGATTCACCGTGCACAAAAGCCGAACCTTTTGCGGAAGCTCTAAGTAGGGCAGGTCTTATGCAGCTTTAAACTGGTTTGTTGGAAGAAGAGAAAAAAATAAAGTTCTTTTAGGAAACAATTTTGGGACACACTTTGGTCTCCTATAGGAGCTTCCTTTTACATGATCTCAACAAACTGGTGATATTGAAAATCGTTTTTGATAAAGAAAAGGTAAATGAAGAACATGATGTACTGAAAAGAATGCAGAGGCCTGGGTTCTGAATCTCGGGGCTCTGCTGGTGCTCTGCACAGATTCTTTGGGTCTTGGTTTCTGTGTCTGGGAAGCAAGGGAACTGGATTGACGGCTCTCCAAGGCCCCTTCCAGCAAGAACCAGGCATGGAGTTGACAGACCTGAGTGTGAATCCTGCCCCTGGCCCTCAGAGTGTGGCTACTGGGCAAGTCACCCAATCTCTCCAAGCCTCGGGCTCTGCATCTTTAAAATGGGAGTGTAGGGACCTGAAATTGGCCACCCCAAGATATGTCTCTCTGGCATCAGGATTATTTGAGGCTGATTGCTTTTGATAAACTGGGACAGGGAAGGAGGCTCTGAGGAATGGAACTTGCCCTTTGTTAGGACACATTTACATTTGTAAGGTAAATCTCTATCTGTAAAAGGTGCCTCCCTCTCTGTACCAGGAAGAAGAAAGGAGATGACCTTCTCTCTAGAAACTCTTAATCAATACCAAAGACAAGGACTTAAATCTGCATTTTATTGTGCTACTCTGGTAACCTCCTGTAACTGACTTCCCTCCCCCTCCCAACGTTGGCATCTCCTTAAAGATTAAGCATCTTTCTTTAGGCTGGGAACCGATTGCAGCGCTTATCTGTGACCCCCCCAGCCCAAGGTAACACACCTGCCACCCCATGGCGTTCACTGAGACAGCAGACCTGTCTGCCATTTCCATCAAGAGCTGTGCTGACAGAGCAGCCTCGTGACTATTGTAAAAGGGACATTTCAATCACATGTGAAACACCCTGTTTGGGGGTATATAACCACTATGTGCACCGCACTTCTTCGGTGCTCTTTCTTCCTTCGGGAAGAGAGGCCCCGGGCCATGGTTCCTCATAAAGCTTTGTTTAATTTTCTCTTGCTATTCTGTCTCATGTGAATTTAATTTGTTCTCCGGCCAGACGAACCCCCATTTGGGAAGAGGAAATGTCTTCCTCCCCTACAGGAGCACACCACCCCTTTCACTCACTTGTTACAGGGTGATTATGAGGATTAAACAGGAAAATGCACTGGAAGCAACTGCACAGAGTCTGGCTTCCAGCTGTTGATGAAAATAATCCACAACCAATGTGTAAGTGGAAATTTGGGTGAGTTTATTCTGAGCCAAAATGTGAGGACCATAGCCCGGGACCTTCCTTCCCAAAGGAAGGAAGGGCCC
Source organism: Equus asinus (assembly GCF_041296235.1). Lineage (NCBI taxonomy): Eukaryota > Metazoa > Chordata > Mammalia > Perissodactyla > Equidae > Equus > Equus asinus. The sequence goes on along the minus strand of NC_091792.1, from coordinate 62,417,498 downwards.
CAAAGAAGTGGGGTGTACAGAGTAGTTATATACCCTCAAAGAGCATGTTTCACATGTGATTGAAATGTCCCTTTTACAGTAGTCACAAGATTGCTCTGTCGGCGCAGCGATTGATGGACACAGCAGGTAGTAGGTCTGCTGTCTGGGTGGACACAGCAAGGTGACAGGTCCGTTGTCTTGAGCTGGGTGGTCACAGGTGAGCACAGCAGTCAGTTCCTAGCCTAGGAAGAGATGCTTATCCTTAAGGAAATGCCAATGTGGGGGAAGTTGCACCTGTATCTTAAGGGCATTTGTTCTTGCCATAGGAAATGTTTAAAGCAGATATGCAATGCATGCTCAATGGCCATGTCAGGCCCTTTTGGAAAAACAAAGTCAGGCCAAATTAAGTTTACACCAAATGGCTTCCTCATATACTCCAATATATTCTATTGCTTGCCATTTCTATTTGTCACAGCAGGTGCTCATAGGACGCTGGTTCCCAGCCCTTCCCTCCTGACCTCGAGTCTATAAGGCCAGTGGGTGTGACTTTGAAGCAAGGTCTTAGGACTTCTGATGTGAGCTGATTAAATAATACAGAGAAGTGGTCTGCAATGGAACAATGCCTGAATTATTCCTATAGGTCCGGGCCACAGCTCTTCTTTATTTTCATTTTTGGAAAGGGCGCTGGCAGAATTGAGGCTTTGGGGTGTGGTGTGTGATCTTGAGTGCATCCTGCTGTCATTATGGGTATTTAACACCCACTGAGTGCCAATAATGCTTCTCCTTTAATTCACAAGTACTTGCTTTCTGTGAGTGCCTGTTCTGAAGGTGCTATGAGGCGCCTCCTGCTGAGCAGGGGGTGTGATAAATGGAGGGACTGGCAGCTGTCAATGGCCAGCTACCATGGAAGAGGGGGTGGAGGGGCTTTTATTGCAGGCCTTGTCAGATTGTGGCAAGGGGGAAATCTGTAGCCATGATGGTTGTCCTAAGGAATCAAGTACAAGATAAGACAGAGGAAGAGAACAATTTCCTTTTATGTTCCTGGGCATGAATCCAGCAGTATTAATCTCCCTTGTGGGTTCAGAATACAAGGTATATTCTAGCACGTGAATATATCTGCTCCTAACCCCGAGGCTTCCATCCCTCTAGGAAGAGTCTCTTTCTTGGTATTGCTGCCATTTCATTGGCTCCAGGAATCTCCCCATTATTTCTATGGTTGTGCCCTGCCCTTCTTTCCTCAGACCTTGATGAAGGGGAGGGAGATGGAAGGCAATGGCCCAGAGGTGGGACACAGGGAGCGGTGGGCGCAGGGGCTTCTGAAGAACAGAAAAGATGGAATGCAGAATTGAGTAGCCTCTTCAGTCAAGGCCACTTGTAAATGGCAATAGTGCAAGCGGCAAGAAAGATCTCCAGGGAGCCTGATGGAGAGCCTTATGTGTGAGTACATATATATGCAGATATACCCATAAAGTAAAGGTTATAACAACAAGAGTAGCTTATATTAATTGACTGATTTCTGTGTTTTAAACGTTGTGCTAAGTACCTTATATACACCACCTCATTTAATTCTCACTTCTCTCTGTAAGGCAGTTACTAGTATTACCAGTATCATTCCCATTTGCAGATGGGCCGACTAAGGTGTAGAGAAGTTGAGTGGCTTGCCCAAGGCCACACAGGTAGGGGAGCTAGGATTCAACACAGGCATTCTGACTTGAGCTCTCACTATAACCGAGTCGTGTGTAGTGGGAGTGCACATAGAATCATGATGACTGGAGCTGAGAACCTAGGGTGGATCCTTAGCTATCGCTTAACCCCTCCAAGGTAATCTCCGTGTTCTCTTCAGTAAAACAGTACCCACCTTCCAGGGCTGCTGTGAGAAGAAAGTGAGGCCAGGTGTGTGAAACTGCTGTGTCTACTGTTAAGCAACTGCAAATGCTTGTTCCATTTAAAATGTCATGAGGCTGATGGTCAGTGAACCATAGCTGGTCATTCTGCCATTTACCTTGGGGGATGGGGCATTAGTGCCTTATGGAGTTGTAGAGGGAAATTCTCATTTTGGTGCCACACTAGAAAATCAGATAAAGCCAGTCCATATCTGGAAGTTGGAAGAATAACTGTGAAATCAGTATGACCGTGGGTAGAAACAGAATTCTGTCACATCCTAGTACAGTTTGAGATCAAAGGACACTTATCTCTTGATAAGAGTGAAGCACAGGATGGGTAATGTGGGAGCCAGAGGCATCATTAAGGGGAAGTGGGCCTGGGTAAGAACCTCAGTGGGGCCACAAACGCTACCAAGATAGACACTGGATGATGGTGGGGCAGCAAATGGCCCATTGGCCGAGGAGGCAGGTGGGAGGATGGCCAGGACCAACATGGCATCCTCCGCCATTTTGCCTTAGGTCAGTGTTGTCAGCTGCTGCTTGTTTACATCTGAACACGCAAGGCATTTTACAGAAGTAGGCATTCTGCTTTCTGTGGTCTGAACCCACAAGGGAGACTGATATTGCCAGATCCATTCCTGGAAATAGAAAAGGAAATCATTCTCTCGGTCTGTCTTATCTTCTACTGGATTCTTAGGTCCCTCTCTTAAGTTGTTTTTTTCACTATTCTCCTCTTAAGAAATCATGCTTTTCTTCTTAAACCCACATACCTACCCCAGCTAAACTTATATCAGAGTGGTACTTTTAACTGGGTGCAAATAGAAAATAAATCTAAAGGTTGGTAGATATCTTTCTGTCTAGTCCTGAACGATTATCATTCGCAGTTTAGTGTAACCCTAATCATATCATTCTTGACCTCACTTCTCGATTAGAGTGTTCCCATTACATTGCCTGTAAATCCTTCCTGGGTGAAAAAATCCCTCTGTGGGCTCTTTCCAGCCCTAGGGCTTCAGTGCGTTTGGCCCCAGGCCCCTTCTCCTAGCAGCCAGTCCGTGTTCCCATCTCGCTGCTGGTTAGGGCAATGGCAGAGGTGGCCCTGATTGGCTACTCAGGCTTCCTACAAGTTTTACGCTGTGCTGGTTCTGACCCCTCCCCTCTTCTCTAAGATTCCCCCATAGGCCGAGGAAAAAGTAAAATATTTAATAAGCAACCCTATGTCACAGAGAATGGAAAAACTCTTGGGATTACATGGTTGTACCCAAATTGTAATAGAATTTTTATTTTTAAAGATAATATATGAAAACCAAATGCAATACCTGGAACATAGAAGGACTTTAAAAAATATTAGTTTCCCTTCCTTTTAGGAAGTGATCCTCAACCCTGGCTCACCTCAAAATCACCTGAGGAACTTTTAAAAAAATACTGATGCCTGGGCTCTGTCCTAGATCAATTAAACCCGAATCTCACCGGCGAGGTATAGGGGTTACAGTTTTTTAAAAGCTCCCTGGGTAATTCTAATGTGCAGTCTAGGCTGAGAAACGCAGCTCTTAGAAGAAGGGAACTGGCCTTTGTTATGCTTTACTTCTCGAGCTGCTGGCGTCTAATTAGGTTCATATCATTACAATACAATGCATTTGTTTTACATTAAACTTGTTGAGAACTAACACCTTTCCCTACAATAATATACTCAACTTTCTCTAGCTGATGCTCTCATTTTTATTTAAAAATGGGGTTTCCAATTAAAAACCCAAGCTCATACCTGAACAGAACCTTTGAACTACAAAGGAGATTTTAGATCATGGATTTCAAATATTTTTTAAATGGTTTCCTGGCAAATCCAGCCTGAAGACATGGAGGCATTGAGGAGTCCCTCATGGGATTCAGGAGAGGATTAGGGAATTGCTAACATTTACTGAGTACTCACTGTGTGCCAAACACCATTCTAAGGTTTTTAAAAAATGTATTAAATTGTTTAATTCCCAAAACAACTCGAATAGGCACGTCGTCATCTCCCTTTTTCAGATGGAGAAACCAAAGTGCAGAGGGCCGGGTGCCCTGCCCAAGACTGCAGGGCTGGTCCAGGGGTGCTGGGGTTTGACCCCTTGCAGTGTGGTTCTGGGGTCTGAGCACCTGCAGCTCTGTGCTGCATTGCCCTGGGCGCATAAAGGTGCCTGAGATGATGCATGGGACAGGATGGACTCTCAGGAAATGGGCGAACCTGGGGCTGATAAAATCGGAGGGAGCAGACGTGATCCTGTCTGCACTCGAAAGAGCCCAGGCAGAGGACTGGCGTGAGGTGGCCCGGGGAGGCTGGTGGCGGTGGCGGTAGGCTTTTTTAGAAGTTTTGGAGGGTTTGGTTACTTAAGTTGCAGGCGAGAATGAACTCAGAATGTTATTAATTAATGAAACTGCTGTCAGAAGTTGAAATGTACAGGAGATGCATTTTAGCATAATGGTGTGTGCGTGCACATGTTTATGGGTGTGTGTGTATGTTTGTGAGCGTTTATGTGTGTTTGTGTGAATGTATGTTTGTGTCTTGGAGAGTTACCTGACAAGTGCCCTTTCCTCATTCTTAAACTTCGCTTTCTCTGAGCTGGGGATCTGTGTTCGATCTTCTGGCATCTTGTGTTTCCCCAGCCCAGTCCCTCATTTGATAAACTTTCAGAGCTGGATGCTATTTTTGCCGTCTCAGCTGAGCCCTCGCTAAATGATGGGTCCAGCCCATTTTGCGGAGTCTGTGAGCAGCACTGTCTACCAGCTGTGTGACCTGCCTGCATCTCGGATGTCTGCAGAGCCCATGGACTTACCCCCAACCACAACCCTGGATGCATGTTAGCATCATTTGGGACGGGTGTCCAGGTTGCTCTCAGTCTCTCTGCCCAACTCTGTACCCTGTGACCACCTAATTAAATCAGGCCCTCTGCAGGAGGGACCTAGATAGATCTCTTGTGTTTCGAGGGTTGAGAAGCCCTGGCTGTATACACCTAACCTATGCGAAGAGGACAGGGTTCCTCTGAGAGGTTAGTCTTAGATTAGCTGCAGAAAAGCCGCTGAGCCAAATACCTTAACTCTGTTATTATGCCTTTTCCATTCTCCACTTTCTCCTCCTTCTCTCCTCTCCATCCTCTTCCAACACTGCCCTTGCCCCTAAGCCCACCTCTCCCACGCAAGGAATTAAAATGTTTTGTCTGGAAATAAGCAGACTTGACAAACATGGCCGGGGCTCCTGCTGCAGCTGTGTTCAGTGGGTTTGGGTGCCAACGACGTGAGCTTTAACATGGAGATTGGTGTCCAAAGGCACTGATATTGCTGTGTCCATTTCCATTGTGCTGAACCTCACGTGGAAACCAATCAAATAATGATCTTGGGAATGAAATATTCAACGTACAATATTATTAACATATAAAAGACTTATGGGCAAAATCACTTTAAAGTATGACAAGGCTTCAAAATGTGTTTCATTTGAGGATAGGGAGAGAGATTTTTGAGGGGTTGTTTATCAGCAGTGCCATGAGGGAGGCTTATTTCTTCCCTTTAAATCTGGATGAATATGCATGTGTGCGCTGCATGATAATAACAATCACGCCAGCCAGGAGATTAGCTGAGCCTCGGCTCTGGTAATTCTAGCATGCAAATTCAAAGTGCGTGGAGCAGGCAGAGGAGGCGCGGGTGGCATCTTTCCATCCTCTACTTCCCAACCTTTGTGCTGGGTCCTAGGTGTGCATCAGGGACAGCTGACCAGGGAACCTTCACAATGTCAGAAGCCTATGTAGTTGGGTCTTTGCATGGATGCTGGTCCACTTTCTCTTATTGTGATATATACAAACAGAAGAGCACATGACACTTAATGAACAATTACAGAGACCCATGGTACTACCCCTCCCTCAAGGAAAAGAATATCGCCAGTGTGCTAGAAGGGCCCCCTATGGACCCTGATGTTGTTTAGGAAAATGGGGCCTGGAGAACAGGCACATAGGTGGCCCGGAATGGAAAAACTCTTTTAGGACTTGGCGGTGCCACTTCTGGACCAGAAGACAGTTCTTTTCCTTTCTGATCTTAGGAGGCGGTAGGGACTCTGGAACCCGACTATGGGTTTGAATCTCATGTTTTTTGCTAGCTTTGTGACCTTAGGCAAGACCCTCAAGCTCCCCATGCCTTAGTTTCCTATCTGTGAAGTGGGGATAAGAGAAGTACCTACCTCATAGGATTGTTGTCAGGATCAAGTATATTAACACACGTAAAATGCTCAAAACAGTGTCAGGCACTTATATGTTGACTCTTGCTACTACTTTTATTATTTTTTATACTTTTGGGTCTATATACGTGTGTGATTTTATGTGTGGAATTCTCAGTCTGGCAAATAATATCAACATGTGTAGATTTCTGTATTATTCTGGTACATCCACATCACTGGGGTGATATCATCCCAGGCCAGCTCATATGTCTCTGGTAGGGCTCAAGCACAGGCATTGTTTCTCCTTCCACTCTCGTGTGGAACATTGCAGCTTGGCAGAAAACTAAAGAGAATTCTAGAGCATGAGTGTAACTGTTGGTAGGTAGGGAATATCTAAACAGTGCCATTTAACCCTAGAGAAAAACCCCTGTATGATAAGGTACTTTTAGTTTATCTTACAGACCAGGAAAATGAGGCTCAGAGAAGTGAAGCAACTTGCCGACGTCATGTAGCTAGTAAGTGGTTCAACTGGGATTCGAAGATGTGTCTATTTGCAGAGACATGAGAGGCTTCAAGCTCACTCAGACCAACCTCCCCCCAATGCAGGAATGATTTCTTCCACACACCCGCCGCATGATAACCCAGCTTTGCTTGAATAGATCATAAATTTAAAAGAACATGACATCTTGAATATGCTAAGTATGTATCATTATACCTGATTTATTGTTTTCAGTCACAGGTGGTGCTAAATGACTTCAAGGCATGTGTAGATAATCGTAATAAAAGATGTGCAAATTATTGGTTATTAATCACCAGGTGGTGTGGGCAGGATTTGAGGTGGACCCTAATAAAGGGAATGTTGTAAGTACTTTGCACTTGTTTATTCCTCATAACCTTCTCTCATGGTGGCAGGAGATAGCTCTCTTATCCACATACTTAAATTGAGATGTCAGCTGTAACAACCTGCTAGGGCTTCAAAGTGTTGATGTAGCAAAGACTGATGGAACCCTGAGTCTGTGGCTGTGCTTGGGAAGAATGTGTCCCTTCACTTCTTTATCAATCTCACTGTCTAACTCAAGAATTTATACAATAGGAAAATTGGCCAAAACCTTAGCATATTCATCAACCTACATCACTTCATGAATAAAGCACAACTCTTTGCCTCAACCAAGGGAAGTTAGAGCAGGAGTCAGTTAGCTGTGTGTATACCCTCTGATTTTTGTCCATTTCTCAGTTTCCTGTGTTACTGCCATTTTAGTTTGTTAACATTGGCTTATTTCAGAACTACTTACCTTGTGCTCTATATAAAATTAACTCAAAATGGATCATAAACCTAAATGTAAAACATAAAAGCATAAAATTTCCCAAAGGAAACATTGGAGAAATCTTTGTGACCTTGATTTAGGCAAATAATTCTTAGATAGGACACAAAACCCACAAACCATAAAAGAAACAAAAAATGATAAATTAGACTACATTAAAATAAAAAAAAATGTGTTCTTCAAAAGACACTAAGAAAGTGAAAAGACAAATCTTGCACATATTTAACCATTTCATTTTGTTTGGTGCTATTATAAGTGATACCTTAAAAGTTTTCAATTTCTAACTGCTTATTGTTAGTACATAAAACTTAACTTGATTTTTGTATGTTGGCCCTGTATTCTGAGACCTGTTAAACTCACTTATTAGTTCTAGTAACTGTTTTTGCTTATTCCTTGGTGTTTTCTGTGTAGTCCATCTTGACTTCTGTGAAAAATGATAGTTTGATTTCTTCCCTGCCAATCTAAATCCATTTTATTTCCTTTTCTTACCTTATTGGGCTGGCGAGGACCTCCAGCATGATGTTCGATAGGAATGGCAGGTAGAATAGGATGGGTAGCCTCACCTGGTTCTGGATCTTAGAGGACAAGTGTTCAGTCTTTCTCCACTGAGAATGATGCCAGCTCTGTGCTAGCTAGCATCTGACTAGGTTTTCTGTCACCCACTTTTACTGTACGTGCATGGATGAGAAGGTTGCAGCGTCTGAATTGACTTTCCCCTGAATCTTTAACGTTCTGTGGAAGTGTGGAGAAAGAGAAAGGCTGGACCTCTGCAGGGTGGGAGTCAGTTTTAATTTGTTTTAGACATATTTGATCTTGCTCTTCCGTGGGCCAGTGCAGTCTGTCCATTTCTCCCTCTCACCTAGCCCTGAAAAAATGTCAGAGCGTTATGCTGATTTAAACCTTCCTTTTTGAAAGTAGAACTTCAAGAAAATGAATGGCTGTCTACGTTTCCTTGTATTTGTAACAAGAATTATCAACTTTTCATCCTCTAGTTTCTGTGAGAGAAAACAAGGGCCTTATATTTTTGTTGATAAGACATGAAGTAACTGTTATTAATGAACACAACTGTAAGAAGAAATATACTTTTTAATTTGTCTGCGTTGCTCTTCCCCCAGTGACTAAATGGCTGCACATTTGAAAGCACTGGCAGCCACAGTAAACTACTGATATGGAATCACCCAGTTAATTAAATAAAGATTACGTTACTGGAAAAAGCTAAATCATCAACTCAACCATGTGAAAATACTTTTAAAATCATCTTAAAAATGTCTTTGCAATTTGTTTAGCTGGTAGTAGAATTTGTGCAAAGTATCAATCATTATAATAGCATTATAGTTCTGTTAATAACTACTTGAAATCAAAAAGTATTATATATCTATTGTTCAAATTTGCCAGAGCATTTCTTTAGAATGTTATAAGGAGTTTATGTGTTTCTTATTAGAGGGGATAACAGTATCTGAAGTATGAAGTAGGCAATGGAACTGAGGAATTCCGGTTGTGGGATGAGGGGGATATAGGTCCTGTTTCATATCATCATTATCATCATCAACAAACAAACTCCTTCCTGGATTTCCACCTGGCCTAGGGAGCACCCTCCTTCCTGATCTCCACCTGGCCTAGGGAGCACCCTCCTTCCTGGATCTCCACCTGGCCTAGGGAGCACCCTCCTTCCTGGATCTCCACCTGGCCTAGGGAGCACCCTCCTTCATGATCTCCACCTGGTCTAGGGACCACCCTCCTTCCTGCATTTCCACCTGGCCTAGGGAACACCCTCCAAGGTGGATGGGGTCGGAGGGAGGGAAGGGCAGCAGAGCTATGGACACACACTTTTCCCATGCCAGTGTCTGAAAAGGAGGTGACAGAGACAAAGGCAGTGGGATCTGAGGAGGAGGGGTGGCGGGAGTGACAGTCCCCTTGCATGAGAGATGGTGCTGGACTACCAAAGGAGCTCATGGGTTTCAGAACAGCAAAGGAAAGCCATTTTAGAAGTGCAGACTTGGGGAGGGCTGAGTGGGGTTGAAGGGACAGAGGAGGCAAGAAGAAGTGAGGCTAGTCGGACGGACATGGCTGCTGGACTTGTTTCTGGGGTCGACTCTGAAGCTCGAGCAGAAGAGTCTCATTGTGGTCATTGTCGGGGGTGGGAGGGTAAAGAGGGAAGAGACAAGGATGACATAAGGCTTCTAGCTTGCAACACTGGCTGGAAGGCGAAGTATTAACTGAGAGGCAGAGGTTTGGGAATGTGCCAAGTAAGGAACCAGTTGATAGAAGCAATGTTATCTTTGACCTGAAATAGAGGATGGACTAACATAGGCTAAGAAGGCAAAAGAAATAGCCTAACTTGGTAGGGGGAATGGACGTTAGGATGAACTTGTAAGAGAGAAGCTAGGGCCAAAGTGTCACTCGATAGGAAGAACTAGCTCACCGGAGAGGGGAAGCCAAGGAGGCTTGGAGGAATAGATTTGTGTTCTATGAGAGGCAAAGCAATCAAGCAGCGAGAGACTCTGGGTTCCTGCAGCTTACCTTCTCCTGAAGTGGAATCTTTTGTTCATTAATCGGCCACACGTATCAAGCACCTATCATGTGCCAGGCATAGTTGTTGTGTTACAAAGATGAATAAGAGGGTCTTGAGGTTATGTGTGAGAAGGAGACAGACTGAACAGCCAATGATAAGTATAATACCAAGAGGAAATTACCACAACAAAGATAGGAGTAAAGGGAGCTGACATTTGAGATGGGTCTCTAAAGAGTTTGAAGGTGAAAGGGAGAGAGGAAGGGGAAGGAAGAACATTCTAGGCAGAAAGGAAGCATGTATAAAGGGCTTTTAAAATAGTGCACTACTTATGGAAATAGTTGAGCATGGAAGCAGTTGCTTTTTTCTTACAGCAATTTTTGTCCCTTATGAGCCCTTTTTCCGTTCAAAGTCTTCCCTGATATAAACTTTTATTTAGGATCTTAGTACCTTTGGTTCCTGTCTGTGGTTTTTAGCTTTTCAGAGAGAAGGCACCTCTGAGCTGAAGGTTCTCTCTGTTTGTCTGTAGTCTTTGTTCTTGGCGTGGGAGAGATTAAAAATGGTATCAGCAATGTCACACGCAGTTATTTTGAAATCAAGAAATCACCCTGGGGAAGAATCTGAGGGTGTAGACTAGACAAGTTGAAACGGTCTACTGTCGTGTTTAACTCTGTCCAGCCAAAAAGAAGGGTCATGTTTCAGTAGTCGGTGTCACCTTCTACACTGGGCCAAGTTGTCTCTCTCCATCCCTGAACTTGAAAGAATCAGCCCCTTCTGACTGGTTCCAGGCATTGCCCACAAATTGAGGCTAAAACTGCTCTCCAGGCATCTCCCTGACACCTCAGACTGAGCCCTCCTTGGGCCCCATGCCCAGGAATCTTTCCGCTTGTCTCTTTTCTGGGCTTGCAGCCAGCCTCAACTTTTCAAGATGTTGTCTTCCAAATCCTGCCTTGATTAACTCACTCTGCAGCTCCTTCTTTGTCACTGTTTTCTTGTCACTCTTTTAGTCTTTCCTGCAGTCATCTGTGTTCGTTGTCTGTCCCATCTTAGGCATTTGCATTTGCAAATGACGACATTTACATTAAACTCACAGGAGGCGGCTTTTGTCTACTGCATGAAGAAACACACCTGGACTGCACATACAACTGAGGAACTGGGCTCATCGTCCCGGAGTACTGGGGGTTTGATCCACTGGGTTCACCATGCAAATCAAAGAGGACTAGCCTGGCAGATTTCCAAGACAAGAGCGAAGATGGAGGACTCCCAGCCACATGGTTATCTGTGAGAGGTTTCAGGGAAAGTAGTTAGGAGCAGCCTTAGCTCTATGCACGTTCCAGAAAGGGACTTGGGTAGTGCTGATTAATGGATATACTGGTGAGGGTGTGGAGAGGTAGAAGGGAGGAGCTTGCACCCAACCTTATAAAAGAGGAGAGGATTTGAGGGAACACGGATAGAAGAGCTTATGGTGGCAACTAGGAAAGAGAAAGTGGGCCGAGTAATGCAGGGGGCATATACGTGAGAGAAAGGGTGACTAGCAGTGGACTCAGGATGGAGGAAACTCAGATCGACCAGTAGCAAGCCAGAGTTTGGCATCATGCAACCATGCGTTCTCATAACCCTTCCTTCTTGGATCTTATGACATTATCCTGGTTCTCCTTCTGTTCCCACTGATTGCTTCTTCTCCCGATACTTTGTCAGCTCACCTCTCCCTCTTGCTCCCTTTCTTGAGCTCAGACCCCGCCCGAAGTCCTGCATTCTTCCCTCTCTTTCAGCTTTCCCCCTTGGAGCTCATCCATGCTCCCAGCTTCAATGATTACCTCTGTGGAGACAGACTCCCAAATCTGTGTCTGCATTCTTGATGTCTCATTCAATCCTGCTCCCATTTTTCATTGCTTATCGGACACTTCCACTGGCTGTCCCACTGTCACCTCAGACTCAGTGTGTTATACTCAGACATCTAATTGGAAGGGTCCAGTTAAGTGACCTCTGAGATCTCTTCCAGTTCTGACTTTCTATGGCTTATGTCAAAAACCAAACTCATCATCGTCACCTCTTTAAATAGCATTTGCTTCTGTCTTCTTGCTTCTGTCAGGAGAGTTAGCATCCTCAGACTGGTATACTTCAGCTGTCTCTGAGGTTCCTCTCCTTTCACTGCTTTGTTGATCTTGCATACAGCTCTTTCCCTTTGTCCACGTAGCTGTCACCAATTCTGAACTTTATTTCTGAACATCTGATCTTCTTGGACTCACCCTATCCTCTGTAATGCACCCTGTCATCCTAAGAACACTTCAACCCTGCTTTCATCTCTGTATAACTGGTTCTTCTCTACCTATTTAGCCCTTTTTCTTACAACTTCTCTACAGTCGCCCTTCTAAACTTTAGACCTGCCAGAGTGCCTTCAACACTCTAGGATCAGGCCCTTCTCCCTGTGGCTCATGAGATGCCATGATTGTCATCCCTCACCTCCACCCAGAAACCTTACCAGCCTGTGTTGATCATTCCATTTCTTTCTTTGTTCCCCTAGAACTGATAATTTGTACTACACAATCGAACATGTAACCGAATATGTTCACAGTTGTCTATTTCAAGTGTATTAGTCTTATTTCCCTGACTTGAACATACACTGTTATCAAATCACAATGATCATTATTCTTGTACTCCCCCAAATGCCAAGAATGTGAAATAGACTCAGCCTATTGGTTAATTGATAACTGAGATTCTGGATTAAAGCACATTTTTATCTAATGAGTTTAAAACTCTGGGTGGAAAGTCTGGGTGGAGAATACCCTCAGTTTTGGTATGGTTAAAATGAGTGTCTCAAATTTCTCTTCCTCTTCCCCTCCTTACATCCCTCCCACATAACTGCAGATGCCACTCAGTCTCTTTGTGATCAACCTCATGTCCTTCCCCCTTAAATTAGTAGATGTTTCTGCTAATTGTATTACTTTCCTGTTTAAAAACCAAATGTTTACAGGATGTAATCCAAACTCTTTGTATGGTATTTGAAACCTTCCATAATCTGGCTTCTGCTTTCCCAGAATCAATAAGTCTTCTAGACTCCCCACTCTCTCCAACCCAACATCGTACTTCTTGCCCAGCCACACTTAACGGTGACCCACCCTCCATGTTCTGTCTCATTGTGCACATGCTGTACTCTCTGCCTGGAACTTTGGTGGTCCCTTTCTCACGTGGCTCAATGCCTTTCCCTTTCAAGGCTCACCTCTGGCAGGCATTCCTTCCAGAATCCTTCCTTGATTCCACCTGCTCTGGGTTAGATGCTACAGATATCTTGACATAGTCCAGTCCCACCCTGGACATATTTCTATCAAACATGCATCACATTGTGTTATAATAGTTGGTATACTTATTTATCTCCCTAATAGTCCTAAAACTCCTTGCTGGTAGGGGTGGTGTCTCATTAACATTTGCATCCCCAGCCCCTAGCATGGAGTCTGATTTACTGGCAAAAGTTTGTTGAATGAATACCTGACTAACTTAGTTCAGCTTTCACATTGAAGATGTTTGGTACCATTTAGATCCAGTCCTTATACTTAGGTAAACATTGTAATTGAGGATTGAAGGTCCTTCAAATGTATGATGCATTCAAGGAGGTGTTTTGCTTTCCCCTTTTATCTAGGTAGATGCAACTCTGTTGTTTTTTTTAATATTTACTTCTGGAGTTATCACTCTATCAAGTTTATTTATACTTCATTCATTCCTTACAAGTAATGTAGCAGAATGGGATAAGGCAGCAGCATTTTCTTCCATCCCATTTTGTCTTTTATCAGCATTTTGTTCTTCATGTATAGCTTTGCCTGAGTCATCAGTATTGGGCTAATGGACTGGAACGGCCCAAGTTGAGTGGTAATTACTTACTCTGTTGCTGATAGCTCAGATGAGAATAGGACTTATTAGATCTGTAATAATGGAAATCTGTGTTTAATGCAGATCTTTTAAGCAGTTTGAAACGATCTCAAATTCATCTTTCTTTGCCATATGTTAAAATGTCACATTATGGTTTTAAAATTCAGGATGAGAACTGAAGTTTCCGAAGAAGCCTGCCTGTGGAAAAGTTCTCAAATCTGTCCTTTCTAAAATCAGAAGCATTTGTTCCTCTCAAATCAAGCCTCCTCAGAGAAGGAGCCCTGTCTGAGCGGTGCCCCTGGGGCGGGGGAGCACCAGGAAGAATAGGGCCTCAGGTCACAAGGACCCAGGACAGACAGGATAGAGAGGAAGAGGCCCCCCGGGTGGTGCCTGGAGACCTTCGCAGAGGCTTAAGGCTTGAATTTGGCAGCTGTACCCAAGTCGAGAGTTCCTTTGCCTCAGTTGTCAGGAGGGCTCCAGAACTGAGTACTCATACTTGTGTATCATTAGCTCATCTCTTGTTTCAGCTGTGGAAGACTCCAGCTTTTCCACCATACTGATTTCTTCTTTCTCCTTTTCATATGAAGAATGAAGATAGAATTAATCTGACTCAAGAAACTTCTGTGAAAAAGTGGTTAGTAATCATAGTCCATCCTCTTCATTTTGCAGATCTGAAGACCAGAACAGTGAAGTTAAATGGCTTACTCAAGGTCATATGTCATTAACACTGCTACAGGGGTTGGCAGCAGAATCCAGCCCCTTCCCAGGGCTCCTGCCATCACTTTCAGAAGTATGTTCCAACAAGGCCTTGTGACCAGTCCAACAGCTATGCTTTCAAATTATTTCCACTAACCTATATCCCTCTCCTTGACTGGGAAAGGGCCCTAAATAATTTAGCTTCCTGTCTTAGAATAGAGTCTTGTCTGGAGACATATTATTGGGACTATAACTTCACCATATTTCATAAATGAAGCAGGGTCATGATGGAGCTCTTGTATCTCAATAGAGACCTTAGGGTGAGAAGCGGTTCTGCAGGTTTATGCGCGGCTCTTCTCTTTAGTTCAGCGAATCTCAGGCATCTTTGCAAATGGTCAATGTCCTGAGTGGTGTCATTATGGTGTTGAAGAACTTGGTACTGGTGAAATATGCCAAGCATGTACCTCTTCTGGTTTTGAAAACTCTTCATAGCATTCACAAAGACAGGCTGATGCTGATTCATTGGTGAAGGATTAGTCTGGATTCCGTGACTCTAAATTATTATATACTTCAACAACTCAATAAACCTGATATAACTGGCAAGGTACTCTGATGGATATAGTGGGGGATAATAAATATGATTCTCTGAACTCAAGGTGCTTGTACCATATTTACTTGTGTACTGCTTTCTTTCTTTTTTCTTTTTTTTCTATTCCTGAGCTTTGATACTTTTTGTTGATAAATTTCTTTGAGTTCAGTGATCTTGCTAGGTGCATAGTGCTTTACAAGTATTTTCAGCAACCCCTACTTTGGGAGGAAGTGGTCAGATTTTAGTATTTACCTTAATGACTGTAGAAATAATGGTTTTATGTGGTATATCAACATTGACTTAAGAGTTCCTTATAGCTATTTGCCACACATTTTGGTGACACAATGTGTACCATCAGGGAAATTTAAGATCTTTTTTGGTAGCAAAGTCCTCAGCTTATATCTGGTATTTGTTGATTTTTAAAATAAATTGGTGAACTATTTCCAGCAGTAATCTGTGAACAGCCCTGAAATTTCTTAAAATCAGTCTTGGAAAGAGGAAAAGTTATCAATGTCTTGGATGCTTAGTTGAAAGTTCATGTTACCTGCATAATATCTCTCTCATTTGAGGACAAGTCTATCTTTAGTTGAGGTAGATGAGGATTTTAAGAACTAGAGGGAGTCTTCTGGGTCTCCAGCTGAGAAAACAGAAGTAAAGAGGCAAAGCGACTTCTCCAGAATCACTTAGCACTAGGTCCAGAACCTCTAGCTCTGCATCCTTTCTAGCACTCCACCTACTTCTTTTATTCCAGAAACATAAATATTTTACATCTGATCACCTCCTAATGAGTCAATCTATTCCCGAGACTGGCAAACTATGTGATTCTGTCAGAGCACGAAATCTTATTTGTAAAGAGATTGGCTAATTATCTGTGACATTTTAAATGTCTGCATTGTCCTTGAGCTAAGAGTGTGAAAATCAGAAGACTCAGGGGTGTATACATTTCCTGATAGATTTCGCTTAGTTTAACACACTCTGACAGTAAAAACGAAATGAGTCTTAGCTGTTCAACAACAATAACATTCCAAGCAGGAAAGTAATTTAAAAAACCTGTTAACTGCAATATTGCTAATTTTGTATCACAGAAAATACCACAGAGTTATAAGTATACCGATGAAGATATTGATGCAGGGTCGGTGAGCTGAAGAGTTGAAAGAGAGATTTCTTGGACTCTCAAGGTCTGGCAGTAGTGCTCTTTTATTTAGAGAATAGTGTGGAATAGCATGCAGACAGGACCCATGGGCAGTCAGAGCTGCTGCTGCAAACATGGGTTGATAGTAGTGCTAAATTTAAGGCATAGATATGTGAGTTATCTCTTTACAAGACAAAGGAAAGAATATGTAAAAAAAGTTGTTAAAATGGTATCAGTGCAGGTGGGGTCTGGTTATTGGAGGGTCCTATAATTTTTAGATAAGAATCAAACCAGATTAAGTAAATGGCTGAAGCCACCACCTTAAATATTATTTTTAGCTAAAGACAAAGGAGGATGTTGGGGGTGGGGTCAGCTACATGAGGTTACCTGACAAGCACAATAAACAAGACTTAAGTCCTTGCCGTCCCCATTAAGAGTTTCTAGAGATAAGGTCATCTCCTCTTCCTCCTGGTGCAGAGAGGGAGACACCCCCAACAGATGGAGACTTCCTTCACAAATGCAAATATCTCTCATCAAAGGGCAAGCAAATTCCACTCCTCAGAGCCTCCTTCCCGTCTGCAGTTTTTAACAGTAACCAGCCTAAAATAATCCTCATCAATATGATAGACATATTTTGTCTAAAGAACAATGAAAATGAAAAGCAGATATCACTTTGCGTAGACATCAGTGACAATAATGGCCATTTCAGTAACTCAGGTTTTCTTTCTTAAGTTGAAATTCAAAGTAACCTGTGTGGATGAGAAGGTCATGGTATTAAAGGATTGGAAGCTCTTGATTTTGTCTAAGGTTGGAACTAAGTTAAGATGCTGTGGGATGTTTTACTAGTTAAAGGGCAGGGGAGATCACTGCTGTGTGTGATTTGAGAAGAACAAGATGGCACCAGCGCCTGGACCCAGTGAACAGACATGCTGCCCAGTGAAGAGAGTCCTTCATTAAGGCTTCTATTTCATGGTAATTCTGTTGGTCTTCTGTTTACATTAGAGGGACATGACTCTTAGTACTCACACCTGTTGGTAGGTCTCTGGCTCCCCTGTTGATTCAGGGGTATTAGAAAGAGTTAAAATACCCTCTTCATCACAAGCTCCCTCTTGGTGGTATCCGGTTAATTTTGCTAACTGTGGTGAGTCTGTGCCCATCCTTTGTTATGGCTGCCCCACAGGTCAGTGGTATCATTTTATAATTGAAAAATTTATTGCCTCTATAGTTTTTTTAATTTTTATAAAATTATTATTATTTTTTGTCTCTTTGGTAATGTGATGAGACAGGATCATCATTTATTTTTAAAAATATAGCAAAATTTTCGAGTTTGAATCAATCAGGTTTCTTGTAGGAGCTGCAAATATTTGGATCTGCACACTGAATAGATCCCAAGAACAGCAGACAGATGGCTCAACTTCTCTCTCTCATTGTGGGACTCGGCTCTGGGAGCTGGTCTCTTCATCTTTCCGGTAAAGGGGAGGGACTGAGTGATCTCTATGGTTACTTTCAGCTCTAACAGTCTATCATTTATAATTATAATGTACACTGCATCTGTGTGCTTCAGTCATTCTGAAAAGAAGGAAGATTTTGTCTGGGCATGGTTTTGTCTTGAAATGGCATACATATTTTTGTTGAATGGATGCTTTCTGTCTGGTTCTGGCATGGTCTTGTCTTGCTTTCTTCTATGTTGACATTCCTGGTTTCTAGTCCAGGCCTGAACACACCACCCAGCTAAAGGAGCATGTTAGTTAGGAACATGGGCTTTTGTGTTAAACACACCTGGGTTCAAGTTGAGCTAGTTTTCTCATATGTGAGAGGGAGATAATGCCGACTTAGAGGGTTGAGGTGAGATTTAGTGGCACGTTGGTGGTAAAGCCCTCAGCACAGGGTGCTGGCCTGCTTGCCTGCTTCCCTGCCCCCATCCTCCCACGTAAAGGTTTTCATACGCAGAAATGTGAACCCCTGGGTTGTATGCATTTAATGTATTTATTTGTTTAGTGTCAGACGCTCTTTGAAATTGTTTTGTAGCTTACTTCAGTTGAATGCATTGCAGAAATGGGCAGGAAATCAGATGTTTTCAGAAAACACTGGATCAAGAACTGTGCTAATATGTTCTGCCTGCTTCTTTACCACTTCCAAATATTGCCAGATTTTTGAACCTACCACATCCCTTCTCTTTAGCTGACTTCCTGAACTTGACCTCTTGCCTCTCACCTCTACCTTAATATCTTTCCATTCCAATCTTCCACTCCGGGCTTCCCTATCAAATGTACAGTTAATCCAGCAAATATTTATTGAATAGTAGGTACTGTCCTAGGCACTGGGGGTAAGTGAGAACAAGATGGATAGTGTCTACACCCCAGTATGGGAGGAGGAGCAGAACATAACCAGTGAACAATTTCATATAGTGCTAATTCTTACAAAGTAAAATTAGGAAAAGGTTTGAGCAGGGAGCAGAAGGGGATGCTTTGTAGAAAGGCTGCTCAGGGAAAGCCTCTCTGTAGAGTTGGTGTTTGAGTAGAAACATGTTCAAAGACAGCATGCACCATGGCTAGGGGGGAGTGGGCAAGGGAGAGAGGAAATGGGGCTTGAAACCAGTCATAGGCAGATTCCTGCAGGCCCAGGTAAAGACCTTGGATTGCATCCTAAATGTGATAGACAGCCTCAGGTAACTTTGAAGGGGGGATGATATATTGCATTGCATTTTTATTGAGATGTAATTGACATATAACACTGTGTAGGTTTAAGGTGTACAATGTGTTGATCTGATACATATTTATATTGCATGTGATTACCACCATAGTGTGTTAGCTAAAACCTCTATCAGGTCACATCATTATCATTTATTTTTTGTGGTGAGAACAATTAAGATCTAGTTTCTCAGCAACTTTGAAGTTTGCAATACAGTATTGTTGACTTTAATCTCTATGCTGTGCATTAGATCTCCAGAGCTTCTTTATCTAATGGTTGCAAGTTCATCCCCTTAAACAACATCTCCCCAGTTGCCCCACCCTCCAGCCCCTGGTAATCACCATTTTACTCTGTTTTTACAAGTTCGGCTTTTTTAGATTCCACATAAAGTGATATCAAGATTGTGTTTACGTTTGAGACAATTACAGTCTTCGTCTCTTCAGGTTGCTATAACAAACTACCCTAGACTGGGGGGCTTAAACAGCAGACATTTATTTCTCACGGTTTTGGAGGCTGAGAAGCCCAAGATCAGGTGCTGGCAGATTCAGTTCTTGGTGAGGTTTCTATCCTAGCTTACAGATGGCCCTTCTGTCTGTGTCCTTACATGGAAGAGAGTGAGTGAGCTCTGGACTCTTTTTCCTTTTATTTTGGGGACACTAATCCCATCCTGGGGGCCCCAACCTCACGACCTCATTTAACCCTAATCACCTCCCAAAGGCCCCACCTCCAAATGCCATCACTCAACATAAGAATTTTGGGGGGACACAGACGTTCAGTCTATAACAAGTACTCAGCTTGCTTAGTAGAGAATAGATTGTGGTAGGGGGGTCCAGAGAGAGGGCAAGAGTGGAATCAGTAGGCATTTCATTGGCAGAGGAAATTAGATGAACTAGTTGGTAGTGATGGAGGTGATGAGACGTGGTCACATTTTGAAGGTCAAGCCAGTGGGACTTCCTGATGTCAGGTAGGGGTAGTTCACAAGAGCATCCATGTCCTGAGGACTTGCTTCTATCCTGTAGGTCATGCTCCTGCATGTGAATGGCCTTTCCTCCATGCCCTCTGGGCCTTGGCCTGACTACGTGATTAGTGAGCATTTTCGGTTGGGGGTGAGTAGGGGAGATTAACGTAAGAAAATATTTTCTCTTCTCCTCAGAATATGGATTTGTGGGTGAAAAACAAGGTTGAGGTGGGGAGAGGTGGCACACTTCTCTTAGCACATGACCCCATCTACAGCTTTGGAGCTCTTCTCTTAGCCCCTACCCCCAAACTTTTTGACTTATGTAGTTTATCCACTAAGCTGTGGCAGCTAAGTCAGGTTTCCTGGTTCCTGACCCCAATTCCAGGTGATCCTTCATTTGGTTTATAGAATGCCATAAGGATATCCAAAGTGTAAGGCAGAGATGTAGCCTTTCAAAGCCATATAAACAAACGAAGCTGTGTGTATTAGTTACCTATTGTTGTATAATAAATTGTTCCAAAACTTAGTGGCTTAAAACAATATACATCTACTATCACACAGTTTCTGTGGGTCGGGAATCTAGACACAGCTTTGCTACGTTTTCTGCTTCAGAGTCTCTCATGAGCTGCATTCAAGGTGTTGTCCAAGATTGAAGTCTTATCTGAAGGCTTAACTGGGGAAGGATCTGCCTCCAAGGTCACTGAATCTGTTAGTTGGCAGGATTCAGTTCCTCAAGGGTTGTTTGGCTGAGGCCCTCAGTTCCTTGCTGGTTGTTGCCTAGAACCCACCCTCAGTTCTTTGCCATATTGGCCTCTCCGACATGGCAGCTTGCTTCATCAAAGCCTGCAATAGAAAGAGAGTCTACCAGCAAGACGGAAATCGCAACTCTTTTATAACTTAACCACATAAGTGACATCCCCTCAATGTTGCCATATTCTGTTAGTTAGAAGCAAGTTACTCAAGGAGAAGGGATTATACAAAACCACAATTACAAGAGGTGAGGATATTTGGGGGCCATCCTAGAGGCTGCCTGCCACAGCTGTGTATCATGGCTTCACTCATAGAATATTAGAGCAGAAGAGACCTTAGTGATCATCCTGGACCCTCCTCATTTTTTATGCATGAGGAACTTGAGACTCAAAGAGGTGATGTGACTCACCCAAGGCCATAACTACTCTGGGATGGAGCTGGGACTTCTGACTTTCAACCCAGTGAACTATAAGTGGGTCATATTTAGCCTTCTGCAAGCTGGCAGATTGGGGTTTTTAAGTTTGCTTTTTCAGCTTCAAGGGGTTTTATTCTTCTGCGTGTTTTAAATGTACTGCCACTACGTTGTGGCCCAGGCCTAGATCTGGATGGGATGTACATGTCCCATCTTGGGCTTTGTTTGAGACCCAAGGAATAGAGGTTCTGCCCAAGCTTATCTGGCTGAAATCCTGTGTTCTCTATGCTTTTTCTCCCTTTTACATCAACATGTTTTTAAACCATATTATCTAGTTTGGGAAAGTCTTTAAGACAACACACTCCATGGTCCAATTAGCCATCTCACCTGTTTTTAACTTTTCCTTTATAGTCTCATCTAGTGCTATAGAGCACCATGTTAAGAACCCTCAATGCTATAGTTTGTCTTAAATCTTAACTCTATGTTTGCTCTTAGCTCTTGAGGCCTGCTTGGCTCTCTAGACTTTGGCGCTACATTGGCACCTTCAATCCTGGCCATGAGTGTGTCATTTTAGGCTGTTGTCACACTAGGATGTGGGAGGCGATAGACACAGGTTAGTTATGCTCAGGACTGGGACTACGTGAGAACCAACTGAGGATAGACCTACAGCATGTCACCTGGTACTTATAGGGCCAAATGTGAGTGATGGGTTAGGAAGCAGGAGGTTCAGAAGATGGCTGTGGTCTCCTTGGGATCCGCTGTTAAGAGTCAGGGAAAGATCCTACTATGAAGAAGTCAGAGCAGTGCTTGGGAGCCTCTTGAAACCTCGGTCATGGCTGACCAAAAGTCTGGGAGCTGGAAGCAGTGGCAGTCAAGTCAGAAATGGTTTAAAATATAGAAGTTCAGATGGAGTAAAATAATAACACTGATGAGCAGAGAGCAGGAGACAGGCCAATCCACGGCAAGGATATGGTCCCCGAGCTTTTTTAATTTTTCTTTTTTTTTTTTATTCTTCAGTGGAAGTCCAGGCCTAGATATAGAGGCCTTGTGTCCTTTCTGCTAAATGGAGAGGAAGCAGGTATGGCATCAGAGGAGGCAAAGCTGAGCCTCGTGCTGTTGGAATTGGTGTTGTGGTAGTGTTGACGGTGGTGGTGCTGTTGCTGTTGGTATTGTTGATGTTGATGTTGGTGTCAGTGGTGTCGGTGTTTGTGTTGGTGGTGTTAATGTTGGTGTTGGTGTCGGTGGTATTGGTGTTGGTGGTGTTTGTGTTGGTATTAGTATTGTTGGTGGTGGTGGTGGAGTTTCAGTTCCCTCACTGCTCTCCTACATTGTCAGCCTCTGAAATAATTCCCAACCTCTGAGTCTCCCCCACCTCCCTTAGAGATTTATAGACTCCACACCTCTTTCCACCAAGTACAAGGAATCAATTTCCTGTCCCTGGGAACAGCACCCCTTGAGAACTACGTTCCCTCTAGATAGAAGGTTTACCTACTACCTTATATTTG
This sequence comes from Equus asinus, assembly GCF_041296235.1. Lineage (NCBI taxonomy): Eukaryota > Metazoa > Chordata > Mammalia > Perissodactyla > Equidae > Equus > Equus asinus. The sequence continues at coordinate 62,395,034 of NC_091792.1, read as the reverse complement.
GTGAAAATAGCAGAAACATCCTCTTCTCTTTCCACACTGGGATTAAAAGGCTTGATTTAATTGGATTCTAGTGTGTTTTTTTGAAATACTTCCCTGGCCAGTTCTTTTAGAAACTGGCAAGAAATATTTAAAGATGAAGACATATTTAAAACAACATTAGAGATCCCTTAGATTTGTCTGATGCTTTAAGCTTACTATGTCCATCTTCCCATCTGTTTTCACCTCATCTGCTTAACAGCCTTGGCAGGTAGGTAGAGCAGGCATGACCCAAATTTGGTGAAGAGATCTAGATTCAGAAAAGTTAGGAGATGTGTCAAAGGACACACAGCTACAGCTGTGACCTACAAGTCATACAACTCATAATTGTATGCAGTCAAGGTTCCTACCTAGGTCTTCCCCCTCCAAGTCCAGTGCTCAAATTAAATAGAAAATAGCCAGATTTTATCACCCAGTTTGTGAAAGAAGAGAAAGCAAGGGTGAATGAAGGGAATGACAGTAAATGACTTAAATAAAACATGAGAATAAATAGTTTGCATATGTAGCCTTATAATTTTTATTGCAGGGCAAAGACCTGGTTCTTAACTGTTCTTTCCTTGTGCCTACTGTTTTTTGTAAATATTCCCAACATTTACCGTGAAATCACCTATGTGAAAGCTAAAGGGCTGCTGTTTTCTTCTGCAGCGCCCCTGCTGCTCTCTCAGCTCTGGAGATTGGCTGCACCCTTAGTGAATGGGAATCCCCCTGTGGACAACTGGTGATTGAGAGGGGACAGCTGGCTGCAAGGGGCAGTTCATTAGTATGCATCATGACTGTGGCCTGGCAGTCGTTGGAAATCACTATAAATTACTCAAAGTCCCAGGAATCTCATTTAGTTCTCACTTAGCAGCTGGAAGATGCTACCAGCTGTGGATCCAGGGTTTCCCCCAAAGATTTTACCTGAGCGTCGGGGGCAAATAGGTCAAATGAGCTGCGCTGTGTGGGTGGGAGTAAAGCAGAAAAGCCTGTTTCTACCTCAGAATAGAGGTGGAAGATGCCATTGGGGGGGATTAATTAGAGCTATGGGCGCAGTTTAACCTTTGGTGCCACTGATGGCCCAAAGAACACTCAAGAGTGTCTTTGGGAGTCATTGAGAAGAGGGATATGAACAGAGAAGGGAGAGAAGTAACCAAAGGCAGAGTGAAAGAGAACAGAGTTTTACATGGTACCTTTTGACCATCAAGATCTGGCCCCTGATTGCCTTTTCTGTTTCAGCTACTGTGACACTTTTCTCTGAATCCTAGTTGATGTCCTGAACTGACCATTCACTTAGATCTCTGGACTTTTGAGCCCTGTGTTCTCTCAATTTCAGATGTCTTCCTTTCTCCCCCAGTTTTCCACCTGTGGAAACCTACATATCTTTCAAGGCGTAACCCTAACTCATGGACCAAGTGTTTTCATGTGGATCTCCCCTCACAATTCTCACAGTAGCTCTATGAGATAGATATTATTTCCATTCATTTCTTTTCAGGTAAGGAAATTGAAGCTCAGAGGAGTTATGTGACTTGTTCAAGGGCTCCTTTCTGGTGGAACATGGAGTCCTCTGGCTGTGGCTTTTTCCACATTATACTGCATTTCTATCTTACTGGTACTCCCCTTCCTCATAATATATTCCTGTATTGGCCCCGACACAGTGACCAGGCTAGCCACGTTGCACTTCTGTGCTGCTGGCCCTTCATCCTTCAGCCCTTTTCTTGTGTATCTACCTCTTTACTGGAGAAGAGGCTTCCCCATGGCCTCACACCCTCATCCTCTTATGCTCTGTCTCTCAGAGCTTTGTTCTAGGACAGGGGTTGGAAAACTTTCCTATAAAGGTGCAGATGGTAAATATCATAGGCTCTGCAGGCCATACGGTCTGTGTCACAGCTACTCAACTCTGCCGTTGTAGAGTGAAAGCAGCCATAGACAATAAATAAATGAATGAGTGTGGCTGTGTTCCAATAAAACTTTATTTAATGACACATTTGAATTTCATATAATTTGCATATGTCATGAAGAAACTTTCTTCTTCTGATTGTTTTTCAATCGTTAAAAAAATATAAAAAACTACTCTTGGCTCATAGGCCACCCAAAAACGTGGCAGGCTTTGGCTAGTGGGCCATAGTTTGCCATCTCCTGTTCTGGAACTAACTGGGTAGCAATCATTTACATTTTGGTAAAATTGTCACTGTGTTGGTTCTCCTGGAAGCCCTGACAATTTAGGCCTTTAACTTCAGGTGAAATGCTTTGTCACCTCCTAAAGGGCTTTTGGACAGCTGTGGCTGTGATGGTGGTGGGGTGAGAGAGGTGACACCAGGGGGATAGCTGCCGCTGTGTAAAATAAGGTCAGTCCTGCTGTGCTCCTATTGTCTCTTCAGTGAAAATGTTAGATTTAAATCCTGTATGTCACTTATCTTTGAGCTCTTTATAGAGAAAAAGGTCTTGCTTTGGTTTTTATAAAAATACCAGGCTTAGATCTTTTTGTGTGAGCTGTCATCAGCCATTCTGATTGTTGATCTTGTAAATTCATGCTTTTTAGTGCTGGCAGAGGGATTGCTTTTGTTTCTGAACAATTTCTTGAAGTGTTTCTTTCCATAGGGACTTACATTGAATTTCAACGTGAGCTATATTTTTCATCTCAACTAGATTTTAAAGACATGGGCAACTGCCATTATACTACAGAGGGGTGCTTTGGAATCCTTTTTTAATGTGAGAGCTTCAGCAAAGGGTGTGGTCAGCCTCTGGCTATCTTCTTTTGGCCACAAAGACCACGCAGTTGAGCCTTCTCCTCATGTGGTCTCCAGATGACCCACAGTGACCATCCATTGCCTGAAACTTGATCGGTTATCTCTGGGGTGTCTAGAGGGGTTTGCTTTTTACCCACTCTTGGATGCATCCTTGAGTAAAAACTCTCCTAAAATGCTATGCCTATTTATAGAATTTGGAAAGAAGCATAGGAAAGGAAAGGGAGACCTAATAAGAAACTTGAATCTTACTGTACCCAAGCTATCTTCCACCCCCCACCCCCGACCCCCACCCTGTGTTGTATGTCAGGAAGCTTACTAGGAGCACTGCACTGAGGATATCGTGTAGGTGCTTGACTTATAGATTGAGCCTTCTAAAAGACTGTTCCATAGGGGCCGTCCTGGTGGCGTAGTGGTTGAGTGTGTGCTCTCTACTTCGGTGGCCCAGGGTTCATGGGTTGGGATCCCAGGCATGGACCTAGCATAGCTTGTCAAACCATGCTGTGGTGGCATCCTACATAGAATGGAGGAGGACTGGCACTGATGTTGGTTCAGCGACAATCTTCCTGAAGCAAAAAGAAGAAGATTGGCAACAGATATTAGCTCAGGGCCAATCTTCATCACAAAAAATAAAAAAAAGAAAAGAGAGACTCTTCCACAGCCCAAAGGAACATTTGTTTAATATATTTCTGTACAAATTAAGGCCTGGTAATCTGAGAAACAAAAAAATTAAGTAGATTATCCATTACAATAACAAGGCACAACTTCTATTTCTGTATTTCTTCCCCAGATATTTTGATTATACTAAGCATTACTAGCAAGTAGTAGTTGCTTACTATTATTGTTTTAAAATCAAGCTTACAAGGTCCTTCAAGTGTATAAGATACACATCATGTTACCTGTCAGCCTGGAGCTTATACTCTGGCAGTTTCTCTGTTCAGAGGTCATTCTTTGGCACTAAAGAAACAGAACCATCAATTATTCAATCCTTTGAAATAATTATACATGTAGACTACAAACACGTGGAATTTAGTTTAAATGAATGGATTAGTACTCTGGAACTTCGAAAATCTTGTTCTGAGAAGGAAAGTCTTTTCAATTTGGTTTTCAATTTACAAGCTTTGAGTATTTCTAAATTCTCATTTCAGACAATTAAGGAATATTGATATGTTTAGGATTTAACATGATTTAAAAAAATACATAGTTTAAAATAATTTGACTCACAAGAAGTTGGAAAAATAGTACAGTGTTCCAATGTGCCTTTCAACTAGCTTCCCGCAATGATCATGTCTTGCGTAATCATAGTCAAAGCCAGGAAATTAACATTGGTATAGTACCACAGACTCAAATATTATTTGGATTTCATCTTATTTGGATTTCACCAGTTATTGCACGTACTTTTTCTGGTGTATAGTTCAATGAAACTTTATCATATGTTTAGATTTGTGTAACCACCACACTCAGCATACAGAACTGTTCCGTCACTATGAAGAAACCCTGAAGTCACCCTTTAATAGTTATTTTTCCTTCATATTGTTTTGTTCAGATTCCTTTTTGGGGATGTGAAACTAGCAATAAAAGCAGAGGTAGATTTTGGGAAAATGTTTGGTTTTCAATTGATTTCCACAGTGGTGCATTTCCGTTAAATGACAAAGTGGAGAACCATATTCAGGTTGTGAGTGCTCCTGCATTTACATTTACAGTCCATTTCAAACTAAACCTTTGTGTAAGGTGTGAGGTAACAGTTGAGGTTTATTTTGTTGCATATGGATGTCAAGTTGTCCCAGCACCATTTGTTGAAAAGACTGTCCTTTCCTGATTGACTTACCATAGCCACCTTTGTCAAAATTCGGTTCTGTCCTCTCTGTTCTGTTCCACTCATTTAGAGGACTATCCTTAATTCCAACAGCACACTGCTTTGATTACTATAACCTTATCGAAGGCTTGAAATCAGGTAGTGGAAGTCCTCCAACTTATATTTCAAAATCGTTTTGGCTATTTTATTTTTCTCCAGTTTTATTGAGATGTAATTGACATAATATTGTATTAGGTTAAGGTGTACAACATAATGACTTGATATATGTATATATTGCAAAATGATCACCACAGGAAGTTTAGTTAACATCCTCAACCTACATAGCTACAAATTTTTTTTCATGTGATGGGAGCTTTTAAGATCTACTCTCTTAGCAATTTTCAAATATACAATAAAGTATTGTAAGCTATAGTCATCATGCTGTACGTGTCCCCCAGAAGTTACTTATCTGATAACTAGAAGTTTGTACATTTTGACCACCTTTGCCCATTTCCCCATTCCCCCACTCCCCACCTACAGTCACCAATCTGTCTTCTGTTTCCACGAGTTCAGGTTTTTTAGGTTCCACATATAAGTGAGGTCATATACTATTTTTCTTTCCTCATCTGACATAATTCACTTAGCATAATGCCCTCAAGGTTCATCCATGTTGCAAATGGCATGATTTCCTTCTTTTCTTCTGGCTGAATAATATTCCACTGTGTGTGTCTGTGTGTGTGGTGTGTGTGTGTAAAGACACCACACACACCACATTTTCTGTATCCATTTATCCGTTGATGAACACAGATTGTTTTCACATCTTGGCTATCGTGAATAATGCTGCAGTGAACATAGGGGTGCAGAAATCTCTTCGAGATGGTGATTTCACTTCCTTTGGATAGATCCCCAGAAGTGGAATTGCTGGATCATATGGTAGCTCTATTTTTAATTTTTCGATGAACCTCCATACAGTTTTCCATAGTGGCTGCACCGATTTACATTCTCACCAACAGTGCACAAGGGTTCCCTTTTCTCCACATTCTCATCAACATTTGTTATCACTTGTCTTTTTGATGACAGTCATTTTAACAGATATGAGGTGATATCTCATTGTGGTGTTGATTTGCATTTTCCTGATGATTAGTGACATTGAGCACCACCTTTTCATGTACCTATTCGCCACCTGTGTGTCTTCTTTGGAAAAATTCAAAATTCTATTCAGTTCCTCTGCCCATTTTTTAATTGGATTGTTTGTTTTTTTGCTGTTGAGTTGCATGAGTTCTTTCTATGTTTTGAATGTTAAACCTTTATTAGATATATGAGTTACACATATTTTCTCCCATTCTGTAGGTTGCCTTTGCATTTTGTTGATGGTGTCCTTTGCTCTGCAGAAGCTTTTTAGTTTGATGTAGTCCCACTTGTTTATTTTTGCATTTGTTGCCTTTGCTTTTGGTGTCAAATCCAAAAACATTATCGCCAAGACCAATGTCAAGGAGCTTCCCCCCTATGGTTTCTTCTGGGAGTGTTATGGTTTCAGGTCTTATGTTCAAGTCTGTAATCCATTTTGAGTTGAATTTTGTGAATAGTGTAAGATAGGGCTCCAGTTTTATATTCTTGCATGTGGCTGTCCAGTTTTACCTAGCATCATTTATTGAAGAGACTACCCTTTCTCCATTATATATATATTTTTGGCTCCTTTATTGTAAATTAATTGACTGTATATGTGTGGGTTTTTTTCTGGGCTCTCTATTCTGTTCCATTTATCTATGTGTCTGATTTTATACCAATACCATACTGTTTTGATTACTATATCTTTGTAATATAGTTTGAAATTAGAAAGTGTGATGCGTTCAGCTTTGTTCTTCTTTCTCAGGATTGCTTTGGCTATTTGGGGTCTTTTGTGGTTCCGTACAAATTTTAGGATTGTCTATTCTATTTCTGTGAAAAATGCCATTGGAATTTTGATAGGGATTGCGTTGAAGCTGTAGATTGCTTTGGGTAGTATGGACATTTTAACAACATTAATTCTTCCTATCCATGAGCATGGAGTATCTTTCCATTTACTTGTGTCTTTATCAATTTCTTTCACCAATGTCTTGAAGTTTTCAGTGTACGTATCTTGTTTTGACTATTTTAAGTCTTTTGATTGTCCATATAAATTTTAGAATCAACTTACCAATTTCTACGAAAGCATCCTAGGTTTTCATTGGTGTTGTGCTGAACTATAGATTAATTTGGGAAGAATTGACATCTTAAGGATACTGAGTCTTTCAATCCATGAACATGGTATATCTCTCCATTTATTTAGATATTCTTTAATTCTCTTAGCAATGTTTTCATGGTACAGGTTTTGTACATATTTTGCTGAGAACTCTCTAAGTATTTCATGTTATTTAATGCTATTGTAAATAATACTACTTAACTTTTTTTTAACTTCCATTTATTTGTTGCAACTATATAGAAATATAGTTAATTTTTGCATGTTGACCTAGTATTCAGTGATATTGATAAACTTAGTTATTAATGCAAATAGCTTCTTGATAGATTCTGTAGGATTTTTTATTTACACGATCATGTTGTCTGCATTTAAACAGCCTTTTTCTTCTTCTTTCCTTTTTGTGTACTAGCTGTAGGTTTTTTGTAGATATTCTATATCAAATTGTCTTTCTAGTTTACTGAGAAATAAAAAAAATAATGAATAGGGGCTGAATTATGTCAAATGCCTTTTTAGCATCTGTTGAGATGATTTTTTTCTTTTTTAGGCTGTCAGTATGGTAAATTACATTGATAGAGTTTTTTGAATGTTAAAACAACTTTGAATTCTTTGGATTAACCTGACTTGGCCATGATTATGCTACTTTTAAAATATATTCCTGTATTTAATATATATTAAAGGATTTTTTGTATTATATTCATAAGGGAGATTTGTCTATAGTTCTCTTGTGTCTTTCTCTGGTTTTGGTGTCAGAGTAATGCTGATCTCATAAATGGGCTGGGAAAAGTTCCCTCCTCCTCTACTTTTGAAGGAGTGTCCATGGGATTGGTATTATCTCTTCCTTAAATGTATCTAGCATTTCCCAGTGAAACTATGTGAGCCTGGAGTTTTCTATTTCAGATTTTCTATTCAGATTTTTCTATTTCCTTTGTCAGTTTTGGTAATTTGTGACTTCTGAGGTATGCTATTAATTTATTGCCTCTCAGCCCCGAATATCATTCTGAGTATGCTCTGTGGTAAACAATGGAATTTCTTTAGTATTTTTCTTTTCAGCAGAGTGTTAGCTTTCTTAGTGGAGACTGAGGAGACTTTACAAGAAGAACAGCCTCTCCTGCCATTTTTGGTGTAGGCCAGGGTAGGTGGTGTGGGTGTGAGGACCTCTGGTGGAGCCTACCCCAGCCCCCTGCCCAGAACCCAGTCCTTCTGTGAAATTACAGCCTTGCCCTGGTGATAACTTTTCTGCAGCCCTCTTGACAAGGAAACCAGAGCCCCTTTGTTATCTGTGTACTCTCAGAGTCCCTAAGGACACTCTAAAGGCCTTCTGGGGTGCCTAGACCCCCATGCATACTCATGCCACTGGTTTCCGATCACTTGCATTCTGGAAGGTGGCTTATTGCTTGCCCAGCATCTCCAGATCAGCTCTGACCTGGCCAAACCAGTGAACTTCTTTACTATCCAGGGGCTGAACTGTACCTTCTCCACTGAGGTTCGAACCCTTCCACGTCTGTCCTTCCTTGGGTACCCTCAGCCCTAGGATACTAGAGTGAGTTTCCTTAGATTGTGTAGTTACTTTTTAATCAAGCTAATATTCTTTATGTTAGACTTCCCCTGTTTAACCTACTGTGTGGTTTCTATCTCCTAATTGGGCCCAGACTGCTACACAGGAATTTCTTGTAAGCACTGTATGAGTTGAAACTTTTGTGACCTGTGGATTTTGTCCTCATTTTCAAGAAGGATAGGAGACATTGCTAGATTTTCAACTGGTATTTTTTTCTCCTCCCCTCATTCACCCTCTCCCCATGTGTTTTAACCTGGGACTTAACTAAAGTGAGGGAGAAGATCAGAGTGTGGCGAGTGATATTTCTGCAGGAATTGAAGTTCAGCAAACAGTGAGCCAGAAACACAATTTCCTGCATCACTGGAGTTATCAGCTCCAGCTTGACCCTTCCAGTGTTTCATAGTGGGTAACAGAGATGTTTAGAATTTCTTGAGGTACAGTGAGCACAGGATATATAGGATCCCACTATTTTGCCTCTTAGAATAGAAGTTCTATGACCTTAAGCTGCTAAGGATGAAATATGCAGGCTAGTAAAGAACCTAGTTTACTATCAGCAACAACTTTGATTTTTAGGTTTGATTTGGATTCCCATAGCAAAGGGAAAGAATTATATTTCTTATAGGTACCAGTATAGATAGAAATAATCCAGCCATCTTCTTACTTCCATTTAGAAAAAATCCCCAAACTCAACCAACCAACCAACCAGTCAACCAAACAAAACCTCATCAAAATACAGAAAATTTTTTCCATTGCAGTTAAGGCCTTTGGCATGAATTTAAAGTTAGTTTCTCTGGGAATTTTGGAAAAACATTTTTCTTCATTGTTTTTGTAAGTCCTATGAGGCAGAGATATAACTTCCCCAAACAAAACAGCAGGAAAAGCAACTAACAATCCTCTGGATAATGCAAATGAGTAGAAATTGCCAGAATTATTGCAGAAGTGCTAAAAGCCTTACTCTGATATTTTATACATGATTCCTAGACTTTAGTGGTTCAGGAATGCCTGTTTTAGCAACCCCAGCACACTAGGGAACAAAGTTTGTGGAGAAAATAAATTACATAGAGATAGTCTCCAACTTAGAAATAGGTCATGTTCCAGGGGTTGATTTGTAAGTCAGTTAGACTGGAAATATCTTTTTCCTGTGGAAAACAGCTTTATAAAAGATGGTTTGATTTCCTGACTTATGTCATTAGTTGTCCTTTGCTAAAAATTACTTTATTTTTCTTTTATTAGAACATGTCAATGTACTAGTTATCTTCTGCTATGTAATCAATTATCCCAAAATTTATCAGCTTAAAACAACAATCATTTCTTATCTCAGGGTTTCTTTGGGTCAGGAATCTGGGTGTGGCTTAGCTGAGTGCCCCGGGATTAGGGTCTCTCATGAGGCTGCAATCAAGGTGTCAATTGTGCTGCATCTTCTGAAGGCTCATCATGGGGAATATCTGTTCTTAATCTCACTGAGACCTGCCAAAAAATGAGCTTGAGAGCCAGCCTTCTCTAGTTGAGCTTTCAGATGAGACTTCAGCCCCAGCCAATGCCTTGATTCCAGGCTGGAGGAGACCCTGAGCCAGAACTACCCAGCTTCACATTCTCATCTGAAATTAGACCACTGAATTTAGAATGTACCTTGCCTTTAGACAGTGCTTATTGTTCATCAAGGGATTTCCTCCGCTCCTTGGGAGGAAACCTCCTTTTCACAGTGATGAATAAAGTGGAGATTTCTTTCTACAGTCGAGTTAGTAGGTGGGTAGCTTGGGAAAGTAGAGAAATGTTTTCTTTTCTCTACTTGTAGCTTGCAACCAACGGGACCACTATGAAAAGGTGTGTCCTTGATGGGGTAGGGTAGAACTTAGTATATTTTCACATTGAGACAGTATTCCATAAGTGGTGGTTAGACTCCTAGGAAAGAGTTATGTTTGAGACTCATTATAGGCTGGATAGGCCCTTGTGGGCTAGCACACCACCATTTAGAGCAGCATGTTCATGAGGAAATGGACTCTATATTCCAGATATCCATCTTATAAACATGCTTTTGAAATGTGACTCATTTTTAAATGGAGGACTTGCCTATATTTCATTAGGTCCCCTCCAGCAACCTTCCCACAATAGTTTACATTTTGAGCTATCAGCCTTTTGGGAAGATAAAGTGACAGAAAATAGAGATTACTATAATTTACTCTTAGCACTAAGAGCCTGGCAGACCTATCAAGACATAATTTTACTCAAAATCAGATTTTCTGCAGGGCCTGCACTGATGTCCCTTTATAGTTGAGTTGGGCCAGGTCACAGCCATCTTCTCCTTGTATAGAATTCTATGCTCTTAATCAGGTACTTCCAAAAACACTTGATCAGATTTCGCACAGAGAAACATTTTTGGCCTGCCTTAAAGCCCCTTCAGCCCGTATCTCTATGGAAGCTGGGTGGCCTTCCAGCTGGGAGAGATCACCATTCAGGCCCCTGAGTGGGGTCAGTGGAAGGCTGCTCGCCTTGGCCTCTTGCATACTTGATATTTTCAGACATGACTCTCATTTTGTTCAGCAATGCTGCAGTCAATCCTTAGAGAATTCATCCAGGAATCAACCCATGGCTTGCATGTCCAAGGGTCTGCCTGAGCAAGGAAGATAACCAAATAGGCTTTGCACTGCCACCTCTAATCCCTGTCTCTTCATTAAGTCAGATGATTAAAAACATGTTTTAAGATCCACCCCAATCTCCACAACTTCTCCGAGTGAAGATGTTCAGTTTTGTATCGCTCTTTCATGGGAGACATATAAAAATCATCATAAAATGCCTTTCGGTGTCATTTGTAGAACCATAGTTGGAGATTTTGTCCATTATATGTCCATTCTGAATATGAATATGTACTGGGTTATCCAGATTCCCTTAATTAGCCACATGACCATGCCTGCTCTCTCAGAATGACAAGGGCTTCTGTGAAATTTTCAGAGTAGACGATTGACATGTACTGTTTCTCTAGTAGGAGCTAGATTTTTAAAAACAAATTCCACTGACTTATTGAAAATCAGTTGAAAGCTTCATAGTAAAAACTTGATTTATCTCTTTTTTTTTTTGAGGGAAGTATAAAATGTTTCAACTGCTTTTAAAATTAGGAATGCTGAGCTTAATCTCTTGTTCAGTAAATCTAAAATAGATTTAAGGATACCCTTACCTTTTTTTGTGGAGGAAAATTACAAGGGAGAGAGAAACAGAAAGGATGAGAGGCAGCAGGAAGAGGGAAATAGTTAAAACGTACCAAATCCAGAAAGGCAAAATACTTGCTGATGTACTAGTCTGTCTGCCTGTCTCATTCCTCTATAATAAAAAAAAGGTACACTTGGAAACACCTATTTTATTTTTAAGGATGTAATGTTTTAATTCCGTCTAAAATGTGGAACAATTGATCCTCTTAAAATTCTTTCCTCCTTAAAGAGGACGTTATGTTGCTTTGGAGAATGCAGATCAATTTTAAAGAGGAAATGGAATGATAGCTCTATCTTGAGGCCTTTTAGGATGCTCAGAACTACCCAGATGTTAAAGCCAGGTTGCAGTTCTGCTCCTGTGAGATACAAATGGGACCATCTTTGGCATCTGTCCTGGGCCTGGATGAAATCTGAGCATCAGGCTGATCTGAGCTCTGGGGCCACTTGCCCGCTGCTGGCCGATCCTGTGTCTCGGCATGGCCCTCAGGCCTGGGAAGCAGCTCCTGGACTGCAGAGGTGATCATGGGGTGGCAAAGACTGGGGACATTTAAAATATTTTTTTATTTCTATTTTCCAAAAAGTAATACATCACATGGAACAAAATTCAAAAAGTAAAAACATAATATTAAAAAAATTGTAGCATATTACACGCATTATCCTGCCTGTTGATTTTTTCCCCCAATTAATAGTAAATCTGATGGTAGATAGTTCCTTGTCTATACCTTTAGAGTTACCTCATTCTTTATAATGGGTGCATATTATTCCACAGCATAGATTATTTTATGCAAAAGGTTGGTTCAAATGTTTTTACAAACAATCTTGATATGATTATCTTCATACATGAGGTATGAAACATATTGTAGAAGCTGATCTCTGATCAATCGTGTTAATGTTTATGTTAATTTTCCATCTCTTTATCAATACTTTATTCCCCTTAGAATCTTTTGTCTCTTTCTCCTTACTCCAAGCAACAGATAAAAATTTAATAAATTGGAAGCTTACTGTTTTTCATGGAGGCCAAATTGACATCTATGTTCATGTCTATGACTAGTCCCCTTTCTTCTTAAGGTCCCATATTTAGTTGTACCTTCTTCATTTCTAATGTAAAAAGAGAATTGGGGCAAGTTTCCTATAAGATTTGTAAGAACATATTCCATGTTCCATTTTCAATTAGGAGCTTCTATTTGGAAATAAAGTCATAATTCCTTTTCCTGAAAGAACGACAAGAAAGGAAATAGGTCTGACCTTACTCCTTGGCAGGCCTGCTTTGTAGTGCTGATGAGGGGTGTTGGGGGGGGAAGGTTGGTGTGGGTCTGGAACAGATTGCAAGGGGAGATCTGGGCCCGTCAGGCTCAGCTGAGCAGAGGGCCTGATCATTTATCACTGTCAGAGAGGGTGGGGTGGAGGGAAGGGGGAGATACTGGATCATTCCTGCCCATCGGCTGACTGACAGTTGACGGCACCTCATGCAACCTCCAGGCAGAGGATGTGCCACCGAGGGGTAATGCACTTGCTGCTGAAGGCCGCTGACATGTTCACAAGGAAGAAAGAAGACCGCTGCGTGTATGGTGCTTCTCTAGAGGCCGAGCTGCCGCCTTTCCGTGTGGTCTATGGAGCCGTTTGTATAAGCAGATTTGGTGGTATTAGAGGCATATGGTTAGGTTCCACAGTGATAAGAGGACTCTGATGATAGGATAAGAAAATACCTCTGCGGGTCTCATGCCTTAATTACACTCACAGGACGTGGCTACTCCGCACAGCTCTGTCACTCGAATGTGGCAGAACTGACATGGATGGATGCTGGGGAGAAAGCGGGTAACTTTGCTTCCTCTGTGTGTAAGGGACTAAAGCAAGCTGGGGAAGCAGGGTCCCCTGCAAGTCTTGGAAGGGCAACATTTTTTGTAAAACAATACTAAAAAGTATGATGTCTGTGTGATCCTTTATAGATATGTTTAACATTCATCTTAAAAATCTAAAATATGTTTTAGGATTAATAGGAAACACATGCCTTAGAATAAAGGAAAATCATTTTGGTTTCCAGCCACATTTTTCAGTACAACTGTTTTCAACACCATTATTCACAGGGATGTCACATTCATCAGGCTGACATATAGATTTTAATCCTTAAAATAACCTTATTTTAAATGGAATTTCTATTCTCAAGATTATCTAATTTTGGTAGTCATTAGGAATTACACGTGTTAAGAGGGGACAGGGAGATTTCATAAAAGTCAGGTGGAAATTTTCCATCAATTAGTGTTATAGGCTTATCACAGATGTGTTAAGTTAGACATGGTTCTTAAATGTAGTAATTAATAACAGCATTACAAAAGTGAAAATGGAGTTCTTTTAAAAATGAAATGAATGATGGTGGAATGCTTTCATTGGGATAATGTAGTACGTATCGCGAGCTCAAGCTAGTCTGATAACAGTGGGGTGACAGGATGCGTTAAGAGATGTAGGCAGTGCTGCTAACACAGAAGCCCTGCGTCGATGCACCTGATCAGCATCCGTAAGAAGCGAGGCAGGGTCGTTGCTGGTCGGTGAAAGATGAAGAGAAGGCAGGTGTTGTCTTACTCTCTTGGTATTGCTGACAGTAAGCCCAGTGCCTGGCACATGACTGGTGTTCAGTGATTGTTTTCTGAGCTGTGGTGCTATTTGAGTGGAGTATGGATCCCTGTGCCTTGACCAACTGGGCAAGATACGCCTCCCAAGTCCCTCGGCCCTCTGTCACCTTCATTCCCCCTTCCCTCACACGCCTACCTATGAGTTCCTAAGCTCACGAGCCCTACCCAAGTTAGAACAGTGTCTGAGATGAATTATCATCATCAGAGAGGGTTTCAAACGCCAGTAGTGCAGCTGGTTTGAGGTAGTCTGGATGTCCCTGAACAGTTCCAGTGCTCATCACCCAGGGGGCAGTGTCTTCAGAAGCAAAGCAAACGAGTTCAAGGTTCTCAAAACCTGGAAAGAGAAGGGCTCTCTATGGCGTCCTTGTGTGATCAAGCAGGAGAAATAATCTGCTTATTGGTTATTTTCATTTAAGAGAGTTTTTGTGCATTTTCTTTCTCTTTCTACTCAAAAAAACCAGAAGAATGGGACTCAAAGGAAAATGTTTAGGTTTTTACAACTTGAAAATATATCTGAAAGAATCTAGATCTCTTCTTTTTCACGTTTGCTTTTAGTTTTCTTTTCTTCTTTTTATAGTTTACCAATTATCAAAGAAAAATGTGCTTAAGAGAAATTTGGAAGTACATAAAAGTGTAAAGAAAGAAGAAAAATCACCCATAACTCAGCATATATAAGCAGGCACTATTACATTTTTACTGTGTTTCCTTCCAGTCATTTTTCTGTGCGTTTTTTCTTGAGTAGGATCCTTTCTTTGTGTCTTGGTTTTTTTCCCCCTTAACTCTGCGTTGTTACTATCTCCTGATGCCATGAAAAAAATATATTTATGATCATACTTTTAAAATTACTAGGTACTATTCCATCTTAGGACTGTGTCACGATTTACCTCATTATCCTCCATTTGTTGGGTCATTTAGGTTGTTTATGGTTTTTTACTATTATAAACAATTCTGTTGTAAACATCTTTGGAAACCTTTCCCTCAGTTCTGATTATATCCTAAGATAGATACCTACACTTGGAATTACTGGATCAAGAATTTAGATGCTTTTGACATTCTTGACGCACATTGCCAGATTGCTTCCCAAATCGTTTGTAGCTACTGCTGCTTCTGTGAACAGTGTATGAGAAAGCCCATCCCCCTTCACCCTGATCTGTACTCAGCATTGGTTTTGTAAGTTTTGCCAGTTTCGTGAATTAAAAATAGTATCTCGTTGTGCCATTGAGCATCCATTCATGTATTTATTTGTTATTTATATATTTAGAATTGTTTTATGTGTGATGTGTCCTTCTGTTGTTCTCCACTTTCTCCATGGCAATGGAATCGCTGTCTTGCAGAGAATCGTGGAAGCATGCTTGAGGAGCATGCGGAAATAATTCCGATGCTGGTTTCTACGGTGACTGGCTCACCTCCTGCCCTCTAATTGTGGGTACACTTCCCTTCACTCTCTAGGGCAATCTTGTGGCCTCAGGGAACACGGGGACACAGTAGGATCATTCAAGGCCTGTTGTTCTTAGGACCAAAACAGGGCTTGTGTGTGAGAGCATGTTCACTGGTGTTGCTTTGCCAGGTTTACTGTCACACTCATGGTCTCGTGCACTGAGCAGACTGCAGAAAATACAGCAGGTGTATCATGAAAAATAAAAATGTCCTATGCTTTCATAATGCTTCATTCTGTTTAAAACACATTCTCATCCTCATGTCCTTACTCTTTTAGCTGGAAATCCTCCCTTAGGGTTCTCTCAACAAATCTATTGATTAAATGGCTATCCTTGAATGTAGGATCTATGAAATTTTTCTGCTCCTACAACACCTAGTACTTGGCACATACTAAACACTCAAATGTAAGTACCAGTGGATATGAGCCAAACCACCCTCCCCGCCCCCACCATTAGCATATGCCTTCCCGAAATGTCTTCTCGTGTAGGCTTGGGTTTAGGCCTGCCCTTGCTATGCCCGTCCTGCTCTGACATTGTGAAGTTCAGGCTCTTCTGCAGAGGGATGCTGGGAGGCTCAAGGGCTGCCTGAGCTGGACGTCGGCTCCTTTACTAGCCGGGAGAAGCGTCTTAGGTTTGCTGCACCTGGAGCAAAGGGAGAAGGGAGAATGGTGGTGGTGGATGGGATTAAGTGAAGGAAGAACAGTGGTCAGAGCATATGGACAAAATCCTGGATGATGTATGCATTCTTTTAGAGCTGCCGTCTTAAACTGTTCCCAGCTGATTTTCCTCTGTTTTTTTCCCCTGTATGTTTTGTTTTCAGGGCAGCTACCACTTATATACAGTCATTGGTCACCATGTGAGGAAGACAGCAAGGGCTGGCCTTCCCTTTCTCTTTGAGCTTGGAGAGGAATGCTTGCCTCTGGGTGCCGACAGCAGATGGGGGCTTTCATCTCATTCCCACCATTGCCTTTATTGGGGACTCCTTTCCGGACTCTCCTACCCACAAATTCCATCTGCCTCTAGTCAAGCTCCTCACCAATCAATAAGAACTCAGACTTCCTCAGACACAGGATGGGTGGAGAGCAGAGGTTGGCCCTCAGGCTGAGCAATGCCCTCCCAGTAACTTGGCCACCGCCATGTAATTTCCCACGCTTCCCCTCCACACATACAGAGCACACTGTTGGGGGCACAACCATTCTGGGTTGACTTTCACCCTAAAACTCCGCAGCCAAAAATTGTAAGAACTGTAAGGGACAAAGACAATCTAGAACCACAGTGCCTCTGGGCACAGGTGACTAGAAGCATCATTACCTATCTTCTCCCAGGGCACCTGTTTCCTATTTGAGTGACTGGGTGACAGATGCCTCCGCAGGACTCCTGCTCCCCCTTCTTTACAAGTCAACACTCACAGTCATCACATCATCCTGAAAATGCTGTGGAGGGCACCCTGGCAGGACCAGGGCCCAGAATGCTTGGTTAGTGTGATCGAGGGCCCCTCTGCTGGAGAGAGGAGAGGCTGGTCCAAGGCGAGGGTTTGTGGGCCAAAGATGAACCCTACTTAGTTCCAGTCTGACTTGTACCTTGAGACACCAGGAATTCATGACCTGGGGAAAAAGCCGTAAAGAAACAAGGCAATGGGAGGGACTGTGAGACCATATTTTGTTTTGGGGCTTGACAGCTTTTTATTGCCATATTGGTGAAATAAATGCACTTTTACTCCAGCCCCAAACTGAACCTAAGCACCACTGATAGCTTCCTAGCAGCATGAATGAGTGATAGTAACCCGTGACAAGTACGGGCTGGGGTTTGGGGGTTAATCACATCCCTGGGAGGGACTTGCGCTGCTAGCTGGCATGTAGCTTTGAGGGTTTTGTCTGATAGAAGGCTGTTCCAGTCCTGGGATGATCCTGGGTCTAGCGGCTGACCAGGACTCACAGGACAGCGGCAGCAGTTTGTGGAGTCTCCAGTTAGGTAGTGTCATGGTCACCCAGACTGGAGGAGATTAGACCTACAGAGGATCTGGGGGCCCACCCTCCAGTCCCCTTCTTCCCTGCCATTTACCTCTCTGTTCCTCCCACTCCCCCTCACCTGGAAGATATAAATTTTAGCTATCTCTGTTAGAGCCCAGACATGGAGCTGATCACTAGTTGGTTTATGTCTGAATTTGCATTATTGCAAGCACATTATCGAATAGTTTTATTGTATTTTTCTCAAGGATGAAAACAGTTATAAAGTTTGAAGTGCATTAGACATTCACACAGCAAAAGAAAAAACAGTGTCAGTATCATCTTCTAAAGCTTTTGAACCTGTCTCCCAAATCCCCTTCAAAATCTCTCCTGCAGTTGACTTTGACCCAATCTTGCTCTAATTAACCTCACTGCTCCTCAAGCACTGGGCTTTCAAGATAAATGAAAATCTATTCCTCGTCCTCATATACCCTTGACTGAGGACACGTCATGGCCATCAGCAGAGGTTGCCCTCCTGGAGCTTGTGGCTTTGGAACGTGCCCTCATGGAGCGGGGGCGGGGACATCTGCCCAATTGGAGGCATCCGCACTGCTGTGGCCGGGCAACAGATGTCCCTGTCAAGAGACCCCCTCCTGTCTCCATTTCATGCTCTGCTTGTAACCGGTAGTTACTACCCAATCAATGAATGACTTTTCTGTTTAGTCAGTTTGATTGTTTCTGTGGTCAAATGTGCCATCCATTTTGAAAGAACAATTATAAATGCTGATTAGTTTTCCCAGGTTAGCACTCCCCTTCCTCTAAATCTCTATAATGTATTTAAAGGATCTCTGGTTCTTTGGCCCCCAAGTACTTGCCTCAGCAGAGTTTCAATGGGAAAATGTCCTTAGAAGCTCAGCCTTGGTTTCCAGGAATAGAACTGCCATTGCATGGTTTTTAACAACTGCCCATTCTCTCATCATGGAACGGAAAGTAGCGCTCAGATTTCCCCCCATTCTTTTATCCAAAAGCTATTTATAATTTTGGAGGTTTTCAAAGAGTCTTTTTTTAATTGCAATTTGTCATGTAGAAATGAGAAGGAAAATGGCTTCTTTCTTTGTACCATCTTTCTGTCTTATTCACGTAGACTGAGAATGACAAAATGATTTCATCACACATCCCCTCTCTAAATAGTTAGAGAAGCTGTGGGATACTAAGTTGAGAAAGGATTTTTGTGGTCACACTCATGGGTCTTGAAAGTATGTTGTGGTTGATTAGTGATGTCTGCTATGGGCATGGAAGTGGAGGAGAGAGAAATATATGCCATGCATTTGCAATTCCTGACTCAGATATTGTGAAAAATAAAGTTCACACATAGGTGATAATACTAGCCTAACAGGCAAGTAGTGTTTACTATGTGCCAGATACTGTTCAATGTGCTTACATATATTAAC
Source organism: Equus asinus (assembly GCF_041296235.1). Taxonomy (NCBI): domain Eukaryota; kingdom Metazoa; phylum Chordata; class Mammalia; order Perissodactyla; family Equidae; genus Equus; species Equus asinus. The sequence goes on along the minus strand of NC_091792.1, from coordinate 62,376,044 downwards.
TCATTTAATTCTCAAAGCAACCCACAAGGGAGGTACAAATGAGGAAACTTCCAATAAGGAAACTCTTACAACTGAGGAAACCGAGGCATAAAGAGGTTAAGTGACTAAGCCAAGTTCATACTGGTAGGAAGTAGGAGAGCTGAGATTCAGAGTCAGGCAGTCTTGTTCCAGAGCCCATGTCCATAGTCGCTGATAGTCTGCTCTCCCTTCTTGGCTAACGCTGTGTCTTTGCTATCCAGCGACTGTGTAAGACTAGCCGCAGTTCAGAAGAAAATGCGAAATCAAGTTGACAGGCTCTGTTATCTTTGGGCCTTGGGCTCTAGAATAAAAGATAAGACAGGGTCCAAGGGAAGCTTAGAGTGAGGAAAGAGTTGCATGTGAACTTCCTTCTTCCTCTCCAGGTCAGGCAGCGTTTCTAGTCCTCCCACTTCTGCCAGCACCGCCACCTTCTCGGATGAGGGTAGGTGACTGGGAAGGGAAGAGTGGTGGCCATTCAAGAAGTGGGACCGAGGAGTTCCTTGGTCTCTAGGCTACCTGGCTGGGAAAACTATTTCTGAGCGGCCATCTTCAGTGATCATTTTTGTATAAGAGACATGTGTACATATAAAGAGAGATATTTTTAGTGTATTAAATAAGATAGCTTTCATAATGGCTAAAGAGAGACTTTTTAGTACTGTTCATGTCTTCCTTCGATAACCTAACAACTGTTTATTGAACACCTATGCTGTGTCCCACACTGTGCTTGGACTGTGGAAGTGGTGAGTCATCAGGGATACGAGCCCTGCCCTCCCTGAGCTTACAGTCTTCTTCTTCAAATAATGACTAAGAGGAAGGTGCAGCTCTGGAAGGTTCAGCGCTGCAGAAGAAGGTGGTTGGTCCCACAAGAGCAGGAAGGCTGTAGCAGAGGGAATGAGGGATGGGTGGCCAGACCACATGTGTCCTTGAGGGTGTTAGAGTTTTGACTTTAGCCCAAGAGCAGTGGGGAGCCATGGAAACTCGGGGAGGGAGGGGGGAGTTTGTGTCATATAATCCGTTTTTCTTTCTTTTCAAAAGGTAATTATGGCTACACTGGGCAGAATGAATTGGAGAAGGGATACAGAAGAGCTAGCAGTGCTAGTGCTTGTAGAAGTTCAGGCAAAGAGGCTTTAGTAATGGGAACTAGGATGCTTTTGGTGGTGAAGGGAAGAAGTGGGAGAAGTCTAAAGATGTCTGGAAGGCAAAATTAGCTAGATTTGGTGATAGATTAGATGTGAGTAGTGAGGGGGATAGAAAGGAAGGTTGCCTAGAAAGTAGGAGGATGGTGGTCCCTACACCCATAGGTGTGGATGCTGGAAGAGGGTCGGATTTGGAGCGGAAGGTCATCTTGTGTTGGAGGTGCTTTTGAGCTGTCCCAGAGGAGATGTCAAATAGGCTACATTTTTTATTGTAAATGTAAGGTGTTTCAGCTGGACTATAAATAAGCCTTGACGAACTGTCCTGGGAAACCAACTACTGTGGAAAAGAATTTAAAAATCTGTAATATTGTTGATTTTTAAAAATCCAAACATTTTGATCCAGAAAATATGAATCTAACAATGACAAAGGAAATTAATAGAGATAAATATCTTGCATAATCTCCCTAGTTATTTTCAGTTTTGCATGTTTCTCTGCCAGTCTTTTCCCATAAGCATTCATATTTTAATTAGCTGTCATTAGAATCTACATCCAATATGTAACAGGGTTGTTTTCACTTACCATTATCCCACATTTCTATGTATCTCTCATGCTGTATTTAAAATATGTTGCATAATATTCCATTCTTTTGATAAATCACGAATTGTAATTTTCTGAGCAGTTTCTCTACTTTTGGATATTTAGTTGATTTTAAGAGTTTTATTACCAGTAATACTTTAAAAAAGTGTATTTTTTTCTGAGGAAGAAAGGATAGAGGGATAATAAATTTTGTTATATGTATCACCTTTTTTTCTCTTGCATTTTTTTTTTAGGTTAAATTCTTGTGAGTAGGTTTAGCAAGTCAAAGAGTTTGAATGGGTTTACTACTCTTGATATGTGTACAGGCAAATGTTTTTAAAACCACTGGCAGGGGCTGTGGGGTGCTAACCAGAGAACAGAACTGTGACCTCCACATGAAGCCTCATCACCTTTCTTTGGATTCAGTAAACAATGGTCCTGACCATGTTAGTGAGTACTTGACAAGGTCCCATAAGCACCTGGGACCTTTCCTCTTGCATTTGCTAATTGTGACAGTTAGTGCCTACAGACTACTCTAAGGCTTGCTCTGTGGTTCACCCTGGGCTGGCTCCTTCCCTTCTCCCAGGTTTTCTGTTCTTAGGATTCTGCCACAATTACTTAAGAACCAGCGGAAGCCCCTGAACTGATGGTACCCTGAAGGGATTGTCTAATCTAGACTGAGCCTCATGAGCCTTCAGATTCTAAGGACTTACATTGGTGCTGTGGAGGCTGTCTAGGATTCCCATGGGTTTGGGTGGGGTTCTCGAGATCTTCCATGACGGGGTCCCTGCCTACCAATCTGTCATCGCCATTGCTTCTCAACATATCACCTCCACTCTGCCCAGACTAGACTCGGTTCTGGCCCAGGACGGTAGCTTGGTTACGTCTAGTCCTGACTCTCACGTGTTGCTTCCTCACCCTCTGCCTTCCCAAAGCCTTTCTCTCCTTTAAGATTCTATACTGGTTGCAATTCTGGCTCCTGGCTCTGACTTCCCAACTCGCTGTCCCTCTGCTACAAATTGTTACAGGACCTTTAGTCCCCATTCTAGTACTTAGCACATAATTGTAAGCCTTCTGGTAAAGTTTGCTTTGGACATTTTTACCTCTTGTAGGGGAAGACCCACGGCATAGTTTCCCCTAGACCCCTTGGAGCCTTGCTTTGGGGCTAAGTCTTTGCCAGAGCTCAGTGAATCTAATATGATGCATTAAGTCAAAATGGATATGCCCCATGATGCAGCGTCAACGTGTTTTAGCCATTCTTCTCATGTATTTCAACATAAATGCCCATATTCCAAAATTGCTGAGGGTATTATTCAGATGTATTCCTAGATGGTCCATAGTCCGATATTCTCTATCTGCTTGTAGTTTGGGAGTTATGAGAATAAGTTAATGCTGGAAAACCATAACCTGGCCACTTTTTATTTCTAAGTCCTTCGTATGCACTAGAGTGGGAAGGATGATCGGTGGAGGGGATCAGGGTGGTTGGAGAGTAGTAACAAGCACTGAAATATCGGTCTGGTCTTTAAGAAGGTGAGTGTCTTTGGCCCCTGGGAACTGCTTGAAGTGTAATGAAATGATGTGTTCTGCTAATCTGTTTCTTGAAAAATTGGTCCAGTGTTACCCTGCTGTCTTTATGGCTCACTTTACCGACTGGGTCAATATTCTGATCATCAGGAGTTTTCAGAGGAAGCCGCCCCGGTTCACCCTGGAACCCCGAGCTTCCCTTGTTTTTCAAGTGACAGCCTGGCCCAGTGGGGACCCTCTGACCACGAGTCAGGAACTTACAGGTGGGGCTGGCTCTGCTGCTCCCAGCAGTACGGTTCTGCGCAAGATCGGGCCTGGGCACACCCGTTTGTAAAATGACCTGTCTGAACTAGACCATCTCTAGGCTCTTTTGTAACTGAGATTAAAATTAAAACAAAATAATTGAAGCTCTCTTAAGAGGGTGAGCTTTGTGCCATTTCTAACTAAAAATGAGAAATAGGCTCTTTGACACATTTAATGACATGTGTTAGTATGCATGTAGAACTTTACACTTAACTTGCATTTCTTTCTTTCTCTTTTTTTTTCTAGCCAAACATCATGTCAGTGGCAACAGAACAGTTGAACCTTTCCCAGAGGGAACACAGATGGCTGTATTTGGTAAGATATCAACTCTGAAAGAAAACCCAAGTTGTGTGCAAAGACTAGTGCCAAATTTCTGAGTTTTAGCAAGTGTCCTTAGGGCTTCAAAATCTGGGCTCTTCTAGATATTTACAAGTCATTGCAGCCAAAAAAAACCCTATCGAGTTCTTAGTATTTCTGGGATCAGGAAATCTTATTCTATAGAATTTAGTGTGCTTTCTTTTCTCACTTTACAAACCAAATATTAAACTGTTATTATTGTTATTTCTTATGTCCACACTGTGAATTAACCTGGTAGTTTAGGGTTTGAGTTTTTCTTTCCTAGGAGGGATTTTATTAAAGGCTGGGATTCAAGTAGTTTGGAGTTGTTATTCTGCAAAAATCAATCTAATTGAAAATCTTTTTCTCTTCCATTATGAATTGAGCATATTCCTTAAGAGAAAACATCAATTAAAATGTTTTTTTTTTTGAGGAAGATTAGCCCTGAGCTAACATCTGCTGCCAATCCTCCTCTTTTTGCTGAGGAAGGCTGGCCCTGAGCTAACATCCGTGCCCATCTTCCTCCACTTTATATGTGGGACGCCTGCCACAGCATGGCTTGCCAAGCGGTGCCATGTCCGCACCCGGGATCTGAACCGGCAAACCCTGGGCCGCTGAAGTGGAACGTGCGAACTTAACCGCTGCGTCACCGGGCCAACCCCTCAATTAAAATATTTTTAATCCCTGAGTGTATACTTACAATATACAATTATGTGGCTGAGCAGAACTTCTCTGTTAAATTCCAAACCTTTTGGTGAAGAGATCCTTTTTAATTCATGGATGCCTCACCTCCATATCTAATGCCACCTAAACTTCCTTCAAAATGTCACTGCCTGTGGCCCTTTCTTTGCCTGCCTTCCTTCCTCTCCTCCTTCCTTTTTCTTCCTTACATCCCTTTCCTCTCCCCTCCTCTTCTCTCCAACAATGCATTGGGGCCCTTATCATCTCTCAGGGATTACCACCTCTGTCCTCTGGATTTTCAACTTTTTGTCTCTTCTAATTCTTTCTCCTTAGCTTTTAGATAGGTTCTATGATCTCTCCAATCCTAAACACCGGAAGTCCCCTGACCTAATATCCTCCTCTAGCTTCCATCCTATCCTGGTCTTGATGGTAGTCTCCTACAAGGGCTTTTGATGTAAAACTGCTTTAAGCATGGAAGTGTCTTTGAGCTGGAAATTAGCCTCCTGACAACACTGTCTCTAAATTAGCATATTCAGGATAGAATGTTTCCTTAATCCCAGAGACGGAACCAGAATTGGTCATCAATGATGATTAGCAGTTGGAGAGTTATGAAACAGGGACCTAATTCTAAGTGTTTGTAAATGTTGCTCTCTATGGGCTATCACCTTTTAAAACATACTGAGCAGTGATTAGAAATTATTAGGCTCAGAAGTTTAAATGGAAAATTTGATTTTTGTGTAGAAAAAAGCATAATGGCCACTGTAAAATGTGTGCTAAATATTTGACTTATATAACTTCCCTCTGAGGAATCATGTTCAAAGGATGCCATTTCACCCAACTTGTAGGCCTAGCACAGCGTCTGTTACCAGGAGATAGCACAAGGGGCATCAGTGTCAAAGGGGTTCTTTTGATGATTATTTTTTTTTTGTCTGTCAGATTTGTCAACCCACAGACATGTTAGACACTGGTTTCCACACCATACTGGGAAGTATAAAATGACACTGACCTATCCTAGCAGGTTCCCCTCTAGGGGAATATTGTCGTGATATTGGAGTAAAACTTCCTTCCTGAGGGACAGATTTTAAATACCAGACAGGCAGATGACATTGTTTGGCCACAGAATTGGAAATATCAGTGAATAAAGATCTGTGGTGAGGTTATTGTTATATTTTTTGGTCACAGTGTTGGTTTATAGTGGTTTTCCTGAGAATCCTACCCCAAGGCCTTCATTGTTTGAGTTTTGGACAGGCAACTTCGCCTCCCCAAGCCTTGGTTTGTTTCACCTGGAGCATGAGAAGGCTGACAGGGTGCTCTGAACCCATTGCCTTGACTTCTGTGTCTTACAAACTCAGCACTGAAGCCTCATCTGGCAGCAGGCAGCCCCTGGGAAGCCCACTGTGAAAGGCTAAGGTGTGTGGTTTTCGAAGAGATGAATCATGGGCATAATTTCTACAAGTGCAGAATTACGCAGATTGTGAAATAGAATATCTTTTGACATCTAAGAATTTCTACGTTGTTAGAACTGCAGTTTGGCTCTTCCAGATGCTTAAATAAGGCCCCTACTCTGGTTAAGTATATGCAAGCATTTTATGTTAATGTTTTTAAAACTATTCTCACGTTATATTACTTGTCCACCTGGCCTGCAGTGGAGTGAGGGAGTGGATGGTTTTTGGGGTGGGCTTCTCTCATTCTGGGTTGTTTATGCTACGCTGAAAAAGTCAAACTAAGTATAATGCTTGGCCCTTTGACATATACTGGGTGTTTAATCCTCCCAACACCTTGCAAGGCTGTTAGGATTGTGTAATCCCCTTCTCAGAGAGGTCGTATGACTTATCCCAAGTCACTCAGCCAGTGAGATGGTGGAGCTAGAATTTGAGCCCAAGTCTAACTGACCCTGAAGTCTAAGCTCTTTTTACGACCTCCCCTGACTGGTTGAAGAAGCCCTGGGCAAGTCTGGTAGATTTAGAAAAGCCTTTCAGCTGGATCCATGCACAAAAGCATGATTTCCAGCCAAGCCAATTTAGCAAATTGATTTGTGAATTTCTTTGCTTTCCCAGAGTGCTCTGAAGGACTCTTGAGACACAGCTTTTGCTGGGAAAATACTGTTTGGAGCAACGTCTCCTACTATTTATTGTTTTCCCCCTTTGATTTTAGTAGCATGTATTAACGTACGGCAGAATGTCTTATATCTACTGACTGCGAGTTCACCAAAGCAACAACGGCATTTTCTACTTGTCCAAGCTCATTCTTCAGCTTTGGATGTATTAATATTTTATGCCAAAATAGTATCACCATTTTCAATTTCATTATCTATTGGTTAGTCATTTGAATGTAATTTAGAGAATGCTGCCTAAATAGGAATTTATAAATTTAATCCACTTGAAAGTGGCCATTGAACTGCCATTAGGCATCTAGATTTGAGTGGATAATGTAAGGAAGCATAGAGTGAGGGACAAGGGCATGCTCGTTGTGAAAAATATATAAATCTGTTATTATATCAAGTGACCAGAGAATGTAGAGATGGTTCTTTGAAAACTATTTCTAGCATATAATATTCACAGATTATTTTAAAACTAAGACATTGATTTTTTTCAGATTTTCTTTTGTGGACCATTGGTTAGTTTTGTCCTTGTCTTGTTTTTCTGTGACCACAGCTCTGTAGCTCCTTTGTTGCTCTTTCTCTCCTCTGCACTTTAGGACAATGATAATGAAGGCCGTAGGCTCTGCTCTCCCAGTGGGCTTCTCCTCCTCTGCGTGTGATGCTCTCTTTCAAGTCAGTGGGAGCCCTTTTTTCACAAGCTGGAGAAGTGGAACTGAACATTTTGCAATTACTTAATGTCTTTGTTCCTGATGGCTGAGAGTGCCCTATGGCCATCGTCCCTTTAATCCTACAACAGCCCTGTGAAGTAGGCATTATTGTGCTCTTTTAGAGACAGAGAAACTGAGGCACCCAAAGATGAAAGAAATATGGTCTAGTAGAGGGAATGCTTTTTCAGGCATGAGGACATCCACATTACATTTGCCAACATGCTGTGCTCGACTTAGAAAGGTTCTCTCCAGCTCTCAATAACTTAATGAAAGTGACATCCCGTTGGCAGCGGGCCACTCCATCCACGCGGAGAGCACAGGCTCCAGCCTCTCTGTGGTGGTTGTTCTTAAGCACGGAGCAGCTATTCATTTGATTAAAAATGCACTATAGTCAAGAAGATTCAGCATTTCAAAATAAAATGGAAGCTTATTAATTGAGAAGAGTGCAGAGAAATCGGGGGTTGGGCTTCCATAATTTGTGAAGATTTTTAGTACAGTTTTTAAAAGTGACGTACAATTTCCTAAGACTTTAAAGTACAATACTTGATCCTAAAATTTATCATCCAAACTAGGATACTTTGGAGAGTGAAAAGCATGCTATTAAAAATTGTGTTGAAATAATGAGGTGTAAACCTGGAGGGTTTCAGGCAACTTGGATGTAATGTCTCCCTATAATGAGAGTATATATTATAAAATATTGTGCCAAGACTAATAAATACACATTAACTAAAGTTGAAATAGAAAAATAATGAACTTAGATTTATAAATGAAGTAAACAAATGAAAAAATTACAATGCAGTAGACTTACATTTTATATAATATACATCAACACCAGTAGTTATGCTAACTTCCAAGATTTTACTCAATAGATATTGTTATATTCTTTCTAAATGACTTGAAATTAAAAGTTAATTCATATTTATAAAACCCAGTTAATAGCACTTCAGTCAGCGATGGGGAATTGGTCTGATTATACCCTTGCAATTTTAATATTATACTCATCCTGTTCAATGATGGAGGGTGAACTCCCCATCGCGAGAGGTATTCAAATGATAGAGAGAGATCATTCTTAACCAATTGGAAAGTAGAGCTAAATAGCCTTTAAGATCCATTTTTCTCAATTAATGAGAATTTACTTTGTTTCAGAATGCTAAACCTTTTTGGAAAAATTACTTCTGACTCAAAATTCTTTGATCCTATCATTTAGAAACCCACATCCAGGCTGTTTGGTGAGAGGTAAGATTCTGCAGTGAAAAATCAGAATCTTCAGTTATTGACACCAGGCAACAACGGCAGAAGTCCCTCAGTGAAGTCTTGGCGTTGTGGTTTTTAGGCTGTCAATGGTCTGACAGCAATGCTCTGTGAACACAAACCCCTGCAAAGTGTGTTGTCTTTGTCAGGTTCTCTTAGGGCTCTTCAAACAAGAGGGGGCAAAAGACAATCCAAGACATCATGAAAATGTGCTGATGATCTTGTTACGCATCTCTGTTTATAGTCAAGGTGCCAAGAATTCGCTAGACTCTTTCTGGAAAAGCTGTATGGAAGGACTGATCCCAGAGCCGGGGCCAGTGGCTGCCAGAGGCCCATAGGTGCACTCCACTCTGGGGGACTCACCTTTGGCACCCCAAGGGAGAATGAGATCAGTGTCTGTAGGATGAACCAATCATAAGATGTTTTTTCCCCCAACTTGAATTGGAGGTGATTTTTGAAACAGCCACAGTTATTTTGTCTGCCAGCCAAGAAAACAGCATTGAAAGCAGCAGGCAATATGTCAGACTTCAAAGGAAAATATATTGGTGTCTCATTGGCTTGAATCCAACATTATGTTGGTAAATAATCAAATCCCGGTGTGGCATATTTCTCCCTGAACCTTGACTGAAAACTATTGAAGACGATTCTGTGAGCTGTGGAGTGGCAGTCACTCATTCTAGGAAAAAGGCCAGAAAGAATGACTTTGAAATGTGTTTGTAATTAACTAAACAATCGAAATTCACAAGACTGTTAGCACAGGAGGCTGCTAGCTGGTGCAAACTTCTTATGTGATGAGGCACTTGGGGAAGCAAAAATAGGCCTTCCTCCCGTGGTAATCTGAAGCACCTTTAAAGGAGAATGACGGGTCATTTGTAGACGTGTTCGAAGACACATTTTATTTTATATATCTTTTTCAGGTGTATGATGATCTCAATTTTTATTTTCTTCTTGAGTGTAGAGAGGTCAGTATGCAGCCACCTGGTCCTGGTCCTGGTCCAGAAGAGCACAGGTGTGACGTCAGAGAGGGTATCCTGGGGTGGGGAGGGTGAAGGGGCAGTATACTTACAGCATGGAAGCTAGAGTGTGGCTGAGGATTTCTATGCTTGGAGAATGGAACTGAACCCATTGTAGGAAGGAGTAAATCAAATAATGTTTGATAAGGTAACACTTCACTTGTTTAGAGACCACATATCCATCCACCTCAACAATTTGGAATGCATGTAAGAACCAGAAAGCAAGCCCTCCCCCACAACCAAGTTGTAGAGAAGTTCCTGAAGAATTCAGAATTCATGGAAGTCTTTGCAGTCAGGTAAAGCTTGGTGTGTGACTCTAGGCAAGTTTCTTACCTGCTCTAAACCCCACTCCTCATCTGTAAAATGAGGGGGAGAATACTGACCTAATAGGGTTGTTGCCAGAATGTCTTGAGGTAATGCATTGAGGCATTTAGGATATGCGGGTAACAGGAGTGTGCTGGCAGATCTCAGGCGCTGCTGCTCACAGGGCAAGCCACTGAGGTGCTACCTGGGGAGCCACCTGCTCTTCCTAGTCAGAGCTAGTTGTGATCAAGGCTCCAGACAAGTGACCCACACATCAGTCAGTTCCATTTGATCCATAATCTCTCCTGCATGATACCTGATGAGTCCTTAACTCAGGGATTTTGAAAAATAGCAGACAACATTAGTTGAGAACAAATCTAACATTGCTGGGTACTGGCCAGTCCTAGATAAACTTTCTTTTAGGCCCACCCTCGTCACTGATCTCAGTTAGACTGATTGCTTCCTTCTGAATCAGTACAGAGCTCTCAGAAAATGCCGTTATTTCTCTTCTGGCCTCAATGTAGAGTTGATCAGTTGTAGCTAGTTTTTTCAGTGTTGTTACTTCACTAGTATACAGTGACCATCCAACTGACAGACTTTTTTTTTTACGTTTTGAAAATTAGAGATTGATTTAATTTATTCTACAAATGTGGCAGAAATTCCTTAAATTTCTACAGAGAAAATATGCTCAGTAGGATGTACAGGAGAAATAGTCAATTATACTTCCACTACTTCTCTGTTAATGAACTTTTTTTTTTAATTTTTTTTTTTTTTTTTTTGAGGAAGATTAGCCCTTAGCTAACTACTGCCAGTCCTCCTCTTTTTGCCGAGGAAGCCTGGCTCTGAGCTAACATCCGTGCCCATCTTCCTCCAGTTTATACGTGGGACACCCACCACAGCATGGCTGCCAAGCAGTGTCATGTCCACACCCGGGATCCGAACCAGCGAACCCCGGGCCGCCGAGAAGAGGAACGTGCGAACTTAACCGCTGCGCCACCGGGCCGGCCCTGTTAATGAACTTTTTTTAAAAAGAGAAACATAGATATGGAAAACACCAAAAACTAAAAAAGTTAATTGTTATTCAATTTAACTCAACTAGCATTTTTAAGAAAAATACTAGCCCCATGTTGTAGATAATATAAACCAGAATATTCTCTCTCTCGCTCTCACTCTTCCCAACTGTTTATCTTGGGCCTTGTTATGAAAAGAAATAAAGGAAAATTAAAATATATACAAGACACGGCAAAATGGCATTTATTAGAGTTAGGTAAATATTAGACCAAAGAAAAATATGAGAAATGAAATATACAAAGAGTGCATGCCATAATACAATATAATTTATAAAAGTTGGCCACAAATTTGCTCTATATTTCCTAGCAACAACATGAAGACCAATTAGCTGTATGACTGGTTTCAGTTTTGAAAAACTGTAGTAAAATATACATACTATAAAATTTACCATTTTATTCATTTTTAAGTATTTACTGGCATTAAGTATGTTCACATTGTTGTGCAACCATCACCACCATCCATCTCCTAAACTTTTCATCTTTCCTAACTGAAATTCTTAGCTGTTATATAATAGCTCTCTATTCTCCCTCACCCTGCCCCTGGCAAACACCATTCTACTTTCTGTCTCTATGAGTTTGGCTACTCTAGGTACCTCATATGAGTAGAGTCATTCAATATTTATCCTTTTGTGACTGGCTTATTTCACTTAGCATAATATCCTCAACATTCATCCATGTTGTGGCATGTGCCGGAATTTCCTTCCTTTTTTAAGACTGAGTAATATTCTATTGAATGTATATATCACATTTTATTTGTCCATTCATCTATCAATGACATTCAGGTTGCTTTCACCTTTTGGGTATTGTGCTATTGAACATGAGTGTACAAATATCTCTTTGAGATCCTGCTTTCAGTTCTTTTGGTGAATATACCCAGAAGTGGAATTGCTGGATCGTATGTTAATTCTAGGTTTCATTTTTTGAGGAACTGTGATACCATTTTCCACAATGGCTGAACCATTTTACATTCCCATTGGCAAAGCACAAGGGTTCCAATTTCTCCACATCCTTGCCAACACTTGTCATTTTGTTTGTTAATAGCCATCCTAATGGGTGTGAAGTGGTGATTGCTTTCAGTTTTACTTAATGCTACTGAAAGTCTACATGCTTGGAGTAATCATAAAACTTCCTGATTCTAGAACCAGAAAGAGGACACTGTGTAAGGTAAGACAGTATACAGGACTGCTGATAACAACCTTAGAGTGAGCAGCATGAGGCGATTCATGAGCTGTTGGTCACACTACTCTTCTCTTTGGCCTCCTGGCATCACCAGGGGTGATTCGGTCCACCTGCTCCCCACAAGTGCCACAGTGTGTTTCTCTGGTGGGCTCTGGCTTAACCCAGAAGCTAGTTGTATTGTATCTAAAACAATAGATGGACTAGATATCTTTTAGGGAATTTTATATCAATATTATTTCTCTCAGTGGATTTTTAAAAATATTTATTTTTTGGTCCTTTATTGTGAAAAATTTCAAACATATATAAAAATAGAGAGACTAATATAATGAAGTCTCACTCATTCGACTTCAACAGTTACCAGTTAGGGCTGAATGTTTCACCTATATTCCACTTGCTCTCTCTTCCACACCAGGTTATTTCAAAGCAAATCTTAGATATCACATTATTTCATCCATGAATATTTTGGTATATATCTCTAAAAGAGCAGTTTTTTAGAAAACATTCCAAAATGCCGTTGTCATACCTAAAAAAAAAAATAGTTCCTTAATATCAAGCATCCCATGAGTCCATATTTCCACTGTTATCTCGCAAATGTTTTTTCAAACCGTTTGAACCAAGATCCAAATAGAGTCCACACATTGCAATTTGTTGATATTAATATTTAGTTTCCTTTAATCTATAAGTTCATCTCTCTCTTTTTTTCTTGCAATTTGTTTGTTTAAGAAATTAGGTCATTTAAACTGTACTATTTCCTTCAGTCTGGGTTGAATGATCGTGTTCATCAGGCCTCTGTGTTTTCTATAAATTGGGAGTTAGAGGCCTGATAAGAATCCATAGGTGGGGTGTGTAAGTCATTTGATAATTGGTTCTCTCTATTTTGGTGGTTAACAGCCATTAATGATCATTTCCTAGATCCATTATTTTATTAGACACTGCAGGATAGTCATATTTTAATTCTAGCATTTTCCTTTATTTATGAACTAGAATATTTCTATTAAAAAACTTCCCTTTTATCAACTCCTTGGCTACCTTGACATCTAGCTTGATTAGGAAAGCAACTTTATTTTTTCTGGTATTTACCATTTTGCTTCAAGTATCTGAGCATGGGCTAAACATATATTTATGAATCAGAAGTATATGTAATTATAATTGCATAAGTCAAAGGTGATTTAACAGTGGAAAGAGATCAGGATATAGAGTAGTAAGATCCTTAGGTTATCTCCTCCCAAAGATGCACCAAAACCACAACTACATATAGGACAATGATTGCTGAGCATGACCTGAAAACTAGCAGAGCACAATCAAGGATATAAAGAAAAAGCCACATTGAGATGGGTAGCAAGGGTGGAGATGCAGACTGCTCAGGACCCATACCCCCCCACATGGCGATTCACAAGCCAGAGGGATATCACAACCATGAAGGTCCTCCTGGATGAGTGAGGGGCCTAAGACCCACATCAGGCTTTCCAGCCTTGGGGACCTGCACCAGGAAGATGAGCCTCCATAATGTCTGGCTTTGGAAATCAATGGGGCTTACATCCAGGAGAACTGGTAGGCTATAGGAAACTGAGACTCTACTCCTAAAGGGTGTGCCCACTAACTCACTCATTCTGAATCCCAGCACAGAAGCAGCAGTTTGAAAAGTGCCTGTGTTATACATGAAGGAGATTCACTGATTACTTTTAGGGCATGTCCTGGAGGGGCAGGGATCTGTTGGAACTTTCCCTGGGGATGGAAGTGCTGGTAGGTGCCATTTTTTTTCATTCTCCTTCTACCTAGCTGGCCTGGCCCTGGCAGGTGCCATTTCTAACACTTTATATCTACCTTGCTAGCACCATTCATCCTGCCCTGGTGTTCTGCTGTGGACCCACACTGGCTGATGTCCCTCCAAAGCAACTCTAGCCTTGCTCCACCTGGCGGGTGGCCCCAGCCAGCACTGAAGCCCTTTCAAAGTGGCTCCTGCCCAGGGGCCCAGTCCCACATACCAGTGTGCCTGCAGCAATTGTGGCCCAGGCACAGCAGGAGGGTGCACACAGCCGACACAGGGGACATACCTGGAGGACCTGGCTCTAGTGGCCAGTTAGGATTGTGCTGCTAGGCCCCACAGGACACCACCTTCTACATAAGGCCACCCCTTCAAGATAGGAGATGTAGCTGATCTACATAATACATAGAAACAAGGATAAAGAGTTAGGCAAAATGGGGAGATGGGGGAATATGTGCCAAATGAAAGAAGACACAACCTCAGACAAAGAGCTAAACAAAACAAAAATAAGCAATCTACCAGATAAAGAGTTCAAAGTAATGGTTGTGAAGGTACTCACTGAACTTGGGAGAAGAATGGATGAACACAGTGAGAACTTTAAAAAAGAAATAGAAAATATAAGAAAGAACCAATCAGAGCTTGAGAATACAATAACTGAAATGAAAAATACACGAGGGAATCAACAGCAGATTAGATGATGCAGAAGAATGGATCAGCGATCTGAAAAACAGGGTAATGGAAATCACTTAATTGGAACATGAAGAAGAATTAAAAAAAAACAAGGGTAACTTAAGGACCTCTGGGACAATGTCAAGCATGCTAACATTTATGTTATAGGCATCTCAGAAGGAGAAGAGAGAGAGAAAGGGACAGAAATCTATTTGAAGAAATAGTTGCTGAAAACTTCCCCAGTTTGTTGAAGGAAACAGACATCCAAATCCAGGAAGCACAGAGAGTCCCAAATAAAGTGAACCCAAATAGACTCACATCAAGACACATTGTAATTAAAACATAAAAAGTAAAAGATAAAGAGAGAATCTTAAGAGCAGCAAGAGTAAAACAACTCTTTGTGCCCAGGGGAATCCCTATAAGACTCTCAGCTGAGTTTTCAGCAGAAACTTTACTGGCTAGAAGGGAGTGGCACAATATGTTCAAAGTGCTGAAAGAAAAACACAGCCAAAAATACTTTACCCAGCAAGGTTATCATTCAGAATTGAAGGAGAGATAAAGAGTTTTCCATATAAGCAAAAGCTGAAGGAGTTCATCACCACTAAACCAGCCTTACAAGAAATGTTAAAGGGACTTCTTTAAATGGAAAAGAAAAGCCCATAGTTAGAAATAAGAAAATTGTGAAACAAAAAATCTCATTGGTAATGGCAAACATATAGTAAAGGTAGTGGATCAACTATCTATAATAAAATATTGTGGGGAGAGTAAAAATGTAGTGCTTTTAGAGTGCACTCATGACCATCAGCTTAAAATAGACTCATATATATGTGTATACGAACCTCATGGTAACCACAAACCAAAAACCTGTAACAGCTACACAGAAAATAAAAAGAAAGGAATACAAACATAACACTAAAGAATGTCATCAAAGCACAAGGGAAGAGAGCAAGAAAAGAAGAAAATAACAGAGAAGAACTACAAAAACAACCAGAAAACAATTAACAAAATGGCAATAAGTACATACTTATCAATATTACTTTAAATGTAAATGGACTAAATGCTCCAATCAAAAGACATAGGGTGGCTGAATGGATAAAAGAAAAACAAGACTTGTATATATGTGCCTACAAGAGACTCATGTCAGATCTAAAGACACACAAAGACTGAAAGTGAAGGAATGGAAAAAGATATTCCATGTAAGTAGAAACAGAAAGAAAGCTGGAGTAGCAATACTTATATAGACAAAATAGACTTTAAAACAAAGACTGTAACAAGAGACAAAGAAGGGTGTTACATAATGATAAAGGGATCAATCCAACAAGAGGATGTAACACTTGTAAATATCTGTGCATCTGACATAAGAGCACCTAAATGCATAAAGCAATTATTAACAGACATAAAAGAAGAAATTTGTAGTAATACAATAATAGTAGGGAAATTTAATACTCCACTTACATGAATGAATAGATCATCCAGACAGAAAATCAACAAGGAAGCATTGCCCTTAAATGACACATTAGACCAGATGGACTTAATAGATATATACAGAACATTTCAACCCCAAACAGCAGAATACACATTATTTTCAAGTGCACATGGAACATTATCCAGGATAGATCACATGTTAGGCCACAAAATAAGTTTCAATAAATTTGAGAAGATTGAAATCATAACAATCATCTTTTCTGACCTCAATGGCGTGAGACTAGAAATTCATTTCAAGAAGAAAACTGGAAAAAACACAAACACGTGGAGGCTAAACAACATACTACTGAACAAACAATGAGTCAATGAAGAAATCAAAGGGGAAATAAAAAATATCGTGAGACAAATGAAAATGGAAACACAGCATTCCAAAATCTATGGGATACAGCAAAAGCAATTCTAAGAGGGACATTTACAGTGATACAGACCTACCTCAGGAAACAAGAAAAATATCAAATAAACAATCTAATCTTACACATAAAGGAAGTAGAAAAAGAAGAACAAACAAAGCCCCAAATTAGTAGAAGGAAGGAAATAATAAAGATCAGAGTGGAAATAAAAGAGATATAGACTAAAAAAAAAAAAAAAAACGGGAAAGATCAATGAAACTAAGAGGTGGTTCATTGAAAAGATAAATAAAATTGATAAACCTTTAGCTACACTATCAAGGGAAAAAGAGAGAGGGCCAAAATAAATAAAATCAGAAATGAAAGAGGAGATGATACAGCTGACACCACAGAAATACAAAAGATCATAAGAGATTACTTGGAACGATTATATGCCAACAAACTGGACAACTTAGAAGAAATGGATAAATTCCTGGAAACATACAAACTTCCAAGACTGAACTAGGAAGAAATAGAAAATCTGAACAGATCAATTACTAGTAATGAAATTGAATCAGTAATTAAAAAATCTCCCAAGAAACAAAAGTCCGAGACCAGATGGCTTCACAGGTGAATTCCTCCAAATGTCTAAAGACGACTTAATCTCCATCTTTCTTAAATTATTCCAAAAAACTGAAGATGAAGGAACACTTCCAAACTCATTCTATGAGGCCAGCATTACCCTGATACCAAAACCAGACAAAGACACTACAAAAAAAGAAAATTACAGGCCAATATCCCTGATCAACATAGATGCAAAAATCCTTAACAAAAAATTAGCTGAGTTCAACAATACGTTAAAAGGATCATACACCATGATCAAGTGGGATTTATCCCAGGGATGAAAAAGGATGGTTTGATATTTGCAAATCAATTAACATCATAAACTACATTAACAAAATGAAGGATAAAAATCATATAATCATCTGAATAGATGCAGAAAAAGTATTTGACAAAATCCAACATCTATTTATGATAAAAAGTCTCAACAAAGTGGGTCTAGAAGCAACATACACCAACATAATAAAGGCCGTATATGGCAAACCCACAGCCAACATCATACTCAATAGTGAAAAGCATTTCTTCTAAGATCAGAAACAAGACGAGGATACCCACTCTCGCCAGGTTTTATTCAACATAGTATTGGAAATCCTAGCTACAGTGATCAGATAAGAAAAAGAAATAAAAGGCATTCAAATTGGGAAAGAAGTAAAACTGTCACTATTTGCAGATGACATGATACCATATATAGAAAACACAAAGGCTCCCCCCAAAAATATTAGAACTAATAAATGAATTCAGTAAAATTGCAGGATACAAAATCAATATGTAGAAATATGTTTTGTTTGTATACACTAATAATGAACAATCAGAAATTAAGAAAACAACCCCATTTACAGCTGCATCAAAAAGAATAAAATACCTGTGAATCAATTTAACCAAGGAGGTGAAAGGCCTGTACTGAGAAAGATAGCCCATGTTCATGGATTGGAAGAATTAATATTGTTAAAATGTCCCTACTACCCAAAGTAATACAGATTCAATGCAATCCCTATCAAAATACTAATGGCATTTTTCATAGAACTAGAAAAAATAATCTTAAAATTTGTGTGGAACTACAAAAGATCCCAAATAGCCAAAGCAATCTTGAGAAAGAAGAACAAAGCTGGAGGTATCATGCTCCCTGATTTCAAACTATACTACAAAGCTATAGTAATCAAAACTGTATGGTACCGGCACAAAAACGGACACATAAATCAATGGAACAGAATAGAGAGCCCAGAAATAAACCCATGCTTATTTAGTCAATTAATCTACAACAAAGGAGGCAAGAATATACAATGGGGAAAAGACAGTGTCTTCAATAAATGATGTTGGGAAAATTGGACAGCCACATGCAAAAGAATGAAACCGGACCCCTCTCTTTTAACACCATACAAAAAAATAAACTTGAAATGGATTGAAGGCTGGAATGTAAGACCTGATACCATGAAACTCCTAGAAGAAAGCATAGTCAGTCAGCTCTTTGACATTGGTCTTAGCAATATTTTTCAGATCTGTCTCCTCAGGCAAAGACAACAAAAGCAAAAATAAACAAATAGGATTACATCAAACTGAAAAGCTATTGCACAGTGAAGGAAAATTTCATCAACAAAACAAAAAAGCAACTTGCTGAATGGGAGAAGATATTTACAAGTAATATAGCCAATAAAGGTTAATATTCTAAATATATAAAGAACTTATACTGCTTAATATCTAAACAAATTGGGTGAAAAAACCAAGACAATTTGATGGAAAATGGGCGAGGACCTGAATAGACATTGTTCCTAAAGAAGATATACAGATAGCCAACAGGCACGGGAAAAGGTGTTCAGCATCACTAATTACTAAGGAAATGCAAATCAAAACCACAATGAGATATCACCTCACGCACATCAGAATGGCTATAATTAAAAAGACAAGAAATAACAAGTGTTTGAGAGGATGTGGAAAAAAGAGAACCCTTGTACACTGCTGGGGGGAATGCAAATTGGTACAGTCACTTGGAAAGCTGTTCCCCCCCAAATTAAAAATAGAACTACCATATGATCCAGCTATTCTGCTTCTGGGTATTTAGCCAAAGAAAATGAAAACACTACTTCAAAAAATATATGCACCCCTATGTTCATTGCAGCATTATTTATAATAGCCAAGTATGGAAGCAACCTACATGTCCATCAATAGATGAATGGATAAAGAAGATGTGATATATATATACAATGGAATAGTACTCAGCCATAAAAAAGAATGAAACCTTGCCATTTGTGACAATATGAATAGATCTAGAGGGTATTATACTAAGAAAAATGTCAGACAGAGAAAGACAAATGCTGTATGATTTCGCTTATATGTGGAATCTAAAAAACCAAACAAATGAGCAAACAAAACAGAAACAGACTCAAAGATACAGAAAATAAAGTGGGTGGTTGCCCGAGGGGAGGGAAGTGGGGGATGGTGAAATAGGTGAAGTGAATAAGAGGTACAAACTTCTAGTTATAAAATAAATAAGTCATGGGAATGTAATGTACAGCAGAGGGAATATAGTCGGCAATATTGTGATAACTGGATGGTGACAGATGGTTACTCAACTTGGCTGTGGTGATCATTTCGTAATGTATATAAATGTCAAATCACTATGTTGTACACCTGACACTAATATAATATTGTATGTCAACTATACTTCAATTAAAAAAAGTGATTTAACAAGTGATGGAAACCTCTTTAATTTGACTGAATGACTATTTTCACTTGGGCATTTAACCAAATTATTGAAATTTGTAACCATTTGGTCAACGCTTGAAAATATAATCACAGTAGACAGATTGCCTCAGCAGATTTGGGTAAAACAAAGAAGCAGGCACACAGTCAAGTGGCAGAAGGTGATGTCTCTGGCAAAGCTGGATTTAAGAAGTAGCCACCTTCTTTGCTGTTCTCACCCCAGATCTTGTGACCAGGGGATGTGCTGCCATGTGGGTCCCAGTCCAGAACCTCAGCAGGCCAGGATGAAAAAGCCAGCTCCAGAAAGGGCCTGAGGGCTGAGGGCCCTCGTGCTTCTAGATGTGGAATGTTTTCAAAATATCGAGATGATGAAAATGGATAAGCAGCCGAGAAATGACAAAGGCTCCCCAGGAATGCTGCCCACTGTGAAGACCAACAGCTGGGCTGTTTCACCTGGAGCGCTTTTTCATGCTTTGGCTTAATATTGTGAACGCATCTGAGGGTAGCAGGAGACATATTTATCAGAGTGCAATTTGCATACTCTCTGGCTTCCAGTTTTCACTGACAGAGTAGTTAAAACTATCTGCAGATCTCACTGCCAAGCATTTTGGGATTCAAGAAGGGGAGCTATTTACTGACTCATTTTTTAAATGTCTTCTTATTTTTATTATTTATCTCATATTTTTTTTGTAAGTTATCTCAAATTCTTCTTTCAGAATGATGCCATGTATAAATACAGTAAATAAAAGTAAAATAATTTCTAGAAATGAAATTTATTAGGTCCAATAAAACATACTTTTTTTTAAAGGCAATCAAAATCAGACACTGCCTGTTCTATTCTTCCAGGCATAAATGGAAGTTATCGCTGAAACCCTAGGAAGTTGGGGTTCAGTTGGAGCAACATGTAGGATCCATGCTGAGAAACAGTCCTGTAGCTCAGGATAGCTTTGGCCAAAATAGTGTGAACAATGGTGAAAGACCCTGTGAACTTCTCCTAGATTCTTGCGTATAGAGTGCCAGCAAAACCCCAGGTGTCCATGACACAAAACACCTTCCATCTTCTTCTTCTGTCATCAGTGCCCCAGGACTTAGACTAAGGATTATAGTTGACTAAGACCAAGTTTCCTTGTTCAGCACAGTGACACTGGAACCAACAGTGGTTCTTGCCAGAGGGATGTCTTTCTGGTATATGTCCCACTGTATAGCCTTCCAAGTTTCAGCTGTGATTCCAAGACTCAGGATAATGTGGAAAGAATTAATGATAGTTCATGGTAGACCTTATTATGAACAAACTCAAAAAGATATTTAAAAAATGTGCTTACCATAAGATGAGTGAAAACATCCTCAGATGTGCCTGTCCAGAATCAAGCTTACTCAGGAATCAGTGCTTTCTTTTGTGGGAAAAGACATTTTTTTTTTTTAGCCACATCTCTGGTCTCCCCTAAAAACTCCTATGCAGTCATGTGAATCTCAAATGTCTTTCTGTGTGATGACCCTTTTCTAGTGTCTTAATTTCGATAATATATTGTGACTTATCAGGTCAAGATGGAAGTGTCTCCAGGTGGAGGCCTGCATCCTTCTTGATTCTAACACCCACCAATTCCTTTGGTACTTTGGAGAATCTCTTGTCACTCTTTTTTCCACCAGGCTTTCTTTTCTTTGGCCTATGACCTTGGTTCAGGTGGCAGTGACATTTGCACTGGGAAGATTGGAAGAGTTTGTATTCACCTGAAAGGGAGCATTAAATCAGGTAGGATCTGGGGAGGGTCTTGGGGAAAATTTCAGGAATATGATGACAGTTGGAGCTTAGAGTGAGAACTGCCTGAGCAGCGGGTGAGCTGCCAGGAATGCGTGGCCACTGCTCCCTAACATTCCTTTCTTTTGGCTGAATAACTGGTGATGGGCAAGTATGTCCTTTGGCCAGGCCTTACCTTGTCAGCTTTGCAGTAAAAATGTGCAAGAGGCTGACCACAGGAAGAAGAAGGTCCCGCAGGCATGGATTCAGCATCTGGCCTTGCTTTCCCACATGTGAAACATAAGAGTTGGATTTCCAAGCAAATAGTATGCACTTTGATCCCGGTGCCAATATGTGGTCTTCAGTGACTAACAGACAGCCAGGCAGGTACACCGGCTGAATGATGTATAGCTTTTCAATTGCTGTTAACCCATTGGTATCTGGACTGAAATTTTTGTCCCTATTTTTCCTTTCATGTAGGACATTTTTAATCTACCTTGCAATCAAGTGGTTGTAAAAACACGACCACCAACAACAAACAACATTCATATTTGGGTAGTAAGTTTCATATTATAAAGTATTTTCATATATATAATTTGATTTGTTCTTTATTTAACTCTGAGATGAGAAAATTGAGGCTCAGAGAGATTAAGTGACTTTGTCAAGGTCAGGCTACTAGTTAATGGTAGAACTAGGTCTAGCACTCAGATAATTTATTCACTTATTCATCAAATTAATTTATTGCAGCGGGAAACACCCAGGAAAAATTCCTCCCTTCAAAGAACTTACACTCTAGTAGAGTATGGCAGAAAATAAGATAAATATGTAAAGTATATGGTATGGGATGGGATAAGTGCTGTTGATTAAAATAAAGCAGGGGAGGAGAATAGGAAATGCCAGGTTGGGGTTGGGGTGGGAGGGTCGCAACTAAAAATAAGATAGTCAAGGAAGGTGTCAATGAAATGGTAATATCTAAGCGAAGACCTAAAAGAGGTGAGGGAGGTTGTCATACAGAGATCTGTGGAAAAAGCATTCTAGGCAAAAGGAATACACGTGCAAAGGCCCTGAGGCAGGAGTGTGCCTGGCCTGAAGCCTGTATGCTAGAGTGTAATAAGCAAGGGGTGGGTAGTGGGAGCTGAGGTCAGAGACTCAGGGGGTGTTAAATCATGAAGGGCCTTATAACTGTGGGGACTTTGACTTTTATCTTGCACGGTATGGGAAGCCTTTAGAGGGTTTTGGGCAGAGGAGGGACATCATATGACTTATTTTTTAAAAGAATTACTTTGGCTGCTATGTTGAAGGTAGAATGTTTAGGATGTGAGAAAAGAAGCGAGGGTACCATTTAGCAGGCTACTGCCTCCTAGTCCAGTACTTTGGCTTGAACGCACACTGCCTTTAACTAATAGGAACAATAATAATGCTTTATCTGTACCCTTGTGGATCTTTCTCAAATGCTGTATCTTCATAGTTTTAGAATATTTTCTATCCCTGTGTATTAAGAATTTAAATGGCTCTTAAATGATGCATTAGCTAAAAACAGATATGAATCCTTTGTAGGTAGTATTTCGGTATCATCATTGCTCTACTTACAGATCAGCATTCCTTGCATTTTTAGGTAGAATGGGTTAAATTAAACTGCTCAGAATCCTGTTGAATGTGTGCATTGGATTCCATTCAAAATGGGTTGTTCCACAAGACAATGAACAGTTTAGAAGCATTTCAGATTGTACTTCCTGCATACGCAACATGTGGAATGGACCACAGGTCAAAGGAATGTGGTGATGTGATTTAAAATTTGAAATCAATGCTTAAAATAAGAATAAAATTTATCAATGAAGTATATCAACATTTGCATAAATCTTTTAAACTTCTAGCTTCCAAAATTTTTGGGATGGAATGGCAGAAATTCATCGGCCAAATTTGAGTTTAAATCCTAACTCGGCTGAGTTCTGATCTTGCATAGGTTTCTGAACCTCTAGCTGATAATCATTTTATCTCTGGATAGAAGATTTAAAAAAAATCAGTTGTCTGAAGGGGCTGAAGAGCAACTGAATTTTGGTCTCTGGGCAGAACCTTGAGGGAACATGGTTCTTGAAATAAGGGAAACAAACTTGGTAAGCACCACATTTAACCAGCTTTTTCATTGAGGGCACTTCCCAGTTCACAGTTGCTTATAAAAAATGAGAGTGCAAATAAAAAGTGTCTTTCTTACTGGGCTGAAGAGACAGAGCTTGAATCTAGGAGCTGCTAGAGTAACTAGAAGTCAATGGGGAACCCTCTGGAAGGAAGGAGAATAGTAAAGGAGCCCCAAAATCTCTGTATCCATTCCCCTCAAATCTTGGCTGCCTCTATCTGTGCATACAGGGTGAGATGCCAAGGAAACCAGCTCTAGAAGCCTGAGATTTCAGCAGCTGCTTGGTTCTGAGAGACAGTTGGAGTTTAAGTCCTGCTAAGTTAGAGAGACTTGTAAAAAACGTTAGGCTTTTCTTTGAAACTCTAGAAGGTGTAAGCTCAGGATAAAGGGTTCCATCCCAGGGCTAAGGGGAAAAAGCAAAATAAACCCATTCTTGTAAAATCTAAAACTAAGCTTCCACAGCATCAAGATGGCCCACCAGTAATTTAATTTATTTTCAGGGCAGAATTTAACATTCTTTGGAGAAATATCACAAAATCTAACATGTATCATCCACTGTGTTTAGTATGCAATAAAAATTATCATATACGTGGAGAAACAGGAGAATATGATTAATAAACAAAAAAAGTCAATAGAAGTAGGTTCAGAGAGGAATCAGATGTTGGAATCAGCAGACAAGGACTTAAAAAGATATTATAAGTATGTTGAAAAATTTATAGGAAAAATGGACAGAATGGGTTAATAGGAAAATATTGACACAAAACGTAAACTATGAAAAAGAATGAAATGGAATTTCTAGGACTGAAAAATATAGCATCCGAAATAAGAAAAACAATTATTGGATAGACTTAACAGGAGATTGGACATTTACAAGAAGGGATCAGTGAACTAGAAGGTGAGTCAATAGAAATTATCCAAACTGAGGGACAGAGAAAAACTATTTTTTTTAAAAAATGAACAGAGCCTTGGTGATTATGAGATAATGTCAACTGGTCTAATATATTTGTAATTGGAGTGTCAGAAGGAGCCCAGAGAGAGATACTGGGGCAGAAATATGTTTGAGGAAATAACCATAAATTTGATGAAATACCATTGGGGGGTAGTCAAGATGAATGCCAAATCTGGAGGGTCAAAGACAAGGATAAAATCAGGACCAAGGAACAAAGAGTTTTGAGTAGGGATAAAGATTAAGTAAAAATAGATGACTAGAAAACAGAGAAGGTCCATCTTGCTTGAAGACCACCTCTTCTTTATCTTCCTCCTCTGGTTTCGTAGTGACTGTATTCAGATGGACTTAGACCTGGGTTCAAACACCAGCTCTACCTCTCACTAACAAATCACTACAGTCTGCATCCTGGGATCATCGTTTTTGAATGAAAATCGTGATCACTTTCTTACAAGGCAGGTCTCTATGGGAAAGACTATGTAAACTTTATAGGGTGGTGCTGGCAACATCATAGCTAGACCCTTGAAAGATACTAGTTTGCTTCTCCTACTAAACCTATTCCCATTGTGGTTCTCTGGCATAGCACTACCCACCCAGTTGGCCAGGTTAAGGAAATTATCTTAAAAGCCACAAGCACCATAGACATCATAGGATCCTGGTTGAATTTTAGAAACATCACTCAGACTTCAGTGTGAAGAATGGATTAGAAGGATGTAAGATAAGATTTGAAAAGGACAGATTGGAGGCTGTTGGAGGCTATTGCACGTGCCTTCTTTTTATACCCTTCCCAAGTAGCTGTATTATCTCTTTTTCTTTCACAAGAGACCCTGCTTTGCCCATTTAAACTACAGCCTTAATCATGGCCAGCAAAAATAAAATCTGGTTCCCCTTTCCTTAAAGGGAGGGATGTCCAGTCTTTAGAGGGTGAGATATGATGGTGGCCTGGACTAAGGTGGTGGCAATGGGCATGCGGCCCAGTGGACATATCTGAGAGTCTCTCCCAATCTATCATTGTCTTTCTATCGTCTTTCTAAGAGATTTGATTACATCCCTGACAGAGAGGCTTCTCAGAGTGCAGATATGATCATATCATTCCTTTGCTGGGGAATCTTTGTGTCCAACAAGATACCGCTACTCCTTAGTCTAGCATTTAAGGCCCTGTAGAACCTATTTCAAGTCTACTCAACCAACCGTTGTTTTTTTTAATATGACTTCTCATCCAACCTGTGTCAGGGCCTCATCCTACTTCTCTAATCACTTCACACACTTCCACACCTTCAGCTTGAAACCCTGCCATCTTGGAAGTCTCAGTGACTTTTCCCCAGTCTTTCCCCTCAGCTCTTCTTTGTGACTTTATTCCTTAGATAAGATTTATCACCTGCAAGTATGATTAGATATTAAGTTGATTATCTCCCTCTGCCTGCTTTTTGATGATAGGGGCTGTGTCTTACTGTCTTTGTGTCTAGTCTCAAATATAGTCCCTTAATATAAATATTTGTTAGATAAATGAATGAATAATATTCTGCACATCTGCAATGGAAATGGGAGGCAATTCTTTATATTCTGTTACTTAATTTATACAGAGTTGAGTAAGAAATAATTTTCAAAATTTAGGTTGAGGAAAAGAAGGCTTGATGAGAGGAGTAAGCAAATGTAGAGAGAGACTTTTGGAGGAGTCTCAAGGGTACTTCTGGAAACTTTTGAGGGACTTGACAGTCGATGGCCCAATGTGCTTTGTAGAGGATGGTTTTCCTCCTCTGTGGTGTCCATGTATCATCAGCCCAGTTTCCTGGATACTTGTTGGATGAATGACATTCAGGGGCCTCTGAGAGGAGGTAGACAGGATGAAGGTGCTAAGTGAAGAGAACTGACTTTTATTGACTGTCTGCTGGATGCCAGGTAATGCTGAAAGGAAGGTATTTCCAAGGCAGAAAAATGGTTGAGAGGTAGGGAAACAGTAGTATGTCCATGCCAGAAGAGAATGAAAAAGTGTTAAGTGATGGTGTGGCATGCCAGAGGAGAGATGCAAAATCTTCAATTCCTCAGAGTCATTGCACTAGTAGCCTAGGGAATAGTCTACAGAGCCATTAGAGTTCTCTAGTTGCATCTGGACCCTGTAGATCGTGTCATGAGGTTTGGGGTAAGCTTGTGACAGAGACTCACAGCTTCTAGTGTTTTTTTCTCCTCTATTCCTAGAACAGAAAGGTACCTGACCAGGTCACTAGGGGTCACTTTAATACTGCTAGGTCTAATGAAAACACAGTGTCTCAAACCAGTTGTCTTGTCTAAGCCTCAGTTTCATAACTGGTACCATGAAAACCTTGGTTTTCACTAACCATCCTCCCAGCTGTACCATTCCTTCTTGATGAAGTGGAATGATCCAGGCTGACCCTAGCCTCCCTCTAATGTTTTTCTGCTTCTCAAGAAAAATAAGAAGAGGGTCACATTGTGTTTGCAGGTTGTTTTGGAGAGCTTTCAGGAAGTTTTCTTCATCTGGGACCTCTTTTCCATGTCCGTATGTCCTACATTTTTTCTTAGGATTGAGCTGGAACTGAAAGCATTCTACTGTGTTAATTAACACCCACTGGCAAATGTCATGGTCGTTTGTTCATTCAAATCCCATAAATCTTCTACCCACTCTAGAAGGGAAAATAAAGTTGCAAGTACCTTAGAGAAGGCAGGGCCCACCAACAGATACATCTGTGAAATAGAAAAATGCTAAAGGATGCTTCTTAGGAAAACTGGATGCTATTTTTTTTTCTTAAGGCTTTCTTTTCTTTGCCCAGGCAAACTGTTGAACATATTTGTCAGGCCCTGATAAATCCCATAGCTCACTCTTACCCTGCCTGGTCTCTGGCCTCAGGCTCATGTCCTTGGGAGGAGTGTGGTTCTCCTGAATTGAGGTGCTACTGTGTGTTTAATCATTTGTTATTCTCTAGTCCAGCCAGCAACCACTTTCTTCCCCCCAGGTGAGAGAACCGTGCTGCTTCCCGTGAGCTAGTCCTGCAATCCCTGGGCTTTCACAGTGCTGGCATGTCCAATGGTCATCCCTTCGGGGGGAATCCACTGCCTCATAGCCCATACCTGGGGAGCACTGGTGGCTCCACTGTCCGTTAAGGGATACAGACACACTGGTGCACATTCTGAGGAGAGCAGATAGTGAGTGGATTCAAAAATATGTCTAATGAGGAGCAGGTGAAGGAACTTGTTGTATTCAGCTTAGATGAGAGGAGGTCCATGGAGTTACCAGAGCTGTCTTCAGATGATCAAAGAGTTGACAGGTTGTCATGAGAAAGAGGAGCTACATTTGTTCTTTATGACCTCAGAGGAGAGGATCAGAGCAAAGGAGGAAACACTTCAGGGTTTAGGCTGAATGTAGGCAAGAGCTTTCTGACTGTCATTAGATCTGCAGAGGAGGACTGGATTGCTTCAAGAGGTTGAGGGCAGGGGGCCGGCCCCGTGCCCAAGTGGTTAAGTTTGTGCTTCGCTTCGGGCGGCCTGGGGTTTCACCAGGTTGGATCCTGGGCATGAACCTGGCACTGCTCATCAGGCCGTGCTGAGGTGGCGTCCCACATAGCAGAGCCAGAAGGACCTACAACTAGAATATACAACTATGTCCTGGGGGGCTTGGAGGAGAAGAAGGAAAAAAAAAGATTGGCAACAGATGTCAGGGCCAATCTTTAAAAAAAAAAGTTGAGGGCAACTTGAGGTTTGATTGGACAACTGTTTGCTGTGATGCTGAGGGATTTTTTAATCTTAGCTGGGCATTTAAGCTAGATGAGCGGTAAGGTCCCTCCCAACATTGAAGTGCTGATTCTTGGACCCTCTTGGTGAATGAAGACCTGTGCTCTTCAGAGTCTCTTCCCAGGGTAAAGGCTGAGATCCACCATGTGTGTGAAGAACCTGGAAGCACATTAACCACAGTACATGTGTCTCTATGTGCATATTTTAAATTCGTGAAGAGACTGCAAAGAATAATGAGTTTTAATCCAGCATTAGGAATTGATGTGGACAGAAGGTAATTAATTGTCATCAAATACTGAAAGTATCACTCAGACTCTAATTGCTGCATGGTTTCTTTTTTAGCAGAAGGCGTTTTAAAATTGTGTAGTTTTCAAGTAAGAGCCTTGATAAGGAAAGTATCTTGTTGAACTATTTAACATAATGTAGGTCTACTAAAAAGTACAGCTAGCATAGAAAGTATCCTGAGACCTCGTTTACATTCTGCCACCTGTATGCATCTTCTTTGGGAGAAAGTCATAGCATTTTAGAGCTGAAAACTATCTACAATCCCCCTCTCCTGCCACTTCTCCGCTGGACAGCTGAGCAGCAGTGATTTGCCCCAGGTCATACGCAGCCAGGGCCTGGCAATGTGCATCTGTGACCAAGGCCTGGCCACCTCTTGTCTCAGGTCTAGGGAGTTGCCTCCTAGAATTTAGCCCAGGACGTTCCCCGTCTCTGCCCATGATCCCCGTTCGGATAAACGGCTCACACCTGTCAGACTGTGGCTGGAACTGGAGTTTCAGTTTGTTGCCCTGGTCTGAACTTTCATCTGGGCTAGATGTGGCATTGCCAGGGTGACACCACCTGCACGTCTTCCTTGTGCCTTTGAAGAGGATAGGGAGCCATGGAAAGGAGAGCCTAGGAAATGTGCTGGAAGAGTACACTGTGTCTCTGCTGTTGACTCTCTACATACTTTATTTACATCCAGTAAAATCCCATTACAGTAAGTGTAATTCCAGTAAAACGTTCCATAAAATCATGCTGTCTTCATGAGATCCACGTGAACTGCCTTTTATCTAGCAGGTGCCGCTGGATTCTCTTTAATGAATACCGTGATACGACAGGGTCATCCTTCAAACCCTGTATCTGCAATAGGGAGGCTCTTAATTCAGCTTGCTCACAGGTCTCCTCAGCTGTCCACAAAGACCAGCTGCTGAACTTGTTTCTAGGGAGGCAACATGGTGGGGTGGAGAGAACATCAGCTTTGAATTTCAGGTGTACCCAGGTCAGGATCCTGGGTCCACTTTGGTTCTGTGTCTTTGGGCAAGTGACGTAACCTCTCTGAATCTCCATTTTCTCATCCTTAAAGTGGGACTCATACTGTCTTCCTTGGAGGGCTATCGGGAGATTCCATGTGTACAAAGACACTGGCACATTGTGGGGGTCACAGCAGGCATTTGATAAACGTAAACTTCTTTATTCTTTTCCTTTTCCTTCCTTTTCTTCATTTTTCTTCTTATCACATAGGGAAAAGGATACCAGGTTGTGTACTGTTTGTAGGAAAAATTTTGCTTACTGATCACAGTCATAAAGTCACAGTTAAAGTTGAGGAGAAGGAGAACAGAGGAAAATAGATTTCAACTCCCCTTATTATTCTCTCCAGGGAACCATCAGATCAATCAGTGATCAAACTGGATATTACAAATTAATTAGGTCCACTCATTTTTCAGATGACAAATTGAGGCTTAAAACATCCCAGCGATTGACCAAGAGGCACACAACTCACCGTGCCTCTGGTTGAGATGAGCATTCTCTGTTGGTTTGGGGTGGCAAAGAGCTGACTGGTGTCATTTGGCAGGAAAGAGGCAGCGAGAAGACAGAGATGTGAAGAGACATTAAGCTTTTAAAAAAGTGATGGGTTCTGAAGTAGCTGTTAGAGAAGGCACATCTGAGTTGTGTGGTAACCAGAGAGTTATATGCTCAGGAAATGGAGAAACTGGCTCAGAGAAATTCTCAGAATTCTGGAGGAATCCAGAGAGGCTGCTTAGGAGACCACAGTGAGGTCTGTTTCATTTGAGGACTGAGGGGATGGCTCTGTGGTTCTACCACAGGACGACGTGACATCCATCCCAGAGACCAAGAGAGACAGGAGGAGCAGCTCTGACCTTGGGTGGATGGAGAGAGGGAGTTTTGAGTGTATACATGTGTGTGTTGGGAGGGGAATGTGGAGCTAGCAGGGAAAATGAGAGCAGAGAATTGAAACGAACACTTATTGAGTACCTACTGTATGTGTGACACTTTTATATGTTACTCATGAAATCCTGTCAATGACTCTGTGGTTAGTATTATTTCTGTTCCTAGCTTGTAGATGAGGAAACTAAGGCTTAGAGAGTGTAGGGAACTTCCTTGAGGCCACACAGGTAGTAAGCGTTCGAGCATATAGGACTGGTTGAAATAGACCACATTCAGTGCTTCTGAATCCATGTCTACAACAACCCAGCAACTTAGTAGAGGAAAGAGAGAAGTGAAATGAGAACTTTTTGCCTTTCTATGTTCAGCACTACATTTTTTCTCCATATGATCATTGAGTTTCCACTTCAGAAGCTTCGAAGGAAGATCTGGGCTCTCCGTAAACTGGCACTAGGAATACCTTCATTAAAAAGTCCATCATAATTATAAAAGATGGTCCATTAAATTTGCAAAGAATTCCAGTTCAGTTCAACAGATTTTTCCTCCTGAGGAGCCTAATACGTGCAAGGTGCCATGCTGGGTGATAGAGAGAAAAGCTGTCCAGAGAGGTGAGCCCTGTTCTGAGTTCATGGTGTAGAGAGGAAGTTACAACACAGAAGCCAGTAGTCATTCCGTAGGGTAGACCATATAAGCACCTGAGTTAAGAGGGCTTGGACAGGCTTTGGGGTTCCAAGAAGGGAAACTTTGTATGAGTGGCATTCTAGAAAGACTTGAGGGAGATGGTGATATATGAAATTATTCTGGGTGGATGGGCAGGATTTCCAACGGTGGGGGTGGAAGATTCAGGGCATGAGCAGATAACATGGCGGTCAGGGAGGTGGGTAATGGATCAGAGTGTCCCAGTTTGGCTGAGGGTAGGGTATGGGTATTAGAACTTTATCAATTACCTTAATTTTGTTGGTTATAAAAATGGCACTTGTGCATTAGAGAAAATTTGGAAAATATATAAAAACACAAAAGAGAACAACCAGTGGCAAGTATTATTCCAACATTTTCTTGTATTTCCTTCCAGACTATCAATCAGTTTTTATAAACATTATTTAAAAAACTTCTTTTTGATTATGGCACTTGGAATACATACTTCTTGAAGAAATTTGAAAAATGCTGAAGAGTATGAAGAAGAAAATAGAAATCATCTGTAATCTTACTAAGAGATAATAACCACTATTAACATTTTGGTTATTCCCCTTGAGTCTGTTTTTCAGTGTATATGCATTAAACCAAATATGAACACATTTTTCCTACAGCTTCATATCTTGCTTTTTTCCCTTCGACACTATATTTTGAATATTTTTCCATGCAATTAAATCTTAGAGAAATGGATACTCTACCCCAAATTATGGGTGGACCATCCTTTATTAAACACTTTTTCTAATGTTGAATATTTAGGTTGTTTCAAATTTACTATTATTATAAATAATGCTGTTAAAAACATTTCTGAAAAATCAGTATTTGTCTCAAAAAATATTTCCTTAGAGCTTCTCCTTAGGAGTAGAATCATAGGATCAAAAGGTGTTATTACTTTTAAGATTCTTGCATATTACCTATGTGTGGTATTAAAGAACACAAACGACAGTTTGAAAGTGTATGTGATGAAGATCAACCTGAAAGCAGTGTGAAAGATGAGTGGCAGTGAGGGAGCAAGCTGAGGTGGGAAGACAGTTAAAGAGGCGGAAACTAACTGGTGAGTTACTGACCTAGGGTGGTGGTGACGGGAAGGAGCAAGAATGCGAGGGACTGGACACCGGGAAACTGTTTAGGCTGAGACAAGTAAAAGGGAAGAGACAATGGTGACTCCCAGCTTTCCTATTAAAGGTCTAGGAACATGCTGATGCAATTAAAACAAATAGAGACATCAGAAGAAGATACTGGCTTGGTTGGCCCATTAGGTATTAGATACATTGAATTCAAGGTGTCAGGGAGCCTTCCAGGCAGAGGTAACCAGCAGGGAGTTGGAAGTGGGTGTCTTTCTAAAGCTTTCTTGGGTGGATAGTCAGGTGTTAGGCCTAGAGATTAAGAGCCATTTTCAAATAGATGTTATGTGATTTGAACTATATAAAACAAAAGTCTACTTTAAAAGTGTAAAAAGAAAAGTATAAATGTACCTAACAGCAAGGTAAAACAGACGAAGTGATTTTGTGACCTGGAGCTGTCAGAAACTGCAGTGGAGTTGGGAGAGAGCTCTGCAGTCTCAGAAGTGGGATGGCCTTCTCACTCTTGCTGTCCTGCCTACCGCTCTGGATCCTGGTCATGGAGGTGGCCCTGGAAATGTCTGCGAGCATGGCTGTATTCCGCGTGAAGTCTAAGAGTGGGGGAAAGAGCTGGAGGAGAGGGAGCCTTTGGATAAAATGTTGAAGGAACATGTGGTGACTGCACATGGTCTATTGAAAGCCGGCCTCCCTGTTTGTTTCCCCTCTGACAGGACAGACCGCTCTTCCTACCCCATCTGTTGTCTGAGGGTTTGTTATTCAGTGACACTCCTAGCAGGCAGCGTTGGAGAATGGGATGTGCTACTTAACAGGAAATGGGGTGTGCTAGTGAGCAGAGCATGGAATGTAGTAGGGAGCAGGACTTGCCCTAGGCACTTTGTGCGGGTCACTGAGGCAGATAAATAAGATGGCCTTTCAAGAGTGCCAGAGTTGTCGTGGTCAGCCCTTCACTTATTTTTAGAAAAATAGCATTTCATCAACCACAGATCATCTCTAATCAGGTCAAAAATTGCAGTATGAAAAAATGCTTTATGAAATTTTGAAGTTTCTTTAAAGTTCTTTCTGAAGATTTCAGCTGAGTATCATAAATCTTAAGAGAAAATAAAGTAGATCCCACAAATTAAAAAAAACTCCCATAGCCACGGACAATATTCATGAGAAATGACAGATAAAAAGTTTGACTAGAAATGCAGGAATCTAAAAGTAATTCTAAATTTGAAAAAATCCAGCAGGACTTTTGGAAAATTCCTATCAAGTAACAATTTTTAATGATCATGCTAAAACGTAAATCTGATGCAGTGACACAGTTGTAATTCTGATGTGTTCTTTAAGTCTCTTACATGCTTAAATTACCATGTAAGTTTGAATCTTTTTTTCCTTCAATTCAAAGCTTTATTTCTGCTGAATGTAGCTGTCTTTCTGAAGTTCTGGCGTTGCGGTGGGGGGGACACATAAATTCACTGAATCTGTGACTTCCAAAGGCCAGTCTGCAGACCGCTGACATCAGTATTACCTTGGGATAAGATATTCTTTAAAGAGCCATTTAGTTATATTTTGTAAAAGACACCTCTTAGGCTCCAGGACTCCAGGATTCACCTGTCTCTTATACTAGGTCACAAAATAAGTCTCAACAAATTTCAAAAAAAACATCATAAAGACTGTATCCTCTAAGCATAATGCAATAGAATTGCATCAAAATGGAAAGACAGTGTAAAAAGCAGGCCATATGGTTGAAAACTAAAATATATACCCTTAAATAATTCATAGGTGAAAAAGGAAATAACATGGAAATTATAAACTATTTAGAAAAGAATGACAAGGAGAGTACTACATATCTCAAGACATGGGAGGTATCTAAAGTAAAACTTAGAGGTAAATGTGTAGCCTTAAATACATTTATCAGAAAACAGGAACATTTGAAAATAAGCTAAGTACAGATCTTCCTCTACTTACAGTAGGATTAAGTCTCGATAAGCCCATCGTCAACTGAAAATGTCATTAAGTTGAAAATGCACTTAATGCGCCTAACCTGTAGAACATCCCAGCTTAGCCCAGCCCACCTTAAATGTGCTCAGAACACGTACATTAGTCTACAGTTGGGCTAAATCATCTAACACAAAGCCTATTTTGTAATAAGTTGTTGAATATCTCGCGTAATTCATTGAATACTGTAGTGAAAGTGAAAAACAGAATGGATGTCTGGGTACAGAATGGTTGTAAGTGTATCGGTTGTTTACCCTCATGAACACGTGGCTGATTGGGAGCTGAGGCTGGCTGCCTCTGCCTGGCACCACAAGAGAGTATTGTACTGCATATTGTTACCCCAGAAAAGATGAAAATTCTAAATTTGAAGTGTGGGGGGCCAGCCCAGTGGTGTAGTGGTTAAGTTCACACGTTCTGTTTTCGTGGCCCGTGGCTCACTGGTTTGGATCCCAGGTGTGTGTCTATGCACCACTTGTCAAGCCATGCTGTGGTAGGCATCCCACATATAAAGTAGAGGAAGATGGGCACAGATGTTAGCTCAGGGCCAATCTTCCTCAGCAAAAAGAGGAGGATTGGTGGCAGATGTTAGCTCAGGGCTAATCTTCCTCAAAAAAAAAAAAATTGAAGTGCAATTTCTACTGAAGGTGTATTGTTTTCATGCCGTTGTAAAGTTGAAAAATCTTAAGTGGAATCATTGTTAAGTCTGGGACCGTCTGTATTCATGTCAAGAAGCTAGGAAAGGAACAGGCTAAGGGTAAACTGCATAACAGGATAATAGTAAAGAAGGAGCAGAAATAGAAAACAAAAAAGAAGATCAATGAAAGCCAGGGTTTGTTCTGTCATGAAAACCTCTAAAAATGGAAATAGAATAGGAGAACGAACAAACAAATAACAGTAAAACAATTAAAGTCGCCCCATATCATTCCCTTCTCCTCTCCAAAGACACAAGGTCCAGGTGGCTCAGAGAGTTTTATTGTAACTTCAAGGAACAAATAATCCTTTTCTAATGCGACATTACATAGGAGAGGGGAAAAAAAGCAAAATTAACCAATCCCTTATGAGGCCAATATAACCTTGATACTAATTCTGGACAAAAAAGTACAAGGAAATAAAATTATGACAAATCTTCCTTATGAATATAAATGAAAAAATGTAAAATAAAATATTAGCCAAAAGTAATTCCTCAATATTAAAATGCATTCTGAGTAGGTAAATTTTATTGAAGGATGGTTCAGAAAAATCTATAAATGTAATATACTACTTTAAGAGATTAAAGAAGGAAAATCATGATCATATCAAAAGAATGCAAGTTTTGTTAAAACTTAAAACTCATGCATGATTAACAGCTTATTACAAACTAGGAATGGAAGGAAACTTTCCTACCCTGAAAAAGGGTATCTACCCAAAACCTACAGCAAATCTCTTACGTACTGGAGTATTCCCACTGATGTGAGGCTGAGACGAGGACTCCCACCATCACCCTTTTTTTCAGCATTGTGCAGGAGATTCTAGCCAATGCAATAAAATGAGATAAAGGAAGGAGAATACTAATTTGATGGGACTATATAAAACTGTCATTTGTACAAAATGATTCTCTGTATAGGAAATCAAAGAGAACATGGAGACAAACCATTAGAACTAATAAGACAGTTCACTAAGTTCTCTGAATATGTGCAAAGCATACTAAAATCAATGGTATTTTTATATCCCATCCCAGCTTTAAGCAATAAAAAAAATCCTGTTTCTAGCAGCAACACAAATCATAGGATACATAAAACTATATGTAATAAAAATGTGTAAGCCCTTTAGGAGAAGATGATAACACGCTATTGAAGGACATCCAAGAAGACCTAACTAAATGTTCGTTGATGGAAAGACTCAATATTATTAATATGACAAAGTATTTTCAAATTAATCTTTAAGTTCAGTGTGATTCTAATCAAAATCTTAACAGGGAATTTTATGGAATTTGACAAGCTAATACTAAACTAAATTTGGAATAGTAATGGACCAAGAATAGCAAAGAATACTTTGAAGAAGTAGAAGATGACTTGCTCTGCTAGATACATAGTGCTCATTCAACTAAAATGCTTACAATCCCTGATCTTTCCCTACAAACTTGCTCCACCCACACTGTTCTCCACTCAAGCCAATAATCTTAGAATCATCCTTGACTCTCTTTTTCTCTCAAACCCCGATTCCAATCTGTCAGGGAATCCGTTTGGCTCTATTTTCAAAATATATCCAAAATCTGATCATGACTCGTGACCTCCTCTGCTACCGGCTGGTCTAAACCACCGTTGTCTCTCACTGGGATTACAGCAATAGTTTCCTAACCGCTCCCTGCTTCTGCGCTTGGTCCACTCCAGGCTATTCTAGCAGAAGACAGGCAGAGTGATCCTTGTAAAACATATGTTATGTCATCCCCTTTCCTGCTCAAAACTCAACACTCAACAGTGGTTATCCGTTTCACCGAGAATAAAATCCAGAGCCCTTACGGTAGCCCACAAGTCCCTGCGGGATCTGGCTTACCTGATCTGTGTCCCACCACTTCCCCTTGCTCACTCCGCTCAAGCAACACTGGCTGCTTTCCTGCCCCTTAAACATAGTAGGCGTGTTCTTGATGCCTTTGTAGTGACTGTTTCCTCTGCCTGTCACACCCTGTACCCCAGATATCTGGATGGGTGACTGGCTCACTGCCTTCAAGTCTTTGTTTGAACCCTCCATCTCTTTGGGGCCTACCCCAAACATCTTATTTAACATTGTACTCACCCCAGCACTTCTGATCCCTCTGACCCTGCTCTACTTTCTTTTCTTTTTTTCAAATAGCTCTTTACATCTTCCAACTTGCTGCACTATCTACTTATTTATTATTTTTAGTGTTTATTATCTGTCTTCTGCCACCAGAATGTGAGCACTGTTAGACGGTGGTATCTTTGTTCACTCTTGCGTCCCACGTGCCTGAAGTACTTCTTGGCACATACTGGGCAATGAATAAATATTTTCTGAATAAATGAATGAAGAACAGTATGTTATTGGTACAGAAACAGTCACATGAATGGAATATAATATAGAGCCCAGAAACAAGACCACTCATAATGATAGATGATAGAGATGTCATTAGAGATAAGTGGGGAAAGGATGAATTATTGAATAAATAATAATTTATTTTGGATACTTGATTATCTATATACAAAAAAAAATTGAATCCCAACTCATACCCTACCCAAAAATTATTTCCAAATGTATTAGCAACCTGAAATGAAGATCAAAACTTTAAAACTTCTGAAAATATAGGATATTATCTTTATAACTTTGGTATATGGAAGGAGTTCTTATACATGATACACAAAAAGCATAAATTATAAAGGAAAAAGAGAAATTTAAGAACAATTAAAATTTAAAACATCTTATGACAATAGGCATTACTGGTAATTATCCAAGTATGTTAAAATCACAATGAGATACAAATTTTAAACCCATCTGATTGGCAAATATTATATAACTTCTAACACCAAATGTTTGCCAGGCTGTGGCCCAACAGAACTCTCCTACACTGCTTGTGAGTCAGTTCTGCCTGGCAAGCTCTTTTTGCCTGCTTGTCCCTGGACACAAGGAACCCAGAGTGCCTAGGTAACAGCTGCAGCATATAATTTAATGGACTGTTGCTGTGTCCCCTGGTGAAAGTGTACCTTTTGGGGGACCAGGACCTCTAACTCTGAAGAGCCAAGATTTGTGGGGATAGGAAGTACAAAGTCCCACAGTGGGTCATCGGGATTGACGGTAAGTGGAGTCAATCCTGTCACCACTCCTCGTTTTCCTAACACATACATTCTTTTTTTGGACATGGTGCTCTAGTATCTTTGGGGTCTTTGATTCAGTGTGTTCTGAAAGACAGTGCCCCACCTTCACGGAGTATTTTCTCTGAACTGCTGCTGCAGCTGTGCCTCTGGCTGTTTCAGTGCTTTATGAGGATGGTGTGGTATACAATAAGATAGCTGGAAACTGTAGTCATGGATCCATTGCTACACCTTCTGTGCTGTAAACTGGGCCCCCTGGTCTGGTGTGATGTCATATGGGACAGAGGCTGGCTGAGATTCTGAAGGCAAGAAAGTGAAACCTATACTTGGAATATGTGTCTGTTACTGTGAGAATGAACCACTGGCCCTTTCAGCATAGAAGGAGTCCAGTGTTTCCCCCTTGCCACCTAGTGGTTGGTTGGTCCCCTTGAGAAATGGTGCTATCTAAGGCACTTGGAGACGATCTCTCTTGCTGGCAGATTGGACATTTGGTGGTGGCAATAATGGATAAGACTGGTAAGTGGGAGTCTACTGTTGTGTCCATGTGTGGCCTCAATCTCTGTTACCATGGCCACTTTGTTCCTGTGCCCATCAGGCAGGTACCGGGGTGGTCAATGAACCAGGCTGGCTGTTGTCCACCGGTCAGGTCATTTTGTCAGCTTTGTTGTTTAGTGCCTCTTTCATGGTGGATGCCCTCTGGCTGGCACTAACATGTGACGTAAATGTCTTCATACTGCATACTCACTCCCGTTTACATGCTTCTACCTCAGATTTCCTTGTTCCTGATTTTCAGTCTTTTTTGTTTCTGGTTCTTAGTAGCCAGCCAAGCTGTTTGTTACTGACTATGAATTCACATGTGTTCTGAACTTGGGCTCGTTTTGTTTTCCCACACGAGTGGATGACTGACTGGTATACTGCTTGAAGGCCACCATTTGGGAGGATTTTTCTATACTACTATCTTTTATGGCCACTCCTGAGAGAGATCACAGTGTGGCTACTATGCATTTTTGGCTTTCACTTATACATAATAAGCCAACCATCCATCAACCAAAAATCCAGCCTTTTTCTTGTCCTTCAGCTGGTTGTATAGAATCCCCATATAGCCATAGGCATGAAGTGAGGGAGTGGTGTTAGTGCAAGCCTGGTGGATGCTGTGGGAGTCTGGCTACCTATTCAGATGGCTTGCTTATGCCTGCTGGTCCTGCTTGCATATGATTCCAGATGTACAACTTCTATCTTATCATGGACTGTTGCTGCACTCATTTGACATCGTGATTTGGTGGGTCTGACAGGACTTAGATTTTGATGGGATGGGCAATTTTAGCCACATGGTCTCTTGGTGTCCCATGGCTGGGCACACTGCAAAAGCATCACTAGTACCCAGATTATGGTCTTGAAATGCCTTTTCTTATTTAAAGAAACAAGGCTTCCTAGAGAAATAGCTGATTCAAGATGTGGGGTAGGAAATATATAAAATGAACCTGGAATATCATATCATACCAGATAGCAAGGAAGCAATAAAAGACTATGGAGGATGCTTCAAAGGGACTCAGTAGACAGTTTGAAGAGGCTCTCCCTGGTAAAATATATGACAAGTAGAGCTTAGTTGAGAGGAGTAATCGAAAGGGTGAAACATATCAAATATGTTTAAATAAATGAGTTTATAATGATATTTTAAAAACTAATTGGTCAACATTGGAGTGGGCAAGTTCATCATCTTGAAGAGAGCTAAGTAAATTTACATAATCAAACATTTATCTTCCCTTTTTTTGTGAACTATACCACTGAGTAACAAAATAGTAGTTGAGGGGAAGCTTTTCATTATAAAGATATTTCAAATAATAAATGAAAAAGAAATACAACTAGAAGATCACTATTTTGTAACCCTCAAGGAATTAACACATCTAAGCATTGAGCTTCAGTGGATGCTAACATCACAAAAAAAGAGAGACTAGAGATTATGTGCTTCCTGATCAAAGAACATAGAAACCAGTTTTTGAAGACTGAAAGAGGTTTTTTCTTCTTCAAGTGCACAGACACCAATGTAAGGCTATATGAATATGAAGAATCAGGCAAATATGACACCAACAAAGGAAACTAATAAAGCTCCAACCACAAAGAAATGGAGATCTACAATTTGCCTGACAAAGAATTCAAAATAATCATCTTAAGGAAATTGAATGACATGCAAGAGAACACAGATGGACAACTAAATGAAGTTAGGAAAACAATGCATGAACAAAATGAGAAATTTAATAAAGAAGTAAAACCATAAAAATGAGACAAACAGAAATCCTGGAGCTGAAGAATATAATGATGGAACCAGAAAATTCAATAGAGAGCTTCGACAAGAGATTTGTTCATTCAGAAGAAAGAATCAGCTAACTCGAAGGCAAATCATTTGAAATTAGCCAGTTAGAGGAACAAAAAGGAAAAAAGAATGAAGAAAAGTGAAGAAAACTTATGTGAATTATGGAACACCCTCAAGTGAATGAACATTCATATCATGGGAGTCCCATAGAGAGAATAGAGAGATAAAGGAGAGAAAGGAGTAGAAAGATTATTTAAATAAATAATAGCTGAAAACTTCCCAAATCTTGGGAGAAATATAGACATCAAAGTACAGGAAGTGCAAAGGATCCCAAAGAAGATTACTTTGAGACACGTTATATTCTAGATGTAAATGTCAAAGACAAGGAGAGAATTTTGAAAGCAGAAAGAGAAAAATGATTTGTCATATACAAGGGAACCCCCATAAGACTGTCACTGGATTTCTCTGCAGAAACCTCGCAGACCAATAGGCAGTGGGATGATATATTCAAAGTGCTGAAAGAAAAAAACTGCCAGTCAAGAATACTATACCAAGCAAAACTGTCCTTCAGAAATGAAGAGGAAATAAAGATATTCCCAGAAAAACAGAAGCTAAGAGAGTTCATTACCACTACACCTGCCTTACAAGAAATGCCAAAGGGAGTTCCTCAAGTTGAAATGAGAGGATGCTAAGTAACAACATGAGAGCATATAAAAGTATAAAACTGACTGGTAAAGATAAATATACAGTCAAATGCAGAATACTCTAATACTATAATGAAGGTGTGTAAATCACTTTAACTCTAGTATCAAAGTTAAAAACAATAGTACTTTAAAAACTTACAGCTATAATAATTTATTAACAGATGCACAATATAAAAAGATGTAAAATATGACCTCAATAGCCTAAAAGGTGAGAGGAAGAGAAGTGAAGGTGTAGAGTTTTTGTATGTGATTGAAGGTAAGCATTATCAACTTCAAATAGAGGGTTATACCTATAAGATGTTTCATGTAAGCCTCATGGTAACCACAAAGAAAAAACCTATAGTAGTTACACAAAAGATAAAGAGAAAGATGTTAAAGCATACCACTACAAAAGACAATTAGAAAGGAAGACATGAGAGGAAAAGGAATAAAGGAATTTAAAAGACCCCAGAAAACAATAAATGAAATGGCAGTGGTAAGTCTTTACCATTCAGTAATTACTTTAAACATAAATGAACCAAATTCTCCTTTCAAAAGAGATAAAGTGGCTGAAAGGATAAAAAAAAGAAACAACCAGAGTCTGGCCCTGTGGCTGAGTGATTAAGTTTGTGTGCTCCACTTCGGCAGCCCAGGGTTTTGCTGGTTCAAATCCTGGGCGCGGACATGGCACCACTCATCAGGCCATGCTGAGGCAGCATCCCACATACCACAACTAGAAGGACCCACAACTAAAAATATCCAACTATGTACTGGGGGGCTTTGGGGAGAAAAAAAAAAAAAAAGGAAGAAACAACCAGATCCAACAATGTTCTGCCTACAAGAGACTCACTTTAGCTTTAAGTAAACACATAGGTAGAAAGTGAAAGGATAGGAAAAGATATTCCATGTAATGGTAATGAAAAGATAGCAGGAGTGGATATACTTATATCAGATATAATACCTTCATTCAAAATTGGTCACAAGAGACAAAGAAAGTCTCTATGTAGTGATAAAGGGATTAATTCTTCAAGAGGATATAACAGTTATAAATATATATGTACCCAACATTGCAGCACCTAAATACTTGAAGCAAATATTAACAGAACTGAAAGGGGAAATAGACAGCAATACAATAGCAGTAGGAGACTTCAATACCCCTCTTATAACATTGGATAGATCACCAGACCAATAGTTAATAAGGAAACAGTGGACCTGAATAGTGCTATAAACCAAATGTACCTGACAGACATACAGAGCATTTCATTCAGCAGCGCTAGAATACACATTCTTCGCAAGCACACATGGAATATTTTCCAAGATAGATCATACGTTGGGTCACAAAGCAAGCCTTAACAAATTTAAGCAAGTTGAAATTATATCTAGTATCTTTTCCAAACACAATAGTAGAAAAGTAGAAGTAAATAATAGGAAAACTGAAAAATTCAAAAATGCATGGAAATTAAACTACACACTCCTGAGCTGAAGAAGAAATCAAAAGGATTTTGAGACAAATGAAAATGGCAACACAAATACCAAAAGTTATAGGATGCAGCAAAAGTACTTCTAATAGGAAGTTTATAGCAATAAAGGCCTACATTAAGGAAAAAGAAAGATATCAAATTAACATAACTTTACACCTCAAAGATTTAGAGAAAGAAGGACAAACTAAGCCCAAAGTTAGCAAGAGGAAGGGAATAATAAAGATGAGAGCAAAAATAAATGAAATAGAGAATAGAAAGATGATAGAAAAAAATCAATGAAACTGAGAGTTGGTTTTTTGAAAAGATAAACAGAATCAACAAACCTTCTGCTAGACTAACCAAAAAAACAAAAATGAAAACAAAAACCCAGAGGGCTCAAATTAACAAAAGTGTAAATGAAAGAGGAGACATTACAACTGATGCTACAGAAGTAAAGAGGATCATAGGAGACTACTGTGAAAAATTATATGCCAATAAATTGGGTAACCAAGAGGAAACGGATAAATTCCTAGAAATATACTGCCTACCAAGACTAAATCATGAAGAAATAGAAAATCTGAACAAGCCAACTAAGGAGATTGAGGCAGTATCAAAAACCAACAAAGAAAAGCCAAGGACCAGATGGCTTCACTGGTGAATTCTACCAAATATTTAAGAAGAATTAATGCCAGTCCTTCTCAAACTCTTCCAAAAAATTGAAGAGGGGAGAACATTCCCAAACTCACTTTATAAGGCCGGTATTACCTTGATACTTAAGCCAGATAAGGATGCTACAAGAAAACTACAGGCTCATATCGATGAAGAATATAGATGCAAGAATTCTCAAAAAGTATTAGCAAACCAAAACAGGACATTAAAAGGTTCATACACCATGATTATGTGGGATTTATCCCTGGGATTCAAGGATAGGTCAACATATGCAAATCAATAAACGTGATACACCACATTAATAGAATGAAAGATAAAAATGACATGACTCTCTCAATAGACTCAGAAAAAGCGCTTGCCAAAATTCAACACCCTTTCAAGATAAAAGCTCTAACAAATTTGGGAAGGTATAGAAGGAACATACCTCAACATAATAAAGGCCATTTATGACAGACTCACAGCTAATGTCATACTTAATGATGAAAATCTGAAAGCTTTTCAGATTGGAAACAAGACAAGGATGCCCACTCTCAACACTCCTAGTCAACATAGTACTGGA
The DNA here is from genome assembly GCF_041296235.1 of Equus asinus. Taxonomy (NCBI): domain Eukaryota; kingdom Metazoa; phylum Chordata; class Mammalia; order Perissodactyla; family Equidae; genus Equus; species Equus asinus. The sequence goes on along the minus strand of NC_091792.1, from coordinate 62,332,320 downwards.
AGGCATGGCCAGAGTGATTAGGCAAGAAAAAGAAATACAGGGCATACTATCAGAAAGGAAGAAGGAAAGTTGTCTCTGTTTGCAGATGACATGATCTTATATGTAGAAAACCCTGAAGACTTTACCAAAAAACTATTAGAATCAATGATTTTGGTAAAGTTGCAGGATACAAAATCACACACAAAAAATCAGTCGTCTTTCTTTCTTTTTTTTTCCAAGATTTTATTTTTTTCCTTTTTCTCCCCAAAGCCCCCTGGTACATAGTTGTATATTCTTCGTTGTGGGTCCTTCTAGTTGTGGCATGTGGGACGCCACCTCAGCGTCGTTTGATGAGCAGTGCCATGTTTGCGCCCAGGATTCGAACCAACGAAACACTGGGCCGCCTGCAGCAGAGTGCCTGAACTTAACCACTCTGCCACGGGGCTAGCTCCAATCAGTCATATTTCTATACACTAACAGTGAAATATCTGAAAAAGAAATAAAGAAAACAATCTTACTCACAATAGCATCAAAAACAATAGAATACGTAGGAATAAATTTACCCAAGGAAGTAAAAATCTGTACACTGAAAACTTTAAGATATTGGTGAAAGAAATTGAAGAAGACACAACAAAGTAGAGAGAGAGCCCATGTTCAAGGATTGGAAGAATTAATATCGTTAAAATGTCCACACTACCCAAAGCCATCAACAGATTCAATGCAATCCCATATCAAACTCAATCTCAAAATTCCAGTGTCATTTTTCACAGAAATAGAAAAAGCAATCCTAAAGTTTGTGTGGAACCACAAAAGACCCCAAATAGCCAAAACAATTTTGAGAAAGAAGAACAAAGCTGGAGGCATCACACTTTCTGATTTCAAGTTTTTTGACAAAGCTGTAGTAATCAAAACAGTATGGTACTGAGCCCGACCCAGTGGTGCCGTGGTTAAGTTTGCATATTCCACTTCAGTGGCCTGGGGTTCACTGGTTTGGTTCCCTGGTGCAGACCTATGCACCACTTGTCAAGCCATGCTATGGCAGGCATCCCACATAAAATAGAAGAAGATGGTCACCGATGTTAGCTCAGGGCCAGTCTTCCTCAGCAAAAAGAGGAGGATTGGTGGCAGATGTTAGCTCAGGGCTAATCTTCCTCAAAAAAACAAAAACAAAAACAAAAACCAGTGTGATACTGCAATTAAAACAGACACATAGACCAATGGAATAGAATAGAGAGCCCTTGCACAACCTACAGCTAGAATATACAACTATGTACTGGGGGGCTTTGGGGAGAAGAAGAAGAAGAAAAATAAATAAATAAAGAAAGATTGGCAACAGATGTTAGCTCAGGTGCCAACCTTAAAAAAAAAAAAGAATAGAGAGCTCCAGAAATAAACCCACACATATATGGTCAACTAATAATTGACAATGGAGCCAAGAATACTCAGTGGGGGAAAAGATAGTCTTTTAAATACATGATGTTGAGAAAAATGGATGTCCACATGCAAAAGAATGAAACCGGGCCCCTATCTTACACTACTCACAGAAATTAACTTGAAATGGATTGAAGACTTGAACGTAAGACCTAAAACCATAAAACTCCTAGAAGAAAACAGAGAGAGAAAGCTCCTTGACATTTGTCTTGGCAGATATTTTGGATATGACACCAAGAACACAAGCAAAAAAAGCAAAAATAAACAAGTGGGATTGCATCAGACTAAAAGCTTCTGCATGGCAACAGAAACAATCAACAGACGAAGAGACAGTGGAGTGGAAAAAACATTTGCAAACCATATATCAGATAAGGGGTTAATATCCAAAATACATAACGAGCTCATATGACTGAATACCAAAGAAACAAATAATGTGATTAAAAATAGGCAGAGGACCTGAATAGACATTTTCCAAAGAAGACATACAAATGGCCAACAGGCACATGAAAAGATGCTCAGCATCACTAATCATCAGGAAAATGCAAATCAAAACCACAGTGAGATGTCACCTCTCATCTGTTAAATGGCTATTAACCGAAAAGACAAAAGGTAACGAGTATTGGCAAGGATGTGGAGGAAAGGCAACCCTAGCACACTGTTGGTAGGAACGTAAATTGGTGAAGCCACTATGGAAAACAGTATGCAGGTTCCTCAAAAATTAAAAATAGAGCTACCATATGATCAAGCAATCCTGTCTCTAGGTATATATCTGAAGGAAATGAAATCACTATCTTGAAGGGATATCTGCACCCTTACATTCATTGCAGCATTATTCACAATAGCCAAGACGTGGAAACAACCTAAATGTCCATCAATGTATTAATGGATAAAGAAGATGCGGTATGTGTGTGTGTGTGAGACCATTATTCAGCCGTAAAAAAGAAGGAAATCCTGCTATTTGTGACAACATGGATGGACCTTGAGGGTGTTACGCTAAGTGAAATGAGTCAGGTAGAGGAAGACGAATACTGTATGATCTCACTTATATCGGAACTTAAAGAAAGCCAGATGCAGAAATAGAGAGTAGAATGGTGGTTGCCAGGAGCTGGCAGGTGGGGGACATGGGGAGATGTTGGTCAAAGGGTACAAACTTCCAATTAGAAGATGAATAATTCTGGGGGATCTAATATTCAGCATGGTGACTATCATTAATAATATTGTACTTTGTACTTGAAAGTTGCTAAGGGAGTAGATCTTAAATGTTCTTACTACAAGAAAAATTGTAATTATGTGACGTGATGGATGTGTTAACTAACCTTGTTTTTCTAATCATTTCACAATAAACATGCGTGTCAAATCATCACATTGGATACCTTAAACTTACACAATGTTATATGTCAACTGTTTCTCAATAAAGCTAGAAAATTTTTTTTAAATTATAGATTGTATAGATTAACTTATAGATTTGCCAAAGCTTGAAATCTGAGTCTGATCAAGCTTTGGGATCCAGCTGCAAATTAGTAGGAAATATGAGGGTGGAGGAACAAGTTGAATTGCACCGTGAGAATGCAGTTGGCAAAATCCATATTGTGGGAAACTCTGCAGGTCAAGTGGCCCATGTTTTCTTCGATGGATAAATTAAAAGAAAAAGAATGGACAGGGAACTTGATTAAAAGATCTTAAAGACATATCAAGTATTAAAAAATGAGCAAGACCAAACAATATCAGGATGGACACTTTGAGTGATAAAAATTTAAAGAAACATAAGGAAGTGATTACTATAAAAGCCAAATAGTGGTTTCTTTTGGGGGAAGGAAGGGAGTGGTGATTGTGAGGTGATACAAGGACGGATTTCTGGAGGGATGGCAAAGGTCTGTATCTTGACCTGGGTGGTGGTTACAAGGATGTTGGCCTAATAATATGCATTTGTTTTGTGTGTTTTTTCTGTCTTTATAATAAAAGTTTAAAAATAGAAGATATTTTAAAGAAAATAGCACATACTATATCTTCTTTAATGATATTCATGTTATTTTCTAGACTGTTCAAGTTCTGAGAAATTCTGCCATAAATAAACTTGTTTTCTTTGTTTAAATGCTCTCTCTCGCTCTCTTTCTCTCAAAACCAAATATAGAATGCTTAGGATATACTGGAGGCACTAGGTAAAACATCTGCTTGCCTCAAGGAGGAGTTTTAATCTTACAACAGCTCCTATCCTGGGTTAAGTACCTCTCTAGAAATTTCTACACTGATTATACCCCATGTGCCTGACACGTGATTTCAGCCACATGGCCCATCTGAGGGCTTTGTCCCGCTGGAGCTGGGTTATCCTCCCTCCAGCAGAGGTCTTTCCTTGATCCCTATTAAACAACAAAAGGAGATTCAATATCTCTCTGCTTGCAACAAATGTTTTGTTTTGTTTGGCCAAAATTATTTTCAGTTTTATCAATTTGTACCATGAGGATCTAGTGAAGATTTAGAGGGGCTGTCTGTGTGGGACTCTAGACAATGGTCAGAGTAGTCTGGCCGCTCAAATAGCCCGTCATGTACCTTGTGCATAGAATACTGAAGGCTTGCAATACTTTTTGGTACCATCACTGTTAGTCATCGCGTGATACAGGAGTATTTTATTCAACGAACCCTGCAGACTTCTGAACTACAGGGGCTGGGGTGCCTTCTGCGTGGAACACTGCACAACTCCAGCTGCCTTTGTGGCCTCTATGTTCAGTAATGCTGCCCAGCTCACTTTTTACCTCTTTCCAGAGATCCCCTGTCATCATTCCTGTGATGGTCAATTTTATGTGTCAACTTGACCTGGTTAAGGGGTGCCCAGATAGCTGGTAAAACATCATTTGTGGATGTGTCGGTGAGGGTGTTTCTGGAAGAGACTGGCATTTGAATCGGTAGACTGAGTAAAGAAGATCCCCTCACCAATGTGGGTGGACACCACCCCATCCATTGAGTGTGGCAGAGGAAGGGTGAGTTCAGGCTCTGTGAGCTGGGACGTCCATCTTCTGCTCTAGGTCATTGCTGCTCCTGGTTCTCACGCCTTTAGCCTTGGAGCGGGACTTACATCGGCTCCTTTGGTTCCCAGGCCTGCGAGTTTGGACTGGAATTATAGTACCAGCTTTCCTGGATCTCCACCTTGCAGACTGTAGATCATGGGACTTCTCAGTCTCCATAATTGGAGGCTAATTCCTCATAATAAATCTCTCTCTCTATCTCTCTCTATATATCCTATTGGTTCTGTTTCTATGGAGAACCCTGACTAATATAATTCCTTCATCCCAGGAATGCAACAAAGTAAAATTAATAGTGAGTCCTTGTTGCAGAGACTTGAGGATACTCAATTTTTATAAATACTCAGTCAATATTTAGTTATATTCACCAGCAGCAAACAGTTCACTTGTAAACAGGAAAAATGGTATTTAGCAGTGTGTAACTCAAACAGTGTGTATTCCTATGTTTTTCTCTTAATTTTCTGCTTTCCTTTTAAAAGTGTATATATTTTTCACTTTAAAGTAATATGAACCTATTACAGAAAAACTTGAAACATGAAAAATTATTTCTATATTCTCACCACTGTAATACAATCATGGTTATAACTTTGTGTATTTCCTTCTAGTCTATTTTGGTGTGACTATTTTTTCATAGTTGTATAAAACGTGCATGTAATTGTATTTTTTTCTTTTTAAATTTAACCTTAGGTGATTATGATATTATATACATATTTCCATGTTGCATTGTTATCACAACAGCAATTTTTTTACTGCATTCAATTTCATCATTTGACTCTATCATACTTTTTAACTGTTAACTTATTTTTGGTTAGTGTTTTCCCCCCTACATTTGAGCAAATATATTTTTGTGCAGTGTATAACATTATGCACATTTGTCTTTGGTTATTGTTGCTCTGAATTTTTAAGGTAGAATATTAGCAAGTGTCAAGAATTTCAGTAAACTTCCATCTAATTTTTCTTTCAGCTCTGTCATCAAACCTAAGAAATCTCGTGATTGTAGAAGTAGGAGGCATAAATTAATTTGCCGACTATTGTACTTCTCAAGACCTTAATTATGTATAACTTAATAAGGCCGCATGGAACTTGGATGAGGCAGTCATCTTGTTTACATCTAGAAACTGGTCACAGAATAGCGGTTGTGGACAGGGTAGAAACTCACGGTGGAAAATGAAGGTTTTTTAATTTGGAGCCCAAGGACATACAATGCAACATTTTCGATGTGTGTAAGTATGTGCATTCTTGGGAGATGGGTCTGGGTTTTTGTCATGTGTTCAAAGGAATCCAGTAGCTACTAGTGTGGGCATAATGTTTGCTAGTTGAGTGGAATGTTATTTTTGTGTTTCTTTGTCCTTGTGTCCTCCTTCCTTGCCTTCTCCCTTCTCTCTCTTTCCACATTCGTTATATTCAGTAATATAACTCAGAAAAATGTTCTTTTTGGTGAGCAGTGATTTATCACCTGAAAATTTATAATTTCTTCAATTTTTAAAAACTGAACACATATGTGAAACTGTTAATTAAATACTGTGTTAATCTGTGTTGATTCTGGGAAGTTTTCCCATTTCAAGCAGTAATTTAGTGTTACCTTTCTTGGTTAGAATTATTATTATTATTATTATTGGTGAGGAAGATTGGCCCTGAGCTAACATCTGTGCCCATCTTCCTCCATTTTGTATGTGGGATGCTGCTACAGTGTGGCTTGATGAGCGGTGTGTAGGTCCACGCCCATGATCCAAACCTGCAAACCTCAGGCCGCTGAAGCATAGTGCATGAACTTAACCACTACACCACTGGACCAGCTCCTGGAATTATTTTTAAAGTTTTACCTAGATGCTGATCATTAAATAGGTTACTACTATTAAAACAAGCTATTATGTTTCGACGAGTCTGTAATGAATTGAGTGTGGAAATCATTCATCAAATGCAGCTATCTTTTTACTATGTTATTTTGAAAGGTGTAGCTTTACTAACTCCATTAAAATCTGAGGCTTTCTACGTTTTTGCACAACTAAAGCAAGAGGCATTCTATGCGGAAAACCCTAAATAAAATTAGTTTTAATTGTTAGAAACGCCTTTAAAAGATAAAATCTCTGTCATTTTTTGTTACCAAATGACAGGAACAACTTCCCTTCTAGTGTAACAGGGCTTTAATATGCAATGACCACCTTGTTTTTGATAAAGGACTAATCAATATCTTATGTTTTCCTTAGGAATGGGTTGTTTCTGGGGAGCCGAAAGGAAATTCTGGACCCTGAAAGGAGTGTATTCCACTCAAGTTGGCTTTGCAGGAGGCTACACTCCCAATCCTACTTATAAAGAAGTCTGCTCAGGTAGGAAGAATTTGTTCTGTCATATTGCTAGGAACGAGGAAGGGCGTGCACCTGCTGGAAGGCGATAAGATCTTTAAAATGGACATATAGTTTTTTGTGTGTTTCCTCAGTCTCTCTTTCTCATTTCTGTAAATACACTTGTTGGCCTCTCACTTTATATTTGTGGAAGATAATAAGCTTTCTATGGAATGTATCATTTAGTTTTTGCCTTAGAACAATCACCTCAAAACTTAATCCCTAAAATAGTCATTTACTAGCTTATGATTCTAGCAATTTAGGCTGGGCTCAGCTTGGCGGTTCTTCTGCTGGTCTCATCTGGGCTCACTCGTGTGATACCTGTCAACTAGTGGGCTGCCTGGGGACCAGTTGGTCTAGGATGGCTTCATTCATATGTCTGGCAATTGGTGCTGGCTGTCAGTGCTTGCTGTTGGCTGGGCTGATGGGGATGATGGAACACGTATGACCTGGGCTAATTCACATGGTGGTGGGTGCAGAGATCCCAGGAGTAGCAAGGGAGGACAAGCCTCATTCTGCTAGCACTTTTCCAGCCTCTGTTGTGTCACATTTATTATCACCCCATTGGCCAAAGGAAGTCACACGGTCTAGCCCAGAGTCAATGTGAGCGGGACTCTCCACAGGCAGGTGTACAGGGAGATGCAAAGAAATTGGCATCATTACTGCAACAGTCAACCACATGAGACAAACATGTTGTATATCAGACATGTTTTCTTGAGGGAAAACATTAAAAGCCAGGCTCTAATGAAGGGATTGGCAAACTGTGGCTTGCAGACTAAATCTTGCCCACTGCTTGTTTGTGTAAATAAGGTTTTATTGAAACAAAGCCATACCTATTTATTTATATGTTATCTATAAATGCTTTCATGCCACAGTGGAAGAGATGAGTGGATGTGACAGAGACTGTATGGCCTGCAAAACCTGCAATATTTATGATCTGGCTTTTTATAGAAAAAACAGTTTGCTGACCAGGTTAGGCAGATACCCCCATGGCAAATTCTAGCTCAAATACTAGATAACCTCTCTGGATTTTTTTTTTTTTATTTCTGACCTTCACAGATTTCTTTTACTTTTCTTCCAGCTCAGGTAACATTTAAAACACATTTTTTTCTCTTTAATTTCTTTTGTTTTTAAAATAAAGATGGTGTATATTTAAGGTGTACAACATGATGTTTTGATATACATAGTGAAATGATTACTATAGTCAAGCTAACTGACATGTTCATCTCCTCACAGACTTTTTTTGTGGTAAGGGTACCTTTGATCTACTCTCTCAGCAAATTTCAAGTATACAATACAGTATTATGAACTATGCCACCATTGTGTACATTAGGTCTCTAGAATAATTCATCCTACATAACTGAAAGTTTGTACCCTTTGACCATTATCTCCCCATTTCCTCCTACTCCTGCCCCTGGTAACCACCATTCTACTCTCTGCTTCTAGAACTTTAATTTTTTTAGATTCCACATATAAGAGAGATCATGTAGGGCTTTTTTTTCCCCCCCGGGAACACAATCAATGTTCTAAACTGTGTTTACATTGATTGAATAGGTAAATGCAGAAACCAATTAATTTAACTCCGTTTACTTAAAAAAAATTTTTTTTAATTTGAGTTCATAGTAGTTTACATCATTGTGAAATTTCAGTTGTATGTTATTTCTTGTCTGTCACCACATAGGTGCTCCCCTTCACCCCCTGTGCCCACCCCTTATTCCTCTTCCCCTGGTAACCACTGAACTGTTTTCTTTGTCCATGTGTTTGTTTATATTCCACATATGAGTGAAATCATCTGGTGTTTGTCTTTCTCAGTCTGGCTTATTTCGCTTAGCATAATTCCCTCTAGGTCCTTCCATGTTGTTTCAAATAGGATGATTTTGTCTTTTTTTTATGGCTGAGTAGTATTCTATTGTGTATATATACCATGTCTTCTTTATCCCATCATCGTACGATGGGCACTTGGATTGTTTCCATGTCTTGGCTATTGTGAATAGTGCTGCAATGAACATAGGGATGTGTATGTTGCTGCAATGAACTCAGGGATGCGTGTGGATTGTTGATTTCAGGTTGTTTGGGTAGATACTCAGTAGTGGGATAGCTGGGTCATACAGTATTTCTATTTTTAGTTTTTTGAGGAATCTCCATACTGTTTCCCATAGTGGCTGCACTAGTTTGCATTCCCACCAACAATGTATGAGGGTTCCCTTTTCTCCACACCCTCTCCAACATTTATTATTTTTAGTCTTAGTGATTATAGCCATTTTAACAGATGTAAGGTGGTATCTTAGTGTAGTTTTGATTTGCATTTCCCTGATGATTAGTGATGTTGAGCATCTTTTCATGTGTTTATTGGCCATCTGTATATCTTTTTTGGAAAAATGTTTATATCCTCTTCCCATTTTTTGATTGGACTGTTTTTTTGTTGTTCAGTTGTGTGAGTTCCTTGTGTATTATGGAGATTAACCACTTATCGGATATGTGATTTGCAAATATTTTCTCCCAATTGATGGGTTGTCTTTTTGTTTTGATCCTAGTTTCTCTTGCCTTGCAGAAGCTCTTTAGTCTGATGAAGTCCCACTTGTTTATTTTTTCTTTTGTTTCCCTTGTCTGAGAAAACAGAGATCATGCAGGTTTTTTTTCTGTGCCTTATTTTACTTAGCATTACGTCCTCCAGATTCATCCATGTTGTCGGAAATGTCAGGGTTTCCTTTATTTTTAAGGCTGAATAATATTCCGTTGTATATGTATAACCATGTCTTCTTTAGCCATTCCTCTGCTGATGGACACTTAGGTCGTTTCCATATCTTGGCTGTTATGAACAGTGCTGCAGTGAACCTGGGAACACAGATATTTCTTCAAGATACTGAGTTTGTTTCCTTTGGCTATATAACCAGAAGAGAAGTTGCTGGATCATAGGATAGTTCTGTGTTTAAATTTTTGAGGAACGTTCATACTGTAAAACACATTTTTTTAAAGTATAGTTTATACACTATCTTAAGAGTTCTTAATTGGGAGGGTTTATCTAGATATATAGTCCACCATGTTGACAGTATTGGAATTGAAAAATATGTAAACAGTTTTATCTTTCTAAAATAAAGGTTTGAATTGGTGTCATTTGTGCTGGGCCCTCTCAGCTCTCAGGGCCCTGGGAATGAAGGCGGTGGAGGAGTTGGAGAATGAGAGTTTGTTCAATAATGAGCATGTTGATTTGTTTGCTACAGTACGAATTCTGATTTTTAAATGAAATTTGAGCTGTGCAACAATGAAAATATTATAAAAATCTACATATTCTTGTTTTTCTTTCCTCTAGAGAAGAATGGAAATATTCTAATTGGTGTTGAGAATGTGGAACGTCAAACAAATGTTTTAATGGTTAATCCATGTTTTTTTCGTTGCTTCTATTTCAAAATTAAACAAATGCTTACGCAGAGCTATAAATAGAGCCAGATGAACCCGGGAGATTGCCCAGGTGTGTCCTCTTAAGTCTCAGGAACGGAAATGAATGGATTCCTTCCTGTAATTGCAGACATGACTTAATAGCCTAAGAGGAAAAGTTGCTCAGAAAATCCCCAAGTATCTGCTACTGATACAGTTATTCTCCACCAGCAAAATGCTGACGACCAGTCAGAAGATCGGGAGTGCTTGTTTGCTCAAACTCTTCCTGTTCAACTCCTGCCTTCACAATGACAACAGGATAATTTCCCTTTGTTGACCTCCTACTGTGTACCAGATGCTAGGACACGCGCTTTCTGAATCTTTGCTTTTTTTTCCCATCTAATCTTCCCAACAGCCCCATGAAGCGTCTCAGGTTCTGTCTTGTGCAGAGGAGAGTGTTGAGGCTCAGAGAGGAAAAGTGACTTACCCAAGGTCATCTGTAGCAGGAATCCCAACCTCATTAGCTTGCAGCTCAAAGTGGACGCCATTGACCATGGTGTAAGTCACCCAGCTGTCATCGTGTCCCAGGGACTCTCCATTCATCTTTTCACACTTCCCTTCACCAAGTCACACAATCTCTTTCATGTCTGTCCCTCTACTGTGCTTTTTAATATATTTTTGTGCTTTTTAATGGTTACTAAGGAAAATTGCAAGCAGGTTTTTTTTTTTTTGTCTTTCTGATGCTTAGAAGGAAAAAGGACAAACCCTTTTAAGATACAGTTCATGCAAACAGCCGGTGTGTTAGCGGCCTGTAGCAATGGTGAAGTACAGAAACCACGGAGGCTGGTAAAGAACTTGCTGTTTGATGTGAGCACTGCCTGCTAAGTTAGCGATGGCATCGGGAAGCATGGTTGTCATGGAAACGTGTTCCTGATTGGGAAGAGATAGTTATAGGGTCTTACCCAGACACAGAAGGAGAGATGATTTCTTTCCCCAGGCTTTTTTGTTCTGATCATGAAAGGGAAAAACAAAAAGGCAGAGAGAAGCTGTGATAGAAAGGTCCCTCTGGCACAGAAGTGATAGAGCCACAGGTCCCTGGGAATAGCAGGGAAGGAGAACAAACAAGGTCCCTAGCTAGAGTAATTATGGTAACCAGCTAATTAAAGATTTTTGACTGAGGAGAGGATGAGGAGACAGAAGGCAGGTTATACTGGTGAGGCCTCCCCTCTGAGGCCTCGGGTGCTCAAAGCCTTGTTGAACAAGTCAGCCCTGAAGGAGTCTGCCTTGCAAGAAAAACCAAGTCTCCGCTAAGATGCGGAGTAATAATTGCTGAGGTTTTGTGTGAGAGAAATACTAGTCTCTGCTCCAGTATTTGCATTAATTTCAAAATTGCTTGCTCTTGTAATTAAGTTTGTAAAACTTTGGTCACAATCAGGGGTCTTTTGTAAAGGTATTTATTTATTTATTCACTCATTCAAGAGAAGAAGGCTAAGGACCTGGACTGCGTGCCGGATTCCTTCTCTCATACCGCAGTACACTTGAGCCTAAGGTATCATTTGGTTTCCTGGGGCAGGTGCCAGAATTATAGGAGTAGCACTCTGGAGGTGGTTCCCAAAATCCACAGGGCTAGCTCTGTCACTCCCCCGAGCTCCCACCCCCAACTTTCACATGATAACGAATGTCATAGCTTCCACAAGCATCGTCTTGGCACACAGGTGGGTAATCACAAGTCATGAAACCAGACCATTGGACGAAGTTTGTCATGTGCACTCGCTAGTGGGTATGCACAGCTCAGGGGATGAGTGAGCAAGTGAGCGTGCAGGTGGCTGTAACAGCAGGCGTATATCCACACAGGATGTATGTTAATTTCTGAATGGTATTTCTGTGTGGCTGCTGATGGGTTGGTGATTCTGAAACCTAAGCTGGCGTTGCAGTTAGGCATGTAGAAAAGATATAGGGCTTCTAGTGACAGCCAGGAGAGGAGGTGACCCCCATGGTGACACACGGATAGAGTTGGCTCTGACATGTAAGCAGAACTTTCATTAATGGCTCACCAGTGGGTCTGTGACATGCTATGATCTGTGTGAGACCTGAACCTGCCATGTGTAAAAGGTACAAGCAGACAACGTTCCTCAAGAATTTGCAGTAAAGTTGCCCTTTGAGAAGGAAGCATAACCTAAGCCTGTAAAGCATCAGAGTGGAGAAGGCAGTCACTTAGAGGAGGGCTTGGCTTCCAGGTCCCTAGGACCTCATGGAATGCCCTGACATATGCGAAAGGGAGAAGAGAGGACCTCAGCAGGGAGGCTGGGCGGCCAGGCCAGCCTGGGAAAGGGGGAGTCCTGCTGGCACTTTATGGGGTGCTCTGTAAGGTCTGGCTGCTGGACAGACTCCCCGAGCCTGACACCGTGACGCTTCTAAGTTCTATCACTAACTCCTCTTGTTATGATCCACACTCTAGAAACTTGTCATCTTTTGTCCTCCCTTGGAGATTATTTCAGAAAGAAGATACAATGAGAGCAGGTTGGTCAGCCAGACAGTTCTAATTCTCATTTCAGATTCAATTAAATGCCAGTCTGAGATGTGTATCTCAGTCTATTGTGAGTTTAGGCTACACAGGTCATTCTCGCCAGATTGGATTAACCTTGGGTTGAATTAAATGATAAAAATGGAATTTTGGCCTTCAAAGCTGAGAGTCAGAAGCCAGACTTCTAGGATTTTCCAAAGGCTGTGATTGCCTCTTTGCATTTCCCTGGAGACTCCGTGACCCTCACGTGTGTCCATCATGTCATTGAAATCTGTTTTAGAAGTGACCATCCTCCTGTTAGCAGCCACTTCAACTTACCTTCCTCGGATCCCTCAATTAGCACTGAACCTGGAGCTCACAGGCTGAGACAGTTGCCTCTCCCACATGTTTTAGGCCTGAATTCGGAGTCCTCTGAGAGCTGCCCACCACCAGCTCTTGCACCAAGAACCCAGTCTCAGCTTGGATGCAGTGGAGCATCCCTCACAGCCACTGTCAGGCCTCCGTTTCTTGCTGTGTTTCAGATCTGTCTCCAGGAGATGTGCTAAGAAATAATTGGAGTCTTAGTGGCCGCTGTTCTGTTTCTAAATTGATTTCCAGGGATTTATTCATTCATTTGCTGTTTCTTAAAAGCCATATGCCTGACTCTAGCAAACCCATGGAAATCTGGAATGGTAGCCATGAAGACCCTAAATTTCATATAGGCTTTCCTGAATAAATTAAATACACCATTTATTGGGAATGTACCACATGCAAGACATTGTGCTAGGTGCTAGGGGAGGGTTCTTTCTGATGCAAAGTTGAATATTGCTAGTACCTGTCTTCCAGAATCCTTTCTCTATGGTCAAATAAAGCTTCTTCTTTCACATTTATTTGAAAGAGTTACGCTGACCCTGGCTTTCTCTTTACACACATAAACACACACATGTGTGTGCACACACATACACACAAACACACAAACTCCCCCAAACGTTTGTTATGCAAACCAGCTGATTAACTGGCTGTTGCTTTACTACGTTGATTTTAGAAGTAATTGAGCTATTCAGATTCCTGAATACCCTGATAGAGAATTATTCTTACATTTTGTAATAAGAGCTATACAGATGAAAATATGAAAAGACATTCTGCAATGGGTAAGCATTCTGGGTTAATTTCAGTGCATTAGCCTAATACACAAATAACCCCATTTCTGGCAAGAAAACCCAGGATGTTCATTCACTGGGTAATATCTTTTCGTATTTTGCTTACAGATGTTCAGAACAATTCCATGTTTATTAGTCTATTCATAAGCTCTTAGAAATCTGCACAACCACGTGGCACCAAAACCAGAAGCATGAAAGAGACTCTATAACTTTTTCTCATAAGTGAGATTTATACAATCACCACGGAAAACCTGAGGCCCAGACACGTTCTTTGTCAACAGAATACTCTGGTGGAGTTTCAGGCAGTGTGTTCAACAGAAGTCCCAAGTAGGAGCCTGGGTCTGGGAGGAGCAGACTGTGGGGGCCCTCACGTCACCTTCCAGTGGTGTCGATGCCCAGGCCATTTCACTGCCTGGACTCGGTTACCTCTCCTGTAGAATGAAGGGAGTGCTGCTTTATGAAGCCAGCAGAGTTGTGGTGAGGTTCTTATTTGAAAATAAAATTATTTTAGATCAGAAGTACTCTAGAAAATGAGGGCGTACACTTTCTGTCACTCAGGGTCTTGGGCATGTTAAAGATAAAAGTGATGCATCATGAAGCTTCGCTTGGCGGAGGACTGGGGTCAGCTCACAGAATGTGCACGTGGTAGGACAAATGGAAGCCATTTTCTTCTTTTCCTCTTCTCTGTTCTTAGAGGTCATATCCACCCCCTTCTACAAATTCATATCTTTATTTCCTTGATGCTTAAGAGCTCTAACAAAGCACTGAATAATTTCCCCCTAATACAAATCAACTCAGTATACTTTTTTAGTTTGACTTCATTTCTGAAGTGTTTGGGTGGATGTACATGTCTATGTATCTTACATGAGGTTAATGATCCCATTCTTCAAAGTAGTGATGAGTTCTGTTATTAGCAGATTTTACCAAGCAATGTAAAATTCTTTATAAATTCCTTGCAGACTACATTAAATCTCTTTTTTAGTGCATAGTAAGTCTTATTGTACTCATTTCAATGTCAGTCAAGGTAAATTACTAAGTTATTGACATATTCCTGAAAATGCGAGAATTCTGGTGTTCAGTTCTTGCTCTAAGCAATTTGATGGCTTTTTGCTTCTCTTATATTAGACATAAAATTGACCTTAAACTTGTAGCAGGTGGGATGAAAATGCTTCTCTCTCTCAAACCACTGGGCAGAAAGCAAGCTCTGAGGTCGGGAGTCCTATGGCTGTTGGTTATAACCCCTTGGACCAAATACAACTCCTCCATCCAACTCATCCACATAGCTATTCAAGACAGAATAGTTCAGTGAGTGGACCCATTGCCTGAAAGGACAAAATAGAGGTCATGGGAAAATTGCTGGTTTTGTTTATTTTCTAAGCTTCAATCACCAGAAAAGATAAGCTTGGCTTCTTGACAAGGGGCATCCCTCTGAAGAGCTGACATCAGGAGTTCTAGGGCATAGGTCATGGGGGGGTCATGGCATTTCAGACCTAGAGGGGACTTAATCATCTTCTAATCCAGTGACTTTCAAAGTCGGGGACCAGAGAACCCTCGAACTCCAGGAAGATGCTTCAGGCGTTCCACCAGTAATGAAGTGTTTTAACCTAATAACAAAGATTTAAGCTGCTTGGAGAACTCATTCACCCTTTTAGATATATAGTGTGGCTATGGTTAATATTTCATTAAAAAAAGTTCTTGGGGCTGGCCCCGTGGCCGAGTGGTGAAGTTCGCGCGCTCTGCTGCAGGCAGCCCGGTGTTTCGTTGGTTCGAATCCTGGGCGCGGACATGCCACTGCTCATTAAACCATGCTGAGGCAGCGTCCCACATGCCACAACTAGAAGAACCCACAACAAAGAATATACAACTATGTACTGGGGGGCTTTGGGGAGGAAAAGGAAAAAATAAAAAAAAATCTTTAAAAAAAAATAAATTAAAAAAAAAAGTTCTTGAAAATTTTTGGAAACCATGAGACTACTTTCTTTTTCAGATAAGGAAACTGAGGCTGAGAGAGAGTGATTCGGGAGAAAGATTTGAGAAGAAGGGTTGAAAATTTGTTTGTCTTCCCAGATTGTGGTGTTGCTAGAATCCTAAAAGGAAGTTGAAATCTGTGTCTATTATGCCCTTTTAAGTGAGGATGGAGATCAAGGAATCAGAGTGGAGGTGGCTTTTGAGTTTGAAATGTTAAGGTATCAAGAGATCAATATTCTTGTCAACTAGGTCCTGGTTATCTTTTCAGTAAGACTGGATTTTTTTTTCCCAAAATTTGAGTACTGATGTTTTCTAATAGAGAGTCCTGATGTCTGCTGGATGCTCCAAGTGCTGTCTGCTACAGCCAGGAGCAGAGCTGAGGGTGTGGCAGGAGAGCCTGCAGGAGCCTCTCTTGTTCACCAAAGCTTTGGCATCTCTTGCTTCCCCCAGACCTAGGGATGAGGAAGGAAATCATTAAACAAGAGAGTATGGTTGTCTCATTCTCTTTCAAAGCTGCAGATCTGGTTTCCAGCCTGGGCTGCAGACCTCCAGGGCCTGCAGAGTTAGGACAAACAGTCTGCAAATTGATTTGCCCACTAAGCATGGCCTGGAGATCTTAATAATCCTCTCACTCACATCTATTTCCGGTTTTCAATCTGTAAGGGAGACAACATCGTGATAATTAAAGTATGCATTTGGTCAGTGTTACTGAACTCAGAACAGCTTTTTGTCATCACATGTGTCCTTCATCCCTGGATTCTAAAATTGCAGCAAGTGTGCTGGGGGCTCTTATGCTGCATCTTGACAAAATCAAGTGGTCTGTCATGCTCATATAGGGATGGAACTATCATGCTAAAGGGTTGCTCAGAGATCCCAAAGCTGAAACAAAATAGACAGAAGCACACTTTGCTAGAGATATTTCGAGTTTGCCAAAATATTTCAGTCCAGCATTAGGCCTCACGGAGGATGGGGATTTTCTATAGCTTCAAAGGACGGGAAGCTGGTAAGCACCAAAGCCGGAGGCACACATGCCGGCTGGCCTCACACAGCAAAGGAAGCACTCCCACCTTTCCTTGCTTGTCGGGTCTATTGGCCAAACATTCCAGTTATGTCAGTGTATGTTCTTTGTCCTTTAAGTGGGGGCTGTGGTGACTGAATTTTGGTGATTTATAGATTCCCTGAAGACTGTTGCAGTTTCATTATATTCTTCATATGACCTTGATATTTTCGTATTCCTTAGCTGGTTTGGCTGTTTAATCCACCTCTTTCTCTGAGCAGCTTAAATCACTGCTGAGAACAGGTGTGGTGGTCAAAGGTCAACAGACCGACCGACTTTAAGTAGTTAAAATGTGTTGCTATTTCAGCACATCTGATGGCAAGATTCTAATAGGCCATTTAAATGGAAAATAAATTAAATGTAAAGGAAACATAATAAAAACATTTCTTATAAAAGGTTTTTTTCATTGTTTCAGGATTATATTCTCAAAGATTTAGAAGGGGGATGAAGAGGAACTTGCTATAGCAAGCAAGTTCTTAAGACATAATTGCAAAAGCAGTTGATGAATGTGTCTGCACTGATATTTTCAAATCACATATAATGGAGCCATAGTGTAATAAGAGAAAATAACCTTACAGGGGGTGGAGCTTCTCTAGGATTTTATGTGATACTCTGGGTCTTAATTACTTCCTAATGACTGACAATTTTTAGAGCCTCAGAATGAGATTTCTGTTTTTTTTTTTTCTAAGTTACATTAAAAATAAATATCTGGGTCAATTACTGCCCCATCTGCCAAGTTAAAATTGCAACAAGAGGGACTCATGAAAACACAGTTGCCCGTCCTGTGAGCGAATCGCCCAGTAGGATTCGAGCAGCTTCCACAGAGGTCACTGCTGTTTGCCAGGCCTCCTTCCATTTGCCAGGACCTCATCAGCATGTGAATCAGTTACAGACCACTGAGCCCCCTCAGCTGTGGACTAGGCTTTGCTTCGTAAATCCTGGCCTCTGAGGCGTGGAATTGCAGGGTCTGTCAGCAGCACCGAGGGGCGGAACGGATCCCAGCGTCCTCAGTCTTTGCAAACGAGAGCTGGTCTCTGTGGCAGAGGCTTCTGGGGAGGACTGGTTATTCACAACGGGGTTGGGACCCTTTCCTTCCTAGTTGTCTCCTTCCTCTTCTTGTCTGTCATTTCCTCCTCCCCCTCTTCCCCTTCCCTCTTTTTCTCCTTTCCTCTAGTTAAGGATACGTTGCTTTTCTACTCTGATGCTATTATGATGATGATAGTCCTAAAAAAATCACCAGAACTGATGCTCATCTTAGGTTTAGGACGGTTTGTAACTGAATACTCTCAACAGATGTTACAATAGTAGCTTATATTAATTGCTAGTTTATGGAATCTACAAAACAGTTCACAGGCTGATCTGTGTCACAGGCCTGTGGGATGGAGAGAGTGGCATTGTGCTCGCACTCACAACAGTGCAAAGCGCTGGGGGGACAGCAAGTTGCTCAGTGTGGCTCCAGCTAATTAGAGGCACTGACAGTCTCTTCTGATGGTATTTCCTTTGAAAAGAAAAACAGACTGTTCAGACTATTTTCATGTGTCTTTCTTATGCATTTTAGGACACTTTAAAAGATATTAAATTAAGCTGTGAAGTTCTTGTAGGAATAAACTGGAATTTTGAAAATCATTTATTAAAAAAATCTGGTGGTCTGGAGCTATTTAGATGAACTTAGTTCAGCTATTTAGATGAACTTACTTGATCTATAGAAACATGGATTTCTTTTTCTTTTAGTTGGATGGATCTTTGAGGTCATCTGTTCCAGTGATTTTTGGAACTTTTATTAAGCATTAGAATCTTCAGATAAAAATTTTGCATAAAAGTCATTAATATAAAAACACAGTGTCCAAAATAATTTGATTCCCCCTACACTGTCTTCATTCTTCGAGCTGAGGAAATGCCTCCTTGGAGCCCACAAGGAGCTAAGTCTAGAAAGCAGTTGAGGACCAGGAACAACTTTCTTTCTGGGCTGAAACACCTGGCTGAAGATCCCCCCGCCAGCCCCGCCCAACACCCTTGCCTGCTTTAAGGCTGTGCTCTGAAAGTTACAGAAATCCCCAGGATTGTCAGGGAGGCCATCCAGAGAAAACGTGCCGGGAGGCGTGAGAAAGCCGTTTGCATACTCTGCCTTCTCCGAGATGTTCCCAGTTACTGGAATGGACCCAGGATCCCTAAGCATAGGTGTTTTTGTGTGAGTTCCAGCTCTCACGGCAGAGGGTCCCAGAGCATCCAGTTTCTCCCAATCACTTGTCCTCCTTCAATTTTCAATTTCAGTTCTGGCTCCTTGAGCGAATTTATTTTGAAGCCCCCCTCCCCTCCTCAGTCATGGGTGGTGAGGAGCTGTTAGCTTCCGTAACACCCCTGCCCCTGTCGACAGACCTGATTTCTCCTGAAGGGTGGGTTGACAAAAAGTCATAGGTGTCTGAACTGGTGTATTTCTGTGCATAAGAAGAAAACCTCTGTCACCTTGTTTAAGGCTTGTTAGGTTGTATTTGATAGTTTGAAAATGCTCCAGGGAAAACCATCTGTCCACTTTTGAAAGTCAAGGTTGTAAAATGGTGAAGTCACATACCAGGGGTTGGGGGGTGGATGGGCGTTGAGAAGAAATTATCTTTTTTTGATCTTTAATAACTTTTTAAAATTAATTAACTTAATTTTTTAGAGCAGTTTTAGTTTTGCAGAAAAATTAAGAGGAAGGTACAAAGATTTTCCATATACCTCCGGTCCCGACGAACACATAGCCTCCCCCACTATCAACATCCCACTCCAGAACAGTACATGTGACAGTTAATGAACCTACACTGACACACTGTTGTCACCCAGAGTCCATAGTTTACATGAGAGTTCGCTCTTGGTGTTGTCATTCTGTGGGTTTGGACAAATGTATAAGGACATGCGTCCACTTTTATAGTATCAGACAGAGTAGTTTCACTGCCCTAAAAGTCCTCTATGCTCCACCTACTCATCCCGCCGTCCTTCCCCTTAACCCCTAGCAACCGCTGATCTTTGTCCTATCTCTGTAGTTTTGCCTTTTCCAGTTGTCATATAGTTGGAATCATACAGTATACAGCTTTTTCAGATTGACTTCTTTCACGTAGCAATGTACATTTTAGTTTCTTCCATGTCTTTTTGTGGCTTGATAGCTCGTTTCTTTTTAGTGCTGAATAATCTTCCATTGTCTGTTGTCTAGATGTACCACGGTTTACCCATTCACCTCCTGAAGGACATCTTGGTTGCTTCCGAGTTTGGGCAATTATGAATAAAGCTGCTATAAACCTACGAAGCTGGTTTTTAACCACACAGTAGAGAGATTAATGCAGGAACTCTGGGTGGGGGTGTCCAGAGGCCTGGGTTGAAGGGACGTTCCACCAGAGAGGATTTCTATTAGCTAACGCCAGCAACTTGGGGACTTTATCCCCAAGAAGCGCTTTAAATTAAATTCTTTACTTGAATTTTTTTGTGGGCCACAGAGGTACAAGAATTCGGACAGCAGGCCTGTGTGGTGGCTGGTGGTCATCACATCCTAGGGAAGCAGCTTTCCTGTCTCCTCAGAGCGCCAGCGCTGAGATAGGCAGGCGTCCGCGCTGCCCTGTCCATGGGCCAGGTGTTCTCTCTGTTCAGCCTTCTGCTGAGAGTGTAGCCTCTTGGAGTGCCACCTCTCTGGGGATGTTTCCTATTAGATTCCTCACTTTGGGGAGCTGTAGGCTTCATCTCCTGCCCTCCTTCCCCCACCCCAAGCAGCTGCCAAAGTAGGTTTAGAAGAAACCCCCAGAACTTTGGATCTTGGGTCCTTCCTGGGATTCTTATTTTCACCTTGTTTTTGGCTTCTGCATGTTTTTTCTTTCATATTAGTTAGTGAAGAATTTTTAAAGGGTGGAAAAACATATTTTACCCAACATTTTAGTTGTATCAGACAGGAAGATTGCTTAAGATGTTGACATGCCTTATTCTTGGCCAGGAGTGTTCTGAGGAGCGGTTAGTGCTCAGACACAAACGAAGGGTGGTGGGATGTGGGAACACCATTGTCCTTGGGCATGACTAGGCTCCTGCCTGAGCAGATGGAAAAGTGACTTAGAAGGGTCCTTGGGTAGCTTAGAGGTAAGAGGAAGATGGCGGGCCTTTTCCAGCTCCAAGCAAAACAGTGTAATTAACATGGAATACCCTTCACCAGGAACATTTAATCTTAAAGGCCTTGGGTCTCGCTGCACCGGGCAGCTTAGATTTTCCATCAGTTCACGTGTTCTGTTCTGTTTCTGTCTATCAGCCTTTTTCATTTGTTTTAAATTACTGCACCTGTATGGCCTACCCTTTGAGTATAGGTGTTAAATATGAACAATTTTATCTCAATAGTAGGGCTAATTTCTCTACGCTTTGATGAGAAGTAGAGTCCTATTTTGAAGTGGACTTGTCTTGAGCCAAAAATTCACCCTCTTCCCTAAGACATAATTTTATTTTTCTGTGTATTAGAAAACACACTCCTGTGTGCCTCCCCTACTCTTAATACTCTATTCAACACCACTGCGCTTCTGACACCAGATGTCTGGGTTTTCCACACATCAAGCAATTTCACCACACCAGCTGGGTGTCCTACAATTCACTTTGATTCCGATACTAGTTATCTGGAGTTAGCATAAGGTCCAACAGGTTATGGGCTCAGTCCCACAAAACTGCCCCCACTTCAGGTGCCAGTCACAAGTCCCAGATTGTCACCTGTACTTCTGACTGACCAGCTATAAATCAGGGTGTCCATGATCTCCTTCTTGGGTTCAGTAATTTGATGGAATGGATCACAGAACTCAGGGAAGCACATACATTTCCTGGTTTATTATAAAGAATGTAATAAAGAATATGAATGAGTAGCCAGATGAAGAGATATATAGGACAAGGTCCAGAAGGGTTCTGAGCACAAGAGCTTCTGTCCCCGTGGATTTAGGGGTGTGCCACCCTCCCAGCATGTAGATGTGTTCACTAACCCAGAAGCTCTCCAGAGCCCATACTTTGGGGATTCTTATGGAGGCTTCATCACAAAAGCACGGTCCATCATTAACTCAGTCTCCAGCCCCTCTCTCCTTCCTGGAGGGTGGGGGGTGGGGCTGAAAGTTCCGAGCTTCTAATCATGACTCGGTCTTTCTGGTGACCAGCCCCCATCCAGGAGCCAACCAAGATTCACCTCAAAGATACTCCTATAATCCAGGAAATTGCAAGGGATTTAGGAGCCCTATGTCAGGAACTAGGATCAAAGACCAAATATTAGAACAAGAGATGCTCCTAGTGCCCTATCACTTAGGAAATTACAAGGGTTCTAGGAGCTCTGTGCCAGGAACAGGGGCTGAGGCCAATATATATTTTTCTGTTATTCCACATTCTGACTGGACATTCTCGATGTGACTGATCTCTCTAGCCAGATCAATACAGCAGAAGAGCAAGTGTAAGCATTTCTTGTTTAGAAGTAGTAGGTGAGATTATGAGATTACCGCCTACACATTTTGATGGTCTTTAAATATGAGATTGGAGAAAGAAAAATGATGGCCGATATTTTTGCATGCTTGCCATGTGCCAGGCATAATTCTAAACTCTACATGCAGCGATTTCTTCACTGCTCATAACAGCTATCTGAGGGGGTACTAGTATGCCTATTTTAAAGACAAGCAAATTGAGGCACAGGGAGATTATCTGATTTGTCTGAATCGACATCACCAATAAATGGCAGAGCCAGAATTGACACTTCAAAGATCAGTCTGTGTCTAGAGTCCTTGCTTTTTACTAGGTTTCTCTAAAAGAGAATTAGAAAGTATAAATAGTTACAATGAAAAGAACTGTATCTTCAGGAAGCTACATAACAACTTCTCAAAATAAGAAAAACTAAATACTCCACTAATTAGTTCACAGCCATTCGGGAAGCAGAATTTGTTATTACATAAAGTCTCCTCTCCACTGGACTGTATTTTCTCGGAGGACGGGGACCGTATCTCTTCATCTCTCTACTCCCACAGCATCCAGAGCAGTGCCTTGCACTCAGTAGGCTCTCAGTCAACGTCGGCTGAGTAAGTCAGTTCGGGGTTGGGTGCTCTCATGTATTAAATGAGTCAGAGGCTGCAGATGCAGCTTGAAAGTTTTGGGAAGGCCTTGGGACACTTGGAGTGAGCCCTGAGCGATCCCCTCACAGGCTGCAGCTCTTTCCTGATGGTTTAGGTCAAACCAGGCTTTGCCTCAGATTTTCCAGTAGAAGACTTGTCAATTATCTAAGAAATTTTAAAAAAAATTCAGATCTATATGTTCATATGTTGCCTTTGACCCTTCAAATCTAGTGAAGTTCTCAATACCCTGAAAAAAGTGGGCCAAGCTCTAAGGCCACTTACTGGTGATGATGAGTGAATTTAAAGTGACCCCTGCATCAGCCTCTGTTGAAGTGCAGCAAGGTGACAATCTGTCACAGGCAGTTCCTGCAGTGACAAACTCACATTTGGTTAGCTTCTGGTGTACATTCTCAACACTGAACCTATAAAGTGGAATCCAATTACATGAGGAAGAGTCAGTGCTCAGATTGGTGAAAGGAACCTATAAAACTTGTCAGGAAAATGGTTCATTCAGGTGGTAAAGGATAGACTTCAGGGTGAAAACAGGTATTTAGGGACCCGTATCTTTCTGCGGTCTGTAGTGATCTGCTTCTCTCTCCCCCATCCTCGGGGTGAGATTCATAAGTTACTGTCCCTCCCTCGTTCTCTTCCTGTGTCTATCGAGTATCCATCAGGTGAAAAGCGTTCTTCTGGGCATTTGGAAAGTTAAGAAAAGAATATCTCGAATAGTCTACTCCAGGAATATATACTCTAGAAGGGACTATAGGACTAAAGGAAAGTGATCTGGGTGTGCTGAGGAGAGGATCAAGCTGCGGTGTTTTCTACTCTTTCCTGTATCCTATCTTCCATATATACATATTTTTTTTTACTGCAACCGCTGCTCTCCTGGGCTTTTCCCTGTGGATTTGTGGCTTTGCTGTGCTCACTGGTGTTCCTGATATTAGTTTCTTTAGGCTTTGTCTGCCTCAACCCCACCAGCAGGCCTCCAGAGATGGTGGATCTGTCTGCCTCACCCTCACCTGGAGGCCCTCATGAGTGGGTGGTTCTACTGCCTTTCCCCCAACAGTAGGCCCCCATGGATGGGTGGTTCTTTTGTCTCACCCTCACCTGTAGCCCCTCATGGATGGATGGTTCTGCTGCCTTGCTTTTACCTGGAGGCCCTCATGGGGTGGTTCTGTCCACCTCACCCCCATCTGGACGTCCCCATGGATGAGTGGTTCTGCTGCCTCATCTCCACCTGGAGGACCTCATGGATGGGTGGTTCTGTTGCTCATGGTCCTGCTTTGGTATATGCCCACCTTGACACAGACACTCCAGAGAGGGACCTGGACCTCTTTCCCTGAGATTCTGTACGACACAAAAGTTCCAGAAAAGAAAATACAACCTGGTTATTTAGGTTTCTTTCCAAATTTGGATTGGAAACAAATGCTGCCAAGACAAAATGAACAGAAAAACTCTATGATCTGTCAAAATAAATGGCTAAGAAATGGAAGAAATCAGTGGCTCTGTGTAGGTGAGCCACGGATGAATGAGGCTCGCCCTGTAATGTGGATCAGTTGCAGCAGAATAAAGGCTCCACTTCTAGATGAAGGATCACACATGGCAAGCAAGCTAAAGCTGTTTAATACCACAGTGCCTGTGCCGGGTGTACAGGGCGGGGAATTTGGGTTAGTGATGAAAGTGCAGTGAGAAAGCTCCAGGTAGCCCCAAATCAATGGAACAGAGAAGGAGTAAAGTTTCCATAGGTGAGAGAGAGGGACATGAGAAGACCCCATAAGCGAGGCAGCCCATAATGTCAACAAGCACAGATGAGCTGGTCACGTAGCCTGGAGTTTGAGCAACAGATGGATGGTTCATCGCATAGATTGGATACCTAGGGACTGTGATGCCTGCTAGGAAATCCAAGGACGCATCAGGTTGACCCAATGACAACGTACCTGGGCACAGGTAGCACCAGGGTGCCCAGGATCTGAAAGGGAAGTGAGTAGTAATTTGCACTGATGGGGAGAAAAACAAATGAAATTCAGTAAGGGAATAAAGGCTGTGTGTGTTTTTAAAAAATGTTTCTGTTAAGAGGACTTATTGTCTTTCATTCATCTTTGTAAGACTTGATGTTATTATGTCACTTCTGAATGTTGTAATCATGACATTCAGAGCACTGGAAGAGGAAATAACATTTAGATATTTGATATATATGCAAAATATATTTGAAATAAATTTTCTTAACGCTGAATTTTTTACTCTAAGTACAAAGTGTAAAATAATAACTTTCTTGAAAATAATTAATTATAGAATGTGGTTCAGTTTTCAAAATACATTATAAAATGCAAGATGAAACCTTCGTTTAAAAACCAAATAGTATTAAACTAAAACAAAAATCTTTCTATCTGGTTATATTTGGGTCCCTTTAATAGTGTACCACAAAAGCTATAGTCTGCTCTGATAGCTAACCTTTGCTTTTGGTGATGAAATGAATGAATTGGCGTGTTTTTAAGTTACAACACACTCAGCGTTTTTATATGATTTGGTGTATAGACACGTTCGTGTTAGGAGGTCTCTGTTGAAAGCTTTTTCAGATTCATCACCTGCTCTGAAAGTCACTGTACTCGGTGCCAGGTGCAGTGGTGAGCGGGGCAGATCTGTGTTTGTTTTCATGAAGGTATACACCCCTTACTTTTTTAAAAAACAGACTTTAATTTTTAGAGCAGTTTCAGGTTTACAGACAAATTGAGCAGGAAGCACAGAGAGTTCCTGTGTTATCCTCTGCCCTCCACACATACATTCTGCCTTTTATTAACATCTTGCATTAGTGTGGTACATTTCATATAGTTGATGAGCTGATATTGAGACATTACGATTCGCTAAAGTCCATGGTTTACGTTAGGATGCACTCTTTATTGTACCTTCTATGGGTTTGGGCGAATGTATGATGACATGTATCTACCATTATAGGATCAGACAGAATAGTACAGCGCCTTAAAAATCCCCTGTGCTTCACCGAGTCATTGCTCCCTTCCCGCCTCCAAATCCCTAGCAACCACTGACTTCTCGCTGTCTGTACTTTTGCCTTGTCCAGAATGTCGTATGGTTGGAATCATACAGTATGTAACCTTTTAAGACTGACTTTTTCACTTAGCCATATGCATTGAAGGTTATTCCATGCCTTTTTTGCCTTCATAGCTCATCTCTTTTTATCACTGAATAATATTCCATTGTAAGGATGTACCATAGTTTGTTCATCCATTCCCCTCTTGAAAGGCATCTTGGTTGCTTCCACTTCTTGGAAATTATTTTAGAAAGCTTCTATAATCATTTGTGTGCAGGTTTTTGTGTGCAAATGAGTTTTCAACTCACTTGAATAAACACCTAGGAGCGTGATTGCTGGACTATATGGTAAGACTATCTTAGCTTTGTAAGAAGCTGCCAAACGGTCTTCCTAAGTGGCTGTACCGTTTTCCTTTCCCATCAGCAGTGAATGAGAGCTCCTCTTGCTCCACATCCTTTCCAGCATTTGATGTTGTCACTGTTTTGGATTTTCGCCATTCTGATAGATGTATAGTGGCATTGCATTGTTGTTTTAATTTGCAATTCCCTAATGAGGTATAATGTTGAGCATCTTCTCATATGCTTTTTTTTGCCATTTGTATATCTTCTTTGGTGAGGTGTCTATTCACATCTTTTCCCTATTTTTTATGTGGGTTGTTTCTTTTCTTAATAAGTTTTAAGGCTGTTTTATCCTTTATCAAATGAGACTTGAAAATATGTCCTCCCACTCTGTGGCTTGTCTTTTCATTCTGTTAAAAGTTTCTTTCACAAAGCATCTATGCCTTTTTAACTGCTTGAGTCAGGCGTGGTAGACCAGAGTGGTTCTGGGAAGGTGGGTTATGGGCCTTCAAAGCAGCCTCTTTTGCTCTGAGTATTCTCCCAGAGAGTCAGTTTGGCCTGATACCCTAATCCTGGCATTCACGCCTGGCATTCCTTTTCACTTGTATCTGTGGACCTCAACACTGGGTTGCACCCATGGCTTCCATTTCTCAGTTTTTGCTCCTTTGGCCATTTTTGTGCTTCCGCTGATTGTAGTCGCTGACCCTGGCTGTGCTCCCAACTTCCACTCATTCTGTTACCTGACTGGGGCCACCCACCCGCCCTGGGCTAGTACTGGTCGTCTTGCCTGCTTATTGGTTTTAGCTTTGTTGATGACAGTTCTTCTTGCCCTACCCTGATGCCTACTATCGGCAAAAGTTATTGTATTTTCAGTGGTTAATTATAAAACCACTTTTAAGTTAGGTGTTTATTACTTTACACGGCTAGACCCAAACTCTTCATTTCTCTCACTCTCAAATTAACTTCTCTTTCTGACTTTGCCATTTTTTTGCGTTAATGGTCTCACTTTTCTAGCAGTAACCCGAGCTGTGAGTCACAGTGTTATCTTTGATTTATCCTTTGCCTTCTTCACATGTAGACAATCGGTGGCCTGCTTCCCAAACCTGAGTCCTCTAATGCCCACCATTCACTCTATCAAAGGACCTAGGTTCTACTGTGATGGGGAAAAAAAAGGTGTATTATCCCAGGAAGATATTTATGTATGTCCAGGGATTCTCTTAATGCTGTATACATTTTTATGAAAATCCTGTATCTTCCTATCTGGAAAGATTCTTTGACTTTTTTTTTTTTTTTCAGCTCTGAAATGCTTCTCAAGTCTCTTCTTCTCTTTTTTATTCCAGCTGCCACTAGTGTGGATCTGGCTCTGGCTTTAGGGCTGGCCCATTGAGAGGAGCCTCTCCTGGGGCAGGCGTGGAGAGAGAGCTGAGTAGGAGAGTAAGATGGAGAGGACCAGAGAATTTTTCAACCCATCTTATAGTCAGATCTTCACAGCATGATTTTGTTATTCTATTTGAAGTCAATTCTTAGAATATCCAATGCTTTTAGAAATCACATTTGATACAAAACACATTACAAAACTAAGCTTTAGTGATTGTACAAGCTTTCTCATTGCTTATTCATATCATTGTTTCCTCCTCTTGACTCAGGAAAATAATAATTTGATCATATTTTTCTTTACTTTAAAAAATATTTCTTTACAAACTTCAAGTTTTTGTGTCTGCTTGTCATGAGAGGTATGTTTTCCTTTAATGGGCTAATGGTTTATTACAATAGAGAAGACAAAACCCTCCAAATTTATACTAAGGGGTAACTCCAAAGCTTTGACTAAAGAGCTACTCTTCTAAAAGCCAATCTTTTGTTAAAATTCACCCTCAAACTATACCTATAGTGTGATATTCACCCTCAAACTATGCCTGTGTCATTAAGTCACTGCTAAAATGATCTTCCCTTCATCTCCACGAGCTTGTGAGAACTCCAGCCGTCAGCAAGTAGCATTTCATCTCATGTAATGTTATACCGTTTCCTTAGTTGTCCAAAACAACCTTCTCTTTGAATGAAACTATTATAAATTGCATGCACATAGTTTAAAATAATTATAAGATACATGTGACTCCAAGTCTTTTTGTTTTCCCCAGAAACTCAGCATTGAATCTTTTTCAAAGTTTTTATTTTGCAACTTTCCCAGATAGGTTTCAACTCGTTTGTTGGAAGTGTGGCTGTCCGGGCTAAAGCCGGAGTTGCTGGGCAAAGCTGCTCCAGGTTGGGCCCAGGTGGATGCAGCAGGGAGCTGGCTGTCGGGCTGGGCCTGAGCTGCTTGGACAAGCAGGAGTGAGCAGCTGGGCATGACTAACGGCATGGCCGGAGTGTCCAAGGCAGAGAAGGAGAAGGGCATGGGAGGATAGAGGGTGCCTTTTGGAGCACGTGGTTAGTATGTTTAGGTGACTAATTAGTGAGAAACTTTTAGCCTTGATGAATGGGCCAGCAGTACAATCCTGGATATCAAGTCCAAGGAAATAACCTGGGATATACTGCATGGGCGATGTAGAGGGCTCTGGGAAGTCAGTTAAATAGATAGATAGGCCAGTGTATGGAAGAGATTGAAGTGAGAGCCCTCAGGGGATAGGAGAGTTTAAACCCATCCCTGAGTATGTGCTGCCACTGGAGCTGGAATGAGGCTATGGTCTTGGTAAGTCATGGGTGGCCACTAGATTAGGTCATAACAAACCAAGGTGTTTGCCTTTGATTCAGGAAAGCAAGAGTATGGAGGTCTACTGCTCACTTTCTCACCTGTGGCTGATTTGATGTCTTGTCTGGATATCCTGCTGGTGTTTACCCAGTTAAGTCCTGGATGTAGGAGAGGCCAATCCATATTCCAGAAATCAGACCAGATGCTAAGGTGCCAAGTGGCTGGCTGGAGGAGACCTGGCTAAACACCAAGTGATGGGGAGAGAAGAGAGAGGCCCAGGGCACAGGCTAGTCTGGAGCAGCCACACAGAGTCAACGTTGATTCTTGTCAGATGTGTGGTGCGCACAAGTTGCCAAGTGCTGGATGATGATTCAGGCAGGACAGGATCATCACTGCTGCCTAGTCAGCTTGGGACATTCCCTTTAAGTCAGGTCCTCAGGCTGACCGAAAGCTCCTGATGTTGTCACAAACTGATGACTGCTGGAACAAGTGACCCCTGCCTCCAGCCAAATGAACAGAGCTGGAAGGGCCTTTGGAATCCTCTCTTTTTACACAGTGGAAAATGGGAACTCAAGAAGGTTAATGACTTCCTTATAGCAGGGACTAGATCAGGACTCTGGTCTTTTTTTTTTTTTTTTTTTAATATTTTTCAGAAATAGCTCTGAGGTATAATTGACACATAGTAAAACATTTATAGTACACATATTTAAAGTGTATAATTTAATGTTTTAACATGCATAGACACTATAAAATCATCGCTACCATCAATGTAGTGAACATATTCATCACCCCCAAAGTTTTCTAATGTGGCTTTATAATCCTTCCTTCCTGCCTTCCTCATCCCCCACCACTGCCACCCCTGCTACCAGCTCCCCCCTACCTCATGTCCAGGCAACCTCTGATCTGCTTTCTGTCACTATAGATAAATTTGCATTTTGTAGAATTTTATATGGAATCATACAGTATGTGCTCTTTTATGTCTGGCTTCTTTCATTCAGCTTAATTGTTTTGAGAATCATTCATATTCTTGTGTGTACCAATAGTTTGTTCTTTTTTATTGCTGAATAGCATTTCATTGTATGAATATGCCACCCATTCACCTCTTGGTAAACGTTTGGATTGTTTTCAGTTTTTGACTATTACAAATAATGCTGCCACAAATGCTCATGTACAATCTTTATGTGGACATATACTTTCATTTCTCTTAGATAAATACCTAGAAATGGAATGACTGAGTCCTATGTTAGGCGTATGTTTAACTTTTTAAGAAATTGCCAAAAGTGGCAAGAAAGTGCCCAAAGCAGTTTTCCACAGTGGTTGTACTGTTTCCATTCCCACGACCAGTGTATGAGAGTTCCAGTTTCTCCACGTCTTTACCAACACTTGTTCTGGTCAATCTTTTTAATTTTGGCCATTCTAACAGATGTGTAGTGCCATCACTTTGTGCTTTTCACTTGGACTTTAATGACTAAATGATATTGAGTGTTTTTTATGTGCTTACTTGCCATTTGTGTATGTCCTTTTGTAAAAATATCTGTTCAAATCTTTTGTATATTTTTATTGGATTATTTTCTTATTTTAGAGTTTTGAGACTTCCTTATTATATTGTGATTACAAGTCCTTTATCGGCCAAACGATTTGCAAATATTTTCTCTGAGTCTGTGGCTTGTCTTTGCATTCTTTGAACAGTATCCTTCAAAGAGTAGAAGTTTTAAATTTTGATGAGATTCAGTCTATCGATTTATTCTTTTATGGATTGTCTTCTTAGATGTGGTGTCATATCTGAGAAATCTTTGCCTAACCCACCTTCAGAAAGATTTTCTCTTGTTTTTTTCTTGAAGATGTTTAGTTTAGCTTGTACATTTATACCTGTGATCCATTTCGACTTAATTTTTGTAGATGGTGCGAACACCTCATAGTCTGTTGACACATGCAATATAGTACAAGGTGGATGGCCTCTGTATCCACACAGGGTTATAGGAATCTTTTACCAATACTATCATATTTAAACACAAAGGTCAACCATACATTAAATATGTACATCACTCAAAAAAAAAACCCCACTAAAGTACATTGCCCAGTTTTCATAATATATTTAATGAAAGAATAATAAGGTCATTAAGGGCAATCAGTGTTTTGTTATATTCTTGATTGTATTCTTGATTATGATTTGTTATATTTCTTGATATGAACATAGTTGTAGTAAGAAGTATGCCCCTTCCCTTTTAATGGGGACCAACATTTTTCTGGACTCAAGTGTAAAACCTTGTCAACATCAATGATTGCACATTGTTTACCCCCCGCCCCCTCCTGTTGTGGTAATTATGGCACTTTAGAATTCCTGAAGAGGACGCAGTGCTTAATCATGTAATTATGTTCCAAACAACGTGGGGCACTCTCTCTGACATTCATAGGAACAGCCAAAAGAGAAGTTTGTTTGGGTTCTTATTGTGAAGACCCAGTGGGAGGGGAGGCTGCAGTGGCTGAAGAGAGCAGCTCGTGGACAGAGAAAGAGTTGATTTGGAGCCTAAATAGGGCTGTGCAGGAATATCTGGGGCATTGTCTGTGCACCATCCCAGGTTCTGCGCCACAGTTATCTGGGATTGGAGTTAGCCACTTCCTCCCTGGGGATTCTTTATGGGTCCTAGTATTCAGGCTTCCTCTGGACTCCTGGTTGTGTGCCAAAGGGTGTGCTTGCCTTCTGAAGAGCAGTGGAGATATGCAGGGACGGGCACTTGTGTGCGCATCGGCACGTAGAACTGTTTCTGCTCTGACAGTCCCTTATACCTACTGGGGACCAAGAGTGAAGCATTTAGCCTCTCCCAACACCAGCTTCCTTATCTGCCCAATGAGGAGAAGTGCACTTTTTAGTGTACTCATGGGCATGCTGGGAGAATGTGCTCTATACACGTAAGTATTACAATTGATGGGTGGGGGCCATGCATCCTTTCCCCCTCTCATACAGGAAAAATCACTTGCATGTATTCTTCTGGAAGGCACCAATTGGCCTTATCTCCTCCTGGGATCTTCCCTAAGCCCATCCCCAGACCCTGAGGCTAGGTCAGCTCTCCCTCCATTTCCCCACTCCCCTTGGCGGATTTCCCTCATTGCAGTTTCTACATTACAATCGCGGGTTTTCTCCCTGCCTGGAGCAGGAGTTTCTTCAGGGCCAGGACCCTTAATTTATCTTTATAACCCTGATGCCACCTAATAAATGTTTGATGAATAAATAACTAAATGAATAAATATGAAGATGAGCAGCCCATTCCTTGTGTTAAAGGAGTTCGCAGCCTCGTGGAGGGGAAGGACGTGTTTATGAGTACTTGTACCACAACTTCTGTCTACAACAAGCAATTCATTTATTCATTGTTAAACAAAATGAGAACACTTCATTCTCATCTAACGAAACAGCGTTTATTGGCACTCAAGACGTTTGGGTGGAAATTCTGTTGCTGAAAAATGATTTCTAAAAAGAGTAGAAGAGATGAAGAGAGACATTATTCTTTTATTCCACTCAGTCCTCCTCTGTAAGTCTTCGCTTTCCATGGCACCTCCTCCCCTGCTCCCTAGATTAGGTTAGGCCCCCCCATTGTACATTCTCACAGCACCGTCCTTCTCTTTTCTGGCACATTATTTGCTTGACATCTACCTCAGTAACTCTCTTATCCACTACTCCATCCTCAGCACTTAGAACAGTGCCTGCCATAGAGTGAGATCTCCATAAATTGCTGTTGAGTGATTGAGTATATGCTCAAACAAGTTCTGCACCATCAAGAATTTTAAAAACTAACCCTGGCTTCAAAAATTTTAAGGCCACAAGTTCTTCTTTCACCATCATGGGTTTGTAATATGGCTCGTGACCTGCTATCCATTCTGAGCCAGACTCCCAGCTGATTTTCTCCATAGGCCGCACTAAGCCATCAGATGGCTCTCCATATACCTAGACGAGCTAACCTATTGAAGAGAATTATTTCACGTTGCCCTTCTGGAATTCAGGCGCAATTTAACCTCTTGCCATTATCACTCAACTTTATAGTAATAACCTTTTCCCACCTCTTGGGATCCTTATTTTCAGTTTTCTGGAAAAGATGCAGATTTGAACACAATTGCTACAAATAGATAAGGCAGACCCCACACACCCGCTTGCAGTTGCTCTCTGTGTTTCCTCGCACGGTCATTTGTCTCCAGGTTTGAATGCTTCTCTGGCGCCTTTATTGGCAGTTGAAAATAGAGTTCTAGCCAATGTTGATGTATTGTTACCACAAAATGCAATTTACTGCCACACGTTGTGTTCAGATAATGGGAGAGAGTAGAATTCATCCAAACAATTGTGCTCAGACAATTGTGCTCAAAGAAATGATACCACTGAGGGAGCCATTCTCGGTTTTTCTGAATCATTTAAATGGTTTCATTGTAAGATATCCCTTTGTCGACTACTTTTTTCAGTGGGAAACAAAAGCTTAAAGGAATTTCTTTTCTTAAAGACAGAACTTAGAGCAGAATCAGAAATATGTCCTGATATATACCCATTTATGAAAAAAAAAGTGTTACCAATGATTATAGGATCACTTTTGTATGGTTACATTGTGAATTATTTGAGTTTTCTGGATGTATCTGGCATAGACTTGTGTGGACAGCAGTGAAGTGTGACCTATGGGGACCCGGGGGCCCCAGTGACAAAAGCGTGAGATGGGGGCAGAAAACTTGGCTATCAGCCTTATTGCTCCCGCTTGCTCTCTGTGTGACCGTGGAAAAATTATCCCCTTAGCTACCTCGTGGGTTTGTTCTGAGGGTCCAAGAAGACAATGCAGAGGTATATAGTATTGTATGAACAGGGGAGGAGAAAATTTTTTTGTTACTGTAAAAGGAATGTAGTCTTCTGTGAACTGAAGAACTCATTCAAGTTTCACATCGGAGGTTTGGTCTTTCCTTCATGCAATACTATCAGAAAAATGTGTTTTGTTGTGTATCTATCTCTGGAACTTTTATTTATATACCAGGTCTAAGTAATAAAATAAAGACCTGCCTATCAGTAGCTATTTTTGTTTTGAGGTAATGCACTGAGCTGTGAAACTTCTACATAAAAGGCAACATGATATCCTTTGGTAGAGGACCACATTTCTATTCTTTTCCCATAGAAATTATGTCTTTTTTTGAAGAAAACACATAAGAAAAATAATGTATAATCTACTTGTTGCCTTATTCATGTAATAGAAATTTTAACCCAAGTTTAATTAGAAAAAATAATAAAGAGAATTTTGCAAATTAAAGACTGGCAGCTTGATGTTAGCCACACACAAAATTCTTCTGTGGACTGCTACAGGAGGAGGAGGAGGGTGGTCACAAGGAGCTAGCATAGGGTCACTGAAACTGTGTCATGCCACCCTTAGTTCCAGATGTTTATGAGAATTATAGGGGAGTTAGTGTCACAGTGGGTGGGTGTATCTGAGATTCTCTGATTTCATGAGCACTTCTATGGAGTATTGACACAATCTATTATCACTATCTCATTCATGTCTGACCTTATGAAGAATTTGGGAAAAGTTTGATTCCATGATCCTTGGGTTTTTTCTTCAAAAGGAGAGAATTGTTAAGCCAGGCTGAAGGTATTGCGTTGTGGGAGTCTGTGCAGCGGTGGGCATCCACGTACAGTGGAAAGCCAGGCATCTTTCCCCACGACTTGGCTTCACCACCACAGAAACACTGAGTTGGCAGAGATCTCATTTCATCCCTGGAAGAGGGCTTTATTTTATTTCAAACCCCCAGCTGCCTGGTGCACGTTTTTGTTCTGGCAGTAAATAGCTTTAAGCTCATTTATGAGCTCTCTCTATTTTTATGTTCCATGGAAGAATAAAAGTTTTTATATAAAGAACTCTCAAAACTCAATAGTAAGGAAACAAACAACTTTAAAAAAAGTAGGCAAAAGATTTGAATAGACATGTCACCAAAGAAGACATACAGATGGCATATAAAAACATTGAAATATTCTCAGCATTATTAGTCATCAGGGAAATGCAAATTAAAACCGCACTGACCTACCACTATAAGCTATTAGAATGATTAAAAATATTGACATTACCGAGTACTAGTGAGGATGCAGAGCAACTGGAACTCTCATACATTGCTAGTGGGAATGCAAAATGGCACAACCACTTGGGAAAACCATTTGGGAGTTTCTCATAAAGTTTAATATACATTTACCATATGACCCAGCAATATCACTCCTGGGTATAAACCCGAGAGAAATGAAAAGTTATGTTTATACGAAAACTGACACAGGAATGTTTATGACAGCTTTATTCATAATAGCCCCAAATAAAAAATAACTCAAATGTCTATAACAGGTGAATGTGTAAACAAATAGTGGTACATCCATTCAATAGAATACTACTCAGCAATAAAAAGGGATAAACAGCTGATACACACAACAACATGGATGAATCTCAAAACAATTATGCCGAGTAAAAGAAGCCAGACCAAAAGGAGTACATACTATATGATTCAATTCATATAAAACTCTAGAAAACACAAACTAGTCTATTGTAACAGAAATGGTTGCGTGGGGATGAGGCCAGAGAGAGGCGGGAGGGAAGAATTACAAGGGAGAATGGGGAAACATTTGAGAGTGATGGCAGCCTTGTTCATTGTTTAGATTGTGGTGATGGTTTCAAGGCTGTATACATATATTAAAACTTCTCACATTATGCATTTTAAATATATTCACTTTATCATGTATCAATTATAATGACTCCTATTTCATATATTTTTAATTTCTCTAGTTTATGACCAAAAGTCATCTCTATAGAAGAATTCTAGCTGTTAATGTGGAAGTAATTGTAGAACTAGAAAAATCACCATTTTGCAAGCTCTAATGAAATACTTTCTTAGGCAGTCACCACTGTTAAAATCATTAGGATAAACATTTCTGGGAACAGGTTAGATGGCTGTCACCACCTGAATCCACTGATCAATCTTAGCATCACTAAAAAGTGGAACGGCCCCACATTACATCTTTCCTGCTGTGATGCCAGATGAAATACACAGCACCGTTTATGAAGAATTCACGCTAAAACAGTGGAACCTAAAGCCGAAACCTTAGATCCAACATCCAGTTAACAGACCAATAAGGGGGATAGAGAAGGACCTTAAATCATACAGACCATGAGGAAGCAATAAGGCAAATCTAGAATGTAGGATATGCTAACGACAACTGACCTGGTGTCTTAAGTATGTCAGTAAGTTAAAACAAGCATTGTCAATGACATAACATTTAAGACATGCAATCAAATATAATGTGTGGACCGTGGCGTGGAAATTGATTAAAAAAAACTCTAGAAAGACATTTTTTGGCAACAGGGAAATTTGAATATGGTCTGGGAATTAGATATGCTAAGGAGTAACTGTTAATTTTGTCGGATGACATAATGGTATTAGAGTTATGAACAAAAATATCCTTATTTTTTAGCAATTATATGTGAAAGTATTTAGGTGTGAAATGATGTGAGAAATTTGCTTTAACATACTACAAAATAAAGGGCAAAGGAAGGAAGAAGAAAAAAGGGATTGATGAAGGAAGTATGTTAAAATGGTAATTCTGGCATCTGGAGGATAGGTGGGTAAGTGGAGTTTATTTTACTATTATTTTTGCTTTTGTCTATGTTTGAAAACTTTCATAATAAAAATTCTTTATAACCATCTTTCTAGAAATTATGCAAGTGTAAAATATAAGTAAATAGACACAGAATTTTAGGAATAGATTACTGTGCATTTTACATGCAAGAAACACCTGCCCATAAATTCAATTAAAATAGTTTTATCTCTATTAAAAATTCAGATTTATCAACTGTCTATTTGCATTACAAAGGGGATTGTTTCTTTTATAAAATGGTTTACCATGGAATTCCGTTAAATGATTTATTTACTTTCCACGAGTATTCTTTTTCTAAGTCCTCATGATTTAACCTTTTTCTTTCCTCCATCTCTTCTACTCTCCAGCCAAACGTGCTGAGTCCTTTTATGCCTCCAACACTTTATGAAAGCTTGTTTCCTCTGTCTGAAATTATTTTCTTCACTTTGAACTTCATAAAAGCATATTGTATTTATCAGGGTTCCCCAGAGAAACAGAACCAGTAGGATGGTGATTGAACATCCTACCTACCTACCTACCTACCAAGCTACCTGTCACCTATCAACTGTCTATCTATCTAAAGAAATTATTGTTAGAAATTGGCTCACAGGATTATGGAGGTTGATAAGTCCCAAGATCTGCAATCAGCAAACTGGAGACCCAGAAGATCTGCTTGTGTGAGTGCCACTGAGGAAGCTGGTAGGCTTGAGACCCAGGAAGAGCAGAGGTTTCAGTTTGAGTATGAAGGCAGGAAAAATCTGATGTCCCAGCTCAAAGGCAGTCAGGCTGGATGAGTTCCCTCTTACTCAGCTTTTTTGTTCTACTCAGTCATCAACTGATTGCACAAGGCCCAGCCGCATTAGAAAGGGCAGTCTGCTTTAGTCAGACTGCTGAGTCAAATGTTAATGTTGCCCAAAAGCACCCTCACAGACACACCCAGAACGATGTTTGACCAAATATCTGGGTGCCCTGTGGGCTGTTCAAGTTGACATGTAAAATTAACTATCGCACTTATTCATGCTGTGAGACCCAGCTCAAGTACGTTCTATAGTGAAGCTTCCAAATGTCTGTACTGTATCGATTTACGTGTCTATGTTATCCCAGGCTGTGAATTCCTCAGTGCAGAGGTGGTGTCTTACTCATCCTTCAGTCACTAGGGACTAGCCTAGGTCTGGCCCAGAAGAGGAATCAAATAAATGTCTGTTGAGTGAATGAATGGATGAATCCTGCATCTGCAGTGGATTTAGGAGAAACTCCACAAGTTAGAAAGTATCCAATTTTAATGTTCTAAATTTAACCATGAATCTAGTAAGAGGGTGGCTTTCAGGATTTCTATAAGTAACCATGAAGAATGATGGTCTGTTCAAAAGTAGACCAAATAAAAGCAAAGTCAAGTGATCAAGTTCATTCTTAAAACAATGGATGTGCATATTTCAGATTATAAGAATGGCCAAGTTATCACTCAATAGAATCTATTTGAATTATTTTAGTCTATATTATAGTGAATGCATTATTTTATCAAATCTTACAGGCACATGGTTAAAAATCACTTACCATGTAAAGTAAAAGCAGTATTCCTCTTCCTTATTCTATGCTACCTTAAATCCTGCTCCTCATAAGTCTGTACTTTATTTTAGCTGTTTCTTGTACTCATGACCTCCATAGATTAAAATAGTACATTTATACTGCTATTTCTTAATTTACCCATTGTAGACATTATTTCCACCCCGCAGCAGGTGTATAGCTTCGGACAAGTTATTTGACTTTGCTCTGCCTCAATTTCAAGTTTTTTAAAAGGGGGGAAATAATATTGTATCTCACAGCCTTCTTGTAAGGATTAAATGAGTTACTATCTGTAAAGTGCTGGTATGTAGTAAGAGTCGTATAAGTTTTAACCATAATAATGATAATGATAATTATTGTCATAATCAGAAACAGATGGAAACTTAGCTTTCTTGTACCACCTCCCCACTTCCCACCATCTTATCTCTCCTATATAACGTTATCACAATTTTCCATAAATCAGTAAACAGTGTTATATTATGACTATGTAAATGTGTTCTCTACTGGAGTAGATAATAGGTTCATTTGCAGATAACACAAACTATTGAAATCACTTTAAGCACAACCTGAGAGAGAACTGGGGGCTGACAGTATGATCCTAGAGCCAATAATTGGATTTAGCAGCTGCCTATGTGTGGATGAGGTGGCAGGTACCCTAATAGGCCCGCAGGAGCCTTATGAGAGGAAACTGCTGTACGTGAGGTGAGGGCTGGAGAGCTGCGCCCTGCAGGAGCCTGGCGAGAGAATCACAGGGAACCTGCAAGAGAAAAACCCTTTCCTCTTCTACTGTCCGTCCAGTGTCCTCTGGTGATAAGGCTTAACATTATGGCACCTGGCGAAAGAGAATACTTACGAAGCCCACCTCCACTATTACAGAGCGGGAAGGAAGGGTGGATTTGGAGCCAAGGGGCAATGACTTAATAACTGCCATTTCCATTAAATTCAGAATCCTTCTAACATCCTATTATGGTTAAATTCCAAATGGTAAGTCAAAGGCTTACCACCATTGTGGTACATGGGGTGGGACATGGGGTGGGAGACAAGGAGCATGTTAGTTGTTTTCAAGTATTTGAAGAACTGCTACATGAGGGAGGAAATCCTTATTGTGTGTTGCTCAGAGGGAACGAGACCAGGGGAAGGTAGAGGGGGGAAGATTTTGGCAGATTCCCTGAGGAATTTGGATGCTTATTTCCAAATGTTGTGATTATCCTGATGCTAAGAATGATGAAACAGAGGCCAGGGTGCTTCTCTGTCACACTGTGGGAGTTCAGTGGGGTGGGAGGTTGAACTGGGTGATCTCCAGGTCCATCCCAATCTGGAGAAGCTCCGGACTTTTCAGAAATACTCCTGTTACCTAAAGTGAGGTGTATCTGTATACCTATCCGTCAGTCCTCCCGTTTATTTATCTGTCTGTGCATTACCCATCCATCTGTCCACCCATCCATCTTCTGAGTTGTTTTAAAACTCAGTGAAGTTATTTCACTCAGTTAAAATTCATATTATTTGGACCAGTGTTTATTGTTTGACTTTGTAGGGCTATTGCATTAATATTGGAATTGACATTATATGCAAATGCATTATTTTATTTTAGTTTTTTTTTTGAGGAAGATTAGACCTGAGCTAACATCTGTGCCAATCTTCCTCTATTTTATGTGGGATGCGGCCACAGCATGGCTTGATGAGCCATGCAGAGGTCTGCACCTGGGATCCGAACTGGCGAACCCTGGGCTGCCCAAGTGGAATGCACACGCTTAACTGCTACGCCACTCGGCTGGCTCTTGCATTATTTTTATTTGATTTAAATATTAGAATAATTTTTATTTGATTTTTTTATATTCCAGGTGTCCTTTTGCTAAAAAATTTCTTATAATATGCCAAAAAGAAGGGAGTCATATCAGCAGAGAGCCTGAATAAAATCACATACAACCAAAGCACTCAAATGAGAAAACACAGCAAATTGTACAATAAACTAAAGGGCCCAAGGTAATTTCATGCTGAAGTTTCAGAAATGCAGCCCACAGTTGTCTCAGCAGAAGAGCTGGCGGGCCTAGAGGTCTTTCGTGTCCCCCAGGCCTGATTTCCTCGGTTCAAGCCTTGTCCGAGAGGGTTAATGGTATAATTTTACTGTTTGAAACTGGTTGTGTTTCTTTTCTGACACATGGTAATTTTAAAGAGTTGGAGTGCAAAACAGAAATGAAATTGTGAAAAGCGTTTCCTCGGTAGGCCTCCTCATTGTTCCGTGGCGGAATAACCGCTAATGATGGAGTGCTATTCGCCACTGTGTGGGGTGTCCCCAGTCTGCTCGCAGGGGCTGCTCTGGGGAGTTTGGAGTTGCTCAGCTCTGTTGTTTGCAGGCTGGGTCGCAAGAGCTGGAAGCTTGGTTCCATTCATGAAGAAAGCAGGGCCCAGAGAATAAAGTGAATTGCCCAACATCGCTCAGCCAGAGTTGCACATCTGGGATTAGAAATTAGATCTCTTGATTTACAACCCAGAACTTGTTTTTGTTCTTGACCTAGTTTTTAGGGTTTTTTTGCATAGAAGATCATTAAGATAATTACTCAGGAAAATCAAAATCCCCCTACGGTAAACCTGTTCTCTGGTACTCAGGGTTTAATCCCTTCTCTCCCTCAAACGCTTCGGTGGTGTTTCCCTGCTGGTGCCCATCCCGCCCCTCTGTCCCTGTCTGAGGCAGTGCGGCCACCGCCTCTAAGGAGGAGACGGGCAACATGAGTGGGGTGCCCGCCACAGGGCTGCTTACTCTGGGTCGTTACGGACAGGCCTCTTTCTAATCGGTGACTCAAAGTGGTGACTCCGTGACTCTGCTTTCTGCAGCAGCTGTTGGCGGCTCGGTGGCTGGGGGCACAGTTGCAGTAAGGGCCTGCCGTCGCGTCCCGCCAGTGAGAGCTGGTTAATCATATACAAGCCACCGACAGTGGGCCGCCTTGTCATTGTTACAGGCCCCTTTCAATTTCTTGCAATTTCCTTTGTCTCAGCAGTTTTGGTTGCATCCTGAAAACTGTCAGGCTTCCTTGTTTCTATAAGGACCTGACAATTCCGGCCTCACAATGCAGCTTAAATTGGCCCAGCTGCTGCCTCAATGGAGCAGGCTGCCCATCTCCAAGGCATTAAGCCCAAAATTATTTCGAAAATTGAAGCCTTTGACTTGCTCTGGATTAATGTGATTAAGCAGGGCTTGCTTTAATTTGTAGCCATCTCTTCCTTTATTAATAACATCTCATCGCTTGGAGCAGCAAGTATGTGTGCAAGACAACG
Source organism: Equus asinus (assembly GCF_041296235.1). Classification (NCBI taxonomy): domain Eukaryota; kingdom Metazoa; phylum Chordata; class Mammalia; order Perissodactyla; family Equidae; genus Equus; species Equus asinus. The sequence goes on along the minus strand of NC_091792.1, from coordinate 62,290,881 downwards.
GGAAAGTTAGGTTGATTGCAATTTGTCTGTAAGAAAAGTCTATAATGTTTCAGTAGCAACTGATACACGGCTTCAGTTGTGGGTGGATTTAGATCTGCTTGTTATTCTTAATTTTTTATGAAAACCTAATAAGCAAATGAGCCCTCCATCCTTCTCTCCCTTTGTCCCCACCCCCTTGAGGTCTACATTTGATTTACTCCTCCCTTTAAGTAATAAAGAAAGGATCTTTTTTTCATCTGAATTTTATCAGCTGGTGAAATCTGGAAGAAATATCCTTCAGGGTTAAGAAAGGTAAAATTAAAAGGGATTTGATTTTTTTTGCTCTGTGTAATTGAAAGTGTACAACCACTATAATGATTAAAAATAATCTGTTAGCTTTTCTAAATAAGAAAATATATACCTCATTACTTGAGGCCTAGATTTTTGTGGTAACAGTGGTGAGTGGTAGTGGAAGAAATAAGGACAATATTTTAAAAACGTCTTTAATAATTTTTTCAAGCTCATTGAAATTGTTCTTATGAAATATATCCTGGCCAACTTAAGATGCTGCAATGCTAGGTCGCATCTCTTTTCCCTTTAGTATAATTTAGTCACTTGAAAGTATAGTTCAAATATTTTTCTGAGGTTAAGTTTGATCTTCCTTCTATATTGTTAGAGCCAGAGAACCCAGATCTTGGAGTCAGAAAACCTGGAGTTTTTCCACTATTTTATCACCAAAAAGCTGTGTTACCTTGGGAAAGTGACTCAACCTGTCCGTGCCTAAGTTTCCTCATGTATAAAATTAGGAAGTTGAGGAGGAAGTTTTCTAAAATCCTGTCTAGTCCTATTATCCTATGGATCCAACTTCTAAGGTTTTTTCTTTTCACCCCATTTAAAAATATGATTCACTGCGTCTGATTCCACTGCAGTCTTCTTGCTTTTCCCCTGTATAAACTGTAAAGTAGAAACGACCTAATTTACTGATACTTGGGTCAAATCTGGTATTTCTGGAAGTCAAAGAGCCTCAAATAACTCAGTATCATTGCATATACTTTTAATTGTATCTAAAACCCAAGACGTGTTCCTTCCCTGTGGTTTTCGTTTCATACAGACATCAGTCAAGGTTCTTGTTCCTTAGTCCTGTTTCATTTGAAGGTGTATGTCTAAAAACCATCTTCATTAAAAAACAGCTTCAAAAATGTGACAGGATTTAATACATAGAGACATCTTTCTTACAAATAAGCGGTCATCTTATTTATAGTTTTTTGGCTACTTATTGACATAAATTTTGCATTAAGAACTCTTTAGATGGGCAAGAAAACCCATATCAAGGAGTAATACTATTGTGCCGGGAACTAGAAGTTCTAAAAATTCTTTTCCATTTCCTTCTCCCATTTTGCCCAATATTTTGATATCTCTTGTAACTCTGATGTTCACTGTCTTGTTAAAGACTTTACTCTCAGTTGAATCATTCATGTACTTATTCTTTAGATCTCACTTCCAAACATGCTTGGTGGTAGTGCCCCTGGACTGAGAGCAGGTACAGCAGGGGGTGGCCCCTTGTGCTCCCGAAGATGTGCTGCGGAGGTCCCCTGGGGCTCTGTCTAAGCCCGCTGTTCTGTGAACCACTTTACTACCCAAGAGGCAGCATCCTTCCCTCTTGACCTGGTCCTGCTACTATCTACTATCTGGACCACCTGCTGTATGACAAGTAGACCCCAAAAATATGCAATGGCCCAACCGCAATACAGATTTACTGTTTGTTCACGTAACAACTGAAAACAGGCATTCTTGGTCAGCTAGCAGCTTTCCTCACATGGTGATTCGGGGAGCCAGACAGCTTCCATGGTGGCTCTGCTGTCCCCTGGGGTCCTGTTGTCATCTAGCCCATCAGAGGGGCAGAGAGAGAACAGAGAGGGCAAAGGTGGGCTTCCAAAGATGAGGAAGTAGATTTCTGGTGAAGAGCTTACAGTGTCTGCTGAAATCTCTCCATCATTTTCACCTCTGCCTTCTTGCAATTTCGTGGTAACTCCTGGAAGAAAGTGAGATAAGTGAGATGGTTATCATTTGTGACTGCAGCTCTTTATGGAGCTTTGGGAGTTTCGCATGGTCTTTTTAAGTTGATTTCAAAGGACCTAGGCATCTCCAAACCCCCTTTGGACTCACTGACTTCTGACTTGGTCCTTTGAAGTTTACTGGAGCTGTAAGTCTCATTGGCCCCGTTTGGGTGGCAGTCAGATGGCTCAGTTATGGTAGTCTTTTTGAGCATGCTCAGTAACCAGAATAGATTTTTACCTCAAAGGAGAAATTAAAAAATTTTTTCCTTTGACAGTTGAATTTTTTTTTTTTTTACAAAGGGCATTTAGGTCATTAATTATGTGGGGATCACACTAGTGTTTTCTTCTTATTTCCTATCATAATTTTTTCCTGGCTTTGCTACTAAATGGCTGCGTGATCTTGGGTATCTGTTTGAGCCTCTGTGTCATCATTAGTAAAAGTGAGGATACTAATTCTCACCTTGATGGATGGTGTGATGATTAAAGCATGCATTACATGTCTTTATAGAAGCTACTCAACATAGCCCTGTTAAAAGGATTAATTAATACAAAATAGCTGGCTTTCAGATATGTGTAATAGGTGAAAATAGGGGGAAGTATGAACATTCATTTAGAAATGCACATCCCCAGAGATTTAAGAAACCAGTCAGGTCAAAGCTGATTCCCTCTGAGAACCCAGTTTAGGCATCTCCTCTTTGGGGGCAACCTTCCCTGACCCCATAAGTTTGGGTTCAGTGTCTCCCCCACTTGCTCTTAACCCATCCTGGGCCTACACTCTGATGGGGCACTTGGCCACTGTATTGTTATCGGCCACTGTACTGTTATTGCCGGTTTACGTCCTGGCTACCCACTACAACAAATGCTTTTCATTTTCTGCTGTATCTCTGGGCCCAGCAAGGTTGAAATGCACAAAACTGCCATTTTTGTAGTAAAAAATGGTTGGATATTAGCAACTTCATATGGTTGAACCTAATATAGGAGGCACGAGATATTGTGTTGGCTATTGAGTGACGTTTGACACCTACATGTGGGATCCATATTACTTTTGAGTTTCGTGCTATGTTTAGCAGCTGTTGTGCCATCATTGACATCATATAGGCTAATATATGATATAACCATTAGTGTGTTTCTTTAGCTATTTCAAGTATCTATGACTCAGATTCTCAGGTGCATAGATTCCTTAAGGACAAACTAGTATCTGGTTTATTGCATATCTCCCACAATGCCAAGCAGTTGTAGACAATGCTTGGCACTTAATATTTTCGGATTTGTCTTGAATTCACCTGTTTTAAATTACAGTTGAAGAATGTGAGTCCCCTAATTGAGAAATGTTAAGTGATTCCACCATAATCCCAGAGTCTCTGACAGAACTAGTATTTGCACTCAATGGCTGGTCTGTTCCCATGATGGCACGGTTGCCTTAGACTTGTTAAGAATGTCAGGACGATTTGACAGTATATTTTCTTGCCCTAGGCTTTTTTGTGTGTGTCATCAGGTTTCATGGGAAGAAACACCAAATTTGGAATCAGACCTGGTTTCAGATCCAGTTATGCCATTTATAGACATGTGACCTTGGCACAGAAATTTCTCTTTTTGCTATTTCATTTGCTTCATTTGTAAACTGCCTGCTTCACACCATTGTTGTGAGGATTTAATGAGATCCAATATGTAGATTATTTAGGATACTTTTGGCAGGAAGTAAGAAAAATCTCAATTAAAATTGGCTTAAATATAGGAACATGTACTTTTTTACATAACTAGAAGTCAGGAAGTTCCAGGGTTGTTAATTCAGTGGCTCAAAAAAATCATCAAGAATTCAGGTTCTTCTCATCTTTCTATTCTGCCATTCTCAGCTTTGGCAGCATCCCTCACTGGCCCTGGATGGCTGCCACAATTTCAGGGATTCAAGTCCTCAACTTCGATATCCACTGTCATAAAAAGGGGTTAATGCTCCATTTTTGTATCCTTTTTATAAGGAGGAGAAGGGTTTCCTAGTCCCTCAAAAGACATCCCCTTATATCTCTGTGGCTAGAATTATTTCATGTGCCTGTGCCTAGACCATTCACTGAGAAGAGGAATGCAGTGGGCATGAAGAGTTGGAACAGTCAAAAGTCACCCCTGTTACATCAGAGGTGCCCAGCCTGCCCACAACTGCCTGACTGCCTGACTCCTGAACCAAACTGGTATTCTATGTGCAAGGAAAATGTAGGGGGTGGATCCTGTTGGGTAGACAGCCAGCAGTGTGTGCCATGCCATGTGACAGTGCTTGGCTAACCATAATGTGTGACGTAAGTGGAAGTTTAGGATTGTAATATTTAACGGGTGGCTATTGGTGTGTAAAACCCCAGACGTGTTCCTTCCCTATGGTTTCCATTTCATACACATGTAAGTCAAGGTTCTTTTTCCTTAATCCTGTTTCATTTGAAGGTATATGTCTAAAAACAATCTCCGTAAAAAAAATAGAACTTTAAAAATGTATCAGCATTTTAATACTCAGGGACATCAATTTGGATAAGAAGTGTGCTTTCTGAGACTTTGCAAGAAGCGTAGACAAGTAGCTGTGTAGGTCTTTAGACAGCGCATCCAATTACCATACAAAAGCAAAAACAAAATAAAAACCAAACAAAACCTTTGTCATAATGAAGGCTGTGCCCACAATGTTGCCATAAGATGATCAAATTTATCTTGCTCATTATTGTAGATTTGATAGGATATGATTTGCGTATTTTTACTTTCTGAAAAAAAAGCCAACCATAAAAAATTATGACTTTGTTTTGTTGCAAAACACTGTAAAACCAAACCTATAAATCAAATATATGAGTTAACCTTTGTCAGTCTCTCCCATCACTATGGAATAAATTCTGTGCATTGTTAAAACACACACATGTATGCAAAAATTCTTTCAAGATTTGCTGAGTGTGGGTGCCATGAGTGGTACAGGGCTCCATAAGACATAACTTTGCTGTAATCAAGTAACCCATCATCTGGTAGAGCAGACAAGATAATTCTTTATTAAGATAGAACGTGCTGAGCGGCATGAGACAGATCCAGGTGGAGACTTCGGAGAACTCAGAGGAGTGAGAGGTGATTCTGGCTGGGCCTCAGCTGGGCGTCATGTGGGAGCTGGCACTGGGCGGATTGAGGGTGCTGAGGAGGAAGGTGAATCCAAATCGAAGTACTTGAGTGTGTGAGGAGCAGCGTTATGAAAAGATGGCCCTTGAGGAAAAGCAGTGCGAAAGGCTGACGGGAAGGAAGATTGAGGCAAAATCATACGGCACACACACAGCATTAATGTAATATTCTAGCATTGAATAACTACCCACAGATACTCAAATGTGTTTTAAAATAGTCCAAAGGATAATAAAATTTCATCAGTTGCCTTCAATTTTCATGTGTTTCTCCATGAACCCCAGCTTAGTCAGACTCTCAGAGGCCTATGTATTTAGAATTCAGTTTAAGGAGCGTTTAGTGATCATCTGCTACATGAAAGGCACAGATCTTAGATGCTCGGGGTACAGAGGGAGAATGCCAGTCAGCTCGTGCCCTGAGGAAGGTTGCGTCCCAGGGCTCTCCCGTCTGCCACTCTCAGGCTCCACCATCCCCTGGCCTCTAGGGTTGGTCTAAAATATTCTGCTTTGAGAAGCAGGCTAGTTCTTCTACCTTGTTATGTGGAGACTAGGGAACAGCTACACCTTCTGGGAATAAATCATCCAGCCTAACTGAAGGAGGACCAAACCTGCCAAAGGCGAGAAGACGGCCAGATGTGTTGAGCCCGCCCGGCATGCCCTTCGTCAGCTTGTATCTGGTTTCTGTCTCTCTGTCACTTCGACTGATAAATTCCTTCATGCCATCTAGGGAAGTAGGCAGCAGGAGTATGAAGTGGAACTGGATGGTAAATTCTACTCACCCAAGTCAGCAGAGCCCCAGCACCTGGAACAATGGAGGTGATGTTAGACCGCCTGTACAGGATATTCCAGGAAATTGTGAGATGCTTTATACCAGCATCAGACAGAGGGAGTTTGAAGAGTTGAGAGAGATGACTTCTTTGGAGGAGTTGTTGGCGAATGAGGCATCCTCCCCGACCCCAGACCTAAGGAGAGCCGATAAAGTGGATGCTTTATCGTTACCTCGGGCCAAGTAAAGGAGGAGCACACCTGGAGAACTTAACGTCTGCTCCTGGCATTTGAATTTGAGAAATGTAAGGATTGGTGTGCGATTCCTGCCCGTGGAGGATAAAGGCTAAGGCTGCTGCAGGAGCCCCCTAGCTGGCAAAGGAAAGAAGACACGACCAGACTGGGATCTAGTTGTGCCTCCACCATGGTGGGGCAAGGGTGTGCGTTTTCCAGAATTGGACCCTGTAAGCCAGCCTTGGATCTTTTACAAAGTGTCTCTCCCAGGAGGACCACTTGGAGGGGTAAAGAGAAAAATCTATGGAGTAGATTGCTGGAAGCCCAGAGGTTAGGGAGCAGGTAGAGGCAGGTGTAAGAAGCCAGCTGGAGCAGACGGAGGAGAGGCCTTGTCCACCTCCAGGGAGGGGTGGCCAGAGGTTCTCAGAGGGAAGATCCCCCAGAAAGCCACAAAATCACCCAGTGAGGAAAAGAAGCTTTAATTATCTATCTACGATGTATAGAGGGAACCCCAATGTCAGATGTGTTAATTTCCTAGGACTCCCCTAACACAGTCCATAGACTGGGTGGTTTAAGCAACAGAAATTCATTTTCTCACAGTTCTGGAGGCCAAAAGTCTGAGATCAAGGTGTGGGCAGGGCTGGTTTTCTCTGAGGCCTCTCTCCTTGGCTTGTCAATGACCATCTTCTCACTGTGTCTTCACATGGTCTTCCCTCTGTGTGTGTCTGGGTCCTAATAGCCTCTTTTATAAGGACACTGATCATATTGGATTCGGGACCACCCCAATGACCTCATTTTAACTTAATTACCTCTTTAGAGACCTTACCTCAAATATAGTCACATCCTGAGGTATTGGGGGTTAGGACTTCAGCATATGAATTTTGAGGGGACACAATTCAGCCCATAACACAGATTACAAATGTCACCTACCAGATAAGGCTGAGCTCTTTTTCCCCTATCTCGTCTTCCTCTTGGCCCAACCATGGAGTGGTCAGAATGACAGAAAGCAGATAAAGTGGAGTGTGAAGAAGCCAACCGTGTCCTGCCCTCTCACTCCAAGCTTCCGGGCCTGAAGCAGGCCCAGGTTCAGAAGAGGAGTCAGAATGTTCTCAGAAGGCCTTCACTGGGAGGTCTTTGAGCCTCACCAGCCATTACAACACCACTCCCATCGCAAGGTCTGATTTTTTAATTAATCCAGGCATTCCACAAAGGCATTTCCTGTGGTAGGAAAATACGTAGTTCACATTAAGGTTTACTGCAGAAGGCAATCATTTAACTTTCTAGCAGAGGGCTTCCAAGAGTCGTTGACCAACCTCTAAGCTACCTTTTGGGTTTTATTATTTGCGAGGCTTCTGAAGAAGAGCTTTTAATAGAATAGGGAAAAAGAGGTTTGAATATGGCCTCTGTAATGAAAATGATTATTTTCAGTTCTAGATTGACACAGTGTAACTTAAAAAAATTTAGTAGACTAGTAATTAACTTGTGTACTTGTACAGATAATTAAAGTTAAATTGCTTAGGTGAGGTGTTTGGAATACCTTGCTCTTAAAATGCAAAATAGAGGTTAATATCCATAGTTTCTTTTGATAAGAACAGATATAAGGCTGATGTTCTGGGGACATTACAGGTGTTCCTTTTCAAAGAAAATTAGATATTTGGTCTGTGAAAGGGATTATATAAAGTGAATTTAAATTGTAAAGCCTAATAATAAAAGGAACCCGTCACTCAACTTAAGAACTAGGACTTTACCAATAATGTCAACGGCCTTGGCGTGCCCCTCCTCATTGCATCCCCACATCTTCTACCCAGCGGTGACCACTGTCTGAACGTGGTGTTTATTGTTTCTCTGTTTTTCTTTGTAGTTTTGTCACATGCTTGTGTATCCCAAAGCAATATGTTGTTTAGTTTTGCCTGTTTGGACCATTTTATGAGTGGTTTTATCATGCTGTATGGATTCCTGTGTGAATTGTTTTTCTCAGTCAACATTTTGTCCCTAGATTCATCCATATTGAGCCACGGAGCTGTAGTTCATCACTGTTTTTCCGCTCATGGTATATTATTGTATGGCTATGCTGCAGTTTATTTTTCATTTTCCTATCGATGGGCATTGGCTTGTTTCCATTTTTTCCTATTATAAACAGTGCTGCTTTGTACATCCTTGCATGTGTCCTGGTACCCATGTGTAAGAGTATCTCTAGGCTCCTCCTGGAATTTTGAGTTGTAGAGTATCTACAGCTTTTGATTTCCAAGGTAGGATGGACTTATTTCAGGGTATAAATGTTTTGCCAATTCTATGGGTATGAAATAGTATCTCGTGGTTTTAATTTGCATTTTCTTAATTACTAATGAGATAGAAGTAATGTTCATATATTTTTTGGCCATTTTGTGTTTCTTTTTTGGGAAACACCTACTTAGATCTTTTGCTAATTGTCCTGTTGAGATTTTTATCTTTTTCATTCCTGATTTTAAGTTCTTTATATATTCTGGATGCTAATCCTTTGACAGTTATATGTATAAAAATATTTTTCCATCTTTGGCGGCTTTAAAAAAAAAATTCTTCATTGTGTCTTTTGATGAAATGTTCTTAATTTTAATGTGGCTGAATTTATTAGTCTTTTTCTTTATGATTATTGCGTTTTGCAGCTTGCCTGTGTACCTTAACCCAGGATTGCAAATATCTTCCCTTCTGTGGACTTCTAAAGACAATTAAGGAGTTTTGCTTTTCACATTAAATGTTTTAATGTAAATAGAATTGATTTTTGTTTATTATGTAAGGATCTAATCTTATTTTTGTCTTTATGAACAATCAATTATTCCAGGGATCTAGAATGTAACCTCTGTCCTACAGTACGTTTTCATATTTGCGTGGGTCTCTTTCTGGGCTCGCTGTTTTTTCCCGTAGCTCTATTTATCTCTCACTGCACCAATGCACTGTCTTAATTATTAATTCTGTATTTGGTAAAACAAGTCTTTTCAAGTAGTTTTTGAGGAGAGTCCTGGCCATTCTTAGCCCTTTGCTCTTCCATTCTAAAATAGAATCACCTCATCAACTTTCTTGAAAAATTCTTGGTCATGATTTTGATTACATTTTTTAGATAAACCTAAGTTGGCCATGAAGTTTTAGCTTTTACATATATTGCTGGGTTCAGTTTGCTATTAATTTTGGTTTGGAGTTTTCATCTTGGTTCATGAACGAGATTGGCCTAGAGTTTTCTTTGTTTTTAAATACTGTCCTGGTCTGATTTAGTATCAAGTTATACCAACGTTGGTACATTCAGTAGAATGGATTGGGGAGTGTTCTCCCTTTTTTCTGTTATTTTAAGAGTTTGTATACGATTTGGATAATCTGTTTCTTGATTGTTCTAGGAATTTACCTATAAAGCCCTCTAGGCCTTATGTTTTCCTTTGGGGAAGTTTTTTTTTTTAACTAACAATCCAGTTTTTTATATGATTATTAAAGAGAATTCAGGCTTTCTCTTTCTTTGTGGGTCAGTTTTGGAAAGTTATATTCTTCTAAGAAAGTTATTGGCATGAAGTTATCATAGTGTTTTTCTCATCATCTTAAGCTTTACTGCATTGCTAGTTATGGCCCCATTTTATCTGTAATATAATTTATTTGTGCGCTCTCTTTTTTTTCTTAATTGGTTTTTGGCTTCATGACTCTTTCTATTGAATGTTTGTTTTAGGTCTCAGTAGTTTATGCTTTCCTTTTTAGTTCCTTCAAATATCTTTGTGTAATTCTCGTTTTCTTTCTAACTTGTTACTTTGTTCATTGATATTTTTACTTTTTGCTCCTTCCTCATAATATACCTGAATTAAAGTTATAAATATGCTTCAAAGAACCACTTTTGCTGCCTCCAAAGTTTTGATAGTAGTGTTTTCGTTATAATTTGTTTTTTAAGTACTTAAAAAAAATATTGTTATTTCTTCTTTTCGAGTTATTTAAAGTTATTTTTTTGATACCGATATCTGATACAGTTAAGTCAAAAAAGCATTTGTAACCCTTTTACTTTGCTGATTGGAAGGGAAAATGATGCAGTCTCTTTGGCAAACAGTCTAGAAGTTCCTTAAAAGGTTACACATAGAATTAAGATATGCTGCAGCAATTCCACTCCTAGATATACAGCCAAGAGAAATGACAATCTATGTACAGTTGTGCACTGCATAATGGTGACAATTTTGGTTGACAGACCACACATACAACAGTGCTCCCATAAGATTAGTACTGTATAGTCTAGGTGTGTAGTAGGCTACACCATCTAGGTTTGTGTAAGTACACTCTCTGATGTTTGCACAATGACAAAATCACCTAATGATGCATTTCTCAGAATGTATCCTTGTTGTTAAATGATGCAGGACTCTACACACAAAAGCTTATGCATGAATGTTTACAGCAGCATCATTTGGTTATTCACAATAGCCGAAAAATGGAAACAACTCAAATGTCCATCAATTGATGAATGGATAAATAAAATGTAGTATGTACAAATAGTGGAATACTATTTGGCAATAAAAAAGAATGAAATACTGATACATGTGACAACATGGTTGACTTTGAAAACATTACCCTAAGTGAAAGAAGCCAGTCAAAAAAGACCACATAGTGTATGATTCTGTGTATTTGAAATGTCCAGAACATGGAAAGCTATAGAGACAGAAATTAGATGAGTGGTTGCCTAGGCCTGGAAGGGATGGAGGGTTTGTAGGATGAGAATTAAAGGGCATGGAGTTTCTTTTTGGAGTAATGAAAATATTTAAAGTAAATTGTGCTGATGATTGTCCAACTCTATGAATATACCAAAGACCATTTTATTGTACAAGTTAAATGGGTGAATTGAATAGTATGTGAATTTTATCTCAATAAAGCTGATACTAAAGAAGAAAGCATTTTCCACTGATATTGCCAATAAATCATAGTAACTCTAAACTACTTACTTTAAACTTGTACGTGCCAGTTCTTATTCTCTCTCCTCCCCCTCTACCTTTCCCTTCTCGTCTTTGTCCTCCTCGTTCTTCTCCCTGTCTCTCTCTCTCTGTCATTGGAAATGTCTAATAACAAAATTTAACTTATTTATCAAAAAGGATTGATTTAATGAAAATTAATGGAGGACATTGACCTGAACATAATTTTCCAATTTCCACTCTCATGGGTAACTGTAGACAGACGGAGGTGACACAACCTTGAGACTGTGTCAGTAAGTACTAACTAGCACACAAGGCTTTGTGTGATTTTAAGAAAGCAGAATCCTGAAACAATGTAACTGCAGTGAATGTAGGAGCAAGGAGACCATGTGTAGCATAGCTTAGAAAATGCTGTAGATAAGAACTGGTCGTTAAGAGATGATTTCTGGCATGTGCCACGGGGAAAAGTGGTATCAAATCTACACAATGACCGGGTTCTATGGAGTGGCTCCTCTGCAGAGAATTTTACTTTATTCTCTGTGCTAAAGACCTTGACCCCACCCTGTCTGTGAAGTAGGAGGCTGCTTTGTGAAGGGGCGCTGATCAAGACGATGGCCATTATCGAGCTGGGATCCAAACATCTGAAGCTTATAGCCAAGCACAATGGTGACGGCTTCTTATCCACATTTCTAATTATATTTTTTTCTGCTTTTTAGATAAAGGGACAAAGAAATATGGGACTTACTTGTCAGGTTTTTCAGGCTGCTCTGAAGTGTTCTTTTTAAGGTAGAGGGATGTAGTTTTGTTTCCTGGTGCTGCTGTGAACAGGATGTGTCCTCCGAGACTATCCTCCTGTGTACAATAGCATGTGGATGTCAGAGATGCATTAGGAGCTGAAATAATTCACTTGTTCCTTCTAATGAATAGTAATACTTGATAATTTGTACTAATCAAAAACCTTTCATCCACAAAAACCAACAAGCTTTACAAACATTATCCTCTCACCAACCTCTGAAGTAAGTGTCTGGCAAGTATAATTATCCCTCATTTGCAGAAAGGCCAAGATAGAGAACACAGTACAGAAACGGTTACTGATGTATCTGCAGCCTGAAGTTTATGTTGTGAAAGTCACTTTGAACTTATTTTCGTTAGTTATTTTGTTGGTCAAGAAATATAATTTATACTGACCTACATAATGATTATCTACCAGGTGAAAACTATAAAATTCATTTGTCCATATTGTCCGATATTAACAAACCTGGAGAAGCTCATATTTGCCAGCACCTTGGTCTTTTGGGGGATAGGTGTCCACTGTATGCCCCATTGGTGTCCAGCCCAGTTGTCTCTGCAGAAGCAGCCATGGCGGCACTGTGCTTGATGCAGCGTCTTCAGCACATTCTAGTCTGTTCTCTGATCAGTGAGGCGGCTGTGGATGAGGGTAAACCCAGAAGAGTGGGGATGCCTTTTTAATCACCATCTCTGCCTGCCAACCCCATCACCACCAAAATAGCTCACACAGGGCTGCTAAGTTCATCTTGAAATAATGCAGCCCTTAGCACCTCACTTTCTTGCCACCACATCTGTACTCTTGATCCTGGCATTCAGGGTTCTCCATCAAAAACATAGAAAGGCAGACTGCGTCCATGTTTCTCGTCAACTCTTCTCTCTAGTTGGTTAAGGAAAAGACTTGGATTTAGTTTGACTAACCTCCTCCCACGCCCGCCCTCACACACACAAATTGAGGTCAGTGCTGACCCTTGGAAATACACAGAGCCTGCACATTGCTTTTGAGGGCAAAAGGAGGGAAAATCCCCTTCTCAATTCCAGGAACTTCCTTAAACCTGGTCCAGAGGACTCCCGTGAAAGCTCAGCCAGTTCAAATGATAGATGCAGACACATCATATGTACATATATTCACCTTATATATTGCATGAGTGTGTGCATGCACGCATGCACACACACACACACACACACACACATGCTGCTTTCTCTTTGCTTGGAAAAGGTTTCTTACAGGAGTTTCTGTTTCAATAAACCATGCGAGATGCATCCAGACCTTCTCTTAGGCTCTAGTGACACACAATGAATCCTACATTTTGTCATATAAAAACTGCCCATCAGGGGCTGGCCCGGTGGCACAGCGGTTAAGTGTGCACATTCCGCTTTGGTGGCCCAGGGTTCGCCGGTTTGGATCCCTGGTGCAGACATGGCACTGCTTGGCAAGCCATGCTGTGGTGGGTATCCCACATATAAAGTAGAGGAAGATGGGCACGGGTATTAGCTCGGGCGAGTCTTCCTCAGCAAAAAGAGGAGGACTGACAGCAGATGTTAGCTCAGGGCTAATCTTCCTCAAAATAAATAAATAAATAAATAAAAATAAAAAATAAAATATTTAAAAAAAACCTGCCCATCATTATCAGCTGACTTCAGAGCCATCTCCATGTGCTTGTGTCTCCATGTGTATCAGGTGCACTTCTGTGTTCCTGCTGAAGCCATTCCTCCATGTGGATTACCAGTGGGGGCTGACTGCTTGCCTCCTAGGCTGTGATAGCATGTTAGGCTCCAGTTAGAATGAATATAGTAGAAATGTTTTATCCACTGCTTTTCTTGGATGGTAGTTGGCTAATTAGGAAAATTGATTAAAAAGAGGATGAATCATAAAAAAAAGGTTTACAGAAACCTTAAGTTTTTTCTTAACTTAAATAAATATACTTTCTTCTCCTTTTTTTTTTGAGGAAGATTAGCCCTGAGCTAACATCCACCACCAATCCTTCTCTTTTTGTGGAGAAAGATTGGCCTTGAGCTAACATCTGTGCCCATCTTCATCTATTTTATATGTGGGACGCCTGCCACAGCATGGCTTGATGAGTGGTGCTAGGTCTGTGCCTGGGATCCGAACCCGTGAACCCTGGGCTGCTGAAATGGAGCACGTGAACTTAACCATTATGCCTCCAGACCAGCCCCTAAATGTACCTTCTTAGGTCAACCTTCTGATTCGGCGTCAGTGTCTTTCCTGTGGTGGTGGGTCCTCTCCCTGGAGTACCCCCTTGTCTTCCTTCCCTAGCACCGTTGATGGGGGGCCGGTAAGAATGCACACTCTGAGGCTAGACTCTGTAGTCTGTATTTGACTCCACTTGTTATTGGTGTTGTGATCTTGGTCACACCATTTAACCTCTCTGGGCCTAATTGTCCTCATCTTTAAAATGGGTGCAATAATAGTACCTCCCTTATTGTCTTCTTGGGAGGATTAATAAGTTAGTATATGTAAACTGCTTAGAACTGTGCCTCATACAGAGTAAGCACTACTTGTTTGCCATTATTATCAGTGATTTCTAATTTTGGCTTCTTTAAAATAGAGTTAAAGACATGTGTGAATCAATCTGAGTGCAGAGTTTATCTGGATTTTTATGATTTCCTCCCTAATCTTTTTTTTCTTCTTTGTTTTTGATTATGGTAATATACACATAACATAAAATTTACCAGCTTAACCTTTTTTTTTTTCCTGAGGAAGATTAGCTCTGAGCTAACATTTGTGCCAGTCTTCCTCCACTTTATATGTGGGTTGCTGCAGCAGTGTGGCTGATAAATGGTGTAGGTCCACACTGGGGGTCCAGGCCAGTGAACCAGCCAATGAAGCGGATTGCACAGAACTTAACCACTATGCCCCAGGGCTGGCCCCCTAGCTTAGCCATTTTTAAGTGTGCAGTTCAGTAGCATTAGGTTCCTGCACATTGTTATGCAACCATCACCACTGTCCATCTCCAGGACTCTTTTCATCTTGCAAAACTGAAGCTCTTACTCATTAAACAAAATCTCCCCCATCCTCCTCCCTCAGCCCCAACAACCAAACTTCTGTAGAAGTTGTGTCCACACCTAATTTGATTGTATTTTTGAATAACTTCCTTTTATTGAGTTTTTCTAAAACATTCAATGTAATTCTTAATAGAAACAAAACTCCATTTTCTTCTGTATGTGATATTTAATGAAATTTTGCAATTACAGAGTAAAGTACAGTTGGTCTAAATAGGTTTGGGAACAAACACAACTAACTTTGGTAAGTGTACCCTTCAACTGGCGGGAGCAGAAGGGCGCAGGTGTGCCAGAGAGAGCCGTGGTGTTCTGGTGCTGTGGGCACTGGCACCGCGTTCGCCTGAAGGAATGGTGTGGATCAGTTGATCTGGGTCATCGTGTCCATTCTGTGGTTTCCCTTCTCTGCACCGTGGTGCTTGTTATTTTCATTGTCTGAAACAACTTAGACTCCCTCTATATGTCTAAATTGCACCCATTTCTCAATGTCCAGTTCAGATGCACCTCCTCTATAACAGCTTCTCTGTTCTCTTCCCTTCCAAACTTCCGAAGCACTTACCTGCACCTCCTCAATGGCACTTCACACTTCCTATCTTATGTCATTAGTATTGGTGTGGGTTCCCCAAGAGCAGGCTCTGTATCACGTGTCTTTGGATTTCTCATATGTTGCCTGTGTGTGCATGCCGGTGCGTGCGTGTGATGTAATCCTTACAGCGTGCCTTTTTGGCCCTTTCACTGTAACTGCTTTGCACAGGAGGAACCTGAGACTCAGAGAAGTTAAGTAGTTCATCCAAATCAAGTTCTCTAACTGCACCGTCAGCACCCTTGGCACAGTGTCTCAGCACTTCATTGTTCAAACCCTTTGGTTTTATTCCTCAGTGTATATCTTTGGGCTCCTAAGTTAATTACTGGCTGTCACCAAAGACCTGCTAATCAAGGCTAAAAGATTCTCAATATCAATCAAATTCCAGCTGAATTTGGATCTATAAACAGCTATAGGTAGCAATCATTTAGTGGTTACCCTTAGCCCCAGTGTTTTTGGGGAGAGAGCATGAGGTTATGGAGTCAACGGTTGGAGCCTTGGTGCAAAGCTACTGACCTCCGCCACCTACTGAGTGACCTTAATTAAGCAAATAATTCGACCTCATTAAGTCTTGATTTTCTCATCTGTATAATAGACATAATAGTACATGGAGTTACTATGAAGACTTAGTAGGTAATCATCGCATATGAAAGTATTTTGTGATCTATGAAAGTATTGTACAAATCTAAAGTATTGTTGTCGTCATCCCACACTTACTGAGTACCATTCATCCCAGGGCACAAAAAGTCCAGCACAGAGTTTGGGTTAATGTGGAACAAACTACCTTAAGTCCAAAATTGGGACTCTGGGGTTAGTTGCTATAGGTGCCCCTTTGGGACATACACCCTTTTAATGTGATGTGACTGGTCTTAGTATCCTGGACTGATGAATTTCTGCCTCAGGGCCTTGTTTCCCTTCATAGGGTAAAGTGACTGCAGGTAAAGGAGTGCAGTCTAGAGAAATGCTCTTCGTTTTTGTTTTGGACTGCCTGGATGTCCAACAAGTGCAGAGCTGCCAAGAATGAGGGAGGCCTCGGAGTGAAGGGAGTCTGTGGGAGAGCTTAGTATTAAGGGCGTTGGATTCTTCCTCTCCTCTGAGAAGTCGTCCCTGACTCGTCAAGGCTGGGCTCGGTGCTCCTCTTGGGTGCTCCCATAGAACTGTGAGCACAGCCCCCTCCTAGCAGTAACTGCTTTGTCCTGTGTCTTCCCACTTACACGTTTGTCTGCCCTCCTGGGCCCTGAGCTCCTCTAGGCCAGGAACTGCCTTATTCGTTGTTGTGTTAGCTGCACCCAAAGGAGTGCAGAGAGCTCATGCTAGCTGCTCATTAAGTACTTGTTGAACAAATCTTTCCTCTGATGGTTTTGTTGTATTGCAAGCACCATCCGGAAGTGAAAATGAGGCAGGAGTTATGGTAAGTTATTTCGCCATGTTGATTGTACTGATGTGTATTATGTAAATTAATTAGACTAGTGTTTCTCAACCTTTAAAAAAAGTATAGCCACCCTAGGGAAACTTTTTAGCCATTTCTTTCCAAATTGTCTCCCCTTGTCCTCTGTTAAAATTTAATATTAAAGATATACTATATGTCAGTTTACGTGCTGTGGCCCTCTGGAGTGCCACACCATTTTGACATGTAAGATGATTTTTGTCCCTCAAGAACTAATTTTTTTCCCCCTTGGGAGTGTTATCCCTCCCATTGAGAATGCTTGAATTAGACTATATCTGACTAAATGTATAGAATCAGCTGGTTTGGTATTGTGCAGATATTTTAAAGAGTTTCTATTTGATATTTACATAGCTATAGTGTTAAGATTAAGCCTTGGTTGTTCATCTTGTTGACAGGCCTCAAGATAAGGCTGTTGGATTGATTTTTTTGTGCAAAATAACTGGTGCTTTTGGTACTAAATAGGTAGAAAAAGCCAAGACTTTCCCCAGACTACCAGTAGTATTTCAGCATGGGGCTAAGTTATGCACAAATCTAAAGGCTTGGTTTGTACTTCCAGTCTTCTCAAAAATATTTAAACATTTAGTTTAAATTTTATGTTTAATAAAATTATAGTTATTGTTAATGAATTTAGACATCTAAATAAGTCAGAACCATGCCTCCTGGATGATCCTGCCGAATCATTCCTGTGTGGGGGATTTGTAAATAACATCCCATGCAAGTTGGGAGAATATGCTACTACCACGTAGACTTAGGAAGCAACTGCAATGTGGTTTATGTGCAAAATGAATAGGCAATTATTATCCTTGGAGGACTTGAAGTAGCTCTTCTGGAAATTCTGTATAAACAGCCACAGTATTAGCAATGACAAGCTTCAATAGGGGTGCCTTTTCTCATCCGTGTTATCATGAGTTGAGAATAGTTTTTGGAGAATATGAAAATATATCTGACTTGGTTTTAAAGACCTTTTTAGTTTATGATTTCAGGGGTTCTCTAGCTGTCTTTTCACTCTGATTTGGAACGCATACCCTTTTAGGACAACCCACCCTTGGCATCTTACCCAAAGAAATCTACCTTTGCTTGGAGAACAGTCCATTTTGTTCTGTTTATATTAACCTAAATCCTAAATGTTTGAAAGCTCCCAGCTTTTCCTAGTGAAGTTCCATTACAACATGGCTCATCTTAGTAGTATGTGGATATGGAAAGACTAGTACCAATATCGTAGATTTGACTACTACCAGGAAGTTCCCGGCGTGGTTTCCCTTTTGGGTCTGTTACTGAATGCTCTCAGCCGTCCTCTGAGTCTAATAGGACAGGTGTTCGTATCCCCATTTTACAGATGAGGAACTTGTCACTAAGAAACGTTAAGTGGCTTAACTGGCAGATTATACCCTCAAATTTAGGTCTTTTGATTCGAAAATCGGTGCCTGTTTAACCGCCCCACGATGTCCTACACTTTCAGCTTTCTCAGGAGTCATCGTGGAAGAATCAGTGGACCCCAAAAGGCACAACCAGGACCCGTGCGTAGAAGGAGGTAGATTTGACTCAGTAAAGGTGGAACTTTCCAGTAATTAGAACATTCCAACAATGGCATTAGGAAGAAGGACTTGGACATCCTCTTCTGAAAAAGTTGGCCATGAAAACTCTATGAATAACAGTAGAGTCTAATATAGGGCCAGAAGGTAAGAGGATGGTGCAAAAAGACTGGGCGGGGTTCTGCTATGCTGTGCGCAGGGTTGCTAGGAGTCCGAATTGACTCAGCGGTACTAACAACAACAAACAATGGCTCATACCACTTTGTGGAGTAGTTTGCATCCTATCACTTCAGATAGTCATCTAGGTGTTGCAATGGATAAAACACAATATGGCATTTGGCTAGATGACCTTTCAAGTCCCTTTTAATCCTGACACTTTGTGAAAAAAATCTTCTGTCTGGTTTTCTCTCCTTTGAGACAGTTGCATTTATGTAACAGATGCCTAATTTCATGGTTCCATTTCCCAGCTTTG
Source organism: Equus asinus (assembly GCF_041296235.1). Taxonomy (NCBI): domain Eukaryota; kingdom Metazoa; phylum Chordata; class Mammalia; order Perissodactyla; family Equidae; genus Equus; species Equus asinus. The sequence goes on along the minus strand of NC_091792.1, from coordinate 62,271,976 downwards.
CATCAGAAGCACCATCAAGCTTTGTCAGGATCCGTATGCCCAGGCCTGACTCCAGATCTCCTGTATCAGAATTCCAGTGTGGGGTGGAGTAGGAGGTGTGAGAGTATTTTTCCAAAAGTTCCACAGTGATTCTAAGGCTTAGGGTTGTGAACCACTCTTTTTGTGTAGCCACTGAAAACAAGGTCCAAGCAGGCCTCATTTTGGACTAGGTGGTATAATTTAGCAGCATCAAGGAGTCATAGTTTCTCAGTGTGCAATACTCTTTTAAGTATTAATCAGGCCATTTAATAAAACTGTGTTTGTTCATGGTACCAAGGGTACCATGCTCCCTGCTTGGCAGGTTAGTTTTGCTAATATCTTGTAATGGCTGCCTTTCTCATGGTAGGGTGGGAGTTGGTGCTGGTCTAGGAAATAGGCATTGATCAACCCAACCATGTAGATCCTTTCATACGCTTCATGTTCTGGAAAAAACAGCTCGAAGGGTGTGAAGGCCAGCCTCTATAATCAGCAGGTTGGGTTCAGAAACTAGTGAGTTGCTAACTCCTAGACTAGTTGCCTACTAGTTAGCTTTGTAGTAGTAAGAAACTTCTAGTGGCACAAAGAATTAATGGTTATAGTTTATTGCTTTCTTGAGGACTTTTCTTATCAAGTACTCAATGGTGTTTACAGCATCCCCTGAGAGAATAATCTCTGAAGGATGTGTCCGTATTAAATAGACACCAGAGGATTACAAGCTCCCCACCATCTCTCCCCATGGTGGACCAAAAAAAAAAGATTACAATTGCTCCAACGGTACTTTTTCTCCATTTCAATCAATGGGATGCTTTTTAAAGCTTACATTTCTCTTTGGACACTTTAAGTGACTGATGAGACAAAAGAAAAAAAGCCAAGGTAAAATGACAGTATAGACACTCCTCAAATCCTATAATGAACTCCACAGGGCATCCAATTTTGATGTATTAGGATTTTTTTTAAATAATGAGTACATTGTTGGAAATCACATTTTCTATCTGCAGGAGCTGGAGATGAAACTGAGCTGACATCTTACCTCTTTGTAGTTAATTAGCAGGAGGAAAGTAGTGTTTTGAATCTTGTATGGGAAAGAGAGGTATTAGTCATCCACTGCTCCCCCTTCTCCCTTCCCACATCTGGATCTTTCTGTGTGCTCTTTCATTTGGCTTAGTGGTTTGGATGGGTCTTGTTGGCTTGGAACGACGAGGGAAGAATGGTTGAAGAATGGTTATTATTTAATGAAAAAATAACTATAGCTCACTTCTCCCTGCCATCTTGCTTGTAGGATAAATACAACAGATCAAGTCGCTTTCTTTTAAAGAGCGTTTCCTTACCTGGGCCCAGACTGTAGACAATACCCATGCTGCAAGAGTTTTTTGTTGTCGCCATATTAACGTTTGCCGCCATTGAATCCCCAGCATGTAGCACAGCACCTGGAACTTAGTAGGCATTCAGTAAATATTGATTAATTAGTAAATTATACATCATGTTGACCCATACAGTAAAGTGTTCCAGTTGCATTAATTGTGTCTAATTAATTCTCCGGGTAGTAGCTGCGTCTATTTTAAGACGTTTGGTGAGGTTTACATGGAATTCAGCAGTTAGGGACAGACAGGGCGAGCAGAGCATGAATGTGTGATTCCATTTAGGGGGCTGGTCCTCAGGCAGGGGGGCAGTGCTGGTGCCAGCATGCATACTCATCCCGATGAAGGCTACGTGGTAGGGAAATTCAGCACAAAGACTCCTCCCATCTGGATGTACCTATTAATGTCAGATCCCGTGCCCAGTCCTGGGGGATGACAGAGAAGGGCCATTGTCATGGTTCCTCTTCTCGAGGAGCACACTGTCTTTGGGAAGACTGAGCACGCACTTGAAAACAGTCGGCGCTCAACTGGTGCACTGTGTGGGACTGACCCCAAGTGGAGTAAGAATCCAGAGGAGGATGGATCAGTGGCGTTTGGAGGGGAAACATCATTTTTTGAGTCCCCACTATGTGCCAGTCACTGACCCTACTTACCACGTACACCATCTCTCTTCATCACAACGACCCAGTGAGGGACTTCAGGAGACCTGACTCAGCTGAGGAGCCTGAATCTGAGCAAAGCAGATCCCATAGGACCCCCGACTGTGCTTTCCCCCTGCATCATGTCTCTTCTCAAGATCCCATATTCACTGAGGGCTTCCTGGAGGAGGCAGCACCTAAGGGGCCTTGAGAGTAGGGAAAGGTTGGATTGCAGATGGCAGGTGGGGCGGGGAGCGTTACAGGCTGCGGGGCTACAGGAGCTAGGGGTGGAGATGGGGATGTGGACTGTCTGGATCAGGGAGAGGGTGTGGGGAAATGAGATTGGGAATAACACCAGCTATGGAGAGGGTTGGGCCAGAAAGGGCTCCTGTAGGCCCCGGGCAGAGGACAGCTGCGGGAGAAGCAGCACGAGTGGAGGGCGTCGGACTCTAGCCGAGTTCTGGGTCGTCTCAGTTGCTTATGAGCTCTGAGCCTTCGAGCAAGTTATTTAATCTAAGGCTTGGCTTTCCTATCGGTAAAATGGACAGAAGAATACTAGTCTTGCTGACCTCTCAGGGCCCGTGGCTGTGGCACTAAAGTGGACTGGTGGATCCAGAAGCACTTTGCAAGGACAAATGCAGGGGTTTATGGGGATGGTGGGTGCAGGTGGAGCTTGGAGGCTGGGCCGGCTGAGAGGCTCCTCCAGTTACGGGGCGTGGTAGTGGGTCTGTGGCACCTCGGCAGAAAAGATGAGCTCCTTGGCACTTTGCCTGTCCCCTTTGAATTCCAGCTTTTGCTTACGACCTTGGCCTTGCTCAGGATGCCCTCCCCTCTCCTCCTCCATGCAACACCCCTGACTTCTGTGCACAGTGGCCATTTCTCTCCTCATGTATCTGATGTCCTGATGAGATGTTACCCACTCATAAATGCACCCTGCGCTCCCCTGGTTGCCTGTGTCTGTGTCTGTGAGCCACGTTAGGCTGGGTTCAGTCCAGTCTCCACTGCTTAATCGTGTATGACTTTGCTCAAGCTCCCTTACCTTTCTGTCTCAGCTTCCTCCTCCAGATAGATGGGAGTAATAATACTGCCTCTCTCAGGCTTTGGTGAGCGTCCACTTCATCAATACACATAAGAGCTTAGAACAGTGCGTGGTGTTTAATAAATGCTGTGTAAGTTAGCATCTGTACTCTTGTTATTAGTAGGGAGTCATCTCCCTGAGGGTCACATGGTCTTACATTTCCCTATTCATCCCCTCCTCATTCATACCACGGGTCTTTGTAAAGGGTGTTCAGTGAATTAAACAAGGCAGCTGCTAGACTCACGTGGCTCTAATGCCGTGGCACCTAGAGAAGCAAACCAGAATCTAAGGCTGTCCATGCCTCAAGGTTACAGAATGAGAATGCTGAGGACAACGCATCACCAACAGCCTCCTAGGCCTTAAGCTACAGCCAATCCAGTAATTTCCTCTTCTTGTTTCTGCACTTTCTCCATACAGGCACCTCTCCAGCTCCCAGCTATGGAGCGCTCCTCACCACTAAGGGTTTGGTGCTGCCCTGTTCTGATTGATTTTTGCTCAAATAAACTCTTAGAATTTTTAATATGCCTCAGTTTATCTTTTAAGAAGGGTTAATGTCCTTCCTCCTTTCCACTGCTCTCCCCGCCACCCCCCCCTCCAGTTCCCTTGCTGCCTCCTGTCTTTCTTCTTTCCTTAAGGCCCAGGGGCTCCAGGGTGCCTCCTGAGAACTAAGACAGCGAGGACTGGGATTCAGGAGAGCAGAGGTTGAGGGCTGGCTGCTTAAGGGTGCACCGGGCTCAAGATCAGTGGTTTTCATTCTTTAGTTACTATTAAGAATCACCTGGGGAATCTTGTAAAAATACAGCTTCCCAGAGCCCCCAAGTTATGGAGTAATAGTAGTAACAATAACAATACTATTATGAATCAAGCTAATATTGGGTGGGTTCTCATGTGGGCGATGGGCCAGACTGTTCTCAATGCTTCCCGTGGATTATTGCACTAATCCTCGCAACACTCCCTGAGGTGAGTGTTATCAATATCCCCATTTCGCAGACAAGGAAGTTAAAGGTCACAGCTGGTAAGTGGCCAGGAGGCAAGCCCAGGATGCCAACCTGAGCCCCTAAACACTCTGCCACGTGCTTCTTCAGCCTGGGTGGCGCCCAGCGCGTTGGGTCTAGACAGGCACCCTGTTGACTGCGATTGTGGCCCAGGGCTGGATCTTGACATAGGGAGAGGAGTGCACAGGCCTCGAGGTCTCTCACAGCTCTGTGGATCCAGCAGAAGCCCTGTTCACAGCAGAGGGGCACCCATTTGGCTGCAGTGTCTGCCAGGGGCCCAGGCGCATGTCCCGTTCCCCACAGCAGCAGCAAAGAACTCCAGGAGCCCTGACACTGGGAGCAGGAGCTGTGTGCACAGGTCTTGCCTGCAGCCTCCATCTCTCTTTGCTTTTGTCTTCTCCACCAGGCCCCCTGCCAGAAGGCAGGAGCTCTGCTCTCACTCCCACTCTTTTCCTCACACACTGGGACGTGGGAAGCCACACAGACCACGCGGGCCTGGGCTGCTCTGCTCGGTCGCCCTTGGAGCCCCTCTTGGTCCGTCTAGATGAGCACACACCTAGAAGCCCCTCATGGGCTCCAGTTGTGCTTGGTGCAGATGGCCCTGCTCATTCTCCTTATGGAAATCTCCTCTGCATCTGATGGGCCCACCCTGTTGGGGAGCAGCACTGTTTCTACAGAGAATTTGGAGTATTAACTCTCAACTCCCGTCTCACTTGCTTATCGTGCCAGCTGTGTGATTCTGACCCCCTGTCCCTGCTGCCAGCCAACCTGTGGTCATTTGGCTCTGACCTGAGAGAGGTGGCCTTGCCTTCTGAAGCCTGCAGCCCAGGAGACAGTGGGGGGTTCCGCTCCTCTCGGTTCAGGTGGGCTCTGCAATTTCTCCTGGGTCCCTCTGACTCTGATGGACCAAGGTTCTTGTCCAAAGGAAACTGTTGACAGCCACGGCACAGTAGGAAACAGCTTCTCCGGGGAGGCACGATTCCAGCCTCAGCTTCTACTCCTGGAGCCCCGCTTCCGGAGGCTTATTTTTACCCCAATTAAGCACTCTCTCATTAAACCCCTGTCTTTTATTTCTGATTCTAAAGTGAGGACTCACACGTGAAAAATACAGTCTCCTCCCTTCAGCCCCCACATCATCACAAGAGTCAGATCTGGGTCCGCACAGGCTGTGGTTGGAGGCCAGACTGTAGTCCTCATCGGGGTTGGAATGTGTTGGCCGGGACCACAGCTCCACACTGGGTCAGTAGTTATAGACACTGAACCAATATTTCTAGAAGGAATGGATGAATAAAATCAGAATTAGACGCTTACAGAGATGTCATGTGTTTTCTCCTGGAGTTTAGTCCTTATGGGGGGAGGGGTGTCCATTTGAAGGAAACACAAAAGGGAAATAGCAGTCGAAACCTCTCACTTGTGTGTGGAAGACGGCACTCCTGCCCGGTGCTTCCCCACCTCAGCCCTTAGGTAATCGTGATCACTCTTCTGTCACTGAGGTTACTTATATTTCCATCTGAAAAGGTAGGAGACTCAGGATCACAGTCAAAAAGTGTTATGCCGCTTGTTAGAACTATGGTTTAAGTTACTACTTGTGACTTTAATTCCTGTCTCTTCTCATTCCTTCACAGCTGAGTAGAGAATAATGATAATAATACAACTTTTAATAAGACAGAGAAAGTTAGATAGACTTATATCCTATGTGCCAGGCACTATTCTAATTCTCCACTTGGCAGATGAGGAAACTGAGGCATAGAGTGGCTTAGTAGATAAAGGGCCTTCGAGAATAGGTGTGGGTCCCCCAGGGAAGCCATGGTGCATATGCCAGGGACCTCTGATTTGAACCAGGTTTTTCCTCTCTCCCTGGCCCTGCCAAAGTCACGTAGCTGCCAAGTGGCAGAGCCAGAATGGCAGCCTGGGAGCCTGGCTCCTGAGTGGGTGTTCCTCACCAGCGCACAGCACTGCCCCCGCCCTTGGGTCTCACCAGCTCCCCGCTCTCTTCTGTTCTCATCTCCCTGCTTTGTCTTCTCTTCTCACTAGCCCAACAGTAGCAAAAGCTAATCATGCTAGCCTGGAAGAGTTGAAGATCACATTTTCCCCGTGGAATGGAAAGCTGTGACATAGGACTTTAAAAATTGGCTGATTTATCTTGGGGTCCTCTTTAAAAATACCTGGTTCTGTGGATGACTTTGCTTCTACAAAGTTCTAGATGACTCCAGAATGCCTGATTTTTCTGCGCCTGGAACACTCCGTGGGTTTCTCCTGGGCTGTTTGTCCGGTAAGGAATGATGGCCCATGATCTACCCCTCTATGTTCGTTCACCTTCCTTTGGGGTCACAGGGTAAAGCTATGCAGGGAAATGCTCAGAGAGGATGTCCATCCTTTTCATTTTTCCTTTCGAGGTATTTTTGAAGAACAATGTTGAAGCACCTGTAATGCCTCTGTGAATTGTTAACAAGCACATTTGCGCATCACTTCTATCATGCTATTTGCACGACGTTATGTGAAGAAACCATTCAAAGTATTTTTAACATACAGCCTTTTATCTCTGGAAGCACCAGAAAGTATTTGCGGATTGGTCTCAGGAATCAAATTAGTCTAGCACGTTGGTGAGCTCCTGGAGGCGTGGGCATTTCTGTAAGTGGTTCCTAGCCCCTTAATCCTTTTGATCATTTGCACTGTGTATTTTTACACAGGCTCTTGTACTTTGGAGAAATAAAATAAAGAAACTTAAAGGTGAGTTTGATGAGAGCTTCTCCAAACTGTTTGTCAATGCAGATGGATCTTGAATTTTAATGGTAGTAGTTTCTTTTAAACAACCAAGCTTCTTTAAACCTTTCCACAAATAATGTCAGTGCTCAGATTAGGTCTGAAAGTGTTTGCTGGTGAGGGGAAGTCTTTCCTGACCCCATATTGCTGTCACAAAAGAAGAGCCTAATTCTGGAAAATAGTCTTGACAGCCTGAATGTCAATTACGCCACAGCTGTGATTTCTCATCTGAGCCACTGCCTATGTGACATTTGTTGTCACGTGGTGACTTCAGGTGTCTATATTCAGGAGCCTGGCTCAGTGTCATAGAATGAGCCTGAGCTTCACCTCTGGTTGAAACCTGGTTGACTCTTCACTGGGTCCTACCACTGACTGGCTATGGGATATTGTGTGAGGAAACTGTGGAGAGGCCTTGGTCCTGTCATCTTTAAAATGGGGACTACATCTCTTGTAAAACTGTGAGAAATATTTGTACGTCCATGTTCATAGCAGCATTATTCACAATAGCCAAAAGGTGGAAGCAACTCAAGTGTCCATTGACAGATGAATGGATAAACCAAATGTGCATTTACATACAGTGGAATATTGTTCAGCCTTAAAAAGGAAGGAAATTCTGACACATGCTACACCATGGATGAAACTTGAGGACATTATGCTAAGTGAAACAAGCCAGTAAAAAATACTGTGTAATTCCACTTATACGAACTACCTAGAGTAGTCGAATTCACAGAGACAGAATTAGAGTGGTGGTTGTCTGAGTATGGGGGGAGGAAAGAAATGGGGAGTTAGTGTTTAATGGATACAGAGTTTCAATTTTGCAAGATGAAAAAAGTTCTGGAGATGGATGGGGGTATGGTAGCACAACCATGTGAATGCACTAATGACACTGAACTTACACTTAAAGATGGTTAGGGTGGTAAATTTTATGTGTATTTTCGACAATGGAAAAAAATTGTTGGGAGCATTAAAGAACATCAAATACGTAAAGTGCCCACCATTTTGTCAGCATTCAATAAATAGTCACAGCTTTTACTAGGGTTAGGACATTGCATTTTAATGATTACATGGTATTTCATCATGTGACGATACCATAATTTGTTTCTTTTTTTGTTTGACTTTTGGTTTCTTATAGTGCTCCACCATTGTAATAATGGTGGAGTGAATTTTTTGGGTATGTGTATGTCTTTTCTATTATTTGGGGATATGTCTTTGAGGCAGATTTCCTAGATCACATAGTGAAGGCGAATTAATCTTTATCTGAATCTTTATGGCTCTTGCTACATATGCCAGTGGGGTTTCCAAAGGGTGGAGTCGCTTAACACTGTCACCAGCGAAGTAAGGGCTCCAGGTTCACAGTGTCCCCATCACTAGGTACGCTTTTAAGCAGTTTTATAAAATGTAATGAGATGATATATTAATGGTTTCAGTGTGCATTTATATGCTTTTAGCACTAAAAATGTTGGACATTTTTCAGTCTTGATTTACATTTATTTCTTATGTATATTGCTTGTTTACATCTTTTGCGTATATTTCTAGTGTGGTTTCTATGCTTTTCTTACCAAATGTATTTGTCATGTTTGTAATGTATTATTGCCATCTTTAATGTTCAGAGAGTTTTAATTCTTATGTAGTTGTCATTCAAACATTTCAAAATACAAAATAATAAGATTTTAAAGATTTTATTTTTTTCCTTTTTCTCCCCAAAGCCCCCCGGTACATAGTTGCATATTCTTCGTTGTGGGTCCTTCTAGTTGTGGCATGTGGGACGCTGCCTCAGTGTGGTTTGATGAGCAGTGCCATGTCCACGCCCAGGATTCGAACCACTGGGCCGCCTGCAGCGGAGTGCGCAACCTTAACCACTCGGCCATGGGGCCAGCCCCCCAAAATAATAAGATTTTAAAGATCAAAAGTGATTTTACAATAACGTGATCATTGTATTTAATGTATCTTTTCCCTGTAATTCCCCTCATCATTCTTTTTATGTCTGTTAGCATAAAATCTTTTTAGATGCTAACTTACATGACTATAGTATTTGATTTAAAATTATGTAGACCAACTAATTAATAGAAATAATATTAACCCCAAATAAAAAGGACATTACAAAAAAGAACAAATAAATTAAAATTAATAAACATGACTTTTTTTAAAAAACCTCACTAATAATTAAATTCATTGAAAATAAAATGAGAGGATACTATCTGCTAGCTATAAATTGGTAAAGATTACAAACATTGTGGGGCCGGCCCAGTGGTATAGCGGTTAAGTTCACACACTCTGCTTCAACACCCCAGGATTTGCCATTGGGATCCTGGGTGTGGACCTACACACCGCTTGACAAGCCATGCTGTGGCAGGCATCCCACATATAAAATAGAGGAAGATGGGCACAGATGTTAGCTCAGGACCAATCTTCCTCAAACACAAAACAAAACAAAACAACAACATTGTAAAACTGACTGAGATTGGCCTTTAAATACGCTGCTAATGGGGAGAGAAAATTGGGTCAACTTTACTGAATAGCAGTTTGGCACTAAGTGTCAAGAAACCTAAAAATGTTTCTAAACAGTGATTTAGAAATTCCATTTCTATAACTATGGCTTGAGGCAGCCTCAGAAATGGGGAAAAATATTTACATTCATGGATAAGAATAGGATTCAGTCTAAATACCCAGTGTCAGTGAATAATTGAATAAGTCATAGTACAATCATCTTTGGAGTGTTATGTAGTCATTATAAATGGTATTTTCTAAAAATTTCAGTGATATGGGAAAATACAATATGCTGGTAAGTGGAAAAAACATGATTAACGATGACAATAAAACAAATTGTGTGCGGCAGTGTGCGTGTGCATGTATGTGTGTGTATCCTGAAAGAGATGCATAAAAAATATCGATAGTACTTATGTGGTAGGAGTACAGGTGATTTTTATTTTCTTTTTGAGACTTCCACACATTTTCTAAGCTTCATATTGTTTTCCAATTGTTGTTTCCACAATCAGAAATAAATTTAAATATTAAAAAAATTAAAGATAATGTGTAGATTTCTTTCATTTTCTGGATTCGTGTTCACTTTGTTCCCTTTGCTTTCTTGTATTGGACAGAATCCTGGACAAGAAGTCAGGAGGTATTTTTTCAGGTTAGGGTCCAGAAATTCATTAGCTACGTGACTTTAGGCAAATCTAACTGACGTGTATCTCAGTTTCCCCATTTGTAAAATGGGGTATTTCTACCTTCCCTGCCTGCACCACTGGGTGGTTGTGAGAATTAAGGTGAGATTACCAACATATGGGAACACACTTTTGTAAACTAAGGTGTTTGTTCAAGAGATTCCCAAAACTACTGTGAGCTTTGATCCTTTGTTAAAAAGACTCACTGAAGTCACTGAGAGCTGTTACCCTCACAGTTTCCGTTGATTACAGGGAAAGGATACAGATCAAAATCAGCCAAAGAAATTGACGCACAGGGCAGAGTCTGGAAGGCTTCCAACACAAAGCTTCTCTGTCATCTCCCGAGCAGTCAGGATGTGTTACTCTCCTGGCATCCATGTGTGACAGTATGCAAAGAGTATTGCCAAGCAGGAAGCTTGTGTGAGCTTTGGTGTCTAAAATTTTTCTTGGGGCTTCATTACACAGGCATGATTGATTGATTGCCCATATGGTTGATCTCAGGCTCCAGGTCAACTGATACTGTGTTATCCAAAGCCCTCACCCTCAGTCACATGGCTGATCTTTCTGGCATAGCCAGCCCTGACCCTAAGACTGTTGGGTATGGCCAACCCTACCCTAAGATTCAGTGTGGCCAGCCCCCACCCTAAAACTGTTAGTGTGGCCAGCTCTATCCTAAAGAAGGACACTCCTATCAAGTATGATGTAAGTTACCTTCTAGAGGCCAAAGCAAAGGCTAGATATCACTTTGGGCAAAGCTAAATTCTGTACTACACATAAGGGGACTGAAAAGAGATGGAAGACAAATTTAAATATAGAGATGATGTTAATGTGTTCTATTATTTACCATGTTCTAACACTGTGAAATAAGGAAGAGCATGAATTCCATAGGTGCAAGGGGTCCTGCAAATACTCACTTCCTGATCCACAGAACCTTGGGGACCACCACTGAGGATGGGTGTGCCAACGGCGGGAGCTGCCCAGAGACCATTGCTACAGCAGTTGTTTACCATGGAGCGAATTAGGCTGAGAAACGTCACCCCGCTGGGTGTACGAACCTGACCCTTGCCTCAGAGTTAACAGCACAGCAAATATATCCCTCCCTCAATGAATTTTTCTATTGTGAGTAAGGTATGAGCCTGTTCTTTACAGGTTTCTCTGTCTGGCACCATCTCACTCTGGAGTGCAGCTGAGCTTACTGCATACAGCATGCGGTGATGATAAAAATAAATTGGCTCAGTCCCCTTTGCAGAGTTTCAAATCTCAAGCACTATGTCAGATTGGATCCGTAAGGTTTCCTAAGGGTGAGATTATAAAAATGAAAACCCCAGCTTGTTTTCTCATGAAATTAAAAAAAAAAAAAAGAACACAATGAAGAGAAATCATCATCCTCAGGAAGCTTGCTAGGGGACAGCTGTATGTGTTCATGGAAAAAGAACCAGCGACAGAGACTCGATGAGACCGTGAGTTCAAGTACAATTACGTCCGCACCCTTCCTTCAGAGGAAAGAATTTTAGCCTTTGTCTAGTGTTTTTTTTTGAAACACATAACTTGACATAAATGGATGTTGTCAGTAAATTTTGGTTGTATGTTCTGTTTCTTTCAAGGAAAAACCGGCCATGCAGAAGTAGTCCGAGTGGTGTACCAGCCAGAACGCATCAGCTTTGAGGAACTGCTCAAGGTCTTCTGGGAGAATCATGACCCGACCCAAGGTAGATGAGGGAGCCAGTATTTAATTATCTTACTAATTACAGCTGGGATAATTAGTGTTTGAGCTGCATGGAAGAGATGAACCTTGAAATCACACAGGAGCTCAAGAATATGATTGCAGACATTTATTGACGAGGAAGAGGAGGGGCTGGGGAGACAGAGGCTGAGAGAATAAAGGCGAGGCCCCAGTCGGCGCCCCTCCCCCCTTACAGCTGTCGGGGGTGGGAAAATTCCCACAGAGAAAGACTCCAGACAATAGAGATTCGTTCACCTTTGATTATTGCATTATTCCTCCTTAATGCAGTCTTTTGTCTACCAAATTAAAGTGTCTTTCTAGCAGCTCCAAAGTTTTCCTGATTTATGGTTCCTTTATTTCCCTGAATTTAGCCTTTCTCATCTTTAGACATTATCAGGTTTTTTTTTTTTTTTAATGTCTATGGGTGATAAAACAAAAAAAAAGAACATAAAGGTAAAATGCAGTATTCAGTGGGTCCACAATACTTGGGTTATTTAAATATTTAATTTGTCTTCTTTGGAATTTGTTCTATGGAAATATTAATATATTGGAGCTATAAACAATGGTGGCCAGAAATTTTATTTCAGTGCACATACAAGCAAAAATCCCATGTTGGCAGATACCATTGTAGTAGTCAATAATGGAGCAATTTCCGGATTTCATCCCAACAGCCTTACAAGCCCTGCTTTGCCAATGTGATGATCTGATATTACGAGGCTCATGAACTGAAATGTCCTATATAATAGATGTGATTTTCACAAGCCCTGTTTGTTTAGTAATCAGTCTATTTAACAAAAATATTTTCCCTTTGGTGTCAGGTTTTTGTGTAACAGGTATGCAGTATTGGCTGCTTCCTGATGAAGGGATGTGTTTCTCCAATGTACATTGTGCTTTGTGATGGAACCTAAATATCACCCCAGCAGCACAGATTGGTAGTCTTGAGTTCTGGTTCTAAGAACCACCCGATGCCAGGGTCATTTGCCAGAGGGCAAAGGTCAGAGCTAATGCAAGAAAAGCAAAATAATAAATGAGCCAAGGTAAGGCAGGTCCAGGATCTAGGCAAATCCACCAGGGTGGGTGAGGGCCCAGGAAAGGAGGCCAGGAGAGGTTTTCCATTTCAGTGAAGTCTGGTTTGACATGGGGGGGTCCAGTCCCTGGTGGGAGAGCAATGAGGCATGGGGCAGGGGAGGTAGAGGAGGTAGAGGGCAAGGATACTGTAATCAGAAGGTTCAGATGTCCCCCAGTGTGGACTGCTGCACTGTCATATCACATGACATGGCTTAGACAGGCTTGGCCCCACAGGAAGCCTGACTGTTGAAAATCATAAAGAAGGGTGGTGACGTCCAGGAGCTCATGCTGGTAAGTCTTTGATCCAGATGGAGCAGCCCTTCAGTCATTTGGCTCCCAAAGCCAAGGGTCAGGACAGGATGTTGAGAGCTCCAAAATTCTCACTGGAGACATGTACCAGGAGCCCAGGCAAGCCTGAAGTCATGTAGGGACAGGCTCCCCACAGCCCCTCAAGGTTGGGTATGTGGCCTTTGGCCTGGCCAGCCATAATGCCGTGTCCTGATAGAGTCACCTTGTGCTTAGCCCAGGGAAAATTTTGAAGAGAGTGAAGTCTGTCTTCGACTTCTCTCTCTTTACTTCTCTTGACTTCTTACCCATTTTATCACATCCTTACCTGTACACCTCAATTAATTAGGTCACCAGCACGGGCCCCTGAATCTCAGGGGGCATTCTACCTTAGAAAGAGCCTTAAAAGAACCTCTTGTTCTCCCCATCCCTCCTGTCAAATTTGTCTCAGCTGTGCCTCAGTCCTCTTTGAAATTCTTGGTTTACTGTCTGTGTTAATTTGCTTGGGCTGCTATAATAAAGTGCCACAGACTGGGTGGCTGACACAATAGAAATGTATTGTCTCACTGTTTTGGAGGCTGGAAGTCTGAGATGAAGGCGTTGGCAGGGTTGGTTTCACCTTGGCTTGTGGATGGCCATCTTCCCCCTGTGTCTTCACATGGTCTTCCCTCTGTGCGTGTCTGTGTCCTGATCTCCTCTTCTTATAAGAACACCAGTCACCTTGGATTAGGGCCACTCACATGACCTGATATGATTATAGCATAATCTTTAAAGACTCTCTCTCCAAATAAGGTTATATTCTGAGGTACTAGAGGTTAGGGCTTTAACATATGAATTTGGAGGGGGGCACAATTTAGCCCATAACACTGTCCCATAGTATAGTAGGTTGCTGTACTGGTCTTCCAGAGGTATTTTTATTCTAACAGGGGGTTCATAGATTCATAGACTGGAAGAAACTTCAGAGGTCATCTGGTTAAATTTGAGCTTCGATTCTATAAGCTAAAAGATGACATTGCCAATGGTGGTTTTCATGGACAATGGGATATGATTGTTGAGTGACTTATTTTTTATGCTGATATTTTGGACAAATTACACATGGAGGAGGAGAGTTTTTCTACTCTTGTATATATTTGTTCCTGCTTAGAATAATGCTTGATGCAGTGTATATGGTCACACATGTTAAGTCACAAGATGTCTGATCTCACATTGTTATTAAAATTAATTTTTTGGATAGTTCAATGTAATGGGCCATGATAACAATCTTTTTTCTGCCTTGTAAGGTTTCCTATGACCCTTCTGGAAATAGAGTCAAAAGAGTGATCACATGACATAGGCTTGGCCAACCACAGTATCTTTTCCTGTGGTCAACAGAGTTTGATCCAAAGAACAGGCATGTGACCCAAGCAGGACCAATTAAGTCCTTCCCTGGGACTGTTGTATGAGAGAAAAAAGTGTTCTCATCTAGCTGGGGGTGCCAAGGTGGAGGTGCTCTCTCTGTGGAAAGAGGCTGTCCACGTGAGGTGGAAGATGAGTGGAGACACTGAGAGATGAGGGGTAGGAAGAGAGAAACTTCAGGAGACTCTGCAGCTCGTCCTTCGATTCTGAGAGCTCTCTTTGTAGCTCTTCAAACTATGAGAGCTACTAGGTGTCCCTCTTTTTTTTTTAACTTAAGCTAGTTTGTTGGGTTTCTCTTACTTGCAACAACAAGAAAAATCCTAAGTAATCCACTTATTCAACTTAAACAATCATTGTGCTCATTATATGTGGTAAGTCTTTGTTAACCATGTTCATTTGGCGATATGAGTCAGAGATCTAAAGCCATTTGGTTAATAGTTTTACTGTTGACTCAGACATGGAGTGGATGGCACTAAAAATTGTTTCTTCAAATTCTGTTGGTGGTTTGATTAGGGGATTCCTTGGTAATTCAGAATTGGATTTTTAAGCTTTGAGATATATGGCATGAGAACGTATCAGATCCCATCTCAATGTTTCTAAACTACTGTGGAAGACAGTCATTCATCAACAACTTTGAGCTTGTGTCTACTCTATAGTCTGGGTACTCTGCTAAGTGGAGCTAAGTCACTGGGTGACTGGGATAAGCAGCAGTATCCAGCCTCTTTTTTCCTCTATAGGGAAAATATGTTTCTATAGGAAGAAAATAGTTTAATCCCAATATACTGGGATCAAGTGAGCATTCAGATAAATGTAAGACCACAGACCAAAATATTAACCTGAAATCATTAAAACAAGTATACATTAACACTAGAATGTTAAAAGCAAAAGACCTAAGTTCAGAAGAACTCTGGTGTGAATGGATTCAATATTCCCAGGGAACTCTGAAGGTCTGAAACATATTGTCATGTGTAATTTTTCTGAGGGAAGAATTTGAAGCCCATTCCCTGAAGGATGGGCATGCAGCAGGAGGCAGCTAAGCTACAGGTGAACTTGGCCATCTGTCCACAATTGCTTTTTTTTGTTTTGGTTGAAGTCACATTGGTTTATAACATTACATAAATTTCAAGTGTACATCATTATATTTTAACTTCTGTATAGACTATATCGTGTTCACCACCAAAAGTCTAGTTACCATCCATCACTGTACACATGACCCTCTTTACCCTTTTTGCCTTTCCCCCTCCCCTTTTCCCCTCTGGTAAGCACTGTCTGTTCTCCATATCTATGTGTTTGTTTGTTTATCTTCCACATATGAGTGAATCATATGTGAAGTAATTGTTTCTCTCCATCTGATTATTTTGCTTAGCATAATACCCTCAGGATCCATCCATGTTGTAGCAAATGGCAAGATTTCATCTTTTTTACGGCCGAGTAGTATTCCATTGTGTGTATATATATATACACACACACACACACACACACACACACACATATATATATATACCACATCTTCTTTATCCATTCATTCGCTGATGGGCACTTAGGTTGTTTCCAAGTCTTGGCTATTGTGAATAATGCTGCGATGAACATAGGGATGCATATATCTTTTTGAATTAGCGTTTTCATATTCTTTGAATGAATACCCATAAGTGGGATAGCTGGATCATATGGTAGTTCTAGTCCTAATTTTTAAAGGGATCTACTCACTGTTTTCCATAATGGCTACATCAATTTACATTCCCACCAGCAGTGTACGAGGGTTTCCTTTTTCCCACATCTTCTCCAACACTTATGTCTTGTCTGTTTGAAAATAGCCATTCTAACAGGTGTGAGGTGATATTTCATTGTGGTTTTGATTTGCATTTACCTAATAATTAGTGATGTTGAACATCTTTTTATTTGCCTGGTGGCCATCTGTATATCTTTTTATGGAAAAATGTCTGTTCAAAGCCTCTGCCCATTTTTTTGATAAGATTGTTTGTTATTTTTGTTGTTGAGTTCTGTATATATTTTGGATATTAACTCCTTTTCAGGTATATGTTTGCAAATATCATCACCCAATTGGTAGGTTGTCTTTTCGTTTTGTTCATGGTTTCCTTTGCTGTGCAGAAGCTTTTTAGTTTGGTGTAGTTGCATTTGTTTACTTTTCTTTTGTTTCCCTTGCATGAGGAGACAACTTCCTAATTCTCTACTTAAAGTGGCTTAGTGACTCTTGTCACATTTCCCAGTGAAAAGTGACCCAGAAAAGAAAAGCACCCACTGAGCAGAGCAGATGAGGACAGTCGAGGCTTGTCAGACTGACTGCTCTTACTCGGAAAATGGATGTTTCAGAAGACAGCAGCGTGTTGGACTCAGTGGCGACTCTGGTCTGTGAAGCAACAGCCCGTTGTAGGTTCTTTTCAGAAACAAGAGTAAGTGATTCCTCAAACTGCTAGAGGAATGTTCTTTGCTGTACCAGAATTGCTTATCGACAAAAAGACAAAACTTTGGTAGAATTTGAGAAGGCGTTGACCTTTGATGTGAACATATGCCCAGGAAACACATGATTCTCAACAGAAATATGACTCAAGAGAAATGTATTTTAATTAGCACGTCGAAAGACTTTGGTACCTTATTTATAAAGTCATTAAGGATTTGAAGGAGCCATTTACACTTATTATTTATAATTTCCTTCATTTTGTGGGAGAAGTGGTATCCTAGAATGATATTTCCAAATGTCGGGATTCTTGCTAATGTCAAGGGTCTACTATAGTAGAAACAGCAAGAATTTAAGCTTAACTAGAGTTCTCTTTCAATTAAGTCAGATCTTTATGACATAGACTAGACAGAGAAAATTCTGCATGTTCTTTACTGCTTCAAAATACTGAAGGTAGCTCTCACGGTATCTTCCCTAATGGGAAGGAGGAAGTCCTCATGGTCCACCATCTTGAAGGAAGCAAAGCCGGTAAGAGAGCTATCAGAGAGTACAGAAAGTATACCTATAAGATATAGGTAGGCCAGAGACCTGTTATTCCACAGCCAAAATGAAGTGAATCCTAGGAGAGTGCCACTCAATGAATTATCATCAGATGCAGTAACAGACCTAATAGCATCATTATACATTTGTCTAGTAAATGGAATAGTCTTTTCTCTTAATTTACCAATTACCACAAAACCCGTACTTTTGCTGAAGCATTCAGATACTACTGTTTAAACCAATATGTCCTCTTCTGTCTTTCTGTCTTACTCATGGGACAAAATAGTTCTTCCAGGCTTCTGAGGATAGACTGAAGCATGCACATGCCTGACCATGTGGTCCCCAAACTCCCCCTGGTCTCCAGGGACATGGCAGAGCCTGAGATTTAGATTTGGGTTCTGGCTCTGGCTGGACCTCTTCCCAACCTGGCGACCTTGACCAAGACACTTACCCAGTCTGAACCTCTGTTTTCTCATCTATGAAAAAGGGGTAGTAATATCTATACAGCTCACTTCATGGGCTATCATAAGAATTAAATAAAATAATGTGAAAATAACTTGAAAATGGTTGAGTACCCTGCAAACGCCAGGCATTGTTATGTTCTTCTCAACACAACAATACAATTTCACCAGATTTATTTATTTATTTTTATAGCCACCTTGCCCTTGATTTCTGTGGGAAAATATTTACCCTCCATCTACTCAAGTGTGGGTTTTCTTCCCATGTAGATTCTTTTATACTTCCTCTTAATTGGAAAGATTGTAGCATTGTTTTTGTTGTCATTCTGTGATGAAACTGCTGGTGGTAGTGGTGGTGGTGGTGATGGTAGTGGTAGTGGTGAGGCTGGTGGATAGAAGGCTCCTCAAGTTTTCTGCTGACACACTTATCCAAAGAACCAGATCAGATCTCAGCCTCTCATGCTTGATCTGTATCCTTCTACCTAACACGCTCTGTGCATAAATTACGCAATTTCACTCCTCCGATTCCTGCATGAGGATACAGGGCACAGACCATGTACCTCGGGCCACATCACAAGTACATAAGTGCACAATGTAGAGACCAGCTTTGTCTCACTTGATCCCATAAATCTGACTTCTCAATTCTAACCCATTTCACTCTTCTCAGTCCTGGGGAAAAGGAAAGCAAGATTTATTAAGCACTTCTTGTGGGCCAGTCTTAGGGATAGATCCTTCATATCTATTCTTCCATTTAATCCTTACCATAATCTTATGAAGTGGTGTTCATTATCTTTATTTAACAGAAGAGAAGAAGTGAGGTTCCAAAAGATTAACAGTCTTGCTTAATGTTGATGGCAGTGTTTGGACCCAGCTCTGTCTAAAACTCAGGTCTGTTTTCTTTCCCTGACACCAGAGGGGTCAAGCTTCCTGACTAGAAGGACTTTGTCTAAGGATAAATGTTTTTATGGATCCCCCATGTGGTAATAGTTGTGCTCTTTGCAACTTTTTAAAGAAAATATGTTAAAATCTGCTATGAATTTAATCACACAGTTAATTGAATGCCTATTTTATTAACAAGATGATGTTACATACCTCTGGAAATTGGAAATGCTCACACACATAGTACATTCTACAGCCTCTAGGTCATGCCTGTTGCACTGTTGGATTTGTGGACCTCTTGTAGTAGCTCCAGGCCTTCCCAGGGGATTGTGGTCGCAGGTGGGGAACTGCTCCAGTGCACTCCTGAGGGACTAATGGCCTTTCTGTAGAGGCCTTCTGGCTGAGACTGCTAGTTGACCCCATATCAGTTTCTCCACTTCTGTGGTATTGAAATTTTAGCTGGATATGCAGCCGCCAATAAAAATTAAACTTCCAAGACTCCTTATGACTAAGAATGGCCGTGTGTCAGAATTCTGATTACTTGAGCATGAGTACAAGTGAGGTGTGCAACTTCTGGGTTGAGTGCACTTAGAGGAAGGGGTGTTCTCTTCCTCTTCCTCCTTTCCCACAAGTTGTAGTGGTGAACTGTTTGGACCATGGGATGGGGGCCTCATCCTTGTAATTGGGGAGCTACAAGATAGAAGGCTCCAGAGTCTCCATCCCAGTCTGGGTTCTATGCAAGAACTGTCTTCTTTGGTTCATTTTAGATCTTTTTTCTTTTCTACAATGGCTGAACATATATCCTTACTGAAATAGCCTTCAACTCTAAGCTGGTGATAAACTCCCAGTCACTCCTCTGAAGATCTTAATTAAAATGTTCCCCTAATTAAAATGTCTTTAATGAAATCTATTAAGAGTATGGACTCTGGGGTTAGAGGAGATATGGCTTTAACCAAGTGTGCCATGTACTCTCTGCATGGCCTGAGAAAGTTACCCGACACCTCGCCAAGTCTCATTTCTCTTTATCTCCACTTGACCACTGGGTCCTAGCTATCACTATCTCTCATCTGGCTGCTACAATAGCTTCCTAACTGACCTGTCTTGCCCTTTCACAAGCCAGTCTCCATAATGACCAATATGTTAAAAACACAAAACAAAGTATTCCCCTCTCCTGCTTAAAGCACTCAGCTGGTTGCCCATTTTCTTTGAGATAATATACAGACTCTTCACAATGCCCAGCGCTGCCTGGAGATTAAGTGATTGGCACCTACTTCTCCAGCTTCAGTTCCTGCCTCTCTCTCCCCCTCCCCAGCCCCATTCACTGCATTTCTGTTACTGTGGTCTAGTTCACTCCGTTCCTGGAGAACACAAGCACTTTCTTGCCTTGAGGCCTGTACCTGCTGCTCAATCTGCCCACAGCTCTTGGCGTGACTGGCTCTTTCCTTTCCTTCAGCTTAAAGTGTTGTATCCTCAGAGAGGTCTTTCCAGATCCACTCTAACTACAGTTAGGGTCCCCAGCCCTCACTCCCAGGTTTCTCCCTCACTGCACTCTCCTTCCTTCCTAACACTTATCACGAGGTCAGATGATTTGTCTGTTTGCTTGTTTATCATCTGTCTCCTCTCTAGAAAGTAAGCTTCATCTCAAACATTTTCTCATTGAAGGAATGAATGAATGAACCTCAGTTTCCCCATCTGTGTAACAGTTTCTATCCCATAGGCGTATGTCAGGACGTATGAGAGAATATAGTCTGTTGGGCAGAGCCCAGTACCAGGCAGAGGGTAGGTGTACGCCATATGTAATAGCCACTGTACTCGTCCTGCCTGTGTAAGAGCTGTGTCACTAGCTCCTGTTTGTTTGCCTTGCTCTTTCTTGAACCCTAGTCTTTCTCTATTTTTTTCTTTGTCATTTTTCCCCATCCCATGTTCTGAATACCCCCGATCATTTCCTGTTCTTGGTGCATACCCTTTATCCTCAGTCAGCTCCACAGCACCCCTTTCCCCCCACCACCACCCTCCACCCTTCCACATTGAGCTCCCAGTTGTCCTTAGGCAGCCTCATCTGGTTGTCCCAGTGAGCCACACTATCTGTGGTGTTAGGTTTCATGGGGCTCCAGGACCACATACCCTGGCCTGCTGTCTTTCTCCTCAGAGTCATGAGTAGGGGAATTAACGCAGCTCCTCAGTCTGTGGTTGGAACTGGAGACCCCTAAGGACTCTTCTTCATTCGGTGCTCTTGGACCCCACATCTCCCCCGCCCCACTCACCAGGAAGCATTGCTCTCGGCGATTGTTCCCAGGAGGCCCCCAGAGAATTGGGGGTGGGGTTAGTCCATTCCATCTTCAGCAGGTTTGCCTCGTGACCTCTTCCCAGGTACCTGGTGGAGAAGCAAACCCCCTATCCTGTCTACTGGGTAACATTAATTGGAGAGAGAAAAATCCTATTTTCCTTCTGTTTCTCATCAAGTTGGCAATTAAGTGCTGGTGTTCATGTATTTGAACTTGCCAAATTAATATCTGAACTTTGTTGTGCTGACCCTTTTAAGTTAGTTTTTTTGTTCAAATAAGTCGCCAGTTTTGAAGGGCTATCCTTTTTTTAGACTATGTACAAGGAATCTATCATCTGCAAATAATTAGACAGTGGGAATTATATTGTATTGCTAATGAGCAGATGTGCATACTTATAGTGGAGGAACAGCTGCACACATATAAAATGCAAAAACACCCAAACCCAGCATTATGAATTCTGAAAGGGATTTCATTCTTCTAAGAATTTCAAAAACAGAAAAAAATGGAACAAAGAATTTAACTGATGTTTTTCTTTATTAATTGTTCTTTCAGTCATACTTTTCCTTGCATAACATCATCTTACATGTACGTAGTCTTTGCTTTTTGCAAATGTGCTATTTGCACTTCCAGATCCCTCTCTCATGTAATACTATAGAGCTTATCTTTAACATTTTCCCTTTGCGTTTCTAGTGCTCTTAGGCTTTAGTGCCTCCAGACGGAAGGAAAGACTCTTCCTGTGTGTTTTCTCTTGGCTGGACATGGTGCTGGGTGCTTGTGTGCATGTGATCCCCTTTGATCTTTAAAGAAACTCATGAGTAGGTGGTCTTAGACCCATTCTGCAGATGAACAAACAGGCCCAGAGAGGTGAGGTGATTTGGCACAAGCTAGTTAGTACATTCTGTGATGGAACTGGGATTTCGACCCATGGGCTCAATTCCAAACCTTGTGTTCCTTCCATTCTGTGGTACACAGTCCCACATTGTTACACGATGCTATCAGCCAGCAGGAAACACAACACGTCATGGCTGGAAAGAGCAGCACATTATCCAATGCAGAGTTTCTGTCCTCGTGAGCTCCTGGTCATTTCCACTACAGTTTTAGAATCCTGTTGAGGATTTGCAAGATGAAGAAGTTCAAATAGTCTGATTGCTGGAAATTTTCAGCCAGCAAGAATTCCACCCATTTTAGATAGGAATGGTTAGATCGTTTAAAAGTTTAATAAATGGCTGAAATGGTATAAAATCAATAAAAAGAAATGAACTCAAAAGAATTACATTACTTCACATAAAAGAGGACTAAATTAGATAAGAGAAAAATCCGAGCTGAGAACATTGGCAGGAACTAGAATTTCCAGGTTCTGGTAATGGCAGGCTTGGTTGTTCAGATCAACTTTCTCACCGAAAACAACTCAAAATGTTAGATAAAATTTTAAAAAAATATATATTAAAAGCATCACATCAAAGAGTTGACAAAATTATTAGGAATTACCAGGTTAAAATTGGAGGGGACACAGGAACCCAAACAGGTAAACAGAGGAGTAAAAACACCTTTGTTTTGAGGGAATTCGCCAATCCCAAAAAAGTTGAGTTTTGAGGGCCTCATTAAGGATATAGAGGAGGTGACCAACACAATTAAAGTTCTTGACCTAATGGACATGTATAGAACACTGTGCCCTACACCTGGGGAGTGTACCCTCTTAATCACATGTGGAACGTATACTAGGCCTTAAAGGCTCAATAAATCCCAAAGGGATTAAAATCCTATAAATTATGTTTCTCTTACCATAATGCAATTATGTTAAAAATCAATAGCTAAAAGATATCTAGAAATTCCCCCTTATGTTAGAACATAAGAAATTTTCTAAATATCTTATGGATCAAAGATAAATCATAATAGAAATTAGAAAATATTTTGAACTGATGTAATTAAAGTAATATATATCAAAACTTACAGCGCATAGTAAAAGCAGTTCTTAGAGGGAAATGTAGAAGCTTAAATTCATATATTGGAAGATGACTTTTATCTTTTAGGAGGAAATCACCACATCTTTTCAAAATAATTTATTTATGATTATAGAAGTAATGTTTCTCATTACTGAAAATCGAAACCTTCCTTTTAGGTACAGAGTGAGTATTTGGCACCTCTGTTATATGGCCATATTCTTTTATCTCCCTTGAGATGCATTACATTAAAAAATAGAAGGAATATTGTGAAAATGATAGGGAATACAGGGTATTTCCTTTTAGATGAGAGCCACATAATATCTTTCATAGTTCACTACATTCTACTTCGTTTTCTTTTTTTTACTTAAATAATATATTATTTACAAAGTGGGATAGTTGTAATTAAGAGCACGGCCCTTGGAGTTAGCTAGTTCCAGATCCAGCACTGGCCTCAGGCAGATACTCAACTGCTCTCTGAGTATCAGTCTTATCTCCTGGAAAATGGGCTTTATAATAATACTCCATGTACTTGGAGAATTGGATGAATAATATAAGTAAAGTACAGTGGGACATAGTAAGGGCTGTAGCATCATTAGCTATTTTGTTGATCATCTGAATCAAACATTATTTACGTTTATAGTTAAGGGGTGTTTAGTTTAATAGGCATGTGTGTTTGGAATTGTAACAAACTGGGAGAATGGTATTATGTGTCATGTCCAGATATGAGACGTGAAAAAGATCAATTAGTTTTTCTTAACTGGTGTGGCTTACGGTCTTCTCAGGCACAGGTTGAAATGGGCCGTTAGAGTTCTGTTAAATCTGGACTCGCCAGTTTCATCATGGACCATTTACCATAGTTTCTCCATCCCCAGTTTTTGTGCCTCTGAGAGTTATTTTCACATGCCATAGGAAGAGAAGGTAGTTGAAGAAGTGGATAACATATATCTCCATCCTTCTCTCTCTCTCTCTGTCTTTCTTTTGTCTTTTTCTTTCTTTCTTATGATGAAACTAGGGCTATCCATCTATTTGTTCAGTGTTTTAAATTTAAAATGAGATATCAATTAAAACTGACATAATTAATTTTTCGTCAGGTAAAGTGAGATTGTTCCATATTAATAAGACTGTGCCTCAAACACCTGAGTTAAAGGCCAGCTGTGCCAGGAAGGGTAACATGGGTGATGCTAAGAAATGGTGTCTATCACTGTGAGGGATGCAGGCTCATCAACCTGTTGGAGGACTCTGCGGCCCTGCGATGGTTTTCCCTTAGAGGCCCTCTTTTCCAGCAGGAGGCAGGAGGCCATCCTTGAAAGAGCACTTATGTAAGCTGTTCTACTAATGCCGGTCGTCTGTAGTGGTCTCCTCGTGCCACTGTGGCACACAAAAAGCGGCCTTTTTGTGCATCTCTATGTAGGCAGGGTCAGTTTACAAACAAGGAGTAGAGGGACTAACTGTTTATGTGCTTAGAATGTTTGAAGTTCTGAGTCATTAGTTGGTCGTTTGATTTTTCATTGAGATAAATTTTAAAGAAGCAAGTAGGAGTGTTCAAAATCCAGAGAACAGAGTAATAGCAGCGGAGCCTCTCCTTATGCTGATCTCACAAAGGGAGTCAGGTAATGTGATGCAGACATACCATCCTGAGGGTCCCCTGCAGTATGTAGGCCTGTGGTCTTTCTGTGAGAATAATGTCCCTTAGGTATGTGTAAACCATATGCTGACACAGGAAGTTTAATCTCTTAATTTTATATCAATTTAAAAAACTTGTCTAATGGTACTTTAATAAACATATCTAAGAAGAGTTTATCCAAAGGCCTAAACAACTAAAGTAGTAGACTGTGAAAAACAACATAGCGCTAGAGGCGGGCAGTAAGGCAGCTTGAATGAGAGAAAAGCTTGAATGGCTTGAAGACCCTAGGTGCAGAGCCTGACACAGAGAGTCACTACATGTGACTTATTAAGGAAGAAGACAAGAACCTGTAAGGGAGTGAGGGAAGGAGCAGAAGGAGAGGGAAATTGAAGAAGCTGTGAGCAAGGATGTGGCCTCAATGCCCCACAGTGGGAACAAGGGAGTCCTGGAGGTGTGGCCATGTGGCTATGTTCTGGCCAGTAAGGTATGAGGGAAAGTGTGGCATGGAACTCCTGGGAAGTCTCTTTAAAGAGAGAGGAAGTGAGAGGAAGTATCCTTCTATTTTTCCTTCTTCTGGTCTGCAACTTGGATGTGATGGCTGTAACGCTAGAAGAAATCTTACATGCTTGAGTAGGAAAGCCATATGCTAAGGATAGTTGAGTAGGAAGAAGAAATCTTGGCCCCTGGTGACCATGGAGCCACCCTGCCACCCCCAGACCACCTATTTCAGTAGCTTTCACTTATTTTGAGAAAAAGAAATATAATTCTATCTTGTTGAGGTCACTGTTACTTTTATTCTCTGTTAAACTGATAGCAATTCCAAACTGGTACAGTGAGATAGGACCATACTAATTTTTGAGATATGAGACTGCCCAAGAGTTATGGTAAGATGCTATAGTTACCATAAAACACGTTGTGATGGCAACTTTAATGCTGCTTCCTTTTTTCCTGCACAAACTATTAAATAAGTAGCAAAAAAAGACTTTTTTCTTGCTTTGTCCATGTAATTGAGAAGCTTAGCTCTTTCCAACTGTGGGCATGTTGATTTCAGCTTGTGTTTATTCACTGAAAGTCTGTAATATTTTCTTCCCTTCTTTTTAGACTTTCAATGTGTAACTTAAAATGCTACTTCACCAGAAAAGAAAAGAATGATTCTTGCATTCTCTAATGCAAATCTCCATTCTCTTGAATTTGGGGGTAAAAAAACAATGAAACCACATTGGTAACCACTGATGTTAGTGGATACAAACAAAGGCTGAATACCAAAGACCTCTGATGCTCTTTTATAACTATTTGTTTCCTCCCATCCTAAAGCTTTCACTTCATACGTGTTGCTTCATTTTGCTGCCTTGAAACTGGAAGCTTTGTGAGAGAGGACATCAGATGATGTGGTTCATTAATATATAGCAGTGGGTCTCAACTGGAGGCAGTTTTGCCTCCCAGGGGACATTTGGCAGTGTATGGAGATAATTTTAGTTGTCAAAACAGAATGGATGCTGTTGACATCAGTGGATAAAATCTAGGAATGCTGCTACACATCCTACAATGCACAGGACTGCCCCTCACAACAAAGCATTACCCAGCCCAACATGTCAACAGTGCCGAGGTTAAGAAACCCTGATAGAGAGAAAATCGCTGGTAGTCAGCCTTTTATTTTGACAGTTTAGTTGCCCGACAGTTTAAAAGCACTTATTTTTTTTTAAAGTACTTAAATTTCATTCCCAGTACATTTATTTTTTAGCATTTTCTTCTCTCTTTAAAATGGCTCAAGTACTCTTGCCTCTCTCAAATGACCTAGTTAACACTTTCCCTTGCTGACAGTTTGTCATCTCCTGATATGCAAAAGAGTGACTGAAGTTTCATGCTTTACCAAAATCACATGGAAGTCCAAATTTCGATGTAATTTCCTGGGGTGCCTTGATTAAAAAATCAGGAATTGAACATATTTGTATTCTAAATTAATGGATTATTTGCAAGAAATTTTACTTTACTTGCTTTCGCTCTACTTTTCAAAGGCGTCTTACTTTAGTGAATATTGATATAGAGAACAACTGATCAATGTATTGGGCTTCATAGAGTTTAAAGGGATAATAAACAGGCTGAAACTGTAAGTCTAGTGTAAGAATTATGAAATCGAGTGTGTTTTATAAGAGGGAATCGCAGACCTCTGTCCTTTTTCTGTATTATGTTCACTTTGCTCTGAGAATGGAAAATCTGGAAAATGATGCCCCTTAGGCTTTGTTCATGGGAGAGGAGTGAAATATTAGGCTTGTAGTTCTGGAAGCAGTGATGGGTTATGTAGCGAAATGACCCATTATTCCAAGGAGCTACCAGTTCATTTATTCAACCTACACAACCAGAAACAACCAGGAAGCAGGTATTAAACAGCCCTGAATTAGTGCTGTACAGAAGATCCAGGTGTTCATCCTGGCTTTATCATCACACACTATGAGGTACTGGAAATACCTCCAGGCTGTGGAAAGGGAAAGAAGAACATTAGTGAAGGATTTTACAGGAAACAAACATAAAGCTGGGTGACTGCCTGGCTTGAGGTATAGAAGAGGCTCAAATGAAACATGAATTACTACAAGATCAAAAGTTTGGGTTGCTAGCAGAATGATCATGTCAGTTGATAGAGATGAGAAAGGTCAGGGACAATAAAAGATAATGAGGTCAAGGTGAGAATCTGGGGCACAATGTAAATGTCTGATGGAATGGGAAGCCTGAAAGGGAACTTGGATCACAAATTTAGATTTGTAAGTTCTCAGTATGGAAAAGGGAGATTCCATTGGAGGGCACATGGGAGGGAGGGCAACAGCCAAAGACTGAACCAGGAACCTCTGTAGAAAGGAGGATGAAGGGGAAAAACAGAAAAGCAAATAGATATAGATAGAGTGGTCAAGCACTAATGAAAGTCTTAGCTACGTATAGTGTTACAAGGCCAAGGGGGAAACGTTTAAGGAAGGAAGGTGATGTTAACGCTGTCACATGGAGCAGGGTGATCAAAAAGAATGAAGACAAAGGATAAAAAATAAACAAAATTAATTTGTTGATTAATGATGAGGATTTAAAAGTATTTGTGACCATCCAGATGCCATTTATATAGATTTTTAATCTTAGTTATTTTCCTGAAATAAATTTACAGATTCCATTTATTAACAGAATAGTAATTCAAAACAAAAAATAGAAAAAAACCTAAAGGAATTTTTTCAGCCTGTCTGTGTCCCCATGCCCTTTATTTAGTGCCATGCCATTTATAAATGATTTTTTAAAATTAGGGCTAGAAGATAGTTTAGAAAATATTTAGCCCAAAGACTTCTGCTTATGATCAAGATGGTGTAATAGGGACTAGATTTACCGTCTCTTGAAAAACTTTGTCTAACTGAAAAATTAGACAAAATATCTGGAACAATAGTTCTGAAGACATTGGGCATCAGACAAACAAATTAATAAATCCTACAATTGCCCCATCTTATTTCCCAGAGAACGTTTCTAGGCTGCAGGGCACGGGGGAGGAACCTAGGCCAACTCCTTCGGTCTCCATGGGTTGAGGAGACGGAACTGGAAGTCCAGGGATGCTGAGGAAGGTAGAATTCAGAGAACAGAAGGAGGGAGGAGAGAACTGTTCAGAGAGAGATCCCTGGAGATCTGCTAAGGATTCCCTTAAGTAATTGTCTGAGTACTGACGAGCATATGTGTGTCATTAAACAGCTTGAGGCCAGGAAAAGAATCACCTTGAAGAATTAGAGGGAACAATTCCCAGAGCTTACATGGGGTTAGGAATACTGCCCGTTCTCATCAGCCAGAGTGAAAAATAGAAGAATTCATTGGGCACCAGGTAGAGTACTCAGAAGGGTTTATCTCATCAGTGGGAAAATTGATCTAGATTACAAGCTTCTCTGATCCAAAGTAACAATGCTGGAAAGCAAAAACCAAAAGGATATGTTACTTTTGCCAAGCAATTTAACCTTATCTTGGAACAAAGAATATAAATACATACGTAAGAATAACAAAATATCCAGCACCCTACAAGATAAAATTCACAATTTCTGGCATCCAAGAAATGATAAATAGGCATGCAAACAAGCAGGAAAATGCTATCCATAATGAGAAAAATCAATCAATAGAAAATGACCCAAATCTGACATGACACAGGTAATAGCACTAGCAACAAGAGTATTAAAATTGTATTCAGTATGTTTAAGAAGTTAGAGGAAAGACTGAACATGTTAAATAGAAGGATGGGAGATATGAAAAAGACCCAATCCACTTCAAGAGATGAAAACTACTGAGATGTCTAAGATGGAAAAAAATTTGAATAATGTCAGAAAAAAATCCAAATTTGATAAAAACTATAAAACTGCAGATCTAAGAAGCTAAAGGAACACAAAACACAAGAAAAGAAAATTACGTCACAACACATCATAATCAAATCATTAAAATCATTGATAAAGGGAAAATCTTGGAGCCACAGGAGAAAGATAAATTGCATACAGAGGAACAAGATACAGAAGATGGCAGATGCTTCCTGAGGGCAGTGGAGCAACATCTTTAAGTACCGACAGGAAAAAGAACTGTCATACTAGAATCTTTCCTGGTGAAAATATCTTCCAAAAATGGAGAGGGGCCGGCCCCATGGCCGGGTGGTTAAGCTGGCATGCTCCGCTTCCGTGGCCTAGGGTTTTGCCAGTTCGGATCCTGGGCATGGACATGGCACCACTCATCAGGTCATGCTGAGGCGGCGTCCCACATAGCACAACCAGAGGCACTCACAACTAGAATATACAGCTATCTACTGGGGGGCTTTGGGGAAAGAAGAAGAAAAAAAAAAGAGAGAAGATTGGCAACAGATGTTAGCTCAGGTGCCAATCTTTGAAAAAAAATGAAGGAAAAATACTTTTTCAGATGTACAAAAGCTGAATGAATTCATCACCAGCAGACCTGAGCTAGAAGGAAATGTTAGAGGAAGTCCTTCAAGCAGAAAGAAAATGATACCAGCGGGAAATCTGGATCTACACAAAGAGAGAGTACTAGAAATGTTAACTGTGTGTTAACTAAATATAAAAACTTTTAAAGATTGAAATCTTTTTGAAAGATAATCCACTGTTTAAAGCAAAAATAATAACAGTGTATTTTGAGGGTTATAAGATATGTAAAAGTAAAATGTTTGGCAAAAATAGCCCAAAAGTCTGGGAGAGAGACTGTAAAGTGGAGAAAGATAGTCTTTTCTATACATTGTACTGGAACAATTGTATATCCGTTTGTGAAAAAACAAGAAAAAACCACAACAATAACAAAAAACCCAAAACAACTTTGATCTGCACCTCGCACTACATACAAAACAAAATGAATCAAATTGTATACTTTACATATGTACTATTTATTATATGTCAATTATACCTCAATAAAACTAGTTTTAAAAGGATCTATCCCAAATCCTTAATTGTATAGAGATGAACTGAGGCCAGAGAGGTTAGGAAGCATGGATTCTAGAGGAATCTATGTTCGTCCCTAATGATCATACCTTGCTTCTCTGCATTCTTATCTGTTTGATGATATATTCTAGAAGTTTTCTGAGGTTGAGATGAGGCTCATGGATCTGTGTTTTCGCTGAATCCCTAGCAAGTTTCCTGGATTGAAGGAGATACTTAGTAATTCTTTTGTTGACTGAGGAATTTTTAAATTCTTAAGTAGTATCTTGAAAAATTCTCCCTTTTGAATTTCTGTGATAGAAGTCACAAGGGGATGGGGGAGCTATGTTTCCTGAGCTCCTGTGTAAGAAACCTGACGACCCTGTGAGGTATGTGTCATCGTCCCCATTTTTCCAAACGAAGAAACTGAAGCTTAGGTAGCTCTAGTAACGTGGCTGAGGTTACACAGTAAATGGAAGAGCTGGAATTAGAATCCAGAACAGTCTCACAACAAAACCCATGCCTGTTTCTCTGCTTCATGCAGCAGACTATGTGTCAGGATCCGTTTTTCCTTAGCAACAGTCTGTAGAAGGGAAGAATATGGATTCATCCTGGTGGGAGTCCCCCTGTCTATGCAACCAACATAGATAGTCCTCTAATGAGAGTGTTCCTTTGAAGTTTCCTAACACAGAGTTAGTAATTCCAAACCCTTAGGAATATGTCCTTCCCTGCCCTGATGGTCACTATCAGCTGGTGACTCCTGGAATTTTTTAATCACCTCACAACTCATAGTGTGAAGTTCTCTTTAAAATTTCCATGTTCCAGCATATTTCTCATCGCTCTGGTCAGAATGTATGAAACAGGACTAGTACCCAAAGATGAGCTAAAGTTTAGAAGGTGCATTGAGCAGATGAGAACTCATCTATCTTTTTGCTCCTGTACAGATTAAGCATTCCTCTGTTTTCCAGTGCTTTCTCTGACTCTGCTGAGAGAGAAGGATCTTAGAGCAGTCTCAGGGTGGTTTGTCCCTTTGAAATCTTATTGGAGAAGGTGGATGGAGAAATCTCAAACAGTTGGTAGATGCCAAGAGGTCAGTTCTCTTCAAGAATGCCCCAAAGCCCAGTCCTCATTAATCAGTTTAGAGAGTGTTATGGAAGAATTGTAAGCACAAGATGTTGTTTCTGAGCCATTTTTTCTCTTTTCACCTGCTGCAACAAGCCCATTGCTTGCTTTCCTGGGACGTGAAGACAGTCAAATAATGTCAATAATTTATCCTGTTGGTTTTTCCAAAGCCAAGTGGAGGGCACAGTGAATTTTCAACACTTGTTGAATCTGTGTGAGAGTTCTGTATTTTTCATGATTATTATGATTCTGTGGCTCCCTTGAGACTGGTCTTTCCATACATCTCTGGTCCGCGGTGTGTCCTGTCAAGATACTTGTGTGGTCTTATGCTTAACTGACCAACTTTATTTCTTTCCAGGCCTCGTGGCAGAACCCAGTCCTGTCTCCTCACAGTCCTCAGCATATACCAAGCTTGTTCTTATTCCTGCCTGGGCTTTAGACTGTGGTGCTCCTCTGCCCGCCTCATACGCCACCTACAGGGCACTGTGTACCATTGTCTCTGATTGTTTTATCAGGTAGATCCAGGTTTAAATCATAGGATGGCCATTTACTTGCTATGTGACATCAGGCAGGTCACTTCATGTCCCTGATTCATACCTTCCTTTGTATCAAAGAAGGTTAGGGTTACCTAGTTCACAGGGCTAATGTGAGGATTAAATGAGAAGTGTTGGCAAAGACCCAGTAGAGGGAAGTATAGGATCAAGCTCGTAACTATTCCTTTCCCTCCCTGCCTTTTCCAGGCTATTCGTTGAATCAGGGCTTATAACCTAATTCTTCTGTAGTCTCCATAGTGCTAGGCACACAGTTGGCGCTATATGAATACTTTATACTGGAGAGAACATATTTGTTTGGAGGAAAGGGAAAGACAAATAGAAATTCTCTGTCTCTCAATGACATTTTTCTGTCCTTTCTCAAAATACAATTTTGGTAAATTTTGTCCTCTGGAGAACAGCATGATAAAGGCTGTTTAGATCAATTTCTAACAGTCAAGTCCTTCATTTATTTTGTGATTCGATGGGGGCATGCAGGACCAGTTCTTGTATTTCCAGAAGTTCCTCGCTGTTGGTTTTCTCATCTGGGCTTTAAGCTTGATGGTAAAGTGCTCATCCTTCTTGGGAAGATATGCCCCAGGGCTTCAAAAAAGATGCTGCTGCTGCTGCTGCTGCTTTTGCAAGCGGTAGGGTTCCTTCCAAGTCCCCTGGGGCATCAGACTGTTCCGGGAACCTTACTGTTGTTCTTCAGCACTCTGGAGAATGTCTTTCACCCCTCGTCCCCATCTACTGCTCTTTCAAGACCAGAGTCCCTTCCTCTATCCAGCCTCGTGGGACTTAGGCCCCTCCTACGTGGATCAGGTGACTTTATCCACCCCTTCCTCTGAACCCCTGCATTTTCCTAATTTGCTCAGACTTTTCCCATAATATCTTGCTAATGGACTCAATGTTTGTGTCTGCCCAAAATTCACATGTTGAAGTCTCGTTCCCAATGTGATGGTATTTGGAAGTGGCTTTGCCCTCATGAATGAGGTTAGTACCCTTATAAGAAGAGGCCAAAGAGCCAGCTTGCTTTCTTTCCACCACTTGAGGACACAGCAGGAAGACAGAGGTCTGCAGGCAGAAAGAGGGTTCTCAGCAGGCACTGAACTGGCTGGCAACTTGACTTGCAGCCTCCAGAACTGTGAGAAATAAATTCATGTTGCCGATAAACTACCCTGTCTATGGGATTTAGTTAAAGCAGCCTGGACTGACTAAGACACACCTCTAACACTTGATATGCTTATTGGTTTCCATCTATTTCCTTTTACTGTACTAGGAAGGTGACCTAGTTGAAAAAGGAGATTGTATCTTATTCTTGAACTCCAGTGCCTAGTACCTTCCCTGAGACAGGGAAAGATGGATGAATGGGTGGAAGGAAGGAAAGAAGGCAGGCAGTCAGGAAAAAAAGGGCTTTTTAGACTACTTTCTTCAATGATTTTTATTTGCTTTTGCTGCTTTCTACCATTCTGGAGGTCTGTCTTTCTCCATTTCTAGTACCCCAATGGCTTTGTGCTCAGGAGATATAAGATAATACCAACAGGCCTGATTTTTCTAAACTTCAGATAGAGACCAAGAGTGAGGACATTGCATTGGAAAGCTCTTCATGGGTGGGGCAGGGGTAGGAGAATTCACTCAAAGAGTTTTTTCCCTTTATTGGGTTTGTTTTCAATTGAAATGAAGAACAGGGCTGGAGATTAGCAGAGTTAAAGTTTAACTAGGAAGGTAATTCTGCTAAAAAAAAGTAATAAACAGTTAAAAACTAAGTAGTACATTTCTACACGCATGAAATGAATTTTGATCCTCTCTTTGGATTTATCTCTGTGACCTCTGCTGTGTGGGTACCTGAGAGATTAATATAAATAATGCTTTTCAGGGGCAAAAAGGTTACTCCTAGAGTTTCTTGTGTGACATCCTTTGTTATTTTTATTTCAAACTAGTTGTTCTGAAATGTCCTAAGAGTATTAAAAGTTGTAAAAGTAAAAGTATTTAACACTTACATAACTTTTTATAGTAAACAAAATGCTTTACAGGTTTCCTCTCATTTACTCCTTACAACAAACCCATAGGCTAGGCCCTTATAATCCCTGCTTTACCAATGAGGTTTGAGCCTCAGAAAAATTAGATAATTTGCATAAAACATGTCAGAGGCAGGGGCAGACCTAAAAATAAGATCTTGCAGCTCTAAGTCCTAGGCTTCTTGCAAGAGATTTAGTAAACAGATTTTCCTCACATGTGAATTACTGTTTTGCATTCATAACAGAAACCAATGGAGGTTGAAAGAAATGGTGAAAAGTTTAGTGATGCTAAACATCTGTAAGTGAAATGTATTAAAAATAACAAGAACAGGAAATCCGTAGTTCTACAGGTTTTTCAATCTGTTGAACATCAAATCAGATTTCCCAGTGAATCATCTGCTTCCAAATTTCAAGCTCCTATCCATTTAATAAGCCCCTTCATCAGTGAACTGGAAGGTACATGCATTGGAATTAACCAAACACACACACAAGTATGTGGATAAGTGTGTATGGTTTTGTTTTAAGACACTCTACCTTCTCCTTAAGATGAACTTTGATGGAAAAAAATTCAATCAAATTAACGTTGTTTTCCATGAGTAGACCAGAGGGTTAATGCCTTGTCCAGTATCACTCAAGATTCAAGGAAATACAAATAAAGGCTCTGATGTTTTTCTCCATCCCTAACGTATCTCTTTAGCACGTTCTTGTCTTCCCTCCTGGCCAGGCAGGGGTTTAGCCATAGCGAGCAGGAGGAGACGGTGTCTTGTTTCTGACATGGGGAGCTTTTAGTTTCATTAGAACATCCAAGAAGGTTGGGATCAGAAAGTCAGGGCTATAAATTCAAATCTGTAAGACTCCTGCCTGCAGATGCTGGCTGGAACTGTGTGAATAACTCCCCTCTTCCTAATGGATGAATAGTCAGTTTGGGTTCATACAAAGGGAAAAGTGCGAGGAGTCTGGGGCTGAGCTGTGGATAATGCCCACAATGTTAACTCCTCTTTAAAGCTGTCCAGAGTGAGTTGGGAACAGTCCAAATGTGCACAAAGAAGAAAAGGACAACAGTGACAGGAGCCATATCAATATTATTACAATCACCAGATGATAACGTTAGATTCAAATCAGGGGGTCTTGGCTTCAGGGAAGGGTCCATAAATCCCCATCCTGGGTTGAAGTAGTAGCGGCACCTCCAGTGACATAAAGAATCCATGGATTGTCTTTTATAGAAATGCATTGCCTTACATACTTGCCTAGAATGACAGTCATGTGCATCTTTTCTGCCCAACCACCCAATTTTGTGAAATCTTCCAGATGTTTCTACCCGTTAGCTTGTCATGTTACTACAAGAGAAGCTCTAAATACAGACGTAAACTTAAGGGTTTCATTGTGCACTTCTTCTTCCAGATTATTTGTGAAGATATGATCAGTGGAAGAGCCCACTATTATACCATTTCCCAGAACGATTCTTAATTATTCCCATCGTGTTTGCTAAAAAGCCAATTTTTATCCATAAGCAACAATTTCCCGTGATTCTGTGATAATTCACAGACCTTTAACCAAACACACAGATATTTGTTGTCTTCAGTGTACAAGTCATATGGACTCTTAGCAAAACTTGTTGAAAAATATAAATAAATCACACCTGCAGATTCTCTTGTACTCACATACTAATTTCTCTTTCAAAAACAAGAAAATTTAAATAGAGTTAAACAACTTTACATGGAGACCCTGCTTTTCTGCATCTTGTGCTGAATGGAGGGGTCAAATTTTACCAAAAAGTCAGCCATCTAGCAATCTTTTTTCTTCATGGAGAATATTTTAGAAGGAACAAAATGCCGCCATCATGTCATTGTGCACAAAAGGATGGGAAGCAGTCATACAAGAAGAGCCCTACTTGTAAGTGAAGAAGGGAAAATTGAAGAAGGCAAAAAAATATATAGCCAAAGTGCCATTCTAGAATGTACATTTATCTAGTCTCTTATATTCCACTAGAATGTGAGTTCTATGAAGGTAGGGTTTGCTTTTATTCATTGCCGTGTTCTCATTGCCGAGATATAAACTCATATATCTGGAAAAGTGCTTGGTACATATTAGGTGCTTAATAAATAATACTTATAATAATACTTATATAGTATATACTATAAGTAATATTTATGCTGTAATAATACTTATATATTGTATACTATAATAATACCTTATTATTTAAGTGAATATATAACTTACACAGAAATGAAATAGATATCCTAGCTTGGTATTATACAGTGCTTATTGGAGGCATGGGCTGGTTTATTTTTATTGTATATTGTTAAATTAATATTTTGGTATGATTATTGGTATGAGCTCTTTAAGCAACAAATTAGTTGCTGGTCCCCATGTGACCTTTGTGCATTGAGAAGAGGATGGGACTCTGAAGGTGGGATAATGGGATTTTTAGGAAGACAGCTAAGCTGGGGGTGTGAACAAGTAGGTGTCAAAAATAACACATGTGCACACATACACACCATAGATAGCCTAAGGCTTGACCCTAAATACTACTAGTTTGTTGCTATTTAAACCTCAGTTTTTGGCCTGCAGTTTTGATCATGAATTCTAGGTTCTGAATCCATGAACTGCCATGGCGAACCTTTGGTGTCTTCAGCTGCTGCACTTACCTCTACTAGTCAAACGTATTAGCTCATTTGTAGCTTTTCCTATAGCTCTTAAGAAAGATTATTCTATTTACATTTGAATTTATATTTACATTTACAAATTAAATGTGACAAAGCACTTTGATTGATTGACTTGGACTCCAGTATTGATTGCAGGGCCTTGGATCACGAGATATAAACTCATATATTCTTCATGCAACAGATATTTGTGGAAGGATATCCATCTGTCTGATGCTACACCAGGTACTATGGCTGTAAAGCTCTGCCCTCTGAAAGGCTCACAGAGAAGGAGAGGGAGCCGCATAACAGCAATGCACTGCAATAACACCTCTAAGAGAGGGACCTGGAAGGCCCAGTGGAGCCCAAAGGAGTCAGTGACTGTCCCAGTTGTGAGGTGCCATCAGCAGAGAGAAGATGCTTGAACTAAGTCTTGAAGGTTGAATGGGAGTCCAGTGAGAAGTGTGTGCATGGCAGGGTGGAGTGGAGGGAGCATTGTATGTGGCATCCCTGACAAACAGTAGTTTGGAATATTCAGGCTTTCCTCACCACACTATTGGAATTAGACATGTTGCTGACGGATTATAAAGGAACCTTGGAAATATCTGGGCACACACTAAACCCTTGCTACTCAAAGTGTGGTCTGGTGACCAGCACCTCCCATGAGCAGGTTAGAAATGCAAAATCTCAGGCTCACCACAGACCTACTGAACCAGAACCTGCATTTTAACAACATCCCCAGGTGATTTGCATGTGTGTTAAAGGTTGAAATAATTCTGTTTGGAAGACTGAATCTTCTATTGGAGGAGTTTTGGGGCACTTGTTAAAACTGAAACTGACTCTTAAATAATGTAGTAAACACGTGTGAAGTTCATTCTGACAACAGCAGGTAGATCTGTAAGGGATCTTTATTAAGCCTGTGGCTGTTTAACATTGGGGACTAACTCACCCAGTTAGAAATTGACCACCACCTACACTTGAGCTGCTACAACAGTGGAAAACGCGCTGGGCTAACTTCAAGTCCCAGGCGTCCCCTTGATTAGGTGTATGACCTTAGGCGAACTCTGTAGACCTCCGGAGGAGCAGCTACTTTGTCATTTACAGGCACCTCCTGTGTGCCAAGCAGTATGCCAGGCACTCACACACATTATCCCATTTCCTTGTCTGCCAAGTGAGGGCCAACAATACCTGCCACACAGGGTGTCTCATTAGGAGCCAAAGAAATAACGTGTATCACAGTGCTTTGCAAGGGATAAATGGCATAGGCCATGATTTAAATATCTGCATAGAAAAATACATATTTATAGAGCATCTGCTCTGACCCAAGACCTGTGATAAATTTACCTAAATTTAAAGATGTTTGTTCTAATTAAAATAGGCAAAGGAAAAGGGGTACATTTCATACTTAAGGTGAGTGGCGTCAAGATGAAATTAAAACAAGCACTTAGCAGCACACAAGTCACCGAGAACATGTGACACTGGCCTTGTTCCCAGTCCACCCCAGTAATCTCTGCTTCCCACTTTCCCAGGCATGCGCCAAGGCAATGACTACGGCTCTCAGTACCGCTCAGCCATCTACCCAACCTCTGCGGACCACATGGAGGCGGCCCTGAGGTCCAAAGAGGACTACCAGAAGGTAGGTCTCCTCTCGCTCCTGGGTCCCCACTGTCGGCCCCTGCCGCGTCGGGCCCTACCTGTAAAGAGAGAGTCTGGTTCTTTTCACCTGGCACTGTGTTCCATTTGCACATTTTTTTGAAATTTCTGTTAGCCTCTTGGAATAGAGCCACTCTGCTCCATAAATGTGCAAACAGAGATTTTAAAAGTAGGTCTTACATATTTCTGTTTAAAATCAACTCAACCAGAAGAATATGTAGCTTAACATATAGTCTTTCTTTGTCTCTCTTTGTCTCTCTCTGAACCCCTCTCTTTTTCTTTCTTCTCTCTGTGTGAGTCTGCCCTGGTTGCCATAACAAAGTACCACAGACTGGGTGGCTTAACCAACAGAAATTTATTGTCTCACATTCTGGAGGCTGGAAGGCCAAGATCAAGGTGTCTGCAGGGTTGGTTCCTTCAGAGGCTGTGAGGGAAGTGTCTGCTCCAGGCCTGTCTCCTTGGCTTGTCGATGACCATCTTCTCCCTGTGTCTCTTCACGCCACCTTCCCTCTATGGATGTCTAGTTCTGTGTCCAAATTTCCCCTTTTATGACAACTGTAGTCATAGTGGATTGGTGCCCAACCTAATGACGCATTTTAACCTAATTACCTCTGTAAAGACCCTATCTCCAAATGAGTTCACATCTGAGGTACTGGGGCCTGGGACTCCAACTTCTCTTTTTTGAGGCACACAATTCAACCCATGATGCTTTCTGTCTTGCTAGTAACGGTAGATTGAATTACAATAAAAATACTTCTTAGAAATATAGACATTATATCATGAAAGAATTATTTTCACTGTTAACTTGTATTATATTTTAAAAATAGCCTCCAATAGAGATTTAGTTCTTTTCAAAATGAATTGCTTTAATTTTTAGAACTTCATGATAATGTCTAAATTTTACTTATCATTATATTTTCTGATTTGAATTCACATTTAACAATAGAACCAGTAGCTACTGGCTCATCTATTCTAGAATTATGGAAAAAGTCTGATATGCAGCAGTTCCCAGGGATGCATGGGTTCTCCACCTATCCCCCAAGGTGGCAGAGGTGGCAGTGAGGAGGAGGCAGGGACAAGAGTGTGTCTACTGATGAAAAAGTAGCAGGACATGCAACTCATGGTCAGCTCAACCCTGAAAAGCAGAGAGGGCTAAAGGAGATGCTGACAGGAGCTGCCCCATTGATTCCTCAGCATGCCCCCTCCCGCCCTCCCAGGCTCTGATGTCTGCTTGGGCCATAATAATAGGAGGCCTCCAGGATGGCCCTGAGTGATCTCTGCCCACATGTAATCCCCTCTCCTTCAGTATGGGCTGGATTTAATGACTCCCTCCTAGTGAATGACAGAGGGAAGGGATGTTACAACTGAGATGAGTTTATTAAAAGATTGTGGCTTCTATCTTGGAGGCCCTGTTGCTCTCACTGTCTTTTGGATCACTTACCTGGGGAAGCCAGCTGCCATGTTGTGAGGCAGCCCTGTGAAAGGCTCGTGTGGCAAGGAAGGAAGGCCTCCGGGTCATCAGAGGTGCTGCACCAGAGATGCTCTTTCTTTTTCCTTTCTGGAGACGCACAGCCTGAGGGTCAAGTCATCTTCCTTTTAGCCACTACTGTAAAGAGCTGAGTACTGAAAGCCACAGCCCTAGGGACCCTTGGCCGAGCTCAGTTGAATCGGAGAGCTCTTTCCATTCCTGACACAGCCATTGCCCAAGGGCCCCACCCAGAAGCCCTGGGTCAGGATTTATCCTTCTATCCCCCTTTAAGCACCAAGAACTGCCATCCCTTTCCCCTTTTTCAGATCTGCACCACAAGGGGTCAAATCATTTTCCTTTTCAGGAACCAAAGAATAAAGTGTCTCATTGTGTCGCCTCCCGGGTGAGCAGTAGGGTAACTGTGCACCTGCACATGGGGGACTGCTGTGATTTTTATCTTAGTTTGGCTCCCACAGAAAGCAGAGCCCATGACAAAGGTTTGTGTTTGAAGACTTATTGGGGCGTGTGGTGCCACGGAACAGGAGTAAGGGTCAGGGGGAGTGGAAAAGCAAAGGAGGGAGAGCCAGTATCAGTTGACCCTGCCATTGTTGATGGGTTCTTTGGTCCTTATGAAATGACCAGTCATTCCGGGGGAAGAGGAGAAGCATATGTCCACTGAATGCCATCCCCCATGGGTTAGCTCTGCACTTCTCGGTTGCACATGTGCGGGCTCAGGATGCTGTGTCCTCAGAGGCAAGAGGCACATGGCATGGGTGTAATATGAGCGGCTGTAGGGTTGCACCTGCATAAAGCTAATCAGAGCCTGTGCAGAGCTGGGTCCCGTAGTGGGGGCTGGAGAGGAGAGAGGTGAGGCCAAGGGGATCTGAACTGGTGCGTGAGAGGTGGCGGATATGATGACCTGAAAAGGGTCTTTCCCCACCCCACCCGAGCCAGGCCAGGCAGCTGACTACAGTGTCTCAAGGATGATCTACTGCAATGCAGTGACTTTCTGGCCCCTCTGTCAGAGCAGAGAAAAAAACCACAAGTGTCATTTTCAGCAAGCATCCTGCTACCATCATATAGTTATATGATGGACAGTTGCATGCATGGTTTATATAATACATTTTTATATAGTACATATATAGCTATTAATAATAATAATAGAACAGCAACAACAATACCAACTGAGTACTTACTACATGCGAATTACTAAGCACTTTATATAAATGAAGTGATTTATATATCTCTGACTATATTTATCTATATACATACAGAGATATAAACGATGTGTTTAGATATAGGTAGGTAGGTAGGTATGTCTCTGTATCTTTAGGTAAAATTGTATGCATTCATGTATCTCTTGTTTCTAGTTTTGAAACTTGTATAAATTTCTGTCTAGTTGGTATAATTAATTATATACACACCAAAAAAAAAGAAATCAGTAATTTGCAGTGCCTATGAGAGGTGATATAATTAGCTTTTACACCGTAAGGAAGTTGATCTGTTCTTTTCCATTCACCTTAAGAAGTAATGTGGTTTCCAATAGATCCCACAAAGCAAGGAGCGTCTCAGACATCGCCAGCTGCCTTAACAGGCGAGCGAAGGAGAGGAGGGAGCTGAAGAGCTGACTCCGGAATTGGCTTTCCTGTGTTTTCTATCTAGGATAACCTTGGACAAATTCCTGATGCAACAGAGGTCTTTAATCCAGGGAGAGCCGTGTCTTAACAATACTAGATTGGGATCTAGGATTCCATAATCTCATCACGAACATTTCGTTTATTTCTGAGAATGGGGAAATTCTGCAGATGACTCCTTCCATGCATTTTATATATATGGTTTTCCCCTTTAAGAGTTGTCATTTCTGGCTCTGTCACTCCGTTCTGGAAATCCATCTTATTTGAGTCCTGGCGGGATCCCTATGCACTAACTAGAACATTGACTTAGGTTACTGATTTAATAGTCTTCACTAGTTTGCCCCCAGTGACCCCCTAGTAACCAGCTTCTTCAGCAACTTCTTCATAGGCGAAGTTTAGAGTGACAGTATTGCTTACCACGGAGCAGTCATTTGAACATAAAATTAGCTGATTTTATCACAGGGACCAATTGTTGAGCTAATTAGTTGTGCCGGCAGTTCTGCTGATGAGCCAGAAACCCAGAGTGATTTTCCATGTAAACTGTGGTTTTCTGCAAAGTTGGCTGGGTTGTAGACACCAGGCTCACCAACAACCCAAGGAAGGGGAAAAACGGCTGAGGAAGGTCACTAATTTCTGTTCAGATTAGCGGAGACTGGAGAACCTTACAGCAGAGGATCAGAGTGAAGCTTAAACCTCATGCTGGGTCTGTTGACTTTGAAAGGGCTGGATTCTGCTCAAATTTTGACAGCTGCTTCATGTCTTTAGTGAGCTGAAGACTTTGCACAAAACGTGGGGTGGTTCTTGCCTTTGGACAAAGACTTCGTAATCTTTTCTTAACTGTGTTTTCATATTTTTTCCTCAGAGTTTCATGGTGGAATGATTTGCTTATGGTATTAAATGGAGGAGATAATCTGGTGTGTTATTAATTGTTTGTGGATTATCAACTGTAGACAGTTTACCTCCCAAGTGAACTTGTCATGACAGACATTTTCTAATATTGTAAACTGAATTGTAGCTTCCGGCAGAGGTGGGGGGTGCGCACCATGATTCTTACATCCCGAAAACGCAATTCTTCCTCATTTAGGAATTAAATCTTTTGATCACTGATAGATTATTGTTCTTGAAATTTGATAATTTAATAAATTTAAAGATTGTTCTCCTGGCCACATGACCTACCTCCTTCCCAACTCCTCAAAGCTTCATGGAGAGTGAGCACAACCTTTCCTCTGGATAACCTTTATGGGTGAATGTTAAACTACCCACTATGTGTCATATGTAAAATAATGTTTTAAAATCTGTCTCCATCAGTCTCTCAGGCTGTTTGTTTCTCCATCCATCCATCCATCCATCAAATCTTCAACATAGCTATAATCCCTAAGTATTTACCCTATTTTATCTTAAATTTCAGTTATCTAGCAATCTTTCATCTTTCATCTATACCCTATACAGTGTTATTTTAAAGAAAAGCACCCAAAGTGAAAGAGAAAAAATAGTATGCAATGACTGGATTATAATGAGCACTGTTTTAGAATTGCTTCAGCTTTTTTTTCTTTTTTTTAAAGATTGGTACCTGAGCTAACAATTGTTGCCAATCTTCTATTTTTTTTTTCTGCTTTTTCTCCCCAAATCCCCCCAGTACATAGTTGTATATTTTAGTTGTGGGTCCTTCTAGTTGTGAGATGTGGGACGCCACCTCAACGTGGTCTGATGAGTGGTGCCATGTCCACGCCCAGGATCCGAACCAGCGAAACTCTGGGCCACTGAAGCAGTGTGTGCAAACTTAACCACTCAGCCACTGGTCCAGCCCCTGCTTCAGCTTTGTTTAATTTTCTTCCTCAAATTTTGAAATCATTTTAGAATTTTGTTCAGCTTTGATTATTTAATTTTCTTCCCAAAGCATTTAGATTGCAGCCAGATATTCAATGACTCCCCATGCTCTCTAGTTAAGCCCTGGCAAGTTGTGGTATGACTGTGTGTGTGTGTGTGTGTGTGTGTGTGTGTCTGTGTGTATGTTTGAGAGAAAGAAAGAGAATAGCTTTCATTTCCAAATAACCTACCTACCTGTGCTACCAACTAAGTTTTTGCTTCTTTTTTCCAGCATAGTTTAAATGCCATCTCTACCCTAATGATGCTCAAAATTTCTGGTCCAGAACTTCCCTCTGGCCTCCAGATCCCCAGATTCCACTGCCTACTTATTTCTACTTCCTTGTCAACAAAATATTTCCTAAACTGGGGGCTTGATTCCCACTCCTCCCCACTCCCAAACAATCCTCACAGCTCTTTCTCCCACCCCCTCCACTGACAGCCTTCCCAGCCATTGCTTTTTAACATGCTTAAGCAAGATTCCTAGGAGCCATCACTGATTCACTCCTCACATCCAATTAATCAGATTTACCGAGATTCTATCTCTAAAAGATATCTCCAATGTGCCTGCTTCTCTTTCATTTTCATGTTCACCGTCATAGCTCTGGCCACCATTATCTGGTCCTGGACCACTGGGCTGTTTACCTCTCTTCTACCACATACTCACACAGGGCAGCTGGAGCGTCTTCCTCAATCTAATTCCAGTCATTTCCTTTTCCTGTGTCAGACTCATCCATGGCTTCCCACTACATTTAGAATGAAATCCAAGCTCCTCGGCATGGCCTACAAGGTCCCACACAATCATTTTGCTGTCTTCCCATAAGACACACATAACTTCTAGTCAGAGTGCCTAATTGTCATGTAAGATATATGATAAGAATAGCAAAGATAAGTATATCTAAGAATTAACATGTAATTCTTGCTCAGAGCTCAGATCCTTTGACTAAAGCTCAAGAACTTCTGGAGATCTGGGGACTGAGGATGAAAACCAAAGTCATGCGGAGAAAACTTTACGGCTGCGCAGTGAACATCGTGAAGAATGGTTTCATATTTCTTTGTATTTTAAAGTTAATTCCTGTTTGGACTCACTGTTGCTCCATAGGCTCCAAATTCAGAGGTTCGAGGAACTGCTGCTTTGTTTAGTACGTGTTGTGTACCGGGAGCAATTAAGCACTGCATTAACCGTAGTGTTCCTGACCCCAGAGTCTGTCTTGCCAAGTCTCCTGACACAAGAAATTGCTAAATGTCACAATCATAAAACAGTACTTGGTAAGATTGAGTCAGTGGTTGCTATATGAACCCACCTTTCTTGTGCTTACCAAATCTCTGACTTTTTGTCGCTTAGTTAGCGATGGCTACTGTAACAGAGTACCACGAACTTGGTGGCGTAAAACAACACCAATTCATTCTCTCACAGTTCTGGAGGCCAGAGGTCCAAAAGCAGTTCCCCTGGGCTAAAATCCAGGTTTCAGCCGGGCTGTGCTCCCTCCAGAGGCTCGAGGGGAGACCCCCTTTCTTGCCTCTTCCAGCTTCTAGTGGCTGCCAACATTCCTTGGCTTGTGGCCACATCACTCCAATCTCTGCCTTGGTGGTCATGTTGCCTCCTCCTCTTCTGTGTGTCTAATCTCTCTCTGCCTCCCTCTTATAAGGACACATGTGTTTGCATTTAGGGACCAGCAAATAATCCAAGATAATCTCCCCATCTCAAGATCCTTAATCACATCTGCAGAGTCTTTGCCACATAAAGTGATGTTCACA
Source organism: Equus asinus (assembly GCF_041296235.1). Taxonomy (NCBI): domain Eukaryota; kingdom Metazoa; phylum Chordata; class Mammalia; order Perissodactyla; family Equidae; genus Equus; species Equus asinus. The sequence goes on along the minus strand of NC_091792.1, from coordinate 62,227,247 downwards.
TGTTCCGAGGTTTAGGACCTGGACATCTTGGGGACACCATTATTCAGCCTTCTGCAGTCTCCAGGCCTGGTTTCCAGCCGACCACTATCACACATCCAGCCTCAAATGGGGCACTGAAACTGGGAGCTCTTCTTTCCTGGGTTGTTCAGGAGAGGCAGGCCATGCTCACCAAGTGGGTGCCCATATGGCTTCCTCTGGGTCCCAGGGCCACACACAGAACATGCTCAATTCCCCAGAGAGGATGGGACTTGATCTCCTCCCCCTTGGGGTCCTTTGAAGGGAGGTAGAGATTTTGTGTACGCTTATCCCCTTTCAAACATCTCTACCTTCAAAAAAGACCCAACTTCACCCCCATACTCTTACCAAAATAAAGTAGCATACCCAAAATAACAACAGAAAAAAAAAAAAACCCTAAGAGCTAGATTTGGGGGAATATAGGGGGAGAAAATTATGTGTGTGTGTAAGCAATCAAAATAACATTTGAATGGTTGGCAAGAATGTTCTAGTACTCTCTTAGTCACTTACTATCTGTGAGTCCCTGACTTCTCTGGTCCTCATTTTTAAATTATCTAAGTGAGTGGATAGCAACATCTCCTCATAGGATTGTTATAAGAATTAAATGAGATTTTATGTATATGTAAAATACCCCTTGTTGTGGACTGAATTTTTATATATATATACACATATCACTACTAGCATCCATACATATTACTAGCATGTTGTAGTCACCCAATATACATTAATTGAAGCTGAGCCTCTTTGGTGTTCCAATCCAGAAAATAGTTTAAATTATGCCAATTCAACTGAGAGAAATTAAATACACTCAATAAATATCCACTTATGCTATAATCATCATAATATAACTGGACCTGATAATTTCCTGCCAGGAGGTCCAGATCCTCTGTGTTTTCTTGTAAGCATCTATAGGCTGAAAATTTGAAAGTGTCCTTCCTTCCTTACCTCCCCCCCAGCTTCCTCAGTAAATTAATACATTAATTACTTATCAAATATTAATTATGCACTGATTAGTTGCCAGACTCTCATTACAATTGTTTCAAACACAGCTATGTGAAGAAGGATCTCATGAAGTTTGTTGTAATAAACGGTGCTACACACAGTCACAAAAACCCACGTGTCAAATGCTCTTTCCTGTGGACACTTCCTAGGAACTATCCTGACATTAAGCGAGCTCTTTGGGGACTCCGAATCATCCTTATTTCCCCCACTTGTCAGCAAATATTTGTTGACCTGAATTGAAAAGATGTAGCAGCATAAAGAAGCCCACTGTTACCCCTTGTTATGGACTGCATATTTGTGTGCCCCCCTAAATTCATGTGTTTGAAGTCCTAACCCCCAGTGTGATGGTATTTGGAGCTGGGGCCTTTAGGAGGTACTTAGGGTGAGATGAGGTCACAAGGGTTGGGCCTCCAATGATGGGATTAGTGTCCTTATAAGAAGAGATACCGGAGAGCTCTTGCTCTCTCCACATGCATGCAAAGAAGAGGTCATGTGAGCACGCTGGTGGTGCCCGTCCACACCTCATGAGAAGAATCCTCATGATGAAACCTACCCTGCCGGCACCTTGATCTGGGACGTCCCGCCCTCCAGAATTGTGAGAAGTAAATGTCTTTTATTTTAAGCCCCCAGTCTGTGGTGATTTGCTATGGCAGCCCAAGCTGAGTAAGACCCCATGGAGGGGCGAAGGACCACAGCCTTGGATAAGGACACCCAGCGGGGCCCTGCTCTGCCTTTACCAACTGTGACCTTGGACGACGAGTCTTTAGAGCTCTAGTTCCTTGTTTACAAAATGGGGAAAATAAGAACAACAAAACTTGTTATAAATCTTAAGAGTTTTCAGTGCTTCTTCCCATATTATATGAGTGACCCTCACTCCCCGACAGTTAGGTAGTTCTGGATCTGTTCTCCTACCTGCCTTAGGAAGACACTGAAGCTCCGAGGGCTCCGTTCACATTTCCAGGATGGCCCAGAGAGTGCATTCAGAGAGTTAGCGTCAGTGGCCTCTGAATCCCATATGCTTTTCTCACGCGCTCTGTGGAGCCACTTGGTAGTCTGTCCAGCATTTTACAAGTATCAGGGTTTAATGGGGTGACTCCCGAGACAAGCCTGTCTGCCTTCACCCTGCTTTTCCACAGGACCTCAAATTTCAAGCCACTGTGAAAACATGGGATCAGGAATCTTCCTTCCTATGAGGAAGGGAGAAGCTGGCAGGGTTATTTCTGCTGCTTTGTTCATGGGGAAATGGGTAGGTTGCACCCTGGAGGGTTCCCGTCTCAGTCGATTGTGTTCTCTGTGCGGTGATGTTAAAACTGGTACCCACACTAAAAGACTCTGTTTTCATCAAAACCAAAAATCATTTATTTGCATTGGTGGACCCTAAATAGACGTGGGTAAATGTCAGTTGATATTTTCTGCTCTGGGGATTAGCCAGTTCTTTTTTTATTTGTGCTATTGTTTAAAGCGTAGAGTTATGATTTTTAAATGTCCATGGAAAGGCCCTGAATAATTCATTTACTTACCTTAGCCAAAGAGAAAAATCCCCCTTTGTATGCCCAGCAATAAAGATGAAATTCCTCTTCACCTCTCTTGTAGCTCTGTGGTTATCAGTACAGGTATTATTATGAACTGTAAATAAGAACTTGTGAAATAAATGTTTTTAAAATGTCCATTTCTGGAGGCATGCATCTCTGTTTCCATGTATGCAGCCGTATAGACAGCTAAATCTTTAGTCTTAATGGTTTAGTTGCATCTGGGTGATTATTTTCATCTCCACTTATTACTGTGCGTTAGACTCCCTGTGTATGAGTACAGATTGCCCTTTCTTGCACTGTATTTAGAAATATCTGCATTACCCCTGGGCATTTGTTCATTAATAGGGGGTGGGGAGAGGAAAAGCTTGTAATAATGGGCTTTACATATTATTAAACTGTGCATCCACATTTGGGTACAAATGAAAAATCTGGTTTGTGTCACTGCCCTCTGGTGGTTGTAGTGTGTTGCTGCAGTGGCAGAGAAGTGAGTCCCTGGGGTAGGGTGGGTCCGCAGTGGCAGCTTCCAGGAGTAGTGCAGGCACTGAGCATTGCCGGGCCATCAGTCTTTTATTCACATCCACTACTTTTCATTCAAATGCATTGCAAGCCCCTTAGGATTCCACTTACTGGCCAGAATAATGATGGAAGAAAGCATTCTTGTGAGGACCAAGGAGACATTTTCATTTTAGTGGCAGTATGTATACAAAATAACCCTGGCCAAGGTAGGGGGACATTTGAGTGAATTCAAATTCTCCTCAGGTCACACTTCCACTTATCTTCCTAGGCTGGCATGGGAAAATGCAGGGCTCCCAAAGTGTGACATGTGTACCCCTTGTGGTACACAAGGTAACTTTAGGATGTATCCAGAGGAACCTTTCAACTTTCAATAGTTTTGTGTTTATTTTAATACGTATTAGGAAAAATGTGGTGAGTGTTTGAAGCCCACCATTTCCTGGACATTACTGCTTGGGTGAGGACTAGGAGTTGGAGCTGACACACACAGCTGCATTCTTTGCAGCACTGCATCACTTAGTTGATGGAGCAGACACTTCCATGGAGGTGGGTGGGTGACTTGGGGCAACAGTGGCTGTGTTACTTGCCTGTGGTATGACCTGGGACTGTTAACCCCTCTAAGCCTGGGTGTCCTGATTTGTTAAATAGGATAATAATGGCTACTTCTTAGGGTGTTAAAAGCATTATGGGATATGGTGTGTATGTCAAGTGTTTGTCGCAGAATAGGCCCTGTCATCTTCCCGCACCCCAGGACACTTCTCAGAGCCCACCTTCCTCCATGTTGGCATCATGCTTTGCCTGCACACTCATTTTCTCTGACCCATTGTAAGAGTTCCATTGTCTTTTACCGCTTGATTGTAAGTGGCACCTTCCCTTGCTCTGCATCATTTGCAACACGCCCTGTGGCACTCTGCACAAAGCAGGCACTCTGTGAATGTTTGTTGGGAGAATTAAGTGTAAAATAATTCTAAGCAACATTTTCCCATCCTCTGACACATTCAGTGCATTTCATCTATCAGATTAGGACGGGACGTATACATTGTCCCTCCTGTCTGCCTGATTCATGTGGTCTGATAACGGAAACAGGATTAGGTTCCGCCCATTGGCTGCAAGCCGGGAGGAAAAAAGGCCTGCAGTGTCTAATGCCTGCCTGCCCCGAATATCACTCTTACCTTACCCACTAATGTATAGGTTTATCGTGTGCGCCTGCGTGTACATGCTCTACTTGCTAATTTCAGTGGAAGATAAACGGAAGGCGGTGGAAACATTTTAAATACAGTATTCGAGCTAGGCTAGGATCTATTTTAGAGACAACAAAAGAGGCTTTGTTGCTCAAGCAGGTAGATTGATAAGCCTTCCCTCCTTGGGAGTGGTAGGATCAGAGACGCTACCGGGGGAGGGAAGTGGAGCCCTTACATTTTGGTGGCAATGAGAGTGAAACAGGGTTTCTCGTTTACCTACTGAGGTAGTGTGTTTGCCTTTAAAATTGCCCTGAATTTGTCTCATCTCCTCTGGTGGTTCTAAGTTTCTCCCATTCACCTCAACAGAGCTTCCCAGTCTGTTCCTAAATGGCCACAGAATGCCTGCTTGCATTTCTGCAATGGACGCGATGTTCGTTTAAGGCTTCGAGAAATCAGAGCTTTCATGTTTGCCATGAAAGCCAGAGAGCGGCAGGCAGCGCAGTAGCGGAGATGAAAGGATATGTGTGTGTACATGTGTGTTTAGAACTTAAAGGACAGGGAAAAGAAAGAAAATAGATGTTACCGCTTTGCACTTACTTCAGAATGTGCCTCCCTCCCTCTGGTGGGACCATTTAACTCCAAATGCATCCCCTCATCCCGCTCCGCTCCCTCCACACGCTCCCCGCCCCCACCACATTCATCTTGGCTCATGTGACATCTGTTCTGGGCACTGCGGAGCAGTCTCTCGTTGCCATGGCAGCCGGTGGAGAGAGCCCGCCCATTGGCTGCTGGCGGAGAGGAGGAAAAAAGGCCCCCAGTGTCAGGGGTCGTGTGCCTAGTGCCCGCCTGCCACTGTTTGCAGTCAGCTGCTGGCTGGGCCGCGTTGACGGAGCGTGCTGCGGTGGGCAGGGGCCCGCAGGGACGGCCGCCGCAGCTGCGTTCACCGCCGGGTGGAATGGGCCCCGAGGTCAGTGTCATTAGTTTCTCCCTCAAGTGTGAAGCGTGTGAAGGACAAAAGCAGAGCACAGAAAGAAAAGTGGGCTGTCTTTTCCTTCACCTTGAACTCCTTGGAGCTCGCTTTTCTTTTGTAGTGTTTGGATTTGAAATTCGCAGAATGACCCTTTCCACTCCCAGCCATCCCCGTACTGAGAGGGCCTGGGCCTGAGCTGAGCTGTCAGAATAAAAGCCTCTATCGGATTCCATTTACCTTGACCATTACCCTGTCATTCTAAAACGAAAAGAGGACAGCATTCCATTTCGAAATCTACACCTGAACCTGATTGCTTTAAAATCATTTTCCTCTTGTTGGAGTCACCTCTGAATTTAACTGCGTGGTTGGAGTCACTGTTCTGGCCTCATAGTGGTAGGTTACTCATGTCCTTACCTCATGAGCAAGTGAATCACTGCCCCCAATGCCTGATTTTGCACCTGGCCAGTCGCACAGGTATAGAGAAGTACAGCTGTGAAAGCCTTGCTGGCGGAACCCAGCTTTCTGTCTGGGGCTGCCTTCTCCAGGCGGGTTTTGGGTCTCCACTGATGAGTGATGGGGCTGCCTTCTCCAGGCGGGTTTTAGGTCTCCGCTGATGAGTGATGGGGCTGCCTGCGCACCAGCCACACCCAGGGTCTTCAAGCTCTAGAGCTGGAGCACCCGTTGGGATTCAGCTGTGGCTGGTGACCTTTCCCCGGGGCCAACACTGACGGCACTGGTCAGCACAGTTGAAGGTGAAGAAGGAACTTGTAGGAACATTCTCTCATCTGCTCCTCCTAGTGAGCATGTGAGGCAGTTCCTCCAGTCCCTGCTTTACGGGAAACTGAAGCCCAAAGTTTCCAAGGTCACACAACTGGTAAATGGATGAGCCCAGGCTGCACGCTCCCATTCTTTGCTTCCAAACTCTATGCATGCTTTTTCCATGCTGTCACACAGCCACAGCAGACTGCTGGACGTTACCGCCCCCACAGGTTTATACGTGGGGAAGGTGGCCTGCGATGAAGACCCTGCCCTCATATTTCCACTCATGCCTTATCATGCCTATTTTATGTTCAGTAAGAATGTGTCATTAGGGTTTAATGTGTCAAGGTCAGCAGCCAGTGGCCTGAGGGATTTGTGTTGCTCCTTGTGACTGCTTGTGGTTATCATCTGGCTCAAAGCATCGAGTACCTACATGCTCTTTCCCACAGCACTGGGCTTCTGGCTGAAGACCAGGTGGGGATTCGTGCCAGAGCCAGTGAGACAAATCAAAAATTATTGTCTCTTCTACTTCACTTTCTCAGACTTATTTTGGCCACTTATTTATTTGGGGATGGTTTGGGCATTATCAAAATAGAAATGTACCACAAAATCACTATGGAGAAGGTCTCTGTTATGAACGTCTGCCTCTCTGCCAACTTTGCTCGTTCCTTTTGGCCTGAATCTAGATGGTTGAGGATTTACTCCTAAATCTTTGCAAGAACTAAGCAACAGGAAAAAAGCATTACATCATTTACCGTTTTGTATGATTATATGAGAGCGATTGCTTGTGCCCTTTGGTGAAACCAGGACTGACACAAGCATCAGGGATCCACGTACTTGTCTTTTCTGTCCATATGCTGATCAGAGCCAGAAAAGTTGACGAGCATCAGCTCAGTTTGAAGATGAGGCAGAGAGTCCCCCAAAGCTTGCCCTCAAATCCAGTGTCTTAATGTAGCAGGAGCTATTAGAGCTACCAGCAAACTGAGTTCTTTCTTTTCCTCCCTCTTCAGCTGGGTACAGAATCCACTTAGAGCAAATTAAGCAAAATTAAGAGCCTTTGTGTAGACCGAGGACCTTAGCAAGCATTTAAAAGAAGGTATTTCATTGGCAACAAGAATGCTGGAATGTTTCACATTGCAATTCAAATCATGCTTTTATTACAACTTGAGTGGCAAAGTTACCATGAGTAATACTTTGCCCCAAAAGTAGGATCAAGTCTGTAAAGATATAAGGGAGTCGATTTTGGCTTAAGAAACACGCAACAACTGTTCTTGTAATTATACCTTCCATTTACCCCCAACATTCATTGTTAATCCTCCAATTATTGTTCTTGATCAGTATTTATGAGGCCATAAGAAAAAATGTAATGAGAATCAGGTTAAACCATGAGTTTTCCAGAGAGAATATTAGAGAGGTAAAAGCCAGAGAAGTTCCTGGTGTCCATTCAAACACCTGGAAAAGAAATCAGTCTAAACTCCTTGAATTGGTAGGAAATCTCCATGGTCTGTGATCACGATTTACTAGGCACGTAGGAATGAGACCATTTAGCCATCATGACTCCCACTGCCTACTTTACATGGGGAAAATGGCAAGGTTTTCTTTTGCCCTCATTTTCTTATCTGTTATTATACATTCATCGACCTGGAGAAAGTCCTCTAAGTTATTTAGTTTAATATTATTTAGCCATAATGATGTGGACTAGTGGTTATATAAAGTGACCCTTAATTTCCTTACTAACTCCCAGATCGTATGACACAATGGTGGTGAGAGAATATGGATTAGGGTTAGAGCTTGATATTTTCTCCACAAAGATTTATTGGGTACCTACTGTACACCAGGAGACTAAATGACAACATTTGTTTTTGATCTAAACTATAAACTCTTCATATTGTATCTTCTTTGCATGTTTTATAGATCAGGTCCCTTACTGGGCACTAAATGCAATGTACAAAATCCTCTGAATGTAGAGCTAATATTTGTTTTCTTTAGACATTCTCATTTCCTGAAGGAAAGCGCCAGACCCCTGTGCCACAAGGATTATTTTACTGGTGTAGAAACACATTTACTGATACAAATACTTTATGGCAAAATAGCAAGATTTCATAGGAAAGAAAAATAATTGTGCCCGATAAAAAGGAACCTGGTTTCAGGGCTATCGTTGTCAGTGCCAGAGACACTTAGCTGAATGAAACACTAATATATTATTTTCACACTTATTCACACAAAGTGTGGTGTGTGGGTTCAGGAATCCAGTTTAGCACCCAAGCGCTTGTGGTAGGAAAATGTTATTAAAGCATTATCAGCAGTCAGCAAAGCGCCCTCCTTTCTGCTCAATCAGTTTGTAAAGTGGCCTTAAAAATGTCTGCGTTATGACAGCGGGGCTTCGTGTTTCTGATGACTTGAAAGTAAAGAGGTAAGACAGGAGCCGAGGAATCTGGAGTTAGGGGAGTTGATAAAAGATGAGAGAAGTGAGCCAAAAGGGAGCTCAGAGAGCAGCAGAAGAAAAACGTGTCCTTAGGTCGGAGAGAAGGGCAAATAGGATATGTGAGGGCTCAGGTGGGACAGGGAAAGGAAATCTGAGCCATTGTATGCACATCGTGTGTGAAAAAGGAACCCAGACCTGGATAAAGAAATAGTAGCAGAAAGTGAGAGGTGGCCCAGCATATTATGTTCCTGTAGAAAGAAAAACCGAGTATTTCAGGATTGAGAAAACACTGGAAAGAAGTCACACAGGCAAAAAATGTCTGAGGAGCACTGTACTGGAAGTTTCCAACCCCCTTTGATGGGTTTTGGTGGTGCTTCAGCCACGCATACAACATTTTTAAAAAATAATTTTCTAATCTGCAAAATCGAGCCCTCCTCGCTCACGTTGTGCGGTTTGAGGATGCAGGGAGATCAGAAGTGTGAAAAGGACTGGAAGCTAGACAATGCTCTGCAAGTGTAAGGCATTAGCTGAATTGGGGTCGCGGGTGCAAAAGATAACCCGGTTCCCAGTCTTTGCCAAACTGCGTGTTCTAACTGATGAAAGATCTGGCATGTTATTCTTTTCTATTTTTTCATTCACTGGAGTTATTACCTTGTTCTTATGAGGTGAGATGACTCGATTGCAGAGATAAAGTTGAGAGTGGCTTGTATATGAAAATGTAGTTTATCTCCTCCACGCCACCAATTACCAAGGGGGCCCCTTGGCTTTAGCTTAGAGTGTCATGGACAGTCACTGAGGGGGCCGCATTTCAGTTGGAGCCTGTAAAATTCTTGCATTACCACCCCTTTCTCTGAGTGTGGAGACAGGCCCTTTTCTGTAAGTTTCCGGCTACTTAACTTTCCTTGAGAAGGCAACTCACCCTTTAAACCCGAATTGAGTTTGCGTCATGAATTGCCACAGTTCATGATTCAGCTTCTATATTGGCCACTTCTAAATTAGCTCTGTTTGCAAGTCCACATATACAGCACAAGTGCATTAAATTCAGCACCTGCCCTGTTCCTGGCCGTCAGGGTGTTTTTTCTCCTATAAAGCAGTGGGGTTTTCTCTGCAGGTTCTCTGACAATTTAAGAGAGGAAACACAGGGACTCTTGTGGCCTAACCTCTTGTGGTGTCCTCGGACCCTGTCCCACCCAGGCCTCAGCTCTCCCTCTCTTCAACTTCAGATGGATCTTGAAGGCAGTGGCGCTGGCTGGCTTGAGTACTCCTAGGTGATAGCAGCTATCGACACGGCCATTACCTGTCCTGTGTAGTGTGAGGATATGAGTGGCTATTAATGCCATCACAGGCGGGGAAAGAGACAACAAAGGGAATATGTGACTACCAGAGACCAAGGAGCCACTGCTGCCCGTTCCCAGCAGAGCCTCGCAATTCTCAGTTTTTCTGAGCAGACTCCGAAGTGTCCAGCCTTTCCCAGGTCGATGCCCCCAGGTTGTTGGACTAGATTTTGGCAATCAGAAAGGATTCATATCCCAGTTCTATTTACTGTGGAAAACCAGTGAGCCATCACATTGGGAATTATTGAGCCTACTTTACAGAGTTATGAGGATTATATACAATCACATTTCAGTTCAATTCAAAAGTATTTACCGTGTACCTGCATATTGCGGGGAGAGGATGTTGCGGAAACCCATATGCAGAATCAAAATCTAAAAACGTGTACGCGTGACTGCTTAGAGCTTGGAAGAGCATTCTGCATCAGCTTCTCTATTGGCTTAGTCTCCAGTTGGCTTCAGGAAAAGAGCTATGCTCATGCTATAATAAAAATACTATTTCCTTGAGAAAAGAAAACCAACCAGAAGTGCTGGTGTGGAAGAGGCTTTCAAATGTGAAATGACTTATCCAACTAATCAGATAGCTATTTAAAAGCCAAGCTAGAAGCAGACTATTCGTAGGGTTCTGTGAATTCCAGAGCCCCACCCAGACCTACTGACTTAGAATCTTAGGGGTGGGGCCGGGAAATGTGAAATTTTTAAAACTCGAATGACTTTGATGCACAGGTAGGTCTGGGGACCTCAGTGTAGTGGACAAATCCTTAGTCCTTATTCTTAGGACTCAGCATTGGGCGTTTGATACTGGATAACTAACTTAACCACTCAGCTTCCATTTCCTCATCTCCAAAATGGATTTAATCCTATGCATCCCAGAAGATTGTTATGTAGAATAAATGAGATACCATGTACCAAGCCCCTGGTTTGCAGAAGGGCTGGATGGATATTAATTGTCTTCCCTCCTCTTCAAGCTCTTTCCATCCCGGCACATTGTATTCAGTTTATGTGGAAGTCTCCGGTTCCATCCGCAGTTGGCCTACAGAGCCAAGTGACTTGCTCAAGAGATGCCACACTGAACAGCCAGCTGTGGTGAAGAAGGCGTGGGTCAGGACAGTTGCTAACTGAGGTATGTTTATACCTCTGTTTTCCACCAACGCATTTCCTCCCCTGACATGAGCAGCGCCTGAGTGGTGAGCTCTCAACCCGTGGTTAAGGATTTAGGGAAGGGTCGGCCCACAAGGTCCTCGTCAGGCAGCCTTCTTTCCCACTCTCATCCTCCCGCGCCTGTGAGTCAGCTGGATCGGCTCAACCCAAGGAGTTAAAAATGGCTTGTTAGTAATCAGCTGTGCAAAACAAAACAGGTCTTTTTGTTCTTAAGTTCTCTTCTGTAGGGTTTGAGATTTTAGGCTGTTTTATTTCCATTGTTCTTATAGGCGTGACCTTCAGCGGCGGTTCTCAGACGTTCTTGGACTCAGGACCTCTTTAAACTCTAAAAATTATTGAGGACCCCAATCGACTTTTGTTTTTCAGGGTTATATCTGTTGACATTTACCATATTAGAAATTAAAATTGAGATTTTTAAGACACAAGCCCACCTTCCGTTAGCTGTCACAGTGATGATGTCATCACACTGCGTGCAACTTCTGGAAAATTCCACCTACACTCATGAAAGAATGAGAGTGAAAGAAGGAAATGTTTTTTAGTATTATTGTGAAAATAGTTTTGATTTTGTGGACCCTGGAAAAAATCTTGGGGACCCTCAGGGGTCCTGGAGCCACACGGAACTGTTGATCTTGAGTATATAGGGTACATCCTGCCATGTTGGTCTGTCTCACAGAGAAGCACAGAAATCAAAGCAGAGATCACTGAATCACACACCCATACAGCTGGCAAAGGGCCTTAGAGGGGGCCTCAGAGCCCAGATGCCAAACTGAGTTTATAACCTAGAGCTTCTGACCACTGGGCTTGACCTCCATCTCAGTGTAGTGGCTTAGGGCCCAGGCTCAAGTGAAAAACAGCTGGGTGCCAATCCCTGCTATGCTACTCTATGACCTTGGGCAAGTTTCTTAACTTCTCTGGCCTCAGTGTCCTCATGTATAAAATGTGGACAATAAAATTATCTACCTCGTAGGCTTCCTGAGAAAATTAAATGAGATAATGTATGGAAAGGGACTGGCATTTTGCATAAAGCATCCAACAAATACTAGCCACCATCACACTCTGATAGAACCCTCTGACTTGTTAATCACTTTTATATTCTTCTTTTAGCTTCAGAAGAATTCTTTGAGGTGTGCATTTGTAATATTAGAGCAGTCACCACACCTTAGAATTACTACTGGCTGTTTTCCATCTTGTGGTCTCAATTGTTTCTCTTTCTGACAGCATTCAGGCTGGCTCAGCAACTGAGCGAAGCAAGCGGATTCCAGGCTTTGCGGTGAAATGCCATGTCTATCTGCCTTCCCAACAGGCTCGAGGCAGAGCTAAAATCGGATGTAATTAGTTTACATGTCAGACCCAACAATCCATGCTGTACGTCATGCAGGCGTGATCAGTGTTTTCAAGGTGGTATGAAACCTCATAATGAGCCAACGAATAGTATTATTACAGTTGAATAAACTGAAGCATGATTTATGATGATTAAAATTTATTTGTAGCATATGTTTTTCTTTTTCTTTTTTTCTCCCAAAGTGGAATGTGTGCTTCTGTAGCACCATCCATTTGCAAATTGCATTCCCAAACCACTTTTTAATTGTCTACTAATCAGTTCGTGGGAGAGCTTAGTGATGGTAGGTGACCCAGTTCTCCTTATTCGACGAATGTTAATATAACGCTTTGTTCCTTGGAGGGAGTGGGGGCTGGTCCCCGGTGGCCTTCACATACAAGCCAACAGATTTCTGCTGCAAAAATTTTAATATTGTTTCTAAACAGTTTACGTGAATTTGAAGACTTCACCAGCAAATGAACAACAAAAGACAGAGATTTTAAAATAGTGTCCTATATTATAAATAACTAGTTTTATGTATTCAGCCAAATGAAATAATCTACAATTTATGGCCCTGCCATCTCAGACCCCATTCGGACATATGTGGGTGTCAATAATGAATGAATAAATTAAGCCATCCTCAGTCGAGCTGAGTGTGTCTCTAGGAGACACCTCTTGTGGCTCTGTTGGTCACCCAAAGGTCTTTGAGGAAGATGGAACGCTCTGTAGTCGCAAATGGCAGCATCATGCCTAGAACTGACATGTGATCATTATCTCTAAGCCTCGGGATTGGAGCTTCTCCCTCTTGGTAAGGAAGTAGCATGTATCACCTAAGAGATACCGGCTTGGGAGTGATAAGACCTGGGTTCTCCTCCTGTCCCTTATACCAGTAGCTGTGTGACCAAGGCAGATGCCTTTGTCTCTCTGGTCATCCTTCACCACATCTGTACCGAGATGTCTCAGCAGCCTTCGCCTCTAATGTTGGTCTAGAGAGTGGTGACTGGTTCCCTCCACTCTCAGGCATGCAACGCCAGCCTTACCCACTGGCCTTAAGAGGAGGCGTTTATGTTGCATAAAATGAGAATCAAAAATTGTTAAGCAGCTGGATGAGCTAACTGCAGTGATTTTGAGGGGATCTAGAACTTGAAACCTCAGGTTTCCAAGTCAGTGACAGCTCAGTTGACCAAATAGTTCTCCATTCTTGTGTGAGGTCGTAGATTTTGAAGACCTCAGGTCTGCTCTTGGACCTGAGAATGACTGCCATGGCCAAGTTTCCTATTCCTTAGTGCATCGGTTATCTATCGCTGCCCAACAGACCACCTCAGAACTTGGTAGTGTAAATCAAAGATGATTTTCTGTTTCTCGTGATTCTGTGGGTTGTTTGGATCATTCTGTTGATTTTAGCCTGGACTCATTCATGTGACTACGTTTAGTTGGTGGGTCACCTGGCGACTGGGCTCAGTTGGGGAGCTGGAACGTCTGGATCTCTTTCTCTTCACGTGGTCTTTCCTCCTCAAGGAGGTTAGCCCGGGTTGGGCTGTCTCACAAGGTGGCGGCAGAATGCTGAGCCCCGACGTATAGGTGCTTATCAAGCCTCTGCTTACTTTGCTGATGTTCCATTGGCTAAAGCAAGTCACATGTTCAAGCCCAAAGTTGATGTGTAAGGGGACTGCACAAGATTGTGTCTCTCAGCAGGCATGATTCCTGGCTATTAGTGTAACAGTCTACCACCCACCCCCTTAGCCACAGTCTTCTGGTCAGTAAGATGGGATTGGGTTACTAAGAATGCATAGAGGGCCAGCCTGAGAGTCAAGAGATGTGCTTTTGTGTCCAGTCTATTTCTAAGTAGAAATAGACATTTTCCCCAGGAGTAAAGGGAGAGTCTTGGACCAAGTGATCCAAGGGTCCACCTGTCAACACACATACACACACACACACACACACACACACTCCCTTTTCCATCACCCATACAATTTGGAAATCAGATGTGCTTGGAAGTATCTTGAAAGTGGTACAGAGCTATGCAAATGTAACTTATTATTACAAATAATATTCATAATGAATTCTAGTAAATATATTTTCAAGAAAACTTGTGATGAGATTGTAAATGTATCTGTTAAAATATAGCATAATTAAAAGAAGCACTTTCTTCAAGGTTCCATTTCTTTTCTGGTGTTTTAAATTCACTCTAACGAAGTTTGGCAAATCGAGGTGTGTTTGCATGAAGTTAAACCTGATCGGAGGGGACTAAAACCTCAAATCTGCCATTTCGTTGCAGCCTTTGTTCAAAATGGAGGCGTTTTAGCGAATTCATGTTTTTATTTAACCATTTGACAGCCTGCTCTGATACAGTCGTAATTCAGCCATCCTCTCCTGTCTTCCTCATGTTTTGTTTATTTACTTGGTTTGTTGTGTCATATTTGTGTCTATGTGTGTGTGATAGGGCAGCTCAAGCATCACCTCTTGCTCAGTGTTTTAAATTTGCAAAGTCCCCTAAGGGTAGTAGGGCATCCATGGACCCCTTACTTCTTCTACGGTGGGCAGAGACTGAGTGACTTTGGGTCCTTGCTTCAGTAAGTGTAGACTCATGCCTACCCATTCCTTTGCTCACTCTCTGAAAACTAGTCCTGGAAAGATGGGACTAAAGATTCAGAATCAGCTCTTGCCTCTTTATGGACGACTTTACACTCAGCATAAACTTTATACTGCTTCTCCTGGCTTAAAATGTGATTCCTAATATGGTTGCTGATTCCCTGCTCTCCTTAGCCCAAACTCCCGTCCCTTCTGCTGACCCTCCACCTCAACACACATCCACTGCACTCCAGCCCTGCACAGTCACGTGCTGTGGTGGAAATCAATGAAGACCCCCGAATGTGAGCGAGGAATGGCTCTTCATTCAGACCTTACTATAACAAAGGAGTCAGCCACTGTCACTTGCGTTTGGCAGAGACTCAGAGGCAAGCAGGAGAGGGAAAGCTGTATAGTGGAAAGAAGGGAAGGCTTCCAGTGTGCCCTGACTGGAGGCTGTGGGCATGGGGAAGTTGCAGGGGGGCTAACTAGAAGTGGGATATCCTATGCGATTGGGTAGGGGTGCATATTTGGCTTTCTCTGGTTGGTCCTTAGTTAGAAGCAGGGGCATACATTAGGGAAACTGGCAGTTATTAGCTGAGTCCTGGCTGTTTGGGGCCAATTGCTACAGGGGTTATTGTTTGGCTTCCGGGGCTGGTGACTGTGGACAGTAGGTCGGCTTCCTGGGCTGGGTGCTCCAGATCAGAGTTCTCTTTTTATAGATAGTCTGGTCATTGTCCACCTGTATATTCAGTCTCTCACCATTCCCCCAACTCAAGGTGCTAGTCTGCTGCTACTTGTTCTCTTTCCTCACACATTCCTTTCCTGACTCCATAATTCTGGCGTAAGCCCCCCTCCAATGTGTTTTCATAGCACCTGCATTTTTATCGTAACACTTATCCTCATTTATTATAATCGTTACTAGTTTGTTTCCTTTTTCAGTCCAGAAACTCCTTTAGGGCAGGGAGTCTGTCTTGTTCACCATTGTATCTCCAGTCCCTAGCACAGTGTCTCGTAGCCAGTCAGCTTATAGTAAATATAAATGTTAATTACATATAGTTATAAAAATATCATTATATAATGACTGATGAATATCAAATACAGCCCAATTTGTCTCCTACTTTCCACCTTCCAGTCCACTTTTCCTACGGCTTTATGGATATTTTTAACTGGATACCCCACTTGCATCTCACAATTAATATGTCTACAACCAAACTTTTGGTCTGTTTCCCAAGCTAATTCCTCCTTGAGACATTGGAGGCTGTGGGCATGGGGAAGTTGTAGGGGGCGCTAACTAAACACTCCCATTTTTTAAAGTCCCACTGTTCTACCAATCACTTTCCTTGTCCCCCACAGCCACGGGGTCCCCAGTATATCTCCTTCATCTTTGTCTTTTCCATTTCTGTCCACTCCTATTTCAACCCTTATTCTGTTGCCTCAGCCTCCCACCTGGTCACTGGGTTCTAGTCTCATCCTGTCTAATCCATCCTCCACATTGTTCCAAAATTCCACTTTGGTTTTGCTTCTTTTTTCTCTTCTGTGGCCTCACACATCAGAGCCTGGCATTCAGAGCTCTGTACAATAGGATCTGAAATGATTACGCCCACCATAGTGCTCACTCCTCCTTGACACACACTTGACTGTCTGATCAGATTGTCCTAATTCTCATTTCTAGGACTTGCCTTTCCCTTCCCTCCTGTCTGCTGCCTTTACCATCACTCCAGCCTAAATGAATGACTAGTCATTCCCCTGTATCATCCCAGTGGCAGTGATATATACTGCCCTGTATTGCAGTTATCAAAGCAGATCCTTCTCTCTCTTACTGGACTAAGCTCATTGAAACACCCACCCTAGCTATCTTTGGTTTTTTATAGAATAAACACATAAATATTTGTTGAACGCATGAATGAATGATGCAGCTGGTCTGTGCGTCGAGAACAATCCTCATATAAAATGGGTTCATCTTTAGATTGACTTGGGGTTGATTAATTCAAACCTGCAATTGAGAGTTTGCTTGTAAATCGTGGGATCATATAGACAGAGTATCAGAGTAATTATGTGTCTGAACTATCGGCATTTACTTAGTCCTTCCTTTTGTCGTGCTAGTAAATTACTTTGTATTTGAGGAAGGGCTAGGGCCCTCTCCCCAGGAGATCTCTTTTTGAGGTCTGTACCAGCAGCATGGCCAAATGCCTGTTTCCCAACTTATATCCAGAGATAATTGACTTCTCTTTAGTAGCAGTTCAGTTCACAGTACTGAGGCATCTAAAATATTGATTTCCTTCCTCCTTAACACTTTGCACTCATATATTGTACTGGAAAGAGGGATAGTTTGGCAGAATTGGGACTAACAGGTAGCTGGGCTCTGGGAGGTATTCGAGGAGAGAAGGCTTGCTGAAGAAGAGGCACGCATAACGAGTCTCAGAGACCAGCCTGGTGGAAAAGAAGGAAGTGCTGCTCTGTGGCTTGCACTATCCGAAAAACTTGCCAACTTGGTATTTTGGTTTGTGAATTTCTGCATCTGATGAAGAGAATGCCAGCACCATGTAAGATGCCAGCCTAAGAAAGTGGAATAAAAAGAAGGCCTACATACATCGGAAACTAATAGGGTATTGTTATGTCAGGTCTATTTCAATTAAAAAAAAGAACGCCTACAAAATCTGAATAATCATATGCAATTCATCTATTAGTTTTAAAACATGATTAGATAAAGCAAATTATGCATGATAATCATAAATTAAAACAATCACAAATAAAACAGAATACATTCATTGTTTAAGTTGCTGACATTTATATTTAGAGATTCCTTTGGTAGCACCAACATTTACAGTGCCAGCAGATTCACCTTTGTTGTCATGAGTTGCAAGGCAGCTATTTCAAATGGCTTTAATAACATGCACAATGCATGCTTCGCATACAGCGTTTCTCTGATCTGCTACGTTCTTCTCCATTCTCCTTGGTTTCATCATGATATACATTTATACATACTATTCCCTCAGAATATCTTTAGCCCTTCATTTTTTTTCATTCTTCAAGATTGAATTAAAAGCCCAACTCTTCTGTGACGCCGCCCTTAACTCCCTTTGTCATTGCGTTCTCCTCTGCAACCATTTGGCATCCTGCCCATTTGCTAACATTTGCACGTTTGCATTCATGACCTTGGTAATGAGCCTTGAGCATGTGTCTCTGAGTCCTCTAAGTCCTCGAAGATATGAGGCCTTGCCTTCGTTGGTTTTGTAAACTCCCTCCACACCATGCCCAGCACAAGGCTGACACATATTGGAAATCAGTAAATATTTATTCAATGAAATTGGACTGGTACAGGACTGGGACTCTGACAGCTTAGGAATTTGGTCAGAGGTCTTCTTTCTTTTCTTTTTTTTAGCCTGAATTTTAACACCTTTCAAAAAGGCATCTACTTTGCAGTTAGCTGTAGTCTCCATCCTTCTCCGTTGTTCTTGACCAACACTGTCCCATAGAAATGTAATGCAAATCACAAATCTGAGTCACATATGTAACTTAAAATTGTCTGACAGCTACATCAAAAACATTAAAAAGAAACAGGTGAAATTAATTTTAATAATTTATTGAACCCAATATATCAAAACATTTTCACTTCAATATATAGTTAATATAAGTTATTAATGAGCTACTTGACATTTTTTCTCCTTCTGTACCTTTGAAAAACTTTGTATTTTATGCTTACAGCACCTCTCAATTTGAACTAGCCACATATTAAGTATACACTTGCCACCTGTAGCCAGTGGTTATCCTATTGGACAATGCAGTTCTAGATCCTTCTCACTCAACTCGTTGACTGTCTTTTGAAGCTATTTGAATCTGAAACTCCTGGATGACAAGGTCATATAAAGTCTTTCCTGCTCTGACATCCTGTGAATCTATTGTCAAGGAGTTAAATTAGTCCCGAACCACCGTAGTTTTTTCCCCAAATTAGAACTCACTTATCAGCAGCCACGGTGTTTGAATTGGAACCAGAGAGCAGCTCTCAAATTTGCAGGGTCGGATTTGCCAGCCGTCTGGCTGAGTGAGCTTGTAGTCGGTTCACCCTTTGTCTCTGGCCCCAGCACCATCCTATTGCCGTGGCCGGCAGCCCCCCTGTGCTCAGCAGCACCAAAGCCAAGCCCCTAGCGACTCTCCCCGTAGCAGTGCCTACAGAGGCCTCTGCCTCCACCTCCGCAGCAGCAGTCTTTCCCTCACGCTGCCTTCTCTGGATAGCTTCTGGTTCCAGCATCATTTCAGACTCTCTTAGCCATTTGCTGCAGCCAGCCTGGCCGAGAAGTGTTAAACGGGGGCGTCCTGAGCAGCCAGAGGCCTCCTCACTGCCTCCTCCTGCCTGTGGTGACAGAGAGGGTGTTTTTTAGACCACCACACAAAACTGTTATTTCCTGTTAATTCTATGCCGCTGCTCCAGAACTGGCCGAAAGGAGAAGCTCATTTAAGCTGTCTAAGCAGGAGAAGGCTGTGGGTCAGAAGACCTCTTGCCAAAGGCAGGTGGAGATGCTTCACTGGAAGCTTATGGCTTGGTAGTGACACCCTATTTCCAAGCTCATCCGTTCAAGTGAAAAACACTTTACTTTCCCTCTCTTGTGCTAATCTGTGCAAAGAACACTCTGTAATGAACAATGATTTTTTTTCTTCTAAACAGTGGAGTAGCTTCTACTTGTAAAGATGGTCACTATGAAAAGGTCAAAGGTTTCTGTTAGAACCTGGTACTGGTAAAATATCTTTATAGAGAAGGGTTCTAGATCATTAAACTACTTCCCCGTTAAGACAGTACAACCTGTAAGAACACTTGTGATCCAGATTCAAACATGGTTATACATAATTAGATGACTATAAGGCAGTGCTGCTCAAACTTTCACCTACGTACGGGTCACCTGGGGATCTTGTTAAAATGCAGACTTGGATTCAGTAGGTTTGGGTGTGGGCCTGAGAGTCGGCATGTCTAACAAACTCCCAGCTGAGACCCAGGTTTCGAGTCTGTAAGGAACTTTGTCTCGACCCTGGATGTCCCAAGTTCACAGTTCATGACAAAAGAACCCAATTGTGCGGTTGTTGGCCTTGTTGGGAGAGAGATGAGAACGAGCTGACTTATGCAGCTGTGACTTTAATGTTTGTGAGCCGAATCGCTAAGATTTAGTAAAACAGCAGGAAACGTGGGAGTTTAGAGAAGGGGAACAGTGAGCTATAAGAAACAACTTCCTCTTTCTTAATTCATTATTAGGAGTCACCCATTCTGTTTGCTGGTGCTGAGGACCAGGCAAACATCTGGTTGAACAATGTTCTATCACAGTTGGACAAGACGGAGATCTTGCAGAGTCAATTTAAGGAATTTTTTTTGAATCCTAAAAATGTCAGGTATAAGAACATATAGATAAGGATACATTAAAATAATATGTAAGACTCTATATGTGTGTGTGTGTTGGTATCCACCCTATGACAAATGTTTTTGCTAGTATGTAAATGAGAAAATCTAGTGTTTGGAACGAGTTCCATGTTGTGCTTTGGGACCACAAGTTCGGCTGGGGCAGGGCAGAGGGGTTGGAGAGGAGGAAGGGGGCGGGAGAGCAGGATGGGGCCGTCGTTCATGTGCAGTTCCTAACATATTACTTTAACTTTGGTCAAAGATGATCCGAGAGCTGGCTTATCAATGTGTAGAAATTTGCAGTTGCAATTTGCTGGTTAGTCTCTGTTCTTTTAATGCTTTCCTGAAGTGCCATTTTGTCTCAGTAAAATGCTCCCTAAAAATACTCAAATATTTTTAGTTATAGACTACAAATCAGATTGAGCTGCACATTTCCCTGGTGAGCAAAAGTGATGAGTTTGTGTTCATTAACTCCAGGCCATCTGGTGCAGACACGCAGCAGTCTGTGAATCAACGTACATCAAACTCCAGGGATCAGAACCGCGCCAGACCCAGCATTTCAGAGAGTCAACAACAAGCAGGGGGAGAAAAGGGCCACGACTCTCTCTTTCTTTTATTTTTAAAAATCGGTTCCGCCTTGCAGTATATCAGAGCATTTCGCACTGCTCAGCTGGCGAGCCACATTGCTTTCCCTTCATTGCCCATCTGAGCTGTCTTTGGGGTGTGCTTCCGCAATGGAAGTCGTTTTCCCAGTCACCATCTCCGTTTGGGTGAGGGGAGGAGAGTGAGAGTATTAGGCTTCCTTTCTCTGCACTCTCCTGTCACTATGGGCCAGAGCCACCCCCACGCGTGTGTGCTCACACACATTCTCACTGTGAGACAAAGGATGGTGAAGCAGAACAGTGCTCAAGGTGGTTGGCACGCTGTGGAACATTCTCAGGAGAACTGCCTTTTGCAGATAGCCCGTTTCTGGAGGAGAGAGCGAGCACTTCTTGCAGCCTTGCTAATCAAAAGCCACTCAACAGCGGCCAGCTTTCTGTTTAAGTGTGCTCACCAAACTATAAATAAGGAGAATAAATTGCTGCCCTGATTTGTTACTGATTCCACCAGACCCCTTAGTGGAGTGTGTGGAAAAGGACCTGGGAGGGGCTGAAAGCCTTCTTGGGGCTTCCTCCCCGCTCAAAGTCTGTGATTCTGTATGTGAAACGGGGTCAGTGTATTTAAAACTAGCGGTCATGTCCCCTGCTAGGAGCGTGGCTGGCTTTTCTATCATGGGATGCGATTTTCTGGGTAGCCTCTCTTCTTTAATACCTTCCTGAGTACCATCTTTCTGGCTATGCAGTTCTCTTTAAGGTACCTGTGTATGTTTAGCTGATGAAGATTAGATAGACCAGACTGCCCGTGGAGAAGGTGTGACTGGTGCCTATGCCTCTCAGCCTCTGCACCCGCCCACTGCCCACCCGTCTGTGTTCTAAGATGCCAAACAGGTGACGGTTCCATTCGGAAAATTCTTTTGAATCACACACAGGACAATAATAAACAAAAATAAATAAACAGCTATTTTCCTATGTCTTGTGACATGTCTTAGGAAACTGTGTTTCAAACATTATAAAGAAAATCGATGAAGCAAAGGACTTCAGAGATGGATGCAAATAAATTTATTATTAGTGGAAAGAAAACCAACGTGTGAGAAAATTTGCCTAAATGCTAAAATGGATTCTTTTTTCAGTGGGTTAACTTTTGAAAGTACGCATTGTTCAGTGCACTGCATGGCCGTGTTTCTTCTTACGACCTTGCCAGCCCCGTGCTATCATGGTTTTAACGTTTGCTGATACGATGAGCATAAAATAGCACTTTATTTTGTTTTGCATGTTTTTGGTTAACACTAGAGTTTAAATTTATTGGGGTTTTTTTAGCCCCGAATAAAGATTTTCTTGTACTTAGGAAAGCTCATCTTCCAATGTTCAGAGAAGCTAACTCACTGATGTTCTTGTTAAGACATAGCTTGAATCATAATGCATTTGCCGTGGGCTTTATCTCTAAGCTGGTAGAATCTATGTTGTTTGCAAGATCCAGCTGTAAAGCACAAAGGCGAGAATACAAAAGCAAGAATGAGTAAGTGAAAGAATCAGATGAGTTTCTAAGGAGTTTTCTGGAG
Organism: Equus asinus; assembly: GCF_041296235.1. Classification (NCBI taxonomy): domain Eukaryota; kingdom Metazoa; phylum Chordata; class Mammalia; order Perissodactyla; family Equidae; genus Equus; species Equus asinus. The sequence goes on along the minus strand of NC_091792.1, from coordinate 62,204,928 downwards.
GAAAAAAATTTTAAGTTTCTAAAACTATTGTATGTTTATCATAGAAAAGACAGATAAGCAAAAAGAAGAGAATAAAAATTACCTTTGGGCCGGCCTGGTGGCACAGCGGTTAAGTGGGCACGTTCTGCTTCGGCGGCCCAGGGTTTGCCTGTTCAGATCCCGGGTGTGGACATGGCACCGCTTGGCTAATCCATGCTGTGGTAGGTGTCCCACATATAAAGTAGAGGAAGATGGGCATGGATGTTAGCTCAGGGCCAGTCTTCCTCGGCAAAAAGAGGAGGATTGGCAGTGGATGTTAGCTCAGGACTGGTCTTCCTCAAAAAAAAAAAAAAAATTACCTTTAATAATCATATTTTAAACATTTTGGTATTTATATTTCTTTCTCTGTAGGAATAAATACCTTAAACAATAGAATCTCAGTATCCATAATTTTGTAATAGTTATGTTTTCACTGATCAATATTTCGTGAATATCTTTTCATACCATTACATGTTATTTTCCTATATTATCTTTTTCACTACATAGTCTCCACTGAATGGATATACCATCATTTATTAAACCAATCCAGTACTGTTTGACGTTTGTGTTGTTTCCAACAATTCACGATCATAAACACTGCTGTGATGAGCAAATTTACCGCAAAAGCTTTTCCTGCATCCATGATTATTTCCCTAGGATAAGCTCCCAGAAGGGGAATCGCTGCATATACGGGCCTGCAGACTTTTACAGATTTTGACGTGTGTGTGTGTTAATAGCACCATGTCCTTTCTGTACTATGGCATCGTTATAGGAAAAACTATTCATGACACTTGTTGAAGATGGTAAGGCAGACTTTCTTCAAGGGGACCGTGGTGAGAGGTGTAGGGACCACTGCAATGAGGTCTTGCAGTGGGGAAGAGAGATGGGACTCAGCTCCAAATACAACCTAATATAGCAAGTGGGAATTTATAGCCGAGGAGCAGGGTGGGGGCCAATGGTCAGAAAAAAGAGGAAACATCAGGGGTCTGGGGGGATTTTGGCTAAACCGACCTTACAAGATTCTTGCTGATGGCAGGCCAGGTGATCAGACATCACCTGGGGAGGACAGGGATGAGGAACCTGATCAGATATCAAGGGTGGGGGGTTCTGGTTAAACTGACTTAGCAGGATTCTTGCTAAAATTGGACAATGCCGAGATGAACACAGAAGTCCAAAAATTAGGCCTAGTTCAAAAGGAGTGGCGGGGAGTCTGGTCAATGAGAGAATCTGTGTCGGCATTTAGCATGCTTTGCGGTGACTTCTTGTTTATTGTCCTCCCTATAAATCTTTCTTTGTGTTAGGGCAGGATTTGTTCTTCAACCTACAGCACCAAGATACCCCACCAGCCCTCCAGCACCACCTCTCCCTACCCAGCATCATTCCTGGCACAGGCTAATGGCAACTTGCATGGAACTGCTGAGTATTAATGCGTGTTTGAAAAGAGACAATGGCCAAGGATGGTTAGAGAGCAAAGAGGGAGAAAGTCATTGTTGGAAAATCTTGGATTCTGGTACAAGCTTTGTCACTGACAGATGTGAGATCTGCCAAACCCACCATCACTTCTTTGATGCTCAGTTTCCTAACAAAAGCAAATGAGGTAATTAAAAAAGATGATCTGTCTGAGGGCATTTCCAGATGTGCAAATTTGTGAGTCTTTGATTGTGAGTCATGTGTAAAGGATGGAAAAAGCTGGCTTGGGTGGTGTGCTGTGTCGAAGAGAAAGAAACTGCAGTGAAGCTGGAGATGTTTGCCTAGTAGATAAATTCCTTCAGAACATAAATGACAGCAGAAGGGCCTGGGCTATAGCAGAACTGTCAGGCCGTCAGGGTGTCTCTTGGAAGTAGGGCAGCATCTGAAAGTCCTAACTGGCTGGAGACCAGCTACAGACCCCTCATGGGTACCTTCAGAAGGCAGATAATTGGTGGTGTCCTGGCGGGGGGGGGGCTTCCAGAATCAGGTAATGGTCAGAGGTCTGTTCAGGCAGGTGACCTACATCAGGGAGACCCAGTGGCCATGGGACTAGTATTCAAAGTGGAAACCCAATTTCTTAGAGATTTGGAGATGACAAAGCCTGGCCTTGTTCAATAGGAACTGGGGTTCTGGAGTCTTGGTAACAGGAAAACTGGTATCTTATGCTAGAACTGGGATTTGAAGAAAGGGCCTGTTCACAACGGTTAGGATGGGGTCAGCAGCCCAGATTGCTGAGCTGTTGACCTGACGCTCCTTCATTTATCCGGGGAGCTGGGATTAAGTGGTCCCAGCTGTGAAGTTTGAGTGGCTAGAGTCAGGAAGTCGGGGCGTTCACTATTGTTGACTCTAGTTGGCAGCCTTATCTCTTGGCTTTTATCTAGATAGAGCCTAAGGCACTCTGAACATCCTTTAAAACTGATCCTCGTTGGAATTTTTAAAAATTTGTTTTCATCTTTCTATTGTAAAATAAAAGATACAAAAAGCGATACTACCCAAATCTATAGCCGAATGAGTTTTTGTAAGGCCAGCGCTCTTGTTGCCACAGAACTGTGCCAGCCACCTTCCATTTCCCCATCAGTCATAGCACCCCACCCTTCTCAGCCTTTATAATAATCACTCTCTTGCATTTCTTTGTAGATTTCTCACCTAAGTGTGCATTTCTCGCTATTTTTTAGTTTTGCCCATTAAAAAAAGTTATATCTTTGAAGTCTCTTTTAAAAGCTGCAGCAACCCCTTCATCCTTTCTTTTCGTTACACTTTTTCTGCGGAAGGACCTAGGTGTTTCCACTCTGTAGATTCCCACGAGATGTGTACTGGTGGTGCAGTTCAACATGTGCCTCTGTTTTCTATTTCCTGCACGTTGGCAGCTGCACCAGACGCTTGACCAGCCTCAGGTTCAATCTTTTTGACAAGTAATGGTGTTTTTCATCAGGCAGCACATAACGTGTGGTTTTACTTTTTCATGTTAACACTCAGTGATGTTCAGTGTCTAGATCCACCACTTCACTAGGGCTGCAAAATGGTGTAATTCTAACTGTATAATTTTGTTTTCATTTATTAGCTGGGATAATTTTTTAAGAAGCTTCCATTCATCTACCATCTGGTTACCCAGTGGTACAGTTCTTAGAGGAAACATTCAGTGCATTTATATACCCAGTTTTCAAGATAATATATTGGTGTCCTGTCATCCTTAAAATGTAATCTGTTAGTTCTTTTTAAATAATACTGTGAACACATGAATTTACACATATTTGATGGGTTTCGATCCATCGCCAGTTAAAGCTTCTGCAGTTGGCTCCTGGGTGCTTTTGACATGACCTCAGGAGGTTTCTGATCATCCTTACAATCTGGCATATGAAGGCACTCCAGGCGTATGTTGTGTATTTCCTGCTCCAGACCTGGAATCAGCCATTTCTCCAAGAAGCCTGGTTTCTTTTAATGGGAAACAGTATTGCAAGACCACGATCTGGATACTATGGATGCTTATTCCTTCTGCGTTGGTCACTGTTTCTAGCTTTTGCAGCAAACATAGCGTACACATGTGTAATATGTGTGTGCGTGGGAGGGGGGATGTGTGTGATCAAATATTTTGAGTTCAAACTATGTCAGACTCAGATTCAAGACTATAGAGTTTTTACTTAAGTACTTTTATGTTGCATTGCTATCCCCTTTATTCCAAACCAAGAATCCTGGTTCTTAAAAACACAAAATTAGAATTAGGATATCCCATAATTACTACAAAAATCTCAGAATAACAATAATAACAATCCTACCACCATCAATTATGATTACTGAAAACAGCTCATGAGAAATGAGAACAGTTAAAATTTTTTTATCTCTATATTGTCTTCCCTTTTCCCAGTTTTTATGGTTGTATTATATTTGTGTTATCAAATCATATAGACAATACATTCTGTAATCTGTCCCTTTTATCCTTGATTTAATTTTAGTTCTTCAGGTAGCTACATATTTAATACTCTATCCTTATGTCGATGCCAATTTAGTCATTTTGTTTCTCAAAATGGTCTGAAGCTAATTCTCTGGTAGATTCCTTAGTAAGGGTTCATCTCGTGGAAACAGTATTCTCTGAATTCTTGCATGTTGATAGCAGTTTGTGTTCTTCATATGTGAAGTCAGTTTTGCTGCATATAAAATCCTTCGCTTACACTTTGTCATTCATTTGAGTATCAAAAGTATGAAAACATAGTCCATTTCTTCTAGCATGAAATATTGCTGTCAAAAAGCATGTAATAATCTAATTTTCTTTCCCTTAGAAGTCATGTATTATAAGGATATTTTTCTTTATCTTTAAAGTCCAATAATTTTACTAGACTATGTCTTGATGTTAATTTTTCCGAGTTGGTAGTTTCAAGTGTGTGGTGTGCTCTTTCAATGTGTAGTTTTGAATTTTTTTTTTAATTTCAGGAAAATTGTCTTGAGTCATACATTTTAATTTTCCTATTCTCTTGCCTTGGTTTTCTTTTTCAGAGACTGACTTCTGTTCTCCATTGGTTGGATCTTCTTTTCCTGTCTTCAATATTTGTCCCTTTCTTGAGACCCTTTTTGTCATTTTCTTCATTTCTTTTTGATATTTAAAAGTGTTTATCCTTTTTACCTTCCATTTCCCTTAAGATATAATTTGTTTTATGTATTAGCTTTTATATTCCTCCTAGTTTAGTTTTCACTTCTAAAATAATTTTTTAATGTTAGTTCAGATTTTGCATCATTTTCTTAAGGCCTGTAGCTGATTTTGAAATAATATGCTACAATTTTGCTAGTTTTCTGAGCCCTTCTTTCTGGCATGCCTTCATTATCTGTAGGGATGCTATTCTGCTCCTAATTCTTTGTGGGGTTTTTTTGTTTTTTGTGTTTGATAATAGTTTGTATGAGATTTTACCTGTGTTCACACCACCACAGAGAGACTGTTTCCTCACCAAACCCCCAAGAGGAGGGTGGTCTGAGATGGGGGCTCTTTTGCGAAGTGTAAATTTGCTTTTCCTGATTTATTAGGAGGAGGACTGGTTTATTTAGCTTTTCTAACTTAACGTTTCCTCTTCAGTTGTTTCACATAGTATTAAAAAAAATATTGCAGCTTTTTCTCTGAGATTTCCTGTTTTTGTTCCCCTCTCTACTTTTATCTAGACCACGTCTTTCCTTTATCTCTGTAATTTCTATCTGTTCAGTTTTGATTCCACTCCCGGCAGTGGAGTCCTGGAAGAGTTCACTGAGAATTCATAGGGACAATGCAGCTCTGGTGTCCTCCCTTCAGACCCTTTAACACAGGTCCTTACAAGCTCCTATTATTAGAGAGAGCAAAACTGCTCCAGGGTTTAGCCACTGTTCTCAATTTGGCCCTCGGTGATTCCCAGTAAATTGCTGTTGGATGTTTTGGTGTCTTGTTCTCAGATCCATCAGATGCCCTGTTGCTTCCCTCTGCTTCTCTAGCCCAGATGCCAATGATGTGCATGTCTTGTGGCTATTGGTGGTTTCATCCATTGGCCTGTATTTTGGGGCTTCATGGGGATATGTTGTCACCTAGTTTTGTCGTAAGCATCTGCGCATTTTTGACTTTGCATTTAGTTTCTCTGTTTGCTTTTTCTCTGAGGCATTGGAGATGTTTCTGCAGCTGCCCTGTTCCTAGAATCCTCCAGAGGGATTTTAAAACTGATGGAAGGCAGGGCTCCTGGTTGAATCTCCAGCAGCACTTCATACATTGTCCTGTGTTTAACATGGACTCGATAAATGTTTGTGGAATGAAGTGACACTTCTACCTCTGGGTTAGAACCCCAGCCCACAAACAGTGCTTTTGGTAACTCATCCTATTTCCAAAGAGACTTGTGTTCATTGGGATGCCCGGGACACAGGGTCCGGTCCTGGTGTGGGAGGAGTTCCTCGTCTAGTGGGAGGATAGTGTCTCTCTGCTGCCTGTTACTTGGAGATAATGAGTTGCAAATGTTGAACTGGCTTTTTGTGTTCACAGCCTGCCACTTTGAACCACCACCAGGATGGAAAGCAGTTGGGCAAGCTTGTGACTCCCAGTGCCTTTGTCTATTACAGCACTTTGTATGGCAATAACTTATCTGCTTCTTTGCTTAGGTCCATAATTAAAGCCGTTTTCAACCCAATAAACAGCCTCACCCCTGCTAATAGAGTTGGACAACTCCTTGGTGGCCTCTTCCTTTGTCCTCTCAGGCTCGATGGCTCTGGGGTCAAGCTCCTGCCGCCTTCCGCAGGGCCACCCACTGAAACATTTAATGAGGAGAAGAGTATTGTTTCTTGGAGACATAATTACAAGAGACACTTAATGCAGCCTTTTCTGAGATAACAGGCCTTTTGAAATGCAATGTGTTGGGGGAAGATTTACCCAGATCGGTGACTGCCCTTGCTGTTATGAGTCATATTAGTAATGCCGTGTTTCTGCCGTGGCTGGAAGGCTCTGGGGTCTGTCTCTAAAGTTTATTAAACTTTTGTTTGAGAGACCTGTACTTTGGACTTGTGGTTCTAAGTCTTTTCTTTCAGCTTTTTAGGCTGTGACTCCAGTGTGGTCATGGTGGCAGTTCACACAGCTGTGAAATGGGTACCTCCCCCTTTATCTCGCATCATTGTAAGACCACTATGTCCTGGGTGTTGGGGCACATAAGCCTGTTTTTGCATTTTATTAGGATTGAAGACTGGAAACTCTGGATGCAAATAAAAACTGCTACTGGGAGCCATATGTGGGACATTTGAGGATTCTTATGTTGCCCCACCTTCTGAGGAACCCACCTGTCTTCCTCAAGAGTTACCTATGGAAGATTTTTATTTGGCTCTGAGCTTAAATGTACTTGGGAAGCCATTTACTTAAAGTGCCTCTTTAGAGTATCACTTTGTTAAGTAAAGATGACTTTTGTAATGTAAAAAATTTATCTAATTAAACTGTCTTAAAATTTCAAGTTTTTAATATCACACTGTCATCCTTCAAGGCAAAGCTGTGTTTTCTTTAATTTTTTCCTTCCTCCTTCCTGTCTTCCCCTTCATTTCCTGGAAAGGGAAATCGTTTCCTTCACGTGAGATACGTGGTTTCTCTTCCGCTCATCTCCTGTGTGTTTGTTTCACTTTGTTTGAATCTCTTGTTTGGGAAGAAGCAGAGGGAAGATCCTGGACGTGGAGTGAGAGAGCCTGGGATTCCCATTCCAGCTTTGTCCTAACTTGCTGTGAGGCTTTGACAAGGTAGTTAACCTCTCTGAGTCTTAGTTTTCTCACCTGTAAAATGGGTATAAAAATCCCTGCATCACTTTGTAGCTGCAGGATTCACGTAACAGTATATGTAAAGCACTTGGTGCCTGGCTCAATCTAGATGCCCCCAAAATAACTGCCCTTCACTGGGAGCTCTCCTGCTGATGAAAATGTGACCTGAGCCAAAGAGAAATGCTTTGCGAGGGTTGTTCTCACTCCTCTTGCCCCCTACACATACATGGGTGGAGCTTCATCCCTTTCTCCTTCTGCACTGTTGAGGATGTGTTTCTACCATACAAGTGTATCCACAGCCACAAAGACAAATCAGAAATACCCATTCACAGGGATGTCGTAAGCAAAGAAACCCAAGCCAAAAATGTGGGTGTGGATCTTCAACAAGGTGGGTGGTGGGATGGGGGAGGGGCCACCATGACATCGCTTGTCGTGTTGGCTCCACTCCCATTCCTGAGTTTTTCATGCCCCCACTGTTTTCTCTCCATATATGTTATGGGCTCTTTTCGTAGACATGACTCCTAGCCACGCAGTCCCCTTAGAGTCCAGGATCCAGCGAGAAGCCCCTTCCTCTCCTCCCCACCATCGTCTCCCAAGGGGAGGGTAGTCTCAGATGGGGCCCTTTCCAAAATGTTCCTTGAGAGACTGGAAAGCCAAGCTTATGCATACTGGTCCTGGTTTCTCTGCTGGCCCCCTGGCCTTTCTGTTTTCCTCCTTATCAATTTTTAAACACGGTTACCTCCACTGACCTCTGCTCTCCCTCGTATACCCCACCCCTCCTGGCCCCCAACTCTTTTGTTCTTCGGTCCCTGCCTCTCCTCCCCACCCTCCTCGAGACACTCAGCTTCATTGCTGCTGAAATGTCATTTTTGAAACAACAGAAGGACATGCTGTTTTTTGCGGCATCTCGGGGAAGAATTTTTTTTGATCCATTTGGTGTTAAGAGCACTCACAAGAAATGTATTCAGGGAGCCTCGCCAGCCTCTCGCACGGGTGTGGTTCACATTTGGTGGCTGGTGATATAACAAGCACAAGGTTTTCCCCCAGAGACGTCCATTCTTCTATCGTCTCTATCCTTCTTCCTTTGATTTCTTTGGCCTTCAGGTAATTCTGTATCTGAAGCACAGCAGTTTCTGGTTATTTCCAAGCTGGGGATCCAGCCAGCTAGCCCTTTCTCAGGACTTTGAACAGCTTCTCAGGAAAACTATGAGGGGACATGGAGAGGTCCAGCTTACTTCTCTGGGCTAGAAGATGAAGGGAAAGGCTTGAGATGCTTTGCTCCCCCCTTGACCTATGGGGCCCATGTAGCACATGGGAGAGATCTGCCAGACTTCGGGAAGGGAGCAGTGAATCTGCTCAGGAAACCTGGCTCTTGGAGTTCCCTGCGTTCTTTATCTGTCTCTTTCCTCCAGGCCCTCCTGTGCTCCATCTGTGATTATGAATAGTCACACGCTATTATTCTCCTTGACTGGAAAGTTCTTTAGGGCAGGATCCACGTCTGAGTCATCTTCATGCCTACGTGTTAGCTGAAAGGTAGAACTCTCGACTGAGTATGCGTGGAGGAAGCAGCAGAAGTGCTCGCCTTCTCCAGACTTCTTCCTGGCAATGCTCTGCTGAAGAAATGGCTCAGTCAGGCTTGGATTATTATTTTAAAACCCAGAGACCCTTTGCTCATTACTGAAGGTCCAGATGAGCAATTAAGTTATGAATTGGAATTTTAATTAGCTTGTTGTTCTGGCCAAAACATCTGATCGCATATAGTGCCCAGGTTTGTCCTTGCCATTCGAGTTAGTCAAAGGCATTCAGACTGAGCTGCTCTGAATTTAGTTAGGTCGTAATCCGGGAACACCTGAAGTGAGAGTTTTGCTACTTTTCAGAACAAAGCAAGCTCCTCAAGCCTTGAATGTACGAGAGGACCCTTAGGGCAAGAGTAGTTTGAGAGATACCGTTAATTCTCAACATCTTATGTGGTAGCATCCACTCCAGTTCCTTTGCAGTCTCCTGCTCGCTTTGGGCACCCTAGGAAGACAGTTGTAGGGCACATAAAAGATTCTTCCCTACTTACCTTCCAGCCATCATATGAATTTGGAGGAAAGGAGAAATAACTCAGTTTTCGTACACACATAGAGTTCTTGTTCTAATGACTTGTTTTGACATTCCACTTGACAAGAGTCTGACAGTTAGAGGTTTGCAGCCTGAGTGACCTTCTTTAAAAGTATAGTGTGTCTTCACTGACTTTGGATAGACATTGATGGGTCAATCTGGGCAGGGTTCAGTTCCTCTGCAGATGGGCAGTCAGACACCATCTACACTACCTAGAATCCAATCGAAATGCATAGTAGATGTAGAAACACTGGAGTTGTCCATTTCACGTGTGTAGGTCTTTCCTAAACTCTGAATCCTTCCTTCCTGAAATATCATTAATTGATCCTGTCTTAAAAATCGGCCCAGAGGTAGGCTCCTTATGTGACGTTGCTCTTGGCGCCTCTCTACTGAAGAACAACGTTGGAGCTTCGCTTTATCTGCTTTTTCCTCACCTTTGAATTCCTCATTGAGGATGAGCTTTGCCAAACACAAAGCTATGGAGCAAAATTAGAAGCTGTTTGCTGGGCTAACGTCTAAGGACCTTCCTGGTTTTCTAAGAAGCAACCAAAAAAAAGAAAAAGAAAAAGTAGATACTGGAAGAAGCAAACTTTCAGCTAATTATCATCTTTTTTCCCCTCTAAGCTCAGAGTACTGTTCTTAATTTCCTGACCAGCTTGTGCCCCTCCCCCGCTCCCTCGGAGCATCTGTGGTGGTTTCAAATTGAACTGCATACCTGCTGCTCTGAATTTCCAACATACCATACCAGTTGGTTTGCCAAACAGTGAACTGCCAGCCATCTGCCATCCAAAGTCAGAATTTACATTGTTTCATCTTAAAATAACGCCTCCGGAATAGCAAGCCACTCTATGCATCAGGTTTTAAAGTTGACAATCAGCCAGAATTAAAAACAAATACCAAATGGGCATAAAAAAAGAACATGGCGGGGAGGGGTGGGGGCTGGCATTTGACGGAGAGTTTATTTTTCAGCATTTTTACCTGATTTTCCACCAAAATAGCCATGCCATTTAATTTTATCTGCAACAGCAGAAACTACTTATAGACTGAGAACATTAACTTTTTGCTTGCCTGGCTCCAGACAGAAGAAGATCAGGACCACGGGGCTGAGCAGTTGTCCTGGCCTCAGGGAGAGGGGATGTCTTCATCATCCCTGGCTGTAGGGAAGGAAGACCTGTCTTAACCTCTTCTCGTCAGGCTTCCTGGTGGCTCAGATGAGGAAGCTCAGACACATGAAGGTGGAATGTCTGGTCCAAGGTCACATGGTAGTTAATGGAAGGGTGAAGTCTCGAACCTAGAACCCTGGTTCCTGGGCATATCCTCCTGCCAGCTCCTCCCACCCTCCCTATCTTGACTGGTCGTTACGGATGGGAGTTGTGGTGGGAGACCCTCCATCCCCCTTTAGTTCTTGTAATCTAACTGTAGCAACCTTTCCTGCCTTATTCTCCTGCTGCCTCGGGACAGACGGGAAAGAAGGGATTTCTGCAGGATTTGGGGAGCGCCTGGGAACCAGTGATGTTGGCTTTGTGGAAGAGCGACCATTGAATCTGGATGGCTTTCCGGAGCAGATGGGCTCGAAGGAGAGTTTTTTTAAAAAGAGAAAAGGTTCATGTTTCTTTTAGGGAAGCTGTTCCAGGCAAAGGCAGCTTGGGGAAAAGTGTGAAGTTATGAGTGGGCAGAGGAAGCAAAGGGCTCTAAATTTATACCAAAGCCACCTGCCTACAGTTTGGCACCCTGTGCCATGGGCATGCCAGCCTGAGCAGAGAAGATGCAAAGAGCGCTCATACCTGACCCTGGGCTGGGCAGGGCACTGGGTGACCCCTGAGCTGGACCTTGTGCAGCCTCTTTGGAATTCTCCTTCAGCCAATGATGGGGACAGTGGCAGGCATCACTGCCATATGGACTTAGACATTCTGGGGCGCAGGCGAGCTGCCTGCTCAGCCCGGGTCTTATGTGAGTGTCAGCTGCAGCGGCAGTTAGGTTTGTGGCCAGATGGTGGCGTCTCCTCCAGGAAGCCTTCTCTCAACCCCTGCTGGACCAGGGGTCCATCTTCTGTGCTCCCACAGCCCCCTTCCTGTAGCTCTAACATACCTGCTCCCCTAGCCAGTCTTGATTGCTGGGACTGGCTGTCCTTCCTGCGAGACTCCTTGCAGTCAGGGCCATCTTCCTCTTCTTTGGGGTCCTGAGCACCATTGTACGTGGAGCTCATGCTCACTGCGTGAGTGAGTCAGTGAGTGGTTGAGATGATACAGAGCTTAGCTGGTTGTGGTGACCACTAGACCCAGCCCCGCCGTGGTGCACCTGTGAAAGCTGATTTTCATTTACCTGAACTCTTCCAATTTTATGTTCCAATTCGCATTATCGTTACTGGCTACAAGTTGCTGAGAGTGTACTCGTGGGCCAGTCACTGTACGAGGTACCTTTTATATGTTCTTATCTAATATGATTTAATTCAGTTTATTAAGAATACCCCTGTGAAGTTGTTGTTGTTATAGAGGTGAGCCAACCAAGGCACAGAGGTGTTAATTCTCCACAAGTCCCACCTCAGGTGAGTAGCAGAGGCAGATTGGAACCCAGGAACCTCAGAGAGCTCCTTTTAGACGAACCCATTGCCCTGTGTCTGGCACAAGTCAGGCCTCACCGTGCTCCTGCACACTGGAACGCTGTGTTCAGTGTCGGCCACAACCTGAAGTGTCCTGATGCCCACAGCACACATGGAAGGGGGTGGGAAGATGAGAGGGGCCTTGTGAGGAAGGTTCGAGAAAGCAGTTCTCTTTAGCCTGAGAAGAAAACACTGAAGTGAGGTGTGAAGGCTGCATTCAAGATTCTGGCGGGCTGTCCTTGGAAGAGAGCAAGGGTGTGCTCACTTACTCCAGGGGACGGGAGAAGGCTTGGGAGTGAGAGTGGCAACGAGGCAGATGTTCGCCCATCAGAAAGGATTTCTGAGTGGATGGAGGTGCCCATCAGTAGAATTCCCCACCCTACAAAGGGGTGAATGCCTCTGAACAGTAAAACTAGGCAGCCGCAGAATGACCATTTGTCATGAAGCCATAGCAGGGACGCCTCAGTGATCCGGAGCTTGGTACCAGTGTGCCTTAGGGTTCATTCCGACTCCAAAATTCCTTAATTCTCTATTCTTAGTTTAGTACATAAAACAACGGTGGTTATGATGATGCATTTTTAAAGTTTAAAATACTCAACTCACTTTTACAGAATGAGTCATTTTAAGGCCTCCTTCCCTCGCCTTGAAAATCTGATCAGAAGAATCCCAATTTTAAAAAAACTTAAAATTTAAAAACCAGATCAAATGCAACATTATCATTTGTTTTCCTAAAAGGTGTTTTTCTTTGCAAAGTTGGAAGATGAGTGAGTGATGCCCTCCAGGGGCTGTGGATGTTGATCTGCAGAGGTCCTGGAGGGAAGGCCGCAGGTCCCTCTCAGCAGCCGGGCTGAAGAGGGTACCCCTTAGGGCCAAAGCCACTGTACCAGGGCCTCACCCCTGATTGCTCCTAGGGATGGAACCCTCCAGACGCGAGTTTAAAACTCAGCCTAGCTATCTGCACAAATGCTATTTGCAAGATGCACTGTCGTGCGATAAAAGATAAGAGCTCTTTTATAAAGCAGTAGGGAGACCCTGACTTAGAGTCGTTACTAAGGGAACCACAAAGAGAGAGAGCTTCTATTTAAATGAACTGACATTTCAAGATTCCCCTGGGCAGAAGGGATGTTTCTCCCCCAAGAAAGAGTGGAACATCTCTTTCTTCCTTGTAGTAAAAGCATCCGTGGTCTTTGCTGCCCACGGGAGCTTGTACCTGTCTGTCACTGCCTTTCTCTTCTGCCTGGGAGATGGGACAATTAGCCCTGAAGGGCCTTCTAGCCAGAAAAGCAAAGCAAGGCTTCTCTAGTTGCCTCTAAGAGCTTAGTAAGAAAAAACAGTTCTTGTGGTTAGAGGGCACAGCGGGCCAGCGAGGGAGCGCATCTTATGGATGTGTTGAAATCACGAGCGGAAGTTCAAAGGCTAAAAGAGTGAGTGTCAGAATCCAAGCTCAGGATTCTGAGTGAGTTTGAGATGAACTCTGCATTCAGTTCTGGAGGAAAAAATCATTCTATTAAGTTAATGACTGGGTAATTAAGGATGGATAAAGTTTATAATGGTGTCATATTACTTTATATTAAATATTAAAAACTAAAGTGGTCTTTTAAATACTTTTGAAACGTGGCTCTTTTCATAAGGAGTTCTTTTTTTCTTCTTTTTAACGAATAAAAATAGATTCTCCCTCTCAGCTAAGAAATGCTCTATTGTAGATGGAATCTTATTTGGATAGCGTATGATTGTGACACTACTGCCACCTAATGGTAGAGTGCCTTAATTGCAGACCAAGTACCTAAAGAAATGAGCAGACACTAAAATTTCAAAACTAAATATCATTACAGCAAACCAAATGCCACCTATGGAGACTGACTTTATATACAGTGTGTAAATTACTTTCAGATACAATTAAGAGGGGGGTCGTCTTTTGACCTTTGCTGGCCTTTTACTTGTGGTGTTTATCTTTAAAAGCCAGCCCTGGTGGTCTAGTGGTTAAGATTCACGCTCTCACCACTGCATCCTGGGTTTGTTTCCTGGTCAGGGAACCACACCACCCATCTGTCAGTTGTCATACTGTGGCAGCTGTATGTTGCTGTGATGCTGAAAGCTATGCCACTAGTATTTCAAATACCACCCAAGGTGGACCGGTTTCAGTGGAGCTTCCAGACTGACAGCCTAGGAAGAAGGACCCAGCCACCCACTTCTGAAAAGGTTGACCATAAAAACTCTATAAATAGCAGCAGAGTGTTGTCTGATAGAGCCCCGGAAGATGAGAGGATGCACAGAAAGACCAGACAGGGTTCTGCTCTGCTGTACACAGAGTCACTAGCAGTTGGAATTGACGTGACAGCACTAACAACCATGAATGCTTTAAAAGTCCATCAGAAATTAAGGTAATATAAAAGAATTATACGAATTTACGGTATATCAAAATTTTATTTTAGAATGAAAACTGTTGTTAAAAATGAGGTATAGATTAAAATAATTATTAATAGATGGTAGGTAATGGTTATCAATAGTCATCGTATTTTTGCATTATTGATAACTCAGTAATTTATTTAACTTAATTAGGGGCCATTAATCACAAAAGTGTTTTAAAAACAGCCATAGGAAGAAAGATACATACGTGAGAATTATTCATCAGTTTTTCAGGTTTAAAATCCTCCTTATATAACTTATAGAAGATAAAGGAGAAACAGCCATTCACACATTCTCCTATGTGGTTAAACCGTGAGTTCATAACTGAAGTATCCACACAGGCGAAGTTCCGTCATCTAAGCCATGCTGGATACTTGGCACGTGTGTTCTATTCTTGTTGAAGAGGAAACTTGCTGTTGAGTCTTTAGTGAGGATAGACGGGGACACCTTTATAAACTTTTGTCATTATTTTTGCTTTTGGTTTAATAACAACCAACCTTTGTATCATGTTTCGCAGCTACAAAATACTTTCACGTGTTTTCATTCTCCCAATCACTAGGTAATTACGACCTTTGTTGTCCAGCTCGGGAAACCATTATGTTCGTAGAAATGAAATGACTCGACCAAGATCACATGGCCAGTAAGTGGCAAAGGCAGCATGTAAATGTAGATTTCCTGGCTCTAGATTTCCTGCTCCTTCTGCTAAATGGCACTGCTTCCCAAGAGAAGATAAGAATTGTTCCTCAGGATGGAATTCTTTGATTCTGTTACATATGGTGGTTTAGCGTTCATGCGGCCAGTCCAGAAAGGGCAAGTTAGGCAGAGAATCATCCAATGTCTGAGGCCTCTAAGGAAGGAGATTTCACACTGAAACTGTGAGATGTACTCTTCTTTTAATGAAATGTCAGTTCTCATTAATTCATTTATTCATCCCGCAATAATTACTTAAGAGTAGCAACCACATCACCCACACTGTCGGTGCAGAGAGTAAAGCCTGGCCCGTAGGCTGCAGGGCCCACATTATGATGACCAGCGAAACGCCTCTCCCTTGTCTGAGCTGTTTTTCTCTTCTTCATCTGCCACCTCCAGTCCATGTCATGTGCCTGGAATCTTGGGGGAATGTCGTTGCTCCTCAGGGGGAAGACAAGGAGGAAAACGTACTTTGTTAAAAATGCCTTATAAGGTTTCTACTCACGAGGTCTTTTTGGTCAGCCTATGGATTGGCACATGGCTCCGTTCTGCCAAATGAGCCAGTCAACGTGGGAACATTCATTTGAGCGAACATGTGCCAGCGTTGCCATGGAGAAGAAAAGGTGCTGGCATTTTGTTCTGGGATGCGCTGTCACACACACGCGTGCGCACATGCACCGCCAGTCATTAGAAGATGTACTTTAAGTCTCATCCAAGTCTCCTCTCCTTAATTCTAATCCTGTTCTGACTTCGGCCCTTCCTAAACATGAAGAAGACTTGTTCGCCATCCTGTGCTAATGACCCTCAACCCGGGCATATCTTAATCCCCTGGGGACGTTTTCAAGCAGCGCTGACCCACTGCACTCTCTGTGTAACCCCAATTAAGAAACAAAGCTCTCTGTGTCGTGATGGGCGATTGATAAAAACTTCATTCATCCCTTATTTTTAGGGTGTATTATTTTGGGACAAGATCAGGAAGGAGATAAATTCGAGAAGGCACTTGAAAGTCAGGAAGGAAGTAATTTGCCTTCTCAGGCTTTAGAGGTGGTGCAGAGTTAAGACTGGGGAAGCGCATGGGTAATGGGAGAAGTCATGGGCTCTCCTTCATGTTGGACACTGAAGAGTGTCATCAATCCCCAACCCTCTGCTGGCTCGCACCTCGTTTCCCAATTTCCCTGACCTCACGTGTGATAAACGCAACGTTGACACAGCCTTCCCCAGGTGGTCCCTGCACTTTGAGAGTGATGTTATTGTTTGTGTCTTGTTCTCAGCTTTTTACCTGGGCAAAAGTAAACTGCAGCAAAGAGAACTATTCTTACCAGTTGGAAAGAGAGAAGAGGAGATTGGTCCCCTGGCCAAGACAGAGTTTGGACCCCTTAGCGTGGTGTGCAAGGCTGTACACCATTACCAGGCCCCCTTTCTCCGCCAAGCTCCTTTCACTACCATGAGCTTCTTTGTTTGCTCTGATACCTCCATGCCTTTGCACACAGGGTTTCCTGTGCTTTGGAAGGGCACTGGGAGCTCTTCTCACCCAGGTACTGGGCCCTACCACCTCTCACCTCCAGCACTGCTCAGGGCTTTCTCCCTGGGTGTCATTGGCCCTGCTGGGCAGCTTCTGCCATATGAGCCACAGGGGTCCAATTAGGAATTAAGACATAGACTATTACAATCACAGGCCTCATTGAGCCGAAAGTGTTTAGAGTTATTTTCCAAGTGAACTCCATGGAGATTATTTTCATCATGCTTGCAAATAAGACCAACCATTTCCGGATGCATGAGTAGTGCTTTGCAGTTAGAATTTACTCGTACGTATACCACTTTATTTTATTTTGCTCCCTTCAGTAACGTTACAATGTAAGTAGGGCGACTCCTCTTTTCTCTATTTCTAGATAACTAAACTGAATCTCAGAGAATCTGACTTACACAACTTCTGTGTTCCTAGTGGCAGAAATGATCCAGTCGACGTGAATCTACTCCCACCTCTATCTCTGGATGTGAACAAAGGGAGTAAGCCTACAATTAGACAAAGCTAAGATACGAAAAACCATAATGCATAACACTGAGCGATGTGAAGGAGACTATAGGCTAGAGAAATTGGCAAGAGAAGGTTAGCATTAAAATAATAGCTGCCATTTTTGAGGGTTTAAAAGTTGAGGTGGACAACTAAAACTGGTTTCGAAATTCTAATAAAGCGAAAAATAAGATTTCCTATAAAGGTGTCACTGTGTGCCAGGCACTGTGCTAAGGGAGGGTTTACAAGCACCGTCTTATTTAGCGCCCCATCCAGTCCATGAGGCGGTTACTGTTACTGTTGTCATTTTCCAGATAGTCCACCGAGGATGGAAAGGTTAAGTCAGTTGTTCACGGTGACCTGGTTAGCTGCGAGCTGCGACTTGAACCCAGGCCTGTCTGACTGTGCTTTGACATGACGCTGAGCTGCTGCCTGTGTGGGCTGCATGGAAGAAGCAGGGCAGAGCTGGCCCTTGACCAGCGTCAAGACTGGCCTTTCTGGGGAGAGGAGGCAGGGGCCTTCAGGAGGGAAGCCAGCATGACCGGAGACACAGGGTCAGGATGTATGCAGTTTATGGAACTCTGGGGCCACCAGGAGAGAGGGCAGATGTCAGAGGGGCCGTGGGGATCAAGTGGGAAGTGCAAAAATGGGCCAGATTATGATGTGACCTCAGTCAGACAGAGGAGCTTGGAGCCAGTGGCGTAGGCCGAGGAGTCTTTGGAGGGTTTTGAGCAGGTGCAGGACATGAAAAGAGGGTGTCTGTAAAGACCACTGAAGCGGAGCCATGGCTGTGGGGTCAGTGTTGTGGCCACTGGTTTTCAGAATCCACAAAAAGACCACGGGCAGAGCTGAGGGCAGGTTCATGACTCCCTGCCCTGTTAGCATCCTCAGTCAAGGTGTTCGCCCTGCCCCGGCACACTGCACATCCCCGTTCCTGGCTTATGTGCAAACACAGGCATACCAGTGGAGACGTTTTCCCCTGCTATTAGGCTGATTGATGGAGAAGTCAAGCTCCTTCTGTTCAGTGCAGCGAGCTGATGGGCTTTTGTTCTCCAGGCCAAATTCCTAGGATCCTTTTGGTCCCAGAACACTTTGCCTGTGGAGTTTATGATAAGAAAGTACAGAAGTGAATGCACAGAATATCATTTGGAAATTATGGATGCAGATAGTCTAGGGGAAAATGGTGATTCCCCTAAACCCAGGGCCCTGTGGTATGGGATCAGTCGGCATGTGGGAGTGTGGAGGCCCATGCATCAGCCAGCACACTGTGTTAGAGATAAGAGGAATCATTCATTTAGCAAATCCTGGGTGCCAGGCCCCAGGCTAGGTGCTTTACAAATGTGTTTGATAGAACTCTATGAGGAAGGTGTTATGGGTCCGATTTACAGATGAGTCAATTAAGTCTCAGAAATATTAAATAACTCCCCCAAGGTCATATAGCTAGTGAGAAGTGAAATTACGATGTCGGTCTTTCTGTGTCCTTCCCACTGCACATGGGCAGGAAATAACCACACAGATGTAGCTGGCTGAGTCAAGGGTCTTTGCTTTTGAACATTGAGAGAATAACCACTGAGTTTGCATTTTCCCCTCAATTTTGCCTTTGAAATCTTTTGTACATTTGAATAGACAGAAGGCTTTTAGAATTGGCTTGTACAGACACGTATCTGCTCCTCCTCTTTCTGCTTTTTTCTCTCTTTCCAGCATCTTCCCTCCTCTCCATACCCCATAAATCTAGAAGAGAAGTAAGGCTAGCAACAGCTCTGTAGCAATCTGACTCATTGTTACACTTACCTGATCCGGAGGTGTTGGCGTCGTGTGCCACGTAGGGATGACTTGGGTGGATCTTGGGCCCTTGAGGTGGATGGAAACCTTTGTGTCCGGGGCACTAGCACAAATGTATGTGCAGAGCTGAATTCATATGTGTGTACTTCTCTCTTCATGCCCCCATGGGATGGTGTGTTGTGGTGGTTCTGTAGGGGCTGTGGTAGGAAGAGGCTGTGTTTAGGGAAGCAGGGCCCAAGGGCAGGCTGCACGTCCTTGACTGCCGAGCACCAGCGGGGAGTCGAGGATGAATGGGAGATGCCCTCTACATTTTTCAGAATGGCAACCCCTTAGAATAAGGCATCAGGCTCGCTTCTGTCCCTTTGCCTGAAGGAGGCCACGTCACTAATGGAACGAGGGGAGCACACACAGGTACACCCCGCAAGGACCAGCATCATCAAGCCAAGTCATCAGGACTTTACACCAACACTGGGTCATGGTCATTCCTGCTCTTGTGACTATGGTTGTTCCAACTTGGCCACTCCGCAGGCGGGAATGTCCCCCTCCCTTCTTCACGCTGGAATGGAATTGAGCATTAGGTCAATAAAATCAGCATTCTATTGGAGGTTTCCTTGTGGATTTTCAGATGGGGGAGGTTGCTAACATAGGTTCCAACTTAATAATGGTGCCCCCCTCCCCCATGAGATTAAGGACTTTCTTCCGAAGGGCCCTGGAAAGATTGTGTCTTCCTGAACTTGAATTTTGTTCAGGTTTCTGAGTGACTTCCCTTTCTTGGTTGCAGGTTTACATTTCTGACAGTCTAAGGAGCTCATTGCTGCCTAGGGGATAGATTGTCTGTTCCATTCACTGAATCACTTGGCAAACATTCGTGCAACTTGTATACATGAGATGATGGATTCCTCAGGCGTCGATGTTTCCGGCATGTTTTTTGAGGATCCTCATGGCCCTTGTGCCTACAATCCAGCCAGAAACAACAAAACCACTTGGATTGCTTGACTGCAAGGCATCTTCAGAACTGCATCTACATTTCTAGTGAGGTGCAGAGTAAGAAAATGCCTAACCAGAGGCAGAATAGCACAATGTCAGTGTCCTGGGTTCTGCTGTCGTATTGTCTGGGCTTGAGTCTCTGCTCTGCCACTTACTATGTGCTCTTGGGCGTGACACTTTCCTTCTCTACTCTGCCTCAGTTTCCCAACCTGTAAAATGGGGGTAATGATAGTACTTGCCTCCTAGGGTTTGTAAATAATAAATAAGTTATTCCATGTAAACCATAGAATGGTGGCTGATACATAGTACTCAATAAATATTAGCTTTTATTAAGCACTTCAAACCCCAAGGAAATCCTATTTTTAACTTTATCGGAGTTTTTAAACCAGTTTTAGTTTTACACCGTTTTTAATTTAGTGCAGTTTGAGTTTGAGTTGTCGACTCTTATAACTACAAACGTTCAGTGCGTCCATACAATATGCTAGGTGGTGAATAGACAAAGACAAATAAGTCTTTTTCCTTTTTGAAGTCCTTTTCCTTAAAGTGTCCAGTGGAAGCAGGGATTCCTGGGGATAGCCACACCCACATGTAGAGACTTTAAAAAAGAAGTGGAGGGGTATGGGGCTGAAGAGGACTGCGTCTGAGCCCAGATTCGTTCCTCGTGGGAACTTGGGTCAGCTGTGCAAGCTTTCTGGCTGTGACTCAAGTTCCTCATCAGTAAAATGGGGCTACAAGGTGACAGCCTCACTTCTAACGGTAGTTCACGTTAGGCAGCTGTGTGGAGGCACCGTGGGGATCCATCTTACTGAAAGTCCTGATCCCGAGGTTTCTGGGAATAATGCACGTGCTAGACAGGTGGACCAGCCCCCACCCCACAAGGCAGTTTACCTGCGTGGTTTCACATTAATTACATTTGACATTCTTGGCTGGCAAAATCCCAAACCTGAAGGGGGCCTGAATCCCCTTTCAGGGGATTTCTGCCAGCATCTACGTGGGGCCTCTGATTTGGAGCACAGTTTGACCTATTAAGCACCAGATCCTCTGATGTTACTAGTAGCCATCTTCTTCCGTTAGCAGGTATTCATTCTTTGGTCACTTCCGCAGAAGTTTGTCACGGTAGCGGAAACTGACTCTGTTTGAAGGCACGGCTCCGCTGTAGCAGTATCCTTGGGTGAGGGAGAAAGGGGCATGGGCTGGATGAGGTAAGGAGTGTGTAGATATTTTTACCCAGAAATGCGCCCTGCACTTCCGACCTTTTGCTTTTGCATCTGCCCAGCACGAGGTGGTACCAAAATGGCTCGTGGAGACTGCTGGAAGCCTGTGAACTGGAGCTGGAGACAGCAGGCAGCGTGTGTCTTTCAGAACACTGGGCTGCCGGATTTCAGGCGCTGAAATCGGATTTGAACCTCTCCTGGGTCTCTCTGGGCTGCTTTAATTACGGCAAGTTCACAGGGCAAACTCCTGCTGGCAAACCGCTTTTTCAAAAGAGGGTCACGAATACCAAAGTGCTGGGCGTGGAGGGGGCCCTGCGTCTCCCAGGGCCAGCCGGCTGGGAACCGTTTAGCACAGACCCCTGGCCCACCAGGAGGAAGTTTCCTGGCAGCGCTGGCGCTCGTGGTCCAGGAGGGTCTCAGTTTGAGCTCAGGCGGTGGCAGCATGCTTGTGACTCCCACCCTGGGAGTGCTGGCCCCAGCACAGAAGCTTCTAATCAGCGACACCTGCTCAGGGTGAAAGGCTGCGGGTGGTCAGGCCAGCGGATGTCTTTATCAGTGACTGAACATTGGCAGAGGAGCTCTGCTCACTCTTGAGAGCACAGGGCATAATGGGAGAGAGAGCTGTGGCCCAGGAGCCAGGAGCCCTGGGTTCTAGTCTCAGCTCTGCATTAGCCAGCTCTGTGGCCTCTCCCCTCTGGGCCTTGGCTTCTTCACATAGGGAAGCTGGCAGTGGGGTTGGAGCACCCATGAGTTTCTGTGGTGCTAACCCCCATTTCTGGGGACCGCAGGGAAGGGCACATGTGGAAGAGCAATTGCCCAGTCAGAGATTCCTTACTCAGGCAGCTGCCCACAGGAATATCTACTGGGAGCCCTGCAGTCAGACCCCATGGCACCCCGGAAACTAGGGGAGCTGGTAGCTAACCCACCTGTAATAATCCCTCAGTCTCTGTGAGCCATGAGGAGCTTTCCGATCAGGGAGGGAACCTCAGTGACCTTGCTGAGTTGATGACCCTGACCGTGAACAGGACGGAGGTAACTGGGCTCACCATGTCCATCAGAACGTAGAGCCACGTCATCTCCTCGGCCAGCCAGAGCCTCGCCACACTGGCTCCTGACCTCCTTCTCAACACCTGAAAGTTCATCCCTTCGCAGAGACCACACACTAGTCCAGCGGTTCTCAAAGTTTGTGCCCAGAGGCACCAGCATCATCTGGGAACTTGTTAAAAATGCAAGTTCTTGGGCCCCACCCCAGACCTACTGACTCCGAAACCCTGGGGGCTGGGCGGAGCAATTTGTGTACAGCCAGCCCTGCAGATGATCCAAGGCAGGCTGAGGTTTGAGAACCACTGCACTGGCCCAACCCCATAGTTGGAGAACTGCTGTCTGTGTGTGTCTCTCTCTCTTTCTTAAAACTGTATTTTATTATGAAGACAACACTGCAACTATAAAGATACTTTGAAAAATTACCTGTACCCCCACTGCCCCATCACATTATTGTTTCCATCTTTCTGGGGTTTCTTCCAGTCTTGGTCCCTTTGCACGCATATTTTTGCCACAGATGATATTAATAGAGACTTTTTTGTGTTGTCCTTTTTTCACTTAACATTATTAGTGCTTTTTCCCCCATTGCTTCATAACCTTCATACTTGTCATTTTTAATGATTGCAAAACACTTCCCTCATGTGACCGGCTTTATACACTTGACCACCCTGACCCTAGACACTGGCCACTTGCCACTTTTCACTTTTTGTTTGGAAGTCACCTGCCTGTCCCGGGTGAGGTCAGCTTCTGGGGCGTTCCACGTGACCTCCTGTCAGCCCAGTGTCTGATCTTCCTGTAAATCCTCAACATGAAGTTATCCGAAAAAGATTACCTAGTGGCAAAAACAACAACAAAAACCCCACAACAGACATTTTTAACTCTGCGGAGATACATCATGATGGAAAGATACCCGCTCTCCCGAATTTTGTTAACCTGAGTATCTTCTCATCTCGCTCCCAGGTGGTATCAGCAGAGGGGAGCATGGTGTGGGGGTGGGGACGGGACCCTCTCCTGCCCTGCTGGCTGGAAGCCCGTGGCCTCGCCCCGTGCCAGGCCTGCTGTCCATCATTTCCTGAGCATCCTGGTCCCCAGCAGGAAGGCCCCTCCTCCTTTCTTGTGCTGCCTCCACCCTCCCCCTCTCCCACACCTGTGTGCCCTCTTGGCTCCTTTCCTTCTTCTAGCTTGGCACGGCCCTTTTGGAGTCTGAAACACACAGCTTGACCAGTACAGCCTCTAGTGGTCGCCCCTTTGTCTTGAGAATGCCACTGATCATTCTTGCACCATAGAAATAACTGTATCTTTTAAAATGATTTTTTTTTAGGATAAATCCCTCGATGTGGGATTAGTAGGTCTAAAGGTAATCCTTAGGGTGTCTTTTATGCCGTTGTCTCTTCTTTTAGTGGCAGTCTGCCTTCATGCCCTAGCAGTGGCTCCAAATTGATCTTCATGGCTTGGCAAACTGGGTTCTTCCTCATTTGACTCATAAATCACAAACTCCACTCAGATGCCTAGAAGGGGCAGGCTGGTGACATGAGTATTGACTGGGCCAGACTATAGGAGAGAGCAGGCTTTTAGTGAACTGGAGAGTACACCCAACCTAACAGCATTCATGTGCAATGAGGAAAACAGTTCCAGTGACAGATAACGATGGGACAGTTCTAGTTTCCACCTCCATCTTGGTTGATCTCTTCCACTTCCTTTACCTGCCTCTCCCAGCACATTCCAGCCACACCTGAGTGGGGCCATGCTCACTCTTGCCTGCTTCGAGTTTGTTTGGCCTTGTTGCCTTTTCACATGCTGTTTGCTGCCTAAAATGTCTTTTTCCCCTTTATCTATGGATAACTCCTGCTCTTGACTTAAGACTTGTCTAGGAGGGTCACCTCCTGCCCAAAGCTTCTCTAGGACAACCTCTACTGGGTTAGGAGGAGGCCAGGCCTTTGGAGGGGCAGCTGGAGGGGACATTCCCTGCCCTGTGCTTGATGGAATGGACCACAGTGTGCTGAGCCTTACTTCCCTCTGAGAGCATCATTGCAACTCAATTTTGAAATTTCTTTCTATCCCAATGGACCTATGAAAACGCTGACGGTGTGGCTGCCCTTCCTGCACAGTTATTCTGGTTATCCCACACTGGCTGAAATGCCCTGGACTCTGGACCTTTCCAGGGACAGTCCAGGATAGGAAAATGCAGCTACATTTACCTTACGTTCCTTTCCTTTTCCAACTAGGGACAATGTTTTTTCATCTCTGTGTCTCCAGAAACCAGTTAGATGCTTGGCACACAATAGGTACTTGGTAATTTTTTTTGGATGGATGGATGGATGGGTGTCTGTATGCCCAAGGCCCCTGAGGGATGCTTGGGCAGCATCTTCCCCAGCGGGTCTCTCCCAACCTCTCCCCTCTCTTTGAGCCTCTTCCTCACTCAGCCTTCCCGCCTTTCCTCCTTCCTTCCCACCTCCCACTCTCCCATACTCATCTTTTTAGCCTTACCTTGATTTCATTATTGTTCTCTCTCCTTCCTTTTCTCTCACATCCACCCTCTTCCTAACGTCAGTCAGTCCATTCCCTCCCTCCTCTAGCTGGTTTTGCCCTGCCTAAATAGGCAGGGGGTTTTTCATTTGGCTCCTTCTCAGGGCCTCAGGAAGGAAGGAGCCCGAGGAGCAGAATCCCCAGATCATTTCAGGAGAAGAGCTGGGAGGAAGGGGGCCGTGAGGCTTCGATCCTGGAGCTGGCTCTGCCACGCGGGTCCCTCCCCAGGGAGTTCCCACCACCCTTCACACTGGAGTCAGCCTTATCCGCGATCTGGAGGTCAGGCTGGCGGGGTGGGAACGGCAAGAGGTGCCCCTGTGGCTGGAGCCCCCTGTTCTGGCATCCTTTCTGCAGTGGCTAGATTGAACCACTGGGTGGAGCACTTGCCCCCGCCCACCCCACGATGGCAGAGGTGGGAGATTCTGTCCCTGCCAGTGCTGAAGCAGCGGGGCGCAGACCTTCAGGAAGCTCAGGACATGCTTGCTTTTCCTTAGAGATCTAGAAACTGTGGCAGGGCCCTAAAGTTGAGGCCATCCCTAGGGGCTAGAAAAATCACCCTGGGTCGGTCTGCTCCCTGCCCCACCTCAGGCACTGCCACTCTTGTGATCCCAGGGGAGTAGCAGTATGTCTAGGGCAGGCTTGCAGGGGACAGATCACGAATAGCGACTGAAGAAGTAGAATGTGATTGGAGAAGAGTAATGCTAAGCCATCCTGGGTGGTGTGGGGTTCTGCTGCCCATGCTGCAGGTGAGGAAACTGAGGCCCACTGAGGTTAAGGAGCTTACAGTGACCGTCGGATTGGGGCAAGGATTGTTGTGTATTACTTAGTTGTAGGTCTTTATTTTTACTTCAGCAGAGGGAGCCACTTCCTTCCCCTCCTCCAGCTGCTTCTCCAAGTCGGCAAGGACTGCCAGCAGCCGAGGAGCCTTTGGATCTGGAGACAGCTCTGCCCATAGGCTTCCCACTCCCCCAGCACTGGGGTTCTGTCAGGTCCCTGGGGCAAGTGTTTAGGGCATCGCTTTCTTAATCTTTATCCCCCCGACCCACACTGGTTTTGAGGAGATGCCTGTTGCCAGTCTCCCCTGGACTGCCTTCAGTGTCCAGACCATTGGTAGCAGCTGGTGAAGAGCTCAGCTCAAGCTGGGAGGGAGGCACACCTTGAGTGCCCTATTTGCAAATGACCAGAGGCTGTCATTCTGCACCTGCCTCTCATTTGGAGACCTGATCTAGAGTTGTAAAGGTGGTGCCAGGAGAGAGCTTTGCCAAAGCATCTCATAAAAATCTGGCCAACGGGCCTTTGGGGTCCACTAGCTACAGCTTCGTGTGTTCAAACATCTTGGCTCTATTTTCAGATTTGGCAGGTGGCAGGTGGCAAAGGTCTTGAGGGGCTGAAGGTCATTCAAGGGCCAGAATGGCATTTATGGACCCTTCTCCCCAAGTAGATGCACCCTCCTTGTCATGGAGGGATAAGGCCGTGCTTAGAAAAGGTCCAGCTCTGCCACCAACTCGCTGTTAGTGCAGACTGAAATCCCACAGTCAGCCCCTGAGGATTCCCTGTCCTGACCCGCCTTCCATCCCACTCTCCGCCCTCCCAGCCAGCTCCCTTTTAGCTAGTCAGCTCCCTAAATGTGTTTTCTCCTTTAGAACTTCCATCTTCTTCCAGGGTGCTGGATGGGAGAAGAGAATTCCCACATCTTCACTTTTTGGAAAAGGTGAGAGTGTGGAGCTTTCCTAGAGCTGTGGAAGCATCCACTGATCTTTGAGACGGAACATTCCAGACCTGATGATTTGCTCAAGTCCATGGAGCCAGTTGATGGCAGAGCCAGGCCTGTCCAGGGAAAGGTGTTAGCCAATCCTGCTGCCATCTGGAAAGCAAGAAGGCTGCAGGGAGGAGGGGGTTCAGGCGCCAGTAGGATCACTGCTGTAAGCCGCTTCAGGGGAACTCAGAATGGCAGGTGGGCTGAGGGGGGTCCTGTGATGAGAAAAGGTTCCAGTTCATCTCACACAGGCTCAATTTTTTTAATTGAAGTATATTCAACAGTTAAGAATCGTACATATTTAAGGTGCATGATTTGGTGTACACATACGTACACTGTGAAACTATCACCATATTCAAGCTAATTAACATATCCATCTCCAGATAGTTACCACTTTTGTGGGTGTGGTGAAAACACTTCAGATCTACCCTCTTAGCAAATTTGGTTCAATTTTCAAGTGTGCCTTCATGTGTGCGTGTGTGCGTGTGTGTGTGTGTGTGTATGAGGGAGAGTGAGTTTCCTGGTCTATTCTTACTCAGACAGCTTCTGGGCTCCACTGAAGCAATTTCAATTTGGTTCTTTTGGCTTAAAAGGTCCCTGAAACACTTCAGCGAAATTACAGCTCCTTAATTTAGCTGCCTGTCATTTAGTGTTTTTTCCAGGTGGTTTAGGGTTGACAGTGAGTTAGACATTTGTAAAAATGTTTTGGAAACCATATCAGACACGTTGAAGTCAAAAGGAATATAAAGCACATTATTCCAGGAAGCATGATTGAAATTATTCTTCTGGCCACCCAAGTCATCTCTCTCTTCTTTCAACAAACTTTTCAGTCAAAGCCCAGGGATGGGTTGTAAAATTGTAGGCTACTTCTGAGCCTGGCTGCCTTTGTGAATTTCCTTCCTGATCACTGCCACCCTCATTTTGGTGACTTCTTCTTCAGTTGTGCACAGCAAAGGGCAAGGCGTTTCTGTCTTGTTTGTCGCAGCGTTGTAGGATGTTAGAGATGGGGAGAACTTTAGGGACCTTCCTCATTGGCTCACCCTGCTCCTCTCCCCGGGGCTTGGAGGGCAGAGGATGTGAGTGCGTTCATGACTGATGCCTGCAGAGTCGAGATCCACCCCCAAATCAATGACTCCAGACCACCCTTGCTCCAGGAAACTACACGTTAAAATGCTAACTGTGACATTTACCTGCCAGGTTTAGGACAGCTATGAGCTCAGAATTTGTACCCTAAATTAGAAATGTCTGCGTCACGTGGAGAACTTGGGACAACCACTCTGTGCCCTCATGGCTGGGGAGAAGTCTGCCTTGAGATTGGAGAATCTCCCTCTACCCCAACCGGCTCGCTCTGACTCCTCCAGCTCAGTTCACAGACATTGCCGGGCCCCCCTGCCGGTGCCCGGAATCCGAAGAATGAAAAACTGGAATTCCTGCCCTCCAAAAAATGACAGTGCAATGTGGTAAAGACCCTAAGGACGGTCAGCGTGAAGCCTCTCAGCATGAGGCCCCCGCAGAACCTCCTTCTTTCTCCAGGTGGTGACGGGGAGGATGTCCCGGCCGGAGAGTGTCAACTCTGCTGCTCACTGGGGTCACCTCTGGAGTATAGAAAACTCCTCCTGCCCACTCCCCTGCCCCCACTGTGATGTTTAACTAGCTGGCTGAGGTGAGACCCAGGCATCATTTTTTTTTAAGAAGCTTCCAGATGTTTCCAGGATGTAGCCAAAATTGAGAACTGCTGGGCTAGGTAGAAGGACTCACATTTGAGTCCTGTTCGGGGAACTGTTAAAAAATGCAATTATTTGTGGCACTGGTTAAAGACGGTAGAGAAGACTTTACTTATCAGGGCTCTACAATGAGGTTTTGCAGTAGTGGAGAGAGACGGGCTCAACTCTGAATAGAAGGACAAGCCGGGGTTTATAGCCAAGGAGCAGGGTGGAGTCAGTGGACGGAAAACGACTAAAAGGAAACATCAGAGGTAAAGCGGCCTGAAAGGATTCTTGTTGAAGGCAGGCCAGGGGATCAGACATCACCGGGGATGGTGGGGGATGGGGAACCTCATCAGTTATCCATGGTGATTGGATATCGAGGTGGAGGTGATCCGGTTAAACTGACTTAGCAGGAGTCTTGCTAAAATTGGACAATGCAGAGATGAACACGGAAGTCCAAAAGTCAGGCCTAGATGAGAAGGGTTCAGAGGAGCCTGAATAGACTTTGGTCAAGGAGAGAATCTGTCAGAATGGTGGGTGGCACATTGCAGGTGGAGGGTGTGCCCAGGGTGTGGGGCAGAGGGAAGGGTGGGAGAAGAGACAGGACGGGTTTGACCTTTATGATTAGGGCAGCATGGGGGCAGGGGAGTGAGAAGATCAGGTCTGCAATTTAAAAAGGTTATTCTCTCGTTGAGAGATTAGGGAAGGCCTGGCTCTCAGAGAAAGGGACTGCGTTCAGGGTGGGATATGTGACATCTGAGGTCCTCATTGGACAATCTGGTGGGGATTTCCAGGAGACAGTCAAATAAAGGCCTGAAGCTGGGGGAGATACAAAGGTAGGAGTGGTTAGCATTTAAAGACTGCTTAAGTGGTTTCTGCAGCCAAGGGAGTGAATTGTGAATCGTAACACTCACCCAGGGGGAGGGGTCCTGTAAAATCAGGTGAAGGACAGAACATCAACAGCTGTGGAGAGAGCAAAGGAAGAGTAAGAGTAAGTGCAAAGAGTGACTAAGAGTAAGTAGTCAGCGACAGAGGAGGACAAGGTTATATTGTGCAAACCAGGAGAGAAAGAGGTGGCATTCTGCAGACCACGCCCCTCCCTGTGTCATAGCTCATTCCTTAGTGGTCCCATCTGTGGGTCTTCCAAGGAGAGTGAGATGGAGGGACATGTCAATTCCTCTTAAAATTTCAGAACATAGCCGCCATTCAAGTGTAAGGGTCTTGTTGCCTACTTATTAAAAATAATGACAAACTAATACGTATTGTTTGCTTCAATTCTCATACTGTATTATGAGAGAAGTATTATTGTCTCCAGTTTACAGACGGAGAAGCTGGAGCTCAGAGAGAAGAAATAACTCCCCAAAGTTTCACAGCTAGGTGGGAGAGACAATCTAGGTCTGTCCGATTCCAGATTTTTCCGCTGTCTCACGTTATTTTCGTACCAATTACTTTTCTCTGATCAGACTTTAGGAAGATATAGAAGGCAGCTTAAGGAAGGGGTGGTGGTGAAATAGATATGCCTGAAGCAGGAAAGAAGAAGAGATTTTTTGAAGGATAATGTTCATTAGAACATTATTGACAGAGCTGTCCAACAAGAGAGGGACAACAATTTCCTTAGGATAGATTCTCAGAGGTGGCGCCGTGCTGGATCGAAGGCTGTGAACACTGACATCTGTATCAGTAAAGGCTCTAGTCCGCTGCAGTGGTTTTCAAACTCCAGTGTAGATTGCAAGCACTTGGAGGGCTTGTTAAAACACGCTACGTGGTTGGTCCCCACCTAGAGTTTCTGATTCAGTAGGACTAGGGCCACACCCCAAATTTGCAAGTCTAACGAGTTCCCAGGTGATGCCAATGATCCTGAGATCACACTTTGAAAACCACTGGTCTAATTAACGTGTGCTTGGTGCATGTGGTTCTATTTCCAAAAATGTAGGATGAATTTATTTGGCTTTAGATCTCTAAACTGTGTCAGCTGCCTTCTCCAAAGAAGAATGGGATGCTAACCCTTTGAGGAGACTCTTTAGAGTTTATTATTTTTTTAAAAAAAGCCTTCAGAGTCTGCAGAAAAGTGGTGCCCTAAGCTGACCTGCAGCTGAGTGAGGTTGACCAGCAGCTGCATCTCAGCGTGGTTGACCTGCAGGTGCTTCTCAGTGCAGATGCATTCGTCACTATGCATGTGCATCACCTGGGCACTTTGTTAAAATGCAGGTTCCAGTTCAGCAGGGTTAAGGTGGAGCCTGAGCTTCTGCTTTTCTAGCAGCTGCTGGTCTGCACAGCTGACCACACTCTGAGTGGCCAGGCTAGAGGATTCTCCATTGATTTACCCCCTTCTCTGACCCCTGAATAACATTATGGACATCTGAAATCTCTGTTAGAAAAGCTCTCTAATGTTCAAGAAAGCAGACAAAACAGAGCAAAGGCAGGAGTAGTGATCATGTAGCTTCTAAACACCCTGCAAGATAATCTTTCTGACAATACAGCTGAGCCTTCAAGAGGCAAACGAAACTGCTCAGGATTCAAATCCTGCCTTCTTTCCATTCCATCAAGCTCCAAATAACACACACAATACAACCCTCCATATCGTATTTAATGAGAGCAGGGTTTCTCCACAGCGATTGCCAGTGGGGACAGGTGATTCTGTCTTGCGGATTTCAGGGACTGCCCTGTACCTTGTAGGATGTATAGCAGCTTCCCTGGCCTGCCCCACCAGAGGCCAGTAGCTCAGTCCCCACCACCCCGCCCCAGTTGTGTCAACCAAAAATGTCCCCAGGTTTTACCAAATGTCCCCTGAGGGGAACATGTCTCCAGTTGAGAAGCACTGAACTGGCAGTGTACTAGAATTGCCTGTGGTGCTTAAAAAATGAGTAACACCTGGGCCCCACCCCATACTCCAATCAGTGTTTCTCTGAGGAAGAGGACCCTGGCATTTGTGGGGTTTATTATTATTTTTCTTTTTGGTGAGGAAGATTGTTGCTGAGCTAACATCTGTGCCAGTCTTCCTCTATTTTTTGTATGTGGGACGCCACTACAGCGTGACTTGACGAGTGGTGTGCAGGTCCCTGCCTGGGATCCAGGCCCGCAAACCCCAGGATGCGAAGTGGAAAGCGTGAACTTAACCACTACACCATTGGGTGTAGGCCTGGCCGTGCTGTGGTGGCATTTGTTTTTTTAAAGCTCCCCAGGTCACTCTAAATGGGTAGCCAGGCTGGAGAACCACTGGAGTGGTCTTCTAAATTGAGGCGTGATATACTTGTACCGGAAATATTTTAGGTTATTTTTGAGGCACAGTGAGAGAAGAGAAGACAGTGCAATTATAGTGTGAGAGCTTTAAAAAAAAGTATTTGGTTCCCTTCCCAATATTTTTTAAAGTAGCTATTATGCTCTAAAAACCCATGAAATTAATTTATCATCATTTGTGTTTCCCCATCCAATTGCAACTTTCCTGTTACTACTTCAGTAATCAATTTATTCTTTTTTAAAAAATAAAATGGGGTGGGAGATGGTCAGAACTCCTGCCGGGATTTCCTCCTCCCTGTGTCTTTTCTGTTCCCCCTGCTGCCCCCGGGTCGAGTTGGAGTAGACCCTGCGCCCCCTCCTCTGTCCTCTGGCTCAGCTGTCAGATTAACCTTCCTCTCCATCCTGGTGCTTCACTCTTTCTTCAGAAGACTTCTTTTTTCTCCCAGAAGTCTTTTTTCAGAAGACTTCAGCGGTTCCCACTGCCCTAAAGCAGACTCTTTTGCCTGAAATTCCGGGTCATTTACAGCGTAGACCCCATGCGATACCTAAGCTCAAGCCAGGCCGGTTGGGGTGTTCTGACGCTCCTGTGCCTGCTCCCACGCTTTGCTCACGTTGTTGTTCCTACTGCGCCTCAGCTTTGTCCCATGGTTAGATGGAATCTCTCCCTCTGCTCTATTCCTGTGGTTCCTGGCTGGGCCACTTTCAGAATTTCCCAGGATCTGTCTGACTCGGGGACAGCTCTGTGCCCATGTGTTCAGTTTCATGCCCAGCACAGCATCTTGCTGTGAGGGTACAAATGTGTCCACATGGAGTGGGCATGTCTGGGTTGAGTTGGGTTCTTGGGTGTTGGCAGCCTTTTGTTTGCTAATGCAAAACTGTGGGCCTGGCAATAATGTGGTTAATGAGTCCATTAAGGACAGATGACCAGCCGGGCTAGTCTGGCTGGCTGTCAGCTCTGATCAGGGTCATCCACTGGGTTCCTTGCCCGTTGGGTCTCACCGTCCAGCTCCTGCTCCCTCCCCGACCCACCCCAGGAAGCCCATGGCACCCCTGGGAGCACTGATGACAGGAGAGCAAGCAAAATGAAAACTTGTCACTAAATCACATAATTATACGGCTGACAGTTGTCACAGGATGATTTTGGAAACTCTTTAGGTATTTATCATGGCAAAGTAATAATTACAACAATAAAATGACAGCTTCCGTTTGTTTAAGTGAATTATAATTGTCATATTGTTTTCGTACATTTTACCTTCCTTGAGCCTCCCAAGAGGTGTGGACACGCATTAAGTTCCTTCTGAAGATGAAGAGATGAAGGATAGAACGTTACATTTTAAAAACAACATGAGATATTGTTCTCCGAATTTTTAAAGGTGAATTCTACCCATTCTCAAGTGTAGCTCATGTTCTGGGGCTTCGAAAAGCAACAACAGGGGGAAGTATTTCTTGAACTTACTTATCAATATTCTGACTCCATAGGAAGAATGTTTTTATAAAAATATTAACCTAATTTTGCGTTGACTATTATTTCCCCCTTAAATCTTTAAATCATCCATAATGCAACCCAATTTAACCTGGTTAGAAAAGAATTTTATTCATCATTGTTGTGACGCAGGAAACCTGGATTCCAGTCTTGCTCTGATACTTGGCACGGTTTATGCTCTCAGCAACTTAAATCCCAGTTTCTTCACCTGAAAATGGGCATAGTTCTTTAGATTGGCCCTGGCTGGGGGAAGGCATGATACTGTACGTGAGATATTTTGTGCACTGCCTGGGACCCCCACAGACAATCGTGGGTATATGTGGCATTCTGGGTGATTAAAAAAAGTCATATCTTTCTTTAAACTTTATATTAAAATATTTTGGGGAGACCAGCCCTGTGGCCGAGTGGTTAAGTTCACACACTCTGCTTCAGCAGCCCAGGGTTTCGCTGGTTTGGATCCTGGGCGCGGACATGGCACCGCTCATCAGGCCTTCCTGAGGCAGCACCCCACATGCCACAACTAGAAGGACCAACAACTA
Source organism: Equus asinus (assembly GCF_041296235.1). Classification (NCBI taxonomy): domain Eukaryota; kingdom Metazoa; phylum Chordata; class Mammalia; order Perissodactyla; family Equidae; genus Equus; species Equus asinus. The sequence goes on along the minus strand of NC_091792.1, from coordinate 62,171,633 downwards.
AAAATATACAACTATGTACGGGGGGGCCTTAGGGAGAAGAAGAGGAAGAAGAAAGCAAAAAAAAAAAAACAGATTGGTGACAGGTGTTAGCTCAGGTACCATTCTTTAAAATATATATATCTTTCATCACTCACTGATAATTCTGTAGGCATTTTACTAATACTAAATCCAATGAATGAGTCTATAAGGATTTGCTAGAGGTCATGTGAAGCCAACAGTGACATGACACAGATGAGGATGCTGAGACCAGAAGAGGTGGGGCGTTCCCACGGTCACACATCTGGCCACCTGACCCCTGGCTAGCCAGGGTTAGAAGCCTGTTCTCATTCTATACCACCACACCTAGCACATCTGTCACCCACTGTCCCAGCCTGGCCTGCGCTTGAGTCCAAGAAGAGTAATCGTGGCCTCATTTGTTCCTGCCTCCATTTGTCCCATGTAAATGGAGGTGATGGAACAGTGAGTCGGCAGATGGTGACATCCTCTTTATAATACTGTGTTCCACTTACTGGGCGCTTGGGTCTCTGGCCTGGTTCTGCCACAGTGCTGTTCATACAGTGAACATTTCCTCATCTGTAGAAATGTCTGAAACATTTCTCTACATTTCTAAAAGTTGATGTTTTAGGCTTAGTTTTCAGACTTTCAGATTTAAAAGAACTCACTGCACGAACAGAGAGTGCTCAGGAAACAGGGTGAGACGGTTTGGTGAGCCACAGCCTCCCCATTGGCTTTGTGAAGGAAGGCCCACCTCTGTGAGGGAAAGGAGACTGTGACGGTTGATCTTTCTGTGTGATGGTGACAGTTGACCTGAGACCTTTGTGACCAGGGAGAGGGGAATGAGGCATCCTGGCTAGCTTGGCCCCAGCTGAATGGATGAACTTCTGCTTCCTTCCCTCTTAAATTTCAGCTGCCTGTATGCCGGGGCTTCCTTATACATCGAGTGATGGTTGTACCTCCTGCGTCCATCTGAACTGTGAATGTTAGAAGAGATTATAGAGGCTGACTCCCCGCCATTTGTAGCCCAGGAAGCGGTTGGCCAGAGAAGGAAGGTGGCTTCCCTGAGGCCACACGGCTGATGAGTGTCACAGCCGGGCACTGAGCCCAGGCCCTGCTCCCAGCCCAGCGCCCCTCCCTGCTGTTCCCCACTCTCAGCCTCCTCTTTCCCCTGAGCTCCACTTTCCACCGTCATCTCCCACTTCCTCCCTCTCACTAGATCTGACCATGATGCTCTTTTTGTTATCAGTAAATGTGCTCAGTGGCAAAGTGTACTCTGTAATTAAAAATTAATCTGGTGACTAAGTGTGTCACTGTGAATATACTTCAGCCTTTAATCAGCAATGTGGCCCGAAGCCATCACTTTACCCCTCGGCCCTGTGATGTTAGGAGGGTCGAATTAGCTGACGTCAAAGGAACATTCCCATATGAGAGAAATGTTCTGCGCTTCCGAAGCCCCGAGTTATACAGGGAGAACGGAACTGACCTCAGCTGCCTGTAGCTGCCTGGAGTCCCAGGAGAATATCGGGGAGGACAGAAAACAGAGCTGCCCGCCCTGCATTTCCATCCCGTGTGTGAAGGGGCATCGAAGCTCCTTCTGCTTTCAAGATGGATACGGCACCAGCTTGCTGTTTGCTTTCTTGCCGTTGGTTGAGCACATTTTCACTGTGTTATTTTTCCATTGAACTTGCCGTAATGGAGTTTTCAGCTTGAATCCCAAGTTATTACAGCAAATCCTGCTGAATGGCTCAGAGGCATTTCTTGGCTTTTAGTGAAAATGGGCTTTGTGTTCTAGGCAAAAGGATGCCATTTTGAAGAGAATTGGCACAATAATTCCATGCCTGTCACACGATCACCACGTGACATGATGCGCTCCCGGCTGTTGTGAGAACACAGTGTTGTGACCAGCACCTAAGTGTTATAGATTGCAGCTACTTGGTAGTCATACAGACATAGAATATGCACAAAATGTATATGGAAGTGTTCTGTGTATTTGATTACAGCATGGGAATTGTAGATACTCAGGACCGACGAGCGTGAGGCTGTCCTGTATAGTTTGTGACCTGCACACAGGCAGCGTGACTCTGGTTGTGCAGTCAGCAGTGGGTCGCACGCATGGGCAGTGATGCAGCTAATAGGTAAGCATGCAGGTATTGAATAGAGACATCATGTGACTGGCCCCTGGGCATGACCTGTGCCTTTCTATGTGGTCCCTGTGCAGGTTTCATGCATTTACACGTCCAGGGCTGGCATGAAGATGCCACATGGGTGGTTATGTGGTCTACAGGCAGCAAAATGTATGGATGGCCACATGGTCAGCCCACAGGCCTTGTGTCATGCAAGCTTTCTGCGATCGTGGCGAGGCAAACAGCAGATGGGAGAGACCCTAAGACAACACGTCCAGTGCTAGCACTGGGTTCCTAGGCAGTTGATAGAACTATTAGCTAGATGACGTCTGCGTCTTGGATGTTTATAATAACATTTAAATATTTTACTGGTCTCTCCATCTTCTTGTTATGATGAGTTCTTCTCATTGACCTTTTCAAAACCAAAAGAGACCATTCAGTGTTTTTGTTGTAGAGAAAACAAAGTCAACATTATGTATCTATATTTTTGGCAGCCACATTTCTGTGGTCCCCAAAGATATTAGTTTGTATTTTCAAAGAAGCTATCCCAAAATATCAGACCGTTTACCAACACAGGGGTATTAAACTGTAAGTAGGGTGCCCCACTCCCCATCTTGCCTCTTCTTCACACAGTCCAAAAGAAGGTGATTAACATTATATTAGCTATGAAAATTTGCTTATCACAGCAGGATTTACAAAATGATTATGTAAGTGTTCTCATTTGAATAGCACAGTTTTAGTTCTTAAATCCCTTTCACATGTATCGTCTCATCAATTCTCTGAGCAGCCTTGTTAGGTTGGCAGAGTTCTCACATCTGTCTGATAGATGGGGAAAGCAAGGCTCAGAAAGGCTGTGGAACTTACCTGAAGTCACACAGTTGCTAGGAGATAGAGCTGATTCCGCAGCCAGATCATTTTCCACACCTCCCACTGCTCTCAATTGTGAACTAGGACCACTTTCCTTCCGCAGTCTACTCTAGCAGAGAGCATCAGTTACTGAGGGCTGCAAATGCGAGTTAGTTTGTCCCATTTCTAACTAATATTGTAGTGGTTATTTGTCTGAGTTGGATCCAGATTTCTTTAAATATTGTCCATACTTATTGATTGTAAATCAATGATCTACAAGTATATATTCAATTCAATCAATACACAGACTAAGTATCTACCATGTTTAAGACACTGCCGTAGGCCCTGGGATGTGTGGTAGTGTGGTGGGACCAGTAAAAATGGTTTCAGGGCCGACCTGGTGGTGTAGTGGTTAAGTTTTCATGCTCTGCTTTGGCGGCCTGGGGTTTGCAGGTTTGGATCCTGGGCATGGACCTAGCACTGCTTGTTAAGCCACGCTGTGGTGGCAGCCCACATAAAATAGAGGAAGATTGGCATGGATGTTAGCTCAGCAACAATCTTCCTCAAGCAAAAAGAGGAAGACTGGCAACAGATGTTAGCTCAGGGCCAGTCTTCCTCACAAAAAAGAAAAAGTTTCAGCTCAATCCCTGACATAAAGTCTGCTTACAATCTAGTGGCAGAAACTAACACACACACAGCCACATAGAACAATGTAGTAAGTGTGACAACAAGGATGAGCTCAGATGCTCTAGGAACACACATAAGGGAGCATTGAATTCTGACCCAGGGAAACTAGGAAGGCTTTCCAGTGCACGTTCCCATTTAGGGATATGCCTTGAAAGATGAGTAGGACTTTTAACCAGAAGTGGAGGGGTGTGTATATGTGTGTGTGTGTGTTTGCAAAGGGCTGTGGTGGGTGAGGGAGTAGGAAGTGCATCCCAGTGAGAAGGAATAACCTAAACAAGTGTGGTTCTGGGAAACAGTGTGCTCACTGGGGCAGAACCACAGGATGTGAAGAGCAAAGGGGTGCAGAGTGGAAGAATTGAGACTGCAAAGTTCGGTCGAGGCCACAGTGTGTAGGAAACATTGAACCACATTGTTGAGCAGGGGGATGATATGGCCAGGGATGTTTTAGAAAACCATTCTGACAGTGGTGAGGTGAGCGGAGCCGAGGAGGCAGACGCTCGAGGCTAAGGCCCGTTTGGAGGCTATTGCAGAAGTCTTGGCAGAGCGTGAACAAGTCATCCCAGGTTGGGGTGAGAAGGGTTATTGTCACCGCCCCTCCATTTAGAATGAAATGTCGAGAATGTCTGCATGTCCTCTGACCCTGAGTCCACCCTGGCTACAGAATGACCTTTCAGCACAGGACAATTTGAAATCCTCCCTGATTCAGTGAAAATGCCTTTATTTGTCTACTTCTGAGAGTGTGTTTCAGCTTTTTTTTTTGCCCTGCATCCCTGAAAAATACTGAAGTCCTTGAGGTTGTAGATATACCCTGTCTTCTGTGGGACTCAGAGGCAAGTATCTTTAGTAAAAGTACTAAGTGGTGCTCCTATGAAAGCTGAAATCAGAAACAGCATTTCACAAAGATTCCTGTTTCTGTCCGTCTTCACAAGGCCCTCCAAGTGGGGTCAAGCTCAAGTGGGCGATGTCTTGTCCACACTTTGTATTGCACAATTTCTGTTGGGATAGCCCATGTGGAATGCTGCTCCCTGTGCCCCCTCCACAAAGGCCCTTTGCTGCAGTGTTTCATCTCTCAGACTAGTGTTGCCCCCTGCCACCGCAAGTCCTGACCCCCCCTTCTTTTCCTTTTGGACTTTGTTTTTTCCACTTGCTAACTAGGGCCATTGGTCAGTTGAATTACGGGGACTAGCAGGAGGTGTTGTTGTTATTGATGGTCTCTGTTCTTGGGATAGGGACCAGGACAGGAAGACATTCATGCACTTAGCCAATGCTGCCGTCCTTCAGACACATCTGTTTCTTCAGCTTCAAAGTCCTCCAGCCTCCCCGTCCCCTTTCTATTTACACATTGAGTGGCAAGGACTATGAAAGAAGATGCAGCATTTCAGTGGAAGAAGATGTAACATTTCAATAACTTCTCATGATCCTATATTTGGAGCTTCAATGTGATAAGAGGCTGTATCATTAAAGGAAAATACTATTTGGAGAAAACCAGATAAGTGTTCTAGCGAAAATGGGATTAGTTTTTGAAGATTATGCATTGAGAACTCACATTGTGATCCCCTGAAAGAGTGTCCTGGCTGTTAAACCCTTTGGAAATGATTATAGGTCATTTCAGATTCCCTAGAGAGTAAGGACTTCAGGTATGGGTTGGAGATAATTTCAAGATTGGAACTTTCTAGAAGGGTGACATATTTTCAACTTCTGAATGACCTTGCCTCTTTACCCAAAGGAACTGCCATTAGAAATGTTTGGAGACTAGTATCTCCATTTAGAACCTCTACTTTGTTAAGTAAATGAAATTGCCCAGGCCAAGGGAAGTTGAGGATCTGGGGTATGGCCTATAAAATGAGGTTTCAGCCCCCCTGGTGTGAGCATGCCCTATTCAGCAGGGGCCACCATGGCTTAAGGAATTGTGTGGCATTTTTCTTTATGGTACCACTTGCATTCTACTGGCAGCAGCAGCAATGATTACTGACTTGGTGACTTTTGGCAGTCTCCCCATCAAAGTAGCCCAATTAGATGAGACCTTTTGGATGAAGCCTTCCCTGACCCTCCCAGCCAACATTATTCAGTTGGGTGTCCCTGCTCTGAGGCATGACTTCTTGTATGCTGATGCCCCCACTCAGCATTCAGAGAACAGTGAACGTTTGGAGCATCCAATGTGTGCCAGCTTCCCTGCTTTTATACTCCAGAAATTGGTATAAAGGTGGCTTTCCATCCCTGGACGGAAACTATGCCCTGTTCATCCATGGAGTCAAATTTGCAGTTCTATTTTAGCCATTATGTAGGACTCTGTGACCTGCATGAATGCGTTCTACCTCTGTCTCCTGGCTTGACCATCCCCTAGAATGTACACTTTCCCGGGTCCTGTTTTATTTTTGAAAGCCACCTCTAATACTTGGGGAATAAAGTAGGGGCATAAACAAACAAATGGACTCATATTTAGAAGCTGCTCACCTTTGAATCCTACTCCTCCAGTGCCCTAACATTGGCTAGTACTTTGTGGGAGTTGAACAAATGTTGATTGGATTGAGCTCGTTTGAAATAAAAGCCATCAGAGGACAAGTCGGTTGATCTGCAGAGAGTCCAGGGGACTGGGTGGGGGGCTGGGGGACGGGCAGGGGGCCTGGCGGGGGCAGAAGCAGGTGCAGCCCAGTGTGAGCAGAGCAGTGGTGTGAGCGCCATGTGCTTCTCCAGGAGTGCTTGCTTTGCCAGGCTTCAGTGTGCATATCAGAGGTCCCCAGAAGGCAGGAGCCACATCTTTTTTGTGTCTTTATCCATGATGGTAGCTAATATAGGGCCGGGCACAGGTGATGTGAGTTTGAATTGGCAGGCTCTCTGCAAGTGAAATTATTTTTTCTTGCTTTAGATTTCCATTTAAAAATATTCCACACTGAACATGAAGATGTTTTTGGAGTACTGGACACCTGGATTGAATATAAATGCAAAAGCTTTCTTTGAAGGACATTCTGTTTTCTAAAAGTCTTTAGGACTTTTTATTCCTGTTGTTCTAAATTACCAAAAAGGAAAAAGTAGAAGTCAAGAAGTGAGCCCGTTATGCCAGTGTGGTGAAGAGCAGAAGCAGGTGGAAGGCGCCACTCTCTCTTGTGTTCATGTGGAAAGCCTTGAACTTGGGCTGTCACAGAAACACTGTAAAAGGTAGTGTGGATTCAGCACAAAGTAGAAGATTGGCGATTACTCTGTGGCTTCAATCAAAGCAAATCAACAAATTTGTAATTTAGTGTAAAGATCCACTTTGGAGTCTATTAAAATTTTGGCGTTCACGAACTAGTCACCTGTCCACAGTGATAACTTTTATCGACTCCCAACTGGTCTCCACTGGCCTTCCCAACTTTAGGAAGCTAAGTTCCTTTCACTCCATCCAGGGCTGCCTGTAATGAAATTCCTGGCAAACAGGCGGTGAGTCAGCCTCGATTTGAACCATTCTGGGCAACCCGTTTTACCTTCAGAGACCTCTGTATAAGGAACGTGTTTCTTTGTAATGAAATGGCTAAACTGTGTCTTTATGTAATTCCACGCACTGGTCCTCGTCTCAGCTTTAGAGCAGGACAGATCAGGCCTTCTCCCATTTTCCAAAAGAGAGCTTCCTTTCAGGCTGGCAGTGAAGTTCTCTTCGAGTCTCCTTTTTGGGGGACTGAGCGCCCCTGTCTCCTTGAAGGGTCCCTCAGAAGGCCAATGGGGTTGCCTTGGCCCCAAGACGGTCAGACTTGTCACTGTCAATGTAAAATGGGTGTGCAGGCCTGGACATGGGTGTCCTGCCCAGATCACGTTGGTGCCCCTGCACACTGTGTGGGGGAGACGCTACACGGTGCCAGCAATTCCTCTACCAGCTGCTCAGCCAAAAATAAGTTCTCAGCTGCTGAGAGCTGATCTTTCCGCTCCCCTTCTCCTCGGAAGCTGAGAGTCCAGCGGTCTGCCAGCTGGAACTAGGAGATTGGAGATTTTTTCAACTCAGCTGAAAGGAAAAGCAGTACGAGGTTTTTCCTTTTTTTTTTTAACCTTATTATGTCAAAGGAGTTGTCTTGTTGTTAAAGGCAAAAAATATCACCGTTGCTTCTGAATTCACTTTTCAAATGGCATTAGAAATGGTGGGGCTGCATGGAGTCCAGCTGCCTGGCAGAAGCCCCTATCAAGAGAGTCAGATGTGGCTTCCGCTTGATGGAGGGATGGTTCTGGGCAAAAGCCTGAGGGCTGAGTTCGGCTCAGCAGATCTGCTGCCAACCTTTGGATTGATAAACTGCCTATTTGCACAGAGGACATGAGCAGCTGCCCAAACTGTGGAATTTTCCAAGGGCTGCAAAACTTTGAAGTAGGAGCTTGAAGTCATTCCTTTATTTAGCAAATACGTATTAGCACCTGCTGGGTGCCAGATACTGTGCCGGGGCTGCAAAGGTGGATAGAGGGCAGTCCCTGTCCTCAAACCTCTCCCTGTCTAGGGGGAGAAATGGACGAGAGAACAAGTGAGCGTGGTGTTCCTGTGATGGGTATTCTGCAAGTGTCCCCTTAGTGCTAGAACGTGAGAGGCCTGCAGTAAACGGTCGTGGAGATGGTGGTGGTGGTAGCATTACATATTACTGTTGTTGTGGTTACTACAAGGGATGTGCAACACATATAAAGGAGCAGCCACTTCTGCTTCAGATGGTCTTGAGGGATAATCCTGAACTTGTGACAAAGCAGGTGATATTTGAGCTGCTTTGGAGCAATAAGGTGGACAACAGGAGTAAGGACTTTCCCGAAAAGAGGAAAGTAATGTCCAAAGCGTGTGGATTAAAATGGATTATTTCGGGACCAGCAGCAGTTTCAGCATCTCTAAAGCACTGTGTGTTTTAGGATGTGTGGGGGGTGTGATAGACTGTTGTCCTAGAAATGGGGGACTTTGAGGAACTTTAAGCAGCAGAGACAAAGTCAGATGTGCATGTTACATGATCACTCTGAGGGACTGTGAGGCTGGGCTGAAACTGGGTGGGGCTAGGGGCAGCCAGAGGGGTTAAAGGTGAGAAATGATGAGAGAGAGAGCCTGGATTAAGGCAGCGGTGGAGAGGATGGAAGGGGGGAAATAGGTTTAAGAAAAACGTCAGAGATAAGATGAGGAGGACTTCATGACCTTTGACCTATTCAGTCTGTGTTTGGGAGGGTAGTGGTTACAAGTGATGAGTGAATGAGGCTGGAGCTAAGAATAACATTAAGGTTTCCCCTTGAGTGGCTGGTGTGGAACTGAGATAGGGAAAACAGGAGTGGGAACAGAGAGAGAGTTGTGTCGATCTGTGCTGATCTAGAATGGTGCCCCTGCTTTTGGGGGCTGCCCCCTGGAGGCAATAATGATATGATTGGAAGATGTAGGGAATGGCAGCTGTCAGGGTGGTCATATTGCTGAGGCGGTGGCAAAAAGAGAAGGGTAAGGGGCAGTATTGAAAAGGAAGTCTCATTTATTTGGCCAATTGGCTTTTGACAAGAGTGCCAAGACATTTGATGGGACAGTCTTTTCAACAAATGGTGCTGGGAAAATTGGATATCCAGTTTTGTGACTGACTGTAAGTGCAAAATGTGAAGTTTGACTCTTCCATTACACCATTTATAAAAATTAACTCAAAATGAATCAAATACCTAAACTTAAGAGCTAAAACTATAAAACTCTTAGAAGAAACAGTGGGAAATCTTCATTGGATTTGCAACGGATTAAACGTGAATTTGCATTGGATTTGGCAATGATTTCTTGGATGTTACTCCAAAAGCACAGGCAACAAAAGAAAAATAAATAAATTGGACTTCATCAAAGTTAAAAACTTTTGTGCATCAAAAGATACTATCAAGAGAGTGAAAAGACAACCCACAGAATGGGAGAGAATGTTCTCAAATTATGTATCTGATAAAGGATTAATATCCAGAATATATAAAGAACTTCTGCAACTCAACAACACAAAACAACCCAATGCAAAAGTGGGCAAAGTACTTGAAGAGACATTTCTCCAAGGAAGATGTACAAATGGGCAATAAGCACATGAAAAGGTGCTCAACGTCATTAGACATTGGGGAAATGCAAGTCGAAACCATAATGAGACACTGCTTCACACCCATTAGAATGGCTATTATAAAAAAAAGGAAAATAGTGGGTATTGGCAAGGATGTGGAGAAATTTGAACCCTCCTGCATTGGTGGAAGGAATGTAAAATGGTGTAACCAATGTGGAAAACAGTTTGGTGTTTCCTCAAAAAGTTAAATGTAGAATTACCATATGATCCAGCAATTCTGCTCCTAAGTATGTGCCCAAAGGAATTGAAAGCAGGGACTCAGATTTTGTACACTCATGTTCGTAGCGGCACACAATAACCAAAAGATGGAAACAATCCAAGTGACCATCAACAGATGAACGGGTTAAACACAATCTGGCGTATACGTACAATGGAATATTTTTCGGCCTTAAAAAAGAAATGAAATTCTAATACCTGCTACAACATGGATGAACCTTGAAAACATTTTCCTGAGTGAAATAAACCAGATATAAAAGGACAATTTTGTATGATTCCACTTCTATGAGGTGGCCAGAATAGGCAAATTCATGGAGACAGAAAATGGAATAGAGGTTACCAGGGATTGTGGAAAGGGGGAAATGGAGAATTATTGTTCAAAGGGTATGGAATCCTGTTTGGAATGGTGAACAGGTTCTGGCAATGGATAGTGGTGATGTTTGTACAACAACGTGAATGTACTTAGTGCATTGAATTGTACACTTAAAAATGCTTAAAATGGTAAATATTATGTATGTTTTACCATAACAAAAAAGAAGGAAGGCAGGGCAGGCCCTGAACTGGGGAGGCTCTTTGCTCAGGTTCCCATTGTTCTCCCATCTGAGTGCATTGTGAGCTTTGACGTGGCTGAGGGCTGCTGTCTACTCCTCGTGCGATTCCCCTCACCCAGGGCTGGGCTGTGGGTTCATGCCCTGCCATCGCTGGGCATTTGGCTGAGTAGTGGCCCGCAAAGCAGGGGAAGCTCTAGTGGGCTGAACCTATGCTGAAGGGTCCTGACCTCCCGTTCCAGCTCCTGCCTGGACAGGGGAGAGAGCCCAGACAGGCCTCTCATGCTGAGGGCAACACCAACTGGGGTTCATCCTCTACAGCCACCAGCTGCTTGCTGGGCCTGAAGTCTTTCCTCCATTTACAGCTTCCTCTCGCCTGCCTGCCCAGTTTTCCCCAGGGAGGAGAGCCCTGAGGCTGCATTTTGTGAGTCTACACTCCAAAGGAGCAAGCATTCAGAACCCGCCACCTATCCACCACCCCCCCAACCCCTCATAGCCCATGATGCTCCCTGGAGGCACCTGGAAGCGAGGCACCGATATCATATGTTCCAAAGAGGCTCCCAGCTTGTGGGGAGGAGTGGGAGAGGGACAGAGAGGCAGGAAGGAGCAGCGGCGATAGAAACACTGTCCCCAAGGAGGCAGGGTCACATTTGTGTAGGAAATGCCCCTTTTGCAAAAGATTTAGGTCTGGGCAACCAACCTATTTTAAAAAGGATAATAGAGCGATACTTTTGGGTGGCATTTGTAGTTACCTCATTTTGCAATATGGAAGCAGTAGGGAATTTTCTAGACTTGAGTTGTAAACAGAGAATTGTATTTTCCCTGCACTGAATGGCCTGACACTGGTCCTGAGCCTGGTTTCTCCTGCTATTTGGAGGAGTTTATTTCTGAGAAACAGAGGGAACACCACGTCTGCCGTATCCTTGGACCCTGAATCCACGGCCAAATTACGTACCTCCTAGGTAACAGAGTGGTTTCAAGTTTCTGAAAACCAGAAGAGGAAACAGCTTCCGAGCAACTGGAAGGTCAGTCCCCACATCCCTGCACTAAAGCCAGGACACGCCACCCTCAGACGGCTCCGGTTTTAGGCATATGTACATGTGAAGCTTGAGGTTCTTGTTTACCAGCCGCTACAAATTAGAAACCACGGATTAAAATGTCTTGGGACTGGTTCAAGGAAGGCCCTCTGAAGGCACCAGTGAAGCTTCTAGAAGCTTGGCAGCCTGAGAGGAAAGAAACACCACTCAGATGACAGGCAGAAGTAGCTGTGAAGATTCCAGAAGCAAGGTGCCTCAGTGGGTGACATCCAGGAGAAAAATGACATCGACCCATCCCCCAAGAAAAAGTCCCGCTGTGCTGTGTGAGAGGGTAGAAGTGACACCTGATGCAAAGCAGTGAGCTTGTGGTGCACCTGCTGGAAGTTGCGACGGTGTGGTCCCTGCCCCACAGAGCTCCCAGGCCAGGGGAAAGACCCCACGGGTACTGGGGAGGCCCACCGAGGAAGGGCTGGGCTGAGGGAGCCTGCAGAGGAGTCTGTGAGCCTGGACAAGGAGGACTTCTGACTGGGGTTCCGGAAGTGCTCGCTGGGGAACGGGGCCTTCGAGCTGGCTTTGACTTGTGCTCTGTGAAGAAAAGCTTTCCAGAAGAGCCCAGAGCATAGGCTCCATGTGTGTTTGTGGCCCACAGAGGCTCAGCTTGTGTATGCCTCGCACAGTCAGGGTGCTCACTGAGGCCTCACGAAGTTGAAACTGCTTGGGGGACCCACGTGGGAGGAAGTAGCAGCTGGAAGGGTCCAGCTGGTTCCAAGCTCGGGGGCTGGAGGCACACGGGCTGGACCCGAGCCCCAGCTTTGCACGCGCCGGCTGCATGTCCCTAGTGAGTAGCATCACCTCTGTAAACCTCCATCCTCCGGTGACTGGGATAAAACCTGTCCCCAGCACGTAGGCTTGTTGTGAGGGTTAAAGAAAATATAGCAGTGAGCAAGCTGCAACTAGCGAGCATTTAAAACACGACAAATACTTAAAACGCGGTGGGCGTGGGGGGTACACAACTCACTTTAGAAAGCTTTTTCATCACGAGTTGCTATAGTATTAACGGTTTTTATTTTATCTTTATGAAGCACACTTTGTTTACCTGAAAGAAAATGCTTCAGAGCACCCAGCCCCGAGCCTTGTCGTCCTCTGATGCGCGTTCCAAGCTGTCACCTCAGCCCCAGCTGGCACAGATGGGACAGCTCATCCCCAAGAGGGACAGGAGAATGAGTGTTTACTGTGCGTCCTCCATGGCCAGGGAGGCAGGCATTTCACCAGGAGGTCTCTGGGCTCCTACCTCCAGAGAACAGATGCCCTGGAACTTTTCTTCTCCCAACAGAAAATCCTGAATGCGTTTCTCCCCAGCCCCTGTGATAAGTGACTGCCATCCTTGGTACGGCGAGGTGAGGACGGTGGCGTTCCTCCCACCTTTCCCGTGAAGAAGTAGATGAGCAGCGTGGGGTTTCATCATGCCCCCTCCTAATCGGGACGGGCTGCAAAGCGAACAGTTGGCATTCCTGTGGGGACAGGCCGCGCTCCCTGCAATAGGCCATCCCGGGTGGGGCTGCCTTCCTCCCTCACCTCCGATCTGCCTTCAGCAGCTGTTTCCGACAGGTGCTCGGGCTCTCCACGGCAGATGGTGACCAAAATGGGCTTGTTGGCAGGTTTTACCACATGCCGCCCTCCCATCACACACGCTGATGTGTGTACAAACTCATGTCTCAGTGCTCCGCTTTGTCCTAAAGGCACCTGCCTTGGGTTTCAGGTGACACCAGAGGGCTCATTCCAGAGGACAACCTTGGTCCCCGGGGCCATCCCCTTCAATCTGAGACCCTTCAGAATTTGGCCACCAGACTGTGAAGGTGGCATGTACCTGCTCCCAGGCACAGCTTTCTCCCTCCTCCATTCTGCAGCCATGTGTCTCCTCGCTGGTGTGTTTGCCCAGGAGTGTGGCTTTTTCCCCAGGGAGCCCCACGACTTTAGCTCGGCCTGGACGAAGCCCACGAAGGCCAAGCTGGAGCAGGCCATGGTGGCAGGACTCCAGATGCAGAGGCTGCGCTGCACTTTGCTCCCACCATCTGTTTCCTGGAGTGTGGTCTTGCGTATCGGGGATGAAGAGACCCATAGGGAGCAGGAGCTGTGTCACTGTTGACTGGATCCCCAATGCACTTGGGGCCTCGTCTTCGTAAAATAGCAAGATATGTATGTCCCCTGGTGCCAGGGGACTGGGATCACACAGCTCACCCTTGGGAGAGCCAGGAGAGAATCAGCAGGTGGGCCCTTCCCAAGAGCCCTTTGCCTCCTGCCCACCCTGCTTCTGAGCAGGGAGCTGCTCCTTAACTGCGCTGTCCCCACCCCGGGAGGCTCAGAGCATTGCCGGGGCCGTTGCCTGGCTTTGCCGCCCACAGCTTCGCGGGAGCCCCGCCTGCACCGTGTTTGGGCTGCTCATTCCAAACAACTCACCAGCCAAGGCAACCAGATGAGGGTGACATCTGGCTTGAGACTGTTGCCAAGTCACTACTGTTCCATCCCTGGCAGGAAGGAGGTGAGCTTTTTGTGCCAGATTCTTAAAGAGAGAGAGAATAAAAATGTGTGTTCCACGCCCCACATTTTTTCTTCTTTTCATCCTGACGCCTCAGCTGTCACTTTTCTTTCTCTGGAACGTGAGCACCTAAGGACCCAATATCCAGGACCGTTTTAGAGCAGACTTTTACCAGCTGATGGTGATCAAAGTGTTGGAGTAAATGATGTGAATGGGGCGGAGTGGCGAGGTTTAGAGGAGCTTGAGGGAAAATGCACACAGGCACGCGCACGCACACACACACACACGCGCACACTTGTACGCACGATGGATCACAAGGGACAGAGGGGCGACAGAGATGGCCTATTCGCTCAGCATTTTCCATCGGTGAGGCTGTCTGCAGTGCGTGCACTTCTAGTGAACTGAACAGGATCAAAATAAGGCACTGGGAGCTAAGTGCCATGTGTCCTGCTCTTTCCTAGTATGGAGGAGAAATGCTAATGATTTTCACTGTGTTTGATTCCTTGTGGAGTGACAGGCACAGCCTGGTGCCTATGGGCCAAGCTGGAACTAGAAACAAGACTCATGCACTTGTGTTGGGCGGGGACAGGGGAGAGGGAGTGTACGTGCTCAGTCAGAGGAGCGGCGAGAGACTCGAGCTGGCGGACGAGTGTGACATCCAGCAGTCACAGCAACTCATTACCTGTGTGAACTTGGGCAAGGTACTTAACGTTTCTGAGCCCGTTACTCATCTGGAAAATGAGAACAATACCCTCTTAAAGAGCATTTCGTGAACTTCCAACAAACACTTCTACAAGGTAGTCATTTTTATTTTTGAGACGAGGAAATTGAAGTACGGAAAGGATAAGTGGCTTGGCCAAGGTCATGTGGGTGAGTAGGGTATCCTAATAGGTAGTCGAGGCACAGAAAGGGGAGGGGAGAGGAGGTACGGGCGATGCCCCAGAGTAGGCAGGCCAGCACGTATTTCAGGAACGTCAGGCAGCAGACAGGGTGCAGCACAGCCAGGGTGCGTTGGCGTTGTCTCCTCCGCGTTGGCCACTGTACAGTGCTTACTTATCTTCAAGGCATCCAGTTTTCCCTCTTGGCATAAATTAAGCTGACAGCCTACACCCAAACACAAACGTGTTATTTTTCACACGTGAGCTGTGTCTCCCCTGCACAGTGCTTGTTCCCTTGATCTCTTTGAAGCGTGCAGAGATTTTCTTTATCTCTTTGAAACATCTTATTGTTTGGATCTGCTTTTATGGCCAGCTGAGAACCCCTTGAAATATATCCAGCTTGAGGAACCAAGGCAAGACTCATGCTGAGGATGGCCTTGAGTCTTGCTCTGTCAGGTGTGACATTTTCTTTGTGTCATTTGTGAATGGGATAAACAAGAGTTATGTATCTCACAGTGCACAGGCTGATGTAACACACCCATGTTCTCACAGTCAGCCATTTATCAGCTCCCTGCGGTCCATGGTCAGAATGAGGGATAGATTTTAGGGTCATGACGTGAGTCAGCAGGACCAGATGGGGGTTCTGGCAGCAGTCCAGGCGAAGGTTGGTGATGGCTGCGCGTGGGAAGTGTCGATGAGGACGGGGGTGATTTGTGCACCATTTAGGATGAAGTGTCAAGATTCGCTTGATAAACATGTTTTGCTGTGAGACGTCGGACAGGGGAGGGTTGACAATAGCAATGAGATGTATAGCTTGAGGGATAGGTGGCTCGTGGTGTCGCGTACGAACAGAGGGAACAGGAGGGGAGGAACAGCTTTGGGAGAGGAGAATAATGGCTCCAGTTTGGGCTGTGCTGTGTCTAAAGCTCTGGGGTTTGGGGGTTGAGTGGCAAGATTTAGTAAGAAGTGAAGAGAAGGGTCTGGATCCCAGGAAGTGATGGGGGGTAGAAATATGGAGTGTAAGTCATCATTGGTCTAAACAACATGGTACCTGGCATATAGGATGGTTTGTATTTTTATTGTAATTCTTACTTGCTCATTATATTTGTATGTCAATGCCCATTCTGCCTCCTGTGAGGATTGCATCTTGAGTCCTGACCAGAGACCAATCCTGGGAGTTCTGTCTGGGAGCACTTTAATCTTTGATCTACTCTCACAATGCAAAGATTCTTTGAGTGGATTAATAGGATTGCAAAGAAGAACCAAGAGATATAAACTCCTTAGGCCTTCAGTAAAAAGCAATGGACATGCTGACAAGCTTCTGCATCAAATTCTAATTTTGTTTCAAGGGTAACCATGAGATCAGGAGCACAGCAGAAAAACTGTGTCGTCACAAACAGGGAGCCAGCTTACTGACAGGAAACGCAAGCCAGAGATAAATGGCCACATCTCTGGGAGGAGAAGCATAAAAATCAGGGTTCTCAGGATCATCAACTTGGACCAGCCTTATTTTACATCTTATAGTGATAGTCAAAGGAGAATATGTAATAAAAACATCCCAATTTTTAGATGAAGTTAATCTCTTCCATCATCTTGGAAACAGAAAATGTGAGGGAACATACTGCCGTGGGCCAGGTACATTGCCACACGGTGGACAGGGAGCAGTTTGTAGTTAAGAAAGCAGCTGTAGTGTGAGAGGTTAAGACTGTGGGCGCGGGAGTCGGACTGCTTGGGTTCAAACGCTGACTCCCGCCTTCTCTGTGCTGAGTGTCCTCCTTACAGAAGTTGGGTTAATAATATTACTTTCATCAGAGGGGCTGTTAGGAGGATCACACAAGTAACACACACAGGGCACTGCCTGGCACAGAGTAAGAGCTCGGAATGTCAGATCTTAACTCCTCTCCATCTCTACCACTCCTCCCAACATGCACATTCTATGCCTTGTCTTCCAGAAACACCAGATTTTCACTGGGGTCTTAACAGATATCCATCGAAGTATTTCCTCATAGAGAAAATTAAAGGATAACAGATTATCCTCTGAGGCCTGTGTCTAGGTTCTCCCCAATGGCACGTCCAGTCCCATCCACTGCTGTGCAACTTGTGACGTTTGGTACATGCGCACACTGAGCACTTGGCCAAGGGCCACCAGTGCCGTGGGAAGTCTGGTCCACAGGCTCTGTCTTCATCGTACCAAAAATCTACATGACATGTGAAAAATTAAGTCACTCATTTGCTTGTGCCCGGGAGAAACAGGAAGGCTGGAATGAGGCTTCAGTTCCCCAGACTCTGGTTTTCCCACCCTCTCCAGGCATAATCCCTGCCACCGCAAGTTCTCCCACTGTGACATCCCAAGGGCCCAAAAAGATCATAACATCCTCAACAACGACTAACACAGCAGCAAGTGCTACTGAAATGGAATATATTATTTCAAATACATAATCTAATCTAGTCCTCAGAGCAGCACTGAGAGGTAGGCATCTTATCCCCATTTTGCAGAAGGGAAGGCCAAGCCTCAAGTTCTCCTGGTTTGTTAGAGCCGAGAATAGAACTCAGACCCCTCTTGTCGCTAATGTCCACACGAACAGGACCTACTTGAGGAGCTCTGGAGATATTCCAAGGAAGTTTTGATACTTAGAGATACAAAGTGCTCGTTTAAATATATAGCACCATTGTCCTAACTCCAGTTAACATGGGTTTCTATTGCCCTAACCAGAAAGCATGCCAATTATAGTGTATTACCAAATTTAAATTGTATAATTAGCTTATGTTCCTGCCATCTTCTCTTGAGGGCGTTCCAGTTCTTCCACTGGTTCTGAGCCTTGAAGAAAATGAAAATTATGCTTTGGCAAAGAACACCCATAGCCTATCTTCGATTCATCTTTTTTATTTTCTCATTTCTTTCCTCTCTCCCTCCCTCCTTCCCACCCTTCCTTTTTTCTCTTGAAAAAATCCTGACTGTACTTCCTTGCTAAGAAGCTTAAACAGCCTGAATAGAGAGTCTTCATTAATCCAGACCCCTCCGTCTTATCTCTGCTCGGGTTTTAGTTCGTCCTTTATTACTGTATTAGCAATTAGAAGAACTGAGGAGGCCAGAGCCCTCCAGTGATGCCTGCTTAGACGTTGAGATGATGTTGCCTGAAACTAGAAAGCAGTGCATGCTCATCACCTGCGGCTCCTAGACCACACACTGACAGTATCTCGGGGAAACAGCCCTCGGCAGGCTGTCCTCCACTTACTCACACTGTGTCGTCTTTAAGCTTTAGAGGAAACTAACAAAAGCTGCTTTTCTTTCTTTATTTAACATCATCATATATTCTCTACCACGTGAGGCTGGAAGCTAAAGCATTAACGCAAAATGTATCTTAAATGCATTTTCTCTTATAGCTTTTATTTTATTCTGCAGTCCTAGTTTTAGTTTCCTTTGATAATAAAAAAAAAATTCCATCATTTAATTCTTCGCCCTAGACAATCCAGTATGGGGTTATACAGATTGCAGCCCGGGGGAGAATTTCTGCTTGCAAGCTGGCCAGCCTGTTTGCAGTTGACAGATGTAACCTACTCCAGGGCAGGGAAAGTCTCAAGGGAGGTTTTAATTTCTTAATATTGAAATGAGCACAACTTTTATTGTCTTAATCAGTGAATAAAAAAACAATAAAGTTGCTAAGTCTCATTTTTTAAACTCCGTGTAAGAGGATTTTAAGAAATTGCAATTGCTTTTTAAGTAACTATGGAAAGTTAATTTTCTCTGTGTTTGGGAAGATTCTTCCAGCAGTTCTGCAGATAGATAGTCGTACTGCAGTTAAGCAAACATTTTTCTACTCTGTTCTGTAGACACCAGCCCTTGGCAGGGAGAGGGCGTGTGGTGAGATGTGCACAGAGTGGTCCTACTTAGTCTTTAAAGAGGACGTGACTTGGCTGTCATCACATTTCATGGATACAGGAGTATCCATTTAAAATTACAGCAGATGCCTTTTAATGCAAACGGTATTCCTTCAGAATATATGCTACTTTAGGCAAAGGGCTGTGTTGCATATTTCTGACTATGAATAAAGAAAGGATTTACTGATGATAATTGAGGGCCTTTATAAAGTCTTAACAAACATGTTTCAACTGTTTGTCTGAACAAATAATTAATTTTATACACAAGAAGCTGATGTATTACATGCAGTCATTCTTGTGTATTTCTTAATTTAATCCAACTTAAAACCACATTTCTTAAAGCTGACATTTCCTCAGTTGCAGGGGCCAAATGCTGTTCACTTCTGGCTCCCTAGTACCTCGTACAATGCCTTACTAGGGATGCGATAAATGTTTCTTGAAGTAAATTGAAAAGGAAAACTGATAAGGAGCTCTATAGGTGTGTATATGTATGTGTGGATATATAGAGATATTATATACAATATAAAGCATTATTGTTACAGATGTCGAGCCAAGATGCTCAGTGGGAGCATACCAGAGGCTCAGGGCAGGGCTTATGCATTTGAAATCAAAACACAACTTTGGAATACATAAAGAATTCTCAAAACTCAATAATAACAATAAATAAATCAATTAAAAAATAGGTAAAAGATTTGAATTGACACTTCACCAAAGAAGATACACAGAAGGCAAATAAGAACATTAAAAGATGCTTAACATTATTAGTCATTAGGGAAATGCAGATTACAACCACATTGCAACACTGCTCCACACCAGTTAGAAGGGCTAAGTTCAAAAATAATGGCAATGCCAAATGGCGGCAAGGATGCAGAGCAGTAGGAACTCTCAAACATTGCTGGTGGGAATGCAAAATGGTACAACCAGTTTGGAAAACCATTTGGAAATTTCTTATCCAAATGTCTTATCTTAATAGACATTGGCCACATGACCCAGCAATCCCACTCCTAGGTTTTTACCTAAGAGAATTAAGACTTACATTTACTCAAAAACCTAAACCTGATGTTTATCGCAGCTTTATTCATAATAGCCCAAACCTGGAAACAACCCAGATGTCCTTCAGTTGGTGAATGGATAACCAAACTGTGGTGTATATATATATATATACACACATATATACTTGAGAAGGCCCTAATCTCTCCCCTCTGGCTGACCTTGAGGCCCTGTGCAAATGAAGAGAAAAAGATAAGGCAGAGTAGAAAACTGTTGTAGCAATGAAGCTGTGTTTGCTGCAACACACACACAAGGCCAAAGGGCAGGAGCCTTACTGCCCCACAGCATTTAAGGAACCCTAAATTAGTCATTAGTTGGTTATGTGCTAACCAAGCAGAGACCTCAGTGCCCTACATGAAAGGGAATATGAGCTTTACAGAGTTAGTTCAAGAAAGTCATTAAACAAATGAGCAGAAACAGCAGCAACAACAAGCTGAAGGGGAAGGTAGTCTGATTTTCAGAGTTACCACATTATATTATTTAGAACGCCCAGTTTTCAAGAAAACAGTATGAGACAAAGAAACATGAGAGTAAGACTTACTAGACAAAGACTTTAAATCTATTCAAAGCTATTATAAATAGGCTCAAAGAACTGGAGGAAACCATGTCTAAAGAATTAAAGGAAAGTATGAGAACAATGTCTCACCAAAAAAAGAATTTCCATAAGGAGATAGAACTATATAAAAAAAAGAACTAAATAGAAATTCCAGAACTAAATAGAAATTCAAAGGTACAGTAACTTGAAAAAGAAATCACTCAAGGGGCTAAGCTGGCAGAAGAAAGAATGAACAAGCACAGATAAGTGAATTGGGATTATCCAGTCTGAGGAACAGAAATGAAAAAAAGGTGATGTTGGCACAACTCTAAGACTATGCTAGAAACTACTGAAGTGTAAACTGTAGGAAAAGCAGGTTTTATGGTGTGTGAACCATATCTCAAGAAAACGGTTATCTGAAAACAAGAAGCACAGTTTAGAGAAGGCTCTGGAACACACAGCTCAGAGAGAACATGTTTAACAGGAGGGCGACCTCCTGGTTTCACCTGCTCACTTTACACTGAGGAACCTGAGGCCCAGCTGGCTGAAACGGATGGCCCAGTGCTTGTAACCGAAGAGATGTGGACTTCTTCACCTGTCCTGCAGGTGCAGTGACCAGCTGTCCCAAGTGAGCTAAGACTTTCCTAGTTTTAGCATGAACAGTCCTGCATCCTGAGATGCAAATCAGGACGTTGGCCACTCTGCCTGGAGTTCCTATTGGGCCGAATCTTTCCTGTGGCTCTGAATCCTTGAAGTTCACACATGCATGAGAAACGGTGGGACTCAGGAGTTCCTTTCCCTTGCTGAATTCAACGCTCTCAACTTCAGCAGCTGGTGTTTTGCTTTAAGTTCTTGTCTATTCAATCTTTCGGAATGAAGGAGCTTTCCTTTTAATGAAATCTGCATTTCATCCCCAAGGTGAACGCCAGTGTCCTTGGCTTCCTCTGAAAAGTGACAAGTGGATTCTTTTGTATCCTAAATGCTACGAATACAACAAAAACAGAGGTGGTAGTTAATTGACCTCAGATATGAAAAAGCAGATTATAACCCCTTTGAGATATATACAGAGGAGAGAGAGAGAGAGAGAGAGACCCATTTCTTGTAAAACTGAAAACCATGAAAGGAAAACTCATATAGGAAAAGTCATTTGAATTCCTTTTCAAAACCAGCAGACCTCAAAGGATAGATCAAATCTGGAGAAACCGTCAGTCCTTGACCGTGTGATGGATGAAGTCACCTCATGGTGGAGGAAGCACTGTGTAAGCGGGAGCCAATGGCAGGGGCACGTTCCAGCTGTACAACCCTGCGCTTCTCCCCCGGGGCTGAAGCAGGAGTCCCCAGCTCAGCCTCTCTCCTTTCCAGGCCAAGGCTGCAGCCCTGCCCAGCGCAGCCTGGTGGGCCTCCACCTTTCACGGCACGCAGTAGAGAACAAGGAAGGACCCAATTACTCTTGATCCCAGGAAACGGTGCTTGGCATTCGTAGGGTGTGCGGAGGTAAAGGGTAACAATTAAGTAATGCAAACATAAACAATAGCCACCTCCTTCCCCAGCCTCCCTGCCTTGGCTCAGTTGGTCTTCAAGACATCTCTGCAGACGAGCAGGTGAACCTCAGAGGCATCTGCCGGCTTTGCCGGGTTCAAGTGGTTCCTTTAATCTTGTAAAGTGCTCCTGCCTGTCACTGTGATTACAGGGCGGTGGGTGAACAGAAAGTGTGTAGCTGGGTTACCTTAAATGGGAGCGAACAGAAAAAAAGACTGTAAACTTGATGCCCCTAAAGGCTCTTGTCCCGGCTGCTCTCATCTCTGCCTGCTGTCAGCCTGTCCCTTTCAGTTTCCTCCCCCTCCTCTCTAGGCCTTCCACACTCCTCAGACCTGCCTCCCTCCCTCCCTCCCTCCCTCCCTCCCTCCGTGCACTGGGTCATGGAGCTTCCTGGCTCAGAACAGGCCCTTCCCTGCCCTCAGGACCACCCACTGTAAGACTTCCGTTCAGCATCCACCTCCTTCAGGATCCTCCTTCTGGCTGGATTCATCTTTCTTTCCTCCATGGCCTCAGAGGACTCTTTGCTCCTCCAGTATTCCTCCAATATTCTAGCACAGTCCCTCTGCCTTGCACATGCGTGTGTGTCCTGTCTCCTCTGGCAGAATTCTGACTTCCTGATGGACGGACAGTGGTCCTCTTCACTCCTCAGCGGGTCAGTGCGAGTGGGGCTTCCATTTTGTCACATCTCAGCCATCACTCCACACCCTCAGGCCGTCACATCCTCATCATATGACCTGACTCCCCCTCTACAACATAAAGTCCTTGAACCCTGGGAACTTTTCCTTCTTCAGTCCTACATCACCAGCACCCAGCATGATGCCTGCCACCGAGTAGGCACGTGTGTTGTAAATGCCACATGCCTGTGGGAGCTCCTTCCGGTCAGGGATGGTCTGGTTTGCCTCTGCCTTCCTAATGCCTAGCACAGTCCATGGCACATAGCGAATGCCCCACAATGATTGCTGAAATTAGTTAATTAAGTGAAGTCGGAGAGTTAAAAGTCTTATTTGCAGAGAAGTCTTGTGACTGGCTGACACTGAGCTGTCTTCCATGATCTTTCAGCATCACACCCCAAACCAGGGAAAACCAGAGAACTGAATAGAGGAAATGAAACGTTCTGTGTGGAGACTCTGCTCCGGATTGTCGTGGTCCTCACACCAGGACTTGGGAGGATGGGGCCACCACCAGCTGGAACAGTGCTAGCCACTGTGGCCACGGGGGGAGAAGTGTGAAGCTCATGCTAGCACTGGACAGCTTCTGCCCAGAAATAACATGAGTCCCTTCCACTTGCAGCCTACTGACCAGAGCAAGTCACTAGGGCAACCTGGCTTCATGAGGGAGGGCAGGGGGTGTTGGTGACCTCGAGACAGTCTGCCACACTTGTTTGCTAGAGCAGAGCTGCTCAGATTCTAACATGCACGAGGGTCGCCTGGAGATGTTGTTATAACGCAGATTCTGAGGCCGTAGGTCTGGGGAGGGGGCCAGATTTTGCACTTCTGACAAGCTGCTGGCCTGTTGTCCACAAGCTGAGGAGCAAGGGTGAGGCTTTGAACCCTTACTGGCCAAAGAAAACTCCTTCTCTGCAAACAAAGCTCGGCTTGTACCTCTATCATTTTGCGTTGCAAACCAAGAAAAATACCCTTGCTGGTCAGCAGACACTTGTGATTTACCTTGAGGGTAAGCGGGGCACAGAGGGATAGATTGTGAAGGCCATTAACTGCTCGACACAGCTGCAGAGTCTGGGGAAGGACAGAGCACAAGGATGCTGTAGCTGTTCCAAGATGTCAAATCATTCCATCTAGAGGCCACGATTTGCATGAGCAGGTTTTGTAAATGGACTAAATTAGATCTAATCATGTCACCTCTTTTTCTACTCTGCCTCCCTTAGTTTCACAAGGGTGGCACGGGTCACGGCAGCTTTGACTGGGCCTCATAAAGGCTTTAGCCCTTTGAGCACTCTCCTTGTCAGTGTCACATCACTGTCCCAGGGGTCTTACAGTCGCCCTGATTTGTCCCCTTGCATGTGTTAACAGTCACTGATCGACTCATGGTGATTCCATGGTTCCAGAGCCTGGAGCTGCTGTTGGTCTGGGGTCCTCTCCGGTGTTGAAGACAAGCAGCCTGTCCCTCTCCACCTCGTGGCTGAACCACCATGGGCAGGGGCACACCTGGTCCCTGCACACCTGCACTTTTGTGGGTGATGTGGGCCGTCCTGAACCAGAAATGCACAAGCCTCTGCTCAGCTCAGAATAGATGGTATTTTTCTTTCTAGTGGTTTTATTTAAAAGCCATGCCAGTCATTTTATATCCTTTCCCAGAAGTTTTGATTGATGGCAATCTGGTCAGCCAGAAGCTGCCAATGGAATAAAACGGCTGACTTGGGCATTGGCATTGGCTGAGCTTATGAAGCCTGTACGAGACGTGTGTGTGTGTGTGTGTGTGTGAGCATGCGTGCACACGGGCACAGGTTGGAAACACAGCACAAGACTCCAGAATCGATGGAATTAGATCTGGAAGGAACTAACGGGGTCTCAATTCAGAAGGGGAAAGGAGGAACCAAGGAGGGGGCTATGCCTGGTCCACCCTCCCGGCTGCCACTAGAGGGCAGAGTGGAGAACAGACTCCTGTGCCCTGCCCCGAGCCTTTTCCTCTACTGCGGAGCTGGTTGGCCGGCCCCTCCGCAACAGTTTCAGGAAGTCAAACCTCAATTTCCTACGGGCTCATATCATAAATTGATTTCAGTTCTAAGAAACTAATTTCTTACCATTAAAATATTTTTTAAAAGTGATTATAAAATAAAATGAAACACACATTTACATGTTACAAGTAGTTACATAAAAACCCAACACTTAAGGTAAGGCTAAATTGTTTCAGTGGGTGGAGCAGGTGGGGTTTGCTTGAAGCAGACTTAACGAGGCTTTAAGAAATATGAATCTGATGAGGTTTGACTGCAGGTAGCTTCCTCCCTTCCTGGTGACTGTCTCATCGGCAGCACAGCCGTTTCTCATTGGGCCTTCCAACTGTGATTGAAATTAAGGTCATCTGTCTTGGAGATGTGCATTGCTGATTGGATATGCCTGCATGTTTCCAGAACCCCGTGAATGGGAAATGGGCAGTTGCCATGGTGACTTTGGACTTGGTGGCCCTGTCTATAGGCTCTGAATATGGAGCCCATGGGTGGACTCCAGTGGGTCCAGAATCCTTGGAAAGTATAAGCAAACATTTGATTGTGTGTTTATGTGGGAAGAGCGTCCATAGTGCTTGTCAATTCTCAGGAAAATGCATCACCCTTCAAGATGTTAAGAACCACTAGCATAAATTTAAGTTTCTTTTTTATAATGGTACATTTTCGGAAAAGTGAAAGGTGTCTATAGGTCATCTAACCTAGACGTGAATGCACATCGCACGGCATCCTCACATGCATTTGTCTATACATACATATGTGTGCACACTCACATTCAAGTGTGCAAATACACGCCTCTCCCACAGACCTGTGCGCACATGCACACACACCTGTCAATGTCTCTAGAGCCCACCCTCTCTCCTCCGCCCTGCTCTGTAGCGTTTCACTACAGGGTTCTTGGTGCGCTCGTGTCGACCTTCTGCACCTCAGCCGCTGCAGGACAGCGCAGCCCAGCTCCCGGGGAGTTCACGTCCCCCACATCCCGGGGACAGCAGGCAGGTGAGAAGAAGCTTGGAGTCTAGAACCGCACAGACCTGGATTCCTGTCCCAGACCCACCACTGACTCTCCAGGCTTGTGAATTTGAGCACGATTCTTAACCTCTTTGAGTTTCCTTGTGGATAAAGTCAGAATAATGATCCCCCCACCCCTGCAGGATTGCTGGCATGATGAAATGAGAAAATGAAAGAAATAGCAGCATACAAGCTACGTCTGCACCCCTGGGGGGGCCCCGTGGACTCCTCCATGACGTGCATTAGACGGAACCTGGCACCTAGAGCCCAGACTCTGCTTCCTGACACCCTGAGCAGGTCTTCTGTGATCTCAGAACCAGATGATGCTCGGCAAGTGTGTGGAATTTGGTGTTTGGAGGGTGTTTGTCCCTCTGAGTGGACGAGAGGCAGGTCATCCAGGCTCCCCTTCTCTTGGGCAGCCTCAGATGAGCTCTGTAGGTTTTCCATCTCTGTAATGCAGTCATTGACACTTAGGATGAATTGAGGTGGGAGAAGAAAAGGAGTAACCGAGCCACATGTTTGGGGCGAGTCTTTTCACTGCTGGACTCCTGTTGTGCTTCTTTGGGGGAGATTAACATCCTAACAGGAAGCTGCTGATACAGACAGGCCAGGAAGTTTCTAAGTAACTGTTGTGGGGTGTGCTTGTCATGCAGCAAGATGTGTTATTTGACAGCTAAAAAAACAATGAGGGGCTGGCCCAGTGGCATAGTGGTTAAGTTCGCACACTCCACTTTGGCAGCTCAGGATTTGTGGGTTCGAACCCTGGGCGCAGACCTATGCACAGCTCATCAAGTCATGCTGTGGCAGCTCCCCACATACAAAATAGAGGAATATTGGCACAGATGTTAGCTCAGCGACAATCTTCCTTACCAAAAAAGAAAAAATGAGATGCAATCTAAGTGTCCCTTGATGGATGAATGGCTACACAAAATGTGGTATGTATGTACAGTGGAATATTATTCAGCCTTAAAAAGGAAGGAAATTCTGACACATACTACAACATGGATGAACTTTGAGGACCTTATGCTAAGTCAAATAAGCCAGGCACAAAAAGACAAATACCATATGATTCTGCTTGGATGAGGACTCTGTCAGATTCCTGGAAAGTAGAGTGATACTTACCCAGGTCTGAGGGCAAGAGGAATGGAGAGTTGCTACTGGATGCATGCAGAGTTTGAGTTTTGCACGAAGAAAAGTTCTGGAGATACTCTGCGGTGTGAATGTACTTAACACTACTGAACTGTTTGCCTAAGAACGGTTAAGATGGAAAATTTGAAGTTGTGTGTGTTTTACCACAGTTAAGAAAGGAAAATCCGTGAGATGACCTGAGGACTATTGTCACACATCCTGAGCTCCAGGGCTGTGAGCAGGGTGGGTAGAGTATGATCCAAGTGCAGGATGATCCATGTCTAGAACTGTTTGGGATATTTTGAAATAGTAAGCTGTCCCACTCTAAGGGGACACCTGGGACGGTGATGATGGAAATAGGAGACAGCAGTGCTCATCCTAGCTCTTCAGCTTGTGGGCCAGTGACTTGGGACAAGCCTCCTCTCTCCCTGGGCTTCACTGTCCTCTGCTGAGAAATGAGTAGTAATTCCCCCACCTAAGGCAGGGAAAGCGGCACGGGGACTGGGTGTGTGAGGGAGCCCTGTGGAGACACTGCAGTTCAGGACAAACGCAAGGGTTGGGATCGACGCTGGCCTCTCTGCCTTGATCCCCTTCTAGGCTTACCCATTGATGCTCCACCAGAGCCTGTGTCGTGTGACCTCCAGGCTGTACTTTCTCAGGGCGGCGGAAGAGCGTGTTGCTTCCATGCAATGTGCTGAGTATCCTGGGCACTTGGAGAATCTCTGTGATATTAAGAAGCTTGTTAGCAGGTTGCAGTAAGCAGAACGGTCACGTGTTCATTCCTTTTATTAACAAAGAGGCTTCCTGCCTGCAGCCCTAGAAGGAGAAGTTGGGCCCAGGGCGCTCCTCTGGCAGAGCATCCGGAATGGAGTGGCCTGGCCCCTTCCCCGGGCCTTTGTGGCGTTTGGCAGCAGTGGCTGGGGCTGGAGACACCTGTTGGGGGGCTGGGAGCTCTGCCACAGCTTATTGATGCCCACCTCTTTCTCCTGCCCCACAGAGATCGGCTGCACCGCTGTGGAAGTGGGGAGTGCTAGGGGGGTGTAAATGGAGGCCTGCTTAAGGAGGGCAAGATGGGGTGGGCTCCCTTTCCCCCAGGTGGGGATTGATGGGGAAGGGAGCTGGTAAATCTGCCAGAGAGCCATGCGCTTTCTGTGCCTTATCTGGGATTCTCATCATGGCACAGTGAGCTGGGCATCGTGCCCATTTTACAGATAGAAAAACTGCTTCCGGAAAGAAAATGGTAAGAGAGTAAAGGCATAGGAGGCTTCCTGGGACCATTTAAGAATCTGTGAGAAAAGCATGACTGATCCGTTCCATGAGGTGACCTTCCAGAGATTTCCTGAACCAGGTGTCACACTGATGTGCATTATTTCAGTTAGACCCCACTCACTTCCCTCTAAAAAATAAGCCAGAAAAAAAAAATGCCACAAACAAGAAGTTTTAGATAATTGTTTTGGAGTCAACAAGAGTTGGGAGATAGACAAATGAGGGGTGGGGGCGTTAGGCCCAGATCGTTTCTTCATCTGGAGCGGGTCCTGGTTGGGGAACCTCGCAGAGGAAGGGGTTGTGTGTGCTGGCTTTCCATGCGGTGGTGGGTGCACCCAGTTCTGCGGACTGGAGGGGGGAGGACCGGTTGGTCCTGGGGTTTGACCACTGAGAGGACGTATTTCCTGGCAGCATCATAGCGGGGTTTTGAGCCAATCTGGCAGTCACTTTGACCAGGCAAGTCCTTCGTGACCTGCACTCATTCCCTGCACCACAGGTGACTCTGTAGAACCCGAAGGAAGAGCATGAAGTCTCCTGGGGGTGGCATCAGCCCTGTGCTGGAGGCAAGTCCACTAGCCTGGGGTCCCTCAGGGATTCGTCCTGTGAGGGCACCTACACTTGAGGCCAGAGCTTTCGCTCCAGCTGCTTTCAACTCTTTGTCTGCCATGATTTTCCTGTGGGTAACCCACTCTCGTGGGTTCAGTCTCCATTTTATAGGGTACCAGAGAACTTTGCAGATGATGTGCTTCCTCATTTCTGGACTCGGGACTGGTCCATCGTGGGCATGGGTGCCCTCATGGATGGTAGGACTGGTCCATCATGGGCATGGGTGCCCTCATGGATGGTAGGACTGGTCCATCATGGGCATGGGTCCCCCTCATGGATGGTAGGACTGGTCCATCATGGGCATGGGTGCCCTCATGGATGGTAGGACTGGTCCATCATGGGCATGGGTCCCCCTCATGGATGGTAGGACTGGTCCATCATGGGCATGGGTCCCCCTCATGGATGGTAGGAGAGACCACACATGTCGTGGATTATGTGCTGCCCCAGTTCTAGCTCTGCTGACACTCCCCTCTCTCCCACTCTAGTGGGCAGGTGGGCAGGAGTAATGCCAGGGTCAGGATAGCCTTCTGCCTGCTCTGATTCATTGAGGCAAAGTAAGTTACTCACAAATATTGATATCAGGAACAAAGTACTTATGACCCCCGACAACTGATTGGGGCACCTGGTGTTTGGTAATGTCATAGGAGAGGAGTCAGAAGACCAAGGTGCACCCTGCCAGCACCTGCACAGCTTGGGCTTGGGGCCAAATTGACCAGTGGACTTGGGGGCCCAGAGGGACCATCAGAAACCCGTCTTCATCTCCCACTTCCTCCTGCTCCTTCACCTCGCCTGTCAGCCTGCTCACCCCCAGAAGAGCGAATGGGCTTTCTCAGGAGCTGAGGGTGATGCTGAGGCCCTCCTTCTGGGGAAGACGATTGGTCCTCCCTGCATGGACACAGCCACCAAAATGCCACGGTCAAAAGAGTAAACCCCCTCATGGAATTGGCCAGGGGCCTGTGACAAGGAAGGTGACAGCCTGAGCACCCTGGTCCCCTAGTCCCCTCTCACTGTTCCTTCCCAGGTCCCCAAGGAGGCGCTTCCACTCAAGGCAGCAGCATGGACCCAGACAGAAGGCCCACAGGTCAAGAGAATCTCCGAGAGATTCCCAAGACTCAACTGTTCTTTTTCTAATTAATTAATTCATTCATTTCTTATATATTAAGTACTGAGGTGAGGCAGAGAAACAAGGCAGTCCACACTCTCAGGGAGCACACAGTCTAGTCTGTGGATTGCCAGAGGGGCGTGGAAGTGGCTTAGAGAGACAAAGCATAATTATAATGCAGTGTCACAAGCCCTCTAATAGGTGGGCCCATTGTGGGAGCACAGAAGAGGGAGCAACTTCTACCTATGGAACCATTTGGGGACATCTGGTCTGGGTCCTGAGGGATGGGTAGGAGTTTCTGTGATAGGGAAGAGAAGAAAGAACATTCCAAGGAGGTCATGTGCAAGGGAATGGAGTGTTCAGGAGATAGATGAAGTTCAACAGGACCCAAGAAAACAGTACTCAGAGAGGAAGGGAAAGGGAAGAGAAGAAAGCGGCAAGGGAGATGAGGCCGAGGAGGTGGCCTGGAGGCCAGCACAGGCGGGCTGGCAGGTTCTCCTGAGGGATCTGGGAGAGGCTTCCGCCCTGTGGTTGAAGGAGGACACCCTGTCACAGCACGTGTTCTCTCAGCTTCAGATGGAGACCCCGGAGGGAGGCGTCATGTTCCATTTAACCCTGTGGCTTGTGTGCAGCACGTAGAGGGGACATGCGCAGTGAAAGGGGTGGAATGGAAGAGCAATGAGGACAGCTGTGACACTGACAGGACAGACAAGATCCAAAACAAACTAACAAACAGCCACCACCAGAACCCCATGCACAGCGTCTGGCAAGAACCCCTGAGAAAACAGGCCCTGGGAAGGGCCAAGGGCAGTGACTTGCAGGGGAGAAAGCTGAGGCCCCGGCTGTGGGGAAGGAGGGAAAGTAGAGAACAGACAGGCTTTTTCATTGTCCTACTTCCTCTTCTTTCACATCTGGTTTCTTTCGCCCGTGTTTGACTGCTCTCCCCCAGTTTTAGAGCGAGGGTTGAAGACAGCTATGGCCCTGTGCTGAGGGGCGATGTTGACCACAGGCCCAGTGGCTCCAGCGTGTGTCTGCCATCTCAACAAGACCTGGCCAGAACGTTCTGGTTTAATGGGAGGTGGAGGGGGCCAGCTTATAGCTCTATCATCTGTGGGTTTTCATCATTGTTTATTCTTGGGTTTTTTCCTCTCAAATAAAAGTGAAGTGTCTGCCATCTTGTGGCAGAGGCCTGGTACTGCCTGGGCCCCCAGTGTCATGCCTCCCTTCCCTCTGCTCCCCAAAAGGGATGCTGCCCCTCTGGGGTGGTCTGTGGGCAGGGGTTGACGAGAACTGGTGTGGAGAGGAGGAAGGGGGCCTGGGCAATAGTGCTCCCTGGCACCAGCCCTCCTGCCTCGTGTAGAGAAGCTTCTGGAAACAGCGGCTGTGACCTCCAGGGCCTCGGGAAGGCCATCCTTGTTCATGGAGGATGGCCATCTGTGAAGGAGAGAAAGCAGGGCCAGCAGTGTGTGAGGAGGTCGCCCTCAGAGAGGGAAGAGCTGAATGAGGCCAGTGAGCAGGGACCTGAGCAGACCCGGGAGCCGGGTCCTGGCCTTGAGGGTGAGGGAGACAGGGGAGGGGGCGCAGGACAGCAGGCAAGCTCCCATTCAGTGTGGCCACAGCAGGGAAGCTTTTGAGGTCAAAGTATGAGGTCCCTGCAGAACATGGAAGTCTCGTGTGGGTGTGCATAGCGCCTCTGGGGTAAGCATCTGTCAGTGTCTGGTGCCTGGACTAGTGTGGGTGGATGAGCTCTCTGTGGGCGTCACTGGGCTTCAGACCTGGAGAGGGTGTGGATGTCACTTGTAAATCTGGAACCCTCAGGATCCATCCTTTTATTTGGTATTTGGACACAGGTACAAGAAACAGATTATTTCAAACAGTCCTAGAAGTTCTCTGGCTCTCTCAACTTGGGCAGGAATGTCAAGTCAACCTTGCATCTTTTTCTCCCTGCACAGCACACCCCCAGACCTCGTGTTTATCATCTATGTCAGAATATTCCACTGCCACAGCCGTCTAGTGTCCCAAACCTCCCTTCCGTGGGCACTTCTTTACAGGCAAATGCTAGAGACAAGTTAAGTTAGCATGTTGCTATTATACACTGTGGGCATTGATCCGCTTTCCAGTCATGATGAGGTCATTCCCAGCTCTAAGTCTAACCAGGACAGTTACCCAGCCCCAGATTCTCACTCTCACTGAGGTTTGGTTCCTGAAAACACTTCTGGCCCCAGATGCTCTGTTAGCCGGGGTTCCGTCATAGAAACAGAGCCTTAGTGGTTTCCAGGCAGGTGGGTTTTACAAAGGGAATTTGGTGCTTCCAGAATGAATAGAAAGACTGTTGGAGGGAGGGTTAGGGAAAAGCACCCCTGGATTGCAGGACCCCAGGAAGTTACAGAAATTGCTAGAAATCATTGGCAATGACGTTGCCTGAATGATTCTCAGGAGGAGCTGCAGCCTCTGGTCTGCCCTCTGCATGTACCTGGGCCCATCGTCACAGCGGCACCTTGTAGAGTGGCTTCTCCTGGACTGAGCCTGCCCGGTTTCACGTGCGCTCCCCTCATTGGTGGAATCTCAGCGGGAGCACTGCTGGCAACAGAACCTGGGAAACGGAGCTCCAAGCTCTCAGCCTGTGCAATACCAAGGCGAGCTGAGAAAGTCAGGGATCAAGACACACTCTCTGACACACACTTTTAAATATGGTTGATAATAATAGTACTTCCTTCAGATGGCTGTTGTGAGGCTAAAATTAACATTGTGAATTCTTTGCACGGAGTGTGGCATATGGTAAACCCTCGATAATTGCTCGTTTACAAAAAAATTGTCAAAACTGAAGTCAGAATGGCTCCTCGATCTCATTTCTAACCCCTGTAAAGAAACTGGCTGCTTCTGAGCTGCGGGGTCCAACTCGCCCGCCTTGGCGAGGATCCTGTCCCTTACCAGCCCGGGCCTGCTTGGCGTCAGATCCGCAATCTGCCTCATTCTGGCTCTGAGGGCTGGATGAAAATTCAGGAAAAAGGTGAAAGTTCTCAGGGAAAAACTGCGGCAGTGAATCAAGCTGAATCTTAATATTGGATTCTCCATGCCCTGCCGATTTGAGGACTTCATCTCAAATGCACCAGTGGACAGTCAGAGACTGATCAGTTCCCTTGTGGAAGCATCAGTCCGGGGCCCCCACTTTGCACCTCGGTACCAAATGGAACCAGTGAAACTGGGGTCACGTCTCTGTAGCCCTGTGCTCAAATGCTCCACGCAGCCTGTGACAAGAAAGAATTAGGGCACAGCTGAAATCCAAAAGGGAAAGGGAACGGGCTAAAATCCATGGGGAGCAATGTCTATTTCTTAATCTGTCTCCCGCCCCAAATAGCTCTGCTCTCCTCCCCCAACTGGTGTTTACGTGTCTGTTTCTTTCCCTGGTAGCAGATGCCACCAGGCCTTAAACTAGGTCACAGAGGGTGGCGATGAGCCGACACGGGCCCTCAGGCCACCTCCTCCCCTGACCTCACTCCCCAGGCTCCTGGGCCTCGGGTGGCAGAGCCCAGGCCCCAAATGGCCCCCTGCTCTCCAGGAGGTCCTGATAGGGTCCCTGCTCCCTAGAACCACAAGGAGTGAGTGGGGGCTCCTCTGTCCAGCCTGTGAGTGGACAGGGGGTCTGCTCCTGAGCTGGCAACAGAGGGGACAGCTCTGGGCGATGCTGCATCCCTGCCTGCCCCATCCTGCCCATTCGTCCCCTCCCACCGCAGCTCTGCTGGAGTGCTCTCAGGGACACCCATTCTTCCCAGGGCAGCCAGGGAGCCACATGTCCTGCTGTTTCCCCTGGGAGAGCACTGGGGCCAGTTTCACAGCCCACAGGGCCCAAACCAGGGCTCCTAACACGCACCAGGGGCAGAGGTGGTGTCAAGGGTAGAGCATAAATTGCAGGGTCGAAAACCTGATTTCAACCCCAGCCTCCTGAGCTAAATCACAGGGAGGTGCAAGCTTGCCCAGAATCACCCAGCTGGGAAGTGGCAGAGCCCAGGCCCACAAGGACCTACTGCACGTCCCCAGCCACCCATGTCTGCTTCCCTCGCATCCCCACCTGCCTGTCCCTCCTCCTTCGGACCATCTCTGCCAGCATCGGGTCCTGACGGTGCCTTTGTCTCCACAGGTTCTTTCAGAGCACGGCTATGGCCTGATCACGACCGACATCCGGGAGGGACAAACTTTCTACTACGCCGAGGATTACCACCAGCAGTACCTGAGCAAGAACCCCGACGGGTACTGCGGCCTCGGGGGCACCGGAGTGTCCTGTCCACTGGGTATTAAAAAGTAATTTCTCCCCATGTGGTCGACCCTGGGGGTCACAGCAAAAATGCTTCCAACAAATCAGGCAGTTCTTTTGTGGTTCACATCAGTGGCTCTTTGAAGTGCCCCAAGCACAAAGGCATTCATAAAAATCTCGTTTATTGAGGTGTAATTTACAGGAAGTGCAATGGCAAGTTGATAACATGTAATTTATCTTCTAATAAGTTGTGGTGGGCGTAGAGCTATGAAATTGTCTGGATCCCTTGGGGTCTGAATGAGAATAACGAATACACTGTGCTCACCCTTCTTGTGCCTGGCTGCCTGCCCTGGAAGCTGGGAGACTGTCGGACAGGACAGGGCGTGTTGGAAAGCCTTCCTCTGTGCCCTGTCCTGCCTCACATGCCCTTCTGCCCTCCAGTGCCTTAAAATTTGCAAACATTTGTAGCCTCAATGAATCATTCCCTGAAATGCTTTGCTCTACGATCCTGTCCCTGGGGAGGGGGCTTTCTCTCCCTTTTCAGCCCTCCGTGTGGCCGAGAAAAGATGTGTTAGTTTGATGAATGCCAGCGCTTTGCTTACAGCTGTGAGAAATGCTTGTTCTAATAAAAGTCTACAGTCTAATAATGCAAACCGCCTGGTGTCTCATCTGTCTTTTCCTTGTTTAGGGAGCCTACTTCTTCTAAGTATTTCAAGATAAATCTTCGAGCGCTAAAAGAGCTTGGAAGAGAAAAGGCCTCAGAGTCATTTTCCCCCAAATGGGAAATATGATTGAAATTTTTGGAAAACGAGTACACCTCTGGCTCTCTGCACTTTAGTAGTAATAGCTCTTTTCCACATACCTGTTACAGCTGTCACATCAGGGACTCCTAGTTTGAGAGAAGAGACATGTGCAATCCCTGCCCTCAAGAGTCTTTACATTTGAGACAAGTGGTCGGGGGTGTAAGCAATAGACATGGAAACATGTGAATTACAAAGATAATTGCAGGTTCTGACAAATGATATGAAGATGATAAATAGGATAAGATAATCAGTTGTGTCTGGGGCTGTGGAATTGCGTTGAGGGCTGTTTGAGCCACGTCGGTCAGAGGAGGCCTCCGGGAGGTGGTGAAATGTAAGCTGAGAACTGAATGATCTGGATGATGCAAAGGAGACACATAAGCACAAGTTGGGGGTGGAGAGCAGAGCTGTTTGGGCCAGGAGATGGATTAAGAAATAGGCGTTGTTCCCCATGGATTTAGCCCATTTCTTTTCCCTCTTGGAGTTCCACTGTGCCCCAAGCATATCAGGAATACATAGGTGGAGTGGATATACCTAAGCATCATCAGCATCCCCACTTTGGTTGCTTGAAGGAAAAGCTTTCCAAATAGAAGGACCAGGAAGTGTAAATGGCCCAAGACAGGGAGGAATTTGAGAAACAGAAAGCCCAGTGGGGCTCGAATAGTGTGAATGAGGAAGTATTGGAGAGCGATATCTCAGAGGTAGGAAGCGCCAGATCATGTAGAATTGCCTAGGACATGTTAATGGGATTTTTAAAAATTTATTCTATTTAATTGGCAACCATTGGAAAATTTTAAACAATTTCTCCTTTTCTTTCTAGCCTGTGCAACTGGATGGATGGTGGTGTTATGTACTTGTGAGGGAGTGGATAAAGGGTGGAGATGAGTGAACGAATCCTTCAGTTTTAGCCAGAAAAAATTTGAGATGCTTCTCGAGCATCTTCACGGAAATGTGAAGTAGGCCAATTTGCTATGTGGATCTGGAGCTTGCGAGGGATCTGAGAAAGAGAAATTTAAAAATCGCGAGCATACAGATGACAGTTGAGGCCATGACACTAGTTGAGATTATTTGGAGAAGGAACGTAGAGGAGAAGGGGTGTGAGGATTGAAGGCTGGGATCTTCTGACATACAGAGGTCTGGTAAAGGAGGCAAAGGAACTTGAGAAGCGACACTTAGGTAGGCACATAAGGGAAACGTGTTCTCCCAGTGAAAACTAGGCACGAATATATACCCCAAGCTGCATGATGAGTCCGGGGAAAGCTTAGACCAACTCTCCTATGTTCAGACCAGAACAAAAATAAAAATGACAAGGAAGCCAGGTCCCTTTAGGAAGGACTTGCAGCACTTCAAGAGGTATATACTTTGAATATTGTCCTAAGGCATCTCCAGACGGAAATGGGGGCCTTTTACCAAGGTGACTGTGCACTGGAGAAGTGGAAATAACCCAGCCTCCTCAGACTTATGGGCTCTAAACGGATTCATTGGAGACCTGAAATGCCACCATGGTCCACTGGGCGGAGTGGGGATTTATAAAGACTGGGGGCTACATGGAGTCTTGTTCCAAGTCTGTCTCACAGTGGGTCTAGTGGGTCTGAATAACAAGTGCGATGTTCTTTCCCCACTCCCAGGATGTTTCCATGGATGTTAACCATGTTTCTAGCTTCTGTACACTTGATGCTTTACAGCTCCCTGCATGCATATGTTAGACATGCCTTGTCTGCACAACCCCATAATATGCTTGAGTCACCTTGCCTTGGCTTCCTGCCTCCCTCATCACTCGGCTTCTCCCTGGGAGGAGTCCTCCTCCCAGAGGCACTTTCCCAAACACAAACTAACCAATCCAGAGTTCATACCCCCATTCACCCCCTGTATTGGGCTTTCACACTCCAGTCCACTATCC
Organism: Equus asinus; assembly: GCF_041296235.1. Lineage (NCBI taxonomy): Eukaryota > Metazoa > Chordata > Mammalia > Perissodactyla > Equidae > Equus > Equus asinus. The sequence continues at coordinate 62,134,970 of NC_091792.1, read as the reverse complement.
ATCTGCCTGAATCACCCCAGGGCCACCAGGTACCAGACAATGAGGGGCTGCTCTTGTGCCCGAGCCCACTGAAATTATTCAAGCTAGCCAGTCCTTAGCCTGCTACCCTGTTTCTTCCCATGGAAACCACAATGAAGACTCTTGTCCACAGTTCCTCACTCTCCCTCTGCCTCTTGACTGATGCCGGTGCTTCCCTCTATGGCCTCCCTATGGCATGGCGGCCTCTTCCTCTGAAGACCTGTGAGGAACAAACTGTCTTTTTAATGGCAGTCATCTCATGGTCGGTTGGCCTTACCACATCTAAATAATAATAAAACCTGTTAAAACATAATGAGGATAGATCTACCTAATAATTAACAAAATCCCCATTTTAGTTCCCTGATCCATGGAGTAAAGACCCCCAGACACCCCCTCCCAATATAGTAAATAAAAAATAATACTTTGTCTCTGGGGGAATTTAAAATAATAGCGGCACCAATGGTAAGCCTAAATGATTCAGAGATGGGGATTGGTACATGTCCCCATTTCATTCCCCTCTGTGGCAGATGATAAACTTAGGTAGGACTTAGAGAATGAATGTAGATTGTTATGCACTTAATGAGGTGGATACGCCAATTACTTCATGGGCTCCAGATATAGTATATTTACTGGAACAAGTTAATACAGCCCGTGGCACCTAATAGGTAGCTACTTGCCCAGCAAATATTTTATTTTCTATCCCTACAAGTAATGACAATCAGAAGCAGTTTGCCTTCACATAGTAGGGTCATCACCATATCTTTGCTGTCCTTTCTCAAGGCTGTGCCAATTCTACTCTGTGTCATGTATAGTCCAAATAAACCTTGATCATCTTGATATTTTATAGAACGTCAGCTGTTCCGTTGCATTGATGATGCTAGAGAAATTGGACTTGGTGAGCAGAAAGGAACAAGCAGCCTAGACAGTGAGAGGTTTACCCCAAAAAGTTCAGGGACTACCACATTGGTTAAGTTTCTAAGCATCTGGTGATCTGGAGCATGAAAGACAAGTTACTGGATCTTGTACTACCCATCATGAAAAAAGAGACACAATATCTAGTGGACCTCTTTGGATTTGGGAAGCAACAGATGACCATGTTTGCGTGGGCTGATTTGAACTATGTACTATATGACCGATCAGTGTTTTTTTTGGTTTTGGTGAGGAAGATTGGCCCTGAGCTAACATCTGTTGCCAATCTTCCTCTTTGTGCTTGAGGAAGATAGTCCCCAAGCTAACATCTGTGCTAGTCTTCCTCTACTCTGTATATGGGGTGCTGTCACAGCATGATTTGATGAGCAGTGTATAGGTCCATGCCCGGACCATACCTGCGAACCCCAGGTTGCCAAAGCAGAGCACGCGAACTTAATCACTACGCCACCTGGCTGGGCCCATGACCCACCAGTTTTGAGTTGGGCCCAGAGCAAGAAAAGACTGGCAGATCCAAGCTGTGATGCAAGCTGCCCTGCCACACAGCAATGTATTGAACATATCTGTGGCAAATGGAGATGTTGGATGGAAATTCTGGCAAACCCTAATAGAAGAGTCACAGTGCAGACCCGGGCACTTGAGGAATAAAGCTATGTCCTCTTCCCTTCTACATTTGAAACTTAACTCCTGGCTTGCTACAGCCCCCAGTAGAGAAGTAGCCCACTCAAACTGTCCATCCTGACCTGGGCACTGTCTGATCTTCTGAATCCTAAAATTGAATGTGCACAGCAGCTATTTGTTGTGAAATGGAAATGGAGTGTACGAGATTAGGCTCAGCAGATTTAGAAGGCATGAATAAACTGCAAGACAGGCGGCTTAGAGTCACATGATACTTTAATTTTTTCACCCCTTTTCCTTCAGTCTGCACTTTTGACCTCATGGGTAGTTTCCTGTAGCCAGGAAGGAGGAAACTGTGGGCTTGGTTTACAGACAGATCTTCACCGTAGGCTGGCTGTAGCCAGAAGGGGACAGTTGCTGCATTGTAGCACCAATTGCTTTGCCCTGAATGACAGTGGAGAGAAAATTCTCCCGTGAGCAGAAATTTGAGTGGTACATTTTGGTTATCTAACTGATATGGAAGGAGGTATGCATTTATGCTGATTCATGGGCTGACAGGGAATAGGAAAGAAGAAAATTGACAGATTGGTAACAGTGAAGTCCAGGGGAAAATGAAATGGAGAAATAATTTGGATTGGGCACACATGTGAAAGTACTTGTGTTCCACATAAATATATGCCAGAAGCCATCCATTTTGGAGTCAATAAGCGAGTGGTAAGATTCCCCACCCTGTGGATGTCAGTCTCTTTCCCCAAAGAACTGGGTGCTTGCTCAGTGGGCTCATGAACAAAGTGACCACATGGTAAGAATGGAAGCTATGTATGAACTCAGAAACATAGGCTCACCAAGACTGACATGGCTGTCCCCAGCACTGAGTAGTCAAAGATGAATGCCCCAAATGGTCCTCTTCACCCATGGTAGGGTATGCGTGTAGAGGGGTGGAGGGAACCAGCCAGTCATCCAGGGCATGTTAATGATATTGCACCCTTTCTATCATGGAGATCATTAGGAGTTGTGCTCATAGGGTGGGCACATATTCCAGATGTGAATTTGCATCACTATTCATAGAGCTCCTTTAACCACCCCAGGTGTGGAATTACAGTATGCCTTATCCATTGTTATGGCATAACACTCCACAACAACACCTCTAATCAGAGAACACATTTTATAGTGAAGGAAGTGTTGAAATGGGCTTCTGGTCATAGAATTCACTGGTCTCGTCACATTCCCCATCACTCAGAAGCAGTTGGCTTAACAGAACTGTGGAATGGCCTACTTACTGAAGGCTTGGTTACTACATCAGCTGGGTGGCAATGCCATATAAAGATGAGATGCTGTTATACATGGTGTGGTATATGATCCATTATTTGGTACTGTCTTCCCTTGAACCAGAATGTACAGGTCCAGGAACCAAGATATGGAAGCGGGAGTGATCTATCTCATTGTAACACCAAATAACGCATTGGGGAAATTTTTGCTTCATATTGCCGAGACTTAAGACTCAATAGGCTGAAACTTCTAGTGCTCAAGGAATCAATGCTTCCATTAGGAAACAGATTCATGATTCCTTTTAAATTTGAAGTAGAAACTCTCCCTTGGACATTTTTGGCTCCTCGTGTTGATGAATACATAGACAGATAAGGGAGTTACTCTATTGACTGAGATGAATGATCTTACCTCCCAAGGGGAAACAGTGGGACAAAGGATTATTTATGGACCCCAGGACCCAACAGGAATAAAGGTTTGGATCACCCAGCAGGCAAAGAACTGAGTTGCTCACAGAGAGAAAGGGGACAGGAAATGGATGGGAAAAGAAGTAAACCGTGTTATCAACTTAGGTCTCATGCTATGTTTTAGGTACACTAATTGTCATCTTTCCCCTCCATTTTACCCCACTACTTTATATAAAAATTGGTGGTGGTAGCTCACATTTTGCTAGGAATGTGTCCAAATTGACATATGACAGATTTGTTAATGGGACTTTATGTGTAACCTGTGCTGGGGACACAAATTTTTTACCCAGACAAAAGGTAAAGCTGAATGTGGATGTTGAAAGACAAAGAGGTAGTGTTATGCACTGCATGTTTCTGTCCCCCCAAAATTCATAAGCTGAAACCCCAACCCCCAATGGGATGGAATTGGGGGAGGGCGGTCTTTGGGAGGTAATTAGGTTTAGATGAAGCTCTGAGGGTGGAGCTCCCTTGATGGGATTAGTGTTCTTATAAAAGGGAAAGAGAAAGGAGCTCTCTCTCCACCATGTGAGTACACAGCAAGAAGGCAGCTGTCCACAAACCAGGAAGCAGGATCTCACCAGACACTGGATCTGTTGGCGCCTTGATCTTGGACTTCTCAGCCTCCAGAACTGTGAGAAACAAATGTTTGCTGTTTAAACCACCCAGTCTTTGGCACTTTTGTTATGCAGCTCAAACTAACTAAGAGAAGTAGCCTGTGCTGATATCTTTTTGTTCCTCCAGATCCAGACTCAACCTTTCTCCATCTTCCTCTGTGTCCTGGGAGTCCTGAATGGACTGTAGCAATAGGTTTCCTTGCTCTCTTGTTTTAATTTGCGTCTGGGCAACAGGAGGCACTAGTAAGAGATTGGGTGGGATCGGGGGGGGGGGGGTGACGAGTAAAGGTCAAGGTATTTGTTCTCCCTGCAAGTCCCTGTGGGTTGGCTGTGTATGAGTGGTAACAGCGCTATGCCCTTGCTGATTATGGCCTACAACAGTGTCTTTTGGGGGTTTTCCTAAACCCTGTTCACTTTGTAAATATTCCCTATATGAACCTCTCCTTAATTATCTAGTCTAAGTGTGCCATCTGTTTCCTGGCAAGACCTTCACAGACAGAAATAGGGAAGCGAACTTTCTTCCGTAATTCATTCCAAAAATTATTATAAGAAGATGCTCTTGTGCTCGGTTCATGTTAATTAAGTAAAAATGTTTTTAAAATACTATACTTCAATACATAAAACCACAGGGTTTTAGAACTGGAAGAAGTTTTATGGATGATTTAGATGACTGCCCTCATTTTATAGGTCAGGAAGCTGAGGACTCAAGAGGCAACTTTTGCACTGCTGGAACATGCCACAAATTCACTTACATATTAGAAAGAGATCTCTTCCCTATGGTTTTCAGATCACTGGTCCTGGTCCTGCCTTCTGGGGCCACCAGGGAAGTCTGACCCTCTTTCTTAGGAGATAGATACATGGGATATTTGAAGATAGAGTTCACTCTCCCTAAATCATCTTTTCTAAGCTAGATAGCTTTCTAGATTCCTCCTAAAACCCTGATTCACACCTGCTGACCACCCCTAGATGCCCCAGGTCCTGAAACAAAGGTCAGCTGTCTAAGATTGTGCTGCCCAACATGGTACCCACTAGCCACAAGTGGCTATTTAAATTAAATTAATTAAAATTAAATATAACTAAAAATCTAACTCCTCAGTTGCACTATCTACATTTCAAATACTCAATAGCTACAAATCGCTAGTGGCTACCATATTGGATAGTCCAGATTTAGAACATTTCCATTATCACAGGAAGTTCTATTGGACAGCACTAGTCTAAGAAGAGAGTTTGATGGGACTTGTATGTCCTTTGATCTTTATGATTTCCTTTTACTAATGCAGTCAAGTCATCTTGTTGGCCCATAGGATCAATAAAAGCTTAAGTATTTTTCATATGAACTACCTTCAAGTCAGGGCTCTCCATTCATATTCTTATACCCTTGCTCTATTATTATCATTTTAACCCTGGTTATAGGAATTGACATTCATTCTTTGTTGATTTTTGTTTTGTTTATTTAGGCCCTGCACTTCAGTTTGTTAAAATAATTTAATCCAGACTCTGATCTGAAATATTGTTTCCCTCTCACTTTTGTGTCATGCATATGCTTCATTAGCATGTCCTCAACGTCTTCCTGAGAGTCATTATGCAAAACAGTGAGCTGGGCAGTTCATTTAGAAAGACATGTCACTTGTTTAAGGTCTTAGAGCATCTTTGCTAATTGGCATGACTTGTCACTCTGTTGCCACTCCTGACCCTCCCTCCCCCCATCTCGAGTAGAAATTGCCATAGGCGTCATGCTTTTTCCTGTTGAGCCCAGATACACCTTCAGAATTCTTCCCCACAAAGGACTTTGGGCAGCCACTGGCAGCCAATCAGACTTGGTTTTCCAGGTGAAACCCCTTTTCTTCCAGGTAGACACAGAATTTTTAACTAATGCATTGGATAGAATGCCTCAACCAGTTATAAGTTCACCTAAGAGAACAATCATACAAACGCATACCATTATTTTAGCCATACATGATGATCAGAGAATGGGGCAAATGCTTTGCTGAAATCTAGAAATACCATAGAAGCTGATGGAGAGATCAACTAGAGTCAGACAGACCTGAGTGAAAACACTGGACCCTCCTTTCATAGGTTGAATGACCTCAAAAAGTCACATGATCTCTCTGTGACTCAGTTTCTTGAAGTGTAAAATGGTGATGATAATACCTATGTTGCAGAATTGTTGGGAAGATTAAATATGTATTTATACACATGTAAAGGTCATTCTCTAGAAATTTATAAATTATTCAAACAACTAACAATGTTTGGAAAAGGTCACTAATCATTCTGGGACTCTGGTGGATTCACGAAAGTAAGCAAGATTAAATATCTTTTCAGATAATCTCCTTTTCATAAGGGGACTCAGCAACAGCATCCACCATGTAGGCAGCACATACATGTCTCAGGCTCTGTATCAAGTGTATATACAATCTATAACATAGATTATATATAATATATATTATGTTAAATACAACTGTATGAATATGTCACATGTATGTATAATATATATTATATATACACTTATATAAATATATATATAATATACAATTTATTATTTGATGAATGATCAGTGACCTTTTCCAAACATTATTAGTTTGCTTGAACAGTTTATAAAATTTCCAGGAAATGATCCTTTTTCCACTGTATGTTGATTCCAAGATGCCCTTTCTGTCCCTAAAAGTCCAAATATTTCCATCTGGGATCAGTCTACAGGCTCATGGCAACGTGTTCTGAGTTCCCAGGATGCTGGGACAAAGAGCTCGTCTTCCCTAACGTCAGCAGTGGCCATGGGACAGAACTTCCTGCACCAGCAGTTTACCTACCCTGTGCATTTTCATGCAGGAAGACACCCCCATGGGCCTACTCTTTCCTTGCTGCAGAGCTGTTCTGCTACTGAGTGGCCTCCTTGGAGGCAGAAGTAAATTGAACTGAGGCTGTTTGATCACCTGTAAAATTCACTCGTACATCAGAGAGTTTCTTCCATGACATTAAGATCTTCTTCTCATTGCTCTTTTATTCATTCAAGTATTCATTCATTCATTCCTTCATTCGCTCATTTTGGAAGAACTGAAAAAAGACAAGAAGAAGGATATATTTTTATAACAACTTCTTATAGCTGACCATTATGATGAGGACTCTGGGCATGAAGACTGGTGATGCCAACAAAGTGGGTTTCTGTCTTTTTGAGCATCTACAATTGAACTTAGCACCCTGATTGCATGAGGCTGTTACCTTTTTTTTTTTTTTTCCCTTTTATTCATCTTTTCGGCCATCTTACAGGGTCACATCCTGGGAACCCTTTGGGGCCTTTGATTTTTATTGTTGACGCTTTTCTTAAAATTGCAATTACCTTACTGTTGGATTTCATTTTGTTTCTAAAAAGGATATATTGAAAAAAAGAGAGGATATATTGAGATGTAATTGACATACAAAAAACTACACATATTTAAAATACAGAATTTGATAAATTTTTGATGTATGTATATAGCCATCAAACCATCGCCACAATCAAGATAATAAATATGTCCTTTAAGCCAAAAGTATGCCATGCCTCTTTATAATCCCTCATTTCTGGGCCTCCTCTTCCCACCCCATTTCCTCCCCCAATCCAGCCCTGAGGCAATCTGCTCTCTGTCCTTATAGACTGGTTTTTTTCTAAAATTGCATATAACTGGACTCATACAGTGTTTACTCTCTCTCTCTGTGTTTCCCTTTCTTCTTACACTCAGCATGACTATATTGTGATTCTCCACGCTGTGGCGTGCCTCATTGACTCGTTCCTTTTTATTCTAGGTGGTGTTTCATTGTTGGATATACCAAAATGTATTTATTCATTCTTCTGTTGGTGGACATTTGGATTGTTTTCTTTGTGCCCATAACACAGAAAACTCCTATGGAATTCATGTACAAGTCTCTTCATGGACACATGCTTTCATTTCTCTTGGGTAAATATCTAGGCATAAAATGGCTAGGTCATATGATAGGTGCATGTTTAAATTTTTAAGAAGCTGACACTGTTTTTCAAAGTGGTTGTAACACTTTACGTTATCACCAGCAGTATATGAAATTTCCAGTTCCTCCACATCCTTACCAACACTTGACATGGCCAGTCTTTTTGATTTTAGACATTACAATAAGTGTGCAGTGGTATCTCACTGTGGTTTTAATTTGCATTTCCCTAACAACAAATGACCTTGAGCACCTTTTCATGGGTTTATTTGCCGTCTAGGCATCTTCTTTGGTGACATGTCTGTACAAGTCTTTTGCCCATTTTTTGTTAGATTGTTATCATAATATTCTTCAGTATTATGTTTGGGTTCCTTTCTCTTAATTATTTGTGTATTTATTATAGTTTTCTGTTTGTGATTACCATGAGGTTTATACATAATAACCTACATATATAGCAATCTATATTGAGTTTTTTTGACCTCTTTCTAAACGTTCTATTCTTTTACTCCCCTCCTGCCACATTTTACGTTTTTGATATCATATCTAACCTCCTTTTGGGAGTGTGTATATACATTATCCTCTTATCATTGAAACAGGTAATTTTAGTACTTTTGTCTTTTGACCTTCATATTATCTTCATAGGTGGTTGATCTGCTACCTTTACTGTATTCTTGCTTTTACCACTGATTTTATTGCCTTTTTTTTTTTGGATAATTTTCTTATTCCTATTTGTGGTCTTCTCTTTCCCACTTAAATAAGTCCCTTTAGCATTTCTTGTAAAACTTGGTGATAAACTCTAATTTTTGCTTGTCTGGGAAACTCTTTCTCTCTCCTTCCATTCTAAATGATAACCATGCTGGGTAGAGTATTCTTGGCTGTAGGTTATTTCCCTTCGGCACTTTGAATATATTGTGCCACTCCCCTCTAGCCTGTAAGGTTTCTGCTGAGAGGTCAGTTGGTAGCCTTATGGGGTTTCCTTTTATGTAGCTTAGTACTTTTCTCTTGCACCTTTTAGGATTATCTCTCTATCTGTAATTCTTAACATTTTAATTATAATGTATCTTGGTGTGGGCCTCTTTGGGCTTATCTTGTTTGGTGCTCTCTGTGCTTCCTGTACCTCTATGTCTGTTTCCTTCCTCAGGTTAAGGAAGTTTTCAGCTATTATTTCTTCAAATACGTTCTCTATCCCCTTGTCTCTGTTTTCTCCTACTGAGACACCTATAATACGAATGTTAGTGTGCTGGATGTTATTCCAGAGGTCCCTTAGACTGTTCTCGTTCTTTTTAATTCTTTTTTCTTTTATCTGTTCAGCTTGGGTGATTTCCTTTAGTCTTTCATTCAGCTCACTGATCTGTTCTTCTACTCTGCTATTGAGTCCCCCAAGTGAATTTTTCATTTCCAGTATTGTATTGTTCATTTCTGATTTTTAAAAAATATTTTCCAGCTCTTTGTTGACAATATCACTGAGTTCATCCATTCATCTCCCAAGGTCAGTGAGCATCCTTATGACATTTTGTTTGAACTCTTTGTCAGGTAGATTGTTTATTTATGTTTGATTTAGTTCTTTTTCTGGAGTTTTGTCCTGTTCCCTTGCTTGGAACATATTCCTTTACCTCCTAATTTTGCCTCTTTCTCCGTGCTTATATCTGTGTATTAGGTGGGTCAGCTGTGTCTCTCGATCTTGGAGATGTGGTCTTATGTAAGAGATGCCTTATGAGGCCCAGCAGTGTGCTTCCCTCTTGTCACCAGTTCCAAATGTTCCAAGAGTGACCCCTGTGTGGGCTATGTGTGTCCTGAAGCAGGCAGAGTCACCTCACTGAGGAGGCCCCAACACACTTCACCAATGCCACACACACTCCACTCGCTCATCATACATGCCCTGCCCTGCAGAGGCAGACCCACTCATCTGCCTGCAGAAAATCCAGGCTCTCATCTGTGCAGACCCACAAGTTACCCGAGGGCTTGCTGTTGGGTGGGACCAGTCCCTAGGGCAGGCTGCCTGCTCTGGCTGAACTAAGTTAAATTGGCACTCTAGTGGGTGGGACAGACCCTGGGCTAACAGGTCAGGAGGAGAACTCCAACGGCATCTACCAGCATCTGTGTCATTACACCTGTACTAGGTCACAATAATGGCTGCCACCAATGTCTTAGTCCCTGGAGAGGTCTCACCTCTCACTGAGATGCACCCAAAGCCTATCAGGTGAGTCTCTTTTCAACAAAGGATTGTGCACCTTTCTTTCTGGTGATTTTAGGTTGCTTTCCAAAATAGGTGAATTTGTGTATGGGCCCTTTAAGAGCTGGCTTTTTTCTCCTTATGTCCCATAGCTTTTCTAGGGGTATTTCCTGTTGTAGTTAACAGCCAGAAAAGCCAGATATTATGAGACTTGTCTCAGTTGTGCTGAGTCCAAAGGAAGCTTATAGCAGTAACGCTCCCCTGGTCAAGTCCCCCACTCCTTCAGGGAAGGCTGCATACCTTAGGATTGCTCCCAGCCAGCCATGAAGCTCTGTGGCTTGTGAAAGTGGCTTTTTTTCTCTCCAGAAAGGAATTTCTGCCTCTTCCACCTCAGTCAGGACCGTCCTTTGTTGTGAGGGTTCCTTTTATCCAGTTTTCAGTTCTCTCTCAGGGGTAATTGTTCCAAATTGTAAATTGATTGTATCTGTGGGAAGAGGTGACTTCAGAGTCTGCCTACACCACCATCTTGACACCAGTCTCCTGTTATCTTAATATTGAGTTTTGAGAGTCCTTTATATATTGTAGATACAAGTCCTTTATCAGGTATCTATTTTGCAAAGTCTGTAGTTTGTCTTTTCATTCTCTTAACAGGGTCTTTCAAAGACAGAAATTCTTAATTTCAATGCAGTCCAATTTATCGGGTTTTTACTCTATGGATTGTGCTTTTCATTTTATATCTAGGATATCTTTGCCTTAGATTAAAAGTTTTATAGGTTAAGGTTTTACATTTTGGCCTATGGTCCATCTTGAGTGGATTTTTGTATGTGGCATAAAGTATGAATTGAAGTTCTTTTTTTGCATTTGGATATTCAGTTGTTCCAACACCATTTGCTGAAAAAATAATCCTTTCTTAATGAATTGAATTTGGACGTTTGTTGAAAATCTATTGTCTATATACATATGGATCTATTTCTGGACTATTTATTCTGTTTTATTGATCTATTTGTCTATCTTTATGCCAATATTACACTATCTTTATTACTATAGATTACTAGATAAGTCATAAAATCACGCAATGTGTGAATAGCAAAATTTAATGAAAGTTCAGAAGTTAAAGTCCTCCTCTGGTTTCAAGTAAGGTACTTCAATGGTCATTTTCCATCATTTGGCACAAATAGTCCCTAAATTTCTCTAAAGTTTGATTTTGTTCTTTATTTTAAGGGGAAAAAAGTGCTGTGAACAGTTGGAACATAAGTTCTCTGGTCCTGACAAGTTCACATGAAACCATTGTACAGGAATTGAATTTTTGAAGCCACCTTTGAAGGGGACTTGAGGCCCCAAGACAGTGAGCTGCTAGAAGCCCTGGGAGGAGGACTGAAGTGGGCTTCTGGGAGGAGATGTGGGAAGGATATGCATACAAACTGAGGTGTGATACAACTGGTTTTAAGCCTCTCTCTGGAAACTTGAGCTTTAATAGGAAACATCTTCATTTTATAGCAACTTTATAGAGTATTAAATCACTTCATAACCTTTAGTAAAATCAGGCAGTGTAGGTTCTCCAACTTTGTTCTCTTTTAAAGTTGCTTTTGGTTATCCTGCATGCTTTGCATTTCCATATGAATTTTACAATCAGCTTGTCAAGCTAAAGAAAAAAGAATTCTGCTGAGATTTCAACTGAGATTGTGTTAAATCAGAAGACCAATTTGGGGAGAATTTACAGCTTAAAAATATTATGTCTTCCAACCCATGAACATGATATAACTCAATTTAATTAATTAATTAATTAATTAAATTTATCCTAATAATGTTTTGTAGTCTCCAGTGTATAGGTCTTGCACATATTTTTTTAGATTTATCCCTAAGTATTTCATATTTTTATGGAGTTGTTATAGTGTTTTTTTTTGTTTTTATTTTTTGGGGGAAGATTGGCCCTAAGCTAACATCTGTTGTCAATCTTTCTCTTTTTGCTTGAGGAAGACTTTTGCTGAGCTAACATCTATGCCAATCTTCCTCTACTTTATGTGGGTTGCTGACATAGCCTGGCTTGACCAGCAGTGCTAGGTCCATGCCTGGGATCCGAACCTGTGAACACCAGGCTGCAGAAGAGAAGCATGCAGACTTAACCACTACACCACTGGACCAGCCCAGAGTATTGTTTTTTAAATTTCACTCTCCAATCATTCATTGCCAATTTGTACAAAAACAGTTCATGTTTTCACCTTGATCCTGTATACTGCCACCTTGCTAAACTCGTTACTCTAATCTCTTTTTTGTAGTTTCCATAGGATTTCCTACATAGATGACCATGGCACCTGCGAATAGAGACAGTCTTACTTCTTTGTTTCCAATTTACGTGCCTCCGACTCCCACACCTTATTTAGAACTCCATCTAGAGTCCAGTGTTGAATGGAAGTGGTAAGAGTAGACATCCTTGTCTTGTTCCTGATCTTAGGGAGAAAGCATTCAGTCCTTCACAATTAATATGATATCAGCTGTAGATATTTCCTAGAAGCACTTTGTCAAGTTTATTCCTAGTTTGTGGAAAGTTTTTATCAGGAATGAATGTTGGATTTTGTCAAATGCTTTTTTGGAACTAGGAGATGATCATATGGATGTTCTTTATTAGTCTGTAAATGTGGTGAGTTACATTGATTGATTTTTGACTTGTTAAATCAACCTTGTATTCCTGGGATAAATCTACTTGGTTATGATACAGTATTCTTATATATAATGTTGGATTTGATTTGCCAAAATTTTCTTAAGAATTTTTGCATCTATGTTTATGAGGCATATGGATCTGTAGTTTTCTTGTTATGTCTTGGTGTGATTTTGGTATCAGGGTAATCATGTCCTCGTAGAATCACTTGGGAGGTATCCCCTCGTCTTCAATTTTCTGGAAAAGTTAGTTAGAATTGGTATTAGTTTTTCTTTAAATGTTTCATAGAATTTGCCAGTGAAACCATCTAGGTCTTTAGTTTTCTCTGTGAGTGGGTTTTTAATTGCAAATTCAATTTGTTTAATACATATTGGGCTATTTAGATTAACTATTTCTTCCTGAGTAAGCTTTGGTAGTTTTTGCTTTTCATGGAGTTTGCCCATTTTACCTAAGTCATCAAATTTATTGATATATGTTCCTTTATCTTTTTAATGACCATAGAATCTCTAGTGATGTTACTTCTCTCATGCCTGATATTGGTAATTTGTTTCTTCTCTCTTTTTTCCTAATCGGTCTTCCTACCTATCAATTTTATTGATCTTCTGAATGAACAATGTTTGGTTTCATTGATGTTTCTCTACGTTATATTTCCTATAAAATTGTTTTCTACTTTGATCTTTATTATTTGTTTATTCTGCTTACTTTAGCCTTACTTTTCTTTTCATTTTACTTGTTTCTAGTTGGAAGTTATGATTACTGGTTTGTGACTGTTTTTTCTTTCATAATATAGATATCTATGTTATATAGATACCTATAATAGTACTATAAATTTCCTTCTACTACCTTTGTGGCACCCCACAGATTTGGATATGTGTGTTTTCACTTTCACTTAGTTCAAAATACTTTTTAATTTTCTTTTTGATTTATGGGTTATTTAGAAGTGTGTTATTTAGTTTCCAAATATTTGGATATTTTCTAGAGATCTGTTATCAATTTCTAATTTAATTCCATTGTTTAAAAAAAACATGCTTTATATATGTTGAATTTTGAATTTATTGAGATTTCTTTTATGGCCCAGAATATGGTCTATTGTAAATCTTTCAAGTGCACTTGAGAAGAATGTATATTTTGCTGTTGTTGGATGGAATGTTCTATAATTGTCAATTAGGTTGAGTTGATTGTGTTGTTTAAGTTTTCCATATCCTTACTGATATTCTCCCTACTTGTTTTATCAATTATTGAGAGCAGTGTTGAAATATCCATCTGTAATTGTGGATTTGTCTATTTCTCCTTGAAGTTTTGCTTCATGTATATGAAACTCCTGTACTAGGAGAAGAAACATGTAAGATTCTCACATCCTTGTGATGAACTGACCCTTTTATCATGATAAAAAGAACCTCTTTATCCCTGGTAATATTTTCTGTTCTGCAATGCACTCTGTCTTGTATTAATACAGTCATTCCAGCTTTATTTAGATTAATGTTCACAGGCTATATAATTTTCAATCCTTTTATTTAAATCAATTTGTATCTTTATATTTAAAGTGAGTTTGTATTGTGGGGCATCAGAATTGGTCACCCCAAAATGTGTCTCTTTGGCTTGATTATTTTTAAGAACAAAAGACTCTGAAAGAAACTTTGACTTTCCCCTTGACTCCTAAAAGAATTTAAAATAGAAGGACCTGTTCTGGGAAGGAGCTAATGCCATAAGATGACTGTAATGTAATGTAAGTGTGTCTCTCAGGTCACGTTGTCTATAGTTGGCCTATTTACATTTCTGTCTCCAGGTAAATTGCCTTCCACCCCCTTGAAGTCCCAGACCACTACCCCTAACATCCTCCTTTGTCTTTAGTTGAAGACGGTATTTAAGATGAGAGTCTCTGCCATTTTGGTGAGTTACTTAGTTTTCCTGAGTCTCTCCCACGTATACATGTTATAAATCTTTGTTTGATTTTTTCCTCTTGTTCTGTCTGATGTCAATTTAATTCATAGCCCAGGCAGAAGGACCTAGAGTGGATAGAGGAAACGTTCTTCCTCTCCTACAATATGCAGCGTATAGTTGAGTTGTGTTTTTTAAGCTAATCTATCTCTGACTTTAATTTAGGTGTTTAGACCATTTAAATTTGGTGTGATGATTCGTATGGGTAGGTTTAAATCTTCCATATTTCTATTTGTTTTCTGCATGTCCTACTTGCTCTTTGTTCCTCTTTTCATTTCTTCTCTCTTCTTTGAGGATATTGAGGTTTATTTTCAGATCCATTTTATCTCTTTTGTTGGATTATTAGGTATGTCTCTGTATTATTTTAGTGACTGCTTTAAGGTTTATGGCATACATCTTTAATTCATCACTATCTACTTTAATTAGTAGTACATCACTTGATGTATACTATAAGTGCCTTCAAACAGTGTACTTCCTTTTCTCTACTTCTGATCATTATGCTATTGTTCTCATACATTTTACTCTACATGTTAGGAACTCCACAAAACATTGTTATTATTTTATAAGAAGATTTAAATAACAGAAAAAATTATTTTATATTTACTCACATAGTTACCATTTCTAGTGTTCTTCATCCCTTTGGTTGATTCATATTTCCATCTGGTATCATCTTCCTTCTGCTTGAGGACTTCCTTTAAAGTTTCTCTTAGTGCAGTTCTGGTAATGATGAATTCTTTCAGCTTTTGTATGTCTGAGAAAGTCTTTATTTCACATTTTTTCATGCAGCATATTGTTGCTGTATATAAAATTCTAGGTTCACATAATTTTTTTTTCAGTAATTTAAAGATGTTGCTTCATTGTCCTTTTCTTTTGGTTTGCATTGTTCCCAATAAAAAATCTGCTATCATCTCCTGTACATAATTTTTTCACTCATTTGGCTGCCTTTAAGATTTTCTCTTAATCACTGGTTTTAAGTATGTTGATTATTATAGTGTGTAAAATTGTATTGCCCAAAATAATATGTTCAAGTCCTAACTCCTAATATCTGTGAATGTGACCTTATTTGGAAACAGAATCTTTATAAATGTAATAAAATTAAGATGAGGTCATATTGGTTCAGGATGGACCCAGGAAAGCAAAAATTACTAGGACCCACAAAATCATACATCGCCTTGCATGAAAGGAGGAGAGAAAATCTTGGCTAAGAGCTAGAGGTGGAGAATATCTCCCAACAGGTAGTAATTGACAACCATGGAATTGGGTGAGCTCCTGATGGAGCTGCTTTCCTGGCAAACAAGCAGAGAGCAAAACCCAAGCCCTGGGTTTGGCCCACAGTAGGCTGGCAAGAGAAAACAGAGGAGCAGGGTGGCCAGAGGGAGAGGGGCAGTGAGAGGCCATGTGGGTAGAGTGGAGGGCAGGGACTTTAAAGTGGGGACACTCAGGGCAAGTTCACTCACATTTCTCAGCCTAGTTTCCTTGTCTCTAAAAAGGAGTTGGTGCTACAGCTTTGCAGTAGGCTGTGAGAATTCAAGGAGATATATGTGAAAGTTTTGCGTAAAGGACAACACTTTCTGCAAATGTTTGTTATGGAGAAACAAGAAGAGTCTAAGTAATGGAAACCAAGAGAAGTGAGTGGTACTAGATTCGCCAAATGACAGAACTGGGAGAGGCCCTTGGGGCTACTTAATCCAATTTTCTTTTCTTTTCTTTTTTTTTTTTTTGGAGGAAGATTAGCCCTGAGCTAATATCTGCCACCAATCCTCCTCTTTTTGTTGAGGAAGACTGACCCTGAGATAACATCCGTGCCCATCTTCCTCTACTTTATATGTGGGACGCCTGCCACTGCATGGCTTGACAAGTGGTGCCACGTCCGCACCCGGGATCTGAACTGGTGAACCCTGGGCTGCTGAAGTGGAATATGCAAACTTAACCGCTGTACCACCAGGCTGGCCCCAATCCTGCTTTCATACAGGAAGAAACCGGGGCATCAAAGACATCAGAGACCATGGACAGATACTCACATGTTATAGAAAGAGTCTGGGAAATAAGATTTCCAAGATGTCAGTCACTGCAATCCTGGGAGAGGTTGGGAGGGTTGGCATGGTGCTGAGTATCAAAACTAGAATCTGGCACACAGAATTAAATGTGGATGATAATATAGTACTTCCCCCATTTGGTTGTTAAGAGGATAAAATGACTTAACACTTGAGAAGTCCTTGGTCATCAGAATTTCCTAACTTATAAAGACAATTTTCTTAAGACATACTTAGAATGACTGACTCCTCGATCTCATTTCTAACTCCACTTAGGGAACAGGCTGATTTGGTTCAATCTGCTTTGGCCTTGATCAGATTGCTTGTTTTATCATCACAGGCCTGCCTTGTTTCAGGACCATCAATCTTCTTTATTCCAGTTCAGAGGGTGAATGGAGTTTCAGAATTCCATGTGAGTACTCAGAAAAAAGTGAATTAAAGGAACAAGCTCAATACGGAGACTAGGTCTAACGTTTTTAGAAGACTTCAGTTCTTCTCTCTAAACAGAACCAGAGTCTAATCAATTTCTGCATGAAGGCACAAGCCCAGGCCTCACTTTACTCCTTCTGTCCCAGAAGGAATTAATGAAACTGGAGTTGAGTCTCTGTCATCTTGTGCTCAAATACCCTAGCTGGCTGGTAACAAGAAAGAATCAGGGCATAGCTCAAATACAAAAGTGGAAAACGAAACAGGCTAAAATCCACAGAGAGAAATTTCCATTTCTTAATCTGTCTCCTGTCCCAAATAGCTCTGCTCTCCTCCCCCAATTTGTGTTTATGTGTTAGGTTTCTTTCTCTTGCAGCAGAGGCCACCAGACTGACAGTCCATAAACTAGGTCAAGAGAGTGGTGATGAATTGACACAGGCACTTGAGCTAGGTTGTGCTTTGTCCTCACATCCCGCTCCAGTTCCCTGGCCTGATTTCCATGGCATCTTAGGGCAGTCCCTGCTCCCCAGAAACATAAGGGCATGGGAATCCTCTGTCCAGCTCCAGTACTCTCGACTTGCAGATTTTCAACCCTCTTAGCTGGGAGGACAAAGTAAGGTAGATCTTGACTGTCCTCAGCCCTTTTTGCCTCTCCTTAATCCTGAGTCCTCCATTTTCATTCTATTCTAGCACTGATTAAATAATTTCAGAGGCCAATTATCCATTTTTCATGGCAGCCAGAAAAACCACACTTCTCTTCTAGTACTTTCATTGCATTGGAGCCTGTTTTAAACAGACAAGATACAAGGCAGGGCTCCTCTACGTGCAATTGTTACAGCATTGGTGTAGTGGGTAGAGTACAGGTTTTAGAGTCAACAAACCTTATTTCAAATTCCAGGAAACTGAGATGAGAGAAATAAGTGGCTTTCCCATTGTAACCCCGTAAAGAGCAGAGTCCAGTGTCAAACTGCAATCTTACAATTCCTACTTCAATCCACCTTTTGATAATTCTTTTAAAACTTGCATTAACTCTGAGTACCTCTCTCCTTACTTGATAATCTCTCTTAAGAATCCAGGTTCAAAGTTTTCCTTTTCCTTATTTAAGAGAATAGCTATGACATACTTATGACTAATATTTGAGAGGAAAACCGTGATATTACTTGAATATACCATGATTATCTTACCTGAAGATTACCGTCAGCAATGTGGAAGCAAAATCCTGATGGATACTGGGGACCTGGGGCAGGGGATTTTCTTTTCTAGTAGCATTGAAAAAATCATCTCTTACTTTTCACTCCTGGATAGTATACTCTAAGTTATGGTAGAACAGGGCTCCAGGATGGAATAGAAAAACTTGCAAGAATTTTTTTTTTAAATCACAGCATAAGAAAGCTGTGAGATCAATGAGGAGTAAACTAAAATTTCAGAGAATCAGCAAAGTTATGAAATGAGCTGATATTGCCAACAGTTTTTTGTCCCTCCTCTCCTCTGGGGACATTTGACAATTCTGACCACAGGCTGATAATCAGACTCATTCCAGAAAGACATCATCTATAGGAGCAGAGGGAAACCAGTAGGGCTTTCAGTAGTTGTGTGCATCTCGAGGAGAAACTTGAGAAGGTCCCAAGTGCACAATTTCTAGCTGAGTGGATGTCTGGAAGCTAGATTAATATCTTCTTAAAAGCCAGAGGGAAATATCTTGCAGTTCCTAATGCTTGGGAAACAAAGATCCACTAACAGAAAAAATCTGCCTCAAGATCACCACTGACATCCTCCGCAAGGTGAGTGCCAGGTTGAAGCTACTGGAGGTGAGAGGCTGGGAACCCCAAATTTCCTGCAGACTTTCCAGGCTGAGGAGTTTGAGACCTGCCAAGCTCTCAAGCAGTAGCCTGCTACGGCCATGCCCAGAAAATAAGGTCAGTGGGAGGAAAACTGAATCCATCTGAGTTTTGACTCCAAAAACAGCCATAATCCAACTAAATCCCTGACTGGATTGAGGTGGTCAGCCCTTTAATTTATCCACCCAACAGAGGACAAAGAAATCCTCTCCCGTGGGAGGCAACAGTATGTGAAACTTCTTTTCTTTCCTTTTTCTAAATACACAATGTTGAGTATTTGAATTGATTAAATTTAATTAAAATGAAAAATTTTAAATTACTAACCATAAAAAGAAGCAAGAAAATATAACTCCACCATGTAAACATTAACATTGCCAGTATGGATTTAAACAGAAAGCCAACTCTATGCTACTTACATGTATTAAATATAAGAACACAGAAAGGATGAAAGTAAGATAATAAGAAAGAAACTATGTAAACACTAACCAAAAGGTGGCTGGTGAAGATATACCAACATCAAACTAGACTTTAAGACACGAATAGAGACAGACTCACATAGGAATCAGCCCTTGGAGGTGGCCGATAGGCGGCTTTAGATGAATCATAATTAATATGCCACATAAAATGGAGGCAACGTGGACAGACTGGATGAAAGATTCAGAACTTCAAGAAAGAACTGTCAATTATAAAGAGTCAATGGATCTTGTAGAACTCAAAAAATACAATATCTGAAATTAATAATGAAATGTGTGTTTCAACAGCAGATTAGACAGAGCAGAATTAGTTACCCTGAAGACAAGGCAAAATGCCAAGAGACAAATAAAGGAAACATGCACAGCATAAGAGACATGTAGGACACATTCATAGTGTCTATCATATGTACAATTATAGTTTCAGAAGGAGAGGAAAAGAAAAGGAAATGAGACTAAATCAATATTCAAAAAAGTATTGAATGAGCATTTTTCAAATCTTACAAAAATCAATTCCCATATTCAAGAAGTTCAGAGAACCTCAAGCAAGAGAAACACAAAGAAAACCACAAATAGGCATATCATAGTAAAACTGCTGAAAACCAGACACAGAAAATCTTGGAAGCAGCCAGAAGGGAAAAAATACGTTATCTTCAAGAGAACAGCCATAAAAATGACAGCTGACTTCTCAACAGAAATGATGTAAGCCAGAAGATAATGTAGTGACATCTTTAAAGCAATGAAAGAAAAATAAGAGATGATCTAGAATCCTAGCCCAGTAAAATATCCTTCAAAATGATAGCGAAATAAAAATATTTTGAAGCAAATGAAAACCGAGGGAATTTGTTGCCAACAGGCCTTCAGGAAAAGAATAATGAAAGGATGTTCTTCTGGTAGAAGAAACATGATCTTGGATGGAAATATAAAATACAAAATGGAAAGAAAGAAATCCAGAAAGAGTAAACGTGTGCATAAAAATAAAAGAATGTATATTGTACAAAGCAGCACTATAATGTCTTTTGGAATTTAAAATATATATAGAACTAAAATGCATAACAATAATAACATGAAAGGTGGGGATTGGTAAATAGAATTCAAAGATTCAAGCTTCTGCCAGTGTCATGGAAGTGGTAAGGCAATGTATTTTATTAGCCTGAAATAAGTTAGGGATGATTGTTTTAGTCGCTAAAAAATTATAAAATAAACTATAACTAACAAGCTAAGAGATGGAAAATATGGATTAATAAAAATTATTTGACTACTCTAAAAGAAGGCAAGAAAGGACAAAAAGAAAGGAACACAAAAATAGATGGGTCAAATCGAAAACCAATATAAATTTGTAAATATAAACAATTCTACATCAATAATTAGTGATATAATTAATAGAGAACTGTCAGACTGGATAAAAAAGAAATCCAACTTTATCTTTATCACGAGTCATATTTAAGATATAAGGACTCAGAAAGGTAGAAAGTAAAGGATTTAAAATATATATACAATGTGAACAGTAAGTGAAAAAAGCTATACAATATTAGACAAAGAATCCTTTAAGTCAAGGAGCATTACAAGAAATAGTTTCATTTCATGATACTAAAGGGGCTATAAATCTATATGCTCTATATACATAGCTTCAAAATATATAAAACAAAAAATTTCTGAACCCAAAAGATAGATAGGCAATTCCAAAGTCATAGTGGGAGGCTGTAATACACCTCTCTAGATAGCCAATAGAACAATGAGATTAAAAAGATTAATAAGCATGCAGAAGAGCTGAACAACACAGTTAAAATCTTGATTTAATTGATATCTGATCACATCCAACAAAGACACAAAACATTTATCAAAATTGGTGATATATACTGGACCATAAAAAAAACATAAATAAATATCAAGTGACTGAAATAATTCAGAGTAGGTTTTCTGACCACAATGGAATTAAGGTAGAAATTAATAATAAAATGATAACTAGAAAAAACACTTCTACTGCTTGGAAGTTAAGCAGTGTAGTTCTACATAATTCAAAGATAAGGTTGAAATGAAAATAAAAACTAAAGAATATATTAATTGGCTAAAATTGACATCACAAAAGTGATGTCCGCAACATGTCAGCATAAGACATTCCTCCTTTTTTTTTTTTAAAGATTTTATTTTTTTCCTTTTTCTCCCCAAAGCCCCCCGGTACATAGTTGTATATTCTTCGTTGTGGGCCTTCTAGTTGAGGCATGTGGGATGCCACCTCAGCATGGTTTGATGAGCAGTGCCATGTCCACGCCCAGGATTCGAACCAACAAAACACTGGGCCGCCTGCAGCGGAGCGCGCAAACTTAACCACTTGGCCACGGGGCCAGCCCCTGACAGTCCTCCTTTTTAACCAATGAATTAGACATCCATTCACAAAGACAAGTGGTTTAAGGGATGATTTGGGACCCAGCACCTTACTTCAAGGGACCCAAGAGGAGTCTGGCCCACCACTGCATCCAGTAAGAGACAGACACATCTCCATTCATGCTGCAGAATCAGTGGAGGCAGCAAAACTGCCTAGACCCCTCTTACCACTGTTGGGCAAAAATCAGGTGAGTGCTGACACAGGCAGGCACTCACACACGAGAGACAACTTGCAGAAGTCTAGCATTCCCAAAGGAAGACTCCAGCACACCTTTGGAGAAAAAGAAAAATACAACTTTGGTCACAGTGTAGGTGGTATGGGAAACTTCCCTGGTACTACCCCTCCCCTAAGGAAACACTGAATGCAGCTGATTTATCTGGTGGAGGTAGCCTTTCCTACAGGGAAAAGGAAAGCAATGAGTGAGTGCCTGGCTACCCAGCTGGGTGGGATGTGGCTGGAGAAACCCATTTCTGTGTACCAGCACCTGGAATATTAAGGTGGGAACTCTATGATTGAGGGGAGGGAGAACATTGGGAAAGAGGCAGGTAAAAATTTCAAACTGCGTTAAGGGGATTGTGCCTGGCAGGAAGTTCACCCATGAGCATCCAGGCATACGACCCCCAGGGATCTCTCTACTGGGTCTACAAGCACTGCCATGTACTGAGTGCTAACCCCATACCTCCCCTCACTCTGCAGCTGGCTCTTTGTGCACACTCCTGAGTGTGTCCACCAGGCCGAGCTCCAGCAGATAGGGAGACTGCTCAGAAAACAGGCCACAGTGGATGGGCAAGAGAGAAGCCACAAACTTGAGCTATAGCACCACCTTCTGGAAAACAAAAGGGAGGTTTCCAATAGCCAAGATGTAAAAGCTTAAAAATTCGGTCATAAGAGGGAGCAAGAAGAGTGGAGCAGGTATAATTTCACAAAACAAAACCCAGAACAAAAACCCAGATAATAACAATACCATAGGACATAATGCCCCATCTACTGAAGGCAATGAGCAAAGAGTTAAGGACATGTCTATACTTGATGTGAGAAAGTATCAATGCATAACTAAAAGAAATATGAAAAAATCAAGGAAATACGACACCAAAAAAATTGATAATTGTTCAGCAACCAAGCCCAAAGGCATGAAATATTGCAATCTCACTGATAAAAAATTCAAAATAGCTGTTATGCAGAAACTCAATGTGTTATGAGAAAACACAGAAAGACAACTCAAAGAAACCAGAAATAAATTATATGAACAAAATGACTTCTTTACCAAAGAGATTGAAATTATAAAAAAGAACTAAACAGAAATTTTGGAGCTGAAGAATTCAATGAACGAGATGAAGAATGCAATAGAGAGTACACGTAGCAGGGCAGACCAGATGGAAGATAGAATAAGTGAAATGGAGGATAGGAATTTTGAAATAACACAGAAGAGAATAAGGAATAAATTTTAAAAAGAGCAAACAAAGCCTATGTGAGCTATGAGATTACATCAAAAATGCAAATATTAGAATAATCTGAGCTCCAGAAGAAGAGAAGGAGAAGAGGGCTGAGAGTTCATTTAAAGAAATAATAGCTGAGAACTTCCCAAACCTGAGGAAAGACTTGGACACAAAAATGCATGAAGATAATAGATCACCCTATTATCTAAATGCAAAAAAACCTTCTCCAAGAGACATTACAATGAAACTGTTAAAAATCAATGATAAAGAAAGAATTTTGGGGCCCAGCCCCATGGCCAAGTGGTTAAAGTTCTGTGCACTCTGCTTTGGTGGCCCAGGTTAGTGGGTTCAGATCCTGGGCATGGACCTACTCCACTCACCAGCCATGCTGTGGAGATGTCCTACATACAAAAAACTAGAGGAGGATTGGCACAGATGTTAGCTCAGGGCTAATCTTGCTCAAGCAAAAAAGAAATAAGAGGATTGGCAGTTAATGTTAGCTTAGGGTGAATCTTCCTCAGCCAAAAAAAAAAGAAAGAGAGAAAAAGGAAAGAATTTTGAAGGCAGCAAGGGAAAAAAAGAATCTAACCTACAAAAGAACCCCCATTAGATTATCAGCAGATTTCTCAGCAGAAACTCTAGAGGCCAGGACGGAGTGGAATGACATATTGAAAGTGTTCCAAGATAAAAATTGCTAGCCAAGAATACTTAGCATTCTTCAGATATGAAGGAGAAATAGAGGCTTGCCCAGGAAAACAAAAGCTGAGGGAGTTCACAACCACTAGACTTGCCTTGTAAGAAATGTTGAAAGGACTTCTTCAAGCTGAAATGAAAATATGCTAATCAGTGGCATGAAAACATGTGAAAGTACACACTACACTGGTAAAAGGTGAAAAATGTACAGTCAGACTTAGAAAACTATAACTCTGTATTCAGATGGTGGGTTAACTACTCAACTATAGTATAAATATTAAAGGAAAAGAGGGATAAAATTAACCATACCTACTATAAATTGTTAATGAACACACAACATAAAATAAGGCAAATTGTGACATCAATAATATAAAAGGTAGGAGTAAAATGGGGGACCCTTTATAGGCAATCAAAGGTAAGTTCCTATCAGCCTAAAATGGACTGTTTTATCTATAAGATATTTTATGTAAGCCCCATGGTAACCACAAAACAAAAACCTAGAGTAGATCCACAAAAGACAAAACAAAAAACAAAAAACAAAACAAAAAAAACCCCAAACACCGGGAAACACAGCATACCATCATGGAAAATAACCAATTTACAAAGGTAGGCAGAAACAGAGGGCAAAAGAAACAATGGAAATACAAAACAACCAGAAAGCAATTAATAAGAAGGCATTAGTAAGTCCTTACATATCAATAATTACTCTAAGTGTAAATGGATTAAATTCATCAATCAAAAGGCACAGAGTGCTTGATGGATTAAAAAAATGACCCAACTATATACTGCCTGCAAGAGACCCATTTCAGTCTTAAGGATGCACATAGACTTATAGTGAAGGGATGGAAAAAGATATCCTATGCAAGTGAAAACCAAAAGAAAGTGGGAATAGCCAAACTTATATCAGACAAAATAGACCTCAAGCCAGAAATGGTAACAAGAGAAAATGAAGGTCATTATACAATGATAAATGGATCAATCTATCAAGAAGACATCACAATTGTAAATAAATATGCATCCAATATTGAAGCACCTAAATATATTAAGCAAATATTAACAGATATGAAGGGAGAAATAGACAACAATATAATAATAGTAATGGACTTCAATACCCCACTTTCAACAATAGATAGACCACCAGACAGAAAATTAACAAGGAAAGGATGGACTTGAACCATACATTAGACCAAATGGACCTAATTGGCATCTATAGAAATTCCATCCATCAGCAGCAGAACACACATTTTTCTCAAATGCACATGGAATATTCACAAGGATGGATCATAAGATAGGTCCCAAAACAAGTCTTAGCAAATTTAAGAAGACTGAAATCATACCAAGCATCTTTTCTGACCACAATGGTAGGAAATTAGAAATCAACAACATGAGAAAAGCTAGAAAAATCTACAAATATGTGGAAACTAAACAACATACACCTGAACGAACAATGGGCCAAAGAAGAAATCAAAAGAGAAATCAAAGAATACCTCAAAACGGTGAAAAACACAATATACCAAAACCTATGGGATACTATAAAAGGAGTTCAGAGAGGGAAGTTTATAGGGATAAATGCACATATTAAGAAATTAGAAAGATCGCAAATAAACAACCTAACTGTACACATCAAAAAACTAGAAAAGGAAGAACAACTTAAGCCCAAAGTTAGCGGAAGGAAGGAAATTATAAAGATCAGAGCAGAAATAAGTGAAATAGAAAACATAAAATCAATAGGAAAGATCAACAAAAGTAAGAGCTGGTTTTTTGAAAATATAAACAAAATTAATAAACCTTTATTTAGGCTAAACTAAAATTGACAAACCTTTAGTTAGACCTTAGACTAACTAGGGAGAGAGAGAGAAGGCTCAAATAAATATAATCAGACCTTAAAGAGGGGAAATTACAATTGACACTATAGAAATGCATAAGATCATAAGATACTACAATGAACAATTACACATCAACAAATCAGTTAACCCAGAAGAAATGGGTAATTTCATAGAATCATACAACCTACCAAGAATGAGCCAGGAAGAGATAGAAAGTCTAAACAGACCAATAATGAGTAAGGAGATTGAATCGGTAATAAAAAACCTCCCAACACAGAAAAGCCTAGGACCAGATGGCTTCACTAGTGAATTCTATCAGATAGTTAAAGAATTAATGCTAGTCCTTCCCAAACTCTTTCAAAAAATTGAAGAAAAGAAAACTCTTCCAAACTCATTCTGCAAGGCCAACATTACTCTGATACCAAAGCCAGATAAGGACAATACAAGAAAAGAAAACTATAGACCAATATCCCTGATGAATATAGATGTAAAAATTCTCAACAAAATATTAGCAAACCACATCCAAAAACTCGTTAAAAGAATTGTTCACCATGGCAAGTGGGATTTATCCCTGGGATGTAAGGATGGGTCAACATACGCAAATCAATATGATATCACGTTAATAGAATGAAAGATAAAAATCATATGATCATCTCAATAGTTTCAGAAAAAGCATTTAACAAAATACAACATCGCTTCATGATAAAAACTCTCAATACCTTGGGTATAGAAGGAATATACTTCAACATAATAAAGGCCATATATGACAAACCCACAACCAATGACATACTCAATGGTGAAAGGTTGAAAGCTTTTCCTCTAAGATAAGAAACACGACAACGGTGCCCACTCTCACTACTCTTATTCAACATAGTATTAGAAGTCCTACCTAGAGCAATCCAGCAAGACAAAGAAACAAAAGTCATTTGAATTGAAAGGAAGAAGTAAAATTGTCACTATTTGCTGATGATAGGATCTTACATATTGAAAATCCCAGAGACTCAACCAAAAAATTGTTGGATCTAATCAACGAATTCAGTAAAGTTGTAGGCTATAAAACCAATGCACAGAAATCAGTTGCATTTCTATACACTATCAAACAACTGAAAAAGAAATAAAGAAAACATCCCATTGACAATATCATCAAAAACAATAAAATACCTAGGAATAAATTTAAGCAAGGAAATTTAAGATCTGTACAATGAAACACAAACAAATGAAAAGACATCCCATGTTCTGGATTGGAAGAGCTAATATTGTTAAAATGTCCACGCTACCCAAGCCATCTATAGATTTAATGCAATCCCTATAAAAATTCCAATGGCATTATTCACAGAAATAGAAAAAACAATCCTAAAATTTATATGGAATCACAAAGACCCTGAACAGCCAAAGCAATCATGAGAAAGAAGAACAAAACTGGAGGCATCGTACTTCCTGAATTCAAACTATACTGTAAAACTATAGTAATTAAAGCAGTATGCTACTGGGATAAAAACAGAAACATAGACCAATGGAACAGAATAGAGAACTCACAATTAAACTCCTGCATATATGGTCAACTAATATTTGATAAGGGAGCCCAGAACATACAATGGAGAAAGGCTAGTCTCTTCAATAAATGGTGTTGGTAAAACTGTATAAACACATGCAGAAAAATGAAATTGGATCCCTGTCTTACTCCACTCACAAAAATTAACTTTAAATGGATCAAAGACTTAAACATAAGACCTGAACCATAAAATTCCTAGAAGAAAACATAGGGAAGAAATTTCTTGACATTGGTCTCTGTAATGACTTTTTGATGTGACACCAAAGCACAAAAACCACAAGAAAAAAATCAACAAATGAGATTACATCAGACTTAAAACCTTCTGCATTGCAAAAGAAACACTTAACAAAATAAAAAGTAACCTATGGAATGGGAGAAAATATTTGTAAACCATGTATCAGATAAGGGGTTAATATCCAAAATCTATAAAGAATTCATACATCTCAATAACAACAAAAATCCAATTGAAAAATAGACAGAAGCACTGAATAGACATTTTTCCAAAGAAGACATGCAAATGATCAACAGGTACATGAAAGGTGCTCAACATTACTAATCATCAGGGAAAAACAAGTCCAAACTACAAAGAGATATCACATCACAACTGTAAGAAGGGCTATCATCAAAAAAGACATGAGATAATAAGATAAGTGTTGGTGAGTATGTAGAGAAAAGGGAACACTTGTGCACTCTTGGTGGGATTGTAGGCTGGTTCAGCCACTATGGAGAACAGTATGGAGGTTCCTCAAAATATTAAATATAGAACTACCATACAATTCAGCAATCCCACTTCTGGATATATATCCAAATGAAATGAAAACAGGTTATTGAAGAGATATGCGCACTCCTATATTTGTTACCACATTATTCACAATGGCCAAGATATGGAAACAACCTAAGTGTCCATCAATAGATGAATGGATAAAGAAGATGTGGTATATATATATATATACATACAATGGAATACTATTCAGCCATGAGAAAAAAGGAAATCCTGCCATTTGCAACAACATGGATGGACCTTGAGGACATTATACTAAGTGAGATAAGTCAGGCAGAGAAAGACAAATACTATATAATCTTCCTTATATGTGAAATCTAAAAAACTAAATTCAACAAAACAGAGCATGGAATGATGGTTAACAGGGGCTGTGGGTGGGGGGATGGGAGAGATGTTGTTTAAGGGTCCACACTTGCAATTAGTATATAAATAAGTCCAACTAATATACAGTACAGTGATTATAGACAACAAACTTGTTTTATAAACACTAAACTTGCTAAAGAGACTAGATCTTAATTATTCCCAACACTAGATATCACCTATCAAGACTTGTAGAATGGAGGTAAAGCATGGAATTTATTAGAATGTTATAGCCTTATATGGACATATTTGAATTAAAATGGTAAAAATAAATTGTTTCCATCTCAAAATGCTAGGAAAAGAAGAGCAAATATAACATAAGGAAAGTAGAACAAAGAAAATAATAAAAGTAGAAATCAATTAAATCTAAAACAAATATGAAATAAAATAAATCAACAAAGTCAAAAATTGGTTCTTTGAAAAACGATTGTAAAATTGTTTGCTCTTGTAAAATCAATCATGATCAAAGGAGACAAAAAGAAATTGCCAATAACATGAATGAAAAGAAGAACAGAGCTATAGGTCCTGCAGATAATGAAATATAAGATTTTATGAACAATTTTATTACAATAAGTTCAACAAGTTGAAAGAATGAACAAATGCCTCAAAAAATGCAACTTACCAAATCTGAGAGAAGAAAAAACAAGAAACCTGAATTGTCCTATAGCAGAGAAATTGATTCTGAGTATAAATAAGAACCTTCTCATGAAACAACCCTTAGACTCAGATGGCTTCATTGATGATTTCTTCCAAACACCTGAGGAAGAAATACCGACAATCACAAACTCTTCCAGAAAATAGAAAAAGAGGCAACCCTTCAATCTTTTTATGAAGCCAGCATAGACTTAATTCCAAAGTATGACAAAGATAGATGAAAAATGACAAAACAGTCTCATGATTATACTGCAAAAATCTTCAACAAAATGTTAGTAAATGAAATTCAGTGTTATGCAAAAAGAAAGTTTATTCCAGATATGAAAGGATGGGTCAAAAATAAAAAATAAATAATTATATTAATAATAATAATAATGTTTTTCATGACATTAACAGAAAAAAAGGAGAAAATCATAATTATCTCACTAGATGCAAAAAAAGTGTTTGAAAAAATTCAACACCTATTTATGATCAGAATATTTCTGTAAATTAGGAATAAAAGGAAGCTATCTTTTCTGTTAAATAATGCCTGTCCCCAAAGACTCCGTAGGAAACATCATACTCAGTGGTTAAATACTGAAAACTTTTCTCATAAAATCAGGAATAAGACAAGTTCTGTGTATCTTTATCACCACTTCTATCCAACATTGTACTAGAGGCCTAACCAGTGCAATCAGGCAAGAAAAACAAATTTTTGGTGTAAGAATTGGAAAAGAATAGCTAAAACTGTCATTATCCATGAATAACAAGGTTACAAAACTAGAAAATCTGAAAGAATCTAAATACAAATGGTTAGAACTAGTAAATTTAGCAAGGTCATTGTATACAAGTTTAATATACACACAAGAAAAATCAGTATTTCTCTACACCTGAGACAAAAAATGAGAGAAAGGAAAAAGCCCAATTTATGACAAAGGGGACATTGATATGCAGTGGGAAAAGAATGGTTTTCTGAATAAGTATTTCAAGATCATTTGGATATTCGTATGGAAAAAATGTATCTTGATTTTTACCTCACACTAGGCATAAAAGTTAACTCCAGATTGAGCTAAGGTTTAAATGTAAAAGGCAAAATAATAAATATTTTGGGGGAAAATATAGGAGAGTGTTTTCATGACCTTGGAATAGGCAAAGATTTCTGGTGGTCTCTGGGACAATAGTTTACAAAAAATGGCTCTAGCAATGTGTAAAATTTTAGAGTTACTGTGTGGAGAAGTCTCACTAGGTGTGACTGTGAGTGTGTGTCTGTGGGTGTGTTTTAACGTCTTTATTAAGTATCAGAGTTTTTCCAGAATTAATTGTCAATGTAAGTGTGAAACTATTTTAGAAACTCTAGGATGAATTCAGCAGTTCAAAATGCTGAGAAGCCATGCACTGCAGTTTTAAGGGTAAGTGTACATAGTGTGGTGGTTACCAGGGACTGGGGGGCGGGGGAAATGAGGAGATGTTGGTCAAAGGATACAAACGTCCAATTAGAAGATGAATCAGTTCTGGGTATCTAAGGTACAACATGGTGATTATAGTTGTTATACACTCAAAGTTGCTAAGAGAGTAGGTCTTAAGTGTTCTCTCCACAAAAAAGAAATGGTAATTTTGTGACGTGATAGAGGTATTTAGTAAAGCTATGGTGGTAATCATTTTGCAATATAAGAGTGTATCAACTCAACACATTGTACACTGTAGATTTACACGAGGTTATACATCAATTATTTTTCAATAAAGCTGGGAAAAGAAAGGGTATAATCAATCCTAAACTTTGTTTTTGTTTTTTATTTTATTTTTCTGCTTTCATTTTGTAAACACCCTGAAAATGTGTCTGATAGTCTAGGTTTGGACCTTGAAATTCAACAACCACAGCAGCACATTATATCAAGGCATTAATATTCTAAATCAAAAGTCATAATAAGCTGTAACTATACCAAGGTCATGGTATAAATAAACCAACTAGCACTGAAAATACGTCTTCTCTACCTCTTCCCTAAGAAGTCATGCAGCTTTACCTGTCAACTAACAAATGTTCATTGAATGCATAGCAGCACCTAGAGATGCTTTAGGTACTCAGCAGGGACAAGAAGAAGTAAGATCTTACCTTAAGAACTGTTACTTTCAAGGAAGGGTTGAGCACAAAAACACTGTACAAGTTAACAAATAATCAAGATATTTTCAGGTCCTAATAAATGGTGTCAAGAAGACAAAATATACTAGGGAGACACTGGGGACTATGGGGTAGGGGTTGGGTCATGATGTCTGATGCAGAGAGACAAATTAGAAGGTAAGAGATGATGGGGATTTTAATTAGGGTCATAGCAGTGGGAATAGTGAGATGTAGCTGGATTTTGGATATAATTTGACTTCAATGCTGATAAGACTTGCCAATAGAGCAGATGTGGGGAGAGATGAAAGAGACAGTGATCAGAGAGAGAGCGATCAAAGATAGCTCCTAGAAATTTTCCTCTGGGCAATTGGATGGATGGTAATGCCATTTCCTGCTTTGTGCAGGGCTTGAGGTGAAGGGAAAGATTTGGGATGAAGTGAACAAATTCATAGTTTAAGTATGCCACTTTAATTTTGAGATGCCTCGTAGACATCCTAGTAGAAATGTTGGTTAGGGCAGTTGTATATAAGGGTCTGGAGCTCAGAGGAGAATTCCAGGAAAGATATTTAGACTTAATAGGCATGAGCATAGAGACGGTATTTGAAGGAGTGGCACTGGATAGGAGAAACTGAGGACCGAGGATTGAGCCCTGGGGTGCTCAACATTTAGATGTCTGGGGAAAGAGGAGGAATCAGGAAAGGAATTGGCAAGGAGTAACTCATGAGGTAGGGGGGAAAGTGTTTTCCTAGTGAAAACTAAATTCCTCTGGGCAAGTGTGTTCTCCTAGTGAAAACAAAGCAAAAGAGACACACCCTAGATTGTGCCACGATTCAGGGCAAAGCTCAGACTGACTTCACTCTGCTTTGTTCAGAGCAGAGCTGACATACGTTCTCTCTAAATGAACGTGCTGTTGATAAATATGAGGAAGGCACCATTATTACTCATCTTCTTATTAAAACTTAGAAAGCTGAGACTTAGAGAAGCTAAATAACTGGCCCAAGGTCAGATGGCTTGCAAGTGACACAGCCAGAGCCAGAACATGAACCCAGGACTTCTGACTAAATTATACCCTTTTCTCAACTGCACCAAGATTTCCTGCCAGCCAGGAAATTGAGCAGGTAGTTTTCCATTCTCAGACCACACTGGCTGCCGCAGACTGGAGTTCTGTCTCTGTTCACCCTTCTCTCATTCTCATTTCCGAAAGCATTTCTCCAACTAAGAGTCAGCAGCCATGGTGAGAATCTTCAGGGAATGAGAGTTTCTGAGATAGCCCTGATGGAGGAAGCCAACTGGATTCCAAAGCTGACATGAGACCTCCCGGGCTCAAACCATCTGCTCGGATTGCATCTCTTGTTCTGGCTGGATGGTCATTTGGGGAAAATCTGTGCTCTGAAATGATCTAATTGTAGAGAGGCCTGGAATCCACCAGGAGGGGACATTTTGTATGCCCTGTTGCAGGGCATTAGGAGGTCTGTCACTCCTTTTTGTCTCATGATACTAGCTGATCCATGATCTCACTTGCTTCTTAAAAACCCCAAATATTTGGGCTCCCTGGAAAGTCCCTAAGAACAACAACAATCACAGCTCTCAAGCTTTGTAGGACGGCAAAAGCTTAGTGTAGTTTCCAACAAAAGTGAATCATTAAATGCGTATAACAATGTCTGAATTGCTATTTCTTTACAAGAATTTTAGGTTTTTAATCACTTTATTAAGGTATGATTTATATACCATAATATCCATCCATTGTAAGTGTACATTTCAATGTTTTTTTTTTTTTAATTTTAGTAAGCTTTTAGTTTGCAGCCATCACCACAATCCAGTTTGGGAACATTTCCGTCCTCCCAGAAGATTCCCTCACACTCCTTTGGAGTTAATCACCACTCCCACGTCAGCCTCTCATCTCCTTTCTGTCTCTGTTAATTTGCCTTTTCTGAATATTTTGTGTAAATTGACTTTCATGTAAATTAACAGTATAATAGGTAGTGTTAAGTGTCTTCTGGCTTCTTTTCCTTGGCATAATGATTGTGACATGAATCTATGTTGCAGAATATATCAGAGGCTCATCTCCTTATGTTGCTACGTAGTACTCCGTTGTATGGATATACCACATCTTCTTTATCCATTTCACCAGTTGATGAAAATCTGGATCATTTCCAGTTTGGGAGTATAATGATTAACGGTGCTAAGAACATTTATGTACATGTCTGTACATGTAAATAGATTCCTAGGTGTAGAATTGGCTGAGTTATAAGTTTTTTCTTTTTAATATTTTTAAAAAACACCACACTGTTTTACAAAGTGGCTAAACCATTTTACGTTACTACCAGAAAGGTAGGAGGGTTCCAGTTTCTCCACATCCTTGCTGATATTTGTTATTGTCTGTTTTTTTTTTTAATAGCCATTCTGGTGGGTGTGTTGTGATATCTCATTGTGGTTTGAATTTGCATTTCCCTGATAACTAATGACGTTGAGTACATTTTCATATGCTTATTAGCCATTCATTTATCTTCTTTTTTGAAATGTCTATTTAAATAATTTGTCGGTTTTTTTCTTTCAAATTGGGTTGCTTGCCTTCTTGTTGAGTTGAAGAGTTCTTTATATATTCTGCATACAAGTCCTTTATCAGATATGTGATTTGCAAAATTTTCTCTCAGTTTATGGCTTGCCTTCTCATTTTCTTAGTGGTAGCTTTTGAAGCACGAAAGTTTTTAATTTTGGTGACATTCAACATATCAGTTTTTTAGTGGATTATACTCTTGGCATTGTATCTGAAAACTTTTTGCCCAGCCCAAGGTCATGAAGACTTTTTCCTATGTTTCTTCTGCAAGTTTTGTAGGTTTTGCTTTAACATTTAGGTCTATGGATCATTTTCAGCTAATTTTGGTGTATAGTGTGACTTAAGGCTCTAAGTTCAGTTTTTGTTTTTGTTTTTTGCATATGGCTATTCAATTGTCCCAGGACCATTTGTTGAAAAGACTACTTTTTGCCTTATTGAATTATCTTAGCATCTTTGTAAAAGATCAATTGACCATAAATTTCAAAACTCTCGGTTCTGTTCCATTGATCCATATTTCTATCCTTGTGCCAACACTACACCATCTTGATTACTGTAGCTTTATAGTAAGTTTTGAAATTAGGTATGTAAGTCCTCCAATTTTGTTCTTCTGTTTCAAAATTGCTTTGGTTATTCTAGGTCCTTTGCATTTCCGTACACATTTTAGGATCAACTTATCAATTTCTACCAAAAGAACCTGCTAGGACTTTGATAGGGATTACACTGAAGTTATAGATCAATTTGGGGGGAATTGCCATCTTGATAATTTTGAATCTTGCAGTCTATGAAATGTCTCTCCATTTATTTAGATCTTCTTTAATTTCTCTCCACAATGTTTTCCAGCTTTCTGTGTACAAGTCTTATACTTCTTTTGTTAAATTTATTGCTAAGTGCATTCTTTTTGATGCTGTTGTGAATGGAATTGTTTTCTTAATTTCATTTTCAGCTTGTTTACTGCTAGTATACAGAAATATCTAGTTTTGTACATTGATCTTATATCCTGTAACCAAATCAAACTCATTTATTACTTCCACTACTTCTTTTTTGGTTTTTTTTTGTGGACGCCCTGGGATTTTCTATAGCCAGCATATGTACTCTGCAAATAAAGAAAGATTTGCTTCCCCCTTTCCAATTTGGATGCTTTCAATTTCCTGTCTCTCTCCTCCCCCTCCCACTCTTTTTCCCTAATGAAGTGCCAGAATCTCCAGTATGCTGCTGTATAGGAGGTGGAAGCAGCCATCTTTACCTTTTCTCCTAAAGAGAAACCATTCACCATTAAGTGTGATGTCAGCTATGGGTTTTTCACAGATGCCCTTTATGAACTTGAGGAAGTTTCCTTCTATTCCTAGTGTCTTGAGAGTTTTTGAACATGATGGTTGATAGATATTTTCAAGTGCTTTTTCTTAATTTATTGAGATGATCATGTAATTTTTAGCCTTTATTCTATTAACATGGTGAGTTAGCAAAACCCTCTTTTACACCTCCTGCGTAGGGAAAAACCCAATCTTTCATTCCCGAGTTTCTCCTGTGTTTCTCCTTTACTACTCACACTACACCACACTCACACAGAACACTTCACTTCTGGTCACCAAATGGGTGTGGCTTTTTCTCACACCAAGAAATTCTCTGTGACACCAGCTGGATGTCCTACAATTTAACTCAATTTTGACACTGTCTACCTGGAGATAGTATCAGATCCCATAAGGTAAGGGCTCAGTCCTATGAGGCTGCCCCCAACTTCAGATGCCAGTCGCGAATAGTAGGTCACCAGGACACCTACAACTTCTGTCCGATTTGGTTACAAATCA
Source organism: Equus asinus (assembly GCF_041296235.1). Taxonomy (NCBI): domain Eukaryota; kingdom Metazoa; phylum Chordata; class Mammalia; order Perissodactyla; family Equidae; genus Equus; species Equus asinus. The sequence goes on along the minus strand of NC_091792.1, from coordinate 62,099,448 downwards.
GAGGTTCCCATGGCCTCCTCAGTTTCAATTAATTTGCTAGAGCATTTCCCAGAACCTAGGGAAACACTTACTTACATTTACTAGTTTATTAAAGGATATGATGAAGGACACAGAGGAACGGCCATATGAAGAGACACATAGGCTGAGATCTGGGAGGGTCCCAAGAGCAGGAGCTTCTGTCGTCGTGGAGTTGGGGTGCGTCACCCTCCCGGTATGGGTGTGTTCACCAACCTAGAAGCTCTCTGAACCCCATTCTTTTTGGATTTTTACTGAGGCTTCATCATGTAGATGTGATGGACCAGCAACTCCATTTCCAGCCCCTCTACCCTCTCTAGAGAACTTGAAGGTGGGGTTGGTAATTCCAAGCCTCAAGTCGTGGCTTGGTCTTTCTGATGAGTCACTTCATTAGAACAACAGATGCTCCTAGTGCTCTTATCATTTAGGAAATTACAAGGGTTTTAGGAGCTCTGAGCCAGGAACTGGGGGCAGAGACCAAGATACATATTTTCTATTATCTCACACATGGTTAATTACAGTAATTGATTTTGAGATTTTAAACCAACCTTTGTATTTAATAATAAATCCCGCTTTATCATGATGGATTTGGCTTGCTAATATTTTATCAAGTAGTTTGCATCTATGCATATATTCATCTTAATTTGTTTTGTTTTGTTTTCTTTTGATGTCTTTCTTTTTGTTTCTTGTGATGTCTTTATCTGGCTTTGACATCGAGGTAGCCTCTTTCAGAAAATAAGTTAGGAAGTGGCCCTTTCTTTTCTATTTTCTGAAAGAGTGTGAGAAAGATTGGTATAATTTCTTCTTTAAATGTTGGAAAGAAGTCAACAGTGAAGCCATCTGGGGCTTTTCTTTGTGGGAAGATATTTTGTTACTGAATCAATTTTTGTACTTGTTATAGATCTATCCATATTTCTTATTTCTTCTTGAGTCAGTTTTGTTAATTTGTGTCTTTCTAGGACTTTTCCATTTTATCTAAGTGGTCTAATTTGTTGCATAATATTGTTCAAAATATTCACTTGAAAGTCTTCAATTTCTGGAAGATTTCTAGTGAAGATCTCATTTTCCTATCCTGATTTTGGTAATTTTTCTTTTCTCTCTTTTTATCTTGGGCAATCTAGATAGAAAGTTGTCAATTTTGTTGATCTTTTCAAAGAATAGTCTTCATTTAATTGATTTTTCTCTATCATTTTTGTTTTTTATTTCATTCGTTTCTGTTTTTATCTTTCTTTATTCATTTGTTATGCTTCATTGGGATTAATTTGCTCTTATTTTTATAATTTCTTAAGGTGGAAGCTTTGATTATTTATTTGAGAACTCTGTTCTTTCTGCCACAGGCATTTAGAGCTGTAAATTTCCTTCCAAGTATTGCTGAGCGGCATCCCATAAAATTTTGACATGCTGTGATTTCATTTCAGTTCAACTCAAAATATTCTAAAGTTTACTTTGTGATTTCTTCTTTAACCCAAAGGTTATTTAGAAATATGTTGCCTAATTTCTAAATACTTGAGGATTTCTCAGATTTCTGTCTGCTGTCAATTTCTAACGTAATTCCATTTTGGTCAAAGTGCCTATATTGAATGTTTTTATCCTTTTAAAATTTACTAAGACTTGTTTTATGGCCTAGCATATTCTAAATAATGTGTATTCTGAAATTGTTGGGTGGCATGCTTAATATATGTCAATTAAATTGAGTTGGTTAATAGAATTATTCAATTCTTCTATGTCCTTGCTGATTTTCTGTCCAAGTTATTTTCAATTATTGAGGGGGGTTACTTAAATCTCCAACTGTTATTGTATTTTTCCTTTAAATTTTGTTAATTTTTTAAACATTTTTGAGGAACAATTCACAAATATAATTGTATATATTTAAAGTACACAATGTGATGTTTTGAGATACATATACATTTTTTTCTTCACATATTTTGACACTCTGTTGTTAGGTAAATATCCTTTATAATTTGTATATCTTCCTGTTACATTGACTCTTTTATCATTATAAAACGTATGTCTTAAGTAACACTTCTTGTCATAAAGTCTGTTTTTCTGACATGAACAGAGCCACTACAGCTCTTTTATAGTTGAAGTTTGTCCATGGTTTATCTTTTCCAATCTTTTTACTTTTAGCCTATTTGTATCTTGGAATCTAAGGTGTGCTTTTTGTAGAGCATATAGTTAATCTTGCCGTTTTATCTGGTCGGACAATCTCTGCCTTTTGATTGGGTCGTGTAGACAACTAACATTTAATGTAATAGCTAAGAGGGTTAGATTACATTTGCCGTTTTGCCATTTGTTGTCTATATATCCCCTATCTTTTTGTTCTACTACTTTTCCTTTACTGCTTTCTTTTGTGTTAAATAAATATGTTTAGTGAATCTTTTAAAATGATCTGTTGATTTTTAGCTGTATGCTTTGAAGTTATTTTCTTAGTAGTTGCTCTAGGGATCACAATACATAGCAAATCACAATCTATGTTATCTGCATACTAGTTTAATCTGGTAAAATATGGAAACATTGTTGCAGTATGGCTCCATCCCCACACCTCTTTGTGCTGTTATTGTGATATAGATTGTCATATAGTCATGTTATAAACACAACAATACAATGTTATAATTATTGCTTTTTACAATCCTGTATACTTTAAAGAAGGTAAGGTACGAGAAAAAGTACATTCTCCTATGTGCTTCTGCAATCTGTGGCAATGTCATTCTGGTCGAAGCATATGAAGAAAAGCCCGCCTTGGTGGTCTAGTGATTAAGATTCAGCACTCTCACCACTACATTCTGGGTTCATTTTCTGGTCAAGGAATCACTCATCTGTTGATTGTCATACTGTGATGGCTTCATGTTGCTGTGATGCTGAAAGCTATGGCACCAGTATTTCAAATACCAGCAGAGTCAACCATGGTGGACAGGTTTCAGTGGAGCTTCCAGACTAGACAGATTAGGAAGAAGGACCTGGCCACACACTTCTGAAAAATGGGCCATGAAAACCCTGTGAATAGCAACTGAGATTTGTCTGATATAGCACCTGAAGGTGAGAGGATGGCGCAAAAAGACCAAGCAGGGTTCTGCTCTGCTGCACTCAGGCTCACTAGGAGTCAGAATTCACTTGACTGCACCACCACCAACAACAAAAATATGAAGAAAATCTGGCTTTCCACAAATGTGGAATTGGAAAAGAGAGAATTATTTTAAGAGCCTTTTCAGATAATTGTGGATAGTCTCTGACACCAGTCCAAAACTTGACAAGTCGCAATTTTTTAAAGATCAGTTGCAATGTGAAATCTGTAAACAAATCAATGAACTTTCCATACTCTGTTGTATTAATAGCCACTGGGTTTTGAGTGGCTCTTTTACTCGTGCTTTATTTTGTAGCATCAAACATGGGTCACTTGGAAAACGTTCTACAGATTTACCAAACGCTCACACAGTTTTTTGTACAATGTCAAAGAATCAGATTCACCAGTATCATCACCAATTCATTATAAAAACCTTTAAGTTTGGGAAGCTGTTCAGCTCAGGGCAGTGGATGTATGTTTCCTGAAATTTTAATTTTTCCCTGAAAGCTCAAATTTTACCATTTGTTAATAAATAAAATCATTTTATAAATGACACGATCACTTTATTAATTTTCAAGAAATGCTTGCCAAATGTCCACATCTGAATAATGATAGTATGTCTATAAGTTGTTCTTTCAAGAAAAAATGGTGTTCCATGAAAAATGTGCTGAGTTCAGCTTGCAAATCAAACAATTCCACATGTGCTTTTTCTTGAATAATCATCACATTTCAATGTATATCAGAAGTGCTTTATGTGCACTTCCGATCTCTTCACATAGAATATTAAAAAGATGTATTCTCACGGGTTGAGATTTCATAAAAATAAAACTTTTTATGACTTCATCAAGGACATTCTTAAGTAAAACTGGCATGTCTTCTTTTATATTACTGTGAATGATTGGCAGTGAAGAATTCCATATTTAATAGTACAACTTGTTATCAGTTCCTTGATTCACGATCAGGAATACTGTTGCTTTTGGACATTAGTGAAGATATCAACGCAGTGAAAAAGGGCAAATGTATCATTATGAAAATAGTTTTTACCTCGTGAATCCACGGAAAGTTCTCAGGAAGTGGAAGGTGAGAGGATGGCCCTAGGAGTCAGAAATGATGCAATGGCACTAACAACAAATAGATAGAGAGCTAGAGATATATGGATTCATAGATATAATTACTATACACACACTACATATTATACGTATGTATGTGCCTCTAGAAGGGATATATGAATATTTTATAATATTAAAACATTAATATCATAATTTTTTAAATATTAGGTGTTTTTAATATTACAAAATGAGTATCATGCTGTCTGTATTCTTCTGAGATAGATATACACACTTTTATATATATATATATATATATATACACTTTAGATAGATATATATACACACTTTTTCCTTTCTTTCCTTCTTTTTTTTTTTGGTGAGGAAGATTAGCCCTGAGCTAGCATCTGTTGCCAGTCTTCCTCTTTTTGCTTGAAGAAGATTGTCACTGAGCTAACATCTGTGCCAATCTGCCTCTATTTTATGTGGGGCACCTCCACAGTGTAGCTTGATGAGCAGTGTGTAGGTCTGTGTTGGGGACCCAAACCTGTGAACCCCAGGCTGCCAAAGTGGAGCACACGAAGTTAACCATTATGCCACTGGGTTGGCCTGCTGATATATATACATTTAATTAACTTTACATTGCTAAAGTTCATCCATATTGTTGCATATAGCTGATTATTATATAATTGTGTGAATATGCATCAATTTAGTCATCTAGTTCTCAATTATTGGGCATTTGTTTTTGTAAGATTTTTGCTCTTCTGAATAGTCCTACTATAAACTTTCTTGTAATTGCTGCCTTGTATATGTTGTAAACATATAAATGTTTACATGTGCAAGAGTTTCTGCAATGCCTTCCATCCCCCAAGATGGCCACATTCTAACTCCCAGAACCTGTGAATATGTTAGGTTACATGACAAAAGGTAATTAAGTTTGTAGATGGAATTAAGTTGCTAATCAGCTGACCTTGAAATGGGGAGATTACCTAAATGGACCCAATGTCATCAGAAGGGTCCTTGTAAGTGGAAGACAGAGGCGGAAAGAGAACCAGAAAAATGGCAGCTTGAGAAGAACTCAGCCCGACGAGGCTGACTTTGAAGATGGAGGAAACGGGCTATAACCAAGGAGGCAGAAGGCTTCTAGGAGTTAGAAAAGGCAAGGAAATGGAGCCTCCCTACAGCCTCCAGAAAAAATTCACCTCTGCCAACACCAATTTTAGCTAAGTGAGACCCAGAACTGTAGGATAATCAATTTGTGTTGTTTTATGTCACTAGGTTTGTGGCAATTTGTTATAGCAGCCATAGGAAGCTACTATAGGTTTCTACTTAGCAGCAGAGTGCCCGTCATAAGGTAATTATGTCCATCTTTAGTAGACACAGCCAAAGCAGTTTCCAAAAGGCTTGTACCAATTTGTCCTCTCAATAGAGAGTATGAGAGTTCCTGTCCACATTCTGTCAACACTCAGTGTTACCAATATTTTCGATGTCATCCCTTCTAGAAGGCTTAGAGTTATCTCACCACAGTTTTAATTTGCATTTCTTAGGTAATTAAGGAGCAAAGAACATTTTATATATGTTTATTGGCTATTTAAAGATCCTCTTTTTTTGAAGTGTTTATTCAAGACTTGTGCTCAGGGGGCTGGCTCCGTGGCCGAGTGGTTAAGTTCGCGTGCTCTGCTGTGGTGGCCCAGGGTTCGGATCCTGGGCATGGACATGGCACTGCTCGTCAGGTCACGTTGAGGCGGTGTCCCACATCCCACAACTAGAAGGACCTGCAACTAAGATATACAACTCTGTACGGGGGGTTGGGGGGGGGGTGTTGGGGAGATAAAGCAGAAAAAAAAAAAAGACTTGTGCTCATTTATTTATTGATGGTCCTTTTTCTTATTGATCTGTTGAAGTTTTAAATAAATTCTCAAATTAATAGCTTTATTAGTTATAGGTGTTGCAAATATCTTCTCCCACTCTTGGAACTGTGGCTTCTGGTTAACAGATACTCTTAATTTTAATGTTACAGTTAGTGCTATAAATCCACACAGAGCTCCCCAGTTCTGGAGGATTTACGGTGAGGGAATTCTATGGAGGTCATCAGTATTCACAGCTCAGGAAGTCAGGGACTGGTGGCCTGGGAAAGTGGAAAGGAGAACACCCTTTACCTCCAGAGAGTAGGCTGGAGGGGAAGAGTACCATGATATGGTGCCTTTCTTTCCCCTCTGACATGGCTATTTAACTAGCAGGGGCATTGTTTAGATACACATAAATTTTGTGGATGATATTGGACTTATATATGTGGAAAAATAAGTGCTGGCTCAGGAATGAAAAGAAGACTTTGAACTCTGGGGAGATTATTACAAAGAGGGGGAGCCTGCTGAAAACCGTGGATGCCTACCCCAACCAGCTGGAGTTCAATTCTGACTCAGGTCCTCTTCAGAAGGAAAGCAACAGCATTCCCAGATGTGACTGTTCAAAGTTCCAGTGCCTTATCCACCTTCCTCAAACAGAGGAATGACTAAATAGAGAATATAAATTATTAATACACAGCCTTGTAGGCAAAGAGAGAAGATCATAATAGTTCTCAAGAGAAATAAGTAGGAAAAGATGTTCCATCATTTTTTCATTTAAGAGTTAAAGGCTGAGCTGGTTAGAGCTAACCTGAATTCAGAAATAAACAACAAAAACAAAGATGTGGAAACAGCCAAACAGCATGAGTAAAATATAGCATTTTATATAGATAGATTGATTGGTAGATATAGATATAAATATATAGAGACAGAAAACAATAAATAAAACAAAAAAAATGTATTGGATGTACTCTAGGCAATAGAAAACTTAGCTGTTTTATTTTATTATCTTTACCCAAAGAAATTAAAGAAAAGTTGACTTCATAATACATGAGTTCAAAAAAGGAGAAAAAGAAATGAAAAGGAAACTGTTGGAGATATATGAAGAAAATTCAGTAGAATTGATGTAATTAAAACCAAATTAGAATCAGCAAAACAAAAACTAGCATCTTGGAAGTGAAAAGGAGGGCTGATGTAAGGTAAGCATGCACTATGCAGATGAAAGGGTTGAGAAAACAAGAGGAAAGACATGGGCATAAATAACTTAGATCCTGCATATGAATAATCAGTATACTTGAAGCAGTTAAAAGGAAAAAAATGGAACCAACAAATCTTTCAAATCTATAATAAAAGAGGTAAAAACAATTTTCTTGAAATGAAACCATAAATCTACAAAATAAAAGAATTTAATATAAGAACCTCCTCTTCCAGGTAGGATGGAAAACTTTGCAGGAAACCAAAGCACTTGCCAAAAAATTTATAAAGTTTAGATAAAATACAAAAAACGCATGTTTAGAGGCAAAGAGAACCCCTAAAGCACTGAGGACTCACAGGACTAAGTTCCAGGGGAGAGGAGAAATATACAGAAGTGACTCAAGGATCTGCAGCCACTTTTTTCCTGAAGGCATTTGACTATTTTGCATGCAAATAGCCTACAGCTAAGATTCCGTGATTTGCTGAGGTCTGGAGGGCAGCTGTTGGTAAAGAGAGAAACTAGTTAATTTTTTGTGATCTCATTGAGCTGGAGTGACAAAATTGGATATTTGAGAAGCCTCAAACACATGGCCATTTCCCTCCTCCAGACATATGCTGAATTCTAAAGTTGTGTGGGGTTGGAACCAAAAAGTGAAGCCAAAAACAAAGTGGAATTTTCCACAGTTTTGTGGTGCTGCAGGAGCAAAGATGAGAATTCAGAATCTTCAGGGAGACAGGACCTGATGACCGCTGCAGGCTCTCATGTTGCAGGCTAAATGTTGCAGGGCTGCACCCTATGAGTACAGTGAACTAGAGTGAAACAGAGCCTTAAATAACTGACAGTATAGCTCTGAGTATAGCTAGGACTATGATTAGATTATGATGTTTAGATCCCCATTTTCTCTGCCTAACATAAGAAAGGATGAATCCTTTCTGGAAGAAGATAACCTCATGTAGAGCATATACAATTTTTAAAGACATGATGTCTGGCTTTCAATTCAAATTTTCTAGGAATGCCAAGAATTGGGACCCTATGACCATAATCCAAGAGACAAAACAGAACATAGAAATCAACCCACAGGTGAAATAACTATTGGAGTTAGCATGTAATAGCTTTAAAATACCTTTGGTTAATATGTTGAGGAATATACTGGAAATATGGAGAAAATAGAAGACATAATTTCACCAAATAAATGGAATATATTAGAAGAATCAAATGGAAATTCTAGAAAAAACCCTCAAATTTAAAACTGATAATTTAACAACTGTTTAACAGTAGATTAGACATAGCAGAGAACGGCGTCAGTGAACAAGCAGGGCAATTAAAATAAACTTACTGAAGAGCAAATAGAATTGAAAACAAAATTGTAGAAGAGATGTGGGACACAGTGAGAAGGTCTAAGAGGCTCACTTGTAATTTCAGAAGTGGAAGAAAGCAGAAATAGAGGCAGAAGCAATATTTGGAGAAATAATGGCCATGAATTTTCAAAAACTGATGAAACATCAACTCATCAGCTGAAGAAACTCCTTGTACCATAAGCAAGGCTAATACCAGAGAACCACAATTAGAAAAATCATAGCCAAACTGCTGAAAACTAAATAGAACGGGAAAAAATCTCAAAAATAGTCAGAGAAACAATGAATTTTACCTTCAGAGAAAAAACAATGATAGTGACAAGTGACTTCTCAACAGAAATCACGAAAATCAGAAGGAAATTACTTTAAAGTCAGCTTTAAATTCTTGAAAGAAAATAATTCTTAACCTAGAATTGTATATGCAGTAAAAATAGTCTTCCAAAATAAAAGCAAAGGGAGTTTTTCTGTGGCCAAGATAACAGGGGGTGGATTTAACTTCCTGCCTGAAACAACCAAAAAGAAAGCAAACAAATTATGTGAAACAATGATATTCCAGACTCTGAACTTTAGTCAGTGAAGGATTTGTTCCTTTAGAGATGGGAAACAAATGAATTGAGTCCTATGATTTCCAAAGCTTCATGCCCTGAGAGATTTCCAGGCAATGGCAGAGGGAGAAGTAACTGAGGTGGAGTTCCGCAGACTCTGTGAGTTGAGGAGACAGATCCGAGTTTGGGGAGACCAAGGTAGCTGGAATTCATAGGATAAAGTACCAGAGGGGAGAGAGCTACACAGAGAGACACCCCAGAGACCTACAGAGCGACCCTCTCAGTATCTGTGTGAGGAAACGACCTGAGGCTGAGGGAGAGATATTTAAAGTAATTAGAGGGAGCACTACCCAGTGCTCATGCAGAGCTGACAACAGAGCTGACTGTTTCTGCAAACCTGATGGGAAAAACTCAGAATTCACAGGGCATTCAACAGAGGACTCAGGAAAGTCTTTCTTCAATAGTGAGAAATAATTAGCCCTAGACTGAGCACTACTCCAGACCTGCCTAACAAATTTTGAAAGCAAGATGTGAATGGATAAAATTTTTCCAAGTAATATAACTATAACTAGAACAAAGCTCTAGACAATTTACAGAAACTCAAAAATATCCAGCACCAGACAGGTGAAATTCACAGTGTCTGGCATCCAATCAAAGATGATCAGGCATGCAAAGAGACAGACAAGCGTGACCCACAATGAGGAGACACAGGCATACCTCGTGTTATTGCGCTTTGCTTTATTGCACTCCACAGATGTTACATTTTTTTACAAGACCCTCCACCACTGAAAAGATCATGACTAGCTAAAGGCTCAGATGATGGCTAGCAGTTTTCCACAATAAAGTATTTTTTAATTAAGGTGAATATATATATTTTTTAGATATAATGCTATTGCACATAATAGACTACAGTATAGTGTAAACATAACTTTTGTATGCACTGGAAAACCAAAAAATTCATGTGACTTACTTTATCGCAATATTCACTCTATTGTGGTGATCTGGAACCAAACTCACAATATCTTTGAGATATGCCTGTAATTAATCAATCAAAAGCAACTCATAACTGACATAAATGTTAGAATTAACGTAGAGAAACATTAACTAAGGCATTTAAACTCTATTCCATAAGTTCAAAAAGCTAAAGAAAAGATTAAACATGATAGTAGAGACATGTAATAAATATATACATATATGTATATTTCATATATATATAATTTCCAAATTGAAAATCAAGAGATGAAAACCATAATGTTTGAAATGAAAAATCCACTTGGTGTGAATTATGGCAGGTTAGACATCATAGAAGAAAAAAATTAGTGAACTTGAAGACAACAATAGAAACAAAAATAAAACTCACATTGACTAAGAATAAAAACAGAGCATTGGTAAACTATGGAACAACTACAATTACCCTAATAAATGGTTAATTGGAGTATCTGAAGGAGAAGGAAGAGAGGAAAGGCAGAAATAATACTTGAAGAAACAATGGCAAAAAATTTTCTAAGTTTGAAGAAAACTAAATTCTACTCCAAGAAGCCAAGAACAAGAAATATGAAGGCAACTATACCAAAGTGTATCATTATCTAATTGCTAAAAACTAATGATAAAGAGAAAAATCTCATAAGCAGCTGGTGGATAAAAAGACGTCATGTACGGATGAACAAAGATAAGGATGATGGCAGATTTCTCATTGGAAACAATACAAAATAAAAAAAAGTGGAACAACATCTTTAAAATACTGAAAAAAATAATTGTCCTCTTGGAATTCTATGCTGGAAAATATTACTTAAATCTGATAGTTTTTGCATTTTTCCTGAGTTTTTGTGAGAATTGGTAAAATAATGTTTTAGGAATTAAAAATTCTGGAGGAAAGCGCATTGTCAAAGAACCACGGCGTTAGGAGCCAAATGGATCTGGGTTTGAATTTTGGCGGTTGTCTAAACGTTGGCCTGGTCATTTCACTTATCTGAACCTGTTCATTGTAAAACAGGGAAAGAGCTAAGTTGCCCTAGATCACAGGTTTGTGGTAAGGATTAATTTTAATGGTATATGTAAGGGTCCTACCACATAGTAAATCATCAGTATGTATCAGCACCAGCCATTCTCAATCCCCTTCTGCCCCATATAAAAAATGGGAGGCTTAGGGGCTGGCCCCGTGGCCGAGTGGTTAAGTTCGCGCGCTCAGCTGCCGGCGGCCCAGAGTTTCGTTGGTTCGAATCCTGGGCGCGGACATGGCACTGCTCATCAAACCACGCTGAGGCAGCGTCCCACATACCACAACTAGAAGGACCCACAACGAAGAATATACAACTATGTACTGGGGGGCTTTGGGGAGAAAAAGGAAAAAATAAAATCTTTAAAAAAAAAATAATGGGAGGCTTAAACCAGAAAATGATCTCTACGGTCCTTCCAATTGAAACCTTCCTATGATTAGCACAGATGTGTCTTACCAAGATGTCTAGGATATTTGCAACTTCTTGCCCACCAGGTCCAGTCAGCATGATATCATCATCAACGTAGTGGACCAGGGTGATGTCTTCTGGGCTGGTGAGATGACCAATATTCCTGGTGAGTACGACTTACAGCTGAAGGATTGAGAGATAGGATAGGGAAGATGTCTTGCTATTTATGTCAAACTGAAAAAACTGCTTCTGGGCCTGGTCCCGTGGCCAAGTGGTTAAGTTCATGTGCTTTGCTTTGGCGGTCCAGGTTTCGCCAGTTCGACTCCTGGGCATGGACCTAGCACCGCTCATCAAGCCATACTGCAGCAGCCTTCCACATAGAAGAATTAGAAGGACCTACAGCTATGATATAGAACTATGTACTGGGACTTTGGGGAGAAAAAAAAAAGAGGAAGACTGGCAACAGATGTTAGCTCAGGGCCAATCTTCCTCACCAAAAAAATCCCCCTGCTTCTAGTGGTCTTTGATATTTGATATAGAGAAACAATTAATTTCCCAATTTTATAATCTTTTAAAAGTTATGTTGGTTTTCTCCAATAAAAATGTCATGTGTGGAATATCAGCTGCAACTGGAGTCAGCACCTTGTTAAATTCATGAAAATCAATTTTCATTCACTAAAGTCCATACACATCTGAAATGAGTTAAATTGAGAAGTGAAAGGAATCACCGTTTCTACACTTTTCATTTTATGTTTCTATAATTTCTGCAATTGGGTTAGGAATATTCCATTTCTTTGAGTTTATGACTTTGGTAAGGAGGGGATTTTTCAGGAACCTCCATTTTGGCCCCTCCTGCCATAGTAGCCCTGAATCCATGGGTCGAGGGGTCAGTGTGAGGATTCTGCTAGGTGCCACATAAGTACGTTGCAACAAACACATCTGATGCCTCAAATCACATCCTCTCAGCTTTCCATCCATTTCAGTGACATCTGGAACTGACAGTTCCATACCAGCTTCTAGTCACTTCCCACTGACATTGTCTCACCTTAACCGTCTTGCCTCTTCGCCTTCTTCCCAGGGCTCCTCTAATGTCAAGAAGTCTGACAGGTGTGCACTGGGCCCACTTACATACACTTACATACAGTCTGGAATTGCAGGGGTATTCACTCCTCTGGAGCAACCTTTGACCAATGAGAGCAGCAGCTAGCTCTAGCTTCCAGTAATTAAAGGGATAGTTCTTAGACTCTTCTAAATGGTTCTTCAGAGGGTCTCCAGTGGGATTGAGCCCAGTTTCCCACAGTAGCAACCAGCTCAGTGGCTTTCCCTTCTTCCCTGTTGACATTCTTTTCAGTTCTCCACTATGGTTCAATATACAGAACTGAAGAAATAAGCACTGGATTGATTTGCAGAGCCATGAGGCTCAATGTCAGACGGACTCAGGCCATCACTCTATTTATCACCTGACTTCTATGAGCCTCACACTTTCTAGTGAACCACAGTGGGTCTTCAGAGTTAGCATCACCTCATAACCAAGTGTCCGATGTTTCCCCATAAATCTGTGTCATTCTCTCCCATTGCAGAGTAATCTTGGTGAATGGCTGCAGGTGCCTTTGGGAACGACTAGAAGATTACATATTATGTCAGAGGCATAAAATCCTTCCTCAAGGGGCCCTAACCTTTGGTCTATTAAGGGGTTTAAAGATCTGTGAATTGGCTCAGGTCAGGGAAGTGGGTGAGGGAGATAACGCTCCATCATGGGGACTCAAGGAGGCCTCTATTCATCACATGTACTCATTCAGTTTTGGTTATGCAGATCAATTAAGACCTTAGCAGGCTTTATTTCAGTTTTTGGGACCTCATCATTAGTGACCACTGCCAAAGATCCCTGCTGTTCAAACCACTGCAATGATTTGCCAGTCCTGTTGCTTATTATGGTCACTGTGCCCACCACATTTCTAACAGTCAAAGGCCACTTTCTGGCCTTTGACTTTCCAGGGTGATTTTCATTTTTCATTTTCCAGGGTCATCCCTATATTAATCAATGGAGCCCATTTCAACCTCAGCATCTGTTGGCTTCACCCTACCTGAATAATAATAATACTTACATTTAAAAACAGATACATGTAAATCCACCCAAATATTCCCATTTTGATTTTCAGGTTTCCACTCTTTCTCCAATCATACCTTTCATATGAGAGACCTATAGAGGCTGTGAATTCATTTTATATTGTATTTATGCAATCAGTATATGGTTAGATTTGGGGCCAATTTTTGGCTCCATTGGCTCTGCAGCTACACGAGAGAAGATATTCTTTGTATAGCAGGTATAGAAGGTGTCTGGTTCTTTGACAGTGACTTAAGCCAAAAATATAAGACCCTGAGCCTACTAGGTTTTCTTATTTAAGTTCTTTTCTAAGCAGTTAGCCTTCCCATTATAATTGTCAATTGCAACAACCATTTGGTCTGCTAAAAGCTTGCCTTCAATAGCCACTTTATTCTAAGGTCCCATAGGTGATAATTAAATTACTGGATGCCACAAACTCCCTGTATCCCATTTTCAAGTGGAAACAAAGCCATTCAGGTCAGATATCAAACAAAAGCCAAATCAGAAATCCGATCATAGACTACCCAGGACAGCAAAAGAAAAACACGTAACTCAGAAATAGACCCACACGTGTTTTTATGGTCAGCTGATTTAGACCAAGACACCAAAGCAAGCCAGTGGGGAAAAGAAGGTCTTTTCAACTCACTTGGCTATGCATATGGAAGAAGTGAATCGACCCATATCACATCACACATGGCAATTGTTTCAAGATGAATTACAGATCTAAATGTTAAAGCTAAATGATGGTAAAGCTTCTAGAATAAAACAGTAAAATATGTTCTCAATATTAGAACAGGAAAAAATTTCTTAGATAGGACTCAGCATGTACTAACCCTGAAAGAAAAAATTGATTAAATGGATGTAATAAAGATTGAAATCTTCTGCTTGTTAAAAGACACCATTAAGAAAATAAATAAGGGGACCAACCTTATGACATAGTGGTTGAGTTCATGTGCTCTGATTCAGTGGCCTGGGGTTCATGGGTTTGGATCCCAAGTGTAGACCTGCACACCACTCATCAGGCTGTGCTGTGGTGGCATCCCACATATAAAGTGGAGAAAGATTGGCACAGATGTTACCTCAGGGACAATCTTCCTCAAGCAAAAAGAGGAAGATTGGCAACAGATGTTAGTTCAGAGTCAATCTTCCTCACCGAGAAAAAAAATAAAAAAGAACAAAAGGAAAATAAATAGGTAAAACACAGACTGGGAGAAAGTACTTACCATATATAAATGTATGGTATATATAAGCAATTCCTATAATTTAATAATGAAAAAATCCAAATTAAAAATGGGCAAAAGACTTTAACAGGCATTTCACCAAGAGAGCTAAACAAATGATCAGCAAGTATATGAAAATGTGCTCAACAACATTTGGAGGGAAATGCAAATTAAAAGAATAACAAGATGCCACTTCATACCCATAGAATGGAGAAGTTAAAAAGACTGATGATGCCAAATGTTGGTGGAGCAACTAGAACTCTCACCTGTTCCTGGGGTTGTGGGGTGAGTGGTGTGAAATGTCGTAACTACTATGGATATCTGGCAGTTTCTCTTAAAGTTAAACATACACCTCTTCTAGACCCGGAAATTTTACTTCTAGGTGTTTACCCAAGAGAAATGAAAACGTATACACAAAGGATTTGTTATGAGACCCTTCGTAGTAGTTTAATTATTTTTATAATAGGCCCAAACTGGAGAAAGTTCAGGTGCCAATCAAGATGAGAAAGGATAAGATAATTGTGGTATGGAATAATACCCGGCCGTAACAAGGAGCTACTAACACATGCAACAACATAGATGAACCTGAAAATATTACATAAGCCCAAAACAGACACAAAGAAGTCCATACTATGTTATTCCATTGATAAAAAGTTCTAGGGGCCGGCCCCGTGGCTGAGTGGTTAAGTTCGTGCACTCTGGTTTGGTGGCCCAGGGTTTCGACAGTTCACATCCTGGGCACAGACCTAGCACCGCCCATCAAGCCACACTCAGGTGGCGTCCCACATAACACAACCAGAAACACTCACAACTAGAATATACAACTATGTACTGGGGGGCTTTGGGGAGAAGGAGAAGAAGAAAAAGAAGATTGGCAACAGATGTTAGCACAGGGCTAATCTTAAAAAAAAAAAAAGACCTTCAAAAAAAATGTCTATAACAGGCAAAACTAATGCTCAGTGGAAGAAACCAGAATAGTGTTTGACCCTGGCAGAAGGGAAGGAAGGTGGGAGCAAGCTGGAATTGGGAGGGAAAGGACTTTCGAGGTCTTTCTAGGTGATGGAAATGTTCTATGTCTTGATAAGGGTGTAGGTTACATGGCTATAAGCATTTTTTAAAACTCATCAAACAATATACTTAAGATCAGGGCATGTCTCTCTGGGTAAATTGTGCCTTAATTTGACAGCAAAAACTCTATTTTTAGCTTCCACTTCTTCCTTACAGGATTGGCAAAAATCTGCAAGTTTGAGAACGTGCTTCTGCGGGAGGCAGAGCTGCCCTCTGCGTGCACACACGCCCTTTCACAGGAGCCTGGCCGAGTGGCCCGGCTGGTGGGGCTTCTCTGTCAGCCTGCTGCCCTGAGCTGAGGGCACAAGACACAAGACTGTGACTTCTCTCAGTCTCTTCCAGCCTCTGCCCTCTGAACTTGAAGGCCAGGTTCCTCCCACCGCCTCCTCTTACATGGAAAAGAGGAATTTCTTTTTAAACCTACCTTTTTCGGGGACACTAACCCATCTGCTTGCAGCTGTATTTCCCCGCTTAGCAACAGCTAGAATTCTTGTGGTAACTGCAGCTTTGGCAAAACTTAACTACGTACTGATTTTTCCTGCCTTCATCCACCTATATGTTTCTTTGCCTGCCCTCTCTCTAGAGTCAGATGGTACCCAGCTGTCCTCTTCTGATGTAGCCGATGAAGGCAGGTGTAGAGAAACTGTCTTTTCATCCTCTCTTTTTTCCCTCTCAGGATGCATCTGCAGGGAAGTTGGTGGTTTCTCCTTTTTGTTTCACTTTCTTGTTGTTGTTCATAGCTCAAGAAACTCCACTTACGGAAAACTCATAAAAACACACATCTTTTTGAATACTCTACTGCTTTTCCCTCTCTCTTCAAAAATGTACTGAGTTCCCTCAGAAAAGAATGCCACTCATTATGTCTTGCCTGGTTGAAAAAAATCATGCTCATGGGTGATTGGGTGAAGGATGGAGAGTCCACCCACTGTTCCAGATAGCCCGAAACGCACCCTGGGACTAAGTTAAACCCTCACACAGCTGTTTGCTGGAACACCCTCCCAAGGCCAGTAATGTTCTTCCTTTGATTCTGTGCTACCCCAGTATACTTCTCATTTCCATTTTTGCTTCAGGTTGAGTTTCTGATGCTTGCAAGCAAAAGTCCCTTCGTTAATACAACCCATTAGCTGTGTGTTTCTTTCCCACCTCATCTCTAGGACATTTATACTTCAATGATTTCCTGATCCTGAATCTTAGCATTGTTACTCCTGATCTTGGAGAGCCAAAAGCAGAATTTATGGGGGCTCTGGACTATGCGATAGCTATGGAAGCAAAGGAGGGTGAAGAACAAAGATCTTTCTGGAAACCAAATCTATAGGTCTCAGGAATGAGCTACAAATGAAGGGAGACAGAGGACTTGGAATGCTTATTTTAAGAGCAAAAGAAATTTGGGAGCTGTGTACCCCTTTGGAAAGTGAAAGAAGCTATGGAAGGACACTTGTTGCAAGAAAGGAAAGACTAGGTTCTCTGTTTCCGAGGTCCCTGGCATGCCCCTCTCCCTGGGAAGGTGATCCATCCAAACCTTTGGAGATGCCTCGAGCTACAACTGGTAACCTGCCTCCAAATTCCAGGGGAACCAGAGGCCTTTTAGTGGATCCAAAGTATGTTTTAAGCACTCCTATAGGTAAATGATTATTTCTGATGCAACGAATCATATGAGAATCTTTCCTCATAACTTGTACCCCACTCTTGACCTTACTCCACAAACTGAGAAGGACACTTGGTTTTGAGGCAATACAGTGTTTAATCATGGGCATAATAGAAGCACCACAAAATACAGTAACGAGATGGCCCAGGATGATAGAAGCAGACTGTGCCCAGAGTCTGGCTCGTGCCTGTAGGGCTTTCCTGACAGTGAGGTCTCTGTGTTAATCCATAACAGATAATTAGACACCTTCGTGTACACTCCAGGCAGTTGCTCCTGGCCACAGCCCACTCCCCAGCTGACAATGCCCAGCTGGTACCATAGGCTGTTGTTGTGTTTTTTCTGGCAAACCAGAGGCCCCCCACTGTCACCCTAGGAAAGAAAAGTTGTTTGGGAGTCGAAGGGAGAGTAGCAAATCACTCCTATAGCCTATTGAGGTGTGGGAGCCTGGCACAAGGCAAAAAGCACTTATGATGTCTTTGATGAGCGGACTGTTTTAATTTTGATAAGGCTCTCCAACTCCACGACTATGCTCCCAGCTCTGTGGCTGTCAGAAAAGGTAGCAACAATTGGTCAAAAGCAATGGTGATGAATGACAATTTAGTCAAAAAGTAAATATCCACCATTATCATCATCATCCAGTTGCATGCATTCATTTTGATGCACCATGGAGTGGTTTTGCAATCCATTTTGCCTCTAAGCACTTTTGTTGTTTTTCAGAATTCTTCCAATCTTTCCCTGGCCTTTTTACTTCAAATCCACTTTCAGTCAGCCCATTTTGTTCTTTCTGTATTGTTCACAGGAGCAAAGTAAAACACAAAAACAAAAATCCATTATGCCTCATCAAAGGTCATTGGTTGAATACAGCAGGCATACAAACTGACATATACAAAATGCAAAAAATATAAAAATGATATCGAAATATTGTATTGTGGTTCAAAACATTAAATTTTAAACAGCTTACAAATTTTAAAACATCTTGAAAAAGATTGCCAAATAAGTATGAGTAAGCAGAACAGACATCATTGACACAAAAATCGAGGAAAACATATACTGCCTTTCATGCCCCCAAAGCTCCTGGGCCATTTTTAAAATTCTGTTAAAGAATAATGTATCTTCATCAAAAAAAAATCAGAAAACTCAGATATGGGAAAAGAACATGAAGAATACCCATAATTGTATAGATAAGTAAATTTATATATAAACACACATGATTGTGTGTGAAAAGACTATTTCCGGTAAGATATGGTAACACAGTAACAATGGCTTCTCTGGGGAGTGAACCGGAGAACAAATGTTAGAGGTAAACTGCCTCCTCACTGTACATCCATCTGTACCACTTGCCTCTTCTTTACCACGTACTCATATAAATAAACGAAATAAACATTTCTGACTCCAACCATCAGAGGCAACTCCTTAGTCAACTATAACTTCCTACATCCTTGCGTATGCAAATATGCATCCATCGCTATTATTTTACAGAAATAGGGTCAGGCAGTACATATTGCTTCACAGCTTACAAAGATTTATTTTTGAAAATATTAAGTGACATACAAAAATGTTGAAAAGAAGCACCATTAAAAGATGTGCCAAAAATCCAAATACAAAACAAATAAACAAAAAAACCAAAAAACTGGCTATGGGTTTATTTGATTTTTTTTTTCCAATCAGATTGTGGTTATCATGAACAAATTGCTATGCCCATCAACTTACTTTGAACAAAATTATTCTTTACCAAATTCCTTGAAGTCATTGGAAAGTCCCATGACCTTTCTTTAAAGAATTGTAATCGCTTCCCTGGAGATGAGGGGATCTACGTGAAAGATGTTGGGCAGAATAGCAGCCCAGTTAAGAACTTAAACTTTCGGAGTTAAAGCCCCCTGTGAATATCTAGCTGAGAGAATGTGAAAAATTTTCTTCAGCATTTCAGGGCTCGGTTTTTACGCTGATGAGAATAAATGTACCTCTCCCTCAATAATTGTACCTCCCTCTCACGTGGTAAGCCTCTACTCAGTGAGCTCCCAGCATTTTTGTGAATTTTTGTTGAACAGGCGAATCTGCACGTGGTCAGGCTGAGCTGCTGGATTTGGAGCCCCATTTCTCCTGGAACTCAAAAGATGGCCCTAACCCCAGAAGTCAGTTCCCTTCATTAGAACTCTGGTGTGTTATTTATCTTGCTGGTGTGTCCTCTGCAAGGCTGTCAGCTTCACTGATCCTCAGTTTCTCCATCTGAAATAGGCCTGCTTCCTAGGGCTAATTTATAACCCTTTCATGTAATATTTGTGGAAACAGTTTGTATGCTATTGAGCATTGAGCAGGTGTAAGAGATGGTGATGGAGAAAATGATATTGCTAAGATTTACTTTGACCCTCTTCTCCTCCATGTGGTTCTAAGTGCCTTTGTGCGTTTGATTCGCTTGATTTTCACAGCAGACCTAAAAGGGAGGAACTCTTAGTATTTCCGTTTTACAGATGAGGAAACCTGAAAAGGCACAGGCACAGAGGGAAGTCACAGGTAATAAGTAGAGGAGCTGGGAGGGAGGCTAGGGGAGGCTGCACCCCAAACCATCACCCTGCACTGCCTCCCTTTGGTTACAGAGCATCTGTACTGAGTTGAATAGCAGCCCTCTCAAATTCACGTCCACCCAGAACCTCAGAATGTGACCTCATTTGGAAATAGGGTCTTTGCAAACGTAATTAGTTAAATTAAGATGAAATCTTACTGGATTAGGGTGGGCCCTAAGCCAATGACTGAAATCCTTATAAGAAAAGAAAACAGAAGAGACACACACACAGGGGAGAAGTCCATGTGAAGACGGAGGCAGAGATTGGAGTGATGCAGACACAAACCAAGGGACGCCACGGATTGTCGGCAAGGATGAGAAGCCAGAAAAGGTAGGGAAGGATCCCCCGCCAGAGCCTCCAGCCTGAGCATGGCCCTGCTGATGCCGTGAGTTTGGACTTCTGGACTCTGTGAGAGAATATGTTTCTGTTGTTTTAATTCACCCTGTCTGTGGTCATTTGTTGCAGCAGCCTTAGGTAACTTATACAGAGGAGGAAGAGGGGAGCCAATAATCCTGGAACCGTGGGCCAGCCCTCTGTGGTAGCCCCTCTCCAAGCAAAGGACAAGCTCCATTACCTGGCAGGCATCCTTCCCACCTTGAGGATTCCCAGCACACAGCATGTTCTTGGTGAGCATAGACATCACTTCAGAGCACATGTTCCATTTGACCAGCTCAGTGTTGACTTTATGCAGCTCTGCATTCACACCTTGCATTGGAGCTGACCCAAAGAAGAAGATGGGGAGAGACCCTGAACTCAAAGTGGTCCCTTTAGGTTGAGATCAATCATTCACCCACATCATATCTTTTCACCTCAACAATAAGGGAACTGCTTTATGGCCCAGAGAATAACCTAAATTCGGATGGAGTGAGGAGGAGGTGGGAGTGGTGTCCAGGAGACTCTCGAGCCCACCCTCTCTGAATCCAGAGCTCCCCAGGACTGAGTCTTTATGGAATCTCAGCCTAGTGCACCACTTCTCACCCTGAAGAAGGTGCCAGTCTCCAGCTAAGGTCCTAAAAAGGTGTTTTGTTTAAATCCATAAGGATGTAAAGAGAACCCAAGATGACAGGCTCTATCCTGGGGCCCACGGCACATAAAGAAGGGCTTGAATCACGTCAGGGTCCTTGAGCAGTTCATTACCTATGGAGGAGGTGAGTCCAACACTGGAATGTTCACTCCTTGAAGGTGGGGATATTTTCCTCTTTGTAAGTTGCTGAGCCTAGAACCTCACCTGGATCATAGAAGTTCAAGGGCTATATGCTGTACAAAGCTCAAGGAACTCTAAGTTGGGAAGGTGGCTTTGTTTTAAAGGGCAATTCCCAACGAGGAATTCTAAAACAGCTCTGAGCTTTGAGACCATGTAGGAATCAATGTACAGCCATTTAGATACCTAACTGGAAGAACAGAACCAACTGGAATTTTTTTCTGCTCTGTTGGTTTTGAGGCAAGACACACTTACCAAGAAGAAAGACAAAAGGGCACATTTTGTGGGTTGGCTGGGAGAAGTAGCAGGGGTGCATTACTGGTTGACTCTATAAGGACAAGTTTATATTCAGTTTAT
Organism: Equus asinus; assembly: GCF_041296235.1. Classification (NCBI taxonomy): domain Eukaryota; kingdom Metazoa; phylum Chordata; class Mammalia; order Perissodactyla; family Equidae; genus Equus; species Equus asinus. The sequence goes on along the minus strand of NC_091792.1, from coordinate 62,077,826 downwards.
CCCCTTCTCCTTAGCCTAGATCTGTGGTTTTCAGATATTTTAGCCACAGAGCCCTTTATCACAGGGAATCAGAACTGACATCATTAATTGGGACAGAGTTGCTGTGGCTGACATTGGTGTGGACTTCTTGGAACCCAGTCCATTTTGCCACCCCTTTGCCTATCAATAAGTCCCTCAAAATTCTTCCAAATCACCCCTCAGACTCTGAAAACCTCTGCCTGGGTTATTACTGAGGCCTTGTTTAGAGTTTATGTTTCACAATATGGACATAAAATTTGCTACAGGAGCCCAGGAAGGCCCACAAAGGATGGCCACCACATGGACTGAGGAGGTTCATCATAGAAACCTAAATGAGAACTTGAGGTCGCCAAATCCACCAGGCAGACTTCCCAGGGCCAGCAGAGCCTCCAGAGTTTGCTTCTCATGCAAACATCAGCCAGGGTGCTGGCCCCCCACTGGGTTGGGTTATAGTAACTCACCAGCAATGTCCCATCCAGTCACCCAGCAGTTTCTCCACCTCTGTATGTCAGTGACCTCTGAAAGGCAGATGGGTGCTTCGTTGGCACTCAAGTTGAGTGGGGATTTGAGCAAGAGCAGAGCGATGTCATTATCTAAGAGCCAGCTGTCAAAATAAGGGTGAGTAATTAGCTTGTCCACTTGCATCTTCCTCAAGTTCTTGGTGTTAAAGAATCCTTGACCGTGTTTGACCTCCAAGGTAGATCTTATTTCAAAACAAAAGAAGGAGAAAAAAGGTAAGTGGTGAAAGGGCAAAAGATGAGCCTTAGGAGAAAATTCCACCAGTCTGAGGCTGTGATCCTGCGAGCTTCAGGGAGGGAGGCATCTGGGGCCACGAGCTTGGCATAGAGCTGGGGAAGAGACTCCTGACTGGGCAGCAGGAGATGGACCTGACTTCCAGTCCTGCCCTTTTCCAACCCGCTCTTGCCCTGATGGCCCCTTACTTGGGCAAATTCACTTGTAAATTTCATCAGCAAATGTCTAGGAAGCCATGCTATGCACAAGTACTTGGGGACCTGACCTTGATTTGCAAGAGTAGGGGGACTGGCTATATAACAAACACCTGGGAAGTTTCTCAAAAATATTGACTTGTGGACTTGAGTTAAGACAGCACCTAAGGATCTCCTGTCATGTAGCCAGGCCTGGTACCCTGCCCTTGGGTCCTAATCCCTTCTAGGATTCTCTGACTCTGTGGTCACTGTCAGCCTATGCTCTTCCCGAGTGAGAGCAAATGCTTAGGAAAGTACTTTCCAGAAGTTTAGACTAGGACCACATGCACTTGGCAAGACGCTGAGAAATCCAGGAAACGTTTGTTCTCCCATTTGGGTCCCACCTAACCAGATGTAAAACATCTTAGGAGGAGAGCAGTGTCTCTCCCACCTGCACTGTGTGATGTTTGGCCACACGGGCGTGTATTTAGCCTCCTGGTATTTTGTTCTATGGCTGACAAACCTGGGTGGAGCTTCCAAAAAATTAACAAGCATGTAGGGGAAAATATTCTACCACACTGGTTAAAAAAAAGGCTGTTTGCAATACTTACTTATTTTTGTTTATGAAGCAATGGGACGCAGTTAGAACCCACCACTCACTGAGGATCGATCCTCCACAGAGATGTCGCCCTTGGTCAAGAATACTCACATGCCATGGGAAATCTACAATGTCTGCAGGTTCCCCACCTATGATTCCCAAAGCTTCTGACTTCTCAGATTTGTCCCTCATGTTTCGGCCACATGTCACTAAAAGCAAAAAGAAGGAAGAGAGAGGAGAAAAACCAGGCCCAACAGTCAAGGTTGGTTGGCTTGGAAAAAACTTAAGTGTAATGCCCGTTTCTCCTTGCCCCCCAGCACACAGACAGCAGTACCTTAGCCAGGTTAACATCAGGTGGGAGAGCCATCCAGTCAGAATGATGCCCCCCTATGCCTACCAAGGGCACCACAATTGTGAGAATGGGCTTGTGGGGAGCAATGACTGCTGCCTTCACTATGGCTTTGATTCTTGGAAGGGTCTCCCTCTAAGGGCCCTTGGGGAGGGGGCACCGCTACAAGCCCTGGGGCTGGACCTTGCTGTTGCACGCCAGTGAGGAAGCCCAAATGAGAACATTCATTTATTTGAAATTAGACCTCATTGTCCTCTGAAAATCAGGGCCTTGGTGTGGTGTCTTGGGATGCACATTTTCACTGGCCTCTCCACGTGGGTGACACAGACACCAGAAACTCTACAGGCAAAGAGAGATTGATCTGTCCCTTCCTTCCTATCTGATTCCCCTCCTGTGTTTCCTATTGTGATTACTGGCACCATCTTACACCCAATTTTAATTCTAGGGATCATTCCAGTTGCACCTTCAAAGGAATAAAAATTTTGGAATTTCCTATGGGATAGGCTTGTTTTGACATCTTTGATGTCTTTCAAATGTCATTTGAGTAATGAGGAAAATAAACATCATAAAATCTAAAATGCTGAGTGCTTACTATTTCTATTTTTAACATTCTGTTTTGTCTAAAACACAAACCTCATGGATAACTGAAATTATTATTGCCCCATTTTAAAGGGGAGCCAACAGAGATAAGTTTAAGGTTAGGACATCTGGCCAAGACCCAAAAGCTAATATATGATTGAGCTAAGATTTGAACTTAGGCAGTCTGCTTCCAGAGTCTGTTCTCCTAACCACTGGGCAAATTGTTTTTAAACTGTTAACCATGCTTATATATGGGGAGAAAAGGCAGTGCCATTCAAAATTTTTCACAAAGTATAATATGAAAGGTGTATTTATTCACCCCAAACCTGACAAGGACAACACAAAGAAGGAGAACTACAGGCCGATATCACTGATGAACATAGATGCAAAAATCCTCAACAAAATTTTGGCAAACCGATTACAGCAATACATCAAAAAGATTATACACCATGATCAAGTGGGATTTATACCAGGGACACAGGGATGGTTCAACATCCGCAAGTCAATCAACGTGATACACTACATCAACAAAATGAAAAACAAAAACCACATGATCATCTCAATAGATGCAGAGAAAGCATTTGACAAGATCCAACACCCATTTATGATAAAAACCCTCAGTAAAATGGGTATAGAAGGAAAGTACCTCAACATAATAAAGGCCATATATGATAGACCCACAGTCAACATCATACTCAATGGACAAAAGCTGAAAGCCATCCCTCTGAGGACAGGAACAAGACAAGGGTGCCCACTTTCACCACTCCTATTCAACATAGTACTGGAGGTGCTGGCCAGAGCAATTCGGCAGGAAAAAGAAATAAAAGGAATCCAAATAGGTAACGAAGAAGTAAAACTCTCGTTGTTTGCAGACGACATGATCCTATACATAGAAAACCCCAAAGAATCCACAGAAAAACTATTAGAAATAATCAACAACTACAGCAAAGTAGCAGGGTATAAAATTAACGTGCATAAATCAGTAGCATTTCTATACACTAACAATAAACTAACAGAAAAAGAACTCAAGAACTCTATCCCATTCACAATCGCAACGAAAAGAATAAAATACCTTGGGATAAACTTAACCAAGGAAGTGAAGGATCTATACAATGAAAACTACAAGACTTTCTTGAAAGAAATAGGCGATGACATAAAGAGATGGAAAAACATTCCTTGCACATGGATTGGAAGAATAAACATAGTTAAAATGTCCATACTACCTAAAGCAATATACAGATTCAATGCTATCCCAATCAGAATCCCAAGAACATTCTTCACAGAAATTGAACAAATAATCCTAAAATTCATATGGGGGAACAAAAGACCGCGAATTGCTAAAGCAATCCTGAGCAAGAAAAACAAAGCCGGCGGAATCACAATCCCCAATTTCAAAACATACTACAAAGCTACAGTGATCAAAACAGCATGGTACTGGTACAAAAACAGGTCCACAGATCAATGGAACAGAATTGAAAGCCCAGAGATAAAACCACACATCTATGGACAGCTAATCTTCGACAAAGGAGCAGAGGGCCTACAATGGAGAAAAGAAAGTCTCTTCAACAAATGGTGCTGGGAAAACTGGACAGCCACATGCAAAAGATTGAAAATTGACCATTCTTTTTCACCACACACCAAAATAAACTCAAAATGGATCAAAGACCTAAAGATTAGGCCTGAGACAATAAGTCTTTTGGAAGAGAATATAGGCAGTACACTCTTTGACATCAGTTTCAAAAGAATCTTTTCGGACACTGTAACTCCTCAGTTGAGGGAAACAATAGAAAGAATAAACAAATGGGACTTCATCAGACTAAAGAGCTTCTTCAAGGCAAGGGAAAACAGAATTGAAACAAAAAAACAGCTCACTAATTGGGAAAAAATATTTACAAGCCACTTATCCGACAAAGGGTTAATCTCCATAATATACAAAGAACTCACACTGCTTAACAACAAAAAAACAAACAACCCGATCAAAAAATGGGCAGAGGACATGAACAGACATTTCTCAAAAGAAGATATGAATATGGCCAATAGACACATGAAAAGATGTTCATCATCGCTAATCATCAGGGAAATGCAAATCAAAACTACACTAAGATATCACCTTACCCCTGTTAGATTGGCAAAAACATCCAAAACCAAGAATGACAAATGTTGGAGAGGTTGTGGAGAAAGAGGAACCCTCATACACTGTTGGTGGGAATGCAAACTGGTACAGCCACTATGGAAAACAGTATGGAGATTTCTCAAAAAGTTAAAAATAGAAATACCCTATGACCCAGCCATCCCATTACTGGGTATCTATCCTAAGAACCTGATATCAGATATCTCAAGAGTCCGTTGCACCCCTATGTTCATCGCAGCATTATTTACAATAGCCAAGACGTGGAACCAGCCTACATGCCCAGAAACTGATGATTGGATAAAGAAGATGTGGTATATATACACAATGGAATACTACTCAGCCAAAAAAAAGACGAAATTGGCCCATTCACAACAACGTGGATGGACCTCGAGGGCATTATGTTAAGCGAAATAAGTCAGTCAGAGAAAGACGAACTCTATATGACTCCACTCATAGGTGGAAATTAGTATATTGAGAAGGAGATCTGATCGGTGGTTACCAGGGAAAAGGGGGGGTGGGGGGAGGGTACGGAGGGGGAAGTGGTGTACCCACAACATGACTAACAAAAATGTACAACTGAAATCTCACATGGTTGTAATCTATCATAACATTAATAAAAAAAAAAAAGAAAGGTGTATTTATTCAAATCATCTCCACACCACACATTCCACCACCACGTGTCCCCACCACTTGTCACCATCATCACACCACTCCTCGCTGTCACATTTTACCACCACCAGTGCACATTGCCATCACTGCTGCTGCTTATCTCTGCCTTTGGGTTTCTCTCCTCCAACTGCCCTGGTCCTTTCAGCCCCCAGAAGTGCCCTGCTCCTCCCTGTCTTAGGGCTCTTCCCCATGTCTATGCCAGAAAGACAGGCTCCTCCCTCATCCGTCTTGCTCTTCTTTGTCTGTTTAATTGCTGTGTATCCTTCACATCTTAGCTCAATTATGAAGTCCCTTTAGAAATCTTCCTTGCCTTTCAAGATTACATAAGCTACCCTCGGTTTACTTTCTCGTTCAACACCATTCCCTCCCCTCAGAACACTAACAGTGATTAAATATTTGTGAAACTGTTAGTTTAGAGTCTATTTCATCCATTAAATTGTAATCTCTATGAGGGCGGGAACCATGTCTGGCTAATTTTTACATCCCCATTACCCACCTTAGAGACTGGCATGTGGTAGAAACCCAATACTACTGATCGAATAAATGGATGGATGTATGGACGGGTGGATGGGATGGGCAATAAAGATCTTAACATCCCTAAAATCTTGACCTATCAATAACCTGTACAGCTGATTAGAAATTGAGGGACCTCAGTTCAGATACTATTTCACCCCATACTCATGGAGGCAACTGCGCTTTGAGTTCCTAAATCAGGGAGCCTGGGGGAGGGGAAGGGAGAGTAAATCACCCATGGAAGCGTTGTCTCCTTTGAAGGTACAAAGAGAGAATAAGTAGCTGGTGCCCAGGAGTACCTGTTCCCATGAAGGGGGACATGATTTGGTATTCCCAGTGGAACACCACACATTGCAGAGAACCTGCAGCCCAATCTCAGATGGAAATGTTGAATTTTCAGGGCCCAAAAAGGAATCTTGGAACTAAAACGCAATAATGTTGAATCTCTGGGAAATGTTAAAAATACTTAATTAAAATAATAGTTTGTGGAAGTTTAAAGAAAATTACTGGTGATTACAAGTTAAATTGGATTCACAATTTAAAAGCCCCAGTATGCAGTCTTTTTTGCTACATAATGATAGCTGCCACTTACTGAGCACCTACCAGGAGTCAGCCTCTGTATCGTGTGTGTCTGTGAGACATTTAATAATCCTAACAAACCTCTAAGATAGGTTTTATCACCCCCTTTTACAGACGAAAAAACAATCTCTGAGAGATCATGGTATTGCCCAAGGTCACTTAGCCTGTAAGAGGAACGTGGGGATTTTTCAGTCAAGTGTGTCTAGTTCTAAAGCCCAACTCTCTATTCATCTTGCTCATAGCTTGCAATAGGTCTATATTTCAGCAAAGCTTCTGCTCAATTCTTTTTTGGCCAAAATGATGGTAAGTGGTTTGGATGATTGCTCTCTAAGGTGAACGTCAAGCAGGTTGAGACATTACATCCAAAGCAGTGATCATGAACTCTGTGTCCACCTGGAAGGAAGCTTTCTGGGGTGAGGTGGGGAGAAGGTTTCACCTGGAGAGCTAAGTCTGACCTGTCTCTGGTCCTCTGCGTAGGACAAGTCCAAAGGCACATCTAAGCTTAGGAAAACAAAGGATGGCAACCTATCATCAGTTTCTGCTGAGGGTTCGGAGGTGCTGGAGCAGCACAGGACACCAAGCCAGGCGAGTGCTAATAGATGCCTTTAAAATTTAAATGGGTAAAAAGTCATCTCAAACTCGGAAGAAAAAGTGCATCATAATGCATGACACAAAACTGAGCAAGAATGAATATTATAGATGACAGACTTGAGATTGAAAATTAGCTGGCCAGGTCTGAATGCTGGGTGTGAACCATCAACAAGGAATCCACAGAAAGTCTTGCAACTCCCATTAGAAAAACAATAGATCCAAAGCTTGAGATTGTGAAGGTAGCCTTGGCCTGGAAGTTTTTCAAGAGGATATCAACCACAAGATGCTGACGAGATGACTAGACTGCTACGCTCTCCACCGCACAGACTGCAGGTCGTCAGTCTGGGGCCTCAAGGTGTAAGAATGACATTAACAAGTGGAGGGTGTTCAGAGGTGAGGAGCCAGCACCTTGGGAATCCTTACATTATAAGGAGCATAAGAGGAAAGAACACTCAGATGGGCCTTCAGACTCCTGCAGGATTTTCTTAAAGATGAAGTGTCAGGCTTGCTCAGATCTAGTATCAGTGGGTGGAGATCACTGGATGGTATGAAAAATCTTACAGAAGTATAAAAAATCTGCTACACTGTTGTATTCCACTTTGTTGGAAATTACACAGAATTGAGACTGACTTGGAGAATTTGAGACCTGTGGTTGTGATATTTAGGAGAGTCCGTGGGAGCCCAAGGAACTTGTTTATTCTTTTTTTTTTTTTTAATTTATTGAGTTCTTAGTAGTTTACATCACTGTGAAATTTCAGTTGTACATATTTCTTGTCTGTCACCACACAAGTGCTCCCGGTCACCTCCTGTGCCCACCCCCCGCCCCTCCCCCCGGTAACTGCTGAACTGTTTTCTTTGTCCATGTGTTTGTTTATATTTCACATAAGAGTGAAATCATATGGTGTTTGTCTTTCTCAGTCTGGCTTATTTCACTTAGTGTAGTACCCTCCAGATCCCTCCATGTTCTTGCAACTGGGATGATTTTGTCTTTTTTTCTGGTTGAGTAGTATTCCATTGTATATACATATCATATCTTCTTTATCCAATCATCATACAATGGGCACTTGGATTGTTTTCATGTCTCCACTATTGTGAATAGTGCTGCGATGAACATAGGGGTGCATATGTTACTTTGGATTGTTGATTTCAAGTTGTTTGGCTAGATACCCAGTAGTGGGATGGCTGGGTCATGTGGTAGTCCTATTTTTAGTTTTTTGAGGAATCTCCATACTGTTTTCCATAGTGGCTGCCCCAGTTTGCATTCCCACCAGCAGTGTATGAGGGTTCCCTTTTCTCCACACCCTCTCCAACATTTGTTTTTCTTCTTGGTAATTATAGCTGTTCTGACCCGTGTAAGATGATATCTCACTGTAGTTTTGATTTGCATTTCCCTAATGATTAGTGATGTTGAGCATCTTTTCATGTGTCTGTTGGACATCTGTATTCTTTAATATAAAAATGAACTTGGTGGAATTTTTCTATAATGGAACAGGCTATCTGTAGAGTCTTCAGTTTTCTCACACATAAAATGATGGCATTCAGTAAAATCATCTTTAAGATTTTTTCCAGTTCTAAAACACTGTTCAGTTCAAAATGGTGAGGGGAAAATATTTTTCCTTAAATTACATTAATATGAAACACAACTATCTTTATTTAATTTCTTATATATAAACATTGAAGCAAATTTTAGCTTTATTCTTAATTTTTTCCTTAAGGGGTATATGATTTCACTTACAACACTTTAAATGCTGTATTGCTATTGATGTCAGGCTGCCAATTGTCGTGCAAACTGAAACGTGAAGGTATTTACATGAAAAGTCTTATGCAAGTACAAAAATTCTTCTGTTTTTATATGCTTGATGGTTCAACTTTGTTGAAAATTACATAGAATTAGGGCTGACCTGGAAAACAGGAAACCTGTGATTGAGAATTTTAGTAGAGTCCCTGGGAGCCCAAAGGATTTGCATATTCTGTAGACAGAGAACTGAATGGATTTTAGGGTCTGACAGCACCACAGAGCGAAACTCCTGGTGAAGGAGTTCAGAGATGGTTCCTTGCAAGTCCCACTGGAATGAAATCACTTCAGACTCTAGATTTTTCCCAAGTGACTGACTGAGCCAGATCCAGGATGTAACCGATCAGATTAAGATGAGGAGGTCTCATTTCAACTTTTTAGTCCAAAGTGGCTTCTCTTTGCCTGTACTATCGGGGTGTCTCAGAAATTCTTTTTCCCTCAAAAGATCCTATCAACGTGTTGGTGACCATGACAGAAAGAGGAGCATGACTGTTGAGACAGAACTCAAGTAGGGAAAAGGCACTGTGATTTTTAGCTCTGTCCCCGCTGACAGGGCACCTGGTGAAGAGGGAAGGAGGTGAGATTCGGCATTAGAAGCTCTGAGTTGGCTCCATTGTTTGCTAGCTGTGTGACTTAGAGCCATTGATCTTTAATACAAAGACAAATATTAACATAGGCCTGCTGCCTATTTTTTCATGTAACATTGATTTAGAGGGATGGCATTTGGCTTCATTCTAGTCTGGACCAAGGAGAAAGAAGTCTGATTTTGCCCAAGACTCTTGGATCAATCTGGGGTCATCTCTGAGCAAAATTTCCCTGGGAGAATGCACCTGCTGGTTGTTTTCCTACGTCAACGGCCACTCCTTCCCCTGCTCTTTTGCTGTGTCCTCCTGTTCTTCCAAAACCTAAGGCTCAGTCCTCAGACCACTTCTTTCTGCATGTACTTTGGCTAGAGTATCTCATCCCAGCCATAGCTTCAAATACCGTCTTTATACAGATGATCTCACCATTATCCTCCTCAGACCTCTCCACTGAGCTCCCCACTCACTTAACCAACTGCCCTACTCAGTATCTCACAAGATGTCTAAGTGGCACTCAAACTTAGTGTGGCCCACACTGATCTATTGACTTACCTGACCCCACTCCAAATCTTCTTTCTTACAAGCCTTCCAAGTTCAGTAAACGGTCCCCACATCCATCCGTTTGCTTAGACAAGGAAAACATCTAGGAGATATCCTTGACTCCTCCTCTTGCTCTCACTCCCCACTTCCAATGCATCAGCCGGGTCAGTCAGCACTCCCAAACGATTTCCAGAAACCAACCACTTCTCTCCATCTCCACTGTAAACGCATCTAGGCCACCATCCTCTCATGCCCACTGACTCATCTCCCTGCTTCCACTCTTGCTCCTGCCCAGCCCAGCCTGTGTAGCAGCCAGAGCATCTTTCTCAAGCACCTCTCAATTCACACTCTCCCATTTAGACTCTCTGATGGCTTCCCATTGTAACCAGAATAAAATCCAGAGTCCTTACTGTGCCTTTATGAGGCTCAGCATGGTCTGGGCCCACTGACCTCTCTGAGCCCATCTTTCTTGGATGCCCCTTCCCAGGTACTCTGCCCCAGTTGCACTGGCCTGTCTGCCTCTGAAACACACTGAGCTCATTCACTGCTTGGGGCCTTTCTACTTACCGTCACTTCTGCTTTCAAATACGTCTCCTTCTCACCACATGGGTCTCAGCCCATGTCTCATCATCTCAGGAAGGCTTTCCGTGACCACCTCCTACAACAGCCTCAACAGCCATTCACAGATCTCCTATCACCTTAGCCTATTCTGTCTGCTTATACCATTTACCAGGAATTGAAATTAACTTCCTTATTCACTCATTTATGGGTTTGATACTTCCTTCTCCTCACTAGATAGTAAAATGCTTACAGATGGGAAATGAATATGTCGTTCTCTGTTATAAACCCAGCTCCTACAACAGCTCCCAGCACATGGTAGAGGTTTGATATTTGTCAACCAACAAATAGACTGACATGCAAGGCTCTGTAAGTTCTCAGGACCCAGGGAGATGAGTCCGTATTAGGTATTAATACACTGCCTTCGTTACAGTCATAGTGCGTGGTGGTTTTGCATTAGACCAGTTAGGTTCCACATGATCCTTCAGAAGGTTTTCAAAGAGGAAGCAGCAGGGAAACACCTTCTTAGGACCACACATGACCTTAAAGCTGCAGGAGGTGGCTAGTGGGCATCTCCAGCTTGACAGCTGGCTACCCCTGTCAAAGGGGTACTTACATTGGCCAGTCACTCTGGAAAACTCTGGTATTTAACATAGATATTACATACACGCACACACACACACACACACACACATACACGCATGCACACACCCCAGGCTCCTCCACATGTAACTTTAAAGTTGGGGATGTTGTGAGAGCAACGATCTGAAAGTCTGGTCCAGGGGCCCCCTGCCTTAAAAGGCAGTTCCCTGGATCCCACCCCAAACTATGCCATCAGCATCATAGGACCTGACCTCTTGGACAAGCCCCCCAGGTGATTCTCTTGCCCGCCAAGTAAGCACCCTCGTGAGGCACAGACACAAGAACACCATGAGAGACCTACGTGCCAGGCAGCTGCATGCCCAGGGCAGCAGCAGGGCAACCGGCAGCAGGAGCGCTGCTCTTCCATCCTTCCATCCTTTCATCGGCCCTGGTCTTTACTCAAGCTGGTGGAGAGGCTTCAGGTGAGACGGTGCATATTCAATTCAGAGGGACCAGGTCAGGGCTTTGCTCTCTGTGCCTATCTCACAGCCCAGCCTGACCGCCGAGGTCATAATAGGGCACTGGGTGGAGCTGGGACAGTCAAGACAAGGCAACCACTTGGCAGCCCCGAACCAAGATGTGATGATTTCCATGAGCTGATCCTCTGGGTTGTGACGGTCAGTGTGGAACTGGAGGGCTATAGACAGGGGAGTGGGAGGACTCCATGCTAGTTGGGTTCCTGCAAGACAGGGCATCTCAGATTTACTAATGTGTCAGGACAAAAGAGCTGAAGGCACTCCCCAGGAGAAAGGGTCTCAGGCTGCTGGTCCCAACAAGTCAGGCGATACAGTGGTGTGAGCACAGACTTGTACTCCTACAGAAAAGAGGTCACATCACCAGGGGGACCTTAAGGGAGCTACTTAACTTTCTCATATTACTCATCTGTAAAAATGGGGATAATAATAACACTTACAACATTATATTGTTGGGAGGCTTAATGAGCTAACGCATGATTTAAATTCTCTACTAATTGCATCTCTACTAATGTCTTCCAGTAAAGGAAGGCACATTGACTAGCAGTTTCTATGAATGAGACATCATAAAGTACAGATCCATGCGTAGATCAGCTGCAGGGGAGCTTCCATTGATGCAGCTCATTCATTTGTTCATCCACTAGGTTAGCTAGGACTTTATGAAGCATTTTCTATATGCCAGGCTTGGAGGATGATGCAAAGATGAGCTATAATTGTTCTCTGTCTCCTAGAAGCTCACACCCATCTGGGAGAGACACTTAAGACACCACCTTAAGACAATGGGATAAAGGTGTTGTTGGAAGCTGTGGAGGGGTACCCACCCCAGTCTAGGGGGAGTGCTGGTATGTGGTGGGTGGGGAAAGAGGCCATTAGGGAAGGTTCTCTAGAGGAAATAAGCTCTGTCTGGGCTGAATCAATCCACAAAGAGAAATGGCATTGGGAAGGGCAGAAAAGCACTTGTTATGGGTTGAATGGTGTCCTCCCAAAAGTCATCTGTTGGAGTCCTAACCCTTAATGCCTCAGAATGTGACTTTATTTGGAAATAGGATCATTGCAGATGTAATTAGTTAAGATGAAGTCGTCCTGGAGCAGGGTTGGCCCCTAGTCCTGTGTGACTGGTGTCCTTATAAGAAGGGAAAATTTGGATACACACACACTCCCACACAGAGAGAACAATGTGTGAAGATTGGAGTTATGAGGCCACAAGCCAAGGAAGTCCCAGAAGCTAGGAGAGTGGCCTGGAATGGATCCCTCCCCAGCTCTTTCAGAGGGAGCACAGCCCTGCCACACCTCCATTTCGGACTTCTGGCTTCCTGAACTCCAGACAGTAAACTTCTGTTCTAAACCACCCCTCTTGTGGTGCTTTGTTACAACAGCCCCAGGAAACTGTACGGCGTTCTAGGTGGGCGGAAATCTGGTGCAAAGGTACCGAGGTGCATGGGAACTGTAGAAACTTTTAAATTAAACCATATAGAATTGCTCAAAAATAGACTAATATTGGCAAATCTGATTGGTTCAGCATAAAATATTAAGTTGGAATAATGTACAAGATTAGGTAGTAGACAGGGGTCAATTTATTGAGTAAAACTCAAATCTGAATAAACGGTATTCCTATGAAGCATCACTGAATAATTCTCACAAGAAATTACCATAGATGTGACAGGTATGTGGAAAACAAGTATTATTACCGAAGATTGGCAAGGAGCTGTCAGCGTAAATGTTTTCCAAAATTCTATACATAATGGATTTCCACTTTAGGGGAAATAACTATGGGACTTTTTGTTTCCCTAGCTTTTTTGAAGCTTTAAAACTTATCTTAAAAACTCTTGAAAATATCCCATCAGAGTAAGTGAAGGGCAGAGGAAGTGTTAAGAAGTTAGCTTGTGTTATTGGATGTAGAGTTTTAACATACCAAGCATTTACTATACATCTCATAGCTCATTAGTTAAGCATTGGAAATTCATCATAAGCAAAAAATTGGAATTCATCAACCTAACTCATAGCTTTTCTTTGCCAGGAAGGGGCTTGAAATGGGAGTGAAAGCTTCCTTACCCCTGTTCTTTGGAAAATACAATGAATTTGAGCTCAGAAGAGCAAAATGTTGTATTGCAGCTATAAATGTTTGCAAAATTTGGGGCACTGGAGGGCACGTGTTCAGATAAAGTGGAATAGGGCATAGATAAATAATTCCAATGTCACCCACGATCCTGCCCGCTTAATCACATAGCTTCTACGGCCAGCCCCCGAATTCAGAACAGGGGAACATAGCATATGCATTACTTTCATTCAGACCCCAAAGAATCTCAAGATCTCACAGCACGTCAGTAGATGGATTCACATTTTTATCAGAACACCATTGCATGAAGACATACGTCCACTCTGAAACCAGTATACAGTGTTTGTAGTGGCTTTATTCATAATTGCTAAAAACTGGTAATAACCATTACCGGGTGAATGGATGAACAAGCGGAGGTACATTCAGACGAAGCAATGACACTCAGCAATAAAAAGGAACAAACTGCTGATACACACAGCAACGTGAATCTCAAGTGCTTTGTGCTAAGTTGAAGAAGCCAGACACAACCAGCTGTATTCTGTATGATGCTATTTCTATGACATTCTGGAAGAGACCAAAGGAGAGGCACAGAGAATACATCCGAGTTGCCAGGGGCTAGGATTCGGGGAAGGGGATGGGCTCCAAGGGGCACAGGGGAGCTTTCTGGGGTGGTGGAAAGGTTCTTGGTCTCGACTGTGGTGGTGGTAACAGCCATGTGCATTTGTCAGAATTCATAGAACCGTAAACCTTAAAAAGGTGATTTTACTAAATATAAATTGTATCTCAAAAACCAGACTTTTAAAATGCCTTTGTGCTTTGTGCACTTCAAAGAGCCACTGACGTGAACCACAAAAGAATTGCCCAATTTTTTGAAGGGATTTTTGTTGTGACCTCAAGGGCTGACCACATGGGGAGAAATTGTTTTAATCCCAGCTTAGTCTGCTCAGGCTGCCATGGCAAAATACCATAGAATGGAAGGCTTACGTAACAGAACTTTATTTTCTAACAGCTCTGGGGGCTGGAAGTCTGCGATCAAGGTGCCAGCCTGTTCATTTCCTGGGGAGGGCCCTCTTCCTGGCTTGCAGACAGCTGCCTCTCACTGTGTCCTTGCGTGGCCTCAGAGCTGTTCACGGACGGAGGGCGCACTCCAGGGTGTCTTCTCATAAGGACTCTAATCCTGTAGGATCAGGGCACCCTGATGACCTCATTTAACCTTAATTTCTTTCTCAGTGGCTCCATCAACATATACAGCCCCACTGAGGGCTAGGGCTCCAATATATGAATTTTGAGTCCATAACAAATACCCAGCAGACAGGACGCTCCAGTGCCCCCAAGGCCGCAGTACCCGTTGGGGTTCTTGCTCAGGTACTGCTGGTGGTAATCCTCGGCGTAATAGAAAGTTTGTCCCTCCCGGATGTCGGTCATGATCAGGCCACAGCCGTGCTCTGAAAGAACCTGTGGAGACAAAGGCACCGTCAGGACCCGATGCTGGCAGAGATGGTCCGAAGGAGGAGGGACAGGCAGGTGGGGATGCGAGGGAAGCAGACATGGGTGGCTGGGGACGTGCAGTAGGTCCTTGTGGGCCTGGGCTCTGCCACTTCCCAGCTGGGTGATTCTGGGCAAGCTTGCACCTCCCTGTGATTTAGCTCAGGAGGCTGGGATTGAAATCAGGTTTTCGACCCTGCAATTTATGCTCTACCCTTGACACCACCTCTGCTCCTGGTGCGTGTTAGGAGCCCTGGTTTGGGCCCTGTGGGCTGTGAAACTGGCCCCAGTGCTCTCCCAGGGGAAACAGCAGGACGTGTGGCTCCCTGGCTGCCCTGGGAAGAATGGGTGTCCCTGAGAGCACTCTAGCAGGGTTGTGGTGGGAGGGGACAAATGGGCAGGATGGGGCAGGCAGGGATGCAGCACCGCCCAGAGCTGTCCCCTCTGTTGCCAGCTCAGGAACAGGCCCCCTGCCCACTCACAGGCTGGACAGAGGAGCCCCCACTCACTCCTTGTGGTTCTAGTGAGCAGGGACCCTATCAAGACCCCCTGGAGAGCAGGGGGCCATTTGGGGCCTGGGCTCTGCCACCCGAGGCCCAGGAGCCTGGGGAGTGAGGTCAGGGGAGGAGGTAGCCTGAGGGCCTGTGTCGGGTCATCGCCACCCTCTGTGACCTAGTTTAAGGCCTGGTGGCATCTGCTACCAGGGAAAGAAACAGACACGTAAACACCAGTTGGGGGAGGAGAGCAGAGCTATTTGGGGCGGGAGACAGATTAAGAAATAGACATTGCTCCCTGTGGATTTTAGCCTGTTCCCTTTCCCTTTTGGATTTCAGCTGTGCCCTAATTCTTTCTTGTTACAGGCTGCATGGAGCATTTGAGCACAGGGCTACAGAGACGTGACCCCAGTTTCACTGGTTCCATTTTGGACAGGGGTGCAAGTTGAGGTCTTGGACTTGTCCTTCCATAAGGGAACTGCCTGTTTGTCGACAGTCCATTGGTCTCTTTTAGAGATGAAGTTCTCACGTCTGCCCAGAAGGATGGATCCACTCTTAGTGTTCAGCATTATTTCACTGCTGACCCTCTGCCGAGCCCTATCACAGCTTTCTGAATTTCCATCCGGCCCTCCGAGGCAGAATTGGCTCTGAAACCACAGGCCTGGGGATTGAGGAAGGTGATCTGAGTGTCTCAGTTAGGGAGGATCCCAGAAGGAGACAGAATTCCACCCAGAAAGTTAGAATGAAGGTTCTTTCATGAAGGGCCTAGGCGTTGTGGGTATCATCAAGGGGCCCAACAAAGAGGAATGAGGCTTTCCAGAGACGAGCAGCAGCAGTCAGCCACAGGGCAAGGAGATAAATTCCATAGTTACTGAAGTCCAAGTGTGGGGGAGGGATACCGAGGAGGAACTGGGTCAGGGAGGGACCCTGCCACTGGGAGCACAACGGCCTCAACAGGAAGGCACAGAGAGCAAATACCCCAAACCCTCTTACTTCTTGCCTTGTACCTTCTGTCAGTACCTCCCATTGCTGAGGGCAAGCCAAGCAACATTTAGGATCCCAGGTGACT
The DNA here is from genome assembly GCF_041296235.1 of Equus asinus. Classification (NCBI taxonomy): domain Eukaryota; kingdom Metazoa; phylum Chordata; class Mammalia; order Perissodactyla; family Equidae; genus Equus; species Equus asinus. The sequence goes on along the minus strand of NC_091792.1, from coordinate 62,061,180 downwards.
AATCCTTAGGGGCCAGCCTACCAGGACCCAGGGAAGGACAGCCAATGGATCTGCAGAGGTGAAATGGGAACAAATGGAAAATACTCACGCAGAATCATCTAGTGCTCTCTCCTAGATAATAGAATTGAAAGCTATGAGCCATTCTTATTTTAGGGCTGATAAAGATGCCAAGCTACCCATTAAACCTCATCATGGTGTTGTGTTGGTCCCAGCCTATTGAGAGTGATGCTGTAGGCTGAGAATGAGGCACTTGCCTGGGCCACATTGCTTGCAGTGAGCCCCCACAGACAGTTCCCCCAATGCCGTGGCTGGACCAGCCCTTGTGGTTCTTAAGATTGCAGGACGCACTTCAGTAAAAACCATCAGGGAACACTGAGGAACAAGATTTATTCCTCATAGGCCTGGAGGGTACACAACATGCCCAAGGGCCACACAGTGAGATTGCAGGGAGAGAGAGAGAGAGAGAGAAAGCATGGACCTGGGTCTCTGCCTTTATTAGCGTTGAGGGTGGAGTGTCTATGGTTTCATGAGTTCACTCTTTATTGGCCAATTTAAAGTATAAGAGCAGGAATTAGGGCTCAGGAATGGAGAAGCGGGGTCACTCAAGCAGTTGTCTAGGTTACCCAGGGCTTTCTGAAAGAGGGACCTTCATGGGTGGGGACAGCCTAATTCCTTCTCTGGCTGTTTTGCTAGTAGCTGTGTCGTACAGCTGGCAGTGTGTTTCTTTAGGATGAGTGTCTTTTGAAGTGGATGCCCCAGCAGTCAAAAACTTAACATCAGGCACTTACACTACACTTGTATAATATGCTGGGCTCAGGACTCTGCAAGCATTATCTCATTTAACCCTCATCGCAACTATTCAAGGGATTTACTCCTCTTGTTTCATATTTATTAGATCAATATGCCAGATATTGTACGTTGACGTTCAGCACCATCTCTGCCTTTCCAAACTCTCCTAAGAATTGTAGATGCTGAAAGCTGGCCACTTTTCTCAGAATCCCAGGCAGGCTTCAAACTTAGATTCTCAGGCAAGTTTTAGGAGGCAGAGGACATGGAGAAACGGTTATTTTCCCACAGCTGCAGTGTGCAGGCATGCAGGTTTTAGCAGACAACGGTTATGAGGTGTTGCCGTTAACTTTGAATATCTTGCTGCAAATCGTCACTCCAAAGCTGAAGAGAATAAGATCATTAGCGGGGAGTTCCTGTGAGTTGGGAAGTTTACCACACTCCTGGAAGAAGGAGGCTGTTTTTCTTGACCTTTGCACTCAAGCCCTTCTAATGGTTCTGTAAGCATCCATCTCTACATACTAAAACCCTTTCGGCTTGGAATACGTCGCGTATGTTCTATTTTCCTGGTAGAATCCCGACTGATACCGTATTTGGAACTGAAAGCAGTTCCAGGAGATACAACTGCAAAGGTAGAAATCTAAGATTTGTTGTCAGGCCTGGTTTGATTTGAAGGCAATGACGACCTGGTCGCTAGTGGAAAATGGGGTTCTGGGAGTCCATGGTATGCAACGACAAAACAGTTTCTCAAGTTCTTATCTGTCGTTCCTAGAATCAGTTACCTAATAAAAGAGATCAAGTGGCGTTTGCAATAGAATGCTCTAGTGGGAGAGGCAAGTACAAGGGCTATGGTTACTGAATGCAATGGAAAGTTTGCAGAAAACAAAAGAATGAGCCAGACGATCTTGGGGCCTTACATCCTCAACTCAAAGACATAATCCAAGAGCCAGAGGAGCTTCCATAATTGCCCTAAAAGAATCTCTTACCAATTGTATTAAAAATCAGACCCGGAGTTGTCCTACAGGTAGAAGAATGACAACATAACTTAAATTCACAACCTCTTCAGATGCTTACATGAAAGATGATTAATTGGGGAAAAAGGTGACCCCAATAATTGAAATGGGATACTTGGGTGGATTAAGATGAATCAGTGTACTTTAAAACCTCAAAGCCCGCTGAGCTTCCCTTCCTGCCAGAAGCAGCCCCTCTGCCCCTTCAAGCGAAGGCTAACCCTCTGGCTTGAAGACTTTGTAATGCCTGAGTTGAAATAAGTACTTTCCCAGGGGATGCTGATTCTCCCCTCGACCCGCTCCTACCACCTCTCATGGCAGTCAGAACCATAAGTAGAGTCATTCCAATAGACCTCATAGGGCGTCAGTTCAAATCCGACCCCAGGAGAATACGGATACACAGTAAAAGGGCTGTAAAATTCTGTTAATGTATATTTGTAGAAACTCGAGGATTAAGTATGAGGACAGATTCTAAGGGAGTTAGGCAAAGAATAAAGTAAAATGCAACTGGCCCAAATTTATCCATCAAGGTGCACTTAAGAGAAATTCTATATTCAGTAGGTTAGCTGAAGCAGCTGGAAGTGGCTCTGTTTGTTTGATCGAAAGACTAGAACCTTGGACAAAAAAGTGGCCTGTATTAAATGTAATTCCTTTGTAGAATATAAAAGAAGGAATCCAAAGTCTTAGCTAGGAATGTCAGAATAGATTTACTGTGACCTACTCACCCATCCTCTAACTCTGCCCCTTATATGAGTCCTGAGGACACCGTGTTAAATTAGGCCTTGAAAAATACATCTTCAAGGGGAGCGTCAGTATCCTAGAAAAATCCTGTTGTGGCTGTCATCTGCAGGCTGAGGATGATGTGACACATAACCCATCTGGTAGAAGGTTGATTACACTTGACTCCTTCCTTTATGGAGTAGGTGGCAATTTTTCTTCATAGTAATAGACAATTATTCTGTATATAGATGTGCCTGCCTTGCCCACAATGCTTCTGCCACCCCACCACACATAACTTACTAGATGCCTAGTTATTGATCATGATGATTTTCCATTTGGCACCACCTCTGACCAATTGGTTATAACGCAACAGAGATGAGGCAATGAGCTGATGCTCATGGGGTTCACTGATCTTATTATGCCTCTCACCACCCGGAAGCAGTTTGCCTGGTGGAACAGTGTGATGGTCTACTGAAGGTTCTGTAACTGAGCCTCTTGACATCTAATAACCTGTGAGGTTGAAGTGCTCTTTTACAAAGTGTGGTATACATTGAGAACTGTTCAGTATATGGTGCTGATTCTCCTATGGCCAGAAAACATGGGTTTGTAAATCAAAGGATAGAAATGGGACTGGTTCTATTTACTATTCACTGAATGATCCATTCAAAAAATATTTTGCTTCTTATCACCACAACTGTGAGCTCTGAAGGTTTAAAAATCTTAGTTCCCGAGGAAGAAATGCTTCTACCAGGGGACACAATGGCTCTGTTGACCTGAGAGTTGAGACAGCTGCTTGGCCATTTGGGTCTCATCATGCCATTGAACCAGGGGGCAAAGAAGGAGGTAACTGTGCTCACTGAGATGATTGATCCTGATTATCAAGAGAATAGAATGTTGCTGCACACAATGGGGACAAGGAGGAATATGGCTGGAATCCATGAAATCCTCTGGGGATGCTCTTTGTATTTCATTATCAAAAGGGAGAGATTAATGGAAAATCATGGCAACCCAATACAGACAAAACCACCAAGAGCTCAGAAATGGAATTTGGGGTCACCCCATCAAGTAAAGAACCACAATCAACTGAGCTTCATTCAAGTTGGAAGAAGGAATTTACCAATACCAACCGTGGCCTCAGGATCAGTTGCAGACTTGAGAACTATTGTAGCTGCCTAGATTTGCATGTTTGCTTGGTTATGCATTTGTATATGCCAATTTCCCTTTATTTCTTCCCTTTCCGTATGTTGGTGGTGGTTACATTTATTATTTAGTCTTTAGGATACAACACTGTGATGGTCATGGAGGTGTATCGCTCAGATCTGCCTTGAGAGAAACTGTTGCGAGGAGCATAGTTGATGATGTTCTACAGCTATTGCTCCTTTGGATCCACCATGGCAGTCAGGCCACAAGCACCCTTCTCCTGGGTTGCCCCCAGCCAATGACTGAGAGTGGCAGGACATGTGAGAGCCAGTCCGTTACTGCCCAACATGGCAATCTTTGTTCAGGAACTCCTATCAACCTGATCGAGACTTTCTCAGACCTGCACTGGGGTCTGAAGATGCCCTGCCTACTACCATCCCCCCACTCTTTATCCTCCCCAGACATTTTCCCCAGTAAATCTCTTTCACATATATTTCTGTCTTGGCATCTGCTTGTTGGAGAGCACAAAGATATGAAAGTGGGATTGTGATGGAACTGAAGAGCAACAATTATTATCCAGAGATGGATATTGTGATTTATAAGACTTTTGGCTAGCCATTTGGGGAAGAGGATCACAGTGTTTCTGTTTGTATGAAGAATAGTTGTATTGTGTTAAGCAGGAGCATGCTGTTGTTGCTATTCTTGAATTTCAGAAATTTTAATGTGGTAGAAGTTTGTGTATGTATGCTGAGCAGCCAAAGTGGTGGGTTTGCTAGATAGTAACTAGTCTCATAGTGCTCAAAATCCAGTTCCCTAAATCCTAAATCCCCATTTTTCTGTGTCCTAAGACCAGGAAGTCCATGAATCACAAATCCCAGCTCCCTTGCACTGACATTCTGGATGTGATTTTGGGTCCAATGAGATGCATTCGCTAATATTTGATATGTAGAAGGGAGGCAGTGGCAGCTGAAGCTGGACTCCAGTATCGGGCTGTGAGAGAGTTGGGCAGGGGAGGGAGGAAGCCACATTTTATGCTCCTCCCCAACCACTGGCTGCAGCACCAACCTCCTGGCCTAAAAACTAGTGGAGGCCTCTGACTTCTCCTTGTCAAATCACTGACAAGCTTGAGGAGAAGGCCTCTAATTAAGCCCGCTCTTGTGATAAAAGTTTCTATCTGCTAACTATCCAGAATTGCTTTATTCTCTTATCCTTATTTGCTCTTGAACCATCTCTCAAGTACTGGTTTTACCTTTCAGTATGCATTTTGCTTTGCAAAATCAGAAGAGATTACACTGACTTTCAATTTTCTTCCTCTTTTTCATTTCTTTTTATAAATTATGGTAAGATATTTAAGAAATAAAACACTACGAACACGGTTGAAGGTCTCTGTGGGTCTCTCCACCTCCTCCAGTCATAATAAATAGCCTGAGCTTTGTGTTTATCTTTCCCTTGCATTTATAATTTTTCTGTATCTAAATATATACTAAGCAATAGTAGTGTCTTGCATATTTTAAAAACTTATAGAGAGGGTAGACTGAACACAATTTTCTGCAACTTGCTTTTGCCTGACATTGTGAGATTAATTTCTGCTGATCAGTTTAACTCCAGTTCATGTATGTTTTCACCTCTGAGTGATATTCTGTTGTATGGCTGTACTAAAACTTAAATATTCCTGTCTTTGATAATGAGTATTTATGGTTTTTTCTATTTTTTATTACAAACTATGATGTTATGAGTATTCCTGTATATACCTCCTTCTAAATTTTAAATGAAATGTTTTTAAATATTAAAAACAATTGGTGAAGATATATTAATGATAAACTACTTTTAAAATCTGTTTTACATGAACGATAGTTTTTGGTGTCAACACTTTAAATAAGGCAGTTATTTTCTTTCAGCACATTGTTGGTATTATTCCAATATCCTTTGGCTTCCATTGTTGCTTTGGAGAAGTCCGTCAACTTGATGTTCCTTTGTAAGTACATTTTGTCTTGCATGTGTTGATTTTGAGATTTTCTCTGTCTCTACTGTTTTGCCATTTCACTAAAATGCATTTAGAGATATATTTCTATAAATTCTGCTTGGTATTTGTGGTTTCCTGAATTGGAGGACTCATGTCTTTCACCAGTTATGGAAAATTTTTGGTCATTGACTCATTGAACATTTCCTTTCCTCCACTATTTTTATTCTCTCCTTCTGAAACTCCGGTAGCCACGTGTTAGACCTTTTCAATCTATCCTCCTGGTTTCACAACTTCTCTCTCATATTTCCCTTGTTGTCTCTTAGCATTAGGTAATTTGTTCAGATCCAGCTACTGGTTTACTAGTATATTACTAGTTATATTTCTTATTTCCATAAATTGTATTTGATTCTTCCTGGTCATTTTTGACAGTATTTTGTTTTCAGTTCCCTCTTTATTGTAATAGAATTGTTTATATTCACTATCTAATAACTTAATAAATATCTGAAGTCTTTAGGTGTATAATCTTCTGTTCTTGCTGCACTTTCTCATGATCGTTTGTTTCCTACATGAGTTTAGCAATTTTACATTTCGAACCCACATTTGGCTGAACTTAAGATCTGTGGGAATCTATAGGGACTATAATTAGAATTTCTAGTTTTAGAGAAAAAACAATGGGATACCTAGTTAAATTTGAATTTCAGATGAACAACTAATACGAGTATTTCTCAAATAGGTCACGCTACATATTTATATTAAAACTTTTTTCGTTGTTTGTCTGAAATTCAGATTTAACCCTGTGACACGTGTTTTATCTGGCAGCCCTACATGTGCTGGAGATACATGTCTCTAGAGAAGATCTGTTCTTGTTTCTGAGAGATTCCCTGGGATCTGCCCAACTGGGGCCACTTTAATTTTTTCAGTTTGGTGTTTTCTGGGCTATGTACAAGGTTAACTTTGAACTCTAGACACTTATGAGGGTAGAGCTGTGTTTACCATTTCTCCAAGGAGAGTTCTTCCCCCATATGTTGCTGAGGCTAAAACAAAAAACAGTCTCCTTTTATCACACTGGTTTTATTTCTTAGCCCACAATTTCTCTGAGGCTATAACCCTTTAAGTGTTCATTCTTTGTGAATGGTCCTCAGTTCCTACAATCTACAAGAGCTCAAGCCCTTGTTCCCCACATGACCAGTAAAGCCCAGGAGTCTAGATTCACACTTCTTATTGACTTTTCATTCTGGATAAGAACTCTGGACTGCTACTTCTGTTTTTGACTCCCTAAACTTTTCCTTACTTTCTTGTGGGCTCAGTGATTCATTTTAAAGAATGTTTGTTGAATTTTGGCCTTCATTTATAGATGTATACTAAAAAGAGGGTTTTTCAAAAATAATCTCATAGCCCATATTACCTCAGAAGTATTCCTTTTTTATTTCCTTTAACATACATGAGAAAGATGTCAGAAAATAAGTTGATCTGAGAGTCAGGAAATATGAATTTTAGTCTTGGATCTGTCAATAACCTTTAGCAAAACCTTGCTTTGTTTAGGGGTCAGTTTCCTTATATGTAAAATGAAGGTTGGGATTGATTTCCTTCAGTGTTTTTCAAATGGAGATTCACATTTCATATCCTATTATTGAGTTATGATATCAATTTACTGGGTTCTAACTAGCAGGTAGGAAAGCTGTGTATTGTTTTATGAAACCTTAGCTCTGTGTGTGTGTGTGTACCAGGCCATGATGTAGGATCTACTTCTTCCTATGGTTTACATAGGATACCATTGTGGGCATTGATCCCCCTCATAGATCAGTGCCTTCTCTGCAGTGAATGTTCTCTAGTGGGCATTAATGTGAAGCACAGAGCTCTCTCCTCTGGTCCATCCACATGCCTCTTCCCTAGACCTTATTACTTTTGAACTTTCAGTCTTACTCTTTCCAAGCCCTTGGCCAACCAGCCAAGCTGTTCATGACTGCCCAAGAGGCCTTACATTATACCACCTATTTTTCCATTCAAAGGAGATGACGGTGTGCACTGTTCAGAGCTCTGCCCACAGGGGTATTTCTCCTGACCACATCATTCAAGGCCAACCCTGAGCAGGTCTATCTGGTGACAGAAGTCCATTTTCATGGGCCTCTGAAGAATCAGGACTGAGAATTTTTCCTCTGTCATCAGCTGACATAGCACCTCTCATTAAGTCAATGCATAACCTGAGAGAGAAGATTTGTTGCAACAGTAGGTGACATGGGGGCCCAGGCAACCTGTTCATACAACTTATTCACACTTGCTTGAACCCAACCCTAAATTTCCATCAGAAGATGGAGTGTTGATGGCCTGCCAGACCACGTGAATTTGTGGGTTATGACAGGCAGCTCCAGTCAGTTACTTGGTGTCTCATGGCTAGGTCCTTGCTCTCTATTAGGACTCTGCAGCACAGTAGGAATTGTATTGAAAATAGTAGTTCTCTGCTGCAGAAGGCAGATTGCTTCAGATCTATAACAGTCTACAATTTTTCTGTTCTGGTTTGCCAGAGACCCTATGCAATGGCCATATTTATCATCATAACATGGAAACACACGGACATTAGGATTAATAGGGATGGGGGAAGTTTATAGTGGAGAAGTATTAGAACACAGAAATCCCCTGAACTCACATTAGATAAGCTGGGTGTAGATGGTCTGCGAATATCATGGCTAGTGTTCCAGGAGAGAGGAGCCCCATGACTTAACACTGGATTCTTCATGGGTTGGAAAGTGACCTTGTTTGAAAGAAGGAGCTTCAAAGTGCTGGAGCCCAGCGAAGAATGTTAGCCTCTTCTTCGTTGAGCTGACTCAGACCTACTGAATCAGCTCTCTGTTAAGCTACTAAAAAGGGGGAGAAAATGAACCTTCATGGCCATCCAAAGTTTTTGTCCTCACACAGATGCCTTTAGTGTCATTGGATCTACTGGTCAAACAGCCCAAGTGGCAGGGCAATTTGTACTACATCCTGAACTCAATGCAAAGCCCTTTCTTGCTTTGAGCCCTACACTCAACTGGAAAACTTCTGAGGCATTGATAAATGGGTGGGAGCATTATTTCCAAGTATAGCATCTACTATCTAGAAAATCCAAGGAGGATCCACCAATTGCTGTGCCTCCTTCTTGGTGGTCGGAGATGTACAGTGCAATAATTTGTACTTTCCCTTAGAGAGGATGTCCAGATCATTGGACGCCTAAAAGCTTTGCCAATGTGTCAGGTCCTGAATCTCTGTAGGTTTATCTTTCATCCTCTGGAGTGATATTTCTTATCAGGGCGTTCAAAGTACTTTCCACTTCCTATTCTCCAGGTCTGGTAAGCACAATGATATTAATACAGTGTACTGATGTGATACTCTATATTGTGACAGAGCATGTCAGTTAACATAGTCCTGGGGGCAAGACAGTGGATGTGAGCTGCTATACTTTCCAAGTCAATGCAAACTAATTTTGATCTTCTTTCTTAGAGGAAATGGAAAAGAATGCATTTTTCAGATCAATATCTGCTTACCATGTGCCAGAGTATGTATTGTAATAATGATGCCACAGAAGGCATAATTGGGGATACCAATTGATAAAACGCATGGCAGTCCATCATCATCTGCCGTGATTCATTTGGAGTTTTGCAGGAGTCATAGCAGTGAATTGAATGAGGACATGATGGAGATCACCAACCTAACATCCTTCAAGTCTTTGACGGTGGCATTAATATTGGCAATCCTACCCTGGATGAAGTCTTGCTTCAGGTTAACTACCATGGTGGACATTGTGATGTGGTGCTCAGATTCCCCCTACAGGAATCTCTCCAACTTATTTCCTCAGCTGTCAGCTCTCTTTTGGAATTGCCTTGGCTAAAGAGAGCTCCTCACCCTGGGTCATGTCTCTCTTCCAAAGGAAGCCCACGTTGAATGACTGATTAATGCAGGGAATATCAAATTCTAGCCCCCTCACCCTAATTCAAGACAACTGTGGAGGGCTATCTCAGCTTTAGAGCACCCTGTGGGGTTGCTGAGGGCTTCACTGAGATTGCATCACAGCCCAACTTTTCCTTTGTCCAGTCCTGCTTCCTCCCCACAGCAGATATTTATCTTGAAGTCACTCCCTAATAAACCTTCTGCAGTGTCTCAGAGTCTGCTTCCTAGGGAACCCAAGCTATCACAACCATCTTGGTCAGTAGGGGCATTTTCAGGGCCTTTCTACTCTACAGGTTGTCAGGCCAGTGAACGAATGGGAAGGTTCTACTGGCTGCTGAGTTTAACCACACTTGCACGTGCCCAGGAACCAGGAAAATGACCACAGGGTGGGTGCATGAATCTATTGTTACCCACTTTGAGTCAGACTTGGGCTGGGACTATAATAGGGGGCCATAATGGCATTTTGGATCCCTAGTGTCAGTATCAGTATCATCTCAGATGAATCAACAGCCTTCAAAAGGTCTGAATATTCTCCTTTCCCCAGGGTACGGCTACCTTAGAAAATGAAAAGGGTGTTGGTCCAGGAAGGAGTGAAGGACAGGGCCAATAATTCCATCTGCCATGGGAAACATGAGAGGAAATAAAAGGACTGTGGGTAGAAGGAAATTATTTTAGAGTGGTCAGGGAAGGCCTCTCTGAGGAAGTGATGTTTGAAGTGAGACTTGGCTAATGAGTAGGAGTTAGCCTAAGGAAGATTGGTAGAAAGAGTGCTCCAGGCAAAAGACAAGCATGTGCAAATGCCCTGAGGTAGAAAATAACTTGCCCATTGAAAGCATGGAAAGATCAGTGTGGTGGAGCCTCTTGAGTGAAGTGGAGAGAGACAGTGGTGGGAGAGATGGGATTTGCAGGCTACATCAGGGATATCCAGAGTTACTGTCAAGAGGTTTGATTAAAAAAACCTCTGAATAACTTGTATACTATAGGAAATATCTGGGCAAATGTTTATTACCTAATTTAAATGAAGCTCCATTACTTCAACTTAAGGACTCCCCTATTTAATGACGTAATAAAGTATGAACAATCCTCGTAGAGGAGGAATGTCTTCACTCCTTGGTTACAGTTTCTAAGAAACTCTAATGTTACCCTTTGGGGTCCCCTCTTAAATATCACCCCCTGGCTAATGCCCATTTACACATCCCACGCATCCTGCACGCTCCAGACTCCTCAAGAAGGTTTCTCTCTTTCCTGGCCTTCCATACATGTTGTTTGTGCCCCTCATTGCACAGAATACTTTATACCATGAGGTGCGTTATTTTTACACATGTCGCACAACCATTCTTACACAGGACTTAGAGCTCTCTACTTATGGCTTCTTACAAAGGAGCATTCAAGGTAACCCAGGAGTAACCGTTGAAGACAGTTTGAAGTTTGACCAGGAGGCAATTCTCTGGAAAGCACCCGCATCCCCCTATCAAGTGCCATAGAGAAGGAAACACTGAACCATAGAAGAAGCTAAAAAGAAAGTAGTTTTCCTTTCACATTTTGCTTCAATTAACGCAGTAAAGTGGTTGTTCTCAAAGTTCAGCTACTGTGAGTGCTGCCAGCGGATGGCTCTCAGCTCTCAGACGTCTTCAAAATGGCCTTGGCTGGAAAGAGTCGCTCTGCCCAAGGTCACACCCCATTCTCAGGCTTCCTGAAACCAATGACTGGTCAAGATAAGAGTTTAAACCAATGACTATGTTGCTCCAACTTGGGACTACTCTGAAAGGCTGTCTCACTATCAGAGCTGCCTGTGGAGTCAGTCGAGGTCCTAACTGAGACCTCATCACAGCCCAACATCGCCCTCTGTGGAATCCTCCTTCCTTCCTCACTACAGTAGGTGGGGATCCCATGACCTACTGTAGGCTAATCTCTCTCTCAAAGTCTGCTTTCCAGGGAACCCAACTGACGACAGCGAGTAAGCATCAGAATGACGTAAAGGAGAATTCAGCTTTTGGCCAAGATGGAGTAATAGAGATCAAATTTATCTTCTGCCTAAAACAACAACAATGACAAAAGCAGGGGAAAAAAATGAAACAATGATTTTGAAGTCACTACATAAAAAGAAATGAAGGACAGTGATCTATGAGAGATGGGCAACAAATGATGTGAGTCTGTCAGTTGCCCCAGCCTACCATCTTGAAAGAGTTTCCAGGCCCCAGGCAGGGGCAGTAACCCTGGCAGAGCCCCCAGGACTCTCTGAGTTGAGAGTCCAGGAAGACCAAGCAGCTGGAATTCACAGGACAGAGTACCAGAGAGAGGAGATCTGCGTGGAGAGTAACCCTGGAGATCTAAAGAAGGGTCCCTCTTGAGTATTTGGCAGAGTACGAATCAGAAGGGTGATCATCTTCATCATTCTAGGATGAAGAAAGAATGATCTGAAAGAATTATAGGTGCCTATTCACACAAGCCAGAGTGGGAAGCTTCATAATTCATGGAGTGTTGGGTAGAGTATTCAGGATGGTCTTGCCTCAGTAGTAGATAATAATTAGATCTAAAGTAAACAGTGTTCTGGTCCTACCTGATAAATCTTAAAAGCAGGACCTGAAAAAGACCAAACTGCTTCCATTCATGTAACTGAATGTGAGAACAAGAGTCAAGAATATTTATAGGAGTAAGAAATAACCAGCACCCAACAAAGTAAAATTCACCTTTGATTGGATGTATAGCATTCAATTAAAGATTACCAGGCATGCAAAGAAGAAGGAAGACACAACTCCTTCAGGAGGTGGAGAAAAAATTAGGATAAAGAAATTAAGTCAATCAACACTGACTGAGAACTGACATAGATAAATAGACCTTATATATAAATATATATATATAAATACAAATATATATAAATATATAAGGTTTCTAAATTTCTGTCTCTTTAAAAGATAATTGTTTAAACAAAATTAGAAACAATTTATTTTTTTGTTTACAACATAAGCAAATTATATGACAATAATAGAATAAAGGCTAAGAGGGGGGAAAGGAAGTATACTATTACAAAGTTCTTATACTAAACATGAATTGCTATTCTGTCATAAGTTAAAGATGCCTGCTGTAAACCACAGTAGCAAAATTTTTCTTAAAGGAACAGGTAGGAAGTGCTTTAGACTTGGGGGGCCATAGAGTCTTTGTCACCACTACCTCACCGCTGCTGTTGTAGCTTGAAGGCAGCCACAGGCCATATGTAAATGAATGAGTGTGATTGTTTTCCAATAAAATTTGACCCACAGGCCATAGTTTGCCAACCCCTGCTATAAACCTTAAATCATTCAGTAAAATAAAACTTAAAAAAAAGAGGAATAGCTAGTAAGCAAAGAAAGATGATACAATGGAATCATAAAAAATACTCAAAACTACTCAATTAACCAAAAAAAGTCATTGAAAAATGACAAAAAGGAAAAACAGATTGTGCAGATAGAAAAGAAACAGCAAGATGCTAGACTTAAACCCAATCATTTCAATAATTGTAATACAAATGCTTTAAATATACCAATTAAAATGCAGATATTACCAAATTGGATAAAACAGCAATATCCAACTATATGCTACCTACAACTAAGTCACTTGAAATATGAAGACACAAATTAATTAAAAATAAAAGGATGGGGAAAGATATACCATGCTAAAACTAGTCAAAATAAAGCTGGAGTGGCCCTATTAAAATGAAAGAAAGTAGATTTCAGAGCAAAGACTACTATGAAGAAGAAAGAAGGTATTTCATAATGATAAAGTGGTCAGTTTATCAAGAGGGAATAACACTCCCAAATCTTTGTGAACTTAACTACTTCACAAGACATGAAACAAGAACTGATGGAATCGCAAGATGTAATAGACGATATTAGTCACAGTTATCAATACTCTTGTCTCAATAATTGATAAACTAAGTAGACAGAAAATCAATTAGGATATAGAAGACTTTTAACAATACCGTCAACCAACTTGATCTGATTTATATTTATCAAACACTCCATCCAATGACAACAAAATATATTTTCTATTCCCCAAGTGCCCCAGAGCATTTATCAAGATAGACTATATTCTGGGTCAAAAAAGAAGTCTCAATACATTTTAAATTATGCAAGTTATACAAAGTATGTGCTATGACCACAGTGGAATTAAATTAGAAATCAAGAGCATAATGATATCTGGAAAATCCCCCAGCCTTTATAAACCAAATAACATACTTTCACATAATCCATGGGTCAAAGAAGAAACCAAAAGGGAAAATAGAACATATTTTGAACTGAATGAAAATGAAAACACAACATATCAGAATTTGGGAAATGATGCTAAAACATTATTTTGGGGAAATTTTATAGTACCTAAATCTCTATATTTGAGAATGGCAAAGGTCTTAAACCAGTGAACTCAGCTTCCAACTCATGAAATAAGAAAAAGAGCAAGTAGAAAATAGGAAATAATAAATACAAGATAAAAAATCAATGAAATAGACAAGAGAAAAATAATAGAGAAAACCAGTAAACCAAAAGCTGGTTCTCTGAGAAGATCAATAAAATCATTGCTATACCTGTAGACAGACTTATCAGGAAAAAAAGAGAGATGGCACAAATTACCAATATCAAGAATGAGAAAGGTAACTCACTACAGATTACACACGGGTTAAAAAGACAATAAAGATTATACAAATATTTAAAGGATAACATTATGAGAACACTTTATGCCAAAAATTTGACAACTTAGATGAAAATAGACAAATTCATTGAAAGACATAAATTACCAAACTACCAAAGCTCACTCAAGAATGAAGAGATAATCTGAATAGCTCTATAGCTATTAAAGAAATTGAATATGTGGTTAAAAATTTTACAACAAAAAAATTCCAAGTTCAGGGGCCCCACTGGTGAATCCAATCAAACATTTAAGAAAGAAATAATTCTAGTTCTATATAAACTCTACTAGAAAATTGAAAAGGAGAGACTATTTCCCAACTCATTCTATACGGTCAGCACTACCCAGGTATCAAAATTAGACAAAGACATTACAAGAAAAGTTCAGATCAATATCCCTCACAAACATAGATGCAAAAATTTTAAACAAAATTTTAGTAAATTGAATCCAACAATATATAAAAAAGGAAATACGACATGATCAAGTAGGATTTATCCTAGGAATGCAAAACTCATTTAATATTCAAAGTCAGTCTTTGAAACTACAAAACTATGATGAAAATAATCAAGGAAATCTAAGGAAATGAAGAGATATCCCATGGTCATGGATAGGAAGACTCAATGGTGTCAAGATGTCCGTTTTTCCCAACTTTGTCTATAGCGTCAAGACAATTCAAATCAAAATCCCAGCAAGTTATTCTGTGAATATTGAAAAACTGATTCTAAAGTTTATATGGAAAAGTAAAATATGCTGAACAGCCAACGAAATATTGAAGGAGATGAACAAAGTTGGAAGATGGAGACTATCTGACTTCAAGACTTACTACAAAGCTACTGTAATTGGGACAGTGTGGTACTGGGAAAAGAATAGACAAATACACCAACAGAACAGAAATAGATCCCACGAGTATAGTTAGCTAATGTTTTACAGAGGAGGAAAGGCAATTCAATGGAGAAGAAATAGTCTTTTCAACAAATGGTACTAGAACAACTGGACACTCAAATGCAAAAAAAAAAATATGGATCCAGACATAGACCTTATACTTTTCACAAAAATTAACTCAAAATGGGTCACAAAACTAAACGTAAAATACAAAACTATAATATTCCTAGCAGACAACTTAGGAGAAATCATACTTGACCTTAAATTTGGTGATAGGATTTTAGACAAAACACTAAAAACACAATCCATGAAAGAAAAAATTGACTAAGTTGGACTTCATAAAAATTAAAAACCACTCTGCAAAAGACACTGTCAAGAGAATAAAAAGGTAAGTCACAGACTGGGGAAAAAAATCTTTACAAAACACATCTTCGATAATGCAAAGGTATCCAAAATATACAAAGAACTCTTAAAACTCAACAATAAGAAAACAAATAATGCAACTGAAAAATGGCAAATTGTCTAGACAGACACCTCACCAAAGAAGCTACACAGATGGCAAATAAGCATATGAAAATATCCTCCCTATCACATATCATTAGGGAATTGCAAATTAAAACAATAATGAGATACTGCTACACTCCTGTTAGAATGGCTAAAATCCAGAACACTGGCAACGTCAAACGCTGTCAAGGATGTGGAGCCACAGGAACTCTCGTTTATTGCTGGTGGGGATGCAAAATGGTACAGCCACTTTGGAAGACAGTTTGCCAGCTTCTTACAAACTAAACATACTCTTACCATAGGATCCAGCAATCATGCTTTGTAGTATTTATCCAAATGAGTTGAAAACTTGTGACCACACAAAAACCTGCGCATGAATATTTATAGCAGCTTTACCCATAATTGCTAAAACATGGAAACAACCAAGATGACCATCAGTAGGTGAAGGGATAAATAAACTGTGGCACATCCAGATAATGGAATATTTTTCAGCAATAAAAAGAAATGAGCTATGAAGCCAAGAAAAGACATGGAGGAAACTTAAATGCACATTGCTAAGTGAAAAAAGCTAATCTGAAAAGGCTATATACTGCATGATTCCAACTATATAACATTCTGGAAAGGGCAAAACTATGGAGACAATAAAAAGATCAGTGGTTGCCAGGAGTTTTGGGGAGAGAGTAAAGATGACTAGGAGGAGCACAGGTAATTTTTAAAGCAGTGCATTTATTCTGTATGATATTGTAATGGTGGACACATGTCATTATACGTCTGTTAAAACCTCTAGAATGTGCAACACAAAGAATGAACCCTAATGTAAACTATAGACTTTAGTTAATAATAATATATCAATATTGATTCATCAATTGTAATAAATGTACCACACTAGTGCAAGATGTTAAAAATATGGGGAATTGGGAAGGAGTGGAGCACATGGGAACTCTCTGTACTTTCTGCTCAATTTTTCAGTAAACCTATAACTGCTCAAAAAAAGTCTATCAATGAAGAAGTAAAAAACTAAACGTAAAAAAAAGCAATCTTTGTGACTTTGGGTTAGGCAAAGATTTCTTTGTTATAACACCAAAAGTATGAACCATAAAAGAAAACATTGATAAATTGGACTTCATCATAATCAAAAACTTTTGTGCTATAAAAGTCATGAGGAAACCTTTGGGTTAATAGGTACATTCACTCTCTTGATCATTTCATGGGTGTACACATATGTTGAAACCTGTCTAATTCTATATTTAAATGTGTACAATTTATTGTACACATAAAGCTGTTTAAAAATTTTAAATGAATGACTGAAAGAGCTCCTTAATGCAGATGCCCGGGCTCACTTGTAGAACTCCTAATTCTGTAAGACTGAGACAGAGGAATCTGCCTTTTAAACAGCATCCAGGTGATTCTAATGCACATTTGAAACACTGGCCTAAGATATGAGCAGCAGGATTTACAGTAACCCTGGTGTGAAGCTAACCTGAGGACTGGCCGGGAAAGCAGAATAGCCTGAGAGGTCTGGAAAGAGAACAGAGAAGCCTCTCTCAGTGGCAAGAGAGAAAATAACCCAGAAGTCTCTCCATCTGTAGGGTAAAGGGCATCAAGAAGAGTGGTGTTTTAGTGCCATAGAGGAATTTCATCTTCCTTTTACCATTTGATGTTTGGTGTGTGTTACATTTTATTAAACTCCAAAGAGGGCAGAGCTATATTTCATGTTATTTCCAGCAGTTAGAGAGATGATACTATGTCAGTATGATTTATCTGTTTTATGATTTATCAGTTTTATCTGTCAACTTGGCTAGGTTACAGTACCCAGTTTTCTGGTCAAACACCAGTCTACATGTTGCTGTGAAGATACTTTTTTAGATGCAGTCAACATTGACACCAGTAGACTTTGAGGGAAGCAGATTACCCTCCATAATGTGGGTGGGCCTCATTAAATCAGTTGAAGGCTTAAGAGAAAAGACTTAGGTCCCCTGAAGACAGAATGCTTCCTCCAGACTGCCCTCAGACTCTACACTGCAAAATCAATTCTTTCCTGAGTCTCCAGTCTGCTGGCCTGCTCTGCAGATTTCAGACTTTCTAGTCCCAACAATTGAATGAGAATTTCTTAAAATAAAACTAATTCTCTCCCTCACTCCCCTCTCTCTCTAAACATGTGCATACACACACACACACACACACACACACACACTCTCTCTAATGGCTCTGTTTCTCTGGAGAACCCTAATATAGTCAGTAAAATGATAACATCCCATGAAACTAAGAGACCTTGTAAAAAGATGTACAAATTTGGATGTGATATACACATTTGAAGTTATGAATCACTCATATCATCCACATCCTTGTATCTTTACAGTACCTGGTACACATGTTCACAAGGTAACTGAATGAATGTTTTTCTCCTCTTGCACTTCTGTGGCGCTGCATGTGGTTGATTATCTCCTTTGCATCTTCTAATTTTGATCATACCTGTGCCAGGTAGACTTAACCAAGAAAGGACCCAGAAAAGACTCTACCACTGGCCCCTAACTGCACTTTACAGCACTGATCTTTAAAGATTCTCTCACAATTTTCTAAAAACAAATTCTTATCTTTGGTATTTCGGTCTGGCCATAAAAGCTCTTCTGTTTCTTCTCATGAAAGGACCTGCTTGCTTTCTTCTCCTTGAATTTTTATGAGTAATGACTTTGGCCACTTGACAGTAGCCCTCATTCTGTTATCCACATGTATGGAGAGGGCAGGTGTTGCTGCTTCCTCCAAGCCACCTTAGTATCCTAGCCTTTTATTTGTACATATGCATTGGGATGGAAAGAAAGGTGTGTTCTCTAAGTCCCAAGTCATAATCTCCCCACCTTCAACTCCAAACTGGACAAGAAACTCCTGATCCTAACTCGACCGTAGACCTTCTTTCATGAATGGCCCAGGAGACTAAAGCATTTGTACTTAGATGGGGAGGTCTCTGTGTTGGGGTCTCTGTTAAGCACAGAGCTGATGAAATTAAAGCTGGTCGTTAGCTGGGTAACATTGTGTTCCATGAGAGGAATAAAGGAAGTCATTCAGCAATACAGAATGTCAGAGTGATGAAAGACCTTAAGGTTCATCTGACTGAGTCTCCTGGTTCATAGATAAAGAAACTGAGGTCCAGAAACATGGAGTGATTTCTCAAGGTTGGGTTTCCAATGCTGTCCTGAAGCCTTCCTTGACTTCGTTATCGGAGGTCATTGTTTCTTCCTCTGGGATTCCCCATGCACTGCGTGTACCTCCTTTTAGCACTGTATTTGACCTTCCTTCATTAGACTGTGAGATTTTGGAGAATTGGGTTCATGTGTACATTCTGGGGCCTGCTATAGAGGCTGACCCATAGTAGATGCTCCATAGATGTTGTGTAAGGACAGGAGAGAAGAAAGGAGAAGGAGGAGAAGAAGAAACGGTGGGTCCAAAGCTTAGTGATTTGATTTATCACCAGTAAACACGGTGGTAAGCAGCATCTGAGACCCCAAGCCTAGCAATAAGGGGTACTGCAGAACATGAGGCAGGGAACTTCTTCGGGCTCCCGAAATGGTATAGGCTTTCCCCTCCTTTTGTGTCTCTTCCTGGATCCATGGAACAAATTGAGCCACAGACACAAACATCCCAGGCCTCCCCTTGAAGCCGGATCTTATGCCCCAACTGAAGACACCCACTTGGAAGAGCCTCTGGGTTCCATGCATAGTACAGATCAGAGGTGCCCCACTGTCTCCCTGAGGAGAGAAGGAAGAGTTTGCAAGCAATCAACAGCACCTCTAGCAAGACAGCAGGGTGAGAGGGTCCTAGTGGTGTGGGCTAGGGGCTTCCCTTCTGGGCGCTCTCCTGAGAGCCTAGAAAGTGGTGGGGCATGTGGAGGACAGGGCTGAGGCAGGGGCTGAGTACCTGGGAAGTGCCTTGGGTGCCTGGTTCCTTCCAGGCACAAAGCATGTTGCTGGAGAGCTGGTCTACCCTCTTGCTGCATTCTCTCCGGTTAATCTGCACCAATCTCAGCTTCTGCAGGTACGTGTTTAAGTTGTCATATTCATCTGGCAAATGAGGAAGCTAGTGTGAGAATGAGCACTGCATCAACCACTGAGAGTGACAAGCCCACAAATGATCAGGGTGGAAGCCCTGGAAGGATGCAAACACTCAGCAAATCACAAACTCACAGGATAGGAAGTTCTTAGAGGGGACCTAATGCAATGCCCCGCTCAGTCTCCTCTCCAGTATCTCCAGCAAGGGGTTCCTTCATCTCTGCTTATGTGTTCCCTTTGGGGAGCTCACTCCCTCTGAAAGCAGCCTGTGAAACCCTTAGCCCCAGCCCCTGCAGTGAACCTGGAATGAGCTTTCTCCAGGGCCCCACCATCTCTCCACAGCCATGCTTTGTCCCTGTGCAGAGGTCAAAACAGCCCAACTTCTGAATCAGTGTTGCCCAGTGTCTCTGCCGGGTGAGTGGAGAAATCAGGAAAATGACACACCTATAAGTACCATCTTGTGGGAGGGAAACAACCATGATCCTACAGGAGCTTCTGGTCTTCTCCTCATCCCGCTTCCACCCACCCTGAAGTCCTCTCTGTCTGGCTAGCCTGGTGCCCTGGGAAAAGAGTGGAGTCATTGACGACCAGGCTTGGGTGGGGAATCACTGGCTCAGAGTTATCTCAGCACGGTGGTCTACATGGGCTTCATCAGATGATAAACAGATGAGGAGATGCACATTGTAAAACAGCCCAGGAAGGAAGAATCCAAACTGGCTCTCCACACCACTTCTGGGCTCTGAAAAAATGATCACTCTCATGTTTTGAGATTCTTCTATGTTCCAGGCATTTGCTAGAGACCTTAGTTGTATAATTTCATTTAATTTAATCCACATAACTTATCTGAGAAGGACATTACTGTCATTCTACAGATGAGAAAAGGTGGAGGTGAGGAAGATGGAGGAGCTAGCTCAAGATCACAAAGTTGGAGTTCTGAGGCCAAAATTGAGACCTGAGTCTTCCAAGGTTTGTGCTGTCTAGCCCAGGGAAACTTAAGTGTGGGCTTTCTACAGGTTCCAAAGAGAAGGCACATACCATATGCATCAGTCACCCACTCTGCCATCCAACACCGGTCCCAGATCCTCTCTTTCTCCTGCAGGCAGACGGGCATTTTGAAGTTAGTGAATTGTATTGGTGTGGCCAGCAGGAGCAGGGAGAGGTCGCTGTCAAGGTGGGACAGCTTATAGTCTTTGTGAATAATTATCTTCTGCACTCGCTTTCTTTCCAAGTGGACATCGCTGAATGTTCTGATCCCCATGACCACAGTGACATTTCCCAATGCCATTTCTAATCTAAAGAATGAAGACAATAACTTCAAACTATAATAATAGTTACACTGCATTTCACATTTGTAGACACAACTGTAAATGGTAGAGTTTATGACCGAATACTGAGAAGTCCAAAGCAGTGGGTGCACAGTGACCTAGGGAGTGGCTAGAGACGGGAGTAGCAGGAGTCAGGGGTCCAAACTCAGGCAAATCTCTGAGCTAGTGAACTGTCAGCCCAGGGGGACTTCCCTGACCTGAAGGAAGTAGACTGAATCCATCCAAGAGGATAGAAGGTAAGCTATTTGACAAAGGGAGTTTGGATGTCTTGCTGACCCCTGTTTCCTCAGCTCTTAGAATAGTGTATGGTAGGTGTTCAGTGAGTATTTGTCCGAATGAACACAGTCTGTTGGCTGCATGGATGGCAGGCAGAAGAGAAGCCTTGTACTGACTTTCCAATACTGGATGCATAGCCGCAGCTAGTAGCCCATCTTTGGATATGGTTAACGAAGTAAAGAGAGAGGATGGAATCAGAGACTTTGTGGTACAAAGCCAACAGGAACATACTGGGTATAAAGCTCATGGCTTTACAAGCCTTGTGCACTAACCTATTAAGCTACCCAGCCCAGACAATACATTGAGGAGACATGACGTAAACTAAGATAATGCCTCAGAAACTTACAGGGTTCTTGGGAAGCAATGTGCAGCTGTTAGAACCCACCACCGATGTATGATTGAGCCTCCACAGAGGTGTTTCCGAGAGTTCTGGATACTCACTTGCCATGGGAACTCGCCTTCCTGAACCTCAAATAGTTCGTGAAATTGTAACGATGTTGAAGTTGAAAAGGCAGGTCTGTAGCCACACGGAGCTTTTTCTGAAAGAGAAAAGAAAGAGCCATTTGTACAAGAGAAGCACGTAGAAATCTTTCTTACCTGTATTCCCAGCATCTTCCCAGCTAAGACCAGTGCTGGAGCTGAGTGGAGTAAAGTAAGCAGGCGCGAAGAGGACAGAGCTCAGAAAACACCAGCAAAACACACCTCCTTTAGTGTCCAGGCCTCACGTTCAAAAAGAGCTTTGAGACCTGGAGAAGTCAGGGTGGAGCTCCGTCAGAAGCTGTAAAAGGGTTGGGGTGGCAATGGAGATGTGCCAAAAATATACAGGGACCCTTCAGGAGACAGAAACCATGCAGCACTGGAAAGTTTAATATCAAGAATTATGAACTATAACAGAGAAGTCGCTACAAAGGGTCAGGAGGACCCCAAGGATACCACAGGGTTAAGGAGTACCTAAGGAAGGACTAAACTTGAAAGGGGAGGCCCATCTCCAGGTGGAGGTTCAGAACTCACTGGGGAAGGTGTGGTTGCAGCCCAAGGGAAGGCAGAAGTTTGCTGGGTGCCCCGGGCCAGAGTTAGCCCCCATTTCTAGTTAAGCAGGGAACATCCCTCTGGAGTAGAGCTAGGCTGAGCTGGAACACCCCTCCTAGGTGCAGGTGGACTGATGGCTAGCGGGCAGGCACATGGAGGTGCTTAGGTGTCAAGAGCCTTCTCTCCAGCCAGTGGGTGCAAGGCCTGGGCTGTGCATGTATGTGTGGGGACAGCTGCAGTGAGGAGGTATGGGGGATCCAGGGCTTTGGGGGCCCATCAGACAAAAAGATATGACCATGAGGTGGCAGTAGCACACCCAAGCTTTCTTTGAGTGGTGCTTTGACAGGTCTGCATGCTGGAGAAGGCTTTTGCAGCATGAGATCATCCAGAGGCTAAGGTCCGGGGGCCACCATGCGGAAGCAGAGGAGTACAAGGGAACTTCTAGGGGAAAAAGAGACCAGAGGGGGCCCTTACACGTCTAGGTGATGTTGCTCAGAAGCAAGTCAGAGAGCTCTGAGGGGCAGCGGCAGCTTGGGGTCTCTATAGCCACAGGGTTTTCTTCTATATGGCTAGCAGGTGTTGGGTGCAGTTTTGTGGTTATGCAAAGCAAGCAGGTTCTAAACAACTAAAACCTGCTTAGTTGGATTATGTTGAAAACAACTTGCTACGTTAAAAATTGAGTTTGGCCCCAGTGGGCTTTTGAGGTAATTGGGATCAGCCTGCTGTGAAGAAATAATCTAGGGGCCAATAGACAGGGGCCATCTTTGGGCCATTTGTATAACGGGAGATCACTGAAGACAGGACAAGGCTCCAGCTCATAGAGGGACCCATGGCCAGAGCCAAGTGCCACTGGATGGCCCTTCCCTTGCTGGCAACCATGGCTTATGAGCAAGGAGAAGCAAACAGAACCATGCCAGACAGAACCAGGAAGAAAAGCCCCTTCCTTCTGCAGTTTCCCTCCCACCCCTTCTCCTGAGGATGCTTTTGTTTTCTGGCTTTTTTGAGATATAATTGACATATAACATTGTGTAAGTTTAAGGTTTTGGTTTAATACTCATATATTGCAAAATGATTACCCCTATAGCATTAGCTAACACCTCTATCATATCCCACTGTACCATTTCTTTTTTATAGTGAGAACATTTAGGATTCACTCTCTTAGCAACTTTCAAGTATATAATGCAGTATTAGTAACTACCATCACCATGCTGTACTTTAGATCCCCAGAACTTATTCACACTCTGACTGGAAGTTTGTACCCTTTGACCAACATCTCCCCATTTCTCCTACCCCCAGCTCCTGGTAACCACCATTCTAGTCTCTGTTTCTATGAATTTGCCTTTTTCAGATTCCACATACAAGTGAGATCAGTGTTTGACTTTCTCTGTCTGACTTATTTCATTTGGCATAATGTCCTCATGGTCCATCCATGTTGTTGCAAGTGGCAGAATTTTCTTCTTTTTTATGGTTGATAATATTCCATTGTATATATGTATACCACATCTTCCTTATCCATTCACCCGTTCACAGACACTTAGGTTGTTTCCATGCCTGGACTATTGTGAATAATGCTGCAATGAACGTGAGAGGACAGATAGCTCTTTGAAATCCTGTCTTCATTTCTTTTGGATATATACTCAGAAATGGGATTGAGGGATCATATGGGAGTTCTATTTTTCACTTTTTTTTTTAAATGCATGTAAATCTTTTTTTTTAAAGATTTTATTTTTTTCCTTTTTTTCTCCCCAAAGCCCCCTGGTACATAGTTGTATATTCTTCGTTGTGGGTCCTTCTAGTTGTGGCATGTGGGATGCTGCCTCAGCGTGGTCTGATGAGCAGTGCCATGTCCGCGCCCAGGATTCGAACCAACGAAACACTGGGCGGCCTGCAGCGGAGCGCGCAAACTTAACCACTCAGCCACGGGGCCAGCCCCTCTATTTTTCACTTTTTGAGGACACTCCATAGTGTTTTCTATAGCAACTGCACCAATTTACATTCCCACCAGTAAGTGGACAAGGGTTCCCTTTTCTTCACATCCTCACCAACACTTAATATCTCTTGTCTTTTTGTGATAGCCATTCTAACAAGTGTGAGATGATATCTCATTGTGGTTTGATTTGCATTTCCCTGATGATTAGTGATGTCGAGCACCTTTTCACGTACCTATTGGTCATTTGTATGTCTTCTTTGGAAAAATGTCTATTCAGTTTCTTTGCCTACTTTTTAATCAGATTGTTTGCTTTTTTGCTATTGAATTGCATGAGTTCTTTGTATATTTTGGATATTAACCCCTTTAATACATGGTTTGCAAATATTTTCTCCCATTCCGTAGGTTGCCTTTTCATTTTGTTGATTGTTTCTTTTTCTGTGCAGAAGCTTTTAGTTTGATGTAGTTGTCCCACTTTTTATTTTGATTCTGTTGCTTGTGTTTTTGGTGTCATATTAAAAAAATCATTGCCAAGACCCATGTCAAGGAGCTTTTCTCTATGTTTACTTCTAAAAGTTTTATGGTTTCAGTTCTTATGTTTAAGTCTTTAATCCATTTCAAGTTAATTTTTGTGAGTGATGTACGATAGGGATCCAATTTCATTATTCTGCATGAGGTTATTCAGTTTTTCCCAAAACCATTTATTGAAGAGGCTATCCTTTCTCCAATGATTATCCTTGCCTACCTTCTCAAATATTAGTTGACCTTATAAGTGAGAGTGTATTTCTGGGCTCTTGATTTGGTTTCATTGGTCTATGTGTCTGATTTTATTCACTATAGCTGTGTAGCACAATTTGAAATCAGGAAATGTGGTACCTCAGCTTCATTCTTTTTCCTCAGGATTACTTTGTCTATTTGGGGTTTTCTGTGCTTCCATACAAATTTTAGAATTGTTTTTTCTATTGCTGTGAAAAATGCCTTTTGAATTTTTATGAAGATTACATTGAATCTGTAGATGGCTTTGGGTAGTATGGACATTTTAACAATATTAGTTCTTCTGATCCATGAACATGGGGTGTCTTTCCATTTGTGTCTTCTTCAATCTCTTTCAGCAAAGTCTTGTAGTTTTGATTGTACAGATATTTCACTTCGTTGGTTAAGTTTGTTCCTAAGTATTTTATTATTTCTCATGCTATTGTGAATGGGATAGTTTTCTTTATTTTTTTTTTCAGATGTTTCATTGGTAAAGTATAGAAATTCAACTGATTTTTGTATCTTGATTTTGTATCTTGCAACTTTACTGACATCATTGATTAGTTCCAACACTTTTTTGGTTAAGTCCTTGGGATTTTCTATATACAGAATCGTATTATCTGCAAATAGCAACAATTTTACTTCTTACTTCCTAATTTGGATGACTTTTATGTCTTTGTCTTGTCTAATTGCTCCAGCTAGTCCTTATAGTACTATATCGAGTAAGAATGGTGAGAGTGGGCATCCATGTCTTGTTCCTGATCTTAGAGGAAAACCTGTCAATTTTTTCCCATTGAGTATAATGTTAGCTGTGGGTTTGTCATATACCACCTTCATTATGTTGAGGTATGTTCCTTCTACACCCAACCTGCCAAGGGTTATTGTATTGTCTCAAATGCTTTTTCTGCATCTGTTGAGATGATCATGTGATTTCTATCTTTCATTTTATTAACGTAATGTGTTACATTTGTTGATTTGCATATGTTGAACAATCTTTGCATCTGAGGGATAAATCCTGCTTGATCATGGTGTAGGATCCTTTTACTGTGCTGTTGAATTCATTTTGCTAATATTGTTGAGAATTTTCGCATGTATGTTCATCAGGGAAATTGGTCTGTAGTTTTCTTTTCTTGAGGTATCCTCATCTGGATTTGGTATCAGAGTGATGCTGGCCTTGTACAATAAGTCTGAAAGTATTCCTTCTTCCTCAATTTTTTGGAAGAGCTTAAAAAGAAATTGTTTTACTTCTTTTTTGAATGTTTGGTAGAATTTGCCAGTGAAGCCGTCTGGTCCTAGGGTTTTCTGTGTTGGGAGGTTTTTGATTACTGATTCAGTCTTTTTACTCATTTATTGATCTGTTCAGATTTCTTATTTCTTCCTGATTCAGTCTTGGTAGGTTGTGTGTTTCTAGAAATTTAGCCATTTCTTCTAAGTCATTAGTTTGTTGCCATATAATTTTTCATAATAGTCTACTATGATCCTATGTACTGTAGTATCAGTTGTAATGTCTTCCTTCTCATCTCTCATTTTATTTATTTGAGTCATCTCTCTTTTTTCCTGTAGTTAGTCTAGCTAAAGGTTTGTCAATTTTGTTTCTATTTTCAAAGAACCGACTCTCAGTTTTATCGATCCTTTCTGTTGTTTTTCTGGTCTCAATTTTATTTATTCCCACTCTGATCTTTATTATTTCATTCCTTCTGCTAACTCTTACTTCCCACTTTCATATTTTTGGTGTCGCAATTTACCTCTTTTTATGCTGCAATTTCCTTGAGAAGTTATAGTAGATATAGTTATTTTTAATGCTCTTTTACTTTAGTCTTTGCATTATAATTAGTGATTAACACACTATTCTAATATAGAGTTACAGTTTTCTAATTCTGATGGTTTATTTTTCACCTTTGCTAGAGTATTGTGTACTTTCATTCGCTTTTACGTCACTAATTAGCATCTTTTCATTTCAGCTGGAGGAAGTCCTTTCGGCATTTCCTGCAAGGCAGGGCTGGCGGTGGTGAGCTCTCTTGGCTTCTGTTTGTCTGGAAAAGCCTTTGTTTCTCCTTCATATCTGAAGCATAACTTGGCCAGATAAAGTAACCTTGGTAGGCAATTTTTATCTTTCAACACTGAATATGTCATTCCACTCTCTCCTGGCCCACAGAGTTTCTGCTGAGAAATCTGCTGATTGTCTAATGGAGGTTCCTTTGCAGCTTACTTCTTTAAAGAAAATTAATAGAGAGATATTTAGGAGCTCATCCTAAGGTCACATAGCAAGTACACAGAGGAAATGTAATTAGAATGCAGACAGTCTAATTTCAGAGCTTACCCTGTGCTACAGGTCTGATTGTGTTTATAATTTGGGGATGAAAAGCTCCGTTTAATATATCAAATAAAAGCCAAGAACCATAAGTAAAAACATTGCTGAATTTTGTACTTATATTTTAAATTTCTGTTTGGTCCAAAATAGAGTTGGAAGACTATTAAAGAATTAGGAGAAAAGATTTTGCAGCACACATAAGAGACAAGGGGCTAATGTCATTAAAATTCAAAAAGGTCCTGCAAATCAATTTACTACACCCACGCCAACAGGAAAAATGGGAAAACTAAAGGAACAGGTAATTCTCAAAAGAATAAATAGGAAATATTGCAAATAAGGCTGGGAGTGGGGGCAAAGTGTGGTCTTCTGGCCAGATACATTTCAGAAATACCGGGTTAAATAAAATTTAACTATTTTATTTACTGTGAGATTTCTCAGCATCTTTAATAAATGGGTATCCACTGTGATGCTACAGAGAAAAGTATCAAATGGAATGTTTCCAAATTGGGTCTCACCAGAGAGCTTTTTTCTGTGCAGCTTCTAACGAGACAGAGGCTCTACAGAACATATTTTGAAAAATGCTGCATTAACTTGTTTGCTCCTACAATAGCCCTGTAACTTTTCCCACTTTATGAAATTACATAATCTAATACAGGTGGTCTAAATTAATAAGGATTAATGAGGTCCTTATGCCACCACAACACTGCTGCTTTTTCCTGAGTGTGGGGCCCAGAAAGATGCTTAATGCATTTACAAAGGTGAAGTGGAGACTGGAGAAGCAGAGGCAGCTGCTAAATTGTTGCCCCAACTCCCCTGTACTTCCAGAACTTGCCCCCTGTATTTCCAGAAGTCTGGGGCATGGCCGTGGGGGATCATTTTAAATGCATGCTCACTGGGCCCAATACATCTACTTTGATTAACCAGGTGTAATCTCCTCATTTCCTGAGTCATTTCCTCTAACGCAGCATCCTCTCAGGCCTCTAAATCAACTCAATAGGAGCCAGGTAAGAGGTTGCAGGGCTCTCCCCATCCTCTGCTCTGGATTAGCCTGGCACAGACCTGGATCTTCCTGGGCATGTCCCTTGAGCGCCATGAGCAGTGGAATTAGAAGCTGGAGCATCTTCTTATTCCAGTCCAGAATCGCCCAACCTGTGCCTGTAGCCAAAGCTGATAAAATGCCAGCTGCTGCTGCTTCATTTGGGGCCATCACAAACGCATGGCAGAGCTGGTCGTGGGTGATGTCACAGTGAGCCTGGGGTTAGGGAGGAAACAGAGGATGCAGGGCAGCCTGGCTTAGCCAAGTCTGCATAGCTCGATCCTTCACTGTCTGTGTTCCCTCTGTAGTGGGGCCTAAAGGG
This sequence comes from Equus asinus, assembly GCF_041296235.1. Taxonomy (NCBI): domain Eukaryota; kingdom Metazoa; phylum Chordata; class Mammalia; order Perissodactyla; family Equidae; genus Equus; species Equus asinus. The sequence goes on along the minus strand of NC_091792.1, from coordinate 62,032,573 downwards.
ACACCATGTTAGGCAAACTTTTGTCTGCACACTCTTCTCCCACCCTTGACTTGGAGCCTCTTGAGGAGCCATGTATTCTAGCATCTGCTTCGGCATTAAAGAGCTTTGGCTCTTTGTACAAATTTTCATAGTCTCTGGCACCAGATCTCAAAGCGCGCCATGACTTGTTAGGAGATTAGGACTTTACTGTGAGGTTAATAGGGAGAGCAATGGAATGAAAGCAGGTCATGTACTCACATGTGCATTATAAGATTACTCTGAGTGTAATGTCGGGGAAGAAAACCTATTCCTCTACCCTCTAGGTTCTTCTGGCTGGTTTAAGAATTAAATTGGCATGAGACAGAATAACAGGAGAAAAATCAAACAAAATTTAATAACATGTATACATGGAAAAAACTAGGAAAACTGAGTAACTCAACAAAATGGTGGAAGCCATTACCTTAAACATCACCTTCAGCTAAGGACAAAGGAGGATGTTGGGGGTGGTGGGTTGGCACTTCAAAGGGGAGGAAGGCAATTCACAAGGAGATGGAAAAACAAATGTTTGATAAACAAATGTTGACTGTGCCTTGCAAAGACAATGCAAGATGGAGAGGACTCTGATTAAAAGGCCCTTGTTAGGTTCCTCCCTGTCTATCGCACTTGGTTTACATTATACTTTAGTTATCTTATGGTATTAGCTCCTTCCTGGAACAGGAGTTCTATCTTGAATTCTTTTAGACAGTTAAGGGGAAGGTCAAAGTTTCTTTCAGAGTCTCTTTTTCTTGAAAAAAATCAAGCCAAAGAGACACATTTTGGGGTGGCAAATTCTGACCCCTCAAGGTAACATGGAGGTTATTTTAGAAAGGATGAAACTAGAAAAGAGAAAATCATTTAGGAAGTGGTTCCAATAATACAGATGAAAGATGGTGGTGGTCTAAAGTGGGAAAGAGGGTGTGTTAGTTTGCCAAAGCTTCCATAACAAAGCACCGCACACTGGGTGACTTAAACAACAGAAATTTCCCAGTTCTGGAGGCTGGGAAGTCCAAGATCAAGGTGCCCACAGGGTTGGTTTCCTTCTGAGGGCCATGATGGAAGGCTCTGTTCCAGGCCTCTTCCCTTGGCTTGTAGATGGCCACCCTCTTGCTGTATCTTCACATGACCATCTCTCTGTGCACACACACCCATGTTGTCTCCTTTTCTTCTCATAAGGACACCAGTTATACTGGATTAGGGCCCCACCCTGAGGGCCTCATTTTAACTTAATCACCATTTTAAAGACCCTATCTCCAAATATAGTTACATTTTGGGTACTGGGGGTTGGGACTTCAAGATACGAATTTTAAGAGGGACATGATTCAGCCCATAACAGTGGAATTACCGAGAACTGGAGATACTAAAGATAACTGAGAGATACTAAAGAGATTGAATATAGAGGTATTGTGATTGATGAGCTATACAGGATGAGCCAGCAGATACAAGCACAGATCTGAAAGTTTGGGGATAGAAGCATAAATTAGAAATCATCAGACTATTGAAGTCATGGGAATGGTTGAGATTGTCCACAGAGAACATGTGGAGAGAGAAGCAAAGAGGGCCTAGGACTGAGCTCAGAAGAACTTGGTCATAAAGAGGAAGCAGAGCTGGAAAAGGAGGCTGGCAATTTGCCAGAAGTGCTGGAGGAAATTCAAGAGGAGGTGCTGGTGTGGAAAATGGGACCAGAATGTTCCAAACAAGAGCAATGCCTCCTGATGCAGGATAAGCCCTCCACGTGTCCTCTGAATCTCTCCATCCTCTCACAGCCTCAGGAAACTGATCCTATCAATTACATACTCTCTCCCTCTTCATCCTCTTCTCTTCCATATCTTTCTCATCAGCACTTAAGGGTGTTTTAGTCATCCTCATGTTAAAACCTTCTACATAAACATCAGCCCCAAAATGCCCTCCCTCTTCTCTGACTTTGTAGCCACCACTTTATCGCCTCTCATTGACAACAGTCCTTGTTGTTCAAACAACGAATGTATGGAAGATTGAATGAATGAAGTTCCCACTGCCTGAAACAGTTGTTACCTATATGTAAAGGAAAAACTCCTGTTTTCCTCTATTCTCACAACACTTTTGATACTAGATGTGTGAGTTCTTCTACCCCAAACACGTCTCCTATTCTCAGTGGACATTGACTGTATGTCCTACAGTTTAACTAGTTCTGACACTAACCGCCTGGAGTTAGTGCAGACCCCACAGGCCAGGGGCTCAGACCCATAAGCTTGCCTCCACTACAGATGCCAATTGCAAGTTTAGGTTGTCACCTATACGTCTGACTAATTGGCTATATATCAGGGGTTCCCACAGCCCCTTCCTCAAGTTTGATAATATGCTGGAACAGCGCACAGAACTCAGGAAAGTGCTTTATTTACTGTTATCAGTTTATTATAAAGAATACAACTCAGGAACAGCCAGATGGAAGAGATGCACAGGGCGAGGTATGGGGAAAGGGCATGGAATTTTCATGCCCTCTCTGGATGTGTCGCCCTCCCAGCATGTCCGTGTGTTCACCAACCCAGAAGCTCTCCACACCCCTTCCGTTAGTGTTTTTATGGACGCTGCATTACATAGGCAAGATTGGCTAAATCATTGGCCACTGGCGATTAACTCAACCTCCAGTCCCTCTCCCCTCCCCAGAGGTCAAGAGTGAGCTGAAAGTTCCAACCATCTGATCACATGGTTGGTTTCCCTGGCAACTAGGCCCCCATGCTTTTTTATTTATTTATTTTTTAATTGCAGTAACATTGGATTATAACATTATATAGCTTTCAGATGTACATCGTAATATATTTTGAATTCTGTGTAGATTACATCATGTTCACCACCCAAAAACTAATTATAGTGCATCCCCTCACATGTGAGCCTAATCACCCCTTTTGCCCTCCCCCCTTCCTCCATGTAACCACCAATCCAATCTCCATTACTATGTGTTTGTTTGCTGTTTTTGTCTTCTACTTATGAGTGAGATCATACGGTATTTGACTTTCTCCCTCTGACTGATTTCACTCAGCATAATACCCTCAAGGACCATCCATGTTGTCACAAATGTCTGGATTTCATCATTTCTTATGGCTGAGTAGTATTCCATCATGTATATATACCACATCTTCTTTATCCATTCGTCCCTTGATGGGCACCTAGGTTGCTTCCAAGTCTTGGCTATTGTGTATAATGCTGCAATGAACATAGGAGTGCATGTGTCTTTATGCATTTGTGTTTTCAAGTTCTTTGGATAAATACCCAGCAGTGGGATAGCTGGATCATATGGTAGATCTATTCTTAATTTTCTGAGGATACTCCATACTGCTTTCCATAGTGGCTGCTCCAGTTTGCACTCCCACCAGCAGTGTACGAGGGTTCCCTTCTCTCCACATCCTCTCCAACACTTGTTGTTTCCTGTCTTGTTAATTATAGCCATTCTGACCGGAGTGAGGTGATACCTCATTGTAGTTTTGATTTGCATTTCCCTGATAGCTAATGATGTTGAGCATCTTTTCATATGCCTGTTGGCCATCTGTATATCTTCTTTGGAGAAATCTCTTTTCAGATCTTTTGCCCATTTTTTAATTGGGCCGTTGGTTTTTTTGTTGTTGAGCTGTATGAGTTCTTTGTATATTTTGGATATTAACCCCTTATCTGATATACGGTATGCAAATATCTTCTCCCAATTGTTAGGTTGTCTTTTAGTTTTGTTGATGGTTTCCTTTGCTGTGCAGAAGATTTTTAGTTTGATGTAGTCCCATTTGTTCATTTTTTCTTTTGTTTCCCTTGCCTGGTCAGACATGGTACTTGAAAATATGCTGCTAAGACCAATGTCAAAGAGTGTACTGCCTATGTTTTCTTCTAGATGTTTCATGGTTTCGAGTCTTACATTCAAGTCTTTAATCCATTTTGAGTTGACTTTTGTGCATGGTGTAAGGTAATAGTCTACTTTCATTCTTTTGCATGTGCTAGCCCCCCATCCTTAAGAGCTTTCCAAAAGTCACTCCATTAACGTAAACTCAGGTAGGGTTAAAAGGAGCTTGTAATGGATAACAAAAGACACTCTTTTCATTTTTATCACTTCAGAGCTGTTTTAAGAACCAGGACACAAAACAAACATTTAAAAAAAGATGCTCCCATCACTTTTATCATTTTGGAAATCAGCAAGGTTTTAGGAGCTCTGGTCAGGAACCTGGATGAAGAGCAAAACATAATCACAACAAGGTTCTCTAGTTAGCTACAAGATTCCCCAGTTATCTACAAGGCTCTCCGGTTACCTACAAGACTCCCCATGTACCTATAAGGCTCCCCAGTTATCTACAAGCCTCCCAATTTATCTTCAAGATTCCCTAGTTATCTTCAAGGCTCTCTTACCACGCCAGGTTAGTTTTTGGCCACCGCCCAGAAAGCCAAACACGGAGACGATGAGATTGCAGCAGAGAGAGGGTTTTAATCACAAGACAGCAAGTGTAGCTTCAGGGTTTATTTATTTTCTATCTCTTCCACTAGACTGTAACCTCTGTGAGGGCAAGGGCTTTTTCTTTTTCATTTACTCTTATATCCTCAGTTCTTAGAGCAGTGCCTGGTACATATTAGGCGTTTTATAAATAGTTGGAATGAATGAAAGGTTGAATGAACGCCCTGAGAAGAAAATGCTGACCTCCTACCGAAGTTAAAGGCTGACCTGTGAACATCCGTGAGGTGTTCCAGTCCTGGCTCCGCCCCTGATAGGATGTATTATCTTGAGCAAGTCATTTAAAGTTTATGAGTTTCCTTTCTCCTCATGGGGTTTGTTTTTCTGCTTTATCTCCGCAAACCCTCCCTGTACACAGTTGTATATCTTAGTTGCATGTCCTTCTAGTTGTGGGATGTGGGACGCCACTCAACGTGGCCTGACGAGTGGTGCCATGTCCGCGCCCAGGATCCGAACCCTGGGCTGCTGCAGCACGCATGAACTTAACCACTCAGCCACGGAGCCAGCTGCCCCTCCTCATGGGTTTTTTGAGAGGATGAGCCAAAATAAAGTGAGAATTAGATAAGATTATACGTCTAAAAGCAAAACGTGGAGCAGTGTGGCCTTTGGAGGTGTGCAGACCTGGGTTTGAATCCTGGCATGAGTATTAGTCAGGATTCTTCAGGGAAACAGAACCAAAGGATATTATCACCTGTATAATGTATATATTCGATTTATTATAAGGAATTGGCTCATGCAATTATGGAGGCTGAGAAGTCTTCTGCTCTACCATCTGTAAACCAGAGACCCAAGAAAGCCAGGAGCTTAGTTTGCAGGCCAGAGACCAGAAAGCCAGTGGTGTACTTCCAGTTTGAGTCTGAATGCCTAAGAAACAAGAGAACCAGTGATGTAAGTTCTAGTCCAGGTCCTAAGGCCTGAGAACCAGAGAGCTGATGGTGTAAGCCCCAATCTGAGGGCAAAAGAAGACCGATGTCCCAGCTCAATTAGGCAAAGAGCAAATTCTCCCTTCCTCTACCCTTTTGTTCTATTCAGGCCTTCAACTGGCTGAATGATGTCCACCCACAATGGTGAGGGCCATCTGCTTTACTCAGTCTACAAATTCAAATACTACTCTCTTCCGAAGACACTTTCACAGACACACCCAGAAGTAATGTTTAACCAGATATCTGGGCATCCCATGATGCAGTCAAGTTGACACATAAAATTAGCCCTCACACTCAGTAACCTGTGATTTTGATCTGGTTCCTTAACTCATCCTAGGCTGTTTCCTTCTCCGTGAACTGAGGAAAGGGGCTAACTTAGTCTAGTTCACAGGGGTGTTTTTCAGGTCAAATGTGACAGCAAATGCAAAACCGTGGCACACAGGAAGCCATCAGAACAAATCAGCACCCATCCTTCCCACACCCCGTGGCCTCACTCAGAATCCAGGAGGGTTAGACATGATGACCACCTCAGAGGTCCTGTACACCTGAGACAAGTCTATGATTGGGATCCGTCACTGACTGGAAATGCAAACTTGGTGATGAAACTTGTAAACTGGGCTCCAGAACAAGCATGCTATGGACACGCCACTGTGTGGTAGTCACTGTGTTATGGGCTGCACGTTTGTGTCCCTCACAAAACTCATATGCTGAAGCCTAAACCCCAAAGTGATGGTATTTGGAATTGGGGCCCTTTTAGAGGTAATTAGGTCTTGAGCGTGGAGCCCTCATGGATGGGATTAGTGCCCCTATAAGAAGAGACATGGAGAGGTGATCTCTCTCCCCACCATGTGAGGGCCCAGTGAGAAGGCCGTTATCTGCAAACCAGGAGGAGAGCCCTCACCAAGAACCCAACCATACTGCCACCCTGATTTTGAATTTCCAACTTCCAGAACACTGAGAAATAAATGTCTGTTGTTTAAGCTGCCCAATCTATTGTATTTGTTATAGCAGCCAGAGCTAAGACACACTGTGACCACAGCGGATCCGACCCTAATAGGCAGATGCTATTATTATCCCCACGTAGACTTAAGTGAAACTCTGAGAGGCTAAATAACCGGCCCGAGGCCCTTTATGGAAGTGGCAAGAGCAGGGTTTGAAGCTCAGTGTGTCCGACTCCAGAACTCATTCTCTAGTACAGCACTCAGACCGCCTCCTAAGTAACGCAGCACAATGTAGATAGAGCGACAAATTTTAGGAGCAGCAAGTCCCTGCATGAACATCAGAGGAGATCAGATGCATCCCCGCAAATCTCTGACCATTGTCCTTACTGGATGTTGGTGAGGCTCAGGCAGCTGTGAGGTCAGAGTCCAGTGATGACAATGCATTTCATCTGATCACCTGGCGACAGCCACCTAAACGGCCACGTTGGAAGAGATTCTGGGGCCAGTTCTGGGCTCAGCAGGGAGGAGTTGTGATCGCTTGACCACATCTGTCCTGACAGCTGGCAGGGGGCGGGGTGGGGGGGTGGGTAGAGCATGGCGGTTCTACCAGCCATCTGTCCCCCTGAGTTAGGTGACTTGCTCGGCTTGTACAGTTTAGTAAGTTTTCCACAGTCACTGTTCAGCAAACTTCTGTAAATGGAGAAATCATGAAGTTCCAGCCAGACCTTTCCCGCCAGCCATAAAGGCACCGAGGAATGCAATGGGTAATGTGACTGAGATGCTTGACGAGTGCAACACGTGGATTGTGATCAAACCACGGCTTTATTCTTATCTCCCACCATCTTTTTAAACTCCATTGAGTGGGGGTGATTTGCCCTGCCTAGATAAAAAAGCTCCAGGTGCACCCTCTCATTATGCTTGGATAATAGTCCTATAGTCACTTGAGTCCCAAGCCAGTTTGAGTTTAGGTATAGAATATCCAAACCCTTGTCAGACTCCAGTCTGAATCTGCCTCAGAGTCAATCTCCCTCCCCAGCCTTGGTCCCTCAGGGGCACAGGCCTTCTCTCACCTCTGGCTCTGCTCACCTCCCCCCAGCCTGAGCTGCTGTTTTGCTCCTGCTAGTGACTAAAGTTGGGGGAGGGCACAGGGAAAGGTTAGCCAGCCCGAACATCAGCTTCCCGTCCTCTGGGCCTAGGAGGCATTTCCAGTTGATCCTTAGAGTGGCGTTTTCATGGGCTCTTCTGTGGTTCCATGCTAGTAGTCCCCAGTCCTGGTGGCACATCCCCAGCCTTTTTCTTCTGAAGTCTCCTTGCGCCCTCCAGAAAGCACCACGGGTGGCTCCTCAGACACCCTCGAGTAGCTCTCTCCTGTGTAGCCGGCACTGCACAAACTCTGGGGGTTCAGGGCAGTCCCTCCTCAGCAGCACCCTTCCCAAAACCTAAGTGGTTGGCCAGTCATTCTCCCGCCCTCCAGATTTCCCGGGTTGGTCAGACTCCAGTCCCCAGGTTCCCAGGAATCCCAGGAAGCTCTCTACACTGGGCCGGACTGATATTTCTCAAAGCGGTCCAGAGGGATCTGCACTGAACTCATCTGGAAGCAGCTGTGAAAGTGCTTAGACCTGGCTCCCTCTGCTGCCCCATCGGCTGGACCAGCACCTGAAGGCGAGCCTGGAAATCAACACCAGCGTTGCCAGACAAAATACAGGATGTGAGCAACGTTTGAATTTCAAATGAACGATCAATATTTTTTAAAATAAGGATGCCCCAAACATTGCATGGAGTACACATATACTAAAGATATTTGTTCTTTATTTGAAATTAAAAATTAAGTGGGCATACTGCATTTTTATTTGCTAAATCTGGCAACCTTAATCTGCACCAAACAAGCCCCCCAGGCTGCACACCAAAGTTAGAGGCCTGCTGGCCAGGATTGTGGTAAAGAAGGTCACCACGACAGTGCTACCCTGGGGGTCTCTGGAGCATCAGCCAGGTAGTGGTCCTTGGCTGCCTATGTCATCGTGTGCCTTCTTTCCTCTTTGGATTTCTACAGGTTCCTTACAGAGCACTGAAGTTTCTCTCCACTCGGGCCCCCATGTTTGCCCAGGTCTACGGGGCACCATTCCCAGTGCAGTCTATAGGAATGGCGCCCTCTGGAATTGTGGCTGTGCACGGTGGCTTTGTCCCCATGGTCCATCCCTCTAACAGTTCAGACATGGTGCAATCCATTATTATTTTGAAGAAGCTTGGCAAAAAAATGCTGGGCAGTGAATGAGTATTTCATAAGAAATAAGGTCCAAGTCATGTTAATAAGGGGGATATAGACCCAGAAGGAAATGGATCATCCTAGAGGTGAGCTGTGATTTTGTCCAGATACTTTCGTAGAAAATGAGCAGCGGTTTAAGTGGATGTGCCCGTCACCCTTGCCTCCCCATCAGCGAGGTTAACTGTTGTCCTCCATCCTCCCAGTCAGACCCAGGACTGAGGCTCCTCTCACCTCCACATCCCCATCCCCAGATCCTGAGCAAAGAAGAAAGCCACGGCATCCTGCAGGGAGGAAAGCTGGGAGAAGGAGAGTACTGAGTCCAAAGGAAGGGCAGAGGGAAAGCCCGAGCTTCCTGGTGGTCAGACCCGGGCCAGGTGACTGATGTGCCAGTAAAGAAAGGCTTAGCTCTTCGTCAGGGCCAGGATATCCTGTTTGAGGAAGCAGGTGAAGTGTTATTCAAAACAGGTGGGGACAGCACCATCATCCCATGGCCACGCAACAGGCCTCGGCCCAACCCTGAGTGGACACCTGGGCACTAAGGAGCAGCCACCTTCAGGGGGCCATGGGACAGAGAAAGAGTAAGTCACATGTCCTGGAATTTCTTCTCAGAAAGTAGCCAGAGCCACACTCCTGGTGTAGCAAAGAGGGGCCACCACCCAAGTCATTTTGAGCTTCACAACAGTTTTACTCATAAGCATGATCATCCCTTTTCTGCAGATGAGATAACTGAGGGAGCAACGTGGGCAGAGTAGACACGGCAGAGTGGAAAATGACCTGCAGTCACTTTGGGACGTGAAATTAGCACATGATTGTCTTCCAACCATTGGGCCTGGCCAGCGGCCAGGAGGGCAGTACTGAGGATGCTCAGCCAGAGTCTGCTCCAGTCTGTGCACCGGAAGTGTAAATAAAAGATGTTATGGTCCTGTGTGTGATCCAGATCCTGTGACTGAGTCGCTGACATAAGGGGAAGCCCTGGGCCAGGTGTTTCCATCTCTGAGTCTGATCTTTTTGTCTTTAGAAATGGCCAGAGGCGTATCTGGAGATTTGGGAGCCATGGAGAATAAAACCAGAAAGTGGTGGGAGCAGGGACTGTCACCTGCTGGGCTGGGCATGAGGGGGGTCCAGGGCCTCTGAACCCAGCTTGTGAAGTCAATCCGGCGGCCCCAGGTCAGAGGCCTGAGTAGAGAACCACGAGGGCAGCTGTCCTGCGCAGGGCGTCCGTGCTGGGAGAGGGCCCCTGCAGCTCCTCCGTACTCTCAAGGGCCCAGCCCAGCAGCCCCTCACTCAGGCCTGATGCACGCATTCACAGAGGACCCCTGACATGACAGGCTCTGTGGAAGACAAGGTATTTGAGCCTGGAAGAAGGCTGGATGTGACAGGTGCCAGAAGCCAGGTGCCCACCTGGGACTCAGTGAGGGGCAGGTCGTGCCCAGGTCGGCGAGAAGGGAAGGTCTGACGGAGGGCTTCAAGGATGATGTCCCTCGGTGCAGCCGTCTGAGAATCAAAGCAGCGAGAAGGGAAGGCTGCATGACCTCAGTCTGGGTTCTCCACCCACAGCCCATTGTGACATCGCTGGCCGGGCCTGGCTCTGAGAGTGGAGGCTCTGCCAGCGTCATTCCCCTCGGCCTTGAACTCCGTCACCTCCTAGGCCAACAACAAAGCCAAGGGTCATGCTCCTGTTCTCAGTTTTGCTGCTCACGTCCCAAGCCAAGGGTGCACGTGGCGGTATGTGGACTCCTCTCCCGGTGGCCAGAGCAGCTCTCCCCGGCGGGGCTGGGCGTGACAACAGCTCTGCTCACGTCCCTTTCACCCAGTCAGTGGTGAGCACGAGGGCCAAGGGGAGAGAGCTGGTGAGCGAGCTCACGGCTCAGCTAACTGGCCGCAGAGAGGCCGGCTCCCAAGAGTGCCGAGCAGTAGCTTCATGTCTTCCCACATGCCCTGCTTCAAAACCACGTCCCTTTCTTCTCCTCTCTTCCCCAGCCCAACATCCAACCTGTCTGACCTTCAGTTTCAGTTTTGAAATCCGAGACTTTATCCCTGAATGAATAAGGGAGTACCCAGCGGCACGTGCCCCCATGAGCTGAGCATCAGTCCTCGGTTCAGAGTGGGAAGGGGGGCGCCGGGCCTTCCCTTCTCAGCAGCAGCTCCCCACAGCTCCCTGGTGGTGGTTCTCTCTCCAAGGGGGTGGCTGAGGTCGGAAGGGTGCTGGGTTACTTAGCAGCTGTTATGGGTCAAGTCCTTTCCCAGGTTTAATGCTCATATCGCGACGTGGGCACTCCGCTCTCAGCCCTACACACCGGTGAAGAACTCAGCCTTACGGTTGAAGATTTGTCTGAGTCACACAGCAGGGAAATAGTAGAGCCTGGATTTGTCCCCTCTGACTCCAGTGCACACATTTCCCTCCTTGTACACTGCCACGTGAAAAGAGCACAGCCTGTTCTCTGGCCTGCTCCTCGGGCATGGGGTTGGCCGCACTGCGTGTGAAAGGCGGGCGGTGCGTGGTGCTGGGAAAGAATCATCAGTACTTGCCCATTCGCCAGCGTGTCCGATTGCCCCTGAAGCCTCAGATCATTCCTCACCCATCTGATGACATTGCCTGCGTCCTGCTCAGGGCCTTTGCACTCTAGCATTTACCTACAAGTCCACAGGAGTCCATGTTGGTGATGTGGGTTGTTCTCAGGACAAAGGAAATGGAGCCTGAGGCCTGGAGGCCGGCCCCATGGGGCCTTTGGTGCAAGATGATATGAGGAACTCTGACAGCTAAAGTGACTTGCAGATTTACTCTGTGCCAAGCAGTGTGTAGCACTTCAACACCCATTATCTCATTTAATCTGTAAATCTGTTTTATAGGGTAGTATTAGCTTATGTCCATTTCAGGAAGAAAGAATGGGAGGATAAGGAGGGAGAAGTGGTTTTCCCCAAATCATATGGTGAGTAAGCCAGGATTCAGACTGTGGGATCCCAAGCCTTGCTCGTGGCAAATGCCGTATTCTGCATCTCAGAGAGTCCACACAATTGGCACCCATAACAGTCATGGGTTACTCGACCAGGCTTCAGGCTCATAATCACTCTTAGTATTTTGAGAATTTCCTCCCACACTCATAAGTCCAACTTTTTAACATCATTGAAATCACAATTTTTATGGGATTTTTTATCCTGACTCTCCCCCTCAACCTTATGTTATAAGCATTTGGCTCACATCATGGAAAGCTCCCCATAAACGTAATTTTTATGGCTGAATATATGTGCCTTACTTTACTTAATCAATATTGAAGTTGTCTCCCATTGGCTACTGGTATAAAGACCCCTGCAGTGACCATCTTTAGACAAAGTACTCGCTGCATTCCGGACTTCCCACGGGTGGAAGCACTGAATCAGAGCACCGCTCTTCGTTGTTGAGCGTCTCCTCCGTGCCAGGTGTGATGCCGAGGCTCCAGGCCTGGGACCCAGTGTCAACAAGACAGACACGTCTCCTTCCCCAGATGGAGCTTACACTCTGATGTCAGAGTCAGGCAGAAAGGGAGGAACACTGTGCGACTCCACGTGACCACGAAGTGGTGAAGAAATACCATGCAGGTAGAGAGCATAAGGAGGTAGAGTGACCAGGACGGCGGGGGCTGTGAAGACCTCTCTGAAGAAGTGAATCTTGAACAGAGGCCTGAACAAAGCAAGGGGGTGAGCCGTGCAACAACCTGAGAGAATATTCCAGACGGAGGGCAGCACTGAGTAGTGGTAAGAGCATCACCCCTGAAGCCAGATCAGTCTTGGTCTGGCCATGACCAGCTGTATGACGTTGGGCAAATTACTTAACCTCTCTGCACCTCAGCTGTCCCAACTATAAAATGAGGATGATAATAATACTACCTCCTCATAACACTACCTCTGAAAATTAAGTGAATTTGTCTTCACAAACTGCTTGTAATGGTACCTGACACATAGCACTATATGTGTGTTTGGTGAATAAAAGAGGAAGTGCAGATCCAAAAGTCCTGAAAAGAGCCGTTCATACTACTGACAGGTGAAGGCTCTTGATGCATATTGCTAAATTTTCACTCCAGTGGGTTTTTTTTTTTTGAGGAAGATTGGCCCTGAGCTGTCATCCGTGCCCTTCTTCGTCTACTTTATATGTGGGACGCCTGCCTCAGCATGGCTTGATGAGCAGTGCGTAGGTTCATGCCTGGGATCCAAACCAGTGAGCCCTGGGCCACTGAAGCGGAATGCACGAACTTAACCACTGTGCCACTGGGCCAACCCGTCTAGTTTTTTCTTTTAAACCAAAAATGACCACCACTGGGTCACTCCAGCCCACGCTACAAAAACCCTAAAACCCCTGTTGAGAGATAGTTGGAAAAGTAGCAGCAAGGAAGAGACAAGAGGGGGTCTTAGGCTCTTTAGAGTCAGACCCATTCCTTGTTCCAGAACACAAGACGGACGTTCAAGTCAGCAGATATTATGGAGCATCTCCTCCTCCGGGGGCCAAGGAGCTGGACCAGGACTCCGTCCAGAAGGCGATTTCTCCTCTCGGCACAGGCAGCTGCAGCCTTTGCTCTCGGCCTCCCAGGAAAGGGCACTGCTCTGCCTGGTAGAAAATGTTCTAACGTAGAACAGCTCAGAGCTTCCAGTAGGTCAAGCCCTTTCTGTGCCTCCCTTCTGGTTTCCCACATGTGTTGGTTTCCTGCAGCTGCTGTGACAGCCATAACTTAGAGCCACAAGCAACACAAATCTCTCATCTTACAGCTCTGTGGGATAGAAATCCAGCTCGGGTCTCACTGGGCTGAGATCAAGCTGTCAGCAAGACTGCATCCCTATCGGTGGCTCTGGGGGAGATCCTTTTGCCTTTCCTTTTCCAGCTTCTAGAGGTCATCCAGATTCCTTGGCTTGTGGCCCCTTCCTCCATCTTCAAAGCCAGCAGCTTTGCATCTCGGTGCCTTTCTCTCTTCTTCTGCCCCCTTCTACCACTGTTAAGGACCCTTATGATTACATTGGGCCCACTCCGATTATCGAGGATAATCTCCCCATTTTAAGGTCAGCTGATTAGCAACCTTAATTTCTTCTCCAAAGTCCCCTTTCCCTTGTAACATGCACAAGTTCCAGGGTGTGGTCTTGTAGGCCACGGACATCTTTTGCAGGAGCATCATTTGGACTACCACTCCGGGATTGGCTCTGGACCAGTATTTTCCTCTGATTTCTCTTGGATGAGCAGAAACAAGCTCAGTGAAGTGACTTGCTTGAGATCACAATGCTGGAGCGCGGACAAAGCCAACCCTTCTGACCCACATCCCAGGCTCTATGCAAAAAGAATAACATATCTTTTGCCTTGCTTGTGTTCCTAAGGGTGCTTCACTGGGCCAGCCTCAGTTTCCTCATCTCTAGAATGGGTATAATGATGGCTTCTTATCAGCCTCCTATGGATAGTGACTAAGTGTTGCATCTTTTCCCCTTCTTTCTCTTCCATTCCACCAGAATGTGGCGAAAGACCCAGTTTTGAGCGAGGAGCTCAGTATTCCAGAATCATAGAGGGGACGGAGGCTCAGGTGGGTGAGTTTCCATGGCTGGTGAGTATTCAGGCAAGAAATACCCATTTCTGTGGTGGCACGATCATCAACGAGTGGTGGATTCTCACTGCAGCTCACTGCTTATCTTCTGAGGAGCTGATGTAAGTATCAAGAGCCTGTCCCTGTTGCTTCTGACAGTGTCCACTCCCGGGGCTCCCCACGCTCAGCTAGAGCTGATTGATGAGGGCAATCCTAGCACTGGTCAGCCCTGAGTCAGGCGTGAATGACTACCACCCATCCCCCCCAACCCTGCGGATGAGGAGCCAGCGAACTCGAGCCTGGTGCTCTGCTGTGCCCTCCTTGTTGTCACCCAGGGCCAGTAAATGTGACTGCCCTGAGGTCACATGGTGTCCTCTCCGAGAACGTCTACGGCTTGGTGGAACCAAAGGGCTAGGTCCGTCCACCTCTCCAAGGACATTCATGCCCTTCTAGGAGGAAATTCTCCTCATTCTGGAAGTCTGGGTTCCTGGGCCATGTGACGCTTCACTCTCCTGCTCCTTGTGGAGTTTTCTCTGCACTCCAGGAGATTGGTAGAAAAATCTGGCATTTACTGATTATTAATCATGTGCCAGTGACCTGCTAAGGAACTACCTTCATTGATTTATTTAATCATACAACAACCCCGAGGCAGGTAGAATGAATAACCCCTTTTTAACTCAATCTTACAACAACCCTCTGAGGCAGGTAGAATGAAAAACCCTATTTTATACACAAGGAAACTGAGGTCCATTAAGGTTGGGTGACTCACCCAAGGTACACACCTAGTAGACAGAATCAGGATTTAAATCCTGGCTTCAGTGCTTGTGCTTCCTGCCACACCCGCTACACCACCTCGAGAAAGTCTGAAGACACACTGAAAGACTGACTTTAAAGGGTTAATCAAAAACCTGGGGAAAGTTGCATCATGGCGTAACCAAGGAAGCTTGCTGCATCTACTCCCGTGGGCTGCTTCAGGATTGGCTATTGGAAAGTTCCTGGCCATTCTGCCTGGAGGAAATCCCTGAATTATCACCAAAGATTCTTTCTGCTTAATCAGTGGCAAGTCTAGATTAAATTCTGTTCCTGGGTCTCTAAATTGCTGGTAGACAAGTTGATGTAACAATACCCTACCTATCTGAGGGCTAGTTTCACCTGTGGCAAGTTGTCTTTTGTGGGTTCTTTGGAGTGCCCGAAGCCAAGTTCTGCCTCCGCATGGTTAGGCGGGAGTACCGCACTCATGTCTCTGGGACGTTGCTGGAGCAGCAGTGTGGCTGGGGTCTGCCACATTGGCTGTTTCTCCCTCCTTCTCTACCTTTTTCAAATTCTTACATCTTCTGAGCAACAGCCTGAGTAGGATAAGTCCTAAAGTCCCCTAGAACCGAATGGGATTTAGGGTTTTTGGGCACAGCAAATTCTGTGACTGTGTGACTTTCCTTCTCCTCCCACTTCCCTGTCTCTGGTTCTGTGCCACCAGTCCAACAGACCTGAGTATTGTGTTGGGAACCAACAGCTTAAACAGCCAATCCCTGGAAATGAAGGCGGTCACCAGCATAATTCTTCACAAGAACTTTACAAGAATCAACATGGACAACGATATTGCCTTGCTGCTGTTGGACTCGCCCATCACGTTCAGCGAGCTGAAAGAACCCATCTGCATGCCCACAAGTTCCAACCTCTCCTCATGGCGTGAATGCTGGGTGGCAGGATGGGGACAGACCCAAAGTGGTATGTGACTGCTCAGCATCTCCTGAGAATTGCTGCGGGAAGAGCCACATCATGGGCATCTGAGGATGGGTCACTAAATCTAAAGGCAAGGGGAGCAGGGTGACAAGGAGAGAGGGCTGAGAGAAGGAGGGAGGAGAAAAGAACTTGCATTGGAGCAAATCCCTGCACACCAGAGGCTCAGAGAGGCCCAGTGCCAAAGAAGGATGTCCTCGAGGCCCCAAGCTGAGATGCCGGCTGCCAGGCTGTGTCCTATCCAGCCAGCACAGAGCAGTCTTGTTTGCTTGTTTAGTTGAAGATAATCTCTTCAGTTTGCCAGGGACCCCTCTACTCCTTATCCTCTCACACCTCCCTCGATTCACACATGGATGTTTCCCACCTGATTCCTACAGGCATTCAAGATGCCTGCCCTGCCCTCGACTTCATGGTCCTGGAGTGTT
Organism: Equus asinus; assembly: GCF_041296235.1. NCBI lineage: Eukaryota > Metazoa > Chordata > Mammalia > Perissodactyla > Equidae > Equus > Equus asinus. Next base: position 62,016,270 of record NC_091792.1, on the reverse strand, counting down.
GCCCAGCCACTCTTGGAAATGAATCTGTTGTTACCTGTTGTTACTTGGCCAAAACAGGAGGAACTGTACCAGGGCAGAAAGGGATTATGAAAGCCCTCCTGGACTGTCCCCAAAGAAAACTCAGCCAAACCAAGAGCAAACAGGCAGAGGAGGGGTGGGAGCAGCACAGCACTGACTCAGGCCTGAATACGACTCCAGGTCCGCAGGGGTGCTTTGCTACGAACTGGGGTCTGGAAGATGGGAGGTATTTCAGGGCTTTAGTGACTAGAGGGCGACTAGTGTCTCATTGATTTCCAGCTCCAGGCACCACTCGAAAGTTAGAAGTGAGGAGGAGGCAGAAATTGCCCACATGATTAAAAATACTCAATAAGGGGAAGAATTTTGAAATTTCTGCGTGGTCAGAGTTAATGGGACGGAGAGACGTCCAGACAAACTCCTGGAAGCTGGCATCCAGAGAGGGTCTTGGCAAATCCCCCGTAAAAACTCTCAGCCAAACTACCCTTGCCTGGAGGACCTGAAGCCCTCTCCACCGGGAAGGCAAACCCACTTTCAGCAGCCCTGTGCTAGGAAAGGGCCACACTCACAGAATAAAAGGCAGTGACAGGCAAACATGCTGAAGAGGCAGGAGGATGCTGAGAAAAGATCAATAGCCAATTCCAAGAAGTCAGGTCTGTGGGGCTGGTTGGAGTCAAGCCGGAAGTCTTCTTGGAAGTAGGAATATGATTTTGAATGAGAGGAATAGTTCAAGGAGGTGGGGAATTGTTTGGAAGAGCCTGGAGCAGTGGAGTGAGTGAAGTTTGTGGGATTACCGGAAGGAAGTGGAGAGTGAGAGGCCATGAGGCTGTGAAGGTCGGTGTGGATGGGTGGCTGGTGGGACGCCTGGACGTGCGGGATGCTCTAGGGCACAGTCAGTTGCATTATTGGCCTGGGACTACTGTCCAGTGAATTTTCTAATGTGCTTTCTCTGTGGGCCAGATGACAAAAACACTATGACTACTGATCTGATGAAAGTACCAATGATCATCGTGCACTGGGAAGAATGTGTAAAGGAATTTCCAAAACTTACCAGAAATATGCTGTGTGCCGGATACAAGACTGAAAACTACGATGCCTGCCAGGTAACTAGGGGATATCCCCTCCCTCACCCCAAAGGCCCCCATCTCCTCAAGGCTGCCAAAGCAAGGGTATCGTCTCTCCACTGGGAATAGGCAATAGGACTCTGGAAAATGTGTGGGAATCAGGGCTCGGCCATGGGAATGGGGACATGGATTGGGGAGTACTCATTGTCAGATCCTTGGGATATCAGTGCATGCCTGGAAGCCAGTATCCCGCAACCCTGCCTAAATATTTCTAGTCTTCTCCAGGCACACTAGACAAACAGGGCTCCAAGATTTTTTTCATTTCTGGGACTTACTAAAAAACAAAAAGCCAAGGAGGATTTGAGATTTATACAAAGAGTCATTTTAATCAATTAATTTAGCAACCTTTGTTGAGCAGACTAAGCCCTGTGGATGCAACCACGAATGAGGATGGTTTCTCACTGAAAGGAGCCCACAGTCTCCTGAGCAGGCAATTGGGTAAACAACTATAATGTATTGAATGATACATGTGGGTTTCATTGAACCAAAGTCAGGTATCTTATCTTCTCTTTAATAAAATGAACACAAAAATTAAGAAAGAAGAACATTTTTTGATTGTTGCTAGAAAAAATAGGAAAAAAAAGCCATCAGAAATTAGCTTTCTCTGACTCTAAGGGTGAATGATGGGATTTATCTTTACAGCTCAAAGGTTCTCTCTTCATATTGGAGGCGTCATCTGGATGCGCCCACTTAGTTGTACTCGTTGGCTGGGCAGTGGATCTGGTCATTGGTGTAAAACTATAAATGCAGATGTTAAAGATTCTGTAGAGTGGTGAAAAGGCTGCCTCATGGAAGAGGAGAGTATTTATCTACAGAATTATGTATTACCATTTAATGTCAGGAGGGTGTAGATTTCCCTGCTAGACTACGAGATAGAGTTTGAGAGGGAGTCACCAGGATAGGGGCTGGGGGCATCAAGAGAGAGGAGAATGGAGAAGGGGCTCAGAGGTAAGACAGAGTGGACTCCAGCAGTAATGGCACCAGGTTTAGCAGGCGTCCCAGTGTACTGAATACTGTGAGGACCAGAAAGAGAGACAAAATCAATGTCACATGAACCTTGTGTTTTCTTCACGTTCTGGACAACTTAAAACATTAAGATGGAGTAGACACCGACACTGCCCCTCTCCTTTCAGTCTCTGATGCATCATCATCCCATATTCACACAGCCAAAGCCAACTGTGGCAAATCCAGCGTCGTCTTTGATGACATTTTCTGTGCCCTTTGCTTCAATGGCTGGATCCACCATCTGGAGTCTAGGAGTTTTGCCTCACTCCCTCCCCTATCAAAATGTCCTTCAATGAAAGCCTCTAAAACGAATCATCTATTGCTCAAGTGCTATAAATAAATGCGCTGTTATCATTTTAAGCCTTTTTTAAAATTGGGAAGTGAAAGCTTTGCTCTCTGTTTAGAAAGCTTTCTATTGTTAACAATAAGCTGACAGTGATCCAGTCAAGGAAATTTTTCTGAAGTTATACAACATTATCATCACTTAAAAACATATAAACTAAGCAGAAAGTCCCTTAGAGCTTAAAAATAATTGCCCTTGAAAATAAAATCATGCTTTTAAACTTAGCAAACTTTTTTTTTTGTAGTGAGAAAGATTGGCCTTGAGCTAACATCTGTTGCCACTCTTCCTCTGTTTTTTTCCTCCCCAAAGCCCCCCAGTTCATAGTTGTAGGTTCTTCTAGCTCCTGTCTGTGGGACACTGCCTCAGCGTGGCTTGATGAGCGATGGTAGGTCTGTGCCCAGGATCCGAACTGACCAACCCCAGGCAGCCAAAGCAGAGCACACGGACTTAACCCATCAGCCACGGGGCCAGCCCCATAAACTTAGCAAACTTTCAAAAACCATATAATCACATAATTAAGGGAAATTATAATTTTATAATGAAAGCATTTAAACATGTTCAAAATAATGGTGATAAGATTATGCTATGCTTAAAAAACAAATTAAAATTAAATGCTAACATTAAAAACAGTTGGATTTTTTGGTTTACTTCTCCCAGCACTTTTTTTCTTTGTAATCCCCTGACTAAGGTTATACTATATATATATATATATATATATATATACACACACATGTATATACATATACATATAAAGTTCAACTTAAAAAAATAATTTTTAAGTGGCACAGTCAAACAAAATATAAAATCACATATCCCCAGCTAGTAATGCAATACTTTTTTGAAGGATTAGCAACCTTCTGGAGCAAGAGTCATCACAATGTCTTGCACTGTCTGTGTTCTTATCTGTCTCCTCAGCGCCAGCAGAAATGTTGTCTTATTCGTGTGTGAATTCCCAGCGCCTCGCCCAGTGCTTGGCGCATAAAACATGATCAACAAATGTCTGTCAGATAGATGAAGCTTCCAAGGAAGCCAGCAACTCTCTGTCGGGAAAGCAGCTGTAGCAGAAGGGACATCTGAGAGAGGTCCGAAGGAGGCTGAGAGTCTGCAAGGGGAGGGGGCGAGAGCTGGCAGCCAGCTTGGCTGTTGGGCAGTATGGTCACCAGGCTGTCAAGCTGACCTGGATTAAGACCTGAGCTACTTGTTCTTATAGACTTTACTATTGTTTTTTATGGCAGTTTTAGGTTCACAGCAAAATTGAGAGGAAGGAAGAAATTTCCCATATACCCCCTGTTCCCACACATGCATAGCCTCTCCCATTAGCAACATCCCCCACCAGAGTGGCACATTTGTTACAATCTATGGACTCGCGTTGACACAGCAGAACCACCCTAAGCCCACAGTTTACCTTAGGCTTCATTCTTGCTTATGCATTCCACGAGTTTAGACAAATGTATATTGACGTGTCCATCACGACGGTATCATCGAGAGTATTTTCACTGTCCTGGGCTGCTTCCCAGGGCGCTATCTCAAGCACAGCACCCACGATACGTACGCAGAAGTCTTATTTCATTCCACAGGATCTTTGACTTTTAGAATCACAGACTTTTAGAGCTGAAAAGAATGTATAAAAATATTTAATCAAAACTCTGTTTTACAGATGAGAAAACAAGGTGATTTTAATCATCAATCATTCCCTTCACTATCGGAATGGATCCAAAGCAGTAAAATAGCTTTGTAGCTCTTTCACACATATTCAGTAATTTCACTCTCTCCGCTGCTCTGGAAGATGGGCTGGGCCGGTCTCCCTCTCCTTGTTTAACGGATAAGAAAACAGGGATTGAGAATGGGAGGGATTTGCCCAAAGTCCAGGTAGTGGTGGGGCCAGGCTGGAAGCCAGGTCATCTGCTTCGACCCCAAATGGACAGGAGGATCGTGTGTGTGATTATCTCACACGGTGAGCACGGGCGGCTCTTGTGGTCAGTATATTTCTAACCAGTCAGGTCCCTGGCTACCAGCTTTAGTCCTTGGAAGAAAGTCCCCCTTACGTGGGCTGTCATGAGTCCCGGGTCCTTGCTGAGTGAGGCCACACCCTCCTTTGAGGTAATCCTTGATTTCTTTCTAAGAAAATGACCTGTATTTACAGGTGTCCCTCTTGGGTCCCAGCAGTCCTGAAGGGAACCTCTGTTTCCTAAATATACAAGTAATGTTTGTAATACACAAGGGTAAAATAATAATACTAATACATTTCTGGAGCACTTATTACATAGCATTTACCCTGAGCCGAGCGATTTCCAGATTTTTAAAAATTCATCTGCCAATGATCTTGGAAAGCAGTTGGCATTATCTCCATTTTAATAACACACAAACTGAGGCTTAGAGAAGTTACTTGCCCAAGGACTTTTCTCCCCCGTTATGTAAAGAAATAACAAAGAAGCCAGGCAACATATTTATAAAACTTTTGTAACATTCATGCCTGCAGAAAATGAAGAAAATTATAAAAACAACATTTATGGAAGGAGCTGTTTGGGTGGAAATCCTGTTGATTTAGTTCTTGCCTGATGACTTTGAAACAGAAATAACACAGAAAAGCACATCCCCACAAAAAACAAAGTGGTAGAGGCAATGTTTTGTACTGGAAAGGGTAATTTTGGTTTTGGCCCACACTTACTTGGTGTCTTTGAGCTCTGATCTCTCTGTTAATTCTGCCCCAAATATCCCTCTGCTTGGTGATATGTTCCACGGTCAACCTACACTCCACGTGAACACAATTTACTCATTATCTCCCCTGCACTTTATTTCTGTTAACCACATCCCGTAACCTTGGAACTAGACCTCACCGTCCTGTGCAATGTCACCAGTCACCAGATCATGTCAGTTTCAATCCATCTCCCTCCATTCCGACCTTCTCGTGCCCTGGTTCAGATCCTCATCATTTTCCCCTCCTCTTAACTAGTCCCCTCTACCTCCTGTCTGACTCCACTCAATCGATCCTCCACATACACCCTTCCTGTCAAATTCCTCTTTATCCTTCAAACTCAATGCTTTGAAGTCTCTCTTGACTGACCCTTCCCACAACAGAATCAGATCCTCCCCGCTTTGTCCCGCTTCCAGATCTTCTTCGTGCTTCTCCTCTCCCATCAAATGCAGTTCGTCCTATTTGCTTACATTTTTATCTCCCTCACTGGACCATAAGGTCTTGTATCCCAAATGCCTGACAATTAGTCTTTCCTCAGTGAAGATTTGTTAAATGAGAGTGATCGAATCTCTTCTGACCTTCCATTTTCTAATTATAACATGGGGATCAAAATGCCTACCCCCCAGAGATGTGAGGTGGTAGGATTAAAGAGAAGAAAAGTCAATGGGCTAACGCTGTGCCTCACACATCATGTCCAGGAAACATTCATCCTCCTCCTCCCCTGTTAGAGTTCATTATAAGATGCCATTCATTCTAGTCGCCTATTTACCATCATGCGAAAGGAGATGTCTCTCCACTGAAGAAAGACCGATTAAAACATTGTAGCCACTCAGCTCCTTTGATGAGAGGCAAGGTGGAAAGAACATGGGCTTTGGCATCAGAAAGTCCTGATTCCAACTCTGGCCTGGCTACCAGGTAACCCTGAGCAGGACTTATCCTCCTTAAGACTCATTTTCCCTGTATTAAAATAGATGGAAGGAAGCCATATATATGTGGGTATACCATAGGGACTCCATACATGTTTTCTAGACAAATAATCAGATGAGTCATAGACCCACATGATTCCACCCCGGAGGGACCACAAATTCAGAAAAGTCTAGCTCACTTTCCCCTTGCAAACACCCACACGAAAGAATTAGAAAGGAACATTATTCTCCCTCACGCCTCTGGGAGAACATCAAAGGAGACCCAATTCATATCCACAACCCCAACAATGCTTCTCGCATCCTATTCTCATTCCTTCCCTTTACAGACCTTTCCAGAGCTTCTGATTTGATAAGACCCACAAAACTAGTCCCCACTCTTCTCTTAGCCTGTGCAACATCCATCTGCCAGCTCCTCTCGTACTGTGCTTCAGATGGAGTTATTTTCTCACTGAGCCCTTCCTCCTCCTCCCCCCTCTTCAGTCCTGTCCCATCTACTGCTCACCAACTCTACAACCCACAACTCCCAGAGCCACCCTGACAGCAGCACCCTCCTCCCCTGGACCCAGGGTAAAGGTGGGCATTGGTCAGCAATGACAAGATTTCCTTTGGAAGCCTGGAGTAGGGGAGATCAAAGATTCCTCTTCCATTAATGAGCTGAGCTGTGCCTCAGATGGACAGTTTAGGATGGGACTTTCTACTGAACTGTGTTCTCTGCCCACAGGGTGACAGTGGGGGACCTCTGGTCTGCACCAAAGGATCTGGTAGGACGTGGTACCAGGTGGGCATCATCAGCTGGGGAAGGAGCTGTGGACGAAAGAACATTCCAGGAATATACACCTTGTTAGAAAATTACAACTTCTGGGTCAAGAAAGTAACTGAGTTAGAAGGAAGGCCCTTCGATGCTAAGAAAGTGAGATCTCCTCCCAAAGAGAAACCAAGGAGCTCCCAGGCCTCAGAATTCCCAAAGCCAGGAAGCCCCAGATTCTGGCTCCTGCTCTGCCTTCTGTCCTACAAGCTATTCTAGGCCATTTTCTACCAATAATAAAACAGATGCTATTCCTTAACCAAGGAGGGTGTGTAAGAATGTGCCACCAGCAGAGGGACTGGCTACAGATTAGAGCTAAGGACTAGGAACTGAGGTTGATAACAGAAAGTAGGACCAGAAAGTCAGACAGGCTGGGACCCTGGTTTGGGGACTGGGCTTTGGGTCCCTGCGTTAGTCAGGACTCTTTCCATTGCAGGTGAGTTCTTGAACTCAAACTGTCTAAAGCCAAAAAGCATTACTTATAGATGCGCATGACAGAAAAATCCCAGGAGTGGTAGGTTGGCTTTAGGCATGGCTGAATATAGGGGCTCAATAGATATTGACAGGGGCTATTTCTTGTTTGTAGCCATTACCCTCAAAAAGGGCTTCCAAGTGGTGGCCATAATGACCACCAGTACTTCCCAGTTCGCATTCTACCAGCTTGGTAGCCCCAGGAGGAAGAAAGAGTCCTGTTCCTGACAATTCCAGCAAAATTCTGTGGTCTAACTCTTGTGACCACGGCCTGTTGCCGACTCAATCACTGTGGCCAACAGTGGTACTCTTCTAGTCTAGGCCCGCGTCACCTGCCCACTCCAGGAGCCAGCAAAGGGCCAGCCATCGAGAACTATGTGCATTGATAGTGAGGGTAGGTATTGCCGCACACAGAAATCAGGGTGCTGTGAACAGAAAAAGAGAACTGGGTACTGGAGTGGTCCTTTGATGGTGGACATTCTGGCTGGCTGACCTCCAGGCCAGCCAAATCCAAGGGTCTTGGGAGCTTCTGAAGAAATGATGTCCAGAGCTTGCTGCTTTAGGACTGCTGGGGGAGCAGGGCTAGAGCAGGGAAAAGGAGAACTGGGGAGCTTTGTCTCTCACAATCTCTTTCTGAAAAAGTATCAGCCATGCTGTAGTTCATGGGAAAACCACAAATTTCCATTTAAAGCTTTGCATTTCCTGAATTGCCACCACGTCTTCAGTGGAAGCCCAGGGAATCCAATGGAGATCAGAGCCAGAGGAAAGAGGCACAGGGCAGCCATTCAGTCTTGGTATTGAGAACTCAGTGTCTGGTGCTGTGGGAGATTCAGCAGAAAGCAGGAGCCCATTCTCAAGGAGCTTCTTGGCAAACAGTGATACACGCTACACTCAACCCTTCCGACCGAGTTCTAGAGGGCGTGGGAGCTGAGAATCCTGCGGAGTGCAGAGGAGGCTATCACCACGAGCCGGCAGAACCCAGAAGGCTCCTAAGAAGGGCGGCACCAAGAAGGAGGGTCAGCTGTAGGGAGAAGTAAGGGTGCCTCTCCAGGCATGGGGAGAGAGCCAGTGAGGGCCGGGTGGGGCTAAGCATTGTCAGTTTGGCTCAAGAATATACCTGAAGTGAGAACCGGTAACAAGCTGGGAACGAGAGAAAGAGAGCAGACTCTGATGCTCCAAAAGAGAGGACTCCCAAGACAGAGACTAAAAATAAGATGATTAAAAAAAGGAGGATCCTTAGGAAAAATTAAAGTTGCCCGAGAGAGGTGAAAATGAGTTGTTGTCCTCAAAGTAAGTGTAAGCATGGGCACATTCCTAACTCTAACACATGTGAGCAACGTGAACCACTGTGTGAAGGATAGCTGGGGAGTGTGATGGTTAATTTTACTTGGAGGGTGTTTTTGGAAGAGATTAACATTTAAATAAATGCCTTCTATAACGTAGGTGGGCCTCATCCAACTAGTTGAAGGCCTACATAGAACAAAAAGACCATCCTCCCCAGGCAGGAGGGAATTGCTCTAGCAGACTGCCTTTGGATTGCACCTGCACTAACGTCTCTCCCAGGTCTCCACCTGCTGGGCTTCGGACTTTATCACCATCAGCTCTCCTGGGTCTTGAGCCTGCCAGCCCACCCTGCAGATCTGGGCTTGCCAGTCTCCGTAATCACACCAGCCGATTCCTTATAATAAATCTCTCTCTCTCCCTGCACATATATATGTGTGTGTATATATATATATATACATATATATATATATATATACTTCCTATTGTTTCTCTGGAGAACCCTGACTAATACAGTGAGGAATATCTTCAGTACAGTGAAGGGGGCTGCTAAGATAATGAGGTGGAAGCAATGTTGTCATTGCTCATTTAACTAACAAATGACATGCTTTATCATGATTTGGAAACCATTAAGTTTAAACATTATCCAGTCAATTGACTTGTGATTAGTTGTGCCACATGTATGTCCCATCGGAGTTTTAATACCTAGAGCGGCAATTCCTGACCTACGCACTGAGGTGCCCCAGGGCACTGCCACAAACTTGCAGGGACGTGATGGAAGCAGACAGACATCTGTTGGGCATCGAGGGAAATGGCAACATCCGTTGGACATTGAGCGGACTACTACTGTTATTTGGACATAACTTACTTATGGACATACTTAATAAATCCAACTATTCAGTATTTCTTTTGGCCTAGGAGTGCTGTGAAAAATATTACTAAGACACTAAGGGCCCGTGAACTGAGAAAGTCTGGGATCTGACCTAGGTGATAACTGCTGATGTTAACATTTAGTACTTAAGAATAAAGCCTGGATTGTTATAGAAATTTTGTGCATCTTGGCTGTGACAAGGTTCTCAGACTTACTTTGTTTCGGGTAAACTTGACAGTTTTTAGAAGTGCTGGTCAAGCATATTGTGGAATGCCACTTTCCTGGAATTCGTCTGCTCTCGTCTCATGATTAGACTCGAGTTGCAGGTTTGGGGAGGAAGATCAGAGATGGTTAAGCACATTCTCATTGCATCGTGTCAAGAGTCCATAGCACCAACATGATTTATGATGTTGATGTTGACTCTGATCACCTGGCTGAGGCGGCGCTTGTCAGGTCTCTCCACTGTAAAACTAGTCTTTTTTCCTTCCTTTCCATACTGTGCTCCTTAGAAGGAAGTCACAATACACCGCCCACTCTTAAGGAGTGGGGAGGTAGGCCCTGCCTCCTTTAGAGTGGAGTATATTTGGAATTCTTCTGCATGGGAGATTTCTCTCTCCTCCTCCATTTATTACTTTATTCAATCATTTATGTATATCAGTATGGATTGATGGATATTTATTTTTTTACTTTGGGTCATAATCTAAAACTATTTATTTTATTTTATTTTTCAAATTTTCCAGCTTTAGTCAATGGGAGCTCTCCGTTGGCTTCTGTGCCATTTTGGCATACCCCCCACCAATTGTGTGTGTGTGTGTTTTAAGTACTTTTTTACTTTCCGGCACTGCAAGATGCTAAAAAGGAGCTTAGATTTTAAGTTATGAACCAATGAAATTCTTTTTGTTAAAGTTTGGTTTCTGAGTCTTGTAAATGGAAGAGTTCCAACCCATGTCAAGGGGATCAGCCACACTCCTGCACACTTTATATTTTAAGTTTTTTATATTTTTGATAAAAGTTTTATATGTTTAAGGTGTAACAATGTGATATTTTGATAAATGCGTACACTGTGGAATGATTACCAAAATCAAACTAATTAGCATCCCCATCTCCTCCCACAGTTACCTTTTTTGCGTGTGTGGTGACAACGCTTGAGACCTACTCTCTCAGCAAATTCCAAGTGTACGATATATTACTATTAACCGTATTATGTTGCCATGCTGTCCATTAGGTCTCCAGAGCTTAGTCATCTTATGACTGAAAGTTGGCACCCTTTGATCAATCTCTCTCCTTTTCCCCCACTGCCCAGCCTCTGGTAGCCAGTATTCTGCTCTCTGTTACTATGAGTTTGACTTTTTTTTTTTTTTAAGATTTCATATATAGGTGAGGCCATGTGATATTTGTCTCTGTCTGGCTTATTTCACTTAGCATAATATCCTCTGGATTCATCCAGGTTGTTGCAAATGGCAAGGTTTCCTTCTTTTTAAAGGCTGAATAATATTCCATTATATATGTACCACATTTTCTTTATTCATTCTAATAGTGTTTAATAGTGTCTAATAGACACGTTGTTTCCATGCCTTGGCTGTTGTGAGTAATCCTGCAGTGAACATGGGGGTGCAGATGTCTATTTGAGATACTGATTCTATTTCCTTTGAATAAATACCCAGAAGTGGATTGCTGGATCGTGTGGTACTTCTATTTTTAATTTTTAAAGTAGCCTCCGTACTATTTTCCATAATGGCTGCACCAATTTGCAGTCCCACAACCATGCACAAGGGTTCCCTTTTCTCCACATCCTTGCCAATGTGTGTTAGCTTTTGACTTTTTGATAATAGCCCTCCTAACAAGTGCGAGGTGATATCCCGTTGTGGTTTTGATTTGCATTTCCCTAATGATTAGGTGAGTAGTTGAGAATCTTTTCATATACCTGTCGACCATCTGTATGTCTTCTTTGGAAAAATGCCTTTTCAGTTTCTCTGCCCACTTTTGAATTGGGTTATTTGTTTTTTTGTCATTGAGTTGTATGAGTTCCTTATGTGTTTTGAATATTACCCCTTTATCAGGTATATGGTTTGTAAATATTTTCTCCCATTTCACAGGTTGCCTTTTCATTTTGTTGACTGTTTCCTGGCTATAGAGAAGCTTTTGAGTTTGATGTAGTCCCACTTGTTTATTTTTGCTTTTCCTCTATGTGTTCTTCTAGGAGTTTTACAGTATCAGGTCTTACATGTATGTCTTTAATCCATTTTGAATTGATTTTTGTGTATGTGTAAGATAAGGGTCTAATTTCATTTTTGCATTTGGATATCTAGTATTCCCAATACCACTTATTGAAGAGACTATCCTTTCCCCATTGTATATTCTTGACATTGTTGCTGAAAATTGTAGGGGAGGAAGACATTTACTCTACCCACTCTGGGTCCTTCTGGCCAGACAACAAATTAAATTCACATGAGACAGAATAACAGGAGAAAGTTAAACAAAGCTTTATAACATGTATACATGGGAGAGACCCAGAAAAACTGAGTAACTCCCCAAAATGGTGGAATCTCTCCCTTTAAATACCACTTTCAGCTAAAGACAAAGAGGATGTTGGGGCTGGGGGGAGTCAGTTATGGGACATTACCAGAAAAGCACAGTAAATAAGAGTAAGGTTATTATGTAGATTTAAGTCCTTGCCTTCTGCACTGATTAAGAGTTTCTAGAGATAAGATCATCTGCCTCTTCTTCCTGATACAGAGAGGGAGACACCTTTACAGATGGCGATTTCCTTTACAAATGTAAATGTCTCTTAACAAAGGGTAAGTAAATTCTACTTTTCAGAGTTTCTCTCATGTCTGCAGCTTTTAAAAGCAACCAGCCCAAAATAATCTTCATGCCAAAGAGACATATCTTGGGGTGGCCAATTCCAGTCCCCCACAAAATTAACTGACCATACATGCATGGGTTTATTTTTGAGCTCTCTATTCTGTTCCATTGGTCCCTGTGTCTGTTTTTATGCTGGTAGCATACTGTTTTGATTACTGTCACTTTGTAACATAGGTCGAAATCAGGAATTGTGATGTCTTCAACTTTGATTTTCTTTCTCAAATTGTTTTACCTATTTGGGGTCTTTTCTGGTTCCATACTAATTTTTGGGCTTTTTTTCCTATTTCTATGGAAAATGCCATTGGAATTTTGATAGGGATTGCATTGAATCTATAGATCACTTTGGGTAGAACGGACATTTTAACAATATTAATTCTTCCAATCTGCATACTTTAACCTCAAAGGAGTTTCCCAGGACACAGAACTGCAGGGCTGATAAGACAGGAAAGCCCCAGGGGGCCATTAGGGTCTGGCAATGGGTGACAGAACAGCTCGGCAAGATTTAGGAGCACACAGCACTTAAATCTGAGTGGTGACTTGGTCAGCCCCAGGCCCCTTGCTGGCTCTGTTTCAGGCTATTGTTCAAGCATCTGGGGGAACAGAAGTTCCAGCTCCACTGACTGACATCAGAGGAAAGGCAGGAAAGGGGAAGAGAGGGGAAGACATGAGATGAAGAGCTCAGGTTTTGATACGCTGAGTTTAAGCTCTCAGTGGAACATCCAGTAGAGATGTTTAGTATGCATGCATTCGAATGCTGAATGGTTTGGAGCTTAGGTGAGAGGACTGACTGGGGGAAAAGAAATTTTATATATAAATTTATATAAACCATGACAAGGGGCAGATTGTCAAATCAGATTTGTGAATCAGATCTCTTGCCCAGTATCAAGTTGACTAATAATTTCAAGGATACAAGTAATTGAAGGGCACAGGCAAAGCACGCCGGCATCTGAGGCTGCCAGTGCTGCTTGCCAGACCTTCTCTGGCTGCAGTGAGGTAAGCTCTGGCCTGGATTTACCATATGAGTTCTCTAAGTGATTACTGTGGGGACATCACTCACACAAGAAAGAACTCCATTTTCTATTCCATTAGGTACATGATTTACATGATATTTTCCAGAGCATCGTGCCTATAAATTCATAGATTCCAGGTTTATTTGCCATTAAGCAATACCAGATAGACCAGGTACATCCTGCCAAATGCATTCTGTAGAAAATATCCCACTAGAAAATGTCATTAGTGTATTTTCCAAGAGGTTGGGCATTATTATATTTACAAGGGGATTTGACATGACCATCCCTCTTTTCCCAGGGTATCCCCACAGTAGAGGGAAAGAATGGATTGTAGGCTTTATCCTTAACAGGAGTGAAAGATATTGCCAAGGGAGAGTGTAAATGAAAAGAAATAAGGGTGAGAACAGAGTCCTAGAGAAAAGTTAACATTTGAAGGACCAGCAGAAGAAGAAAACTTGGCAAAGGGGACTGAGATATGGCAGCCAGGGAGGTGGGAGGAGAGCCAGGAAAGTGTGATGTCCCAGAAGCTGGATTGAGTTTTCATCTCCGTCCACTATGGCTGAGAGGTCAGAGAAGATAAGGAGTGGAAAAACATCTACCGGATTTAATAAGGAGGTCACTGATGGTCTTGGAAAGGTCAGTTTTCGTGGCATGGTGGGAACAGAGCTAGATTGTGGTGGATCGAGGTGTGACTAGAAGATGAACAAACGGAGACAACGTGGGTGGACAACTCAAGAATCTTGACTGGAGAGGGCGGTAGAGACACAGGGCAGCAATGGAAGACGAAATTAGGCTGAAGAACATTTTCCCCTTCGGAGAACACATATAAATACTCGTGTGAATGTGAAAGTATGAAGGAGGCGGAAGGTGTCTGAATGGGGATAATAGATGGAAAAATAGAACAAGTGGTATTCTAGTAAACTGACTCTTAAACAAAAGGAAAACACTGATTTTTTGCACATGATGATTTCTAGCGTGTAAATACTACCACCTTGGCTGATTTTCAAGCTACTATTGGTTAAATAATGGGCTCTCAAAATTCCTCAGCACTTTACAAATGGATTTTGCAGGCCAGTAGGAACCAGTTCTGACAAACTGCTGGGTGTAGAAGCAGGGTTCAACAGCATTTGGGGACAGGAGTTTGCTGCCAGTGCATCAAGAAGCTGAGGGAATTCTTATCTAGTGGCTTCTAATTTTTGGTGAAACGAGTCAAGATTCAATTTTGAGAGTGAAGGGAAAGTCCATGGGATAGGAAGTTTTAGAAGAATGGAGAAGTTTTGAAAAAGCTTCTGCAGAGATTAGAATGTAAAACTGACTTTGAGTTGAGAGAAGTAATTCTAGGAACCACGGACCACTCAGTAGAAGCAGGAAACTGCTTAGGAATGCTTTCATCCCAATGAGCTATGTGAGTTTCTGCAGGAGAGCTCAGCAGGCCAGGGACGTACACTTGAGTGTCCAAGTATCTCAAATCCACATGTACACAACTGAACCCTTGATTACTCTCCCACCAAATGCGTTTCTTCCTCTAGTCTTCTCAAGACAAGCAAATGGCGCTATCATTCACCCAGCTGCTCAAACCGGAGCGGCTCAAGCCAGAAACCTGGAAAACATCCTTGAATGTTTCCTTTCCATGTGAAACTCATCTTCACATCCTTTATGTATTTCCTCCAAAATAACTACAAAATTTTCCATTTCTCTGCATCTCCACCACCAACCCAAGCTAAGCCGTTCTCTCTTGGCTGGATTACTCTGGTTTCCTTCCTTCCTTTCTTGCCTCTCATTTGGCACATGTCAGAGGGATTTTTAAAGTATCTTTATTAAGATAAAATTTACATACCATATAGTTCACCTATTTAAAGTGTACAAATCAACGATTTTTAGTATAGTCACACGGTTGTGCAACCAGCACCACAATCTAATTTTAGAACATTTTGTCACCCTAAAAAGAAGCCACATGCCCAGTAGCAGTCACACCCCATTCCTCCCACCCACCTTCCCTTTCCAGCCCTAAGCAATTACCAAATGGAATTTTTTGTCTCTACAGGTTTTCCTTCATTCCTTCATACATTTCATATAAATGGAATCATAGAACATGTGTTCTTTTGTGACTGGGTTCTTTCATTTAGCATAATTTTTTCAAAGTTTATTTATGTTATAGCATGTATCAGAGCTTCATTACTTTTATTGCTGAGCAGCATTCCATTGTATGATATACTACATTTTGTTTATTCATTCATCAGTTGATGGATATGTGGTTGTTTTTGCTTTTTGTCTGTTGCAAATCATAAAGCTCTGAACGTTCATGTACAAATTTTTGTGTGGATGTATGTTTTCATTTTTCTTGGGTACATACCTAAGAGTGGAATTGCTGGGTCATATAGTAGATCTATGTTTAACTTTTTGAGGAACTTCTAAACTGTTTTCCAAAGTGACTGTACCATTTTACACTCCTACCAACAATGTGTTAGAGTTCCAGTTTCTCCACATCCTCATCAACACTGTTATGCCCATCTCCTTGATGATAACCATCCCAGTGGGTATGAAGTGGAACCTCATTGTGATTTTAATTTTCATTTTCCTGATGACTCAATGATGTTGAGCATTTTTTCACATGCTTATTGCCCATTTATATATCTTCTTCAGAGAAATGTCTTTTCAGATTCTTTGCTCATTTTTAAATTGGGTTACGTATTTTTCTATTATTGAGGTATGAGTTCTTTATATATATTCTAAACACAAATCTCTTATCAGATGCATGATTTGAAAATATTTTCTCCCATTCTGTGGGGTGTTTTTTCACTTTCTTATGGTATCATTTTAAGCACAAAACTTTTTAATTTTAATGAAGTCCAATTTATCTATTTTTTCTTTTGTCACTTTTATATGTAAGAAATGATTGTGCTGTGTCTAAGAAACCACTACTTAACCCAAAATCACAAAGATCTACTTCTATGTTTTCTTTTTAGGAGTTTTATAAGTTTAGCTCTTACATTTAGGTTTATAGTCCAGTTTTAGTTGATTTTTGTATGATGGAAGGTAAGGGTCTAACTTCATGCATATCCATGTGGATATCCTGCTGTCCCAGCGCTGTTTGTTGAAATACTGTTCTTTCTCTGTTGAATTATTTTGATGCCCGTGTCAAAAATCAACTGAACAGAAATCTAAGAGTTTATTTCTGGACCCTTAGTTTTATTCTTTTGATCTATATATTTATCCTTATGCCAGTACCATACTGTCTTGGTTACTGTAGCTTTGTAGTATGTTTTGAAACCAGAAAGCATAAGTTCTCCAACTTTGTTATTCTATTTCAAGATTGTTTTGGCTATCTGGGTACTTTACATTTCCATAAGACTTTTAGGATTAGTTGTTAATTTCTGCAGAAAAGGTAACTGAGATTTTGATAGGGATCACGTTGAATCTGTAGGAGAGTAATGCCATCTTAACAATATTGTATTCTGACCTATGAACATGGTATGTCTCTCCATTTATTTAGATCTTTAATTTCTTTCAACAATGTTCTGTAGTTTTCAGTGCACAAGTCTTGCACTTCTTTGTTAAATTTATTCCCGAGTATTTCATTTTTTGGTGTTACTGTAAATGAAACTGTTTTCTTAATTTCAGTTTAAGATTGTTCATTGCTGGGTTCAGAAATACGATTGATTTTTTGTATCTTGATCAAGTATCCTACAAGCTTGCTAAACTTGTTTATTAATTCTAATAGTTTTTTTAATGGACTTAGAATTTTCTAATATAAGATCATGTCATCTACAAATGGTATAGTTATACTTTTTCCTTTCCAATATGGATGGCTTTTATCTCTTTTTCTCTTCTATTTTCCCTGGCTAGAATGGAGGCATAGAGTGGTAAGAATGGACATCTACGTTCTGTACCTGATCTTAGGGAGAAAGCATCCAATTTTCACCATTACATATGATGTTAGCTGTGGGCTTTGTAGAGGTCTCTTATCAGGTTGAGGAAGTTTCCTTCTATTCCTGGTTTATTGAGTGTTTTCATCATGAAAGGATGTCAGATTTTGTCAAATGCTTTTCCTGCATCTATTAGATGATTTTTTTGGTTTTTGTCCTTTATTCTGTTGATATGGCACCTCAGATTGATTGATATCAAATGTCAACCAATTGCATTCCTGATATAAATCCCATTTGTCATGGTGTATAATTTTTTTATATGTTCTTTGATTTGTTTTTCTAGTATTTTATTGAAGATTTTTGTATTTATATTCATAAGGAATTATGACCTGGAGTTTACTTTAATTATGATATCTTTGTCTAATTTTGGTGTCAGGATAATATTGGCCTCATAGAATGAATTGGGAAGTTCCATCCTCTTTTAATTTTTGGAAGTTTGTGAATGACTAGTATGAATTTTTATTTAAACATTCGGAAGACTTCACCAGCAAAGCCTTGTCTTGACCTTGTCTTTTCTTTGTGGGACGTTTTGAGACTACTCTTTCAATCTCTTTGCTTGTTATAGGTCTATTTAGATTATCTATATTTTCTTGAGTAAATTTGGTAATTTGTATCTTTCTAGGAAGTTGTCCATTTCATCTGTTATATAATTTGTTGGCATGTAGTTGTTTATAGTACTCCGTTATGTTCCTTTTTATTTCTGTAAGGTTAATAGTGATGTCCCATCCTTCATTACCGGTTTTAGAAATTTGAGTCTTCTCTCTTTTTTCTTGGTCAATCTAACTAAAGACTTGTCAATTTTGTTGATTTTCTCAAAGAACAAGCTTTTGGTTTCATTGATTTTTCTCTATTTTTTTCTATTCTCTATTTCATTAATTTCCACTCTGCTCTTTATTATTTTGTTCCTCCTACTTGCTTTGGTTTTAATTTTCTTCTCTTTTCCCAGTTTCTTAAGGGAAAAAGTTAGGTGACTAATTTGAGATCATACTTCATTTTTTTTTTTTTTTTTTGAGGAAGTTTAGCCCTGAGCTAACATCTGTGCTCATCTTCCTCTACTTTATATGTGGGATGACTGCCACAGCTTGGCTCAATGAGTGGTGCATAGGTCCACACCCAGGATCTGAACCAGAGAACCCTGGGCCACTGAAATGGAATGTGCAAACTTAACTGCTGCACCACCAGTCTGGCCCCCTTTCTTAATTTTTAATCTATCCATTTACAGCTATAAATTTCCCTCTAAGCACAGCTTTAGCTGCCTCCCATATGTTTTGGTGTGTTGTGATTTTATTTTCATTGATCTCAAAACATTTCCTAATTTTTCTTGTGAGTTCTTTTTTGACCCTTTGCTTATTTAGGAGTGTGTTGTTTAACTTCTCCATATTTGTAAATTCCTTCTGTTATTAATTTCTAATTTAATTCCACTGTGGTCAGAGAACACACTTTGTATGATTTCAATCCTTTAAAAATTTTAAGGATTGATTTATGCCTAAAGTATAGTCTACCCTAGAGAATGTTTGGTGTTCTGTTGAGAAGACTGTGTGTGCTGCTGTTATTGGGTGGGATGTTCTATAAATGTCTGTGAGGTCTAGGTGGTTTATAGTGTTGCTAAAGTCTTCTGTATCCTTGTTAATCTTCTATTTGTCCTATCCATTATTTAACATGATTTATTTAAATCTCCAACTTCTATTGTTGAACTCTCGATTTCTCCCTTCAATTCTGTTATTTTGTTTTTGCTTCAAGTATTTCAGGACTCTATTATTAGGTGCATATATATTTATAATTGTTATATCTTCCTAATGGGTTGACTCTTTTGTCATTATAAAATGTCTCTCTCTATCTCTAGTGACGTTTTTGTTTGTTTTACAGTCAATTTGTGGATATTATTATAGCCACTTCAGCTCTTTTATGAATATAGTTTGCATAGTCATCTTTTTCCATTCTTTTACTTTCAACCTATTCATATCTTTGAATCTAAAGCATGTTTCCTGTATACAGTGTATAGTTGGCACTTGTTTGTTTATCCAGTCTGACAGTCTCTGTCTTTTAATTGGATTGTTTAATCCATTCACATTTGATATTATTATTGATACAGTTGAATTTACTTCTTCCATTTTACTTTTTGTTTTCCGTATGTCTCTTGTCTTTTTTGTTCCTCTGATCCTTCTTTACTGCCTATTGTATTACCGCCTATTGCAAAGAATATTTTATAGTGTAAGATTTTAATTCCTCTAGTGATTTGAATTATTTTTTTAGTAATAGTCTTAGTAGTTGCTCTAGGACCTACAATATATACCTTAACTTGTCAGAATCTACTTCAGATGTATACTAACTTGTTTATAGTGAGATGTAGAAACTTTACTCATACATAGTTCAATTCCTCTTCGTTTTTGCTATTATTTTCACATATATTACATCTGTATATGTTAAAAACTCAACATACATCATTATAGTTATTAAATTATATGATTTTATGCCTTTTACATGAGAGAAGAAAGGAGATAAAGTTTATATTTATAGTATTTGTTTTAGTAAACTTCTATAATTAACAAATATTAATATTTATTATATTAACCTTGTTATATTAACCTACAACTTCTGGTTCTCTTTATTTCTTCCTGTGGGTTCAAGTTACCATCTGGTATCATTTCCTTACTCCAGGAGAGTTTTGTTCCCATCCATCTCCTTTGAGCTGTTAAGGTCAAATACACTACATTTTTATATGATATAGCTCCAATAACACAATTATATACATTGCTTTAAGCAATTGCTTTTTATTTTTATATAGGTAACTGATTTATAACATTTTATAAATTTCAGGTGTACACAGCTATATTTCAACTTCTGTATAGACTACATCAGGATCAGGTTCACCACCAAAAGTCTAGTTGCCATTTGTCGCCATACAAATGTCCCTCTTTACCCTTTCACACTTCCCCCACCGCCTTTCCTTCTGGGAACCACCAGTCTGTTTGTTTAATCTCTGTGTTTGTTTGTTTGTTTATCT
Source organism: Equus asinus (assembly GCF_041296235.1). NCBI lineage: Eukaryota > Metazoa > Chordata > Mammalia > Perissodactyla > Equidae > Equus > Equus asinus. The sequence goes on along the minus strand of NC_091792.1, from coordinate 61,995,929 downwards.
TCCATGTATGAGAAAAATCATATGATATTTATCTTTCTCCATCTGACTTATTTTGCTTAGCATAATACATTCAGCCATTAAAAAAAGATGGACTCTTGCCATTTGTGACAATATGTAATTGCTTTTTAAATCATTTAGTAGAAGAAATATGCAATTATACTGTCTTTGGTAGTTACCAACATAATCACTTTTGCTGACACTTTTTGTTTATTCTGTTGGATTTGGATTACTGTCTGCTGTCACTTGTTTTCATTCTGAAGAACTTCCTTTAGAATTTCTTGTAAAGTAGGTTTGCCAGAAACAAATTCTCTCAGTCTTTATTTATTTGAGAATGTCTTTATTTTGTCTTCATTTTTGAAAGATAGTGGATATAAGATTTTTGTTTGACAATTTTTTTCTGACACTTTTAACATGTCATCCCACTGTCTTCTGGCCTCTGTTGTTTCTGATGAGAAGTCAGCTGTCAATCTTAGAGAGTTTCCTTTGTATATAGTGAGTTATTTTTCTCCTGCTGCTTTCAAGGTTTTCTCTTTGTGTTTGTGGCATGTCTGGGTGGGGATCTCTTTGTGTTTATCCTGTATAGAGTTCATTGAGCTTCTTGTATATAGAGATTAATATTTTTTATCAGATTTTGGAAGTTTTAGGCCATTATTTCTTTGAATATTTTTCCTCTTCCTTTCTCGCTGTCCTCTCCTTCTGATATCCATAACTGTATGTTGGTGCCCTTAGTGGCATTCCACATATCTCTGAGACCTTGTTCATTTCTCTTCATTTTTTCCTGTTTTTCAGATTTCATAATCTCTATCAATTTACCTTCAAGTTTCCTAATTATTCCTTCTGCTAGCTCACATCTACTTTTGAGCCCCTCTAATAAATTTCTCACTTTGGTTATTGTACTTTTCAGCTCTAGAATTTCCAGTTGATTCTTTTAAAAAATAATTTCTATTTCTTTATTGATATTCTCTATTTGATGAGATATTGCCTTCATGCCTTTCTTTAGTTCTTTAGACACAGTTTCTTTTAGCTTTTGAACATATTTATAATAACTGCTTTGAAACCTTTGTCAGCTGTGCCTGACATCTGGGCCCCTTCACAGGCAGTTTTTATTGCCTGCCTTTGTTCCTGTGTATGGATAACACTTGCCTGTTTCTTTGCATGTCTCAAAATTTTTTGTTGAAAGCTGGCCATTTTATATAGCATATTGTAGCAACCCTGGATACTGATCTCCCTTCCCCCAGGGCATACCGCTGTTTTCCTGTCTGCTTTTTTTTTTTTAGTGACTTCGTTGGACTACTTCAGTGAAGTTGGCTGCAGTCTGTAGCCTCTGATGTCCCTTCTCAGAGGGTGTATACTTGGCCATGAGAACAGTCTCCCTGGGTGAGTCTGCCTCTATAGGTTTCACACTAAGCTTTTAGCCTCCACTAATTGCTAGCTGATTGCTCTATTGTTTTTGACAACACTCCAGGGCATATGATGTTCCACAGTCTGATTCAACTAAAGCAGGTCCCTTTGCAGAGGCAGGATGTTGCCAGTCTTTGAGCCTGCTCTGACTCCAGGAGGGTTCCTCTTAGTTGTCTCTTTTCCTGATTCTTTCTGTAAACTTCTGGCTTGTCTACTAGGTCACTTGTTGCTATGAATATCAGGTAGCTACAGCCTCCTCTTAATTGTTTACAACCAAGATCTCCATTGCTTTTAACAATGTCCTTAGGCGAGAAATTCCCCACACTCTATTGCAAATAAATCAATTGTGGGCAGAGCTGTTCTCTTCTGGGCAGAACGTCTGTGCCACACTGTATGGGAGTAAGGAATGGAGATAGTGGCCTGCTTCTCCCAGAGTGACACCTCTGCTCTATGAGCAGGATTCTGGATGGAGATAGTAACCCCTGGTTCCTTGGCTTCCCCCTCCCAGCATGGAACTTTTGCCCTACAAGTGAGCTGGGGTAAGTGCCTTTGGGTCCCAGTACTCACAGCCTGCTCTACCTGGAGTAGAGATGTCACCCTATGAGTGGGGACTGGGTGGAGGAAGAGAGACTGGTCCTCTCAGCCACATCTACTCAGAATGGAGTTTCTTCAACACGGGGCTGGAAGAATGAGAGATGCCAGTGGCCTGCCCTCCCACAGTGAAACCATAGCCCTAGCCTGGGACCCAGATGATGGAGAAAGCCTCAAGTGCTTGTCTGCATCCTCTGGAAGTGAAGCTCCTGTCACACTGAGTGGTGGAGGGAATATGAGTAGGTCATGATTCAAATGCCACAGACTCTCATGGTTCTTACCAAGATTGAACATATTTCCTTGAATAACTTTCTCCATTTATGGTATTGCCTTAGGACAATTTTTGCAAATTTTAATTGGTTGGGTTTTTTAAAAATCATTTTTAGATGTTAAATTGTTTTGTTCAGGTAGAGGGTTTGTCATGTTTCTCATGATATCATTCTGGAAGTCTCAGAGTCATTTTTTTTTAATTTAAATCAGACCATCGTTCCCCAGCTGAAAACCTTCTAATGACTTCCAAACACACTCAGCATATGGTCCAAACTTCTTTCCATGACTGTCTATCCTTGCCCTGTCTGATCTGGCATCAGCTTACGTCTCCATCTCACTCGCTCTACTCCAAGCCTTCTTTTCATCATTTAAACCCACTCAGCCCTTTCTCATCTCTCAGCCTTTGAAGGTATTGTGCCCTCTTCTTTGGATGTCCTCCACCCACCTCCACCCTGCCTTGCAACACTGAATCCTTTTCATCCTTCAATTCTGATATGTCACCTACTATAAGAAAGTGTCTTTAGCCACCTCTCCACCACTTAACTTAGTCCCCTTTTCTTCTTCATTTGAACACCCTGCTGTGGTTATCATAGCACTGAATTTACTTATTGATGATCTCCTCCACAAGACTATTAGCTCTGATGAAAGCCCATGAGAGCAAAGACCATGTTTGTTCACCATTGAATACCCAGAGCCCATCCTAGCATGTAGTAGAAGAGGCACTCACTAAATAGTTGTTGAATAACTAAATAAAAGAAAGAATAAGAGAGTGGGGAGAAGGATGGAGAAAGAGAGAGAGAAAAGAAAGAGAGAAAGAGAGTGAGGCGGGGAGGAAGGGAAGGAGAAAGGAAGGAAAGAGGAATGGAGACAGCTGAACTGGTTCAGAGTTGGCTTTTTGCTGGCAGGTAAGATGGAAAGACGGAAGGACAAGTGAATCATGGACATGAGTAACAGTGCAATGAGAAAGAGGTACTGTGAGAGAGGAGCTGACCAAAGTCACTGAGGGGTAAGAGGACAGGGAGGCTGCCTCCAGCTACAAGGATCAAGAGAAACTGAGGCGGGGAGGTAACATTTGAACAAGATCTTGAGGACCAGAATCAAGGACTGAGCTGAGCTTCTGTGATTGGGTCAGTGAACATAGAAGTGTCCAAGAGATACAGAGGTTGACAAGGCAATGGGAAGACACACAAGGGTTTATTCTTTGACATAAAGGAAGTCTGCAGATAGGCGGTTCATGGCGAGTGTGCCCCCCAGGAATCCAGATTCCTTCTCTCTTCCTACTCCATTGTCTTCACTACAGGAGAGCTGGTGTCTGACTTTGAATGGCTTGTGTGACACAGGGCTTTGCGAAGAACTTCTGTGCATCCTTCCCTCCTAAGCTCACGAGCTGAGATCTGCAGCAGAAACCCAAGTCTAGTTCTGAACAGGATTACTTAAGGATTTTCCTTTTCTGTGCCTCACTTTACCTGAATTAACATCCAATTTTCATGCATTTTATGGTGGGTTTTCTCAATTAATTCCAAAATATCAGTCAGCATAAACAAAACAAAACAAAACAAGACCACAAAACCTGAGCGACCCAACCCATGGTTGAGTTGACTTAACCATATGTCATGGTGTCCAGTGGGCACCCAGCTGGCCCATGTTCTTTTCCAGTATGCTGGCTGTATTGCCCAGTGCTAAACTTCTCTCCACTTTGCTTCTTACCTGCACAGTTAAGGTCAACAGAAATATCAGGATTAGTCTGCTTAGAATCAGGGTTTGAATACTTGTTGATAAAAAATTAAATGCCCATTGTCCTACTAGGAATAATGTCCAAACAGAAACGGTTTTCTGTGATTCTCAACCCAGGGAGATTTTGCCCCCTGCCCCTCCCCTCAGGAAACACTTGGAAATGTCTGGAGGGCTTTTTAGTTGTTGTAGTTGGGAACTGATGTGGGAGCACTACTGGCATCTATCTGTCTAGGGAAGAGAGGCCAGGGATGCTGCTAAGCATGCCACAATGCCCAGAACAGCCCCCTGGAGCAAAGACTTGTTGGGTCCCAAACATCAGTAGTGCCCAGGTTGAGAAACCCCCAATGTAGACTCTGATTCTCTTATCTGAGCTCTAGATTGGTGGTGTGGTGGTCAGGAGGTGGTCTCACAACTGGATTTCAGAGTTCTGGCCCCTGACATCCAGGACCCCTGACAGCCTTCAGGTTTAAGGTCCCCTCCCCACCTGCCTTTCCCCTCCCCTCCTCCTCTTCTCTGCCTTCTCTCTCTCTACACTGCCTTCTATCTGCTGGTGAACTTAGTTCCACCCTGCACAGCCTCTGCTGCTCCTCACAGCACGGATGCAGCCTTTGGGTCTCCTGGGAACAGCCACCCTGCTGCCCAGCCTCACAAATGACCCTAATGGGGTCTGCACCTCTCTCAGGGCAGGGAGTCACAGTACGTTACACGCAGAGGGAGCTCCGTGGGAACTCCTTCTGAGACATGTGATGTAATCTCCAGCTTAGACAGCATCTTCGTTTTGGTCAGGGAGAAGGAAAGTGAGAGAGTGCGAGGCGGAGGGGGAGCCAGGGGAGGCAGCGGAGGAGGAGGGAGAGAGAGAGCGCCAGAGCAGAGCAAGGCCAGGCTGAGGGAGGGGATGGAGAGACGCCTGGCTGATGGGGCGGGTGGGGGAGAGGAAGCGTCCCTGTTTCCCATCGGCTCCTGCCATCCATCGTCCTTTCCTGGAGGGGAAATCAATATTCCTCCCTCTTCTTCTCTCCCCAAATGTTCTGAATTTAGAACAGAAAGAGCAAAACCCTGACAAATGCATATTGTTTTCCAACTCTAAATACCGCATCCGCTTCCGCCCCCACGCAGATGTCACCGCCTCTTCCTGGCTGCCGGTTGTCGCTGTCGCCGTCGCCGGCCTGGGCGCTCTGCCACTGCCGCTGGCAGCGCCCGCGTGGGCACAGATGGAGCCAATGAAATGAACTGTTGGCTCGCCACTCGAGGTCACCTGGTTTGCTAAGAAGCAGATTCTCTGCGATTTCTTGCAGGAGGAGTGCTTCCTGCTCAAAACTCTGGTGGCATTTCCCCCGACAAATCACTTGTTTGAAAAATAACTGTGAAAACTTTCATTCTTCCTGTTTAAAAGCATCTTCTCACCCACGCCTCGCCCGTGGAGGTAGCAGGGCAGAGATGACCACTTCGATTGTTCAGATGAGGAAACCAAGGTTCAGAGAAGGGAAAGCGTTGACTCAGAGAATAGGGCTAAGAACCAGGACTGGTGTGGGACAGGCATATTGAAGCCCCTAGGTGTAAGAAATACCATCCAACTCTCATTGTTAATAATGGCTAACATTTGTGTAATGCTTCCTATATGCCAAGCACTGTTCTAAGTACTTTTACTTGTAAGATCCCCATCAATCCTTGGACTAACCCTATGAAGTAGGTCTTACTCTCATGCCTTCTTTACAGATTGAGGAAACCAAAGCCTGAAGAGGTGATGTGACTTGTGACTTGCCCAAGGTCATGCAGCCATGAGGTGTTTGGGTTGGTTCACGACCAGATTGTCTGGTTCTAGAGGGAGCACATTGCCTCTAGATGCTGTCCAAGGCAGGGACACTGGCCCACGGGTCTGATACCTGAGTTCAGGGCCTCAGTTTGCGCTCATCCTCTGAGGGATTTAGTCAAACTTGTTCCAACTTTGTCCTCCTTCGTAAAAGGAATCTCTAGAGAAACTCTAAGAGCCCTTCCCAGAGTAACAATCCATGGTTCTACAATGGCAGGGAATGTTGAGGCCGCACCTCAGCTCTTTATCTGGTGGGAAGCTCTTTCCTGGATCCTGGAAGACGAAGGAGACAGGGGAGGAGACTCTTCCTTCCTCTTGGCGGCTCTTCCACTGAGAACACAGGAAGCATCAGTCAATAGGACATTCAGTCAACACACACTTATTAAGCACCTGCAGTGTCCCCAGGCATGGGTATATTGCTATGATCAAGGTAGGCACAGTGAATGCCTCCCTGAGGCTTACGTTGTGGTAGGGAAGACAGCATTGGACAGGTAAGGACAGAGTGACAAATCTCACTGAAGGGAAGTCCAGTGTTCTATTGCAGATTTAACCAAGTCTAGGGTTGGGAGAGACAAATCCAAGAAACGATGAAGTAAGACCAGTTCCCAAGGTCAGAACCTCCTTTCTCCACCTCACATTAACTCACACACGGTGTTCTTCAGACCAACGAACTTCCAGCTCGTTGTGGTATGTTGCTAACACCCTGCAATTCCTACAGCATTCCAGAAGTCTCTGTATTTTAAGTCCTTAGCTTACAGTCTCCAGTCATCTCTCAGAGCTGGTTAACGATGAAAATTGTTTGCTGGGTTTGTTGGGGTGAGCGGAGTAATGGGTATATAAGCAAAGGTGTAGAGAGTGAGAGGGCGAAATGATCTACATAAGAAAGGCAATGTGGTCACGTGGAAAAGAAAAGAGGAAGATGGGGAAGCAGGTGTCTAACATGGAGGCCAACTGCTTAATGCTTTCTTTAGAGGAACCCTGTTCCCTACACTTATCCCACAGGCAATACACAGTACATGACTACAGGCTTCCTGCATCAACATTCAACCAGCATCTGATGAGAACACATGACGTGCCAACACTTCCTAAACAAAGAACAGCACATACAAGGTCCCTGAGCCAAGGGCTGCTCACCATCAAAGCTTTATGTAACCTGAATAAAACAGGGCTGTCTTGAGGCCAGCCTTGGCATGCTGTGGCATTCAGAGTAAATACAAATCTGACTCCAAAAACTTTGAGTTTGGTGCATCAGAAATTTACTGGAAATTTTGTTGAAAAGGAGGTGAAGAAGAGAGAACACTGGATACACACATATACACACATCAAAACTTGCCACAAATCCTCTAGTTTTATCTTTCTTTCCCAAAATGCACATTTCACAGCAGCTGCTCAAATTCATCCCTCCTCCTCGTCAAATTCCTGGCCTGTTGGGTCTTCCCGCCCCATTCCTGCCTCTCCTCTGTTGGCAAACTCCCTTCCCCACCCTCTTCTTCTCCTCCCCAAGTATCTACATGCCCTTTCTTATGCACCTCCCTTGAGATTCTTCCATTTTTCATGTCTGCTTTTGTACACATCTCCCCAGCCAATGTCACAAAAGTCAAACACATCAATTCAGGCTCCCTGTCAGTCCTCCGTGTCTCCTCTTCTGCTCTCTCTGGTTGGGGATATTCATTCCCTCATTCTTCAGTCCTCAATCTCTTGTTCTTTCTATGTCCTCTAAAGACTCTCAGTTAGAGGACTCATTCAGTGTCCTGCTTTCAACCAGGAATGACTTCCAACTCAATCCCAACTTGATTTGCATTTCTCTCAACAGACTCAACTAGGTCTTCCTTGAAGATCCCACGAAACTTCTCTTGGCTGTAGTTTCTCTGGATAGTAGGTAGGGACAGTGGGAATCTCATTAATCCATTTTCTGCTGAACATTTTCACTTATCTTTGCTTTCATCTCCTAAAATTCAGTTGGTCTGAAACTATACACACTGTCTTACTCACAAAAAGTACTCTACCTTCACTGGGCCCGTTTCTGCCACTGGCACCAGCATCATTATCTTTTGGCCAGGCTTGAAACCTTAGAGCCGATATTCTTCATGTGGGTCCATGATTAGGACTCCGGCTCATGGATGACCTTATAGAGAGTTATAAAATTACTTAAAATTGTATACAATCACAAAACTAAACACCAAGTGTTGAGACCGGGTGAAAATATGTGCAACACATATATCAAACAAAGGACTTTATCCAGAATATATAAAGAATTCTTGCATCTCAATTAACTCAGTTTAAAAATGGGGAAAATATTTAACAGACACTTCACAAAAGAAGATCTACAAATGATCAATAGGCACATGAAAAGATGTTCAACTTTGTTAATCACCAGGGAAATGCAAATGAAAACCACAGTGAGATACCACTATGCATTCATTAGAACAGCTAAAATTTAAGACTGACAGTACCCACTGTTGACAAGGGTGTAGAGCAGCTGGAATTCTCATACAAGGCTGGTGGAATTGTAAAATGGTACAACCCATTGAGAAAAAAATTTGGTGGTTTCTAAACCCGGCCATTTCATTATATATTTACCCAGGAAAAATGAAAGCACACGTTTACACAAAGACTTTTCATGAATCTTTACAGGAGCTTTATTTGTAGTAGCAAAAGCTGGAAACAACCCAAATGTTTACCATCAACTACTGAATGCATACAAATGTGTGTTATATCTATGCACTGGAATATTATTCAGCAATAAAAAGGAGTAAACTATTGATGCATACAACAACATGGGTAAATCTCAAAACCATTATGCTGTGTGAAAAAAAGATGCAAAAAAAGTGCCTGCTGTGTGAATCTATGCCTTAAAATTCTAGAAAGTGCAAAGTCATCTGTAGTGACAGAAAGCAGATCAGTGGTTGCCTGGGGACCAGAGGTAGAGGCGAAAGTGAATTTGATGGGGCACAGGAAGACTTTTGGGCGTCATGGGAATCTTCACTATTTTGGTTGAGATGTGGCTTCCCAGGTGAACGCTATCTCAAAGCTCATCACAGTATGCACTTCAGATATGCACAGCTTGTTGTGTTAAGTTAAACCTTATGGAGGTGTAAGAAAACATGGGTGTCGATGTCGGTGACTCTTCTGTATCTGGATGAACGACTTGTCTTCAGTGTGCTGAGAGCTTGTGTAGACATCTGGCCTTGATTTGTTGTTTTATGATGAGTTGCTCAGTGGTTCCAAAAGCCAGTGTTAGAATCATAGAATGAAAGACCCGGGGGCCCCTTAGGAACAACCTGGTCTAATCTTTGCATTTTATAAATGAGAAACCTGAAACCCAAAGAGGGAAGTGACTTGCCCAAGGTTACCCAGCTACCCAGTCAGGGTTTGATCTCAGACGTTCTGGTTCAGTGGCTGATCTGCAAGCCCCAGGAGGGAACTGTGGCTCCTAGAAGGTCAGTTGTTGCCAGCTGAGGGGTCACACAGCTGGAGCCCCACACAGCGCCTGGCACAGAGAGCCTCACAGCGAATAAAGGTCATCTTCCTCCTCACCAATGCCTTGAACCGCTACTTGTCGCTCTGCAGTCAGTGGCCGTCGAGGGGCGTGAAGCTGACTGTGTGCTCTGCAGGCTCAGCCACAATGAGCAGGAAGGACTGTGGCCTGGACCCATGCTTCTCAGACCATTTGCTGGGGAAGAATCTGGGCTTTTTGTTTTTTGTTTTAAATTTCTAACTTATTGCAGACCAATACTTTCATAAAATATAAGAAAATTGAATTCCTGGAAAAATGCACTCAACGCTGAGCATATAAAATGCAAGCCCAAACTTTTATTATTAGATTCAACCCACATAAAATCCCCCTGCTGAACTGCTATACAGGCTTCTAAGCATTTACTCCCGTTTCTGTACTTTCCTCTGCATGGACCAGGAACAAGCAGTTTGCGGACCAACGGTGGTCCATGTTCTACACTTTGAGAAGAATTTCCCTCGAAGATCCAAACTTTAATCACCCAGAAATAGGGGGCCACTGGCTGCCAAGCCCAGGCTTTCTAAAATACGGGAGGATCACATCAGGATATGGACTGGATTGGAACAAAGCCTTTGATGTGCTCATGAGTCATCGTTTGAATTGAGACCATAGAGATTTATGTATTATTCATTCTCGAGCAATAAAAACTCACAAAATTCCTCAGTGTCCTCAGGCCCCAGAAAAGCATAATTGGGCACGATTGCTCTGCACTGCAAAGAGCCTGTTTAATTCCGAGTTCTGCATTTTTACATCAGAACAGGCCCGGTAAGAGGCATTTTCTATCTTTGGTTCCTGGCTCATCTCTCTCTACTTGTGTGTGTGAATGGGCTGCCCCTCCCTGTGGAGCTTCCTTCCAAAGTGCTGTCCCCAGCTCACCCAAGGGCTCAGATGCTGTGTGAGCAGCTGCTGGCACAGACGCGGAGAGGAAAGGCAGTGTCCCTCTGGGGTTTGGAGAGCAGAGCCAGATCTCAGTGTCACCCACCAAGGGGAGCAGGCAAGGCTTGGGCTCCCTTCTCCTGAGCTGGTCTTGAGAGCAGTGGACAGCAGTGGTCCTGAGCAATGGGGTCAGGTCCAGAATCGCACTGGCCAAGGCTCAAGGCTTAGCCCCAAGACTGTGAGCATCTAAGCCCCAAGTCCCTCGCCTGTAAAATGAGAATCATCACATGGACTCATAAGGCCAAAGCCAGGGCGTAGTGACACAGATAAAGCGATGAGCAAAGCCTGGCACATAGTTAACGCTCAGTAGAACCAAATGCTTGTCACAGGGCAAAGCTGAGTGACAAAACCTCAGGTTGGGATGGGCCCTTAGTGAATAGTCTCTCCTCCCCTCACCCCTTCCCTGGCCCAGACTTGAATCCCCTTGAAGTTCTCTGTATCCACCCCAGTAACTAGTTGTCGGACAGGGAACTCACCCCCTGCTGGCAGCCCTTGGCAGCTTTTACACAGCTTTGGCAGGGAGAACAAAGTCCCATGGTGAGCTACGTCAGCCTCCCTGTGGCTCTTTCACGCACACACAGGGTAAGGCTGCTGGGGCCATCTAGATGGCCACGTGCATGCTTGAAGACCACGCTGCTATCTTCACGGAGCCTTGATTTCTCCAAGTTACACTCCCCCAGCTCCCCGTCACTTCTCCTACTTACAGTTCACAATTCACACCATCCTGTCCCTCGCCTCAGAACACACCCCCATGTGAGATGGCCTCCCAAGATGAGACTCATCCCCTCTTGCTCTGGTGGGGTTCTCTTTGTGATTCCCAAAGGTGGACCTCACACTTGACCTCTTGAAACCTTGAATGTGCAGAACCAGCCTCACTGCCCTCAGCTCCTCATTTTTTTCTTCATGACCACACAACGTCCTCTCCCTGCATCCTGAGGCCTCCTGGTCCTTCTCTTCCTCCTTGTTGACTCCCACGCAGCAGGCATCAACTACCCTTGGGGAGACATACTCAGGACTCAAAGTCTTAGGCTCCCAACATTCCCTTCTCTTCCCTTCCCTTTCATCTTGAGCAAGTGAGTCCTAAAGCCATGATGTGGCCTGGAGCACCTACTTATGTCCTCGATTCAGGGACAGGCGTCTCATAGCTGTGTGAGAGCAGCAAGGACAATGTCCACAAGGAAAGGTGGCCTGGAAAGCGGTGTTGGAGCCCAAGTGGGTGAGGAGAACATCCTCGAGAAAGAGTGGCCCAAAGGGAGACTCAGAGCCTGGATGGGACAACAGAGTGTCCATGCAGCAGGATGAGCTGACACAGGAAGTCAGAGTCCAATTAGTGTCCTTGTGGAGAGGGCCTGGCATTGAGGAACATTCTACAAAATAATTGGACCATAATCTTCAAAAGTAGCAAGGTCGGGAAAATCAAGGAAAGATGGAGGCATTGTCCCAAAATGAAGAAGACTAAAGAGGAGTGACAACTCAAGGCATGCGTCATTCAGAATGGATCTTATTGAGCTAATTGGTAACACTTCAGTGGGGTCTGAGGAGGATGATGAAGTAATGTATCAATGTCTATCTCCTGATGCTGACGGTTGTGTTGTGTTTATAGAGAATGTCTCTGTTTGTGGAAACACACACTGACAGAGAATCAGGTCAGCAACTTACTCTCAAATGATTATGAAGGGAAAGGTTTTATTATGTAACTGTACTTCCTGCTTTTCTGTCAGTTTACAATTGCTTGAAAATCTTTGTAAAAAGAGAATTTCAGAGCTGGCACTGAATTAGAGATTACCTGATCCTACTCTTAATTTATGAGATGGGGACTAAGTTGCAGAGAGCTTAAGTGACTTGACCAAGGTCACACAGCTGGTTGGAATTGGAGCAGGGGCTCAAAACCTCCTTTTAAATCTTACTGTTGGATCTAGTCCAAGTCTCTCATTTTGCAGGTTAAGAAAGGGAGGTCCAGGGTCATGAAGAGATTTGCCACAAAATGAGCTGAACAAATTTCAGGTGTCAGTTAGTGGGGACAAATTTGGAGAGCTTCTTAAGTGTCCGAAATTGAACTCTAAGTGCTTGCCTCCTCTGTCCATGTGCACAGAAAGTTCTCCTCGATGTTGGCCCTATGGCATTCCTCTTAGAAGTCCCCTGCCACTTGCTCAGGATTTTAATTTGCCTGCAGTGGCCTCCATGACTTCTGGTGTTTCCCATCCTCTCAGTCACTGGCAGCCTGGGACCTTGCCCTTCCACGCGTCAGTCATCAGCCAACTACCTGGCAATTCTAGGCAGGCAGAAAGACAGCCAGGGTCTCTCTGAGGAGCACACAGACCAGTGGAGAAAGGTGATGCCCGCTGATAGGCGGCCAGGGCAGAGGGCAGAGTGTTGTGGGCTTAACTGTGTCCCTCCAAGATGCATTTGATGCAGTTCTAACCCCAGTATCTCAGAATGTGACTGTGTTTGGAGACAGGGCCTTGAAAGAGGCAATTAATGTAAAATGAGGTCATGAGGGTGGGCCCTAATTCAATATCACTGTTGTCCTTATAAAAAGAAGAAATCAGGACGTGAACATGCACAGAGCAGAGACCATGCTAGGACACAGGAAGAAAAGGGCCGTCTACAAGCCAAGCAGAGGGGCCTCAGAAGACATCCACCCTGCTGACACCTTGATCTTGGACTGCCAGCCTCCAGGACTGTGAGAAAATGAATTTCTGTTGTTTAAGCCCCCCCAGTCCATGGTGCTTTGTTCTGGCAGCTGGAGCAGATTAATACAGCAGTGCCGAGGAGTGCTGGGGATTCTGCTTTTCTACAGACCACAGCTTATTTGCGCTGTAATGTCGCCTCATCCGAATGGCGCTCTCCCCATTTGGATGGTAAGCAAGGAAAGCAAGGAGCAGAATGCTCAGCCTGGAGCCAGGAGTCCTGGCACATCCACTCAGGAGCTGATCTCAGGCATGTCGTTTAACCTCGCTGAGCCCCAGTTTCCTTACATAAAAATAGGATTCACAATTCCTGTTTTTAATCTTTCATAGAATTGTCAAGAAGATCAAGTGTAGAAACTGACAGAAACTATAAAACAGATTATAAACTTGAGGGGTTGCTATTAAGGATAGTAATATGTTAATATTCATAATAAAAATATTTATGTATTGAGCTTGTGTTTCAGTTAGAAAATGCAAACATAATCCTCTCCAGAATTTGCAATTCAAGAGGGAATGTGAGATTTACACGTGTAGAGCCATGCACCAGGTGACACATAGTGAAATGCAGGTCACAAACAGGTAAGTGTTTAGAGAAAGCAAAATCGTCCCGGACTGGCGTGCAGTTGGGGCTGTTCATTCACTCTTCAGACATTTGCTGGAAGTTTTGCGTGCAGTGCGGGTCTAGTCGAGGAGACAGAACCGTGAACAAGGCAGCACAGCACACCCTCAGGAAGAACGACATGCTAACGGGGGGTAGACAGATGCAAGAAATAATAAACACAAACAGTTGTTACCAAAAGTGACAGGTGGGGACAGTGCAGTGAAGGAAAGGAAAGAAGGGGACGAGGGTGGGAAGACTGCGGGTGGGGAGGAGGACAGGGAGCTTTAGAGCCGTTTTTAGGGAGGACCTCGCTGAGAGCTCAGAGCTAAGGGAGGTGAGGGACAGAACCAGCCACTGCAGGGGAAAGAGCACTGTAGACTGTACGGGGTGCCTTTACAAAATAGGTCTTCACAGAACTTTTCAGAATGAAGAGGGGAAGGCTTTGGGGGGGGGCGGGGGGGAGGGGGAGGGAACCCGGCCAACAGGGCTAATGTGGGATTGTCCAGAATGGGACTGCAATTTCCAGGTGTCGCCACTAGGTGGCAAAGTGACTTTACACAAAAAGTCCACCAGGTGCCTGGGAAGAAAGTTCTTCTTCCAAATGAGGTGTGTTTGCACAGGCCCAAGATGCCCAGGAGGCCAAGGGAGCCGCAGATACAGTCTTGAAGAGTGAGAAGGAAGAAAAGGTTCCTGGCCTGACAACTGGTGAGAGCTTTCCAGGAGCCACTGGATTCCCCCACCCCCAGATTGGCCCTCACTGGTAGGGCTCTGGGCCAGAGCAGTCGTAGCTGACAGATATTCTCAAGGGAGCTTGGCCCCCCAGGGCTCCACTTAATACACAGAGCTGGCGAGAGGGTTCCCTCGCTCTGTGGCTGGGTCATTGTGGTGCCTTGCTGTCCCTCTGCCCTAGTGAGCCAGGAATCTCGCCCTGGCTCACCCAGTGCTCACCCGCGGAGCCAGGGGTGCCTCCTCCTGGGATATGAGGGTGCTGTGGGAGGCAGAAGCCATGGTGTGGCAGCTCAGAGTGGACTCCTGAAGCCTGACCTGCTCACAGTGCTAGAGTATTAGACTCGGATCCTTAGGAAAATCACGCTCCTTACTGCCCCCACCACACAGCCCTTCTGGTTGTACATTTGTTCAAAAGACTTTTAATGAAACATCTACCCATGCCAGGCAGTATTCTTGGAACCTAGGGGCCGACGAGGCAGACCATTCATGGTCACACAGTGGGGTTGGCAAACTATAGCCCAAGGGCTGAATCCACCTGCCAGCAGCTTTTGTAAATAAAGTTTTATTGGAACACAGCGCTGCCCATTGGTTTACATATTGTCCATGGCTGCTTTGTGCTGTAAAGGCAGAACTGAGGAGCTGCAACAGAGACAGCAGGGCCCACAAATCCTAAAGTATTTACTACCTGGCCCTTTACAGAACACGTTTGCTGCCTGCTGGTCTGAAGGGAGAGCGCAGGAAGGAAACACATGATTGCAAGGCCGTGATGGGGCAGGCAAGAGGAGGACGGCCCTATCCTTTAGGACTCTGAAAGGCCCCTGAATCAGCCGTGGGGAGCCATGGGAGGGTCTTGAGCAGGAGTGACATAATCACATCCCAAGAATGATTGTGTGGAAAGTGGAGGAGGGGGGCGAGCAAGCAGAGCCCTGGCGCCCAGTAAGAGACAGCTGTGATAGTCTAGGAGGAGAAGAGAGAGGCCAACACCCTCCAGGATCTAGGGGTATGCAGAAGGAGCCAATGTGGCAGGATTTCGGAGGATGGATGAGAGCCTGTGAGTGTGAGGGTGGAAGGGAGTCTAGGGCTGAATCTGTGTCCAGTCTGCGTCCTGGCACTCTGGGGTCACACAGAGGCTCACCAAGTCCTGCCAAATGCAACAGCGGATGAGACCATGTAGGTCATCGAGAGAAGCCCCTCATTTGAAGATGGGGAAATGAGGTCCAAGGTCAGCCCTCCAGCTGTAGAGTGGCCATGTTAGCAACGCCAGGTGGGAGCTTCCTGGTGTCAGTTTCAATGTTCTGTGTCCCCTTTCTGGCTGCTTCTCTTCTTCCCACTGAATGCTTGGTATCTTCCAGGAGTTTCCTAGCCAGTAACAGCAGCACAGGCCTCTGAGGATGCTCTGCTGGGACCAGGGCTTCTGTGAACCCAGGGAGCCTTGAAAACCCAGCACATTCTGGCACAAGTTCATTCGCAGAAAAGGAGAGAAAGGCAGAGAAGCTGTAGCCGGCCTCACACGTTGCCCCAGGGAGCCCGCACCGGCACAGGGGAGCTGACAGGGGAGCCCCAGGGTCTGGAAGCAAAGGGCTCCACAGGCACGAGAGGTCTCTGAAGCCTCAGGTTTTCTGTAAAATCTAGGTGAGTGTTGCGTTCTGTTCCATGATATAGCTCTTGTATTTTGATGTAGAAGGAATTTTTAAGTTACGTGTTGAGTAACAGTGATGCTCTCCAAAGATGTCTCAGGAGAATGTTCAGGTTCATTCCGTAGCTCCTGGTATCCCTGGCGCAACCAGGTGAGGGGACCTAATTTTGAAAAGCCTGGTCTGTGGTGTGATGATGAGAATGTGACAATGGGTATGACAAAGAGAACGGGGGCCCGGAAGAGAGAGGCAGCTGTTTGTGCTGATACAACAGCAAAAATGTAAGGAGGGACAGAGAGGTGGTCCATGACAGCAGGGACACACTTTTTCACCCCTGGGTCCCTTGAAACCCCTGACACAGAGTGTTTACACATGGTAAATATGCCATAGATCAATAAGGAGGAGAAGGACAGAAAGCTCAGGGCCGTGAAACAGCCAAAGCACAGCTGGCTCCTCCTTTCTCTCTGAATTTCTCTAAACCACAGTTTTTTTACCTGCAAGATGGAAGCAATGACCCCTTCCTGCCTAGCTGTCAGTCTGGTTGTAAAGAAATAATGTAAAGGCAAGCCCTTGATGAACTACAGGGCATTTTAGATATCCAAAGGGTCACCATTATCCCATAGAGAATCACTATAGTAAAACCCTGCCACGACGGCAAAGGAGGAGCCAAGAAATGCAAGCTCCTAAAACGTGAGGTCCAGGCTCTGGTTTGGCGCCACCTGGTGGCAGCTCTCTGTTTTGGCTTAAATATCAAAGACTATTCTGGGTCCTGGGAGTTTTGGGGGACTTCTAAGGCAGAGGCAGATTCCGGGACTCTCCTAATTGATGCCATTTTGCTGTCCTTTTTGGAGAAAGCTGGGGCGCAGCGACCCATCTTCTACCTCCCCACTGCCCGAGCCAGGATACCTGCCGTTTCCCCACCAGCTTTGCCCTCTCCTCCCAGCCTGCCCCCCTCATGAGAATATTTAATGCCAACTGCCTTATATCCAACTTCCAGTAACTCTGGGCTATGTTATCTTGGGTTGTTACTATATTAACCTCTTTTGAAGAAGTGGCTACTTCAATACCTGTGTCTACCACATGATCCACTTCCCAAAGGACGTGACAGTGTGCATTTGCGTGTGCGTGGGTGTGTGTGCATGCACACACTTGTTTGGGGTGGAGGGAGGGCTTGAGAGAAGAGTGTTTGCTTGGTTATCTTGTCTCCTTTCACTTTCAGATGACTCTCAACAAGTTGACTACTCCCACCAAGACTTTGTCCTACGCCATCAGCCAAGTGTGCCCAGCCTCCCTCCAGGACGGCGCTGGGATTCCTCACTGCTGCCGCCTCCCTTGCTTGTGTTCGTATTGCAGAGCATGCTGGGAAGATCCTGAGAGTGGTGGGCTTTGAGCCCCGTCCAGCCTCCCCTTCCTTCTGGGAGGACAGTGGAAGGATATCCTCTAAAAGCAGTCTGTGCTCAACAAGCAGCAAAGGTCATGCTTCATAGCTGAGGGTCAAAAGGCACAGGAAGCAATCCTGCACACAGGACTTCTTACTGATCTCCTTCTCATTTGCCTTCTTTCCTCACAAGACAATGACTGTGTGAGGCAGAAACACCCTTGGCTTTCAAATGCACTCATTCATTCATTCATCCACTCATTCACTCATTCATTTTGTTATTGAATCGAAGTCAGTGTTAAGCTCCTTTCTCTGTGCCGGGAAACACAATGGCAGGCACACACGGTTTATGTCTTGGGGGAGCTCAACATCTGGTGGTGGAGGCAGAGTCTTCAGCAGCGTTACAGGTTGATGGATACAGTAATAGAAGTGCCACACCACAGGCAGGAACTGACGGCCACATGTCCCAGAGGACTGAAGACAAGTTTTCCTGTGACTGTGTTTCCTGGGTCATCTTGTTCAAGATTCGGGAGCTGCACAAAGGGGCTCCGCTCCCTAACCCTGGCCCGGCTGACCAGGGTACCAATGGGAGGGGCTGACAGAACAGCCCGGAGAGATGGAGCAGTGCCTCCTCATCCTGCACTGACCCTGAGGCTCTCAGTGACTGGGGAGACGTCCCCACCCCATCCTTTTAGGGGGCAAGCAAACAGTTGCATATTGCTTTGTGCTAGGTCAAGTCCCAAACTGTCATCACTATAGAGCATTCCAGATCCCCTTTTCTTTCCTTGTGTGTCTGTTTGATGGGAGCCAACAAACCACTTCCAAAAGCTGAACCTTTGCGAAATCCCCACCTTCAAATGTTCCTGCCCAAAGGGACAGTTAAACGACAGAACCATTGCACACGTTTGGATAATAGTAGTAGGGAGCAACCAAGTGGCGAGAAGCCTGGCAGAAAATGGCTGGAGATTCTTGGAAGAACATGGCTCGTTGGTCCTCCTGCGTTGCTACAGGAAGCCTCAAGGTGCGGGGCATTAAAGGGAATATGCTCCAGCGTTACGAGAGCTCGTCTTCTTAGCATAAAGCTGGGGACTGTTTGACCCAGACCAGAGATCCCGTTTCTAACTTCCCGATGCCCTGAAGTTGGCACTTCTGAGAGCTGCCTTTCTTTGAGAGGGTGGAATCGCGGGAGTGTCGGTAATGGCTAAGCCACAGTGGCTGGAGGGGCTCCAGGAAACATCTTCCTACTGTGATCTGTGAGCATCGGGTTGAAAAGGCAAAGCGGCTGCCCCGCTTTACAGAACGGGACCCAGGAAGCTAGCAAAGGAGGACCGCATGGACCCTATGCCTTCCATCTGCAAAATCTGTCCTGCTTTTTTTCTTCTAGTTAGCCATTTTTCAGGCAGAAAACACACTCCTTAGGCATAGTCTCAAGTTGAAAATCTTTGAGGACTTGCTCTGCGCGAATGGTGGAAAAATCAAGCGAAGCCTCTCCCTGTTGATAATGTTCAGGCTTTGTGTTGGAAGTAGCCTACAAGTGCTGTTACAAGGGTCCCTTTTCCAGTCTAATGATAAAAACTCAGGTAATTGCTGGGAAAAGAACCAAGTTGGTCTGAGAAGGAGAACGATGCTTCTTCATGATTGCAACTGTATTGGTTGCATTTCATGGCAAGAGAGGGGGCCGGGAGCCTGCCTCGATAAACCCTTAGATAAGGATTAATATAGTAATGGTATGTATTGAACACGTATTATGTGTGCTGTTAGACAACACGTGAGCTGTAAACTCTCATTTAAAACTCCACATGACCCAGTGAAGTAGGCCCTACTATTTATCTCATTGGATAGATGAGGAAAAGGAGACACATGGGGGTTTAAATAACTTGTCCAAAGGCACACAGGAGCTCAGTGGACTTCCTGCTCCTGGGCCCTCCCCGTGGGGTTGCTGAGAATCACCCGGGAAAATGGGAGCCCTGTGTAGCCAGGCAGGCTTTGGTTCCAAATTGCATGTGGTCTCCCACCCTAGGGAATCGGGCTCTGAGGTCTCCGTCTGCTCTTGTTTCATGGCCTTGGCCCCTGTGGCCACCGTCTAGGCCTCCAGATTCTCCAGCTGAGATGCACACATTTAAAAAAATTGATATGTATTGCTGTGTCATCCAGAAAAGAAACCAATAATGATTTTAAAAGAAGGATCCAAGACGAGTTCTAATTATAATCCCTTTCACTCTAAATGTTCACCCAGTCTGCACTGCCCATTTTGTTTGTCCTTAAGGCCTACATTTGGTCTTCCATCTATTTAACTGATGTCTGCTGGGAAACCTTCTGTGGGCTAGGGGCTGGGGAAGTAGATAGCAAGCAAAAAGAGCAGCCATTACTTTGTGGGGCTTGCATAGACTGTGGGGGAGACAGGCAGCTTTGGTAAGTGTGACGCTGGAGAGATAACTAGTGACAAAGAGGAGACCAGATGAGGATCTGGCCTATGTGGGATATTGTGGAAGACTTCTCATGAAGGTGATATTGAAACTTGGATAGATAGAGATGACTAGGAGAATGACGGAGGAAAGAAAATGCCAGGCAAAGGGAACAATATGCACAAGGGCCTCAGCAAGAGGGAACATGGTGAATCCAAGAGTCTGAAGGAGGGTCAGGTGGCTGTGGAGAGAGAACTCAGGGGCGTGCATGGTGGTGATGTGGCTGGAGAGCTGGGCAGAGGCAGAGTGTGCAGGACCAAAGAGGCTGTGTCCAGAGTTTTGCCCTCCTGTTATGAGCCAGGGGAAGCCGCTGATGGGAGTAAGCAGAGGGTGATGTGATCAATGTGTATTTTGAGGAGGCCCCTGTGGATATGTCAGGGAGGAGGTTTGCAAATGGAGTAGAGTGGATGCCTGCAGATCAGTCGATGCTGTGATGTGGTCCAGGGGAGAGGTCAACGGCTTTGGTAGGTGGGATGGGAAGAGGCAGGAGGAGAACATTCGAGGTGAAGGAGAGAAGTCAATAAGCTCCAGAGCTAGCTCAGAGGCCAAATTGATGGGACTTGATAGCACACTGGACAAGAGTGGGTGGGCAAGGAAGTAATCTAGGTTTCTGGGGAGAGGAAAATGCAATTCCTTGAGACAGGGACGAAGGAGAATCAGCTAGACTGCCTCTGACTTTCTTAAAGACAGACAGAATGCATGCTGAAGCCAGCGCCAGTTTATTGGCCAGCCTATTTCTGCATTCTAGAGGACAGCCAATAGTTAACAGACTCTAACACCTTTCTATTATGAGCTACTTTATGAGTATTTTAATGAAGCAAATCCACACATCTGGAAAAGGCGCTGGCTGCTGCTGAGGTCTTCATTGACTGGCTTCCTTCCATGGCTCCTGGGTCTACTTCCATGACCTTGAAAATCTCCTTGTTCCTAGCCAACCCACCCTCCATCACAACCATGAATATAAAATAAAATAATATATGCAAAAGAAAGGCAGGCATTATAGGCAGAAAGCTTACATTTTTGGAAGATATCTGGACTCATCAAATTCTGTTGAAATCTATCTAAAATCCCATCACTCCGGATTCTCTCAAAGTTGAAAAGAAAGACCAAGAATATTCAGAACCCAAGCTGGGTGACTGGCACCCCACTGGAGGTTGCTATAGGAGTTCTTGGCTGAGATTGAAATTTTCAGAATTAAGACTGTTTGTCCCAGCTAACCCACAGCTGGATATGGAACCCATACCAGGGCTCATGTGTCCAGGGGCCCTGAGATTTCCCAAGATCTCCAGAGCCACAAGCCAGATTCCAGGGTTCCCATCAAGATTAAGGAGTTCGTTCTCAGCTAACCTCCTGTTCCATGGAGCCCTGCCACAGGGTCGGTCCGATACCCTGACTCACTAAAAATAAATCTCGCTGGGTCCCCACCCACCCATTTCCAAGAGCTTTTTCCCACAGGCTAGAGGAATTCAAGCCTATTGCCTAACAGAAGGCACAGAATCTGGTCAAAAAGACTTTTGACTTGAACCAGAGAAGTCCCAGCAAGGAGCTAAGACAACGTCTGCACATCAACCACCCTGAGCACACCACTTGCTCACTGGAGCCTCTGAATCCAAGGTCAGGCTCCCCACAGACACAGGCTTGGCCTCTGCCTGGTGCACAGGGCCAAAGGGATACCTCTGCAGGCCTTCTTCAGCCTGGGGGTCTCATCCTAGCTCTGGTCAGGCCACACCTGAAGCTGGACTCCACAGCCAACCTAAACCTAGAGAAACTTGCAAAGAAGCCCCAAAGAACAAGTGATTGCTGGCCCCCCCAAACTCCAGGAGGAAGCAAAGGCTGGAATTTCCCTGGAGCTGGAGTACCCCACGCCCGGCACAGACCTCCATCTCTTGGCTTGTGAGCCACCTCCTGCTTAAACCAACTCCTCTTCGCCCTGTTGAGGAGGGAGGGTTTCCCACCCCAGAGTTATGGGGAAGGTCTGACAACAACTGACACTGAACTGATGAGATTGAGGGCAGTTTATTAGTCACGTAGACTCACAGCCCAGGGGGAGAAGGATACTGCATCACGCAGGGCCACGCGGGGGCTGCACTCAGAAACAGCATGAACACCAGCGGCTGTGGGAGGCAGGCTTTGTAGTAACAAGAGGGTGAGGTGCCCCCTGGGTCCAGCAGAAGGGTGTGATTGACCTATTGAATAGAAATAGCTTAAACAATAGAAATTCATTTTCTCACAGTTCTGGAGGCTAGAAGTCCCAGATCAAGGTGCCCCCAGGGTTGGTGTCTGGTGAGACCTCTCTTCCTGGCTTGCAGATGGCTGCCTTCTCATTGTGTCCTCAGACAGTCTTTCCTCTGTGCACGCATACCTCTGGTATCTCCTTCTCTTCTTATAAGGACACCAGTCCTATGGGTGTAGGGCTCCACCCTAATTACCTCATTTAACCATAGTTACCTCCTTAAATGCCCTATCTTCAGATATATATATATCCATATATATACATACATCTCCTATATTCAAACATTTAGGGTTAGGGCTTCAACATATGGATTTGGGGGTGACACAATTCAGTCCATAACTGGAGCACATAATATTGAGCCTTAATTTTAAGACTTATACCACACCTCCAGACCCAATAAAGAGTCCCAATAAAGACCCAATAGAGAAAATAAAACATCTTCTATCACTGCCCAATTGCTCAGAGAGAGAGAGAGTTTTAGAACCAGGAGCCACCACTCCTGAACTCTTCTTGATTCTGAATCCCCTGTGGGCATTCATGTCCTTAAGAATCCCCCTAACCCAAAACAGGATCCCAGAGGCCATAGGATACCCCGGGATACGGGACCTACTCCCCACATTAACCACGAACGAGGAGTGGAGCCCTGAGGATGCATCCCCCTACCCTAGTCTGGCAACCCCATTGGTTCCTCAGGGATCCCAGACCCAGTGGGGGACCCTGGGACCCAGCCTGGGAAGACCAACCCTAATGGGAAGGGCCTGAGGAAGAACTTGACCACGTGCTCACTCCTGTAAGCAGGCCTGGCTGGTCTCCCAGCCCAGCATCCGAGCTGCCGGTGGAGGCCCAGACCTTTCAGCTTTGGGAGCCCTCTAGGGCCTGATTCAAAGTATTCTCTGCCCCTGGATTTCACCGGACAGCTCTGAAATGGTTGTAGAGAAGGGTACAATAGTTTAGCTTAAACCTCAAGTTGAGAAATGAAGCCTGAGGTCCAGGCAGGGACATTTTGCAGGAACTTGTAAGGCCCCTGTCTTCTCCTGGGCCCCATCTGTCCCCACCTAGGCTGGACCATTGCACCGGGCCTCCTAGGCTAGTACCAACTGTGGGCTCAGTTTCCCCTCCTCCTATCCCACCCCATGGGCAGGCTTCATCCCAGAACTGGGCTCCTCCTTGTCCTGATGATTCTCCCATAAAGGGTGGCCCAGTCCCTGCGCCTCCCAGACTACATCTTAGAGCCAATTCTTGGATGTCATCTGTGCGCCCTGCACGGTGCCAGGCACTCCCAAATACCTCACCTTATTTAACCCTCATAACAACTCTGAAGGCACGTGGTTTTATCATCCTTTCTGTGGTCAGCAAACTAATGGCTCCCAAAAAGATCAGGTCCTTATCCCTGGAAACTGTGAATGTGACCCTAGGTGGAAAAAGGGTCTTTGCAGATGTGATTAAGGTAAAGATCTTGAGGTGGGAAGATTATCCCATATTATCAGAGCAGGCCCTACATGAAGTCATAGGTGTCTTTATAAGAGGGAGGCAGAGGGATATTCGACCCACACTGGGAGAAGGCAATATGAAGACAGAGCAGAGAGAACAGAAGATGTTGGCCTTGAAGATTGGAGTGACGCAGCCACAGGCCCAGGAATGCCAGCAGCCCCCAGAAGCTGGAAGAGACAAGGAACAGATTCTCTCCCGGAGCCTCCAGAGGGAGCACAACCTGCTGACACCTTGATTTCAGCCCAGCGGCACTGATTTTAGACTCTGGTTTGCAGAACCGCGAGAGAACAAATTTCCTTTGTTCTAAGCCACCCAGTTGTGGTCGTTTGTTACAGCAGCCACGGGAAACTCATCCCCCCATTTAACAGATACTTCCGTGTGCCTGATCTCTTTTAACCCCCATCTCCATTTACAGTTATTTATCCCCATTATTATCCAATCACTATCCTCATTTACAGAGGAGGAGCCTAGGGTCCAAATGATCCCCAGACACTGCCTCCTGGAGCTGACTTGGTCCTTCTGTCCAGCCACTCACCAGCAGGGCCTCTGCCTCCTGGCACACTGCCCTAATGTCAGCAGCTGCCTGGTACGGTAGGTCCCCCTTATCCATGGGGGATACATTCCAAGACCCCCAGTGGATGCCTGAAACCCAGGATAGTACAGAAACCTATACATACTGTTTTTTCTTATACGTACATATTTGAGGTGCAATAGCAAAATTAGCACGAATTTCTTTTTCCTTCTTCACAATTTCATGAATAGAAGATTTGTTCTTACTGTGGATCTTAGCAACCTCAGCATCAGCTTTTTTTCTTTCCTTATTAAGTTGAGAACTTTCATCTTTTCACTTAAATGAAGCACTTTACAGCTTCTCTTTGGCAATCTCAAATTGCCAGTATCACTGCTCTTGCGCTTTGGGGTCATTATTAAGTAAAATAAGGGTGACTTGAACACTAGCATTGTGATACCGTGACACTAGACATGGTGACCGAGACGACTACTAAGTGACTAACAGGCAGGTGGTGTATACAGCGTGGATCCGCTGGACAAAGGGATGATTAATAACCATAGAATGTTCCAGGCTAGGGGTGTCCTTAAGGTTATTTAGTCCAATCTTCATATTTTGTAGATGAGGAAACTGAGACCAACAGAGGGAAAAATTCATTGAATTTTAGGGGAGGGAGCTGTATTGCAGAGACGAGTTCTTAGGTCACCAAACCCAATGTTCTGACCCCACAATTCAGCCTCTTGCATGCATGTTTTTCTCCAAGGATAGCTTTAGCTGTTTCATCCAGAGGGCTGTGTGTTTGGTCTATCCATCTAGACAGGACGCTAGAGAAGAATCAATACCCACCCTCCCAAATCTCCCATCCATTCCATTTCAGAAGCCCAGTCTTTCTGGAGAAGTCCTGGGTATCCTCCCAAGTCTCACGTTGTCCCCAGGCCAGAAGATTCTTAGGAGATGTGTTCGAGTTCAAGGCCATCCTAAAGACTTTGTACCCTTTAGGTGGGTCTCCAAACTTCCCTCAGACCTACCCCAAGACTTGCTTGCAATTTCAAGGAGAACATAAGGACCGCTCAGGGTCAGACTCTCGCCTCTCCAACCCGTGAGTTCAGGTCCCCAAGGAGTCCCTGCTCTTTCTCAACTCGGCAGATAACCTGGCAGGCTCTGCCTGCCACAGCACTCTCTTCTCTCTTTCCCCAGCTTTTTGTGTGCCTGGCTGTTATTCATTTTTAGTGTTATCTGAGACGTCATTTCCTTTGAAACCCTTTATAGTCCCCCAGGAGTAGTTGGGTGCATTCGCTCCAAGCCCCCATAACTGTGCATATCTCTAGCGGGGCTTCTAGCACCCTGATTGTAACTGCCTGTGAATTTGTTCATGTTCACTACCAGACTGCCCTCCTTTAGGATCACTATCCTTTCTCCATGTCTCAGGAACATATATTCATCCCCCAGGAGGGCTATGGAGGACAAGGACATGAGGCCTTCCTGAGTGGACCCCAGAATTGGTGAGGGGGTTTGGGTCCATGGACTCCTGGCCCTGCTGCCTCCTGAGGACATTTTGGGTGCCTGGATTCCAACGGCCTGAACACAGAGGATGATCAGTCCTGGAATGGGGGCATGCAGCTCTTGGAGTAAACATCGCTATTGCCAAATGTACTGATGTTATCAGCTGAAACAGATCAGTACTATAATTATGCAGCAGATGCCTTGCGTTAAATAAGATTCACGTGAGACCTGCGGACATGTTCATCTCCAGCTCGTAAATCCATTGCGGTGCAGCATCTTTCTCTGCCACTAGGTGGCAGATGTTCGTGGTTCACTAAGTGCTGAGGAGGTGGCGGTTCACCAGGGAGGGAGGATTCTGGCTCAGACTGGTAAGTCAGGCCCATGCTGCCGGGGTTAGGAGTCTAGAAGCTTCCTCGGCTGGGGAAGCCTCTGCGGCTACCCCAGAGCTGCCCCTTCTCTGCCCAGGATCTTTGTCTCCAGCAGATGTGACATTTATGCTCCTTTTCTGGTTCTCCTGAGTTGACCTTCGCTCCGGTCCGCCTTTTAGTCTAATGCTCATCCCCAAGTCCCCCAGGACTCAGGAGGAAGCAGCAATCTCTTCCTCTAAAGTAGACAGAGTGTCCCCCTGTCACTTTTAGGTCACCTGTCCAAAGTCCTACAAAAATCTCCCATCTAAGGCTCTTTCTTCCTTTACCTGTCCCTTGCCCCTCCCCCGGCTGCCTGACCCTGCCCTTTCTTGGCATGAGCCTGGCTCTCCCGGGGCCCAAAGTCAGGCTGCCCTTTTCCAACAGATACTGTCGATAGCATCGGACAGCATCTCCCAAAGAGCGTTCCAAGGGTCCCGGGAAATGCTCCGTGTTCAGGGGGTTTGGGAAACTCCCCTGGCTGCGTCTCCATCGTGGGGATACACAATGCATGCTAGCACAGTAAGGGTTCTGGAGAGTCCTAGAAAAGCCTACCGTTCGGCTTGGGGGACCCAGCCTTCCCTAGACTTTTATGACCCTGGAAGCCCTTTTTCCACAAAATGCTTGTGAACATCCCACAAATGGCGTAGACAGGTGCAGCCATCTGACACGGGCTTGGAGAGCGCATTGCCCAGCTAAGCGCAGAGATTTGGGCTATAGCGCATGCACTGGCTCTTTCTTTCCAGACATCCTAGGCCCAGTTCCCTGCTCTCCTTCACCAAGTGCCCAGCCTTGCTTTTGCCCTTGGCTACCTCTCTATATATCAGGCCCTGATAACTAATATCAAATAGGCACCTGGGGCTTTTCTGGCGGGCCCAGAGTTCGAGCCTGAGCATGAAGTTCCAAATGAAAAGTTGAGAGTTGATTTAAGCAGTGCCAAATAATTATGAGACACGATTAAAATGTTTGTGGATCGAATGAATGAGTGAACAAATGAAATTGCTGAATGAATAAGGGAAAAAGCTAATGACATCATTTGAGTTTATTTCCACGTGTAGGTGAAGGCCATGATGCTCTTCGTTCAGATGGTGTATGTGTGTGTGCAAAAGCCTCTCCTGGTCCAAGAGAGGGCTTGCTCTAGAAACCTCTCTGCATGGACGCACTGCTGTGGCATGTTTTAGCAGGTGCCCTGTTCTCTCCAATGCCCTCCCTCCCTCTGTGCTTTCCATTTTCCTGCTCACGTCTAGGAGAAAGCCTTGGTGGGACCTGTGGTCATTGAATGTGCCTTTGCGTGTCCTAAGTACTTCTCTGGCAATAGGCACGCTGTGCTCATAACAGCAGGTGCTGGAGGGTCCCAGAGAGCAAGTCCCAAATCCTACAACCAGTGGCTTTCCTGTTAAGGCTGGCCATCCCCACTTCTACAGGCGATGGAATTGAGGTCCAGCCACGGTCGCTGAGTTGCCTGAGGATGTGCACTGGCAGAATCGGGATGCAAACCTCTGGCTCCTCCACTTGCAGAGTTAGGCCTGGTTCCAACCCCAGGTGCCAGCAGAATTACGGGGAGGTTTTTAACACTATTGATGCCCAGACCCACTTTGAGGGAGTAGCAGGGAAAGGGCATCACTGTGGCGCCCTGGCAACCTTGTGCACATCCACATGGGCCACGCAGGCAGAGGTTTGAGGCCCAGCTCGTCTGAGTCTAGGCAGGACAAAATGTGCTGGTCCAGAAACAAGGGGATTGGAGCCTGGGAGGAGCTGCTATGAGGCCGTCCCACGTCCCCTGTTGCAGTTCATCTGGCCCCTTTTGTCTCCATGTTGTCCTCTCTGGTGTGTGGGACAGGGCTCTCGGGGAGATGGCTTGCTGTCACTCTCTGAAATTAACTGACTACCAGTGGCTCATCCTATCAGTCAGATCTTGACCTTGTCGCACGTGTGCGCTTGACAAGAATCTGACTCTGTGGTAGAGAGGAAGCCCGGAATGTTTTGGTTTTGATTGTAGTTTTTACTTTTTATTTTGAAACAATTATAGATTCACAGAAAGTTGCAAAATAATGCACAGAAGATCCTGTGTACCCTTCATCCAGTCTCCCCCAGTGATAGCGTCCTGCATACCTACAGTACATATCGAGACCGAGATGTTCACATGGGTACCATCCACCGAACTTCCAATTTCACCGGTTTTCCATGCACTTGTGTGCCGGTTTATCCCTTGTGTAGAGCTGTGTGACCGCCACAATCAAGATACAGAGCTGTCCTATGGCTACAAGGCTCCTTCGTGCTGCCCCTTCACATCCTCACCCACCACCCCCATTCCTGCCCCCTGGCAACCGCCAACCTAATCTCTGTCTCTATAATTTGGATATTTCAAGAATGGTCTATGAATGGAATCAGTCTATAACCTTCTGAGACTGGCTTCTTTTACTCAGTATAATTCCCTTGCGTTCCCTCCAAGTGGCTGCACATAGCGACAATTCATTGTGTTTGTCACTGAGGAGTGTCCCACAGTCTGCAGTTACCATGGTTTGTGTAACCACTCACCCCTTAAAGGACGTCTGAGCTGTTTCCGGTCGTTGGCTATTATGAAGAAAGCTGCTAGGAGCATGCATGTACAGGTTTTTGTGTGAACGTAAGTCTTCATTTCTCTGGGATAAATGCCCAAAACAGCAAGTGCTGGGTCAGATGGTGGCTGCATGTTCAGTTCTATCAGAAATAACAACCAGACTCTTCCAGAGGGGCTGTCTGGCATTGCTTTTTACTCTCATCTGACTCTACTGTGCAGCTGGGACTGAGAACTGCTGCTCTGCAAGCCAAACTGAGGCATTCCTGGAAGCCGTGGGAACCTCAGCTAATGGAGTTGAGGTCTTCTACTCCATTTTTTCAAGGATAATTCCTGGGAAATCTTTCCCAATTGTTCCCCAGGGACCAAAGTGGGCTGTTTCCTCCACCTTCCTAATTACTTATGGGCAGTCCTCTCAGACAGGAGCTCAAGAAAATGTGAGTGTCCACACTGGCATCTGCACAGGTCTCAGTCAGTGGAAGGAAACTGGCCTCAGTTCGGCTGGTTGGGGAGTCCGGCTGAGCTCTGCAGCCAGGGGCAATTGCCCCTCTACCCTGTCCCTCTCTCGGGGGCTAAGAGTTTGCCTAGAGAATGGAGGTCTCTCTTGTCACAGCTGAGCCTCCTGGCACCCTGAGCCCCACCTGGAGCTCCTGCAGAGAATCAAAGTCAAGACAGTTTATCTCCCAAGGAGTGTGACTTCTCTGGGCCCCCTGGGGTGTTCTGGAAGAAATCTACATGTCTGTCCTAGCCCTGGGGAGCAGACAGGGCAGCGTTTGCACTAGAATGAGGCAGAGCTTCCTTGCACTCATTTCCTGGAAGGCAAGCGTGGAAACAAGGAGCGACTGAGTCACAGACTCCGAGCTGCTTCTAGATTCCTCTCCAGATAGAGCTCTTGGCCCTGCAACGCACCTGCCCTTCAGCCAGTCATTTGGCACCTGTCATGTGTGTGGCCTTTGTCCAGGGGTCAGGTGCCCTGTCCCAAGGACAGCACACACGCAGCTCGAAGGCTGCATCCACCCAGCAGAGAAACATCTGGGGACCACGTCCCAGCATCTTGTTCTCCTCACCTCACAAAGCCCCAAACTTCCCCTCACAAACTCTCCCCACAAACCCCATCACTACCCCGTTCCCATGCCAACTCCCTTGACTCTTTCAGAGAGTTCTCCAGTCCCAGCCTCCCCACTCCCCACTCCCCAAGCCTGGGGCTAGCCAAAGGCCAAACAAAAAAAAAAGGGAAACCAAAGCAAACAAAAGAATTCCCCTGACCCCCCAATAAACACACACACAAAGAGCAGGCTTGTGGGAAGAGGAAGCTCCCACCAGCGTCGACCCCGCGGGGGGGCCAGGGCTCCCCTCATTGTTCTCCCTCCCCAGGCTGTGATGACAATCCCAGCCCCGCACAGGTTGCAGCCCCCCTGCCCGGCAGCCAGCACCCCTCCTCTTTTCCCACCTTGGGCCCCCTGAGAAAGACGCCTTGAAGCAGATGTCATGGGCCCAAGAGTGGTTCCCACAGGAGGAGGAAGTAAGATCTCACAAAAGGCTGGGCTTTTCCCTGAGGAAGTAGCGGTGGCTTTTCAGTGACAGACTCCTGCAAGGATGAGGGACAGGGCAGGCCGGGGACCCAGGGGACCAGGCCCAGGAGAGGAGCCGGCTCTTGGAGGAAAGGAGGGCATTGTGAGCCCTTGTTTACGGCCCTGGCGGAGGCCGTGACCTTGCTGCTTGTCAACAGCCCTCCCTCCCCTCCTCTCCCCAAAACCTTCACGCATTGTTGTGGAGTCAGCCCATTCATAATTTTATTTGGGGGCGGCTGTTTTTCGGCCTCGAGCCCCTCCCCCAACTGGCTCACTTTCAGCATTGTAACCCGGATAAAAAGGCAAGATATCCTTCCGCTTTCCCGGAGCCAGCTTCCTATCCTGGCCTTGTTGGCTTCCAACTCTGTTAACCCTTAGAAGAGCAGGAGGGCGGGGCTGTCCTCCAACAACAGGCCACACAGCGGCCGAGACCCTTGCCCCATCTCCCCCGTATTTGTTGGGCACAGAAACACAGGGTCCCAGGAAGGGCTTGGGAGAGAAGCAGTTTGGGATCACAGACTTAGACACTGAAATGTCATTGTGCTGGGACATGGGGATGGGTTATAGGGCAAGAGGATGGAGTGTTAGGGGCTAGAGCTGTCCTGAAAGAGGACTGACATCTCACCAGCCACAGGTCTGGCCCAAGGAGAGCGCACACAGTTTCAAAGGAACCCTGAGGAACCAGGGAGAGTGCAGGAGGGAGCTGCAAGCTGACGAAACGCCTGGAAGTCGAAAGCAGGGCAGTTA
Source organism: Equus asinus (assembly GCF_041296235.1). Lineage (NCBI taxonomy): Eukaryota > Metazoa > Chordata > Mammalia > Perissodactyla > Equidae > Equus > Equus asinus. The sequence continues at coordinate 61,965,162 of NC_091792.1, read as the reverse complement.
AGTGGATTTAGAGGGCCAGCCTGGAGAAGGCCAGGGGGCCTGATGGGGGTTCCCTGGTCTGTGGGGGGCCGTCACGGAGAAGAGGGGAAGGTTTACTCAGAGTAGCCTAAAGGGCAGGACTTGGAGCAGGGTGGAAGCTACTGGAGGCCTATTTCACATCACTAAAGGTTGCTCCCTGATGTTGAAGGCAGGCTGTGCAGCCCTGGGAAAGCAGTGAACTCCATCACTAGAAGAAGAGCCTGGGCACGGGGGAAGCAGAAAGTGCCCAGGTGCCGCCGAGGCCAGGCATCACAAGAACGGGGAGCTGAGGCTCACCTTGCGACCGACTCGGGGCACACAGGGAGCCTAGGGCCGAGCCGGGACCAGAACCCAGTGCTCTGGGCTGCAGGAGCAATGCTCTCCCACACGCATGTTCCAGCGGGGGCTGGCTGCCCCTGCTGGGGTGCAAGCCTGCAGACAAAAGGCAGTCCCGAGGGAGCTTAAGGCTCCCTCCATACCAAGATCTACAGCTTCGAGGACTCTTCGGCTTCCCCTTCCCGCTATGCATGCTTTTCCTTCCCGACAGCCTGCATATCTGATCCATTTCTTCCCTGACCTGGTCCCTCACACCTCACAACTTCCTCTCCTCACATCCCTGGTTCCAGCTCAAGAAGTTCACCGTCTGCGTGTGGCTCCCAGCCAGCTCGTTCCTCTCTCTGGAATCACCTCCCTTTCCTAGTTTGCCACATCCCACCTGTCACCCCCATCACCTAAGCCTCGTATGGCCCCCTATCTACCTTTTTTACAGCTTACTTGCCCCCAACGAACATACCCTGCTGGGTCCTGAAGGCTCTGAGGGGTTCTTGCCTCTGCCCTCTGCCGCAGTCACAGCCCCCCTTTGCCATGTGTTGTTTGTCCTCACAGAGGTATCATATTCCAGGTGTTTCTGAGCAGTTTCTGACATGTTGTTCTCTATTCCACAGTTGGAGTGGAAGTTTTCTGGAGACAGAGCCTCACCCTGCTCACGCCTTCGGGGGCTACGGCAGGACACAGCGAAAATGCTGGCCTGCCCTCACAGAGCCCACAGGTCAGTGCATCCTTCATGTTCCCACAGCAGCCAGCTCAGCGCTGAGCACACCCCCGACAGCCGTTTCCTCGCGTGGTGGGCTGTACGTCCTGAGCTGTCCACACACTGGGGGGCAAATTAATCTGCTCAGGCTGCCATAACAGAGCACTACAAACAGGGGCCTTAAACAACAGAGATTTATTTTCTCGAGTTCTGGAGACTGGAAGCCCAAGATCAAGGTATCAGCAGGGTTGGTTTCCCTGGCGGCCTCTCTCCTTGGCTTGCAGATGGCCGTCTCCTCCCTGTGTCCTCATGTGGTCTTCCCTCTGTGTGTGTCTGTGTCCTAATCTCCTCTCCTTATAGGGACACCAGTCCTATTGGACCAGGGCCCGCCCACATGACCTCACTTTACTTCACCTCTTTGAGGGCCCTTCTCCAAATGCAGTCACATTCTGAGGTCCTGGGGGTTAGGCCTTCAATATACGAATTTTAGGGGAACATAATTCAGCTTGTAATAGGGGTGTTTGGGGTACTCTTTCTCTAAGATCATCTCCGGGAACTCATTGATTCTGCAAGTGGTCAAGTGGTCAGAGAAATACAGCAATAAATGGAAAGGAAGGACAGCAGGACCTGAAACTGAAGAATGGGGTGAGGGCTGACGTCTGGAGAGCCCTGGAAGCTCCATTGAGGACGCATGTCCCTCCACCTCAGCCATCTCCTCAGTGTATAACTCATTGGCAATTTGGGTGGCCTGAAGCCCACCCATGGCCATCCAGGGACTTTGGTTAGGGTCTCAGTCAGGTCTGGGTACAAGGGTAATAATTTCTGTGACAGTGACAGAAATGGGCTGAATGGAGGTCCAATTTTGAGAGATGCACAGTACACTGGAAAAAGTGACTTAGCTGGGGATAGGGAGGGATGTATGGGGTTGGGATATTTAGGGATTAATGATGCCCAGAAAGGCTGCTAATCCTGACCCAGAGAGGCCACACAAAGGGTAGGGTAAGCAAAAAGCCTTCTTCTGGATGCCAAGACTCCTGATGGGGAGCTGGCCTCTACCCCCGAACTCCCTTACTGTGTGTGTGCATATGTGTATATACATAATGCGTGTTTATGTCTGCGTACTTATGCGTGTGTTTGCATGCATGTGTACATGTTTATGCCTGTGTGTGCATGTGTGTGCATGTGTGTTATGTGCCTTCATGCACTGCAAGTGGCCCAGTGCCCTGGACAAGATGAGAAAAGGACTTGGGCCCAGCTAGAGCGAGGAGGCTGCAATCTGGGACACACTGTTCTTTGCCAGTGAGTGGCCACAGCCAACCAAGCACCCACTTTTACCCTGGAACAGGTCGGGGCACCTGCTGCTCCCCACAGTCCACTTCTTTTTCAAAGGTTTCCTTTCAGCTCATTGTTGATCTGTTTGCTTTTCTCCAGGAAGCCCCTGATTTATAGTGACAGGACCATCAGGATTCGAGGGCGTGAGTATCTTCTGTCCAGGATGGACGCGAGGGGTCCTGGGAAGCCCTACACACAGCTTGCTGCTCTGGAGCTCAAGGACACACTCTTGCGAATTCCTTCGTGTGATTCTTACAATGGCACTCATAAAAGGAGTGCAAAATTGTCCCCATTTTGAAGCTTGGCTGGGGAAATGCTGATGCTGGGCCTTGGCAGCCAGAGGGACCAGGGCTGGGATCCTGGCTCAGCCACTTAGCAATGTATGACTTAGGGCAAAGTTGACCTCTATGAGCCCCGGTTGTCTGAGATATAAAATGGGGATATTAATACCTGCTGGAAAACTTTTGTGGTGGTTGATGAGATAGAGGATGTGAGCATGAAGCACAGTTATATAGATATGGCAGCCCCTCCCACCCTCCTTCCTTCTTAAAAGATGGCACATGGCTGGTTCAGGATCACGGAGAGCAAGACTGGGCCTTAGACTCAGGAGCACATTGTCTCTGTCCATCCTCTGCCTGTCTCTAGAAATCTCATTGCTCGCCTGTCCCACCTCGAGGCTGCCTCTTATCAGACCCTCCAAAGTCTGGACTAAGATGAAATTAGAGTGACCAGCATGTTTTCTCTCCTACTTTCTACTTCCAGTGGCCCCCAAACTAGCAGAATCCCAGATGGGAACTAAGAAGGTGGAGACAGGGTAACCTGGGCCCTTCTCAGAACCCAAGGTGGGCTGAGGGTCCTCCAACCTCACAGAGCTTCACTTCTCCAGGGATCTGCCGAACAGCAGCTCAGAGGCCAGGAATGGCCCTGCTTCTCCCCTTCTCTCTGCCCATGTATGTCACCCCTCATGAATTCACTCAGGCATTTACTCATCGCTTACTGATCCCCTACCTGGATAAGCAACAAGGCCCTAGCACATGGCAGAGAACAAGCCCCACACCCTCCCTTTTCTCCCAGAGTTGACAGTCCATGCCCCGACCCCCTATCCCCCATGTAGGAGGAACTGAGTAAGTGAGATGAAAAAGGCGAAGAACAGCAAGAAGGGCTGAGTTCCCACAAGCTGCCCTGGGTGAACCCAGTAGCCCTGCATAGCATTCCTAAAGCACTTCTCCAATCCTGGACTCAGAATCAGAAAGCAACTGAGACACAACCACAATTAGATTCGGAGACTCAAAGTCCATGCTCTACCCATAGGCAAGGCTTATTGACCATCCTAAACAGGCAGAAAGTGTACGAAGAGCCAGGGTCAAGTCGAATTCTGTGAGGGTAAATAATCATGGGCAGGGGAAGACCCCAAGAGCTCAACAACTTGGAATTCAACTTAGAATTTACTACTGTTTTCCAACAGCTTTTATGTTAATAGACATCATGGGACTGTGTATTTCAGGACAAATAAAATAACTGCTTTGAAGCAAAAAAAAAAAAAAAAAAAAAAAGAAAGCAACTGAGACAGGATCTAGACCCAACTCCCACCCAAGGCAGGGCCCCTCTCCCGCCAGGAGAAGATAGGAGAGAACTTGTCCATGGCATGCCCCAGGAGTCATTGAAACCCAGAAGAGAAAGCCATGCTTTTCCCTTGGCAAACCCATTTCCCATGTTTGGAGCAGGGGGTATGACAAAGATTCTCTCCTCAACCAACTTTAGACTGGCTTCTCTGAGCCCTCTTTTGACCAGGCCTCATCTTTGGACTTCTGTGTCTATCCTTTCAGAGTCCAGTTTTAGCAAGAGTCCTGCTAAGTCACTTCAGAGAGAATCCTCTACCCTCGGTATCCAGTTACTACCAATATCTGATTGGGTTCCTCATCCTCCACCCTCCCCCAGGTGATGCCTGATCGCCCTGGCCTGCTGTCTGCAAGAATACTCTTGGGTCATTTTAGCCAGAATCTGCATACCTTTAGTGTCTCCTCTTAGTAATTTCCACCCACTGACCCCTCCCCTCCCTGCTCCTGGCTATAAATTCTCACTCATCCTTGTTGTATTCAGAGTTGAGCCCCATCTCTCTCCCCTATTGCGACAGTCTTGACACCTATCAGCATAGTCCCGAATAAAGTCCTCCCTACTGTTTTAACAAATGTCAGAATAAGTGTTCCTTTAGCTGGTAATATTAAAAGAAAGCAAACACAAATATCTTCTCTGTCAGTGTGGCTTTGTTGAATGCAGGTGTTTGCATATCAGTTTTATGAGCCGTGTAGCTGGCCAACTTTTGGGGAATAATCACAAGGATTGTGAGCAACACACAGAGTCGTGGACAGGTGGAATATCCAGGCTGCTGGATTCTCTTTCAGAGAGAAGAATCTAAAATTCATGGACAGAAGTCTCTGCAGCTACAGCCATCTCTCGGGTGGCAGACTGCAGCCACCACTCTGTGAGTGGCTACCAAAGTTGGAGACTTTTTTGTTCAGGATCTGACTGACTGAAGCCTGAGCTCACAGCCACCCTCACTCTCTGACCAATCTCCTGTTTTCCTGGGGTGCTGGCCAAGGGGCTTTGTGGAATCCTTGATATCTGGAGCTCTGGTGGGCTCCTGAATGGGGATGAACAACCCCATGTGTTGGACTGGTCTTGCCGTCTCCAAACAGAGACTCCGCTCCATGGGCCACATGCAAGAGGAAGCTTTGAGTCTTCAGGGTGCGCTCTTTGTATTCACAGCACTTGGGAACTAAAGAGAGACCCCGGGTGTCTAGCTCACTCCCTCATTTGACAGTTGGGGACCAAACCATTGGGTTAAATCACTCACCCAATGCCAACCAGTGAATGTGTGAGCCAAGCCAGGATTAGAATCTAGAACTGGAGCTAAGGGGAGCTCCCTTTCCAATGAGTGGGATCCCACATGATGTCCTCGAAGGGACTCAGAAATGGATTTCATAGCTATTCTTCACCTTCGCAGTTGGGAGAAAACCACCCTCTAAAGTTTTCTTTGTGGGAGGAGGAAAAAATAAGAACCTGTAATTCAGCAGGGAATACAATTTTAAAAATAAGCCTCCCGGCCATTGCGTTTAGTGCCCGCCCCATGGGGATCCTCGGCCCATAACTCAGGAGCACAATGGCTTTTCTTGTTATGAATGAGTGTGAAGTGCCAGCAGAGGAAATAGGAAGCCCCCAATGTAGTCTGAATGGACCTGTGAACAGGGATAATAAAAGTTGTCCTGGATTTCCGGTACCACCAGGTGTTTCCGCCGGGACTGCTATTCATTCAGGCTTGGGGATGGCCACGGGTGCCAGATCCTCCCTGGCCCCGACCCCAGCCCCTTGCTCGACTCCCTTGACCCCACCGCATCCACTAGAGGCCACTTGGGCCTGGACTCCTGGGACTGTGTGATGGGCATGTTCTCACCCCTGGGGCCCCAACTCTGTGGAATTAGTTCTAGAGTAAAGGAGCGGGAAGAGGGTGGGAGAGGGGAGGGGGTCACCAGAGTACAGCCCCCTCACCCAGTTAGATAAGGGAAGCTCATGAAAGGGAACCCAGGTACTCAGAGGGACAGGTGGTCATGAGCTATGGGTGACAGAGACCCAGTGAGGGACGCGGGCCAGGAGCCAGGAGATCCCCAGCAGCAGGGAGGATTGGGGTTAGAAGATGAGAAGGAGCCCCATCTGTGAGGGAGGGCTGAGATGTGTGCACACAAGACGCGTGTTGAAGCCTGGAGGATGTCCCCGGAGTCTGCCGTTAACTTGCCTGTGACCTCGAGCATGACACTCCTTCACCGAGCCTGTCCCTTAGCTCCCAAACAAGAAAGTTGGAACACACTGCCCATCTACTGTTCCCTTCTGTGACCTGAAATGAGATTGTGAGACCGGGATGCTTCTAACCAAGAGGGAAAACGAGGCTCTGCTCTCAGATGCCCACGCGAACCAGACAGGAGCAACAACGAGTGAGCTTGGCCTTGTATAAGAAATAGGACCGTGCGGGACAGGAGCCCAGCTGCCCTGTCCGTGCATTCCACCACCCTGCCAGCCTCAGAACACACACCTGCCCACTGCCGGCTGAGGAACTCCACCAGGGCAGCCTTCCTGGCACCAGGTGCTGAGGCAGTCCCTGGGACGGCGAGGCTGCACTCTGACCCTTTTAATGGAGCAGATTCATAGATTCATAGATCTGCCATGACAGCAAGGGCGGGGCTTTGTTGTTCTCAAATGGGGGGGGATTTATTCTCTGGAGGTAGAAAATAAATCATAAATGGCTTGGCTCCTTACCCAGTAGATGGTTTACAACACACACCAGCTGGATGGGCAAGAGATCTTGGACCGGCTGTGGCCCTCACCCTGCTCAGGGAATCAGTCGGTCCTACCCCATCACAAGTAGGAAGGCCCATCTCCTCCAGAAAGCCTGTCATTCTAACCTACCACTTCTAGCCTTTCTTAGTTCCATCTGCAGGACAGGTCTGGGAGCCAAGCAATGAATACGCACTAAGAACCTCCTGGGAGGAGGGCAGTCCTCTGCTTGCCATTGTTTGGAGAGCAAGTCCTGACTTTGGACAGTCCAGGTGTCTGACTGATATCTTTATTAGTTTCCTAAGGCCTTTGGTAATTAGCAGTTAGAGTTACGCATCCCAACATTCAAGATAATGCATATCTTCAGTTCCCCCAGGCGACAACGATAATGATGCTAATGGTAATCGTGATGTTGATGGTACATAGATAAACAGCTTCAGAGTGAATACAGAGTTATAGAGTGTCCATAGCCTATCTTTTGTTTTGGGTTAGAACCTACATGATGTAAGAAGCGTGTATATTATTGTACAGGTACGAGCACTAAGGCTCGTAGAAGCATGTGGGTCTATGTGCATCAGAGGTCTCATAGCTAGTGAGTGGCAGGGACAATCTTTTGTACCCTCAACCAGGAGAGTCAGGTCTGCAAAGCACTATCCACCACAGCAACATCACCCAGAAAATGCTAAGCGGAGTGAGTATTGTCCACACTGGGGAAAACTGTTGGTTTCTGAAACAGCCCAGGACCGGATAACTTTAGTTTTACTTACAACAAACATGGGGACCCTGGTCCTCCTCCAGCTTCTCGGGAAGCTAAGTGGGCCCAGGGCGTCTGCTAGACGTTGAAGGATAACACCTTCCTTTCCCCATCCTTCCATCTGCACATGCCTGCTAGGACCACCAGGCACAAAGCAGATGAGAGACATGGTAGGAAAAAGAGTGCCAAGCTAGGGGCCAAAAATCTGCATCACATTACAAAGCGGCCACTTACTAGCCGTGTGGTCCTGGGCGACCATCTTCCCCTCTGGCCTTCAGTTTCCTCATCTGTAAAATGAGAGAATTAGATTAGATACTCTCTTGTATTTCTTCCAGTTTTATTGAGTGTTCCACAGTGGCTCCAGTGCCCTTTGGGGACCTCTTGCACCTTCCAGAAGTCCACCCAGTGGAGGCTGCTAAGATGCCATTCCCTCACCTAAAAGAAGAGAAAACAGCAGGAAGCAGATGCTGCTCTAGGTGGAGGTTTGTCCGTCTGCTCTAGCCATCCAAATCCCAGCCCCCTTCAGGCCCAGACTCTGGAGGGAAACAGCAAATGCAGCAGCCATGGCCTGCCCAACCCCCCAACCCCGACCCCCGCCAAATCCCCACTGGCCCCAGCTCTCCCTCTTGACCCCAGGACGATGCCTCCCCCACCGTTTCTACTGCCAAACCATATCACTTGCAGTTTTGCAATTTCCAAGCTGAGCTCAGACTCTCACTTTCCAGAAAGCTCCACAGGCACAAATCAGAGCAGCCCAGCCCTCCACTCCTCTCCGCTCCCTTAGCCTAGAACTTAACACACTTCGAGAATGGCTATGTTGCGTGGATTTCTTTCTGATCCTCATGCTTTTTGGAAGGGAGCAGGTTGGGAGGCAGGGCAAACTGGTGGGTTGGGGTCACCATGGGTTCATGGAGATATTGTAGTTTTGCTCCTGGGTTTCTGACTTGGTTTGCAATTGCTGCCAGGCCTGCGAGGTGGCTGAACCAGCAACAACACAGCGATCCCCAGGGCTGAAAAGTCAGACATGCAATCCCCTTGGAAGGAGGACAAGAACATGATCTCCAGCAAGACCACTGCTTTCACACCTTTGGGGCAGGGGGAAGGAGTAGACAGAAGAGATGCGGTGTCTTAGGCAGTTTGGGCTGCTATAACAAAGTACCGTAGACCTGGTGGCTTAAACAACCAAGTTTATTTCTCCCAGTCCTGGGGGCTGGGAAGTCCAAGATCCTGTGCCGGCAGATCCTGTGTCTGGTGAGGGCCCACCTCCTGGTTTGTAGACGGCCGTCTTCCTGTTGTGTCCTCACGTGGAGGGGAGCAGAGAGAGAGGAAGCAAGCTCTCTTTTGTCTCTTCTTATAAGAGCACTAATCCCATTGATGGAACCTCCACCCTCAAGACCTAATCATCTCCCAAAGGCCGCACCTCCTAATACCATCCCATTGAGGGGTTAGGATTTCAACATATGAATTTGGGGCACAAAGAGGCAAATAAGTCATTACAATGGTACAGCTTAGAAAGAGTTCTGGCCTGGCTCCCACCAGGGCAGAGGACAGAGTCGGTAGCGACAGACTCACACCATTCTCTCTCCCTTTCTCTCTACTCTGTTCATATTCTCCTTAACAGTTATCAAGTTATCACCGCTTGAAAGGATCCTGTTTGTTATTCCTTCACAGTTTCACTTTCTGCTGCTTCTCACTAGAAAGAAATCTCCATGAGAGCAGGCCCTCTCTTGCCGTGTCTGCCTCTGTATCCCCAGAGCCTAGAAGGGTACCAGTTGGCACTCAATAAATGATTTGGTGACCAAAGAAATAAACCCTTGTTATCATTATCCTCAAGTTATAGTTAAAGGAAATAGAGGCTCAGAGAGGTTAAGTTACCAGCCCATGACACACAGCCAGTAACAGAGGCAAGACCTCATCCCCGGTCTTGGGACCCCTAGTCAATTAACCATCTCATGCATCATGTTACTTGTTTCATTGTCCCTGAAAGCAGTGACAAGCCCAAGTCAGATGCCTTCTCCTCCTGGAAGCTTTCTCAGCTTTCCTGAGCCCAAAGGAGACAAGAAGGTCACACCACCCTTGGGGCTTGGTATATACCACTGACGCCCTGCGTTTTAGTTAGGTGTTCACCATCTTGTTTTCTTCTCCACTTTGGAGTCCAGGTCGATAAATATTTTCTGAGGTCAGCGCACATGTATGGAGCACTGGATAGATTTTATTCGGCTGAGCCCAGCTGTGGTTGACTCACGAACCCTGTCTGAGGGTCAGCACCTCTGTGTCTCTCCCATCCCCCAACCACCGCAGTTCCCAGAGCAGGCTCAGTACCTATGAAATTGAACCACATCCTCTGCTCCTTTTATTGGTGGGCCTCCTACCCTGTAGGTTCCTTACAGAGGGGGTCTTCTGCTGGTCCCACCCTGGGCCTGTTTCCCTTGACAACCAAATTCCCACTTTTCCACAGGCCCAAGCAGAGTGAACACCCACTGTAAGGGAGGTGCCGAGGGAAGCCTTCCTTTCTCAAGGTGTCTCTCTTTCCAGGGATTAGAGGCTGGAGATTAGTTGCTGGGGTCCAGTCAGGACCCCCACTTTTGTATGCCAAGCCTGGGAGCAGAACTTGGTGAAAGTTCCTAGCTGAGGGGACACCCCCTTCTCCACCAGCCTCTTTCCCTCCAGCCTGTTCCGTCCCTGATCACTAGAGCCTGGGTCCCTGGGCCGACGCAGACTTGTCTCCTCCTGCTGCTCCTCGTGGGATCTTCCTCCAGAACTCTCTGTTCTCTTGTTTTCTTATTCTCTGTTCTTACAGGAAGGCGCTGTGCCCTTCCTCACCTCCCCCCTCCTCTCCTCCACTCAGTTAAACAGTGGAACCCCAACTCACGTCATACAAAGGCCATAGCTACTGGTGCGCATCAGGTTAGTGCAGGGCTCTGCCTGGAGGGTCTCCGTGTCATTCTCCATTGATCGAGGCAGCGTGGCACTGTGGGAACAGTTATCAGGCCTGGGCTCTCATCCAGTTCTGCCATGTACAATGGCCAGTAGCTGAAGTTCTTCAAGCCCCAATTTTGCCAACTATAACATAGAAATAACCATCCATAATGCACATGATTGTTATGAGAACTAATGGGGAAATGTCTAGCTTGAGTGGGCTTTCTAAACACAGAGTCTTCTTCTGAAAATGGAAAAAATGACACCTAACTTGTGAGGTGGGCGTTAGGATTGAATGGGATGAGACCCCCATACATAGTGGGGTCTCAATAAATGGCAGCTACTATCATCGATAAAGACAGTAAATGACATCTGTTGTCATCAATCAATACTGTGGTCTCTATGGAGGGGACGCCCAACATGGGCATGGCCCTGTTCACAGCTTGTGCTTCCTGTCCTCAGGGAGGGTGGAAGGGGAACTCACAGAGCTCCGGCACCTCCCACTTGGGAGTGTGCTATGTCACCCTATGTGCTCCAAACCAGAGGGCGGGTCTAGTAGAAAGATCCTGGATCTTAGAGTCTGATGGGCCTGGTTTGAAATCTGTATTTCACCACTTGCTAGCTGTATGAGTTTGGGCAAGTTCTTTAATCCCACTGATCCCCCATTTCCTCATTTGCAAAATAGGATCATAAGGAGAGGTTTCACGAGGGAGCCATCCTGTGAATAGAGCCTAGAAGAACGAACGAGATTGGGAGAAATGGAGAGGAGGAGAGGATGGAGGAGGGCTGCAGGAGTGTGGGGGGCAGGAAGAGAGTGGGGACAGCAGCCTCGCTGGTCAGGGGGGATGGAGGAGCGGGACCACGGAGGCCGAGACAGCCAGGCAGCCAGGACTTTTCTCTGTAAGCAAAGGGAACCACGGAAAGTCTGAGGGACGAGGAGGCCACCTGAGCCTCTTGGCCTGTGTTGGGAGTGATTCATGATACTGCAGGCCGTGCTACGGTTTCTGGGAAGGTGGAGATCCCGCCTGCAGCACATGCAGTGGGGGATCCATTCTTGGCAGAGTGAGCAAGGAGCCCGGGCTTGGCTCGTGTGCCTTCACGCCAACCCACAGGTGTGTGTAGCTTGGACAGGAACCTGGCGGACGGGGATTTTTTTCTCATTATTCCTACCACATTGCCGGTGCCAAGGAAAGTAGAGACAGGCAGACAAAGTCACTGAAAGTTGTGCTCCTGAGAATGTGCAAAGAACGGTTACGAGGAGTGGGCAAGTGGGGTCTCTTTAGTCAGGGTAGAAATATCCGATCTGGTCATTCTGAGAGGTGAGTACCAAAGACCAGCAGGGCAGGAGGAGGCCAAGCCAGAGGTCTGGCTGAACTGGAAGGGCTGGGAGCGTCCTGGGGTCAAGACCATGGGATGGGGCCACATCATGTGTTAGAAAGAGCACCAGACCTGGAGTCCGAAAATCCAGAGCTCAGCTCCTATTCTGGCCACTGATTAGCTGTGGAATCGGAGTGCAAAATGAAGCCTTTATGAGCCTTCACTTGCTGTGCTGCATAACAATGGTATCACACTCTCAGGGCTGTTACGAGCTCAGGAACACACCCAGGTACCTGCCGCAGGAGGCAGTGGACTTAAACACCGGATAGGAACAACACAGAAGAAAACACAGGCTAGGCAGGAAACTGGAATCCAAAGTCTATGATAAGCAAGAGCCAGGAGGACAGCACAGATGTGGGGTCCAGGCCTGTCCCGGCCAGGAACCTTGTGAGGAAAGAAAGAATGGGACTGTGACACCCGATTCTAGGACAGAAGCTGCTCGCTGTGTCTTCCAAGTCACAGAGTTGAGTGTGTTCTACACGAAGTCGGAAGATGAGGTCCAGCAAATAACCTGCTTGGAGAGGGGGGCGTGCGGACAGAGGGCCTTCCTTTCCCCCTGGTCCCTTGCTCAGTCCATGTCTTGATTATTCTATATAATTGAAGGCAGCTGACTTCTCCACCACTGAGAAATGTGGGCCGCAGTGGGCCATGCCAAATTCACCTTGTTTGAGAATCAAGACAGCACCAACTTTTGTTTTACTCTCAAGGACTTTAGATTAATAGCACCACAGATTTCAGTCTGAACCCACAGCAGTTGAACCATGGTATCTAATATAATTCTGAAAGGTACCAGTTGTGATGATATAGGCAAACAAAACAAACATCAGCCCGTGTCATTGGGTGTCGTGCACATTTAGGTGGAAGCTTTAGGGATTCAGGTTTGGGGAGACTTAGTGGAATGAGCACTGAGCTTGGAGTCAAAGGGCCTGAAGGAATCCTGACCGCAGGACTCACTGGGTTCATGGTTTTAGGTAAGTTAGCCCCATGGCCATGAGTTTTTCTCATGTGTCAAATGGGATAGTGGAATACTATCAACATAGGGAAGTTGTCCTCGTTGAATGGGATATGGATGTGAAAGTGCTTATATACTGTAAAAAGCTGTAGAAATTAGAAGTGTTATGCTTTTGGGGTTCTAGGATTGATTTTCTTGACCCTAAGACTCTCCTGCTCAAAGTTGTCACCCATCAGCCTTTGCTGTTGTCTCCCTACTCACCCTGGGGGGAGGGAATGCAGAGCTGCCAGGGATGCAGTGTGGTAGCAGGTCACGTGCTTCCCCTGGCCCTGGGCAGGGATTGGAGGGAGCACCCAGGGAGCTGGCTTCCTTCCTCCTCACTCAGAAGCAGGAAACACCAGGGGGATTGGGAGAAGCCCGAACTCAGGACTCCTGAGCAGGGCCCTTGGCCAGGCCTCTCTCTGGGGTTGAAAAGCCAGTGGTTTGCAGGGCATCTGCCATCATCGCAGTGTCTGTGGGATAGAATCAGGGAGAAGTGGTGGGAAGAGCAATAGACTCAGAGAGCCAGGATTCTCACTGCATCCCTGCTGTTCATCTGTGCTGCAACCTTGGGCAAGTCACACCCTCCCTCTGAGCCTCTGTTTTTGGCCTGGAATGACCTCTGGCAAAGATCTGACAGATCCTTGCCAACTCTGAAATACTAGCTCTGAAAAGTAAATTCCTGCCCTTCAAAAACTCTAAATGTATTGCAACCCCTTGGCTCTCGGAGCTCAGAATTCAATGCTATAGGCAGGAGAAACTATTGATTAGTTTTCATCCTCCCCTTTGTCCCACTAAATAATTCCAAGAGTCCCCATCTCCCCAGGCTTGCCCTCTCTGTCCCTCCTGACACTGGAATGTCCTAGCTAGGTCCTGGCAGTGCCCCACGCCACCCTCTGATCTACTGGGTCTGGTCTGACCTGCTCTCTTCCCAAACAAAGAGATGCAGGGAGAAAGCCATGGGGTACCCCAACGGCCTTAGCTCTACCTCTCATCTCAGGCTGTGACTGTGCCAACGGGGGCTCTCCTAACATAATGTCCCCACTTGCAGTGCACCCCAGCTTTTGAGTTAACCCAAAGAAGTGAGTCCAATGGTGGGAACTTCCTGTCAGATGGAAGTTGGCTGAGAAGTAAAAGATTCAGGGGGTCAGCAAGACCTTCCAGGGCCCTCCAGGTCAGAACACTTGGGTGATCACTCAGTCCACCTAGTTAGAGGGACTGAGTCATCCTCTGTGGCGGCTGGGCGATGCCCAGGGCAGGTTAACTAGCTAGACTTGTGTTGAGTGGGGCTGATGGAGGACCAGGATCCCCTCGGTGACAAAGCCACTGGGAGGACAGAAGATAAGTTTCACTGCACCCAGTCTTGCAATTGCCAAAGGGCTGAGCCCAGCGCTCAGAGACTTTATGAAACAAGGCCATTTCTGCCACCCCTTCCTCTGTAATCCAAAGGCACTGTCATCTGTGCAGCCCTCGGAGGGAACAGAGCAGAGTAGTCTGAACACTTTATTAGGATGGCCCTTTACAGATGGGGAAACTAAGACCCGGATTCAGGGACTGGCTTGGATGACCTCACCCCATGAGTGACAAGACCTCGAGTATGACACCAAACTCAGTTCTGGCAAAGACAGGGGACACCTGTCCTTGAACAGTGGGCCAGGCCTTCAGAAGGTCACCCGGGAAGCCAGACACATGGCTCCTGGCGAGCCGCCTATAAATAGCAGTGGGATGTGTACCTGCACACTCCCCGCCACTGTGTACAGGGCAGTGTGCACAAGCCCAGGGCGCAGTGAATGGGGATTGTTAAGCAGGAGATGGCTTGTATTCATCTGCATTGCTTGGGTCAGCGCCAGCCCCTTTTCTCCAAGCAATCCCATTTTGGCTATTGTGCCGATTATGGCTGATGATTATCTTGGTTGTTTATCCAGTTGCTGTATAGATTGACTTTCTGAATGTCAGGGTTTGGCTGTTTCCATAACAGGAAGCCGCTTGCTGTCTTACTGTGTTAAGAAACTCCAGTCTACACAATAGAATCCCAACAAAACCCTAAACACTCCATTTGCCAGGGGAACCTCATTGAATCCAGCTCTTATTGTTTCTTTTATAGGCTGAATCCTGTATTTACAGTGAGAGGGGAGTGTTTGTGTGTGTGTGTGTGTGTGTGTGCACGAGCATGGGTGCATACACAGGTTATTAAGCCTGCCTTTTCACTTTCCAAGTTCTCCACCTGAACCTCAGCATAGATTAGCGTCCAGACTCCCCCATGCAGACCTACTAAAGTTGGAGATGGCAGAACAAGCAGGACCCTGTCCCTGCAGAGTTTCCTCCTGGTTCTCCTTGGATTGCCTTGTATTCCAAAGGAAGTTGGCGTTTGTGCTTTCATGCCGACGCACAAACAGTAGAACAAAATGCTGAGGTCAACATTGTACCCAGGCGCCAAGACCCCTGTGGAGGAACCAGAGGATCAAAGGGGAAGCCTTCAGCCCTCGTTTCTCCCTGTCACTATTATTTATGAACTTCTGAGGTGGTTCCCATGCCCATGGGAGTTTGCAGGAATCCCTCCAGGTACCTGGTTAAATGTCATGGATTCATTTTTTATTTTATCAGGCTCTCCCCTCCTGTCCTCAGCTGCCAAGGAGCTTGGAGAAGAAATCAAATGGAGCAAGACTGGAAGGATCTGAGATCTCCCTGGAGAGCTGCCTCGTTCAGAACAGAGACTTGGCACATCAGAGAATTAGGTGTTTAGAGCTTGGCTGGGAGCTCCCAGAGGGCACAGGCCTCCTCAGCCTAGTACCTGGTGGGGTGAGTGCCTGCCAACTTGAACTTTTAAGGACGCTTATGAACTTGCAGTCCTTGGGATGCAGTTCTAGATGGAAAAAGAGCCTGGATGTCTTGGGGGTTTGGTCTCCTGGTTATCTTTAAATTTTGAAAGTATTTTAAACACAGATGAGTTTCGATATTCTGCCTGATGTGATCAATGAAGCCAATGAAACAACTTGTCGAATCATCCATAATGGTTCAATGAATGTGTGCATAATGTTCCTTTCGTCCACAGAGCATTAAGGACTTTCCTTTACATCATCCATTCTCATACTGGGAAGGGGTAGGTGGATACTGGGTTCAGATGTTAAAGCACAGATTGCAGAGAGAGGAGTAGGTACTCAGGTTGCAGAGGCTATCTGCTCTCATACAAAAGCTGCCCCGGGACCCTTGCTCCACTTCCCAGGGCAACTGGTCTACCCTGAAGGAGCCTGGCAGAAGCTTGAGGGAGAAAGGCGTGGGATTGTCGGATCCCAGAGGGAACTGGAAGATATTGTAGACGTCACCTAGTTCAATCCATTTCTTTACTCTGCAGGAGAGAAAAATGAGGCTGAGCAGTCAAGCAAAGCGCAGAGCATCGGTGGAGGCTGGCCTGCTCCCCCAGCCCACAGCGAGGGGCCGCAGAGAGAGTGGAGTTCCCTCCAAAGCCCACATGAGGAGCAAGCAGCAGCATGCAACCCAGCAAGCCAAGGCAGCGAGAGAATGTGGACACAGGGCTTTGTCTCAAGTGCCTGAGCCCCAGGTTATTTTAGATCACAACATACATTGTAGCCTCCAAATGTCTTAGCAGAAAATCCGGGTTTCCTGGGGAGATATTTCAAGTTATATAAAGCACAGGAGTCAACGGTCTTGACCTCTTTTAAGTAAAATTGGAGGTCTGGGCTGGGGAGAGGAGCTTAACTCTTGATTCTTAGAGTAAGCTCTGAACTTGCAAAGCCTTCCATTCTGCTTGCAAAGAACTGGTCTGGTGAGATATAGACACCAGCCAATCCATTGGATCCAAAGAGGCAGAAAAAGTGTGTGTCTAGGTTTTTATAAATTATTCAAACAAATGTGAATATTCTTGTGTCTTGGTGCTGACAGAATTCTGAGGGCCGCATAGTAGAATCTCAACCCAATGCTTGAATCTAAATATGTTTTGGTTAAACGCTCTGGGTGTCCTATGGATCAAACCATCATTTCTACTGTGTTCCATTCCCCTTTGGGGGTGTTCTGTAGACAAAGCCTCCCCCCGTTGGAAAGCTGTGGCCCTGCAAGCTATCACTAAAGCTGTCAGCAGTAGAGGGCGTTGTTTACCTAGAATCCAAGCAAGAAACCCAGGACAAGAGAAACTCTGATACCCTAAGAGTGGTCATCCATCCCAACCAGTCCAAAAGATACGAAGGTCATAAGTTCACGAAGCGCTCCCGTCTTACTTGGGAACTCAGTCCTGTTGTAGCAGTCCTTGTCAAGAAATCCTTAAACCAACCTCACCCATTGTGTTACGTTTCCTCTTGTTCTGTTCCACTGACTTTGAAACTTGTGTTCATGTTGCAGCAGATCAAATTACTTCCCCAAAATGCCTTCCCTCCATTATTCTGGTTTGCCTGGCATTTGCTACCATGTTAACCTCCCTGGGGTGAGGCATGGGGTAGAGTTGGGTCAATACAATTGGGGCTTATTTGAACACTGGCAGATTAAATTTAACATTGTCTGAGGTTGGGATACAGCTAGATCTTATAAACAGTAAATAAAGAGCATTTGATTATTTATTCAAAATTCAGAATTCAGAAGCTTGGTTTCTGTAAAACACATGCAAAAATCAAAATCCCTCTAACAGGGCGATGCTTCTTAGAGAAACGCCCCAAGACACTTGAAACGCTGAAAATAACCAGACGTCCATAGTGTTAGTCTCTAAATATTAGCCACAATTTTGTGGCTAATGTTAACTTTGTGTTGAGATTTGGCCTTGGTCTGTGTGAGGTCAAGCCTCTTGGGGCCCCTCATTGCCAGCCCACATGCCTTAACTTGTTCACATGGCCTTACATTTTTGTGAAATGTGCAAAAGTAAGATACTCCCCAGCCCTGGAAGCATGTACCAAGCAGAGAGGACTCAAGACTGGAAATATACAGAGCCAGAAGCTTGCCTGGATTATTTGTCTGGTTTCATGATATTTACGGAGTTTTTCATTTTTTAAAAAAACACTATATGGGCAAAACTGTGGAGAAAGTAAAAAGATCAGTGGTTGCCAGCGGCTAGGGGAGAGGAGGATTTAACAGCTGGAGCCCGGAGGATTTTTCAGGCAGTGAAACTATCCTGTATGATACTACGATGGTGGATACACGTCTTTACACATTTGTCCAAATCCATAGAATGTACAAGAGCGAACCCTGATGTAAACTGTGGACTCTGAGTGACTATGATGTGTCAGTGTAGGTTCATCAGTTCTAACAATGTACCACTCGGTGGGGGATGTTGATGGTGGGGGAGGCAGTGCATGTGTGGGGCAGGGGGTAGATGGGAAATCTCTGTACCTTCTGTTCTATTTTATTGTGAATCTAAAACGACTTTAAAAAATAGAGTCTGTTTAAAAAAAAATATGCAATTTGTTGTGATCCATTTACTCATTCCAAATAAATATTCACTTTTGAGCCTAGTTATGCATTCACAATCTTGTATTGTTTCTTTAAGAGGCCTCCAAATTGTTGAAGCCCCCACAAAACCTAAGGCTACCCTTTTTATATGTAGCAAATCCTTGCAGCTGTGTTTGCTCATACTTAATAACTATGTCATTTTTCCATTTTAGTTATAAATATCTTGATGGTGGAAAAGTATCTACTGTTGCCTGTATTCAGTACGTGGAGTAAAACTATTCATTGACTGGAGTTAATTGACCCCTCCCATTGTACTCCATTGGCTATTACCTGTAGGAACCATGTTACTGGCCTGTTGAGTAGATGGTAGAGAATTTTGTCCTGAGATTTCTGCTCACTTGGAGGTGTCTTTGAGCTGAAACAGAAGGGGATCACAGGAAGCATCTAATTATCCATGTCAACAGAAGGGAACAGCAAATAGTGAACTGCACAAGCCAGTGCTTGGAACTGAGTTCCTGGTACAGTAAAGGAGATAATGGCTTCCTGCCCTGGTGAGCTGGGACAAGGGGAGCGAGGAGGCTCTTCAGCATGGTCATCCTGTCCTGAGGCTCCCACCGCTATTAATGGCACTCAGAGACATTACCTCACAGACTCTTGCATTCTTTTTTGATCCTAGAAGTTTCCAAGTTCACTCCTTCCGGGAGATAAAATTGGTCAACTTCATATTTTGTTTTTTTCAAGTTCCTGCTTGGCTAGAGTGAAAGAAATGGGACTTTTGGACAAAAAAGATTCATGAGGCTGATCTTTTCTTCACAGAAAAGCCACAATTCAGATTCTCCCAAAGCAGATAAAGAAGGGTCGAAGAAAGCCCTAGACTATCTGATAATTCTTATCTGGTGGTTCTTCCCTTGACCGTGCTTGAAAAAGAAACGCTGTCGTATCCTCATTTGCCAGCAGAGGGCGAGACGTCCCCGCTGGTAGGAAGGAAGTCGGCCCACGGCCGGGGTTCTCGGTCCACCTCGATCACCAGGCCAGCTCTGCAGCCTTCCCTCTAGGCGCCCACACCGGCTGAGGAGGCGGCCCCACCTGAGGAGGCTGCAAAGAGCCCTGGGCCCGAATGTCTGGCCTGAGCTGTTCTGGAGTCCTTAGACTTGGGGCCTCTCCGTGCCCTGAAAATCCACCTCAAGCCTGCAGGTCTCGTCTAGCAGATTCTGGAAAAGGTGCTCCACAGGAACCCTAGGGAATGAGACAGGTCCAAGAAGATCCCCTTCTCATCTGTCCAGTCCTGTCTGAGCATCCTAAAGGCCTCCCCACGAGGGGGCTTATGTAGGGTTGCCAGATAAAATACAGGACACCCAGTTCAATCTGAATTATAAACACAGAATAATTTTTTGGTAAGTGTGTCCCAAATATTGCATGGGGCCTACTCACATTTTACAAACCAATCTTTATTTATCTGAAATTCAAATTGAATTAGGTGTCCTTTCTTTTGAATTGCTAAATCGGTAGCACTCCGCTCTCCTGAGACACCTAAAATATTCCAGTCCAGTGCAGACCAAAAATAGGATTCCTTCTCTCTTCCCCCAATCCCTTCTCCTCAGAAACTCTGGATAGAAGCTACTTTGTTAGACCCACTCTAATCTAAACCCCTCACTTCAGGGCCCAGGAGTTGTGGGTGAGGAATGCCCTTCATACTTTATTTCCTGGGCCTTATTCAGTCCTGTCAATAAAACAGGCAGGAAAGGAAACTGAGGCATGGAGATTCTGACCTGCGCAGAGCATCAGCCTTGATGGAGAGACTTGGAGATACTGCATGTGCCTTCCAACAGCACAGCTGGTAAGTGGGGGCGCTGGGCCCAGCGTCTCCTGCCCCCTACCCTAAGCACTGAGAACCAAGATACCCCAAAGAGAGCATGGCCACGTGTCGTGTGCTCCACCACCCCCGCAGACGGCTAGAACTCTGAGACAAGCCTGGGGGGGATCCGATTGTGCAGGCAGCCCCCGCCAGCGGGACACCTGGGCCCCGGCGGCCAGCCTCCGCAGCAGCCTCAGCGGCAGCCACGCTTTCCTGTGCAGCCGCTGCAGCGTGTAGGATGCTGATAACGGGAACAATGCAGCAGAGGAAAAGTGGCAGGAGTGGGACAATGAGCCGGCCGCAGGGACTCTCCCAGGCCAGGCGGGATCGAGGAAGGATCTGCAAGTCCCGGGGGCCAGGCTGGAGACTGCTCTCTGGCGGTTAGGGGGGTGCCCTGGGTAGGAGTGTCCCGGGTAGGAGAGCTGGAGGGCGGCTGTCTCTCAGGGAAGCTGACAGCTTTGCTCCAGCGCCCAAGAGACCCCTCTCTCTGTGGGCAGGGCAGGTGCAGACAGGGAATCATTAACCTGAGAAGGGAGCTTCCAGCTTTCCCCAGGCAGGAGGGCAAGCGTCACACAGCTGGAACAGGAGAGAGAGGCTCCCAGCATGACCACAGCTCTGATCCCAGGAGCCCCCATGACCTCGCACTTACTATTCTGCTCTCCTGCCTGTCCCATGCCCAGCAGGAGGGCTCTTCAACAACCTAAGCTGGTGCAGGATGGCTAGGTACACACACAGGACACCCAGGCAGGCCTGCCAATCACTCAGGTAGACTAGCCATAGGGGGAAGCAGACAGACAAATATCTCGGGGCTTGGCCAAACATTAGACCAGTTTGTCCGGGTGGCTGAGTGCCTGAAGGTGCTGGTGAAGTAATGGTATAAGGAGCTGCCTCTGCTCCTAGCCAGGAGTGGCTACGGAGACGTCCCCGGTGCTGCCATCACTTTGTTTATGGCTCATGGCATGTGGTATGTGTGCAGCAAATGTGTGTCGAATGTATAATCAACTCCCCCCAGGCAGAATTGGAGACCAAGGGAGGGTGGCCCAGGGAATAAATGATGAGCCTTGAGGAATATTTGCCTCTTTCCTGTACGACATCCAGACCATGGGTACCAAGACCGCGTCTGTTTATTCATTGCTCAGCCCCACCTTGTCCTGTAAGAGGCAGACAATATAACAGGATAAAATAAAATAAGGAAGAAAGTTGAGGGAAAAAGAAAACAAGGGAAGAGAGGTAAATGGAGGCGGAGAGAGGCACGTGCACAGCAGTGCTCGCCGTGAAGCCCAGCACGCTGGCTGGAGGAAGCACGGGGGGCAGCAGTCACCGGGAGAGAAACGTGAGCTGTCACAAGCTGTTGTCTGGGAGGAGCAAAAAGAAAAGCGAAACAGCAAAATGTTATTTCTGATACTAACACCAAAGCCCAATTCTTGCCCAAAGTCTTCGTGGAGAGAACTCCAAGGAAGGCAACGGACACCTTCTGCTCACGACAGGCCCTAGAAGGAGGCCACTGTGATATGGCCTGGTATCCAGCTGTCTGCCATTTTGGTTTAATTTTAAGGCAAAATTTTAAGAGGCAGATTCTAGTGTATGGAGAGAAGTGAATGCTTCACACCACCTCCAGGTCATTCTCAACCTGTTTCTCTCGTTGAGCTCTTAGGGGTCGGGTAGCACGGAGTACAAGGTGTTTCCCCAGCAACACCCGGGAGGACCCTTGTGTGTGTTCCTGGTTCAGTACAGGACTCTCTGCTAAGCTGTGTGCTGTGGGGTAGGGGTGGGGGGCTGTCATCCTCTTATGAAAGATGAGATGTTTGAGAGGCCCCTCCACCCCTGTCCGGCCTGGAGGTCGGAAAGGCCAAGGCCCCAGCACAGCCAGATTGAATCCAGTCTAATGCGAGGTCTACCTGGTTGTGAGCAGGTAACCTGGCCCAGCCCCACCCCAACAGTTTCCCTTGTCAACACCTCATTCTCTACTTGTAGGTGAAACTCATTTACGCTTGGATTCATCATCTCTACAGGGGAAGGAGAGCAGCTCTGTGGGCAGCAGCCAGGGGACCTCCTGAGGGTCTCCACCACCGCGTCCCCAGGATGCCTAGCAGCCACAGACCTCATTGATCAGAGTGCGTGTCAGAATCCACGTGCAGCCTTGGGGGCAAATCATGGCTCCCAAACATCAAGCTGCACCAGTTTAGAAGGATTCTAGCACATTCTCTGGGTTGGGGCCAGGATAGCTTTGTATTTGCTCCCAACTGGTCCAGCTGGGCCAGGTGCCTCTCCCTGGGTTACCCCCAGAGAGCTGGGGGGGCCAGCCACTGGCCGGCTCCTCGCCCATACAATCAAGGACAGTGCGCAGGAGCCGCCTGTTATGGACTGTTTTGTCAGCACTTGGCATGCAATCAACAGAGGTGACACCAATTACTTGTGTCACAGCTTGTGGGGAAGACGGAGATGTATGAAATCCAGCCCTGGGGCCATTCATCAAGGGCTGAGGGGGCCGAGGGTCTGTCACGGTGACAGGGAGTTGAAGGAAGCCAGAGTCTCAGGACAGCGGGTTGGCAAAGTGCATTCTATCATCAGAATTGACACCTCGGCAGCGGAGCACAGCCAGGTGTGGGGGACGAGGCCTTTCAGAGCCAGGCATCCAGGCCAAAATGCCCACCTGTCCCCACACCTGTGTCTGGACCCTCCCTGCCTCCTAAATCTCTGGGCTTTTGACTGTTCTGTTCCCCACGCCCCCGCCCGGAATCTCCCCCACCCCAGCTCCCAGCTCCTCCCATCAAAACCCTGCTCTTTCTTCAAAGCGCCAATCAGTCACTATCTCTTTGGTGAAGCCTTTCCTGATTCACTCCCTCCAGGGTGAATGCATTCTCTTCCCCGGCTGAACTCCAGTCACATTCCCTATCTCTTAGGACAAATAATTTCCAACTTGTCACGCTGATAACTAATTTATTAAATATTTGTTGTGGCACGGCCACATCTATTGCACCATCTAATTCTCACAACCCCTCAGTCAGGTGGGTATTAGGCCCATTTTGATCGATGGGTAAACTGAGGCTTAGAGACATTGGTAACTTGCTCCAAATCACACAGTTGTTAAGTAGAGTGTGGCAGATGGGCAAACAGCAGGTATGAAAGAAGGCATGACAGAGGGCGTCTGCCAGCAGAGCTTGTGAGAGCTACCGATGTACCCGTGGGGACTCTGCAGTCGATGGAGGCTCCCCTCAGGACACAGGTGGCTGAGATGCTCTGGGCCTGGAAGTCCACCAGCCTCAGGAGGACGCTGGGCCTTCAGGAGTACCTGCCAGGGGAAAGAGAAGCCAGAGCACGTTTGGTGGTCGCAGGACCCAATCTCCTTTTTGGCTGCTGGGGCTCTGATCCAAGTCACCCCTGAGGGGGCGGCTGGTGATGCCACTCACAGGTCTAGGGAGTTCGAGTCTTTCTTGTAAAATGGAATTCCCATTTGGGAGCCCGCTCACGGTGTGTGTGTGCTTTGCACCAAACCCCAAGATGTCCTAGGGAAAGCCACTTCGTCCGCGAGAAGGAGCTGCCTTTGTCCAGCAGGCCTGCATCTCCTCGGGCTGCTGGCTGAGCGACCTGAGCTTCTCTCCACAAGAGGCCTTTACTGGAGGATTTCTCCAGTCCTCCTGTTCGTCTTTCCCTATCAGTTTCCCCAGCCAGCAAGTGGGTCCAGCAGACGTTCACCGGGCCCTTCTGAGGGCCGAGGGAAACCAGGCTGTGCACTGTGAAATGTGCAGTGCCACTCACACGTGGAGCGTGGTCTGGCGGATTCCTACTCTCTACTTTGTGGGACTGGGGGGGGGGGACGGGAACAGAACCCTGAGCCGTGGAGAGGTAGAGGTCTTGGCCAAGGTTGAGAATGGCTGAGACTGGTGGATACTAGTCCCTAACCCAGAACTGTTACTCACGAACCCACCAGCACGTGGCGCTGGCTCGGTGAGGGAAATTTCAGGGACGTGACTCAGCCCGGGAGTTCAGAGCTAGAAGGGATGCTGGAAGGTTGCAGATGAGGAAACAGGCCCAGAGGAGTGAAGGGACCGGTCTAAGGTCACCCAGCTCTGAGGAAAGAACGGATACGGGAGCCACCTTCCTACGCTCCCACAAGGGAGACCCTCCTAGAAGGCAACAGTCAGCTTACACAGAGTTCTTCTTCCGTATTCAGTGTAGATCCTGCATCCAAGAAACCGCTCAACTGTGGCAGCTTTAGGAGCTACTCAATCCACATGCCCTTCAGAGAATTCATGGAGGGTGGCGTGTGGCCGCTGCAAGGGACTATCTTTTCTATCCATCTGCTTCAAAGCTGAGGCAGCTGAGGCCAAGGAGACTCAAGTGCAATTCCCTGGGTCTCCACGGCATTGTCACCACGTCCCCGTGTCACCCCACGTCACAGGCCATCCGTCTGCTGGCTTAGCTTCTCTCTTCCTAATTTTCCTCATTCTGGCTCTTGATTCACTGGATACCGCAGGTTATCTTCAAATTATAAAACGGGTCCTATGCCCCCAAATCCTGGAACCTGGGCCCTGAGCTCCCTGCAGCCTCCCCTGCGGCCTCCTGCAGAGCACAGGGACACCAGGGACTGGAAAGTGCAGCCATCAGCACCTGTCTTATTTAAAGTGACCCTGTTGCATTAATTAATTAAACCTCCTTGGCCTCTCAGAGAGAGAGGCTCAGAGTTATTCCTACTGAGAGCTGGGGGTGGAGGGGGTGGGCTAGGTAGGCAACCTCCATCCCATCCATCAAAAGGAAAAGTGGAGGCAGAAACATGGGGTCCCAAGAAAGGGAAGAGGGCTCATCCTTTGCTCCCCTTTGCACACTCTTCCATGTGCCCGAATTGGTTTCACACTTGCATCACCCTGCTCACCCCAAGCCCCCCCAACCCAAGCAGGCTGCGGGGGAGGGGCTTCAAAGCTACAGCAGAACACACTGGAAGGGAGGGAAAAAAACAGCCTAGAAAACGCGGATCGGCTGGTGGAGCGGCTTAATGGGAAGATTTCAGCGTGATGTATGGTACCCGGGACATTATTAATGGTTTGCTGATTTTTACCTTTAAAACCTTTGGGCGGATTATTTATTATGTCCCTGGCGCGCCTATGATCTATGGAGGGGGCACTAATCTACGAGCATGGCCCCCCATGTCCCGGCTCCTCTACAGCTACTAATTAGGAGGACGCTGCCCTCCCTGTCCGTGCTGTCTGCCCACGAGCAGAGGAGGCAGCCCCGGCTCTGAGGCTTAGGTTCTTGGGCTGTGGAGCCAAAGCAGGCTTGCAAATCAGGGAACCCAGTTCCTAGGCCTGACTCTGCTTTGACTTGCCGTGTGCCTTTGGACCAGGGTACAACCTCTCTGGACCTCTGTGCTCTTACCTCTCAAGTGAGGTTGCTGGGCTACACAAGCTCCAGGGACACTGAGGTATAAATGGCAGAGCCACAGTGCAGCAGGTATACGGCCCTCCTGGTCCAAAAGCCTCATGCTTCTCTGACATGGAGAGTGGGAAACAGCAATGCTTTTCCGACAGCTCACTGTCACCAGCCCTAGAAGCTAGCTGTCTCTGCGTAAGATGGGAAGTCATCATTTCTGGTTCTGGCTCCCCTGTTGTGGATGCTAACCACAGGGAGGACCTTCCAAATCCTGGGCTCCCCGAGCTGGGAAGGGAAGGCTGGACCCTCCAAGGACATAGGTGCCTTGGGTCTTTCTGCTGCTTCAGGACAGAACCAGGACTAGAGGCTAAGTACAGTGAGGAAGGCGTTCTTGACTGTCAGAGTGCATGGGCTCAGGTGGAAAGATCTGGAACAGAGAAGACCCACAGTGGTGGCCTGGACCCCCTCGCTCAGGTCCTGATAGTCTGGCTTCTGTCTGCCTCATTTGGCTGCTCCCCAGCCCATCAGGACCCCCACCTCTCTTGGATGCTCAGTCACTCCTTCCTGGGTCTGTGTTTGGGGAGCTGGTGGTTGGACAGGTCTGTGAGCTGCCAGCTGGGCTGGCTGAAGCCTGGGCCTCCTGGAAGCACGGGGAGAGGCCTGCCCTTACACAGGCCAGATCCCCGCCCTCTCTCTCTGTCAGTGCCTGAGGAGGTTCCAAAATCCCCACTCCCACCCCTCTCAGTCTAACAGCACTCTTTTGCCTTCCAGAGCGGGTGTCTCTCAGGTCACTGGCCTGGGGTCATCAGAGCCCCCTTCCCAATGAGCAGCATTTCTGTGCCTCTCAGCTCCCTTTTTGCCCTCTACTCACTACTCACAGACCACCCCTACACACCATATGACTCTGCAGTTTCCCCTCATTGCTGTCATCCCATCCTACAGGCTCCTGACCCCCAGCCTCAGTTCGTGACAAACTTACCTCCTCCTGGCTCCAGTCCTTTCTTCCTGGAGAAAACCCAGACCCCTGTGGCCACCAGTCAAAATAACACCTGCGGCCTGGCCTTTTGGCTGCTGTGGTTGCTGTTGAGGCCCCTCACACTGCACATCCCAGTTTTCTCAGCCACCATCTGGATTGTCTGCTGTCACTGTCACCAATGGGCACGTGAAACAGGAACAGTGCTCTGTTATTCCACTTACACATCAGGAGCGTAGCACTGCTGACCAGTGAGCCCCAGGGAGGGGTTCACAGTCAGGAAGAGGGTGTGGGGCACATGGGGGGCAGTGGTTTCATCTCTGCATCCTCAGCAGCTGGCACATGGCCTGCCATGGAACAGCTGCTCATTGTGTGTTGGATGACAGAACTAACAAATGCCAGTCATCCTGGTGTGTAGTGTGGCCTGAAATGCAGGTCCAAGTAATGGAGTGAAACCTTGTCACAACAAGCCTTGCAGCGCTGCTGTGACGTCCGATTGCAAGGAACCCACTGGCGGAAATGAATCTCCTCCTGCAGGACCAGGATGAGCTGGACACTACCCAGCTTCATGGTGGGGGCAAAGAACCCTGGACCCAGGAGGAAATAAACTCAGTTTATCCTGGAGACATTTCCTTTCCTCGCCCTCATCCCTTCAATTCAGAACTTTCTGTGCGTTTGATTCTGATGTGCATTTGGGAAGGTCAAGTGTGCTTGGAAGGCTGAGGTCAAAGTGGGGAGGAGAGACAATTGTTCCTTGAGAGCAGAACAAAAATGCTGTAAAGCTCTTTACCCCTAGGTCCTCAAAATTTTCTGGAGATGCCTATCCTGTCGGGGCCTGTCTTCTGGAGGGCAAGGAAAACTCACCATGCTGGGGCAGAGCAAAAAGGATGTGGGGCTCATCCTTCCCAAATGAGTCACTTTCCAATGCTGGCTCTTCCCACCCTTCCATCCATTGCACCCAGCGGGTCTGTCCCTGGGTTTGTCGTTTCCTGGAACTACTCTGATTGATGGAGCTTTGAGGGGTCACCCAGTTCATCTCTTTGCCTTGAGGCAGTGTGCTCCCAGGCCAACCTGGAACATTGGGAAGCGATCTCATTCCTTCTAGGGTACAGTGAGAAGAGTCAGAAATCAGGAGAGGGATGCTCATCCGCTCCTAGCCCTGTGCCGCTGGGGAAGTCACTGTGCTCTGGAACTTCAGTCTCCTCAACTGTAAAGTGTAGCAGTGATGACACCTGCGGCATTTGGGGTGGGACTACCTGTCCTTGGGAGGGGCTGGCCCACGTGTTGCAGGGCATTCAGCAGCCTGGTCCCTGTACACCGAACGTCACTGGTGCCCCCAGTTGTTGTGGCAGAAACATCCAATACTTTTCCAAGGCTGCCCACAGTTCCCTGTTCCCTATCAGGCCAGTGGGGGTGTCAGGGATGCCACAGAGGAGGGTGGGCCCTGGGGTGGGGAGACATCAGCTGGCACAAGATGCAAGAACCTGGAAGGCTAGCCCAGCAGACCAAGGGCAGGACTGCAAGGTGGCCAGAGGTGCAGCCCAGCAGAGCACAGCCACGAGGCCAGCCTCTGGCTATAGGACTCCAAGGTGAGGTGATGGGGCTTGAAGCCCAGCCCAGGGGTGCAAGGCAAGAGGACTCCCAGAGTGTGGGGCTTGGAGGTGGGCTGTGTGGAAGAGGGAACCCAGGCCTGGGAGAGTCAGGTTTGGGTTCAAATCCTGGCTTCAGCACCTACCAGCCATACATCCTTGGGCGACTCACTTCTGAGCTGGTTTCTTCATCCCTGAAGTGACGATAAGACAACCTTGCAGGATTGCAGCAAGGCTTAAAGGTGACAATGTGCATAAAATCTCCTTCCTGCTACACATTGGGAGGACAATAAAGGATCACAGGTTTTCTCAAGGGGCCAGGATTACACCCTCAGAAACAGGGGACCCCTCCATGGAATGCGCCCAGACAGAGCTGAATTCCCAAGGCAAGGACTCGAGCCCAGTGGAAAGGCAGCAATTCGTCACCGGAACACAGACCTAGAGCAGGCCCAAACTGATCTGATAGCTGTTTCAGTGCTTCTGGCCAAAGGTCAGGGCTTTCCGGGAGCCCGGGGCCTCAAGTGGCCTCCGCTACGGGACCCTGCACATGTCCACGCTCTCTCTGTTCACACACTCTTGGCTTCAGAGACCCGGACAATTCACTGTTCACCATCCAAGACCATGATTAACCTCTCTGTTTCTTTGCTCCTGTCATCACCTCCACCTGGAACACTCTTCTCCTTGTCTCTCCACACCAAAGCTCATCGCGCAAGACCAGGCTGAGTGCGCTGTCCGCCTGGTGTGTTCCTGGACAGCCCTGCTGGGAGGGACCCTTGCCCGTTTCGAGTGTCCATAATGTTTTATCCACAGCGCACTCGCCTCTAACTGGACGATGTCAGCCTCTGTGTTAGGGGAAGCTCCCTCAGCCCCCAAATGAAAATGCCCCAAGTTGTTTTTCTCTGACTGACATCGCTGACTCTGCTAAATAATGAGAACAAAATGACGACGACAACTGATGGTCTTTATTGAGGACTTGCTAGGTAAGCGGGCACCCTGCTGATTGCTTCCTGTGCATTATCTCTGAAGCACCTCAGCAACTCCAGGAGGTGCATAATAATTTCCTCATTTTTCAGACAAAGGATGTTAAGTAAATGGCAGCTGATGGTGCAGGGAGGTTGGAACCCCGGGGTTCACCTCCAGAGCTTGGGCCCCTAACAACTATGCTCTGCCTGCCGTTTCTCCAGTGCCACCTCCAGGAGAGTTTGGGCAAAGACTGTGCTGGGGCCACAATCCTGGGAAAAGCAATTAGGAAGAAAATGGCCTCTTCCCAAAGCTTCAGCAAAATATTTTGTAAAAACTTGGGATTTTTCCAAGTCATTAACAAAGATGCCTTTGGTAGATAAGTCTGTGATCTGCAGGGTGATTTATGAGCAGGTCGGGAGCAGGAGGCTGACCTCCAAGATGACGGTGTGGCCTGGCGGTACTGAGCTGGGAAGAGGCAGGGATGCTTCGCAAAGTGAAGGCCCTATAGCCCAGACTTCTCTGCTGGAGAGGGACCTTCTCGAGGACTGAGAACTGTATCCCCCGTGCTGCTAAAAGGCTGGAGCATAAGGATGGGAGGGAAAGGGGGAGAGTAAGTGGGGGACAGAGGGAAAGAAAGTGGAAGGGGAGGGAAAGAGGGAGAGAGAAGGAAATGAAACTGGGCAGAACCAAGCCTGTGGGCTGCATGGTAAGTCCATTCAAGGGGCTTGGCCTTGATTCTGGGTGATGAGGAGCACTTGACTAGTTGTAACTAGAAGTAGCACGCTGAGGTTTATCCTTTAGATATGAGATCTGTGGCTGTGGTGAGGATAAACTTGAGTGGAACAAGGCTAGAAGTGGGAAGACCTCCTTAGGTGGTAGCTGGTGGTAGTGGTGGGGACTGAATCACCAGGCCTGGGGCAGTTTTAGTCGATTAAAAGGAATGGACTTGAAGGGTGTGGGAGAGATGAGTCTAGGGTGGATGGTGGTGGTGCTATGGGTGTAGTGTGGGAGAGATGAGTCTAGGGTGGATGGTGGTGGTGCTTTGGGTGTAGTGGGAGGAGAGATGAGTCTAGGGTGGATGGTGGTGGTGCTATGGGTGTAGTGTGGGAGAGATGAGTCTAGGGTGGATGGTGGTGGTGCTTTGGGTGTAGTGGGAGGAGTGATGAGTCAAGGGTGGTTGGTGGTGGTGCTATGGGTGTAGTGTGGGAGAGATGAGTCTAGGGTGGATGGTGGTGGTGCTATGGGTGTAGTGTGGGAGAGATGAGTCTAGGGTGGATGGTGGTGGTGCTATGGGTGTAGTGTGGGAGAGATGAGTCTAGGGTGGATGGTGGTGGTGCTTTGGGTGTAGTGGGAGGAGTGATGAGTCTAGGGTAGATGGTGGTGGTGCTATGAGTGTAGTGTGGGAGAGATGAGTCTAGGGTGGATAGTGGTGGTGCTATGGGTGTAGTGGGAGGAGAGATGAGTCTAGGGTGGATGGATGGTGGTGCCATGGGCTTGGTAGGGGGAGAGATGAGTCTAGAATGGATGCTGGTGGTACCAGGTCTGAGCGTGTGGGGAGAGGAACAGGCTGAGGAAGTGGGAGAAGTTCTGCTTGAGTATGTTGCTCTGAGGAAAATGTAGTGGCTGGAATCTCAGGGAGAGGCCTGGGCTGATACCTTGCATCTGGAAGTCCTAAGCCCTGAAGTAGGAGCAGAAACAGCACGAGTGGGTGAAATCATCCAGGGAGATGAAAGGGAGAGCAGAGCAATGGGCTGAGGATGGGGAGACGCCAGCATTTCAGGTCCAAAGTGAGGCCAAGGAAGAAGAGCCAGAGCTGGGCTAGTGAGGGCCGTGAGAAGGAGAAGTTGTTATGGAGATTGGGGAGCGTCGTTAGGAATGTGGGTCACCACCATCCAGGGAGATCATGACCAAAAAATGTCCCAATGTTGGGAAAATAGACAGCCAGTAGTGATTTTAGGGCCCAGAGGTTGAGAGGGACAGTGAGTTGAGATGGGAGGCGGGATATAGATGAAGGTGGAGGAGGGAGGGAAGCAGGGGTGGAGGGCAGGGCATTCTCCTGCCCTCTGGTGGCTTCCATCAGTGTTCTCATCAACATCCTGGGTACCCTGAGCTATGATCACACACCCAACCAGGTCTAAAAATTTAGAATCCAAGAGGACCGAGGTAGGGTTCCGTAAACCCTAAGGAATGAAAGCACAGGTGGGGGTCTGAAAGCACCTCTGGAGTGAGTGCACAGGTGGGGGTCGGGATGCGCCCCTCCAGTGAGGATGTGGAAGCAGTGGGAGGGTGGAGACCTGGCCCAGAGAAGGAGCATCAAGAGGCAGTCGCCTTCTCCCCCTGGATGCTGGGGCTCAGCTCAGACGCCAGGAAGAGTTGCCAGATGGAGGGTTGGAGACCCTGGGCGGATAACTCCAGGAAGCCACGCCTGGCTTGTTCCAACGGAAGTCATGAATCAAGTTTGGGTCGCTGCCTAGGGTGGCTCGGTTAGGAGAGGGCATGAGCTGGAGGGCCTTTGCAGCCCGGGTCTATGACTGCCCAGTGTGTCCCATTGACAGCCAGGGGCAGGGTGCCGGCTGTGCCTCTGGACACTGGGGGTGGGTGGAGGGCCGGTGGAGGGAGACTTCTCTCTACCCACCCTAATTGCCTCTCAGGAGAGAGGAAGAGAGAGAGATTGACTGTGACTGACCCACACTGTCCCTTGGGGAGACTACCTAATGAGGGAGAGCAGGGAAGCTAACTGTGTGTGTGTGTGCACCTGTGCACATATGTGAGCGAGCAAGTGTCTGGGGTGGGGCAGGCGGGGCTGGTGAGAGGTGCTCAGCCTCTCTGAGGACCCCTAGTCCTGGTGGGATGGTGGGACCATAGAATGCAGGCCCCTGGGGGCAGGGGGTCTGTCGGTTTCCTCTAGGTGCTTGTTGAAATGCACCTTCCCAGCCCACCCTCAACCACCGCATCAGTCTCCTGAGTGGACTGTCCAGTTAATGAAGCTCCCTGGGTGGCTGACATGTTTACTAAAGCGAAGGAAGGCACCCTGGCTGATGATTTGTTTGGAGGCTCTCAGGACGTGTCCTCTTCCAAGCTGCATTTATACGGAGGGCTTCACAGACTACGGACAAGCCTCCTTCTCCCCTGGACACCCTAGGAGGGCCGTCGTGGAGGCAAAGCCTGGGTCTCAGGCATGGATTCAGACCCAGGGAACTGAGGTGAAACGGAAGGTGGGTGGGCGGCAGGTGATGGGCATGGGTCTGGATTAAAGGGAGCAGGTTTCTGCTCGTTGCCGTCCTCTGCCGGGCCTCTCTCAGCTCTGGGACCGGGGACTGTGAAGTGGGATGTGGAAGAAGACCTGGTATCTGGTCTCAGCGGGGCCACTTCTCCAGCTGTGGGATTTAGGCAATCACATTTTCAAGATGGGTCTCAGCCTTCTCACCTGGGAAAAGGAAGCTGGACTACATCAGCGATGGGCCACCTCGACTGAGCAGTGTGTGCATCTGGGAGCTTAACGAAGTCACTGTGCTGGAGCCCTAACTCAGACCAATAATGTCAGAATCTCCCGGCCTGGGACCTGGGCATGGGGCCACCGAAAGATGGTCCATTGGAGCTGGAATCTCTGATGCCCACCAGCTGGACAAAAGGACAGGAAAGAAGAGCTTGGGTTCTTACCGCCACTCACTTCCCTCTCCCACTTACTTCAAGGAGAAACCCCGCTGGTGAAAACGTTTGCATTGCCACTGGTGCTGTATGGACTCTGGCAACACTTTGAATGACGAACAAGTCAAGTTTTGAATCAGAGACGGGCTGAGGCTGCAGGCCAACATTTTCAAAAGGTGCTGAATTTCCGAGGCCTGAGCAATGCTGTGTGATATGGTTGCTCTAGAAAAGGGGTGGGGGAGGAGACACAGAAATCCCCACCTTAGCTGACGGCCCTGAAGTTCTTTATCTCCAAGTCAGAAGAAAACACAGAGTTTTCCATTAACAGTAAATTTTTTTTAATATAAAGGGCAGAAATAGTTGAGGGCTTAAAGCAGGTGAGTTTGTAACTAAAAGGAGAATCCTGTAGATAACTTTTCAGTTTAACCCTCGGCTTTATAAAACCAGGTTATCGCCAGCTCCCCATATCTGTACATAAGTAGAACATTACTAAGGACAGAATGCAATCAGTTGAGCAAAAACCCACCTAATTTACTTTCCTAAGTCTGAACTATTTTGCAGTAAATTGATTCAACAGTGTTGGTCACCTTTAGTTATTTATTGATGAGGCCTGAATCAAAGTGAAGAAAATACGATACGATGGAAAAGGACATGGACTTTAGAGTCCAAAATACCTGAGTTTAAATCCTGGCTTTGCTCCTAACTAGTTGTGTGGGCTTGGACGGGTTTGTGTAAGCCTTCTCTGCCGCGGCTGCTTCATTTGTGCAGTGCGGAAAGCAGTATCAACTTGCTGCTTCACAGACATGCTGGGAAGATTAAATGGGATCACATAGGTCTAATATGGGCCCTGACACGTAATAGGCATTCAAAACGTAGCCATTCTAATTAAAATGTTGATATTTTCCCCACAGAGGTGTAATGAAGTTTCGTATGTTATCTTATCTACTTCTCAACACGCAGTGAGGAAAACATTACTTCGCCCATTTCACAGGTGATGAAACTGAGGCGCTATCACTGGGAATTCATCCACCTTCAAAGCCCATGCTCTTTCCATTGCATTCTGTTGACCAGAGACGGACAAGGCCATTTTAATGAAGCAGCGGGTCAGTAGGTGCCTGGGACGGCTGTCTCTGTCATTTGAGGAGTTAGCAGATTGTGAAACAAAGAGGTTGGAAGATCTCTTAGGGGATGACTGGGGACCTCAAGTCACAGAAAAGGTGCTCAGTGAATGTTCCATATCAACTAATAGTGACAAAATCTGGACAACCCTGCATATCACCATATCTGAACGAAGCCCACAATACAATCTGTCCCACTGGGGGCTTCTGGCTAAGATACCAGTTCATATTTACATGTAAACTTTTAATGTAAAAACTTGAAAGAATCAGTTCCACGGAAATTTTAAAACCATGTCAAATTTTAAGAACATCTTCAGCACTCAGAAACAGAGCAGAACAGATGACCGCTGGGGTGAAGACACAGCTTAAACCTGGCATTTGCTTTATTTTTAATTATTACTTATTTTTTATTATTAACATTTACATTCAAACAGTCAGTGAACAGTAGCAGACCTTGTAGCAAAGACTTCCTTTTTAACAATTCTGAATACCACAAAATAGTCTCCTATGAGCAGGAACGCTGGGAAGAAACAGGCCCAGAAGTTCTGCCCCGTCAAGGATCTCCCCACCCAGACAGAGCACAGCCCGAGGCTTGCTGTAGAAGGATGCAGAGAAAGGGCAGTTTTTAAATCTCAAAAATGATGAATAAAATCTTTAAAAAATTATAAAGGACTCATGTCAATCACTTCATCAAAAGAAGCTAGGATCTCAGTGGAAACATGGGCAAAAGGCATACACACATATTTTATGCAAATAGCTTTTCAAAAAAACTGGAAAACTCTTTGGTCTCATTAGCAATCAAATTTATCTAAAGTGAGGTCCTTTTTTTTGCCCATAAAATTAGCAAAAGACATCTTGTTTTTGATGCCAGTTTCAAAGACTGATGAGTGTGTGGCTGGCCAGGTGATGTAAATTAGTTTAGATCTTTAGAAAAACAATTTGGCAGCAAGATATGAAGAGCCTTTAAAAAGTCCATATCCTTTGACCCAGGAATTCCTTGCCTGGGAATCTCTCCTAAGAAATCATCTGCAGTTCAGGGGAAAAAGGTTTAAAGAAAAAAATAGTGGAAATCATCTACATGGTCCACAATAGGGAAATGGTGAAGTAAAGTGTTTCATATTCCCGTAATATATTATCCAGGTATTAAAAACACTATTCAGGAATTAAAAATGAGTTTATGAAGATTTTGAGACAAATGAGGGAAATTTTTATATTGTTAAGTTAAAAAAGAAGTATATAGGGGCCGGCCCCGTGGCCGAGTGGTTAAGTTCGTGCACTCTGCTTCAGTGGCCCAGGGTTTTGCTGGTTCGGATCCTGGGTGGGGACATGGCACTGCTCATCAGGCCACGCTGAGGTGGCATCCTACATGCCACAACTAGAGTGACCCACAACTAAAAATATACAACTATGTATTGGGGGGATTTGGGGAAGAAAAAGCAGAAAAAAAAAGAAGAGGATTGGCAAAAAGTTGTTAGCGCAGGTGCCAATCTTTAAAAAAAAAAAAGAGAAGAAATACATAAGGATGAGCTTAACTCTCAAATGGTTAGAAAGACGATGGGAAGGAAATACATCAAATTGCCAACCCAAGTTATCTCTGAGTGATGGATTATGGATGAATACTTTTCCTTCTTCCTGCTTTTTTGCACTTTCCAACTTTTTCCATCACAAAAAAATATAAGGAAAAGCATTTGGACTTTTGGGCTGAGAACAAATTCTGTCCAATGACCCTGAATTTATCCAGTTCTCCCAAGTATTCACATCTGCAGAGTCATCAAATATACTCAAGACAAGAAAAAAAGCACTTCAAAGTCGAACGAGGTGAGTGCCAAGAGAGGCCAAGGAGAGAAATAACAGGAGATCAATAGGCAAAAGAGCGAGAGAAACACTTGCTAGCAAAAAGCAAACACACGAACAAAACCACTCCAGGGACATTTCCCGTCAGTTCCCTGCTGCGGGGCTCAGCAGGCAGGTGGAGGGGCTGGTGGCCTCCGATAAGAGGGCAGATGTGAGATAACCCTCCTTCACACAGCACGTGGGACGGGCCCTTGGAAGCTCCAGAATTTGGAACTCAGGGACACTGCGCTGTGGCGGGGTCCTTGGTGAATCCTTGATATTTCCCACGCTCTTTGTAGGTTTGTGGACAAAACATTAATAAAAACAGTGGCGTAGACTCATGACCATCTCGCAGCTCGATCTCTAGAAATCTAAGTCGTCTTGGCCAAAGCCGCCTGTCCTGTCCGTGGGGAAGTTTTCAACGCTCACCTCTGGGAAAGCGAGACTTTTCCCTACCTTCTCCATTTCTAAGTCAGAGCCCCCGCCTGCCCCCGGCTCTGGAGTCCTGGAGCCCGAGGGGACCCCATCTTGCTCAGAAGTGGAGCTTTCTGGATGCACTCCTGTGACTTTTCTCTCTTGACCAGGGTCTCCCTTGCTCTCGTCTTCAGTGCTCCTCGTGTCTCCGTTCGAAGGCTCTTCTTCAGAGCCGTTCTGAGAGAGCTGAGAGCAGTTTCCCAGAGATGCAGTGCTGGAGGAGGACAGGCCTGGTTTTGGGCCGGATCTTCGGCAGGGGGTGTCCCCACCTGGGGTGGGGGGTGGCGTTGGCCTCCCCTCTTGGCCTGAGCTGCTGTTTCCAGAAGCCTCACCCGACTGGCCCTGCCCCGGGCTACCCGGTGGGCTCCCTTCTTTCTCACCTTGATTTCCTCCTCCTGACTCTGGCTGTCTCTGCCCTGCAGCTTCCTGGGCCTCCACGGTTTCGGCACCATCATCCTGTCGGCCTGGACTTTTGTCACCTCCTCCTGAGGCTTCACCCTCCGAACAGTCCTCAGCCCCAGAGCGCTCCTCCATGGTTTCTCCCTTCTCATCCATGCCCTGCTCCTCCCACCCAGCTCCCTCGGGGTCGCTGCCTACACAGGAATCTGTTTTCCCTTCTCCCTTCTGAGCAGCTGCCTCCTCTCTTCCCCCTGGGGGATCTTCATCTCTGCCGAGGGTCTGGCTGCCCTCACCCTCCTCCTGCCCCTCCGCCCCAGGGCTCTGGCCTGAGCCCAGCTCCAGGCCTCCATCAGCTCTCTGGACAGTCCCCGTCCCCGAGGGGTCCCTCTGAAGTGGCTCCAACCCTCTTTTCTCAGGGGCTGTCTCTGCTGTGTTCCCACTAGCACATCTTCCTTTCTTCTTCTGCAGAATTTGCTGCAAGTCAAAGGCCTCTTTGATAGGTGCGCTGGCTACCCCCGTGACGTCCTTTGGGGACGTAGGAACCACTTTCTTCCTCATGCAGGCCTCGCAGGGGCAGAATTCCTCCCCAGTGGCCTCCCCACCCAGCCGGATCCCCGGGGCTCCACTGAGGGTCGACATGTCCTCAAGAAACAGGGAGGGGGGCCCCCAGCTTCGGGTCTGCTCGGTGAAGGCTGAGAGGTTGCGCAGGCCCTGGAGGCGATGCCTGCGCTGCTCTGTCTGCAGGGACGTCTCCCGCCTGACAGCTTCCCTGTGCGTTCCCGGCGACTTCCCCCCGGCCCAGCTATGGAGCTTCAGGAGCTCTTTCTCAGTGCTGTTTTGGAGCCGCTGGCCAATGTCCTGCTGCAGCTCGGCCACCATCTGGTCCAGCAGGTCATTGCTCTGCAGGCTCCATCGGGCTCGGAGTTCAGCTGTGGCACTGGCAAGGTGGGCCATGAAGGCCTTCTCCATCTTCCTCAACAACGTGGACACCCAGAGGGCGTCAGGGTCCAGAGATGCTCTACGGGCTGTAGAAGTGCCTTTCTCCCCAGTCCCCTGGGTGGACTTGGCCTGGCTTTGCTCAGGGCCTGCCTCAGCTGCTCTGGGCAGCTTCTCCCAACCAGGCTCAGCCATGGGGCCACTTGGACTCCCACTGGCATTTGGGTCCCTCTCTCTGAGGCTCCTAGGGGGCCCTGTCGGTTTCTCTCTCCTCTCTGGAGGGTGCAGTACTGCAGAGGGAGGGTCTCTTCCTGCTTCCTCTTCCTGCAAGCTCTTATCTTCCTGTGTCCGCTCCCCATCCTGAGAGCCAGCCCCTGACAGTTCCTGTCCCGTGACTCTTGCCTCTTCTGGAAATCCTTCGACACCCTCTTGTTGCAGTTCTGCTCTTTCTTTTTCTTCTTTTACCTGTTCTGATGGCACTCCCTCTTCTTGCATGGTACTTTCAACTGCTTGGTCCAGGTCACTGCCCACTGTCTGCTCCACGCTGCTTCTTTCTGCCCCTTCGTTCCTGGCGGCACAAGCCAATGCTTGGGAGTTTGAGGAGGCCTCGGAACCACTCAGCTGTTGGTTTCCCAGATCCTCTGGGTTCTCTGGGGTCCTGGAATCCTCAGAGGGGATCTTCAAGGGCAGCTCCATCCTCTCAGGAACCAGGGTGCAGTCCACGGCACCAGGTCCACTGCCCTCCCCTGAGCCTCCAGAGCCGCTGCCGACATCCACGCCAGACGATGATGTTGGCGTGAAGTCCTCAGTCACGGCCTGGGACCTGAGGCCCGGCAGAACCTGGCACCAGCCGAGCTCCTGGAGGCCTGAGTCCAGCTCGCCTCGCCGGAGGCCACACCCAGGGCACAGGGCCCGGAAGGTGCTCAGGAGCTCCTGGTACCGTGGAGAGTCTATGAACCTCACTTTGCCCGTGGGAGACCCAAGGTCGTCATCAAAGAAGTGGAGACTGGCAAGACAGGTGATGAGGGCCTGGGCGGAGTGGCTGCGCCTCCTGCCCACCGTGCTGGACACTTCGGGCAGGCTGCTGGGCCGGCCCTGCTTGGAGCCCATCAGCGCCTTCATGATCTGGATGGAGGCAGAGACCCTGCGGGGAAGCATACACTGGCCTGCACCACAGTCCACAGCCACTCCTTTGCCTGCTCCAGCCTCTTTGGTGACTTCTGAAACTCCACTGCCAGAAAGACCCTCTCCTGACTCAGGACCAGCATCTCCAGTCACTGGAGGGGATCCATCTGGTTCTGCTTTCTCACTGGCAGCCTCTTCCAGGAGTGCTTGTCCGGCCTGAGTTGATCCTTCCAGGCCTTCTGGGGAATGTTTGTCAACAGGGTCCTCCATGGAACCTTCCAAGCAGTCCCCAGCCACATCCGTGCTCTCCTCTACCATTTCATATTTCATGGGCAGGGGTTCCTCTGGGATGTTGCTCAGCCACTCGCGGACCACGGCTTCCGGTGAGACTCGGGGCAGAGCGCCTGGCATCATGCCGCTGCCTTCCTCATGCTCCTCCAGGCTTTCCCCTCCACCGGCAGCCTTCCCTTGGAACATTCTCCCAGGCCTGGAACCTAGGCTGGGGCTGCCTCTTCTCATGGCCCCCGACTGAGAGCTGGGAGGCCGTGGGTGGCGTGAGTCAAGCTTTTCCTCCCCCCGCTGATCACCACCCGGCACCCAGTCAGCACTACGGTCACCATCGCTGTGGCTGCTGCTGTGTGGGGGGTGTTTCTTGACAGAGGGCTGGGCCCTCGGGGGAGTGGGACAGTACCTGCTGCACACCAAGCAGGCCTCAGAGAAGGGTTCCCCGTGGCCCCGTGGTTGGGAGCCCTGCAGGGTCTGTGTCTTACCACCAGGGGTCCCAGGCACCGGGGATGTGCCGATATGAGAGCAGCAGCCACCTCGGTGGGCTCCTGGCTTCCTTCCCTCAGGCTGTTGAACTGGCAGAACCAAAGGCCAGGAAGGCTTGGGGACATCACCCCCTGCCTTTTCACCCAGGCCATCAGCTCGGGAGCTCAAAGAGTCGGATATGTTGGAAGGTATGGGAGCTGGTGAATGTGCCCTGAATTCAGGGTCCCCTTCCGTCTCAGCAGAGGGAGAGTATGGGGGGTAGAAATTGGAAGTACAGTCAGAGTTGCTCACAGGGGTAATGGGGGCACTGCTGATCCCTCGTGCTTCCTGGGAATGAAAAGAGGCAGAGGGGGGTGGCCCTGGGTTCCAGGAGGCCTGATTCCTGGCACTGGATGCGCTTTCAGAAAGGCATGGTGTTGGGCCAGCTGGACAGGCCCTGCCTCCGCTGGGAGGCCCCAGCACCTGTCTGGACACAGGTGAGTCGAGCGGGCAGTGGGTGGCCCTCTGGTTGCCACGCTGCCTGGGGCGGCCTCTCTGGGCACCTTCACTGAGGCCAGAAATGCTGGATGAGGACACAGCCCTGGCTCTGCTCTCCTGCTTTCTTCTCCCGCCCAGGGCTGAGATACAAGAGGAAGGTGGGGAACAGCCTCCTGCAGCATCCCCAGAGCCAGGAAGGCCCAGCGCTGGGGACAACCTCATCCCAGATCCAGCCCTGGCCTGACGGTGCCCTCTGCTCTGTCCACACTCCTCTGCCTGTGGGTCCTCATTCCTTAGAGACGATGGACTCATGGTGGGTGAACGGGGGCCTCCCCGCTGGGTGGCCTTTTGCGGGGAAGTCACAGCCTTCGTCTTGCTTGGGTGGCCCTGGGGCCACTCATCCTTCTCACTGGACTCCTCGTGAGGCCCTGAACTTGCTGAAGAGTCCGAAAGAGCCCCTGCCGCACCCCGGGCCCTGCTGCCCGGGCCTGCTCCCTCTGGCCCCGGGCTGGCTCCCTGGCCTGGGCCCCCCGCAGCCCGGGGCCTGCTGCCGGCTCCCTGGCCTGCTCCTCTCGGGGAGGCAGCCCCAGAGGCCGGATGCAGGCCACAGCTGCCCTTGCTGCCCTCCAGGGAGCTGGAGCAGCAAGAGGAATTTGGCTCGGAGTCTTCAGGGTGTCTGTCACTAGAGGCAGGGCTGAAGCTGTCCTTGCTGCTTCTCTTCCTGCCGGTGACCCCTTGGCTCCAGGGGCTCCTGGAGTGGGAGTGCGGGGTCAGCCTGGTCCTCCTCCGAGAGGCTGTCCTCTCTCCCTGGGAGGTGTACAGGGGGTTCGTCCAGATCTCATATCTGGACCCCGGCTGCCACCGGCCTCGGTCAGAGGTTTCCTTGCATCCTGTCTTGCAGGGCCCCAGTGGCCGTGCCCCAGGCTCTGAGCACCCCCCAGGGTGGCCCTCCCACACGCGGTGAAGGGAGTCCACCTCCCCCAGGACAGGGCCCTCCCCACCGGCTGCCGTGAGGGGACTGGCCCTCCCGACCCTCCTGGACCACCGGAGCATGTCCTCCCCGAGCAGGTGGAAGCGCACTTTCATCTCCACAGACAGGCTGCCATCCTCGTTCATGCGGACCTTCTTCTCCACGTCGTCACCAGCCACCCACGGGCCCAGCTGGGCAGGTGTGTCCTGAGGGTGTCTGTCGGGGGCAAGGCCCATCCAGGCATGATGCAGGGACACGGCGGGGTCGCTGAGACCAGACTTCTCCGACAGCAAGGAAAACCGTCTGCTGCCCGACCTGGCCCTCGAGTGGATCACGCTCTGCTTGGCCTTTGGCCCCCAGCTCCCTGGCGCCCAGTGAAGAGTAAGAGACAGGAGGAAAAGACAGTGAGCTACCGGGGACGCTTCAGGAGAAGAAAGGCTGGTCACGAGCCTTTCGCCAACTAAACACCCTGCCGCCCTCCAAAACCATGCAGTAAGGGCAGAAACCATGTTAGAATGAGTATGCACAGTCCACAGCCTGTGAACCAGCACAGCCTAGTGAGCTGAATTTGAAGTCTGAATGCAGTCTCAACCCTGCCACTTCCTAGCTCTGTAGCTTTTGGCAGAGCCCCTTCTCTGAGCTATAAAATAAGAATAACAATATCTATTTGGTAGGTTTGTTTTGACAATGCAAGGCAATGTATATAAAATTTCCTGCGGACTTGGTAGCACAAAGTAGGTTCTGGAAGGACAGCAGGGTTGGCAGGCAGAACAGCAGTGGGCAGAGCTAGCCCCCAGCCCTGCTCCCACTGACCCCCAGCACAGGCAGCAAAATCAATAAGCTGCTGCATATGTACCTGATTGTAAACTGTAAAATGCTTTGCAATTATTAGGGGTGATTTATCATCCTAACACTTATCAAGCTTTGGGGTTGATAAATGATTGCAAGGAAGGACCTGGACACACAATTGCAGGTTCTGATAGTCAAGCCTGTACCCCAGCCATGAAAAAGAGAAGAAGGGGCCTCTGGGGATAGAAAGAAGTGACCCAGGAAAGAAGGAAGCCCCTAGCACTCTCTCATTCCATCTCCTGAGCTAATGCTTGGGAAGAGGAACGGGCTAGTGGAGGCTGAGCCTACGGCCAGCAAAGGAACAAACTCCCCTTGAGAGAGAAGGTTTTGCCAAGCTCTGCCCTGGCATAAGCACCAAATGAGCCTGGGGGCTATGGCTAATAGGTCTTTGTCCTTCCAGTACCTGGTGCACAGCAATCACCGAAACCATCATTGTCATTTCTCAACAGCTTTTCATAAAGGATAATGTTTCATTTATTCACCAAAATTTGCCCATTGTCATTCCAATAATTTTGCTGAAAATTTATTCTGCAATTGTTAGCTGTGTTTTTAAAATAATATGTTTTTTTAAAGAACAAAGCCTAGATCCTGGTACATGGTAGGCTTTTTGGATGGATATATGGTTGGATGTGTAGATTGATGAATGGATGACTATCATTAGTTTTAGTCGGTTCGGCCCCCATTGTTGCCTAAGAGAGTCATGACTCTTGAAAGATGCAAATGCCACATATTCATGCTTCATTGCCTCCATAAAGGCATGCCCACCATGGTCCTTACTAAAGCTTATTTTAGATCCTAGAAACTTAGAGTTCAAGATCTCCTAATTCCTGTTCTCTTTAAATAGCAGACTCCCCTCTCTCATACCCCAGTCAAATGTTCAACCTAGTTAAGGTCCGTGGCGATGAGAAGAAGGAGGAATACGCGAGAGAGACCCAAAACAACTGGGATGCCCATGAATTGGGGCCAAGACAGGTTTCCTAAATTATCCATAGAGGGTGTCTGCCCAGCCCTGCTGAACCACTATCCAGAGTAAATAAGATTGGGGAAACCCCC
Organism: Equus asinus; assembly: GCF_041296235.1. Lineage (NCBI taxonomy): Eukaryota > Metazoa > Chordata > Mammalia > Perissodactyla > Equidae > Equus > Equus asinus. The sequence continues at coordinate 61,922,624 of NC_091792.1, read as the reverse complement.
AAACCAACTCACCGTTTTTGTTCCTTGATGTCTGCCCAGGTAAAGTTTCAGTCCCATTTCTTCTGGCATCTTCCATTGCCAGAGGTCTGAAGGACTCGTGGCCGGCACACACCAGCACTGAGGAGCTGCATAGCAGACCCCTCAGTGAATCCACCTGAAGGAGGAGGGCGTTGAGTCAGGAAGCCTGGTCTGCAGAGCCCCCTTCTGCCCAGGCAGACACAGACAGAGGAAGGATCCACTCACTGCGGCCCTTTCATGATGTTTGCACATCTCACCCCAGATTTCTGATCCAAGGGAAGGATCCCATCCACTCGCCATAATACCTCCCTAACAGGCTGGGGGCTGAGGTCCCACCACCATGATCTTCCTCTCTACCTACATTCCTCCCTCTACCTGGTCTGAGGCCTATGGTTTAGAGGTTATTCTGGATGCCTCCGGTGGAAAAGACTTCCAGAAGCCTTTGATCTGCTTCCTTGTCCACATTTGCACCCTTCAGAATATGTATTTTTTAAAGCAACCAGAATCGAAAGTTCTCCAGCTTGCATATGGAGACCTGATTCACCATCTGGCCCTTTCCCCAGACAGAGCCCTCCCTTGGGTCTGATCTCTATTTTCCAGTGCAGTCTGAGGCCATCGCCTCTGCTCCTGTCCCTAGTGGAGTGGAGAAGGGCATGGCACCATTCTCTCCACAGGTGGCCCTTCCCTCTCAGACTCCTCCAATGGGTCTCTGGGTCCTGCCCCGATTCTCCTGTCATCCTCTCTGCAGCCACCTCCACTCCCAGCAGCAGGACTGGTGGGAGATGAGGAGGAGCATCAGTGCTGGATGGCATTCCAGGAAAGAGGGTCCTGCTCTTAGGGAACTCTCACCCGGCCCCGAGGACGCTGCATACTGAGGGTTTGCACTATTTCTAGCATCGCATTGTAACTGGCAGTCTTGGGGGATTTAGTTCCATCTTTAAAGTGCTGAATCTGTTCTTTTTCATTTTCTCAGTGAGGTGGGTATGTTCATGAACAAGGAACTGAAAAAAAGAGAACTCTTGCATCTTCTCGCCACAAAATAATATTGTTTGCTGTACACCAAATCTTTCAATCCAGTTAATTAGAAGTTCATTTGAAACTCCTAGCTACATTTCTGTTTGATCAGATTTCCAGTCCATAGCAAAAGTACAGACAGGGCCAAAGTCTATCAGTTTATAGATGTAGCCATGCTTCTAGGAAATCAGACTTTTCCAAGGAAGAAGAAAGAAGTGAGGGCTACATGACACTCCCATCCTAGAAAGAGGTAGAGGTCTAGGATCTATGAAAAAAAGAGCATTATTGAGAGTGTCCATCCAGGCGAGGACCTGTGAACTGATAATCGTGACATGTGACATGGCCTGTCCTGGGGAGCAAGGAGATCCTTCTGCTTACAGAAACTCTAATAGCTCTGCAGTAAGTCTATATGAAAACATACTAATATTCTTTTCTCCGATTAACTTATTTTGTGCCTACTCTTTCCCTCTCACCACACCCACTAAACTTGCTAATCGGAGGTAGGGGCCTAGTCTTATTTGTCTGTGTATTCTGCCTGCAGTACATGCTAATACATGTAAATGCACCATCATTTAGAAGTACTCTTGCATTATGATTCTGAAATCATTATTGCTGGCTCTATCATTTGCCAACCATGTAACTAGAAACAAATTACTTAACCTCTGTGCCTCGGTTTTCTTATCTATACAGAGGCGTAATATTAACTGCCCCATGAGTTTGTGTGGTGGATGCTATGCCCTTGATTAGTCAACCTCTATTCTACTCTCTTTCTGGTGTGCTTTCCAGTGCTGCAGAGCTTAGACAGCTCTAAACACATTCCCTGGACTCCCTTGCAGCTAGAGTTCTAACCGTGAAGTGGTTTCCACCAGTTAGATGCACCTGCACAAGATGTGGAAAATGACAGTGAGGCAGAGGCCCTCTTCCTTTTGCTTTTACTGTTGCCATAAGCAAAAAAAAGGTGCAGGTGCAGCTGCGATGGCAAAAGCCACTTCATTGTTCCAGTACCCAGTCGCCAACTTCCTGGATATCAGCAGACAGTAGTGGTACATCACCTTCCTCATTCTGGATCACAGCAATGGTGGGGCAATACTGAACTCCATCATCCCAGTGACGTCCCCCCAACAACCTGCTTTCTTGATTGCGCTAGAGGTGTCTACCCAGAGAGCTTAATTCTGTGATGTTCCAGGAATCATTTCTGGGAACTCAGCCTATGCTCCTCCTGTCAATGAATCTTTAAGTGTGAAACTCTCTGTGTATAATTCCTTCATGCTGGAGACACCTGGAGAGGTTCTTATTTCCTGTACTGAATTATGACTGATACAGTGTACAGTATCAGAGGTGCTTGCAGGCAATAGACCCTCACGGATGGGAATCTGGGATTAATTATCTAAGCTGGTTGGGTTTGAAGGCAGAGATAACCTGGTTACAATGGGACACTGGTAGCCCATGGCGGAAAGATAAAACAGGTTCTTGAATGATCATCCCTGATAGTAGAATGTAGTGCTTACTGAGTGCAAGGCTTTGACTATCACTAGCTGCCATGATAGACTCTTAAAATGAGAATGAGAACAGCAAGGACTATGGATTAGGCTGGCTTCTCTGACTTCAAGAAAATGGCAAGCTCAAAGTCTAAACTCTCAGTTCAAGAATAGCCAAAGGACATGGAAGGCATCACTTGGTGATGCTGAGGTGTTGTCTTACAGGATGTAATATGTGCTCTGAACTGGCAACCAATATTTGGTGCTGTTTCTCCATAGACAACAGATACCTGGAAATTAAGGGGTGGAAATGAGAGTGGCTCCTCTCACTATTACACCTATGACATAGCTGCAAACATTTTGCTTCCCACCCTAGCAACTTTGGGCTCTGCTGGTTTGGAGGTCTCAGGATCCTAGGGAAAATGTTCCCACCACAAGACACAACAGTGGGTCAGTGGAGCTGAAGGTTGAGACAGTCACCTGGCCATATGGGGCTCCTTGTGACAATGAACAAACAGGCAACAAGGGGGATTCTGTGTGGGTTGGAGTGATTGGTTCTGATTATCAAGGGGGAATAGGGCTGCTGTTATGCAATGGGGTCAGGTAGGAAGTCGTCTCTTGCCCAGGGAACTCCTTGGGTTTTTCTTTGGCTGCCATGTTCAGTGATAAAAGTGCACACAAGACCACAGATGCTCAAGAAGGACCTCCAAGTGCTCAGAGGCTGGAGGAATGATGTAGCACATGCTAGCACACAGTAAATGCACCATAATTTAGATGGCAGAAATGCCCAGTCACCCTATCAGGTCTATAACCACATCAGCTGAGGTGCTGGCAGAGGGAACACGGAATGGACAGTAGGAGGAAACTAATAACCAACAATGGCCTTGAAGTGGACAGCCTAATTTTCCTCACAGCTCTGCTAGGCATATAAATGAACCAGTTTCCTATGCTCTGCCCTCTCTTTCCTCTGCTACTTTTACAAGGTATTTTAGTCGTCGTGGACCTGACAGTTAAATCTTAAGACAGAGGCTATAAAGGTGGAATTGCAACTGAACTAGAAGACGGATGGTACTAGCGCGACTTTGGGGGAGCAGGTAAATATGTTCTGATGGTAGGAGGGATAGCTACTTTATTCAGTGGGCACACACTGCTGCAGCTGCTGTTTGTAAATTTAAGTATTGGTAGAATGGTGTATATAGGTGTTAAACCGCCATAGGATTAGATTACAGGGAGACTATGGCTTAGATCACCCAACCCCATCCTCCATCCTGCCCTCCTAGGATGTACATTCATGTTCTGCAGAACCTAGGAAGGCAAAAATTACATTCACGAGCCTTCTTTCCAGTTAGGGCTGGATGCAGATTGGGTTCTCCATCAATTAGATGCACTTCCTCAAGACTGGGAAGGCAAGTGAGGCAGACACCACCTTCTCTTGCTTCTGGCCGTTGTTGCTGCGAAGCAAGTGTGTAGGTGTCAGGAGGCAACGGTGGCTCAGGCAGCAGTGGGAGACCCAGCACCCCACTGTTCCTGGGGGTCAAGATGCAGCTGCGGCAGTTTCCTGTTCCCAGCTTTACAAGCTTGGATGCCACTACAGAAGTGTTCTTGACTACAATCATCACAGTAGCTTTGAGCAGAAGTATAGCTTTCTGAAGGATGCTGGGAGCCATTCCCCCAGCTTTCTAAAGATTTGGAGGCCCCTTAATGCCCTGTATTAAACTGCTTTCTGCCTAAGGTACTGCGAGCAGTTTCTGTTTCCTGCACTGAACTCTCACCAAGATAGGGTATTAAGAGGATTGGAGAAGAACATAATGAAAATGTGCGAGGCCCAGTGTCTGGCACTTACTAAGTGCTTGCTAAATGGTAGCTAAAAATATGAATCACAATGGCTTGTTTGATTGACTGACTGACTGTCCCCACTCTATTCACCTCTAATTGGTAGCAGTGCATTCAGCGCCCCTTTTTAAAGAAGAACCTCTCCATTCCACCGAACTATGCCGATCTCAGGTCCAGGGAACTTTTTTAAGGAAAGATCAAACCCCAACAGCCTACCTTTTTCCCACTGGTTGTGTACACCTGCTTCACGGGAAAGTGCAGAAGACTGGATGCTTTGCTGAGAAAAGCCATCAGGTTCCTCGTATTTCTGTGGCTGAGAACTACTGTCTGCTGGACTCTAGGGTCCCCATTCTTAACCAGTATTATCCTCCTTGGGGCCTTGAGACCACTGCAGGAAGAAGACGTTCCTGGTACCTCACAACGGCCTTCGAAATCCTGCAACTGCTGAGAAGGGCTTCTCCCCTGTGGTTGGCCTGGCCCATTAGGAGTCTTGGGGGGCTTTTTATCAGAGCAGAGGTAGCAGCCACCGTCCTCCAGTTGCTCCAGGGCACTGAGGCCGTGCAGGCCCCGGGGTGTGGTGACAGAGCGCACTCCAAAGGAGAGAGGCACGCGCTGAGAAAGTTCATCCATCAGAGAGCCGAAGCTCTTGAAGTTGCGCTGGTGAACAGCCAGGCGAACCCCAGCAAACCGCGGGTCCCCTCGCTTGAGGAAGGTTATCTTCTTGGCTGGTGTGATCTGGGTGACAGAGGGGGTTCGGGCCACAGAAGGCAGGAGGCACCCGCGGTGGCTCGGGGCCTGGGCATCCTTCGGGGTGCCGTTCATGGTGTGGAGGCCCAGGCAGCTGAAAGGGATCAAAGGAGGAGCAGAGTCAGAGAACAGCCCGTGGGATGTTGCGTTTCTCCCTCCTGTTTGTTATAGGGGTGCTTCCTGCCCTCCGCACATTTTCTCCACTCAGCTACGTAGAGGCAGGTTAATCCATTTTGATGGAATAGGAGGAAGGCCAAAGGTTTGGCATCTAACGTATCTGAGTTCAAATCCCACCGGCCTCCACTTACTTCCTGTATGACCCAGGAGGTTAATGATGTAATCTGTGTTTGATGGACCCACCTGTAAAATGCAGCCAGCTTCACCCTGCGTAGTGGCTATAATGAGTAAGTGAGCTACCCATATGGAGCACCTGACACAGAGCAAGTATCAGTAAGTCTTTGTTCCTTTCCTTCCTCTGGCCATTTCTCTTACCCTCTTCTACCACTTTGAGCTCCTTTGACTATTTTAGAGTTTATCTCCTAAAGAGGTGGGTAAATAGAGACCACGTAACGCAGACATTAAGAACACCGCACAAGCCGCACAAGCCGTCAGGAGACCTGGATACCTTGCCCACTTTCAGTTCAAAGTCACATGTGTGACCCCCGGGGTTCCCAGCTCTCTGGACTTACATCCTCCAGCTGGCAGATGAGAGGGCCAGAGCAGAATCCTTTCGTCCCAAGCCCCTCAGGGATGGGAGTGCAGACAAGGAGAGTTGTAACTCAAAGAGGATGTCACCACTCCATGCCATGTTTTCTCATTATGTAGTGCTGTTTGCTTTAATATAAAAAGAATGCTTCTCCTCGCATCCCTCCAAAGTCTTTGGAAGATGTGTGATGAATCCTGTGGGTGAGTGCCCCAGCCCACTGACACTGACATTGGAAACTGGGGGCTCATGCTAGCCGTGGTAGGGTCAAGGCTGTTCCTCCAACTGTTCATTTCTATTCCCACTGTGGGGGAGCCCTGTTGCCTCACCCAGGATTCTTGTAAAAGCATCTCACAGGCTCTCCCTGTCCAGGTCACTGCCTGGCGCTCGGTTCTATGCACCAGCCAAGTTGACCTGAAACCATTTTCACCCGGACATTTCCTTTGCTCCAAGCCCTTTACGTCATTCTCAGTGTCTGCAGAAGAGCGCAGGCCCTTTATGCCACAATTCAAGGGCCTCTCAAGCTTGCTCCTGGCCGCCCCCTCGAACCTCAACTCCTGCTGTTTTCTGCAGGAATTCTCCACTCCCATCAGGCTGCCTGACTCAGAGGCTCTCCCTGCATGGTGGTCCCCATCCTTCTGCATCCTGCCTTGGCTTCCCTCTTTTGCGGGGACTTCCCCAGCCACCTAGTCCAGGGCAACCCCCATTTTCATGCATCTCCCCTGACATTTCCCACATCCCAGGCCTGTATCCTTTCTGGCCAACTACTCCAAGGCCTGGGAGGCAAAACCTGTACTCCCCAGGATTCCCAGCCCCATGCTTGGCACAGAGCAGGGGCCCGGGAAATACGTAGCGATGAATAACACCGCTGTTTCACAGAGCCCGGGCCTGACAGTAAGCTGACATTTGAGCAATTGCAATCAGGTGAGGAGTCTTCCCCGCTCACATGTGGTTCAGACCATAGCAGGACCCATGTTAATGTACACACTGCAGGTAACCATGGTCTTCCAGCCTGCTGTTAACCCCTCCTGATGGTTCAGCCAGGGCCACATCGCCCTTTCTTACCTGGTCTCTCTATTTATCTCCATTCATTTTAGAAGAAGGAACTCTCCTCCCATTTTCAAAATCTCAGTGCACAAAAAGGCCTTGTAATCCTCTCTCATCTCTGGCACAAACTTTATAATTAGCTTCTTCAGATTCCTCCCTCCCAACTAATCGCAGTAAGCCGCTTTCTTAGCCCTCCCGCTAACATCCCTGCGGCTGCCATAGGCTGTGACTCGGGCCTGCCTTCCCGAAGGACTGACTTTTCTTCCTACTTGATTTTCATTTTCACTTGTGACAATGAGCATCCCTCTTGGCCTTCACTCGGGGACTGAGAGGGGAAGGAAGGGTCACTGTGTCCTCTGGAGCCACCATGTCCCCCTAGCATCACCATGTCCTCAATGTCACCACATCCCCTAGTGTCACTGTGTCTCCCAGCATCACCATGTCCCTGCAGCATCCCCACTGCCTCCAGGGGCTCTGCTCCTTGCAGCCCATTTCTCTGCAAAGAGGGCCTCTCTAGAGCCCTCCTGACAGCAGCCCTGCAGGCCAAGGGGCACGTCCAAGGGGAAAGCAGAAATCTGGCCTGGAGCAAAGGCAAAGACCATGCCGTGGCCTGGAGGACCCAGGCAAAAGTGTGACATCACAACATGCGCTCAAGCGGCTGACCACCCCTATCTTCTGGCCTTCTTCTAGAAAATAACCTCTTTCTGAGCTGGAATTCTCAATCTCCAACTAGATTTTTGAAATAAAAAGAGAAACGTGAACCAAGCGGTCCTAAGAAGCAAAGATCAGGCCAAGAGCAGCTGGAGTTCACACAAAGGCTCCTTCCCAATGTGAGACCAAGCCCTCGGGCCCCAGAAAAGCTGAGGGGAATTACTATCATCCACCGCTAAAGGTACTCACACTTATACAACCGACAAGGTCCTACATGTAACCGCAGGCGGCTCATACACAAGCATACACACACACACATACACACTCATATTCAGGGGCACACACACACGGACAAGTCAGAAAACATTTAGGACCTGGGAGAATGAGCTGAAAGAAGCAGGGGTGGCCTGGGCCTTTGGATGGTGAAAGGTGAGGGCATGTAAGACACAAACCTCACCCCACTCCTCCAGGGAGCCGAGACCACTGCCTGCTCTCCAGCCTCATGAGTAAAAACAACAAGTTCAGGTGCTGGCCCAGTGGTTAAGTTTGCACATTCTGCTTTGGCGGCCTGAGGTTTGCCGGTTTGGATCCCAGGTGCGAACCTACATACCGCTTGGCAAGCCATGCTGTGGCAGGGGTCCCACATATAAAGTAGAGGAAGATGGGCATGGATGTTAGCTCAGGGCCAGTCTTCCTCAAAAAGAAAAAAACCAACAGGTTCAACTCCATCTTTAAGACGAGTCTTTGAGAAGCATGACCTCCTCTTGTGGCCACAGGAGAGGGAGAAGCATATCTACTTTCTTTTTTAAAGAGGCATAATGAATTTTGATTCTCTCACCTTTGAAACAACTGGTCCCACCAGGTTATTCATTTGTTCATTCATTCATGTATACAACAAAGATCTCTGAGCATCTGTTGTATACCAGACTCTATGCTGCGTCGTGGGAATACAAAGATTACTAAGGCATAGCACCAATCTACAAAACCTTTATGTTCTAGTGTGACAAGTAGGTACATTATTAAAGTGCAGCATAAGAAGTGTTCTGAGATACAGATATATAATATGTACAGGATGTGACCGAAAGCAGATTAAGAGGAATGGCAAGTCAGGGAAGGCTTCCTAGAAGAGGTGACTGGAGCCTCCTGAGCTGAGACCTAAAGGACAACTTAGGAATTAGCCAGAGAAGGAAGATGTTAGAAGCAGCATGGAAGATGAATATGGCCTTGGTGCCCACTCTGACCCAGTGGGGCGGGCGGTTGGAAGGACGAGAGGAGAAGGCGCACAGCTTCCTGCACTGCACACTCTGATCAGCCAGCAGTGCTGTCATAGCATCAGAGTAGAGAAGGGCCATACAAGGGCAGGACACTTGCCACCCCTGCTCTGCTCAGGACGTTTGAGCCAGGAGAGCATGTGCAAACGTGCGTGCAGGGAGAAAGTTTGGGCATTCTGGAAGGGCCTTGGATGGATGTCATCCTGCTGTTTTGGAAAGGCCTCTCTGGCGGTGGCAGGGAGGATGGGGCCTGGAGAACGGGGAAAGTGATTGGTGAATGAGAGCAACAGCAGGGGAACGACACGGGGACTGATCCAGCAGAGTCTGAGAAGAAGGGACCAGCAGGACTGGGTGACCCACTGACCAACCGTCTGTGGGGGGTGCTGCAGGGGAGGACGAGGTCCCACCTGGTTCTCAGGTTTCAGGCTCTGGGACCTGGTGGGAGGTGGCCCTCTCTCCTCACCCAGCGAGGGAGTAGAGGGAGGAGCAGTTTTGGAGGGAGGGTTGAGGGAGCAGTGGGAGGGGCCGTCCTCTCAGGAGCAGGTGCTCTGCACAGGAGCGCCTCTGACACGGCTTTATTAAGGGAGCGGGCAATGCCTCTGCGAGGATGAAACAGCACAGCACAGACACAGGAAGATCAGCTCTGGCCCCAGGTCCCTCAGCAGCAGAACCAAAAGCCCTTCTCCACTGAAGTCTGAGAGGGGAACGGCTGGCAAAAGGAAACTCATGGTGTTCGTGCATTAGAGCCAAGAACAGGTAAATAAAGAGGAGGAGGAGGGTAGCAGAGGCTGGCAGAAACAAGGGGAGAAACTAGAAGCAGGCATCACTGCAGGCTAAGGGGGCTGCCCTCCCAGTTTACCCAGGACTGCCCCAGTTTTAGCACTGAAAGGCCACGCTGGGACCTAACTCTCCCCCACCACCTCCTGTCCCCAGCTGACTGGGACCACTGGTCACCCTGTCCAGCTGCTGCCTTCAGTGTGGGGCCCGGGCAGTTCCCCAGGATCAGGTGGCCTCTTCCTGGCACTGGTCCTGCTGGTAGTGAGGCCAAGATAAGCTGACTCTGCCAGGGGTAGCCTCATGGAGCCAGAAAATGATGCCACCACGAAGGAAGGGAAACCAAGTCCTGATGACCTAGTTGAGCCCCTGGATGCTGTAAGGCCTGAAACCACACCCCAGCAGGAAAACTGGACTCTTCACTTACAGGAGCCGACAATCCTCTGCTTAGCTTAGTGGATCTGAGGTGGGGTTTCTGTCATTTGAAATGGAAAGGGACCTGGACCCTCCAGGGAGCAGCACCAGTGACGGTCCCACCTTCCAGAATTCTGAAGCTGGATTTCTGAGTTAGGAAGGCCCCTGAGGGGGCTGGGGTGAAGGTGGGGGGCAGCTCTGAGGCCACTGCCAGGTCCTCCCACTTTGTTCCCAATAGGGGACAACTGTCCCATTCTTACATGCCTCAAGGGTAGGGGGAGAGAATGCAACACCGGCCCTCAGTTGTGGGACAAAGGGTTAACGGTCAGCTGACACATGAAGTCACATACATCAGTTTTTCCCTCACTGCTTTCCTCCTTTTAAAATCATGAAGTTTCTCTCACTAAGCAGGAGCAGGAGAGGACTTGACGTCTTTAACGTGACAAGCTAGGTAGGATACCAGGCCTGGCCCAGGTAGAGGGCGCCCTGAGTCCCTTAGCGCCTCTTTGCCAGATCATGGACCAGGCGGCCACATGAGCATGAACCTGCACTCAGTGGAGAGAAGACGGCCCTCCCCGATAACCCTCACCGGGGCTGAAGGCAGTAAGAGGAGGCTGGGAAGGAAGGGAGGAGCCTGACCCTTCTGGGGGCGAGGAATTGTTGAGGAGAAGGGGCAAAGAGGAGAAGGGTGCAGAGCGGGAGGGCAGCCAGTAGGGTCTGGTTCCCAGCTCTCCACTCTCCACTCCCAGCTGGGGGTCAAGTGGGGAGTCCTGAGTGGGAGAGAACCTAGAGGTGAGAGACAGTCCAACAGCAGAGGGCTTTGGTGCCGCTGGGGGCTGTGGCTGAGCTCTGAGGGAGACCTCGTTTTGGATTCCCCACCCCACTCCCCTCAGGACAGGCAGAGCATTGGACGAGGCCCTGAGGTTCAGCTCTCCTGAGCCACCTGGGTGCAACGGGAGTGGACAGGACCACGCAGGAGCTCAGGGTCTGGCTATCCATCTGTGCCAGGTGGTCTTGGTGAGCACAGAGACTGAGGAGTGAACCACTAGTGCAAAATGGGTCCCAGCAAACCCCAGAGCCCACAGCCCCAGGCAGAGCAACTGTGGGATGGGTTCAGGACAGCGAAGGTTGGGGGAGGGGTGCCAGGGGATTTCAGGAGGAAGCAGGGCAAGAAAGCAGAGGAGGCATTCCAGCTGTGTGTGGGTGGGGGAGCGAAGCAGAGAAAAACAGATTAAGGGGCAAAAGGAGAAAAAAATAGAAGTCACAGGAAATTCTCAAAAAGGTGACAGCCCTGGTGGAGGAATCGGGCAGGGTGGGCCTGCCCGGGAGGAAGCAGTTTTGTCGGAGGGTCTGGAAGTGGGCTAGGCCAGGGCGAAGGGCTGGAGGGGGAGCAGGCAGCAAGAGTGATGGATTCAGGAAGCGAATAAATAAAGGGAGAGAAGTCTGCAGGCAGGACGCAGGCTGGGCTTTGCAGAAGAGAAACTGCAGGTGGCAATGACACCAAAGTTAGACCCAGGAGGGAGTGAGTGAAGAGGGAGCAGGAGGAGGGGGTTGCTGTGGCTGAAACCCTGAGGGCTGACTGATATCACACATGCTCAGCTGAAAGACATGACCGTGATGTGAACAGTACATGTCCCCAGAGAAAAATGCTTACAGCACTTAGCCTCCAGAGAGAACAGAAACCACTGTCACTCAGCAGGCAGCTGAGCCCTGAATGGGGTCCTCTACTACCACATGGGTCTACACACGCTGGATGGGGCCATTTTCAACACCACCTTCCAGTGACTTCAATTGGCCAAGGAGCACCATTGTTTCATGAGACAAGAAGAAAGAAAGAAAGATATGGCAGCAAATTAAGACAAGATATGCTATTAACCTGATTTCAGAGATATTAAAACATGGGGGGTGAAATCTGTGTGTATTAAAGTCAGTATTAAATACAGTATGACAAAGAGGCACACATAGCTTGTATACGTAGCCATGACAAAGCCAGGGCACTTATCCAAGTTTGATTTCAATTGAGTTTTGGGTGATAACAGCATCAGGTAGGCAGCGCACTACAAACTGATAGTCACGCCATCATGATCAGATGGGTACGTGTGACTCGTAAAACAAAGGGGACCACAATGAGACACCACTTCACAGCCATTAGGATGGCTATGATCAAAAAAACAGAAAGCAAGTATTGACAAGGAGGTGGAGAATTCGCTGATGGGAATAAAAAATGGTACAGCCGCTGTGGAGAATAGTATGACAGTTCCTCAGAAAATTAGAGATACAATTACCCTACAATCCAGCAATTTCACTTCTGGGTATATACCCAGAATACCTCAAATAATTAAAAGCACGGACTTGAAGAGATATCTGTACACTCCTGTTCATAGCAGCATTATTTACGATAGCCAAAAGGTGAAGACAACCCAAGTGTCTATTGACAGAAGAATGGATGGACCAAATGCGGTCTATCCACACAAATGAATATTATTCAGTCTTAGAAAGGAAGGAAATTTGACACATGCTACAACATGGATAAACCTTAAAGACATTGTGCTAATGAAATAAGCCAGACACAAAGGGGCAAATACGGTGTGATTCCACTTATGTGAGGCATCTAAAGTAGTCAAATTCATAGAGACAGAGAGCAGCACGGGGTTTGCCAGGGGCTGGGGGAGAGGAAGTGGGGACTTAGTGTTTAACGGGACAGAGTTTCACTTTGGGAAGATAAAGAAAGTTCTGGAGATGGTTGGTGGTGATGGTTGCAGAGGATGTGAATGAAGTTAATGCCACCGGACTGTAGACTTAAAAATGGTTGAAATGGTAAACTTTATGTTATGTGTATTTTCCCACAAGAAAAAATGTAAAATAAAATAATAGAAAAATGAAACACGAGGGGGTGGGATGAATTATCCCTTAAGAAAGGCGAGTGGTGGGTGAAGACGTCCCAAAGCTGGGTGCTGAGGTGGCGAGGGGTGTGGGGAGCACCATGTCGGCTCCACACAGCAGAACAGGCGCCCCGCCCCCGCACTCAAGGCTCTGAGTGGTGGATTCGGGAAGAGAATGAACACAGTGAGAGAGAAAGGGGGTCTAATGAGAGTAGGACTTTGACTAACAGGCATAAAGCAATCTAGCAGCAAACACTGTGAGACCTGCTATGTGCCCAACGTTTGGTGAGGCACAGAGAATGAGGCACAGTGCGGTGAGACAGGCTCATGCCTCACAGAATTTATAATCCAGGAAAGAGGACAGAACTTCCACACCCGGGTCCTCACCCTTGGGCACCTGAATGTCCCTGCTGCTTCTGGAGGGCCCCAGGCTCGTGAGCCCACCTTGGCTCTTTCAGTAACCAGCTGATGGCTGTGGGCAAGCTACTTGATTTCTCTGAGCTTCAGTTATTTTAATCATAAAATGAAGATACTAAACTAAAGGGCCACTGAAGTTACACTAGGAGTTTGTAGGAAAAGATAATACGTGATGCTGTGTTGTAAATGATTACCCTTGAATCTGGAAGACCTCTTGAGAAAATATCCAAGGCATTAGTTCTTAAAATTTTCCAGGTAAGACCCACCCCTTTCAAAATTGTGATGTAAAAACCATGAACAGCGCCCCCCTCCAGAAAAATGAGCACATTCCCTTATGCACAAAATATTGCATACGACTTCATGGGCCTCTGAATCCCACCCACCGAAGCCCCCCAGGGATCCACACAGCCCAGGTTCAGAACCTTGATCTAGGTCTGAGGATCTAACGGAAAACATGGTGACTATAGCTGGTAACACTGTACTGTGTAATAGAAATTTGCTAAGAGAGGAGAACTTAAATGTTCTCAAAAACAAGAACAACAAAGAACCTTTGATGTAGTCCTTGGAGAAGAGGAAGCTGAGAGGAGGAGGGACAACAGAGACAAGGCCCGCGCAGCTCTGGGCTGACAGGCGTCTGCTGATGGTGTGACACAGAAAGAAGGCAAGACATCGTGTATATGAAAATAGACTCTCTTGTTCAACCTGTAATAACTGGGAAAAGTTTTCTCAGAAATGGTGCCCTTTCTTTTTGGTGATAGAGGAAGGACACATCCATGACAACTCAGGAAAAGATACTTAGGACTGGGAGAACCCTCATATTGACACAGGAAGGAAAATCCTTGGAAAAAGTCTGAAAAAAAGAAGAGCATTAGAGCACCTTCCACCCCCCACCCCCCACTTGCTAATATTCTCTAGACAGCTTGTCAACACGGGAAGTAGGCTAATGAGATGGCCTGGATTTACAAGGCTTAAAACGCAAAGTGGAATGTGCAAAGTGGGATGTCTGAGCTCCTTGAAGGCAGGAAGTGCTTCTGGTTCTGTCCCTGCTGCCTAGGGCAGTGCTTGGCACATCGTAAGCGCTTGTTTGCGGAATAAATGATGCTTGAGAAACCATGCAGCGGTAACAACGGGGTGAGGAGCACAGTCAGCAAAGAATAAGAGAATAATAAAATGGTGGCAGGATAGCCCAAGGGCAGAAAGATCTCTTGCCTGACCATGGGCCAGTGCATGGAGAGAACACATAAATGGCCAAGGAAAGTGCAGATCCAGTGGCTGCCAGGGGCTGGAGGGAGCTGGGAGGGTCTGCGACATGCACAGACAGGACACACACCCTCAGGCTGCCCATGGCTCTAAGCAGCTGAGAGAGCAACTAAAGGGGCCTGTGGTCCAACAAACACACAACTGCAAGGTAAAAGAGATGGAGTAAAGAATATAAAGCTGAAAAAGTCAATGGGAAGGAACAGGGGAGATGCTGGAGAGAAGAAAGGGACTAGATTTCTTTGGGGTAACCCTAGAGGGCAGAGCTTGGAGCTAAGAATGGCCAAGACACTGAGGCTGATCTCGGCTCAACTTAGGAAACAAGTCTTAATCAACTGGAGTGATCTCAAGATGACAGCAGTATCAGAAATTGCCTTTGGCTGCAAGTGACAGAGATCCCCCTCCCAAAATGACTTAAACCAGGTATAAGTTTATTTTTGTCTCATATAAAAGCAGTCTAGAGATAGACACTCTCGAGCTGTTACAGAAGCTCCCAGGCATCATTGAAATTTCTGGCCCCTTCCATATTTCTGCCCTGTTAGCCTTACTGTTGACTTCCCTCTTCAAGTTTCCTCATAGTCACAAGATGGCTGCTCCATGCCCTGAGTTCGACTGGGATCCATTCAGCCTGGGACTAATGATCTGCCTCCTCAGTCTCTGTGCTTACCAAGACTACCTACCACAGATTCACAGCCAGCCCCTCAGCTCCTGCATAGTTCTGTCCACACCCCATGGCACCCAAGTGGCTCAGGAAAGCTGAACTTCAGAGTCTCCTCCAATTCATTCCTCCAAACTTACCTTGATGAGGCCCCATCCAAAGTGGGAGTGGGAAGGGGAGCCCAAAAGGAGGTCTCCTTTAGAGCTCAGTCTTGGGCCTTGGCCGGACAAAAGCCCCTTGCTGTTGGAGTGTCTCTCATCTTATTTAGATGTTTCTCTCCCACCACCTGTACTTCCCCAGTTGACCTCGAGCTGGGAGTGGAGAGCGGAAAGCTGGGAACCAGAACCCTGTCTTGCTTTCTTCCAGCTCTGTGCCCTCATTCTCTTTGCCATCCATCCATATTCCAGGCAGGAGGAACGAGGGGAGGCACAGGCACTTACTGAGCTGTTGAACTCACTGAGATGAAAGTTGACATGAAACTTTCATCTAACGACTTCTGTCCACATCCCACTGCAGAACTTCCTTACACAGCCATCACTCTTTGCACAGGAAGCTAGAAAGGACCACAACAGCAGGCCAGGAGATGAGGTATGGCAGTGATGGCCACTCTGGCCATTGTTGGCATTCGAGTAGAGAAAAGAGAAAGTGGCATAAAGTTTGAGGGGTATGAAGGACAGATTGAGAGAAAACTTCCAGAAAAATTCTGGAGAATGGAGGGTTTGCTTTCCTTTTATGCCCACGCTGTCTCCCAGGAGAAGCGATCCTGTCTCCAGCGCAGCAACGTGGGTCGGAGGAAAGAGCTCTCACTGTCTGGCAGGCGGCCTCCAGCACAGGCTTGGCCACTGCCTAGCTCTGTGATCATGGACAAAGCACTTTCCACCTCTGGGCCTCAGTTTCCCGTCAGTGAAATGACCTCTAAGTTCACTTCCAAACCCCAAGCCGGGTGGTTTTCAGTGCAGTCCAGTTTCTGAAAAGAGGAGCTCTCCTGGGTGTGGTGGTCTTGAGCCACACAAGGCGTGTGGAGGTGGCAGAGCTCTTTGGCAAGGTTCTCTCCTGCATGTACAACGCGGAGAAGTGAGCAGAATGATGACCCCAGAGAGATGGGAGATAGGCGAGGCCGGTGGCTTCACCAAAATAGGATTTAAACTCCTACTGGACAGGATAAGTTGTTGGTGGAAGTGGCAATTACCAGTGCCCGTGGGCCAGGTGCACCACATAAAGAGGGCCGGAGGTCTCAGATGTTTCCCCAAAGTAAGAGTAAATAGTAAAGATGCCAGCAAAGGCCTTTAACAGAATAGAAAAAGGCCTTTAACGAAAAATGATAGAAGTTGTTTGTGAAGTAAAACTGGCCAAGATGAGGAGCCTAAAAACACTGTATAAAAAAGTCCAAAGCATCTTCATGTATGATGGGGGCGTAAGGAGTAAAGCACCGTGGAGGGTAACGCATGGAGGCCATGTCCTGTGGCACAGTGTGCTGTTATTGACTGAAGGGTCAACAGCCAGCTATATATTAAGGGAATCAAAAGCTACAGCTCCACCCCTGGCCTCAGGGAGATTATGAGCAGCCAGGGAGGTGGGGTGGGGGAGATGGCGGTGGCTAGCAGGAGGGCTCACCCTGGGGGGGCAGTAGGATCACCTGGCGTCTGTCGGCCCTGGCTGCCAGGATGAAGTACCACAGACTGGGCGGCTTCAGCGATGGAAGTCTATATTCTCACAGTTCTGGAGGCTGGGAGTCCAAGATCCAGGTGTCGGCAGGGCTGGTTTCTTCTGAGGCCTCTCTCCTTGGCTTGCACATGGCCAACTTCTCCCTGTGTCTTCACATTGTCTTCCCTCTGTGTGTGTGTCTGTGTCCTAAACTCCTCCTCTTGTCCAGACACAGTCAGATGGGACTAGGGCCCACCTTAATTAATTACCTTGTTTAACTTAATTACCTCTTTAAAGGCCCTCTGTGCAAATGCAGTCATGTTCTGGGGCATGGGGGTCAGGGCTTCAACATAGAGATGTGGCGGGGGCAGGGGTACAGCAGGGACACAGTTCAGTCCGTGCCTCCTGGACAGCTTCTGAAAGTACTGACACCCAGACTCTACCTTCAGAGATTTACAGCCTTTGGTTTGGCCTGAGGCCCAAACAATTTTTTAGTATTTAAAAAGGTTTTCAGTGTCTTTTTTTAAAAAACCTCCCCAGCTGATTCTCAGGCAGCGTTGAAAACCACTGAGCTAAAACAACACCCGGACACAACTGGATGCAAATTGCATGCTGACGACCCATGTGGTGTTAAGTCTAAGTACAAGAGAGGTTCATAAGAGGAGAGACTGGTCATCGCAGCCAGAGAATGTGACTGAGGCTTCCGGGTGGGCCCTTGGGGTATGGGAAGATGCGCATTGACACGGCAGGACAAGGTCTGCAGCAGCTTTGATGGGGCGAAGAGCCACTCTCAGGAGGGAGGGCATGCCTCATTTAGGAGTCTCGAGGGGTTGTGTATAAAGCAGCCACCACAGTCAGGAGCCACAGTAGACTTCTGAGCAGGGACGTGATGTCGTGAAAGTGGTGATCACACACGATCAACCAGCAGGATGGACTGGAGGGCCTGTGGGGAGTAACCCCCTAGGGTGGGGATGCTGTGATGGCAACAGCACCTAAACACACACACCCACACACACACACACACACACACAATGGGGAGGAGGCGCTTCTTTAAAGTACAGAATGAATGTACAACCACACATCAGCAAGAGTTCACAGAACCTAAGGAATCCGTCTCTGCGTGAGAAAGCATACAGCGTGGCATCTTGTCTGTAGTTCAGAGCAGGTGTAACCGATCTAGGCTGTTAGAGGAGGGGACAGGGGTCTATTCACCGGAGAGGGAGGGATTAAAGGCTGGGAGTGCACTTGGGGACGGCTCTGGAACGCGGGTCCTGTTCTGATTCCTAATTTGTAGTTTTGGTTTATTGGCTCACTCAGGGATCCCTCATCCAGCTCTACAGTCCTGACTGATATGTATTTTTGTGTGTACATTATACTTCAATAAAAATACAGCTTAATTTTTAAAAAAGCTTCATGATATCCCATAGAATGGATTTACCAAATATGTTTAACCAATACCCTATGGGTAGGCATTTCCCACTGTGGTTATTATACGTGACACTGAAATAAACACCCCTGTAAACATAAATTTTTTTTAAAAAAGAACGCTTTAAGCCAACACATGTAAAGCTTTTTTCAGTTTACATACTGATTATATATAAAAATACATACATATAAATTAATATTTACGTGTATACAAGTATATCAATACTACATAAATACAATAATATTTATATAGTGTAAATATATGTATACACATACATATGACCTCACTGTTCCTGCAGTAACCTACAAGGAGAGGGGAGGCCGGGAAACCCCCAGAACAAAGGTGAAATCGGAGGCCTGGCACAGTTCCAGGCTTTGTCTGGGCCTTGGGGTCGTGAGCAACAGAGCAAGGCCCAGCCGGCCTGGAGACTGCAGGCGCCTCGCTCTCCTCCCACAGGGCTACCCAGTCCACTGATGAGGGGCCATTGGAGGCAAAAGAGAAGTAGCCCATTCTCGATAAAATGAAAACCAAGGACGACTGGCCCTTAAAGATTCTGCATCACAGGGAAGACACTGCCACCACAAGTGTCTGGATTCAAAAACAGGAAGGGGGAAACCAGCCCAGAGCAGATTTGGACTCATTCCATGGAAGTAGAATGAATGACTCCAAATCCTGCTTTCTCTGACACTTACAGTGGCCTCGGTGAGTGGGGGCAGCTCATTTCCTTGAGAATGTTTTTGTCATTTTGTCACCATGTTTCACACAGTGGGAGATGGTGGGGGAGGGGGCCTGTGAGGGGCCACCAGAGGACAGGACCTATTGGGGAAGGAAAGGGAGCAAAGATGGGGGCCAGACCCAGCCCAAGGAGGAGGCTTAGGGGTGTAGGCTGGGAGGGCTCTGTTTTCACAGTTCTGTCACTGTGTATTAGACAGGGTTCTCCAGAGAACCAGCACCAAAAGGATATGTGTAGAGGCACAGAGATTTTTTTTGTGAGTGTTTGGTACACTCAATTATGGAGCCTGAGAAGGCCCACGGTCTGCTGTCTGTAAGCTGGAGGCCCAGGAGAGCCGGGGGTGTAATTCTGTTCAAATTTGAAGGCCTGAGGACCAGGGAAGCAGATGGTATAAGTCCCAGTAGAGTCTGAAGGCCCAAGAACCAGGAGCACCACTGTCCAAGGGCAGGAGAAGACGGCCATCTCAGCTCAAGCAGAGCACCGCTTCTCTCTTCCTCCACCTTTTTGTTCTATTCAGGCCCTCAATGGATGAGACGATGCCCACTGGCATTGGTGAGGGCCATCTGCTTTACTCAGTTTACTAATTCAAATACTAGTCTCTTCTGGAAACACCCTCACAGACACACCCAGAAATGATGTTTTACCAGCTCTCTGGGCACCCCTTAGCCCAGTCAAGCTGACACATAAAGTTTACCATCAGACACTGGTTCTAACAAATGACGTAAAATAACCCAGGGCAACCCTAGGATGTGAGAGTGGTGGGAAATCCCTGTTTCCCCTGCTCAGGTTTAGTCACAACCCGCTAGCACTCTACTCTGTGGTCCTTCATTGGGATGGAGACAGAACATTCCGCTTCAGCCTTTTCTCCCCAGGGGAAATGGATGGAAGAAGTTTGTCTGTAATGTATGAATGTATAAGAGACAGTGGAGAGATAGACCTTGAATCTGGAGCTCGCTGGAAACCATCCAATCTTCAAAGTTGTTTCCTTCCCTGAACAGTGGGGATAAAAGTATTTACCGGGAGCTTTGAGCTGATGGTTACAGAGCACCCAGCACATAGTAGGACATCAATAAAGATTAAGTCTCCTTTTTGGTTTAGCTCATTGGCAAACAATCAGCTCCTGGCTATACAATCTGATTTATTGATTTATGCGGTCATCTCCACCCAAAATTCAGGGGAGGGGAGGCCCTGTCTCATCCTGATTCTCTCTTTCTCCCCTGAACTCTGACAGCACTTTACCTCTTCCTGTCTCATTCCCATGCTGACTCATAATTGTCATGTGTGTCACAGCTTATTGCTCCCACTATAGTAGGAGATGGTCTGGGGGTGAGAACTTGGCCATTTATTTTGGGGTCCCCGGCGCATAGCACAGTGAAGAGCACATTGTAGTGTTCAGGAAATGTTCGCAGAGTGCCTGCATAGTAAATGGATGAACATTCGGACAGAGTGGCCATGAGATTCTCACTATGAGGTTGACCTGATATAGGATACTTAGGTCAATGTCAGGATTTAAACACACTTAAGGATCCTCTCATGGTTCTGACACTATTCAGAGTCAAGAATGACTTACCCTTTGAAACTGCTCAGCCCATCCATCAGAGCCATCAGTCGCTACTCACTCCTCCTTGAGCTGAGACTGTAATGTACAATGAGTGGTATCCCAGCCACTGCCCTCCCTTGTCTGTTATGCTGGCCCCTGCAGAAGCTCAGGGCCTGGAGCCACTGTATCCAAGGAGTTGCCCTGAGAGCGAAGGTCAGCATCTGCTGGTACCCACCTATGTCATTCAGGGTCCCTGTGGGAAACACAGGGCACAGTCAAAGGGCTAACTGAAGAGAGTTTAGGGAAGAAACACGGGTAGAGTGTCCAACACTCTGTGTCCAACAAGGAACAGAGATGTGCCAAAGAGATAGCAGCAGCGGAAAGCTGTGACTGCTCCTGTGCCTGAAGGGATGAGGGGAAGAATTAGCATTGCTGGACCAGTGAGAGCTGAAGCTATGGACCAGCCAGCCACCCAATGGCCTTGAATAGAGGAACGCAGACATTGCCAGAGTTATGGCCTGGCAGAGGATGGGGAAACAAATACCCCACCCTCTCTCCTCTCACCCCCTGATCTCCTGCTGCTGCCTCCCATTGGCCAAACCCAGCCCAAAGCCAGAGGGCACGGGAGCCCATGAGGCAATCTATAGAAGTCAAACTCCTAGGTCAAAGGACTAAGAATAGATCTGGAGGGGCAGTCGGAGATTTAACAAGCCAAACACCCCAAATAAGATCAGCTTCCAGCCAAAGGAAATCCTGGGCAGGGGCGCCAGTCACGTCCCTGGGACCTTGAGTGTATTTCAGCTCCGTAAACACTCCCCACCACGCTTCTACGTGCCGGGCGAGTCGTAAGCCTGTCCAGAGGACCCCACAGTCCTGAGAAAGAAGTAAAGTGTCGTCTTTTTTATTCTTCCTGAACCTGGTGTCAGCCTAGAGCACCAGAGCTCCAAACCTGTGGACTGTGACCCAAGTTACTCTGAAAAGTTCTTCAGATCTACACCAAGACCTTGTGAACTTCAGTAACCACTAATTCATGGTGCATCACCGTTTACGAGGCATTTTCATGTTAAATCCCCACATAGTCCCATGAGGGATACAAGAACTAATATCCCTTTCCACCCTCCCGACGCTTTTTCAGATGAGAAAACTGATTAACGGATATGAGGGGAACCCAGGCTTCATGGCTCTAGAAACCTTGCCCTCTCTTGGCCTGTGAAGAAGGGTGGCTGAGGGCCTGACCAGGCTCCCAAATCCACCCTGCTCCCCAACTGCAGGCCTGAGACAGCCTCAGGCTCCTGAAGCAGAGCAGACAGGGCTCAGAGGGTCAGACTGGACCACACCATAGCTGTCTGAGCAGGAAGAGAGGATGGGCACGGGAAATGGTGTGGAGTACTCCTGTTGTAGAACATCTATCGAGGGGGGAAGGTGTCCTTGGCTCCTCTCTGACAGCACCTCACTCACTCATCTCCTACATGAGCTCAACCACGTATCTACCCCTCTCTTCTGCAAACAGTTCAGAATACATCCTGCTCTCTTGGGATCCAAGAAGGAGCAGCAACCATGGCTGTGGGCAAGAGCAGCAAGATGCTCAGCACACAGACCACAGGACAAGATGCACTCTACAGGACGACCCCATCTTCATTGGCATCTTTGAGGCTTCCACAAGCATATGAACTGATCCTCTGTGATTGTGACAAGTTGAGGAAGATCAAATCAAAGAAAGCATAGAAGGAGGGTGTTGGGTTTGGTGTTGCTGCATGGGGAGAACTTGGTTCTCACGACTGTCCAGGGCTACCCCCACAGTCATTGGAATTGCTCAGGTACCACGTGCTGGAGCTGAAGGAGGTTCTGGGTTTGGCAGAGCAGCTGGCAGAAGAGTATCAAGTCTCTGGGCTCTTGCTGGATTAGAAGGTCATCCAAGGGGTTGGGAGACATCCCAAAAGGCATCAAATCTACAGGCATGGTGGCAGCTGCTGCAGTGGCTGCTACTTCTAGCATTACTGGAGCCCCCACATAGAATCCACCAGGTTAAGGACCCCCACCCCACCTGGCATTATGGCTCTTCTACTTGGCATGAGCCCACCCAACCCCAACTGAGAGTCCCCATTCTCAAGGGACACCAATAGGCATAGCCTCTCCAGTCACCTTGGGACCCTCTTCCCCAGGAATTAGGGGCCCACCTCCCTCAGGAATTCATCCACCCAGGCACTAGGTACTGTGGAGCCCTCTTAGTCACTTTTTTATTGCCATGCTTGGGTGAAAGTGTGTAGAGTGTTTGTGAGCTTTTTGTCTCCTCTTTGCTACATTAGCATGGGCCAATAATAATAAATGCACAAAGCACCTGAACTAGGGGAGTCAGAAGACTAGGTCTTCATCCAAATTCTGCCAGGACCAATGCTCGTCCTTGAGGAAGACACTTTGCATCACTGGGAAAGTTGGGGAGGAGATGGAGGCCCCGGTGCTTTCTAAGTGACCCCTGAGCCTCAGAGGCCCGTGATTCCGTTACATCCTCCAAGAGGAGGCCCTTCCAGGCATCCAGCAACTCCCTCACATTAACCTCTTGTTCTCTTCACCCTTCCATGCCTTGTTACCCTCAACCCATCCCAAAGACCCCATGCCTCACGTTCTCTCTGTTCTCTCTTGAGTGTCCTAAAGGAACATAACTAATAAAAATCATGTTACCATATGAGACCAATTCATGCCACAATCACCTACTGACATTTACTAAGTCCTGGGCACTATCTAGGATTAAGACTTCTCAGGACAGAGTTCTTTAATATGCTACTCTCTGGGCAACTATGCAACTGAGAAAGGGAAAAACCTTTGATTTAAACAACACTAAGAGTTTCCCATCTCCTCCACTGTCCTCTTCCCTTCCCCTCCTGGCACAGAGCTGTTGGTCAAGAAGCGGTAGGTGAGGGTGATGGGTGCTTGCGGAGATGGTGGAGGATGTGGGACCACTTTGTACTATTCTTGCAACTCTTCATAGGTTTGGAACTACTTCAAAATAAATGGTAGTTACCTGAAGAGCATGAATAGTGGGGACTCAGGATCAGCCGGAGGCCTGTGGGTGGAATGGTTGGAGGCAGCAGGCACAAGATGATCCCCCAGGTCTGGCCACCACATTGACCTGTGGCCAAACCATTCCCACTGAAGAGGCTGGCATAGGCTGAGAGAGCTAGACTGTGAGAGGGTGCTTGGGCTCATGTCCAGCTCTGCCACTAATCCCATCATTTACTCAACAACTCTCTGTGGATGACCTGCCTTCTGCCAGGTTTGGTGTTGAGTGAGTTTGTGGGTGTGGACGAGTTGCTCCACCTCTCTGGGCCTTTCTGAGTCTGTAACAAAGGCTCTGGGATGCCTCATGTCTGGACCTTGAAGGGGGGTGCTAGGGACATTCCGGGTAGGTTAAGGCCTGCTTTGTTCAGCATGAAGATGGCAACATGAGGCAAAGGGAAGAGCAGCAAGTTTGGAGTCAGCCAGACCCCCTCAAAGTCTCAGTGCCACCCTTTGGCAGCCATAAAGCCTTGAACTGGGACTAATGAATGAACCTGTCTGAGCCCGGTCACTGCTCTTGTGTAAAGTGGAGACATCAACACGTGCCCTGCAGGGCTGCGGTGGGATTACCTGTGCCCTTCCTGCACGGTCAATGCCTTCCTTCTTCCCCTTCCCCATGGAACCACATCTCAGGGCCCTGCCAGCCCCGAGGAGCCTGCTTCGTAATGACCTCCTTGGATAAAAGGCGCTGGGGCAACAGGAAGGACTGTTGTTTTAACTGCTCTGCGTTTCCTCCCTTTGTCTCCAGCATTATAAACAAGCCTATTCCCCAAAGCCACATCTGATAATCCAGCTGCAGGAGGTCAGCGGTCAAGCAATCAGAAATGCTCTTAATGGGGATTAGGTAATTCAAAGCCGGGCCTGATGCCCACAGCAGGTCAGAACCAACAGGTCCTCTCCCGCCGTCACCGAGGCTGCTTGGGTGCAGATGCCCCTCGGGAAGCTGCCACACACCCAGACAGAACAGAGTGAACAGAGCACAGGTCAGCCGCTCCTGATCCTTGAGACAGCTCCCAAGCTAGCCCTGCCTGGGGACCTGCGGCGGTGACAAAAGGCCCTATTTGGGGAAGCTCTTTACAAAGCACTTTCCCCCACTTTCAGCTGATCCTTGCAGCAGCCTTGTGAGGAAGACAGACAGGTAGAGCATTTAAAGCAAAAGATCATGAGGCCCAGAGAGGAGAAAGGGCTGCTCAGGGCCCACAGAACAAGTGAGGAGAGAGCAGAATGTTCTGGGTCAGCTTCTAAACCCACATTCAGTTCTCGCACAGTCGGAGGCATCAGCTTCGCATTCCCCAACCCTCCAGGCTTGTCACAGGATCCCCCGAGTGACAGGGCCCTCTTGCCCTGAGGAGAGCCCACCATCTCCTTCAGAATGTCCTTAATGCACTGAAATCAAGCCAATCAGGTGATAAATTTAAGGAGCACTTACTGTGTGTGATGTTATGTGGGGACCAGAAGACTTTTGTAGGTTTTTTTGGTATTAAATGGAGGAATAAACATATCAATAAAAAATACAGTCCAAAGAACTGTTTTAGTCAGCAAGCCCGCTTGATGTATGCCACATGCTCTAGTTAATGACAACTCAGCTGAGCTTTCCTGCAAGGAAATAGTTAATCTAGCTGTTATTTGTGGTAACTTATCTCCCACCTTGGCGCTTATTTCCCTAAGTTGGTTGAGACAGGAGGGGAAAGAGAGGGGGGAAATAGGAAGAGAGAGAGGAAAAGTGGATTAGTTTCAAGATCAAAAGATGCTCAGAGATCCAAAAGGAAATACAAGCTCCGGGGGTGGGGGGATTTTCAGGACTCTGTATCCTCCTGATAAGGAATGAATTCTTAGGATGGCCCCACCCACCTGTCTGCAACCCCAGGACCGGGTCCCCTTTAGAGCAAGAGCAGCCAATGGCACCCACTCCTGGAGCTGGTGGCCTGAAAAGCCAGAGCAGCTTAGGCGATACAGACATAGGCCTGGGGAACATGCTCTAAGTCCACCTTAGGAAAAAACAATTGGAAAATACCTGCTTTGTAATATTTTGTTAGTTTCAGGTATGGCTTATGCCAATTACACATGCGAACACAAAAATATTGGCTAAGCTTGCCTATGCTAATTAAACACCCAATCAAATCCATTTTCATTTAGCCACAGGTACTTGTGATTCTCACCAAGGACTTACCGAATCGTAAATCAGTTTGGTTAGCCTTGGTGATAAAAGTACGATGGAAGGATGAAATGGAAACTTCTCAGGGATACTGCAGACTTAAAGAGGAATTTGAGACAGTTCCATGCGGGAAAAAAAAATTGAAGGAAGCATTGCAATAATTCGTTCCCTCGGTTTTTTTCCTTACAAAATTAGATTAAAAATTTCTACTCAAATTGTTTGAGGGTTGGAATAATTGAAACCAAAGCTGAGGACAAATAAGGGGGTTCAGAGAGAAAGATTTCAATAAAAACAATTACCTGTTCAACAGATTAATGGGGGAGCTACAGCTGGGCAGCTGGGGCTGAACGGTCTTGCCTCCGTTCTCTGACAGAGTAAGCACTCATTGCTTCTACTGAGGCCCTCGGCTCACCATCATTTCTGGTCCTTGTAACCCTATCATCAGCAGGAAGGGTGATGCAGCAAAGGGAGAGAGAGAGAGCGAGAGAGAGAGAGAGAGAGAGAGGAGACACGGACATTGTATAACCAGGGATTCAGGTAGCACAGTTCTATCCTACAGGTCTTAACTTGTCCCACATTTTTCCCTTTGCTTCTTGCTGATGTTTCCAATTTATTTAATAAACCATGCAATTTGAGCATCTTGTGAGCCTTTCTGTTTCACGACCCCAGGGAAAGCTTGGTTGAACTGTAGTCAGACTACCAATGCATCAAGATATCCCCACACAACACATCTGAAAGATGAATGTCATTTGGCAAGGATGGAGTGAAAAGCATTTCAAGTAGAAAGAACAACATAGGCAAAGGCCCTGTGGCATTTCCCTCCTTAGAGAGAACGGTGTTGGCAGAATGCTGCATGGGATGTGTTTATTAAAGGGTTTTGAATAGTCAGGTTTTTTGTTATTTGTCTTTAGCTAAAAACAAAACAAAAAACAGAGCTAGCTTGGAATGATACCAGCCATCGAGAAGAAAGTGTGGAAACTGGAAGACTTGAGAGAAGGATTGACAGGAGCCTTAGATCGGCCCAGGGACTAAAGCTGCATGATCCAAATGCCTAATTCTGTCCCTTTTGTCTTAGCCATGATTCCGTTCTGAAACTGAGGCCTTGGAGATCTCACACTTAGAGAAGGAGCCATTTTACACAGATCAGCTTTCCAGGCAACAAAAGTTTTACTCCATAAAATACCAAAATTTTTTCTATGCTGTAAATCATTCTAAAAGTTTTTTGAAGAATTTGTAAGTAGGAAAGAGATTGTGCTATAACGTTAACCTATAAAATAAAATACAGCATTTTTCATGCAATATGTAGCAGATGCAATGCCATGGCTCACCAAATCCTGTGTTATATTCCCCTTTCCTAGTGTATAACCACACCTTCAGTCCCTTGTAGTTAGGTGGGCCCTGTACCAGCTCTTGCTAATGACATGTGAACAGACATGACGCATGTCATTACTACGCTGGGCAGTGAATATGGAGGCCTCACGTTGGAATAACAGAGCCAATTAAAGCAGCTTGGATCCCTGAGTCAGCACTTATAGGAAAATAGCGCCAGAGAGTTGCCTGGATTGACAACGATCCTGTGTAAGGAGAATAAACTTGCATTGATTAAGCCACTGAGATTTGTCACTGCAACATAACCCAGCCTGTCCACACTAACACATAACATAAACATAAGACCAACAAAAATAAAAACACACATTTTTAAAAGTTGTGTGGAGAAGACATTCCCAAATGTTTATGATTGTGTTTTTAGATGATGGTACCTACAGGTAATTTAAAAACAAGCTTTTTTATATATTTTCAATAATCTGTAATGTAATATATTACTCTGAATGGAAAAAATAATTTTCTTTTAAAAGCCCCAAAAGTTATTGTTGGCGATATAGACACATAGATGAGTGGAACAGAGTAGAGAACCCAAAAATAGACTTACAGAAATAGGTTCAACTGATTTTGACAAAGATGCACAATGAGAAAGGATAGCTTTCAAAAAATGGTGCTGGAGCAATTGGACATCTGCAGTCAAAAAAGATATAATCTTAACCTAAACCTCATATCTTATACAAAAATTAAGTCGAAATGAATCACAGATTTAATGTAGAACATAAAACAATAAAATGTTCAGGAAAAAAATATGGGAGAAAATCGTCAGGATCTAGGGCTTGAAGAAAGTTCTTAGACTCAAACTCACGATCCAGATAAAGAAAAATTGATTAAATTGGACCTTATCAAAATCTAAAACTTTTCTTCAGCAAAAGACCCTGTAAGAGGATGAAAAGAGAAGATGCAGAGTGGGAGAAAATATTTACAAGCCACCTATCCAACAAAGAATTGGTATCTACAATATATAAAGAACTCTCAAGACTCAATAGGCAACACAGAATCGGATTAGAAAATGGGCAAAAGACGCGAGCAGACACTTCATCAAGGAGGAAGTATGGATGGCAGAGAAGCACGTGAAAGGATGTTCAACATCATTAGCCACTGGGAAACGCAAAGTAGAATCACAAGATATCTTTACTTACCAGAATGGCTAAAATGAAAAATAGTGACCCGGTCAAATGCTGGTGAGGAGGCAGAGAAGGAATGGATGTTGTTGGTGGGAATATAAAATGGTACAGCCACTTTGGAAAACAGTTTGGCAATTTCCTATAAAACTAAACATGCAACTATCATACGACTCAGCAGTTGTGCTACTGGACGTTTATCCCAGAGAAGTGAAAACTTAGGTTCACACAAAAACCTGTGCACAAGTGTTCAGAGCAGCTGTATTTGTAATGGCCAAAGACTGGAAACAACCCAGATGTCCTTCAATGATTGAATGCTTAAACAAACCAAGGTACATCCACAGAGTGGAATACTACTCAACAATAAAAAGGAAAAAACTACTGAGTCACACAATAAATTGTGAGGCAAAATGTTGTATACTCCATGATTCCATTCATATAACATTCTTGAAATGACAAAATTATAGAAATGGAGAGCAGATGAATGGTTGCCAGGGTTAAGGAGAGAGGTGGGTGTGGCTATAAAAGGGCAAAATGAGGGATGCTTCTGGTGATAGAAATGTCCAGTATGTTGACTGCATCAATGTCAACGTCAATATCTTGGTTGTGATACTCTACTATAGTTTTATACTATAAAGCTACTACTATAGTTTTATATATAGTTTTACTCCATTTCCCCCAGTGGGAATGGAGTAAAGGGTACAGGAAATCTCTCTGTATTATTTCTTATACCTGCATATAAATCTACAATGATGTATCTCGAAATGGAATGTTTAATTTTTTTAAAAGGATTTTTTTTTAAAAAGTCCCAAGAATGACAGATAAAGTTATTACCATGTGCAGCAAAGACTACTAATATCCATTCTCCCTTTTTCTCTTACTCACAGAAGTCCTATACACTGGGGGCTGCAAAATATCCAGTTAAGAAAACTACATTTCCCAAATTCTTTTTTGATGGGGGATGACCAATGAGTTTTAAGTAGAACTCATTTGAAAGGCTTCTAGGAAACCTCCTTCAAGATATGCTAAACCCTTTTCCCCTTGTTCTTTTCTCCTTACAGATGCCTGGAACACATACACAATGGCTGGAGCTACAGACACCATTTTGCCACCACAGTGGAATTCAGTACTAAGGATAAAAGATAGAAGGAGCTTTGATGCCAATGGCCATGGAGACACCTTACCAGCCCTGGACTACCTCTGAGTTTCTCATGTGAGCCACTGAAATTTGAATTTCCATTACCTGCAGTCAAATCTAATGTTGATTGATTACCATCTAATTCACCGTATTTCTCTCTGCCTCATCTCTCTCTGCCCTATCCCAACCGTCCCCACCCTTCACACACGAAAGGCCATTGCTGGTCTGGGATTTAGTTGTGCTTAAGGGGCAATGAGTAAGTCTGCAGAATTAAAGGAGCAGAGAAGGCCTTGGTTCCTTTACGTTAGAAGGGTCTCAGGAAACTTAAGAAAAACAAAAATAGCTGGGAAGTTGAAAATGATGGAAAAGAGGAGAGAATAATGAATAGTACTGGCTAAGATCCAGAGAGAAAAATTTTTGAGAAGCTTCTAAGAAAATCTGGGAGAAAAGTTTGATGAAGAAGCTCTGTTGGCTGTTCTGCTGTGAAGTTAGACTTGTGGAGCATTTTAGGGAGGTTTCAATAAAGGCTTGGCTCTTAAAAACTGTTTTGAATATCAGAACGGTGTTTCTTTGACCCTGGCAGCACGCTGAGATGTGCCCCAGGCTGCCCAGGTCTACGCGCTCAGGGTCTCCTGAGCTCCGTGCTCAGGAACGTAAGTGAAGACAAGAAGAAAGCAAGACACTTTTAGGAGGCACGAGCAGAACATCTGCTCTAGCAAAAGGATGATCAACTTTTAAAAAGTCCAAAAAAATCATTTTTAAGAAGAAGATGAGGGAAGTTATTTTTCTCAATTTTTTTTTAGTGTGGAGCTTCAAACAAGGCACAGTGAAGCTCAGAGTTGCACAGGCCCAGTCAAATTTTGTTTTTTCCCCACTTACTAGTTATGTAATTTGGGGTAAGTTAACTAGTACTCCAACCCTCAGTTTCATCATCTGCAAAAGAAAATAAAAACTACCCCCCATTCTATAAGAAGAGCCTGTATTTGAAGATGCCCGGCACATGGTAGGCACTCAAGATGAGTTCTTCCCTTCTTCTGGTCTCTCCTAATCTGACTTCTTCCACAGGATGGCCAATCCACTCTGAGCTGCCTCCAACACTTGGGATCAGTGACACTTGGGGATCAGAGAGACACATTCTCAGCTTCTCAGAAAGGAGAGGAAAGCATTTATATTAATGTCTTGGAAAAAAGCGACAATGTCTTCCCATCTGTCTCTTTTGCCAGGTAACAAAGAGCCTGGAAAAAGCTGGAATGTGGTCTTTCTTGCCAGGGGAAGGAAAGCTAATCCCTGTACCAGGAAAGAGAAGACCCTGCTTCAGCCAACAACCTCATGTGGGCGCTGGAAAAACCCTCCTTCCTCGCCGGGGGTGGGGGGGGGCTTGCCAGCTCCCTCTTACCGGGGCAGGTGATGGTGTATGGCAGAGCCTTCGGTTTCAGGAACGTGTTGATAGATCCACGGAAATTCAGAGACTAGAAGCAACTGGATTGTTACAAGAAACTGATTTACAAGACCAGAGCAATAAAACTGGGTGCAGTCTGTGTCATTCTGGCAAACATGGCCAGGGGTGGGTGGAAGCAGATTGGGATGCAGTCAGGGAGGGTGGCAGAACCTCCCAGCATCTGTCAACAAGGGGGTATGTTGCCAGGGACTGGTTTGAGATGGAAGGAGGCCCTGTTGGGTCCTGAGTGCCTCCAGCTCAATTCTGCCCTATGGGACAGCTTGCGTCTGCTCCCTGGCCCTCTTTTCCCAGATGCCCCAAGATCCATTCAAGGACTGGCACCTGGCATCACAGGGAGCGCTCAGGACTGGGGCCTGGAGACCCAGATGCTGTCTCACTGGGGCAGTGGGGACTCAGGGATTTCACACCACATCTCAGGACCTCTGATTTCTTCTCCAAAATAGTGAGGAGGCTAGACAAGGTGGCTCCTAAAGAAGCAGTCCACCCTGAAAGTCTGTGGTTCCACCGGAAGCCGGTGGTGCTCCTGAATTGCACCTTCCAGAGTAGGGCAGCCCATGGCCGTCCATCCCTGTCCCACCTCTGCCCTTTGAAGGTGCACACGAGGCCGCACAGGTCTGATTCAGCCCTGCTCTCAACTCTGCAGGGAACTGTGAATTGACTGAGTCAAGGTGCTGTTAAGACATCCGTGGACAGAGACATGAAGCCAGCCTCTTCCCTCTCTAGTTTTTGGGCCATTTACTTCTCTGGGCCTCAGCCTCTTCAACCTTTTTCATCAATAAAATAAAAACAAAATCCCTGCCTACTTCACAGGCTTCTCTGAGGATGCCATGAGGCTGGTGACTCAGGGAGCTCTGGCGAGGCCGTGGCAGCAGTTCTCAAACCTGGCTGCATGTTGGAATCCACTAGAGGACTCCTCAGAGATCCCGACTGAACTGGCACTTTCCTAACATTCCCTGTGGGATTCTAGTGGGTAGCCAGGGATGAGAAACACTTCTTCCCAATTCTGCATAAGTATAGGGGCTGTTATCGCCAATAAAGGTGAAAAATTCAGCCAAGCAGTTATTTCGTTTATGACACTAACAACCAGTGTGACCAATTTTTGTACCAGTGACTGCTTATTTTAACGTTGTTTGACATAACATTGAGTGACCCCACACGGTACTCTCTTGGATTTCTGTAATGCTTCAGATTCTGTGGGAAGGAGGAAACAAACAAATAGAAAAAATAAAATCTTAAATTAATTTCTGTAAAGATCTCGTCCAAACCGGTGGTTCAACACCACATACAGCCAAACCACCAGAGGTTTTGGCTGAAGTCACAGATTTTCCAAACACGACTGCATAGAACTGAATCCAACCTCTGAGGGTGGGAACGGGTATGAGCCGTCGCTGCAGGTGATTCTGAAGCCCAGCCAGGTGGGAGAATGACTGCGAACGCATTCCGGGATGGGCACATTCTGCTGGGAAAGACAGCCTCCGGGGAGCAAAGCAGTCCTGTGACCTCGAGCCTTTGGCTTCTGCTTATTGGGGCTCCACGTTCCCAGCTGTGGAATGGGACACCAGTAAATGATGGGCTCTGGAGATGCTTGGAGACATAACCCACAGGCTCTTTCTCGTCACGCGAGGGAGTGCAGTCCCCAAGTCACAACCAGGCCAGGCGGAGGACACGTTCATCCATCGGCCACCAGTGAACTCAGATTCCGCACTGTGGATACGGGAGGCACTTGCTGACAATGGCTTTCTCCCCGCTCCTGCTTGTCCTTTGTCTCATTCAGAAAGCCTTGTTCCTTCAACACCTGTGGGCTGCCCTGTCCCGTCTTCCTCCCTTCACTCAGCAGATATAGACTGAGCTCCATGTCCAGCTCTGGGGCTGCCGCAGAGAGCACAACAGAACCCATCCCTGAACCTCGGAGCTTAGAGTCTATTCTGGGAGGCAGGCGAGGACCAGGCCGTGTCAGGAAAAGCAGACCGTGCTATGGGAGCAGCACTGATGGGCATCAGACCCAGCGAGGTTGCTGAGAGAGCCTGCTGTGATGACGGTCTCAATAGCAGTGTCTGTTCGCCGACACCTACCCTGCCAGCCTAATCCCCACACACCCTGCAAGACCCACTGGTATCCCCTCCATTTTATGGTGGAGAAAATGGGGGCTCGGAGATTTAAATTGCCTAGAGGCAGGCAGCAGCTGAGGAGTCCAGAGGCGTGGGCACCAGTGCTGGTTTCTGAAAGGCTAGGTGCCTTGTGTGCTATATTAAGACCTTATCTTTCATTTATGAGCCATTGTAGGATTTCTCATACCTTACCAGGGCCCTTTGGAGGATGGACCCCAAGAAGAGGTGATGCAGGCCCTAGAAGCTTCCAGAGAATTCCAGATCCCCTGTGTGTGGTCAAGAAGGGAGGGAAGGATATGTGCTCCTGGTGGGGCACATCCCCTTGTCCCTCTGGTACTCCTCATTCTCTAAGAAGGGGTGTAGGTGAGGAGGCCAGAGCCACCCCTCTAATGTCCAGGGCCCAAGGCACAGCCTCTGTTGCTGGCACCTAAGGGTGGCAGGCATGGACAGAGCCCTGGACTCAGACAGGAAAATTAACGTTCTAAACCAGCTCAGCAACTTACTAGCTATGTGACTAGGCAAGCGACCTGACTGCTCAGTGCCTTACCTACCAAACAAGGACATGCTGCTTTCCTTGGAGAGCACTGGGAAGATCATCGTGGAGACAGAGGGATGGGTATGGAAGGCCTCTTACGTGCTCGTGCTCTTAGGCACTTTGCATCCATTTTTCTCAGAGGACAGCCCTGTTAGGGATGGCTTCAGCAGAAGACAGCCTTGCTCAAGGCCACACCCCTGGCAAGGCAGCACCCATCCAGTGATGGATCCCTGCCTGGCTCCAAAGGCCTGGTCATCTCACCCCAAGTTGGGACAGCAGTAAAGAGCCGTCCGGCCCACAGAACTCATTGGAAAATTGGTTGAGGCTCCACTGAAACTACATGGCAGGCTGGCTTCTCCCTCTGTCAGCTGGGCTTCTTTCTCTCCCCTCCATGGGGTTTGGTCCCAAGGGCACCCCCTAATAAACCTCGGCACCTTAACCTCCCTCTCAGAGTCTGCTTCCTGGAGAAACCAATTTGTGACAACTGAGAAGGTGCTTTTATTGTTTTTTTTTCAATTGTGGTAAGGTGCACATAATGTAAAATTTACCATCTTAACCATTTTTAAATGCACATTTTACATCGTTGTGCTATGCTCACTACCATCCATCCCCAAAACTCTTCATCTTGCAAAACTGAAATTTTGTCCCCATTAAACCCTAACTCCCTGGTCCACCTGCCCCGCAACCCAACCCTTGGCAACCACTGTTCTACTTTCTCCCTCTATGAACTTGACTACTCTAGTTACCTCATTTAAGT
Source organism: Equus asinus (assembly GCF_041296235.1). Classification (NCBI taxonomy): domain Eukaryota; kingdom Metazoa; phylum Chordata; class Mammalia; order Perissodactyla; family Equidae; genus Equus; species Equus asinus. The sequence continues at coordinate 61,888,407 of NC_091792.1, read as the reverse complement.
AAAATCATACAGTATTCGTCTTTTTGTGACTAGTTTATTGCACTGAGCATAATGCCCCCAAGGTTCACCCATGTTGTGGCATGTGTCACAGTTTCCTTGTATGTCTATATACCATGTTTTCTTTATCCATTCATCCATCAATAGACACTTGAGGTACTTGCACCTTTTGGTTATTGTGAATAATGCTGCTATGAACATTGGGGCACAAATATCTGTTTGAGACCCTACTTTCAATTCTTTGGGGCATATACTTAGAAGTGGAATTGCTGGACCATGTGATAATCCTATGTTTCATTTTTTGTGGAACCGCCATACTGTTTTCCATAGTGGCTGCACCATTTTGCATTTGTGCCAACAGCGCACAAGGGTTCCAATTTCTTCACATCCTAAACAACCTTTGTTATTTTCTATGTTTTTGATAGTAGCCACCCTAATGCTACTCTTGTTTTTCAGTGTAGATTCCCAGGCCCCCTCCCAGAGGTGCTGCATCTTTTAAGCGCCCAAGGCAGATCTGACACACAAACAGGTTTGAGATGCACAGCTCTGAAATCCAGCAGTCACAGCAGCCCGCTCCTGCTCCGCTCTGATGCGCGTTTCCAAGTTTTTAAAGCAAGTATCACAAGAAATGGTGGGACAGGCCTGGAACCCCGACGTCCAAGCCCTGGGTTCTTCACTTCCTTTGAAAAGGACTTCACATCTTTGCCAGTAAAATGGAAGCTTCGAAGAGGAGAGAAAGAATGTCCGTTTGGCTTTGCCATTCTCTGACTCTTGCACTAGGTGTGAGACTCAGCTAGGACCGCATTTAGATAAATCACTTCTGCTGAGTTTGGACAGTCACCAAACACACAGGGAAATCAGACACAATTTTCCACCTTCTCAGCGTTTATCCTTTTCCATCCTGCATGTACCTCCCCTAGGGACACCCCCAAGGTCTCAACATCACAGCTTTCCACAACACTTAATAGGTGCTAGGAGGGGGCTTCAGAGCCAAGGACATCTGCCCAGCAGGCAGGAGGGGCCAGGGCAGTCGAGCTACAGCCATCAGGTCCCCTTCTAGCCCTGCTTCCTTTCAGAGCTGCGGGACCATCCCTGAGCCCAGACAGGAGCCTGCTCCTTAGAATAAAAACCTGGTGTGGGTCTTCCACTTCCTTCCCATAGAAAACCGCCGAATCCACCACTCCTGTAAGTTCACACAGCTCTTACCAAGGAGGAAGAATGAGATTGTGGTAACCCCCAGACACGACTTTCTTAGAATACGGCAAAACCTATCCCACCATAAAAGCTTCCTTCACTCTCGCATGCCCGCTGCTGCCCAAACAACTTCCATTATGGCAGTTAGAGCTTCTTTCTCAAGAAAGAAGTCCTTAGGTGTCTGTCGGGCACCTGATCCAGTACTAGCACTACATTAGATCCAGAGGAAACACCGCACACAGCAGTGACACTGAGACAGGACTCCTCAGGGTCAAGCACTTTGCCTGGGAAAGACCCTGTGTGGCCTCTGAGTCCACCAGGCTGTTGACTCGCTCTGACCCTTTAGACCAGGAACCCGCCCTGCCAGGCCGGGGGGCTGAATGGCTGCACCTGGCTCCCACAGCTCAGTTTCTCTTGTGAAGGTTCAAAAACACCTTTTTAAACAGCTTATCAAGATTCTGCTGGGGGCCCATTCTAGCCATGCTCCCAAGTACCGGAAGGTCTCACAAGGTTGTGTGGTAGATGTGCAAGCACAGCCCTTGCGGACGTGAGTCTTATTGGGAGGAGATGGTGAAGTGTGGCAGACACTGCTGGCTGCCTCCCCACAGCCAGTCCCACCCCACTTTCTCACTTGCTGACAGAGACCTGATTGAGTGACCATGTGTTTCATGGGCCTTTTCCCAGCCACAGGGGTTGAATATTGACTATTCTAAGCCAATCATGTAATTCGATTTTCTTTGTTATAGGGCATGTGATACAACCCTGGCCAATAAGAAGGTTCTAAGAAAGTTTTTTTTTTATGCATTAAAAGGAATACAAGTCAGGGATTCATCTCTTCCTGCTTTTTGATTATTGTCTTATGCGGATGTGATGCTTGGCACTGCTGCAGCCTCCGTGTAACCACGAGGGGAAAGCCAAGAGAATTCCAGAGTCTTAACTTGGTCAAGTTGTTGAATTAATCAACCCTGAAATCATCCTGACTCTGGACTTCTTGTTAGATGAGGCGACGAAGCCCGTATCTTAAAGCCACTTTCAGCTGGGAATTCTGTTTCTTGCAGACAGAAGCCTCCTAACTGGTAATAGTGGCCCAACATGCAATTTGACCAGGGGGCCCAAGAGGACATGGAACAGCATCAGCCAGGGCATTAAATGCAAACTTGCATTATCTGCGTCTAGAGTAATGAATTGCCACATGATCAAGGTTGGCACACAGGACGAGCCCATAGGCCATCCTGTCATATTATGGATGAGGAAATTGAGGCTTAGGGAAGTTTAAGAACAAGACTCCATAGTTCTTTATATTTTACAAAGTGCTTTTTTATGGGTCATCTCACTTAATCTTTAGATAAATTACTGTTATTATCCCCATTTTATGGGTGAGTAAGCTAAAGCCAATGGGGAATATTAAGCTATTAATAGCTAAATTGTGTTTTATAGTTTATAAAGAGCTTTGTGCATCATAATTTGTCCAATTATTACCTTTAAATCTAATCTGTAAGGTAAAAGTTTACAAGCAAAGAAGTAGGCTCACAAGGGTCAACTCACTTGGCCGAGCTCCACTGAGCTCCAGGGCTGCCGCGTCAGTGGTTCTCACGATGCAGGTGCTGGACCAGCAGCCTCAGCATCACCAGGGAACTTTCAGAAATACAAATTGTTGGGCCACACCCAGGCTCCCTGAATCAGAAACTCCGGTGCATCCCAGCAATCTGGGTCTTACTAAGAGCCCCCGAGGTGACTCTGATGCTCACTCATGTTCCAGAAGCATTTGCTTTACACCAAAGCTGTCTCTTCAGTGACTTATCCGAAGTCATGCTTCCAGGTCAACCAGAAGTCTCAGTCAAGGGCCAAGTGCTGTTTCTAACACGGAAAACTGAGACTGAACTAAAAAAGAAGATGGATCCCCAACCCTAAGGATAAAAGCTAGGATCACAGCTGTTGATCTAAGACTGTAAAATCATGAAGCCTATGCTGTACTATAAATAAAAGATTGTCCTTCAAGCTTGAAGAAAATTACTTAAGGATTGATAAGCAGAGATGATGCTATTGTACACATCACACAGTTGACTAACAGAACTTAGCACCCCAACTAGTGGAACGGCCAACAACATAGATCCATCTAGAAAAGTCAAAGACTCTTCAGAAACTCATCTGTAATTTGTTGCTAAGAAGAGAGACTACACATACAGACTGCCTACTATGCACCAGACGCTTTACAAATGTGATGTCATCTAAGCTCTGACAATCTTTCCTGGTAGGTCTAAGCCACCACATTATCCTTAAAGAACCCAAGGCTCAGAAAGCTTAAATAACTCGCCCAAGTTTCACCTAGCTATTGAGTGGTGAAATCACTACTCAAATAAAGGTCTGGTTTTCTCCAAATTCTCAATTCTTTGGGCCACTTTGCTTTATTTATCATGCTGAATTTGGGAGAAAAGCTTTCAAACCAGCCCCCATCTAACACGGGGAGGGGTCAGGGACCACATCACGCTGATTTTTTAACCCTCACAGTGCCTGCCTAGCACAGTGCTCTGAGCAGAGCAGGTGCCTGAAATGTTTGCTTAAAACGTTCAGACCTTGATGTTGGAGGAAGGCCCTAATCTTTGGGGGATGATGGCATTAAAAGGAATGATGTCCTCCCAACACGGTCCCAGTGCCTCAAGCCACTGCTGGACAAATGAACCCTTGGTCTGAGGCAGAGTGAACACTCTTTTTGTTCCCGTGTGGTTGGGTTGTATCAACCCAGCACCTCTTGCAAGCCACAGGGTGATTGCTCAAGCGATATTGTTGACAGATTGATTTACTGACTAATTTATACGACATACTGATCCAATGACATAAGTATCTTGGAGGGAGTTCAGAGGAAAGTAACCAAGATGATTAAAGGATTGGAAAATGTGCTTTACAGGGAAAGGTTATAGGGACTAGGGTTATTTAACTTGGAGCTGAGGAAGCTGCTGAACGCTGCATGCACAGGCTATCACACTGGAAAGAAGCGACGGCTTGTTTAGTCCAACCCACTCGCTCTCCACCTGGGAGACCAAGGCTCAGAGAGCAGGGGTCCCGCTCAGCCGGTCAGAGTGGGGCTAAGATTTGTGACTGCTGGTCCAGTGGTCTCTCCATGACACCAGGTCTCCCCAGCCAGCGTGTGCACACACACAAACACCCGTGTACACATACACACATACACATGCACAAACGCCCACACGCAGGCATGCACACCCCCATACTCATCCACAAACATACGCTGAGCAGTGGAGTGCTGAAAATGGCCGCCAGCTGTTCTCTTCTCCCCAAGGTTAGAGGAGCAGTACAGGCCTGTCTGAGGTCACCACAACTGATAAGAGGATTTCTGAATGATGTTTACATATCTAAGAGGTTAAATAGAGAACAATGTGTGCTATACTTCTCTGGAGGCTGCCCCAAAAGCAGAGGGTGTTCCTCTGTCTGAGGTGCACTTCTGGGCTGCAGGACAGACCAGACGCCCTCCTGGGGCCGCCTCCATGGTTAAACCACTGGGAGGCAGGGGCTTTTGCCCCCTTCCCCATCTCCACGGAGCAGGCTTTCTCCTCTATGGAGGCAGCCTTCAGAGGAGGTGCACCGGTGGCGGGCTGCGGCCCCGTGGGAAGGTGCAGAACAGAGGCACGGGGACGTTACACTGGACTTGGCCGCAGATCTGCCCTCACCGGCCAAGTGCCCTCTGTGAATCAGCCAACTGCCCCAAGCCTCAGTCCCTTTGTCGGTAAACCCAGGACAGGACAGCACTTGCCTCACCCAGGGATGACCATAAACAGCACTGAGGAGGAAGGAGGTTTGCGGCAGACCCGGGGTGACTCTGTGGTTCTTTCCTGACTTAATCTCTTGGCACCTCGCCTTCTTCTGTAGAAATGGGCACAGTGAGGCTAACCTTGAAGCTGAGTAGAGAAAATTCAATAGGGTAATTCCTAGGGACCCTCAACCCCATTCCTTGCCACTCTCTATGTTCGCCCTGGCTCTTTATAGCCTTCTCTAGAAGTCTTGATCCTCTGAGAAGCAGAAGTGCTCCCCAAACTCCCTCACGGGCCATCCTTACCCTGCAGGAGTAGAGGGGCAGTCCCCCTACTCCAGGAGCCCAAGGAGGGTCCTCAGGAAGGATTTCTCCCTCTCTGGCTCCAGCAGCTGCATTGCTCACCCTCCAGGTCCAGGTGGGAGAACCAGACAGGCTATAATATTCACATGCCATAAATCAACGAGCAGAAACCTGAAGCTCAGCAGCACCGTGTTTAAACATGACCTACTGCCAAACAGCCCGGCAGCCTTGGGGAAGGGACCCAGTCTTGCATCACCACGAGCATCCTGCTTAAGACATCCCTCCCCAGAGTCTCAGGCTGAAACGCCTCCCCGTTGGCTGTGTCCAAGGGACACAGACAAGTGTTGACTTACCATCCTCTGGAGAACACAAGGGCATGGCTGCAGCCCCAGGGGAACGTCCAGTGGAGGGAAGTCAGGCCAATGTGGATGCTGCCCCTCTCCCCGTAGCTGGTTCAGCCTCCCGGGGCTGCGGGACTGACAGCCCGCCTCTGGGCCGTCCTGGGGCTGCTCTCCTTGGCTCAAGAGCCCAGAGCCCCAGCCCCACAGAGCAGGCGCCCTGCCTCCTGTGCTCAAGCAGACGGCCCATTTGCACAAAGGCCAGCCACCCGGCTGCTGTCCTCAGAACAGAGCTGGATTATGACAAACTGGGAGAGGATTAGTGGGGGACGCCATCTGCAGAGACAGTAATTAGATTAGTGAGTTACAGATTGTTCCTGGCCCTCTGCCCAAGGGTACACTCTTCAAGACTGTTAAACACAGCCCCATGGGCTTGCAGGGGAGCCCTCTGAGCACCAGGGCCTCCCACCCAATTCCAGCCGCCTGGGTGGGCCACAAGCAGCTTGTGCTGGCAGGGTGCACCCCACCCCCGCCGCCCCCAGGGGTGCCCCACGGAGACAAGTCCTGAGTAGGGGACACCGTGGGGGAAAGGTGGCTGCCTGTTGCCACCTCTCCGAATAAAGCTGTCCATCGGCTGTTGTCGCTACCGGTGCTGAATAACCAGCTTCCCGCTTGGAGGACCCTCCTTACTCATTTTAGATCAAATTGATCATTTTGGCTTTATGCTGGCAATGCTTTGGGGGAACTATTGAAGACTGGAATTATCAAATCCATTCTCTGAAGGCAGAAAACTCCTTTCTTAGAATATTCCGTGCTTAGGTGCAGGGTTGCATGGAGGCAAGGATGAACTATGTAACGTGAAGCCTGGTGGTTTCCTCACTGGAAATTAATTAGGTTAAACAGCCTTTTGTGGAAACTACTAGTCTGAGAGTGTGTTGCCATCAAGAGGCAAAGACTTAACCAATGTATGTTTAACATGGATATGACTGATTAATTCCACAATCGGAATCACTCAAGGCTTCCTTCTGGCTGGCAGATACAGCAATTTCGTCCAAACGATCAGATGTGCATGGATGTGGGCTACAGAGCAGAGATCACTTTGTATGTGAAAGCTGCATGTAGTAGTCAAGATTTTCCAGAGAAATGACATCAATAGAACATATGGAGATATACAGGAAGAGATTATGAGGGATTGTTCATGCAGTTACGGAGGCTGAGAAGTCCCACAATCTGCTATCTGTAAGCTGGAGAACAAGGAGAACCGGTGGTCTAGTTCCGTTCCTGCCCTGAAGGTCTGAGAACCAGGGCAGCTGATGGTGTAAGTCCAGTCTGAGTCCAAAAGCCCAAGAACCAGGTGGGTTGATGTCCAAGGGCAAGAGAAGCAGGATGTCCTAGCTCAGGCAGAGAGAGCGAATTCTTTCTTCTCCTAACTTTTGTTTTATTCAGGTCCTCAAGGATGGGATCATTCTCACCCACAGCAGTGAGGACCATCTGCTTTACTCAGTCTACCAATTCAAATGCTAATCTCTTCCAGAAACATCCTCACAAACACACTCAGAAATAATGTTTTACCAGCTATCTAGACACCCCTTAGCCCAGTCAAGTTGACACATAAAATTAGTCATTACACTGGGTTTGCCCAAGTAATTTTAATAAGTTAGAACATTGTCAAACACAATAGTCATGGGCTGACATCCAGATTCTTCATGCAAAGTGCAGAACATGGGCAGCGCAAGAAATTTCAGATGGTATATGTTGGTTCACACTTATGGAGCATCTACAAAATCTTCAACATTCATGGTACCCAATAAATACGACCTCATTGAACATATGCGTAAGTACACAAGGACAATCAAAACTTTCACTAGCTCTTTTTCCCCCAGAGGAATGTGGGGAAATCATTGCAAGTAAAGGGAAAATGTAATCTGTTCAATGCCCACATCTGTGAAATGAGGGCAGTGAACCAACTGACCTCTAAGGGGAGAGACCATATATTTTATCAGCCAAACTGGGACACTTTTGGGAGTGAAACAGGACGTTTTCAATTACTTCGGCACAACAGGAGTAACCCAAGACTGCCCCAGGCAATCTGGACCTAGAGCTGCCCACCTCTAAGAATGACCGTGAGTAAATGTCTATGATTCGGTGAGTCTCCTGGTCAAGTAGGCTTTATTCTACAGAGAGCCTATTTAAATTACTCAAAGCTCTAAAAGCGTAATTAGAACTTTTGAGCCCGACCCTCAGAAGCCCTTGTGTCAGTCGATAAGAGACTCACCACTCAATGCTTCTAATACATCTACTATATATTCCAGCTGCCTTCTTAGCCACTATTGAAGATGCAAAGAAATCTCAGATAATCTAACACCAAATTGTAGAGGCAAGCGAGAAGCAAGTAAAATCTAAATGTCAGTCCCAGAGTTTGACAACCACTAGACTGGCCCAAAGCAGAGCACACCAAGAGAGTGTCAGATTTAGTAAGTTCTGTAAGAGCTCAAAAAACTAGAAAGAATGCCATGATTGGAAAGGTTGTCACAAAGGAGGACACCATTCTTAAAGCGTAGAAAGGAGAGGAAATTCTGATCTAAATGAGGCGGTATATTCGTGAATTTGCTTGCTCCACTCCAAGTTCATAGCCATGAGAGATGAAATAAAAACAATGAAAACCAAAAAGCTAGAGCTAAGTTTACTAAAAAAAAGAAATATATATATGTACAGAAACATTTCCATTGCCCCAAACTAGAAGAAAAACTCAAGGCAGTGAGTAGGGCTGAAACTGTAGGCTGGCTGGGTACCCCCACTCCTCTCAGAAATAGAAGCTATGAAAGGTAATGCTGACCCACTGCATATGGGTATGACTTTGTGACACTGGATCTCAACTGGTAGAGCAGGGGTTGCTGCTAGGGGACATGTGGCAAAAGTTGGAGATATTTTTGGTTGTCACAACTGGAAGGAAAGTACTACTGGCATCTAGTGAGTTAGACCAGAGATGCTGCTAAGCATCCTACAATGTACAGGATAGCCCCCAAAACAATGAAGTGGTGCTGAGGTTGAGAAGCCATTGATTGGCCTAATAAGTGGAGAGAGGAGGGACCTCATTACTGGTGACTGAGTCTGGGAAATCCCCAATATCATTGTAGAACAAGAACTCTAAAAGTGTCCTTATGGGGACTGATTCTGACTGGAGACCTAGAAACCACATGAAAACAACCACAAAACTACTACACAGGGAGCGGTGACAAAGAGAGAGGGAGAGAAAACAAACAAAACCTAATCTCCCTCTCAAATCTGCAAACCAAAACTGAAAAGCACATGAGAAATAGAGTTAAGGAAAGACAGCCAACAAAATCACCCACTGGAACACGAATTCAGCCCAGATGAAACAAATTCCATGGAACGGTCTGACAAAGACTATAAAATCAGCACTATCTGGAGCTGAAGCAGCAGAGGAGAGAGCACCAAAGAAGAGAGGCTCTATGCTTATTATCTAGCAGCCACTGTTCTAGAACTTCATGCATATTAATTTATTAAATTCCACAAAAAACTCTATGAGGTAGATATTATTATTGTGCCACTTTATGGATGGGGAAACTGAGTCATGGAAAAGTTAACCAAAGTTCCCAAGGTCATTTGGCTGGTATACGGTGGAGCCAGAATTTGGATCCAGGCAGGTTGGCACCAGCCTCCACACACCTAACCACTACGTCAGGTCTTTTGGAGAGACAATGGCATAGGCCCCAGAAGGGACAGTCTTATTAAAGGAATAAGAAACAGAGCGAAGTGTCCAAAACGGAATGGGGAAGCAGGAAGGTGTGGCATTGTGAAAACCAAGAGCAGAGAGTTTCCAGAGTGAAGGACCAGTAATCCGGCCAAGAAGACTGTTGAGACACCAGGGAGAGGAGAGGTGGGGAAATGAAGGGCCCTGCTTGCTGGCAGCGCAGAGAGTCTTAGTGGACTTTTCGAGACCCACTTCCACAGAGGGATGATGGCAGAAGACAGACTGTGGTTGAGAGCGTGGTAGGAAAATAGAGATGGCGGCTACAAACAATTTCTTGGGAAGTTTGCCAGTGAAAGGCAGGAAAGAAATAAGATGGCAACCAGAGGGGACAGCCTGTGTGTGCCTGAAGACAGAAGGGACAGCCAGTGAAGGGGAAAAACTGAGGATGCAGCAGAGAGGGGACAATGAGAGGAGGGGAGAGGAGGGATCATGGCTCTTTCCTGGGACCTGGGGCCAGCATGTAAATTCTGCTGCTGACCTTTCAGACGCTGAGGACAGGCTTCAGCAGCTTTCAGCAGCACCTGGGACTGGGCCTGCTGCAGCCTCTGGACAGTCCCTCCTCCTCTGTGCCTTGCTCCTGTCATCCCCCAACCAGACGAAATCTGAGACTCTGGGCAACGCTTCTTCCACTCCCTGGCATCGCACATGCCACTCTGTGTTCCCTTTCACACTCTCTCTTTCTCAGCTTTCACTGCCCTGGCCTTTGCACTAGGTCCTCTGAAATGCTGATTATAAACTCCTCTACATGATCAGATTTTTCATGGAAAGTGGCCTCCACCTCCTTGCTATAACTGAAGCCTGGCCCTCCTAATCGCATCGCTTCCTCTGCAGCCCTCAGGGAACACTGTGTCATCCCCACTCACATATACATTCCCAGGGCTGGGGCTGGTTTTCTGGAAAACTCCTGCCTCCGGACCACCACTTCTCACTTTCTGCAGTCTCTTCTCTCTTTGAAGTGCTCACCATAGAGCTCGGCCCCCAGCCGCCATGCCGCATTGCTGCCATCTCACACACTCATGCACTCTCTTCCTCAGTCAGGGGGAGCTGGCACCTGGCAACGCAGAGTCTCCCTTCCCGCTTCCATCCAGCCACCATTCCCCAAGACTGCGACGTCTGTGTGGCACGCAGCCCACAATCTGGCTTCAAATCTCCTTGACTCAACATCCTTTGTTTATACCCGATCTCACCAACTCACTCCCCTCTCCGTCCCCCAGGCCTTATCACCCAGACTGCAGGAGCTCGGTCTCAGGCCAAGGCCTTCTGTCTCTGACTCTCTTCCTCTCTTCCTCCCACCACATCTGTTCTTCACCTTCGGCTGACCTTAGTCATCCTCCTCAGATCTCTTTGTCCCCTTCTTGTCTTGAGATCACTCTGCCCCAGCCTAGTGCCCACGGGACACTGCCTCAGCAACTCTTTTATTGATCAGTCCAGACACCTCCTTCCTCTTGTCTACCTCCAGGGGTTGGAAGGTTCTGGAGGAATTCACTCCTTCCTGCGGACTGAAGTTTCTTCAAATTCATGGTCTCAACACTGACTGAGCCTCCAGTGCTACCCCTCAATGCTTCTACCACTCCCTGGTCAGGCCCAGTCCTCACTGGAGCTATTCCAAACCATCACCCATTTCCCTGAGTCACTGTTAACAGACCTCTGACCAGGCTAGTAGGAGCTAGGGTTAAAGTATCCCTTGGCCTCTTGCAGAAGAATAGAAAAGCCCCTTGAAAGAAGTTGCTGGGTGTCCTGTTGCGGGTTCATCTCCATGACTGCCTTTACTCACGTCCTCAGCAGGCAGCGTTCTGCTGTCCTGTGGGGTTCAGATTGGCTACGACAGGAAATTCACCTTAGACCCTGACCTCAGATCTGAGAGGGCTGCTCTGGTTGGATAAACGTCTTCTTGTCGTCATCTGGATCCTCCTCCTCCCTCCGCCTCTTCACTCCTTGCTACTCCTGGGAGGGAGGGGAGCCCTCTTCCTTTCTCCTCACTGCAGAGAAGGGCCTCGCAGCTACAGGCAGCCAGGCCACCAGTGGCCACCTCTGCAGGGCCCCACTGCTGGAGGGTTGGCTGGCTGGCTGTGTGACTCAGGAGCTCCTGGCTGGACACAGCCATGTGTTTGACCTTTGAAGCCAGACTTTAAGAATGAGGGGGATTGCCTTGGCCCAGTGCTACCAAAAGTGAGGGCAGCTAGAAGTGAGGTCCTGAACCGCAGGCCCTGTACAAAGTGAGATAAGACAGATATTGAGAGTGAGCATTTAGAAACTTACAGCAATTCGACCTTGTGGTGCTATCCAAGTGTGAAAATGGTTGACTTGTATTTTGTGTGTCTAATATGTTTTCTAATTCATGTTATTGTTTCTTTTACATATTGACATGCGACATATTGGAAATTCAACAAGCAAACAGGTTCTTCCCTAAAGGTTATTTGCTTGAGGAGCGCTTCCCTGCTCTAGAAGTCATAGCATCCTTCTCCTTTCTCTGAACAGCAGGAACCTACTTGGAATTTTGCATAGTTCACCACATTCACCCACTAAGGGCTGGTATCCACGTTGTATTAGCCTGCTTGGGCGGCCATAACAAGGTACCACAGACAGGGGGCTTATACAACAGAAATTTATTTTCTCACAGTTCTGGAGGCTGGAAGACCAAGATCAAGGTGCTGGCAGGGTTGGTTTCTCACGAGGCCTCTGTCCTTGCCTTGTAGACGGCTATCTTCTCTATGTTTTCATATGGTCCCCCGTCTGTGTGTGTGTGTGTCCTATTCTCTTCTTATAAGGACACCAGTCATATTGGATTGGGACCCACTTTACAACTTCATTGAACCTTAATCACCTCCTTAAAGGGCCCATCTCCAAATGCAGTCACATTGTGAAGTTTGGGGGGTTAGGGCTTCAGCATAGGACTTTGCAGGGGACACAATTCAGCCCATAATATTAACGAAGTCATACAGGTAGGGCCCGGTCCTTCCACCCTTTGATCTTCTCCATCCTATTCCCAACACTAGCCAACACCTCAGCTCGTCAGTCATAACAGAACAGCAGATATGGCAGGATTTTGAGGACCTTGGCTCAGTTTTGAAGTATCTGGCCAGTTGTAAACTAGAAACCAACAAGACCACTGGCAGCAAAATTACTGTCATCCAGGGAACTTCTGTCTTTCATTAATTCAACAAATATTGATCTAGTCCTTATTATGTGTCTGATACTGTTCTAGGCACAAGATGCCAAATAAAAAAACAGTGTTCGCAGGGGCTGATGTTTTGGGTGTCTGACCTTCTCTTTCACCTCTCAGGCTCCCTGGCTTACTCCTTGCCAGCTTTGGGTTCCTGGTGCTTCTGGCCTCCCTGCCGCACTCTCCTCTCCAAGAGAGGCCCGCAGGGGAGCTGTAGACCTTGACTGGGCACATTTACATAGCCCCCCACCCCGTGTGGTAAAGACTTGGATTGAATTAAGTTTTCCAAACTCTGGGTCTGGGGGATGAGGGCTATCTTGTATCCATCACCATCCTGCTCTCTACAGCTGCTCTTCCAAACCTCTGCTGACCTACAAGCCTCAACCCCTTCCCTGCCCCTCGCCCTCTGTGACAACATCATCTGTGCCCTACTATCGTAAAGTGAAAATCAGAGTGGGGTCACTCTCTGCTCAGAGAAGCAGTTGAACTGGCTCCAACCCTACCCCACATGGGTGGGAAATGCAGCACCCCTCCCTACATCTCTCGAGTGACTGGGGGGGGCGAGAACTTTCATCTCATTGCATCTGAGTTGTATTTATTGCTGCCAAATTCCCAGTCTTTCACAGAATGGCTCTTGAGTTGCTGCCATTCTCTGCCCCACGTTAATCTAGATTTCTCCATTACCAGACCATTGTGCATAATTGATGTCTGTGATTTTAAGGCTAAGGAAGGGCAGTTGGAGTGACCTCCCAGACCAGCAAGGGAGGACATTTTAAAGTGATTGACACCCCCCTATATGCCAAAGCACTTGGTCCTCACTCCCTCCCCACTACTGAGGACTTCTCACAGTGCCCCCGCCCTCAGACCCCAGCTTCCTCCACTGTGCCCTCTCCTCCTGCCTTCTCTCTGGAGCCCCTAGATCCCTCACTCTTCCTACCCCTAAGGACCTGCCACTTCTTTCCTCAGCCAATGTGTTATTAGCCCCCAGCAGAAAGGCTGTAGCTGGGCAGGTGGGGTTGACTGTCTACCTAATTGCTGAGCCTACTTTTTGCAGCGCCAGCAGAACCCCACTTTTTCAGTTGAATGTCCAGTGTCCCACCAGTTCTTATGCAGAGCCCTTTAGCAATCATGTAGCCTTCCACCCTCTGCTCCAGTATTCCCTGAGAGCCATCTTGCCACAACCAAAGAGGCCCGTTAAGCTATTAAAAAAAGAAAAATCTCTCCCTAAAAGGAAACTTACCCCTAAGTCTAAAGCTGACTCCCACATTTCTCTTTCCCAGGTTGAAGTTAGGGTCACGTTGTGTGACAGCCCTTCTCAACCTTCCATCACAACCCCACACCTGCGCCTCACCATCTTCTCATCATCCACCTACTGCCCCTGACTTAGCGGAAGGGGGGTCCCCAGCCTGCCCCACATGGCTAATTTACCGCACCTCATCTTCTCTCTCTCTCTGCGCTGACCCTCAGTCCCCAGTGAGCCCTGCTCTGTCTCCAGCAGAGTAATTTTCTCCAGGAAGCCTTTTCCATCTAGACCCGGGCCCCTCCTCTCCTTCCGCACAGCCCCCTGAGTGCTCTGCCATTACATTTAGACAGACTGTTTGTGACGTGGCTGCTCCTCCCCTAGACTAGGAGCATCCTGAGGGTGGAGACCCATGTTCATTCCTTCAGCTAGGACATGTGGAGTGTCTGCTCCTGCCAGAAACTGTTCTGCTGTCATGGAGATTCTGTCCTAGTCGAGGGAAACAAATATATAGCAAATACACACATGTCATGTGGTCACAAGTGTTGTGAAGGAAAATAAAGCAGGATGAGAGGATAGGGACTGAGGAAGGGGCTGGCATGTTAGAGGCGTGGTCGGGGGAAGCATCTCTGAGGGTGTGACATGTGGTCAAGGCCTGGACAGAGGCAAGAAAAGGTTCAAAAGCCTCTAGAAGGAGTGTGCTCCAAGGCATAGATAGTCCAGCAGTGTAGACAAATACAGAAGAACGAGTGAGGGGCAGTGCTAGGAATGGGTTGGAAGAGGAAGTCAGGGGCCGCGTCACAGCAGACTTTACAGGCCATCTCTGCATCTCATGCTTTTAGCAGAATGGCTAGTCTGAAGTGCTCAATAAACATTTTTTGACTGAATGAATGAGTGATTGCTTAGAAACATGCTGAGGTTTACAATGTCCTAAAAATGACCTTTCTCCACTGTGTATCTCCCCCCTGCACCTCCAGGGGTCCTTCCCCAGGGAAACTAAGGGTTCCCACCTGTTTAACAGGCTGCATGCTCACAAAGCCCAAATTCACCTTCTGAGAAGCGTCCACAAAAGCGTAGAGTCTTGTTTCATCATGATTTGACCTTGATGGGCTTCTTTTATGTTAATGAGCAGACTTTTCATGTTCCTCCACCCCATGCCGGAAAAGTCTCCCAAGATACTGACTGATTGTCCCTTTCTCAGGGTCCTGACAGGAAGTAGGACGTGCAGCTCGCATTGGTGACCAGGGGAGATATCCTGCAACCGAAACGCCCCCACTTCCTGGTTCTGGCAAATCGCTTTACTTCTATGAACAAGAACCCCTCAATGCCTGGTCCATCTCATGACCTGATTTGACCCAACCCGAGCCTCAGAAATTAGTCCCTAGGGCCCTGAGAGATTAAGTGTAGCTATGTATAACTCTAATCCTAAATAACAGTGGCTTAAACAAGATGTGGGTGTTTTTTTCTCTCATACCACAAAAAGTCTAGAGCTCAGTAGTCAGCGGCTGATGCAGCAGGCCTTGGCTATCATCAGGGACCCCAGGATGGGATTCTCATTCACATGCTTGCAATATAACTGCTGGTGCTCCAGCAATCATCTCTGCATTCCCAATTGGTAGAATGAAAAGAATAAAAAGCAAATGGACTTTCTAAAGCCGGGAAAACATATCCAGGGACTATGTCACATGATGGCTCCAATCTGCAAGGGAGGCAGCAGAATGTTTTTCAGCTGCGTACTTTGCTACCCCTGGGAAAATCGGGGTCCTGTTGATAAGACTAAGAGAATAAATAGCAGACAGACTGTGAAGAGTATCTGCTACGACCCCGCTCCCCTTGAGCTACCCATCATCCATAAATACTTTTCTTCATATTCATATTTGTGTCCACTAAGAGTGATGCTCTCCTTTCTTTCTTGTCTAGATGTGGTCCCTGTGGCACAAAGCTCTAAAAACTAAAAGTCAAGAGTCTGCCGCAGCACACCACATCTGCAATGACAGAAAAGGAAGATAACGGTCATGAAAACTCCCATGAAGAGAAAAGAATAATGGGAAACCCACAGCAGTCATTGGCCCATAGCAATTATGCAATACTCTGGAACAGAACCAGTGCGGGCTCTTGGTCTTGGCATGGACTACACTCCTGGCCAGTTGCTTCAGCCTCTGGAAGAATCTCCCTTAAGCATTTTCCTTATTGTTCTCCCCTCTGGAAGTTCCCTCCTCATCCATTATGCCCTCAGCTCCATCTCAGAATGGTGTTTAGGAGAATGATTTTCCTTAGAAATTCACATCCTTAAAGGCCACTTCCTGTTTGTTTGGGTTTGGAGGCTCTGGAATAGTTTTAAGGATTTAAGAGTCACGGAATGTTGCAGATCAGCTTGGGCTTGTGATGGCAACGTGGTTATCTGAAAATTTAATTGACTTTGGGGGCTGGCCCGGTGACACAGCAGTTAAATTCACAAGTTCTGCTTGGGCAGCCTGGGGCTCACCAGTTCAGATCCCGGGTGCGTCCTCTGTCAAGCCATGCTCTGGTGGGCACCCTACATACAGAGTAGAGGAAGATGGGCACCGTGGTTAGCTCAGGGCCAGTCTTCCTCAGCAAAAAGTGGGATTGGCGGCAGATGTTAGCTCAGGGCTAATCTTCCTCAAAAACCAAAACTTTGTTGACTTTGGTTCTAATTGCTTCCAGTCAACTCAATGTGCAAGTAACCGCTCAGAACCAAGGATTCTATCTAGACTTACTTTTTAGGGCTAAAGCTGCTTGCCTTTTTCTACTTGCCGCTGTGTAATCCCTTCCCCCTTAAGATATGGCTACTGGTTTGAGGTGATTTCTAACAATAAGCTTCAGGTGGAAGGTGTTATCCTATCTTTATTAGGAGATACTTGGAATAGCAGTGTCATCCCACAGTGGATGCCATTTTGAAGCCACCACTTATAAATTATCCACTTTGAAGTAGAGAAGCAGCTGGATTTTTTTAATCCTGTCAGACTCCAAATTACAGTGATCTCTTTAGACACCATGTTCATAGCAGCACATTCTCAAAAGCCAAATGGTGGAAGCAACCCAAGTGTCCGTCAATGGATAAATAGATATCCGTCTATTCATAGACATACAATGTCTATAGACATTGATATAGACATACAATGTGTGACATAGACATACAATGGAATATTATCCTGCCTTAAAAAGGGAGGAAATTCCCATACATGCTACAGCATGGATGAACCTTGAGGACATATGCTAATTGAAATAAGCCAATCACAAAAGGACAAATACTGTATGATTCCAATGACATGAAGTACCCAGAGTAGTCAAATTCATACAGACAGACAGTAGAACGGTGGTTGCCAGGGGCTGAGGGGAGGGGGAATGCAGAGCTATTGTTTAATGGAGACAGAGTTTCAGTTTGGGAATATTAAAAGGTTCTAGAGATGGATGGTGGTAAAGTTTGCATAATAACGTGAGTGTACTTAATGCCATTGAACTGCACACTTAAAAATGGTTAAAATGGTAAATTCTATGTTATGTTCATTTTACCACAATTTTCTAAAAATCATCTTTAATAAACATATAAACAAAAAAATTGCAGGGCTGTCAACTAATGTAGATTATAGACCGTAAGCAGAGGACGTATTGCTAAGGAAAGAAGTACTTCCACTCATCTCTGCTTGCAAACTGTCCCACTCTAGTCTGAATTCATGTCTCTCTCTGAACTTTGCTGCCAGAAATCTGGATTCTTCTTACTGTATTCCCTGATGCTACAGCCTTGGTTGGCAAGTGGTATATGTTTCAAGGTCAGCAGATGACAGTTTTTGTTTTTTGGGGTTTTTAAAAAGATTTTATTTTTCCTTTTTCTCCCCAAAACCCCCCAGTACACAGTCGTATATTTTTAGTTGTGGGTCCTTCTAGTTGTGGTATGTGGGACGCTGCCTCAGCACGGCTTGATGATTGGTGCCATATTTGCGTCCAGGATCTGAACCAGCAAAACCCTCGGCCACCAAAGCAAAGTGCACAAACTTAACCACTCAGCCACGGGGCAGGCCCCCAGATGACAGTTTTAACAAATGTTTTCAGATGCATCACAAGATCACTAGCTTTTAGTCTGTAATATCTGACATTAATATCTCTACTTTCTTCATTCACTCACTTTCAAACATTAGGTTCTGTTGTGTGTAGCACCCACTCCTGGTACCATAGTCTTCATCAGTTAGGAATTGTTAGAGCTGTGAATACCAGAGACCCAATTATGGTGGCTTAAACACAAAAGGGTGTGTTTTTGTCATCTAATGAACTGTCCAGAAGTAGGTAACTGATGATGCTGGTTTGATGTGTTGAGGTCAAGACTTCTCTGATTTGGTTGGCCTTTTCCTCCTGGTCCAACATGCTTCTAAGCCCTTAGCCATGGCACCACATTCTAGGCAGGAAGAATGAAGGAGAAAAAAAGACGAAAATGTGTTTTCCAGCTGGGTATGCTCCTCCCCAAATCCTTCCGTGATATTCCACCTGGAAACGTCTGCTTATATCCTATTAGGGAAAACTTTATCATATGGCCACCTCTAAGTGAGACAGAAGGTGACAAATGTAGCTTTTAGTTGAACACATTGCTGCCCCTCCCCGCAAACACGAGAGTTCCATTACTAAGGCAAAGGGGGAGAATAAATATTGGGGAAAAGCCAGCATTCTCTGCATCTGTAATGAAAAACTCCAGTTCTCTTGATACCATAAGCCAGCATCTCCCAGGCAATCTGTCAGCTGTCCTATTGGACTGCCTGCAGCTTTCCCTGGGCATTCTTAATAGGGAGAAAGTGTTTTTTAGATAATTTTATTATAATATGTATATTCTTTAAATTTACGTATACTATATATATGTGAACAAAAGTTGTGTGTACCGTGTACGTCCCTTTAGGGCACAGTATCAGTCAGGGTTCTCCAGAGAAACAGAACCAAGAAGAGAGAAAGAGAGAGAGTAGATAGATAGGTGATACATAGACGGGTAGATAGATTGTTGATAGATCGATGATAGACTGATAAACTGATAGATGATTGACAGATAATAGATTGATAGATGATAGATAGATAAATAGGTAGACAGACATTAAGAGGTTTATTTTTAAGGAATTGGCTTATGTGATCATGAGGGCTGGTAAGCCCAAAATGTGTAGGACAGGCTACAGTCTCGAGGCAGAATTTCTTCCTTTTCAGGAAACCTCAGTTTTTCTCTTAAGACCTTCAACTGACTGGAAGAGTTCCATCAACAATATCAAGAGTAATCTCCTTTACTTAAAGTCAACTGATTGTAGGTGTTAATCACCCCTACAAAATACCTTCATAGCAACACATAGATTAGTATTTGATTAAATAACTGGAGACTACAGCCCAGTCAAGGTGACACTTAAAACTGACCATCATGGGCAGGTCACATGATGTAGATGGAATAGCATGAATACGGGTCAGAAGTTGGGTTCCAGTTCAGACTCTGATCTCTAACAGGGACGCCCTCTTTGCTCTGGGCCTCATTCCATTATCGAAAGTTAATGGCTTAGATGGAAACATCTCTGTGTTTCTTTTCAGATAGAATATTTTTAAATAGCTTCACCGTTCCATGTACCATTTTGTATTTCTAGCATTCACAGTCATGTCTCAGTAGCGGCTCAATTATGATGATGAAGGTGATAAAAACTATGTTGATCAACATGATGGAGTATGGAGGTTCCTCAAAAAATTAAAAATAGAAGTACCATATGATCCAGCAATCCCACGTCTGAGTATGTACCCAAAGGAAATGAAATAGGATATTGAAGAGAGAGCTGTACTCCACGTTCACTGCAGCGTTATTCACAACAGCCAAGACAAAGAAACAACTTAAAGATACATCCACAGATAAATGGATAGAGAAAATGTAGATACACATGTGGTGAGAAAGAAGGAGAGCCTGCTGTCTGTGACAACATGGATGAAACTGGAGGGCATTGCGCTAAGTGAAAAAAGCCAGATAGAGAGAGCTGGATACTGCAAGGGACCACTTATAGGTGGAATCTAAAAAAGATCAAGTTCATAGAAACAGAGAAAAATGGTTGCCAGGGGGTGAGAGCGGGGGAAATAGGGAGAGGTTGGTAAAAGGGTGCAAATTCTCAGTTGTAAGACGAACAAGGTCCGAGGATCTGATGTATAATATGGTGACTATAAAAAAAAATGTTGTTGGTGATGATAAAGGATAGAAAGAAACAAATACTGGCCAAATCTGTCCTGAATCATTCAAGGACAGTCAAAATCTCTCAGCTATAGTGTATACTGTAGCCTGAAGCCAGCAGTTAAGCAACTTTACTTGCCGGTTAACTAGAATCTATGAAGCCTAAATGTCCGGGCCTTATCTCAAAAGCTCTTAAATCCTGCAATAGTAGTCAGTATGGCCAATTGTTGAGATCAGGGTTCCAACACTTGTTTTGTGATCTTGTACAAGATATTTAATCTCTTTAAGCCTCAGTTTCCTCATAAGTCAAATGGGAATGATAATTATTACATCCAACTTACACAATTACTGCAAGCTCATGGAATGTCACTCTCATTATTTACAAACTAAAAACACTCTTTGGCATTGTTAGGTAATTCTTTGAAGTTTTTGTGTTGTTTTGTTTTTATGACCAAACAGGCCTGTAGGACAGGTAAGATGAGATATTCATATTCATTCCACAAACAGTAAATAGGAAAAGACACCACAAATGTCATTAAGTTCAAATGGCCCAACTATGTGGCTTTTGTATGGATTTCAAGGGAGATTTGTGAATATCCGTGCTTAACATAAGCACATTGAGTGTGGCCAAAGTGACTCACAGGCGCAGGAAGGCTCTATGGTCCATACCCTATCTTCCTCCTGCCAATATTACCTTAGGTTGCTTCTAATTATTCAACTAGCAAACTTTTACAGAGTGCCAGCCATCATCCAGGTCCTGCACTAGGCACCAGGGCCGCAGAGGGGAAGAGGACATTGTCCCTACCCTTGGGACAAGCAGACTAGAGGGAGAGGCAAGCGTTCAACAGATGGGTGAAATGCCATGTCATGAGGGTTGTGATAAAGGTAGTCACAGTCGAATGGCTGTGTCTACCATGGCATGTAGAGCAGGGAGCAAAATAGCCATCAATAAAATGATAGGCCCTTGTGTCTTACAATCTAAGGGGAAACAGAATTAAAACAAATCATTGAAAAGGTTAAGTGAAAAATGACCATGTGCAAAGTGCTGCTGGTGTCGTATTTAGTGCTACCAGACCATGTGACAGAGACTGGGGAAAGTTTTCCCTAAGAAAGAGATGATTAAGCATGAGGCAACAGAATGATGTAGGCAGAGCGAGGGAGGAGAGAACATTCTAGAAGAGAAGACAGCACGTGCAAAGCTCTGGAGGAAGAGAGTGGAGGACTGGAGAAGTGCTGATGGTGAAGCTGAGAGGCAGTGGGCAGAGCGGCTGGGATGGGCTGGAGAAGAGACAAGGATCCAGATCATATGGGGCCTTGGAAGCCCCACAAAGGCCTTGGTGCCTACTCTGTGAGCAAGCACTGAAAGTTTGGAAGCAAGAAATTGACGCAGTCCAATTTTGCATGTGTATGTATTTGTGTGTGTAGAAAGAGGGGAAGGTATAATTTACATAAAATAAAAATCAGACATCTTAAGTGAGAATATATATCAGAGTAACCAACCCCCAAAACAAGATGCAGAACGTTATGATCACCCTTCACCCTAGTAAGTTCCCCCTTGCCAATTTCCAGTCCATAATCAGGTTTGCGGGGGAGGGGAGTTTACTTTGGCAACAGTGGGAAGCATGGGTGGTTGGGGTGGGAATATGGCAGTATGGAGGCAAGAAATGATGGAGGACCATCCTTGGGTAGTAGTGTTGGGGACAGAGAGAAGGGACTAGATAAACATTTAGGAGGTAAAGTTGGTAGATCTTGGAGGGGCTGGGAAGAAGGATGGGAGGAGCAGTCAAGAATAACTGGCAGGGTGGTGGCTTGAGCAGGTGGAGGGACACCCAGTGAGCCTGAGAGAGAAGAAGGATCTGGAAGTCTTTCCAGAAGAGCTAACATGCAGGCTGGATTTTGCAGAATCAATAAGAGTTATCCAGGTGAGGGATGTTAGAAGGCATTTTAGGAAGGGGGTGGTAAAGGACAATCTCTGGGAAAATTATAGGAATGAATACCTACTTGAGCACCTGGATCAAGCCTTGCCTAAGGCATAACGCAAGACATTTGAGTTATGCGAGACAACAAATTCTCCTTTGGTCTAGGCCAGTTTGAGTTTCTGAGGCAAGAAAGAGTTGTGACTAATAAGACCCTGAGGAGAAAGTTGAAACAGATGGGGAAGGTGAGAAAAAACTCTAGGTCTGGGGTATTGAGCCATCCCAACTCTGGTTCTCAAATGTCTTTGTGTCCTGGGAAGTGCCTGGGACCAGAAACTTGGGAGAAAATTCTAGTAAGAGGCATCATCTGGGTGTCTAGGCACAGTGGCCAGCCTGCAGGACCAAGCCCAGTACAGCGGCAGGGACAGCTCCCCAGTGGGTGGACCTGGACTTGAAGCCCACCAGCTCAGACCACTGCTTAAGGACTCCCACCATCAACACACCCCAAACACTCTTGAGCCCCAGGGACCCCTGGAAACCCAACAAGTAGCATAGCTCCTCAATCGTCCATTCTCTGGGCAGAGCCAGGCACATCAGCACACCCCACGCTGGGGACAGAGGAGAGTGGACACTTCCCTTACCTACAGCTGGGAGCCATTTGCTGTGGACGGACATTGAAGTTATGCGATGGGATGAAATCCTCCAGAGCATGTGGCCCTTGAGGACGTTAGGGTCAGTGAAAGAAGCCCATTGGAAAAGGGCAGGCACTGTGATTCCACTTACATGAGATACCTGGAGGGGTCAAATTCATGGTGACAGGAAGGAGAATGGCGGCGGGGGGCCGGGGAGGGGAGAATGGAGTGGCAGGGGTTAAGGGGAAAGAGTATCAGTTTGGGAAGCTGGGAAAGTTCTGGAGACAGATGGGGGTGATGGTTGCACAACAGTGTGAACGTGCTTAATGCCACTGAACTTAGAAATGGTTTAAACAGTAAATCTTATGTATATTTTACCCCAATGGAAGAAATAAATTTTAAATATATAAAGGAGTACATGCAATGAATTTTTTTTGCTAAGCTTTGGCATGGGAATTTCAAAAAATTGAAAGAAAGGAGAAAACAGACACATTTAAATCCTGACATGGACAATAATTGGCTCGTATATAACCTTTCGAATGCTTTTATTTTTCATATATGAAATGAGGCTACTGACATGACATGATCATCGTGGAGACTGGAAGCAAGGCGTCTTAAATGCCCAGCGTGGGACCAAGCAAGTACACTAGAATCAGCAAGTAAGCATGTATTATTATTGACAGTACTGCACAGCATTAATAGTTGTGATTGCATTTGGTTCTGATTTTCTCTCCCTTTACATCTCCCGCCCAGGAAACTGTTGCTACTCCTCCCGCCTTGATTATTTAACCCTTTGCTGTCAGTCAATGGACTCTACAAGGGCAAGTCTGACGACTGGCTCAGGTTTGTGCCCTCCACAGAGCTTCCCTACCTCGAATCACCCAGGGATCTTATTATCGTGAAGACAGGATTCTGGCTTAGTCCGTCTAGGCGGGGTTCCGCATTTTCAACAACACCTCTGGTTCCTCCGACCACGCTCTGAGTTCCAAGGCCCAACAGCACATACACATTGCCTTGCATAGGGAAGATATTCAATAACATTTCTTTTTATCAGAAAACATGAGGTACAGAGCGGTAACTTAGCCAAGTTCACACAGCTTCACAAGACTCCCAAACAGAATTCGAACTCAGGCAGTCCAACTCCACAGTCCACACTCTGAACCACCCACAACGTACAACTGATCTATTGTACAGCTTAAGGCTCCCCAAACTTCCGCAGCTGTGCAAATTACCCGGAAGACTTGGGAATACACAAATTCTGCCCGCCACCAGAGAGTCCTTAGGTCAGAGAATCTGCATTTCTACAAAGCTTTCACGTGATGCTGTTGCAGTGGTCCTCAGGCCATGGTATAGACCATGTTTGGGGGGAAAAATTGTCTTGCAAAAGATATTTTTTTTTCTTACACTCTTATTTGTGTGGTGGTTAAGAGCATGCGTGGATTCTGGAGCTAGACTGTGCTCAAGTCTGCAATTCACTCTTTGTGTGACTGGAAAAGTTTCCTACCCCTTCTGGGCCTCAGTTTCTCACCTACAAAAAGGGGATAATAAGAGTATCTGTCACCCAGCATGGTTGTTGAGTGGGTTAATTTATATAAAGTGTAATAGTGGATATAGAACACTGCCAGGAACATAGTCACCACTCTATAAATACTTGCTAGCAATATAATTATTTATGTAATATTTATTAAATTGCATAATTCTAATAGCAGGTGCAACTGGTAAGACAGAATTGGGAACAAACACAGCTGATTCTACTTTTTTTCTCATATTGACCCCCTTCGCCCATTTCCCCTACCAACCCCCCACCGCCCTACTTCTGGCAATTGCCAATCTGTTAGCTCAGTTTTTGTTTTGTTTTTTTAGATTCCACATATAAAAGAGATCATACAGTATTCATCTTTTTCTGTCTGACATTTCACTTAGCATAATGCCCTTAAGGTCTATCCATGTTGTCATAAATGGCAAGATTTCACTTTTTATGGCTGAATAATATTCCATTATATATATATACCTCATCTTCTTCATCCACTCATCCATCTATGGACACAGATTGTTTCCATGTCTTGGCTACCGTAGATAACACTACAATGAACATAGAGATGCAGGTATCTTTTCGAGTTAGCGTTTTCATTTTCTTTGGATAAATACCCTGAAGTAGAATAACTGGATCTCATGCAGCTATATTCCTAATTTTTTGAGGAACCTCCGTACCGTCTTCTATAATGGCTGTACCAATTTACATTCCCACTAACAGTGCGCAAGTGTTCCCTTTTCTCCACATCCTCGTCAGCACTTGTTATTTCTTGTCTTTTTGATAAAGCCATTCTAACAGATATGAGGTGATATCTCATTGCGGTTTTGATTTGCATTTCCCTGATGAGTAATGATGTTGAACATCTTTTCATATACCTGTGGGCTATCTGTATGTCTTCTTTGGAAAAAAGACCATTCAGCTCCTCTGCCCATTTTTCAATCGGATTGTTTGGGTTCTTTGCTGTTGAGTTGAAAGAGTTCTTTATATATTTTGGATATTATCTCCTTAAGAGATATATGATTTGCAAACATTTTCTCCCATTCAGTAGGTTACCTTTTAATTTCTTATGTTACATTTTACCCCAACAGAAGAAATAAATTTAGAAAATAAAAAAGTATATGTGGGATGAATCTTGATGACATTATGCTAAGCAAAATAAGCCAGTCACAGAAGGACAAATACTGCATGGTTGCACTTTTATGCGTATCTGAAACAGTCAAACTCATAGAATCAGGGAGTAGCATGGTGGTTGCCAAGGCTGGGGGGAGAGGAGGCTGGACAGTAGCTAATCACCAGGTGTAAAGTTTCAGTTAGATGAGAGGGATAAGTTCTAGAGACCTGCTGTGCAACATCGTGCCTGTCGTTAACAATAGTGTATTGTACACTTAGAACGTATTGGGGGTAGATCCCGTGTTGAGTGTTCTTACCATAATAAAATAAAGAATATGTGGCCTAGAAAGAGGAGAGGGCATGGACAGAGGCCTGGTGTGTACCAACATGTAAGAGACCGACAGGAAGAGAAGTCTTCAGAGGAGGCAGAGAAGGAATGGATGGAGAGATAGAAAGCCATACAGGAGAGAGTAGCTTGTTAGGAGCCAAGAAGTAAACAAATGTTCAATAGAGGCATCAGCTAAAGATGACAAGGACAAAAAGGGATCCCAACCACATGTTGCAAGGGGCACACTTCATACATTCATTCCCTCCATGTGGTAAACAAGAGTGTGAAGTTTGATGAAGAGAGAATGGGTAAGTTTGCATGAAGAGCCCGAGGGTCTCATGGGAGGGAAGAGACACCCCTTCCCCATCCCCCTGTCCCTAGTAATCTGCAGGGGTGTAGGAGAGTGGCCGCAACCAAGGTCTTCCTGGAGGTGGGAAGGGCAGGAGGGCCCAGAAGTAATAGGACGGTGAGGGTAAGGGAGGGGGGCTGTGGAACCAGCCTTGATGGAGCAACATGGCTGATGGGGATGAGGCTCTGAGTGGTTGAGGTGGCAGATGCTGCAAACCTGGGAGTTCCTACCCCTTCCCCCACTGTGGGAAGAGCTGTAATGTGGGAGCTCTCTCACCTGGCCAGGAGCCCCCTGGCCAGTCCCAAACCCAAAGAGCCGAGGGCAGGCTGTGCTTCAGCGGAGGCAGCCCCAGGACCAGATGGCTCAGCCACCAACCCCAACCAGCATCCTAAACTTTCCTCACTGGGGCTCCGGGGTGGGACTCCCGTGAGCTGGGGCTTACAGGCAGGGGAGGGCAGGACTTGCCTCTCAGGTGACAAGCAGGCACCAGGAATTCTGGGACAGAGAAGGGCAAAGCTAGCCGGGAGAGAGAGACTGGAGCCCTACAAATCTCCCGTGGAGGTGCTTGGGCACTGCACCTGGGGACACCCCCACAGAACTGTTTTCTGAACCCCAAAGCAAAGTCAGGACGCTGGAAACAGGGAGTCATGGCTGCCACGGGCCAGTAAAGAAGTGGGGTGGAAGCCAGATCTGAGCAGGACGAGGAGTCAGTGAGGAAGTGAAGACAGCCGACAGAATCAATCTTTTCATGGAGACAAATCCTTGACTGTAGAAGAAAGGAGAGCTATGGGGCTTGGGTTAGAAGGATATGCAGGATGGGGGGACATGTGAGTGTTCACAGGAAGACCTGAGACTCTTTCCTGGAGGCGGACAGCTGGAGGGAGAGGCTGGAGGGGGGAAGGGATCAAGGTCCCTGAGCTGGTGGGGGGGTGACACACAGAGCCCAGCCAGAGGGGAGGGGCCGGGAGGAAAGGGACCTGGAAACAGCCACCTCGCAGCAGGTCTTCATGACCTCACAAAGCCGGCACGCTCACTCCCGGGGTTCCAGGAACTCTGAGTCAGTCCTGGCCAGGTCTCCTGGAGCTGGATGCAGGGGCCATGGCACTCCTCACACCCCAGGGATTGAAAACAGTCTTCCAATGCCAGGTAAAGAACAAATGTGGCTTCTCCAAGGAAGTTGGCTGGGATCCGTCTAACAGTGAGGTGTGTGAGGGAAGCGGCGATCGAGGGCGCCTCTCAGGATGGACACCTTGGACAGCACCCCTTCCCACACACCGCGTCTGAGGCCCACGACCGGTGCGCAATGCCAGGCCAAAGGCCTCCCAGCCTTGAAGCTTGGGCTGTTTTCTGGGCCTGCAGTGAAGCCCCTGATGCAGCAGAGCCCACCTGGAGGAAGGAGGAGGCAGGCACGGAGGGAGTGGGCACCTCCACTCCAAGAAGGGCTGGGGGGCCCTGGGGCTGGTCACCCCGGGACCACCTCTCCCAAGGGCCCCTTTGGGATTGCATGCCAACATGTGTAGGGAGTGTGTGTGGTTGTGTATGTGTGTGTGTGGGGGGGGGGGGACTGTTGCTTTGGGGCAGGGACGAGGGAGAGATTTTATCGGTTTCTCAGAACCCATCGTGAAGCTGAAAGGCGTAAGCAAGGAGGGGCCTGTAGAGGGATGAGGAGCCAACCTGCAGGGCCTGGACCTCTTGCAAGCTCCTTCCAGAACAGGGCATCCACAGAGTGGATCAGGGCACAGCTGCAGACCTCAGCAAGAGGACCCCATGCCAACTGTGCACACAGGCCGGCTTCCGGCCTGCAGCGACGAGCTGACGGGCAGGCAGCAGATGAAGGCTGCCCCAGGCCCCCTCCCCAGCACAGGACACGTGCTCACCACCTTCTCTAGATCTTCCAACAGCAGTCCCATCAGATGCCACCCTGGGGATCGTGAGGTCAGGGTTGCTGGGGTCAGGCAGAAAACGGTGGTGCAAGAGAAGCTGCAGGTGTCCCTGGAGGCTGAGGACAGGACTCTGGGCCTCCTTCTGGTACCCAGTCTGCCATCTGTCCCCCCAAGGTCTCCACAGCCAGAGCCTCCCTTTCCCCCAGGGGAGAAACACTCCTGTGTTCAGGGGGTCTCCACTTCATGCCACACCTTCTCTTACACTCTCCTTTAAAGGCGCTTGCTCCTCCTACCTACAAGAACATTGGTGATCTACAAGAGCATTTCTGAAAGGCCAAGTGAACTCTCAAGTACAACGAGTTCTTACCTATAGATAGGAGAAAAGGTACACTGACCAGTCTTTACCCCCTGGCCTGCCAAAGTGCCTGAGTTTTCACCAAGCAAGATACGTTTCTTCTGCTAAAGCACTGCTTCACCAAGCCTCTTCTGAGTCAGTCATTTACATTTTAGTATGAATTTCATCATCACATCAATACCTCTGTGATAGCTAGTTGAGAGTAGGCTCAGAGGGAAGTAAGTTTTAGGGACGAGGAAGAAGGGACCATAATTCAGCACTTGAGGCCTGCTGGAGAGACACAAACACATGCATGGCTAGCATGAGAACTCTCAGAGGAAGGAGCAGTGCCAGAAAGGAAAGCACATTCCCAGAAAGGGGAGGGGAAACCGTCCGGGAACCAAAGCTTCCTTCTGCCTAGGGGCATCCACATTCCCAGTCTGCAGGCTGGTGGGGAGCCCATGCGGGGCCCCCAGCAGTGTCTTGCCCAGTGATGATGGCAACCTAGTTCTTGGTCACGCCCTCCACCCCGTCTCATGCCTTGCAGAAACCAGAAGGTCGGGAGCACCTCCGGAGACTGCTGCACTGGGAACAGTTTGACGAGCTGAGAGACGCCCGCAGGAGCATCCTGCTGGATATCCTCTACGAGAGCATCATCTTTGCCGTGGGCAAAGGCTTCCCGTGGGTGGAGGTGGCCAAGGTGGTCAAGTTCACAGAAGAGCTGCTCAGGGAAACCAAAGGTACAAGGCATCCAAGGGAGCTTGCAGGGGGTGGGGGACGCACAGGACCCCTCTGCAACCCACAGCCCCAGGAGCCCTCTGAGGAGCCTGGAGCCCCTTCCTTTCTTTCCCTGGCATTTAGCCTCCTCACATGCTCATAAACAGGGTCCCTGTCCAGGCTTTCTGGAAAGTGGAGCAAACAGAATATCCTTGCTGAGCCTTTACACTAATCTCCCTGGCTAAAAATCTTGCACCACTCCAAGCTGTTCACACAGCAGCCGGGGTGTTTGCCTCTCGGTCAGTCATTTACAGTTTAGTATGAATTTCATCATCAGCTCAATACCTTTGGGATAGGTAGTTGAGGGTAGTCTCACAGGGAAGTAAAATTTTGTTTTAGGGAGGACAGAGGAGGGAGCATGATTCAGAATTTTTGTTTTGTTTCTGCTTAACATAAATCAAACATATCACTCCTCTGCTTAAAATACTTCATTGACTTCCCATTGTACTCCTGAAAGACTGAAAATTGTTCCTGGTATCAGGGTTTGCTCTGCTGGATATTTTGGAGGAATCCTTCATGAGCATCAGCTTGCTGGCAGGGATGGGGGAATAACAATCAGGTGAGTTTACAGAGGGACCCTCTCTCCACCCCTGCTCCGTCTTGGGGTTCATGAGAAGAAGATGAGCATCTCTCTCTCCCTGGGACTCCATGGCACGAGGGGATGTGGTCACATTCGTCCACCCCTTGGGCTGTGAGGTGCAGGTTCATTCATAAGCAAATATATGGAGCAGCCCCCCTATGGCCACCATCATAATAATACTTGGCCAAGAATCACCAATAGGTGCTAAAGCCAGCAGGTGAATGCTTGATGAGAAATGGGATGTTTACATACTTCCTGAGAAGCTCCCCACACATCCTTACTGATCACAAAGGGGAAAAGAAGACTTTTACAGCGAGGGAGTCTGGCAGACACCTCCTTGATAAAATGCTCCATGAGTGAGAGAACACACTGAGAAAACCCTGCCCCTTGGCAGGATGCAAAAGGACCACCCAGCATCCTTCTGTGACGGTTCTAGCGAAGACGCAGAACCTGATCTAACCATGAGAAAACGTCAAATTAGGCGCACTGAACAAAGTCCCTCTCCGGTAAGCTTCAAAGACATTAAGGTCATGAGAACCAAGGAAAGACAGGAACTGTTCTCAATTGAAAGATACTGAGGAGACGCAGCCATGAAATGTGACATGTGGCCCCCATTTGGGTTCTTTTGCTATAAAGAACATTATTGGGACAACTGGAGAAACCTGAATGAGGCCTGGGGATCAGACAGGAGTGATGTGTCAAGGGTGATCCCCCGGGTCTGATGGTCGTGGTGACGAATGTCCTTGTGTCAGGAAAGGCACACGGAAGGATTCTAGGATGACGAGGCGTCATGCAGGCCACTTATTCTTCAAGTAGTTTGGCAGAAATTTCCTTGTACTATTTTTTTTCCAGTTTTATTGAGATATAATTGACATATAACGATGTGTAAGTTTAAGGTATACAACATAATGAATTGATACACATACATATTGCGAAATGATTACCACAGCGAGTTTAGCTAACATCCATCACCTCACCCAGTTACAAAGAGTTTTTCTTGTGATGAGGACTTTTAAGGTCTACTCTCTTAGCAACTTTCAAATACACAATATGTGTTGTTAACTGTAGTCACCATGCTGTACATGACATCCCCAGGACTTATATATCTTATTGCCGGAAGTTTGTACATTTTGCCCCTGTTCATCCATTTTGCCCATCCCCCACCCACCTCTGGCAACCACCAGTCGGTTTTCTGTTTCCATGAGTTCAGCTTTTCAGATTCCACAGGTAAGTGAGATTAGATGGTATTTGTCTTTCTCTTTCTGACTTCTCTTACTTAGCATTATGTTCTCAAGGTTTATCATGTCACAAATGGTAGGATTCCTTTCTTTTTCATGGCTGAATAATATTCCTGTGTGTGTGTGTGTGTGTGTGTGTGTGTGTGTGTGTGTGTGTGTGTGTCCTACATTTTCTCCATCCATCCGTCAGTGGACATGCAGGTTGTTTCCATGTCTCGGCTGTGACAACTGTGAACAATGCTGCAGTGAACACAGGCTGCAGACATCCCTTCAAGACAGTGATTTCATTTCTTTGGGATATATACCCAGACGTGGGTTTGCTATATCACATGGTAGCTCTATTTTTAACTTCTTGAGGAAACTCCATACTGTTTTCCATAGTGGCCGCACCAATTTACATTCCCACCAACAGTGCACGAGGGTTCCCTTTTCTCCACATCCTCGCCAACACTTGTTATTGCTTGTCTTTTTGACGATGGCCATTCTAACAGGTGTGAGATGATACCTCATTGTGGTTTTGATTTGCATTTCCCTGATGACTAGTGACATTGAGCATCTTTTCCTGTACCTGTTGACTATTTGAACATCTTCCTTGGGAAAATGTCTATTCAGGTACTTTGCCCATTTTTTAATTGGACTATTTGGATTTTTGCTATTGAGTTGTATGAGTTCCTCATGTATTCTGTATATTAACCCTTTATCAGATATGTGGTTTGCAAATATTTTCTTTCAGTCCACAGGTTGCCTTTTCATTTTGTTGATCATTCCTTTTGCTGTACAGGAGCTTTTTAGTTTCATGTAGTTCCACTTGTTTCTTTTTGCTTTTGTTGTCTGTGCTTTAGGTGTCATATCCAAAAAATCATTCCCAAGACCAATGTCAAGATTTTCCCTGTCTTCTTCTGGGAGTTTTATGGTTTCAGATTGTATTATTTTTTCATAGACTTTAATTTTTAGAGCAGTTTTAAGTTCACAGCAAAACAGAGCAGAAAGCACAGAGATTTCCCACAGAAACCTTGCCCTGAACACATGCACAGCCTGCCCCATCATCAGCATCTTTCACCATTGTCACCACTGATGAACCTACACTGACAAGTCATTATCACCCAGAGTCCATGGGTTACATTAGGGTTCCTGCTTGGTGTTATACATCCTATGGGTTTGGGCAAATGTATAATGACTGTAGAACAGTTTCACTGCCCTAAAAACCTCTGTGCTCCCCCTATTCATCCCTTCCTCCCCCCCAACCCCTGGCAACCACTGATCTTTTTACTGTCTCCATAGTTTTGCCTTTTCCAGAATGTCATAGAGGTGGAATCATACAATGTGTAGCCCTTTCAGGTTGGCTTCTTTCACTTAGTAACATGCACTTAAGTTTCCTTCATGTCTTTACATGGCTTGACAGCTCATTTCTTTTTGGCACTGAGCAACATTCCATTGTCTGGATGTGCCATGGTTTATGTATTCATTCACCCACCAAAGGGCACCTTGGTTGCTTCCAAGTTTTTGCAATCATGAATAAAGCTGCAATAAATATTTGTGTGCACATTTTTGTGTGGACATAAGTTTCCAGATCCTTTGCGTAAATACCAAGGAGTGAGATTGCTGGATCATATGCTAAGAGTAGGTTTAGTTTTGTAAGAAACTGTCAAACTGTCTTCCAAAGTGGCTGTGCCATTCTGCATCCCCACCAGCACAGCATGAGAGCTCCCGCTGCTCCACATCCTCACCAGCATTCACTGTTGTCCGTCTTCTGGATTTCAGCCATTGGTATGTAGTGGTATCTCATTGTTTTAATTTGCATCTCCCTGATGACAAACGTGAAGGATCTTTGCATGTGCTCCTTTGCCATCAGGATTTCTTCTTTGGTGAGGTGTCTGTTAAGGTCTTTACCCACTTTTTAATCAGGTTGTTTTCTTATTAAGAGTTCTTTATATATTTTGCTTAACAGTCCTTTATCAGATGTGTTTTTTGCAAATATTCTCTCTCAGTCTGTGGCCTGTCTTCTCATTCTCCTGACAGTGCTTTTGCAAAGCAGAGTTGTGAAACTTAATGAACTCCAGATCATCAATTCTTCTTTCATGGACCACACCTTTGATGTTGTAGCTAACAAGTCATTACCACACCCAAGGTCATCTAGATTTTCTCCTATGCTACCTTCTAGAGATTTAATAGTTTTGTATTTTACATTTAGATATTTGACCCATTTTGAGTTAATTATTGTGATGAGTGTAAGGTCTGTGTCTACATTTAGTCTTTTGCACGTGGATGTCCAATTGTTCTGGCACTACTTGGTGAAAAGATTATCTTTACTCCATTGAATTGCCTTTGCTTCTTCATCAAAGATCAGTTGACTATATTAATGTGGGTCTATTTCTGAGCTCTCTATTATGCTCCATTGATCCATTTGTCTATTCTTTTGCCAATACCACACTGTCCTGATTGTATACTCTTTTTGAAACTTTTCTTTATTTTGAAATCATTTTTTTAAGTATACTATTTTTTTTAATGTGTGGCACATTTGAGGCCCTCCTCTGTCCTTCTGACCAAGCAAACAGGATGCAGGGTGCCCTGCCCCTGACGCATGATGTCCCCAGCCCCGATGCACCCAGAGCTCACCCACCAGTCACATCAGCAGCACATCTGTGTCCTTCTCTGATCTCACCACTTTCACCATCTCCTCGTCCATCACCCTTTCTAACCCACCTCCATCCTTGACTCGTCCACTGCTTTCAAATCTTGTACTTCTGCACCATTCGCCAAATGGCACAATGATTTTTTCAGACACAGATAAAATTCCATCACTCCCCTGCTTCCAGCCACTCCATGTTCCCATCGCACTTCTTGTGTGCACTCAGATCAGCCTCTTTTTATTTCCACGCTGCCCGTGTGCCCTTCCACTTCTCTCCTCCAGGCCAGCGTTCCCACCCAGTGGGCCCAGTCTTGAAGCCTTGAGCAAGACATGGCATTGCTCATGGCTTGTTTTCAGAGATCCTGAGGAAATTTCATTCCCCCCCAGTCACCCCCAGCCCCCACCCCCGAGGTCTTACTGGCATCCTTCTGGGTCCCCTGCTCACAGCAACGCATGCGTACCAGAGTTCAACCCCATCGGGTGAGCTCTGCAGTGGCTCATGGCCAGAACAAACACTGACGAGCGGGAAGAAGAATGTCAGCCCCAAGCAGGTGGGAACTTGGGCTCTTTCAAGTTTCCATCAGAGCCTTCCTCAGCCGAGCCCTTGAAAAACATTCGACGATGATGCAAGCCAACTCCATGCCGAGGAGATCAGATTGCTCTGGAGTTTTCGGCCTCTCTGGTTATCACGCACCTTGCCAACACAGCCTATCTACGTCTCGGAGACTCCTAAAACCCTAGAGCAGGTAGGAGACTTGGTGATCAGAAAACTCCCTCTGCTTCAGGGATCCCCTCAACCAGCCAACGAGGTTCTTCCAGCCTCTGCTGACATGTCCAGGTGACAGGGAGTTCCCTCCTCCTGAGGCAATTCATTCCGTTGTACAATCACTCTCGTTACTAGGAAGCTGCTTGTTCTATCCAGTTCCATCTGCCTTTCGTACCTCATACTGAATGCTCAGAGTCTGTCCTCTAGCAGAGTGCAGGCCCCGCTGACATTTAATGAGTCTTATATGATGCGACTGTCATGGCTTCACATCTAGACTAGACATCCTCAGTGCCTTTTATGAGCACCTGGCACCTGGATTTCTGCAGCTACATCCTCTCTGGGTTCCCGCACACATGCTCACTGTCCTCCTGCCTGCCATGGCTGCCTCGTTCTTCCTTCTCAAACTGGTTTCCCTCGAGCCGTCCTCCTTCCTTCTCTTCAAATCTAAACTCCTCCCCAAAGACCTACGATTGGACAGCACGGAAGGCGGGACCATGGGGAGGCATGAACTCCTGGAGCGGAGTCTTCACCGTCTTCACTTTTGTCCCCTCTACCCATCCCCCCAGTGCCAGACAACACATGTGGCACACAGTGAGTGTTGCACGAAGAAACAACTGAATGAATGAATGAATGAATGAATGGGTAGGTTCTTGAGGACCATGGAGATGGTACATTCTGTATGCAGAGAGGCAGGTACAGGACCTGCCTCATCCCAGGGTTCCTTCCTTGAGGGCTGCACGTCCAGGTGACGTGAGAGGCAGCATGGTACAGTGATTCACCAGACTCTGCAGTCAGGAGATCTGGGTTCAAATCCCACCTCCATCACTTATTACTGTGTAACCTTGAAAACTTAACTTTACCTCTCTGTGCCTTTGTTTCCTCACCTGTAAAATGAGGGAAATAATAATTCCAACTGCCAGGGCAGGTGGAAGGGTTCAAAGAGAAGGGCATACAAAACACACAGCAGAGTGACAGGTACAGAATAAGTGCTCGACAAGTGTTCGCTCCCACATGTCCACCCCTCAGGGAGGTGAGGTGGGCTATGAACACAATGCTAATGGTCCAGGACAAGAAGTTGCTGTATGCTGCGCCTCAGGGGCCTCGCTGTCTGTGCTCTTTTTTGTCTTCCCCTCACCCTCAGGCAGGACTGCAGATATTTCGGCTAAAGTTCACTCTGGTCTGTCATTTTTGAAAGGTAGTTTGTCCAGGGATTTTTCTTTTTTGAGGAAGATTAGCCCTGAGCTAACATCTGCTGCAAATCCTCCTCTTTTTGCTGAGGAAGACTGGTCCTGAGCTAACATCCATGCCCATCTTCCTCTACTTTATTTGTGGGACACCTACCAAAGCATGTCATGCCAAGCAGTGCCATGTCTACACCCGGGATCCGAACCAGTGAACCCCGGCCTCCAAAGAGGAACGTCCGCACTTAACCGCTGCACCACTGGGCCGGTACCTCTCCAGGGATTTTTTGTTTGTTTGTTTAACTGGGGGCTAAGCTGACTGAGTTCTGTTTGCATACTGGATAACAAAGTTGGCAGACAGCATTTAAGGAGGGTCGTATTTGCACAATGATTCAGAGCTCTGCCAGGACAGCCCCAGCTCGGCTCATCTCTGGCCCAATCGAGCCTCAGTCCTGGGAGGGAAAGGGCGGCCTGAGCAAAGGTAGAGGCCGACTCTGTCCTGGCAAACGGCTCACCAGGACATTCCCGTCTCAACTCCACGCCAGACGAAAGAGTCCTTTCGTCGGCACCGCCTCTGCCAGCCTCCAGGAAGCGCTGGGCCGGTCCCATCCTGCTGTGTCCTTGGGGTCGAGGGTGAAGTCATCAGCACAGCACAGAGGGATAGAAGACTGCCAGCTCTGTCTTGGAGGGAGGAAGTCACAGGAAGGGGCAAATTCTGCATCCCCTTGCTGAGGCTCCTGGAGAGGAGACAGGAGAGATGTTGGGGCACAATGGGGACCCTGAGGTCTTCTCCTTCGCCTTTGGGAGCTGCAGAGAGTTAGGGTGCCCAGGAGGCCCTGCACTTCTTCTTTCTGACTGCACAGCCTCCCCAGCCTCAGGCCTCACTTAGTGGAAAGTTGAGGGCCAGAGGCTTGCGAGCCAGCGCATGTACTTGCCCAGGGCCCACACCTACCTGCTCACCTGCAAAGCCTTCTGCACCAACCTCCTGCACCACCTGCTCACCTGCGGAGCCTTCTGTGTCAGCCACTTTGCAGCTTCTGCCTCTTGTCATCATCAATGTCTGGCGGGCACTGGCCTCTCTCTGATGCTCCACCTAGACTTCTGAGCTGGGCAGAATGCCTTTCCTGCTGGCCTGGCCCCCAAACACTGGGGTTGAGAGGAAGTGGGCCTTGATGACCCATCAGTGCAGGCATGAGGCGACCAGGCGAGTGCCCGATGAAGTGCGATACATCACTGGTATCTGTGGTTCCACCCATGGCCACTCCCAATTCTCTAGGAAATGTCATCCAGGCAGCCGTAGGATGGGAGGCAGCCACCCCTCCCGCCCCCCATGGCCTGGGGCTGGCAGGAGGCAAATATGCCCTCCTGCACGAACTCTTCCTCCCAGCACACTCATGGCCATGTCCAGGGTCTACCCCGCCAGCCCCCAAGGGCCCCCCACTGCGTGCGGGAGCCTCCAGCGACTCAGGACCAGCTGGAGCAGACAGCAGGCACGCCTTCACGTGAGCAAGGTGGCTGCTCCTGTGGCCTTCTCCAGGGCTGCCTGAACCTGACACCCCTCAGACTAAACTGGAGAAGGGGCCTTTGGAGGCAACCTCTTTATTGATGGAGAGTGGAAGTTTCCACAGAGGCCACTGACTGACATCTTGGAAGAGCATTTCTTGGGGCAACTGAGCAACTGTCACTTCAGAGATACCTCCCGGAGCGTACCGGTCTGCTCAGGCGGCCGTGATAAAGTACCGCAAACTGGCTGTTTCCAACAACAGAGATTTATTTTCTCACGGTTCTGGGTCTGGAAGTCCAAGATGAAGGTGTTGGCAGGGTTGATTTCTCACGAGGCCTCTCTCCTTGGCGTGCAGACGGCCGTCTTCCCACTGTGTCCTCACATGGTCTTTCCTCTGTGCGTCTGTGTCCTCATCTCGTATAAAGACATCAGTCACATCAGCTTAGGGCCCACCCACATGACCTCATTTAACCGTAACTACCTCTTGAAAGACCCTATCTCTAAGCACAGTCACATTCTGAGATCCTGGGGGTTAGGACTTCAATAGATGAACTGGCTTAGGGGGAAAGCGAGCGCAGAGAACAGCGTGTTAATCCAGCCTGTAACACGGAGTGCAGTCCCAGCTGACCAGGTGAGACTGTGCCATAGAAACCCCCCCAACCTTCCCTGAGGGACCATGCATCCTGCAGAGGGAGGAACAGGGAGGGCTCCGCGATCCTGGCATTTTCACATGCAGTGTCTGTAATCCTCACCGTGACCTTGCATCTCAGCCACTCTTCTAAAGATGAAGAAACTAGGGCCTAGAGAGTTTAAGTAACTTGCCCCAGGTTGCACCTCTAGGAAGTGGGTTAGG
This sequence comes from Equus asinus, assembly GCF_041296235.1. Lineage (NCBI taxonomy): Eukaryota > Metazoa > Chordata > Mammalia > Perissodactyla > Equidae > Equus > Equus asinus. The sequence goes on along the minus strand of NC_091792.1, from coordinate 61,850,833 downwards.
ATTTGAACCCAGGCCCGTCTGATGGCAGAGCACACACCCCACCATGAGACCTTCTATCTTGATCAGAGAGATCTGTACACAGGGCACTCAAGGGCTCAAGAAGCATGAAGCCAGGGAGAGCACCCTGCGGTGAGTGGACTGAGGCTGCTGGTATGCAGGAAGAGCTGAGCACCTGGAAGAACCAGGTGAACACCTTGGGGCTGGGTTCCTAACTGGGTCACCTGTTACTTACTCACAGCCTGGGCCTGGGATCCTGGCCCCCAGCAGGCCGGCTCCAGTCTGGCATGTGGCCCAGGCCCAGCTGAGAGGGTGAGCTGTGCATGTTGGCTAATGTGTTCTGGCCTGGATGTGTCACCTGTGTGTGGCCAGATGGTACTGGTGCCCTTGAGACCTCCGGCCCTTTGGAGTGACCCCATGCCCTACCTCTAACTTCCCATGTCCTTCCTTGGTCAGCTGGACTTGCTGCTCAGTTTCAGAGCCCCTCCACATCAGAGAGGACAAGGCATGGGTATGCCGCGGCTGATTCTGTCTCGGTACAGTGCCATGTCCCTGAGACGCGGGACTGCTTGGTCATTCTCATCTCAAGAATGATGGTGACAAGGATGACGAGGAGGATCCAAAGTCAGCACTCCCCTCACCAAACCTGAGACAGCTGCAGAGCTTGGCCAGGAGGTGCCCGCAGCACCCCAGATGTGGCTACAGGGGATTGTCAGCTCCGTGGAAATCACCGTAGCTTCTTAGCATCAAAAGGGACCCAAGAAGTCACCTGATCCAAGCCGTCCCCCATCACCACCACCACACACACGTTACTCAGGACACCAGCCAGATGCCTCCTCACGCCTCAAGACAAGACCCACTCCACTGATAAAGCTCTTGCTTCTAGAAAGTTCTTCCTGCTGCTAAACTGAAATCTGTTTCTCTGAGCCATCCAAATGATAGCTCCTGTTCTGTCCTCTGAACACTGCCCCACTCATTCAGACATTCTCCAGCAAGCACGGCCAGAGCACTGGGCTATGTGGTGGGGAAGAGAGGTCATCCACTCAGCAGTCACAATGGGCTAAGCTCTTTGAGTGGATCACCTCATTTAATGTTCTCAGCAATCTTGGGTGGGTGGGTACTATTGTCCCCATTTCACGATGATGCAAGTGAGTTTCAGAGAGGTTAGGTAACTTGCAAATTGTCACACAGAAAAGGGCAGGACCAACATTAACCCTGAGACCTTCTGGCCCCAGAATCTGTCCTTCCTGCAAAAGTTCTTTGGCACTAACCATGCAACTTCTTGAGGAAGGGGGGTGAGGAACAGTGAGGGGTGCATCTGCTAAGCAGACAAGTAGGGGGTCCACCATGGGCAAAGAGAACAACTTGGGAAAAAGCCCAGGACAACCTTTAAAGTATACGGCCCTGTGTTTGCCCTTTGAGTCCTAGAGAGGAAACCTGTAAAAGACAACAAAATCTTTCTAATCCTAGTGTTTGGGCAAACTTTTCTTTTAATGTGACTATTGGTTTATCTTAAAAACAAAAATGAAAACCTAGTGGATGGCAAAACAGTAGGGTGTTCCTCAAAAAATTAGATCTAGAATTACATATGATCCAGCAATTCCACTTCTGGGTACACACCCAAAAGAACTGAAAGCAGAGCCTCAGAGATAAATACCCATGTTCGCGGCAGCAGTATTCACAACAGCAAAAAGGTGGACGCACCCCGCGTCCAGCAACAGAGGAATGGATAAACCAAATGTGGTCTATCCATACAATGGAATATTATTCAGCCTTACAAAGAAAGGAAGTTCTGACATGTGCTGCAGCGTGGATGACCCTTGAAGACACAATGCCAAATGAAATAAGCCAGTCACAAAAGGACAAATACCGTATGATTCCAACAGTATGAAGTACCTAGAGTAGTCAAAGTCACAGAGACAGTAGAACGGTGGTTGTCAGGCTAGGAGGAGGGGCTCAGAGGGAGTTAGTGTTTAAGAGGTCCAGAGTTTCAGTTTTACAAGATGAGAAAAGTCCTGGAGGTGGACGGTGGTGATGGTTGTACAACAAGGCGGATGGACCTAATGCCACTGAAATGTACACTTAAAAATGGTGAAAATGGTAAGTTTTATGTTGTGTATATTTTACCGCAATAAAATTAAAATTGGAAAGCCCTAGTGGAAGTACTATAGTTCTGTTTATCCCATATATCTTCCATTTGCTCCTCAAAAATGCTGCAAGAGCTGTGGTCTACTCACCCTGGAGATAGAGAATCTGGGTTTGAGTCCTGATTTTATATAAGATTTCTAAGCCTCAGCTTCCTCATCTGTTAAATGGCAGCAATCACCTATTTCATGGGTTGACTGTCATCAATTAAATAAATTGATAGATAATTAAAATGCTTTAAAACTGTAAAGTAGCACGCTGGTGCAGGTTGGTGAGCTTAGCATTGGGCAGTAACCACGTGTTCAGAGCTTTCTGGAAAGATCCTTTGGGTTTGGGAAATCTAGTCTATTCTAGCAGGCTCCTGCCACTGAGGAGCTCACAATAGAGGGAAGAGAAGAGGATGCCCAAGAGATGCTGGGGAGAGCTATGAACTGTCAATTTATTCAGTCAATGGTCTGACTGGGAGGGCTGCTCCTTCCCCGGTCCTCTGCAACCCGGTAACTGGGGACCCAGCTGACTTGCAGCCATCCTTCCCTCTCATCAGACACGTGACCAGGAAAGAAAGCACACCTGCATCCCATGCCCCACCCCCCAGCAAGGTAAAGAGAGCTGCAAGGTAAGGACCTCAGAGAGTCTGGACTGAGGAAATCCAGTCTGTAGGATGCACTGCCTGAGGGCCATGCTGCGCCCTCTGGAAAGCCAGAGTGGAAGAGCTTGCAGGCCCCAGGGAGCTGGAATGCCAGAAGAGTCTTCATGATGATGACCACGTTATTTACTGAGTGCTCACTGAGCACCAGGCACTGTGGGAAGCACTGCACACATGCGCCCTCATCTAACGCTATGAGGTGGGCATTTTTAATGCCTCCATTTTGTGGATAAGAATACTGACGTCGCACAACCAGAGGCACTCACAACTAGAATATACAACTATGTACCAGGAGGCTTTGGAGAGAAGAAGAAGAAAATAAAAAAGAACACTGATGCCAGAGAGGCCAAATAGCCCGTGCAAGTGATTAAGAAAGAGAAGCCAGATGTGAGCCCACATCGGTCTGAACGCCCAGGCCGTGCTCCCACCTGGCACGCCGCATTGCCCCTCATGGAGGGGCCGAGCTCTCAGGAACGACCCCAGCGTCAACAAGTCTTCAGTTCAAGGGCTGCCCTAGGCTCACTGGTGGCCACGTGACTGTGAACCTTGGTGGGGAACAGGGCTCATGGCCAGGGAGCCGCAGTGCTATCAGGTCCTTGGTCCTGTGATCATAGGGCAGCAAGGAAGGTCCATCTCCAACCATTTGGTGGCCCTCTGACCAATCCCAGGGGATCTGATGAGGTCTGCAGGGGTGCTGCTGGCCCTCCTCCCAAGATGGGGGCTGTCAGGCCAAAGCAGATGGCCCTCTCTCCTCTCCCTGCAGATCACCAGGCAGCTCCACCACTGGACTCCCCTGGAAAGGAGTGCTCCCAAAGGAATTGCTTGGTCTGCGCTGGGAGGAGGGCAGGCCCACAGCCCAGAGAGCTCGGGACAGGCAGGAGCCATAGGGAGCGGTCTCAAGCAAAGGGGAAGCTCCCGGGCTCTCACCCTAGATTCCTGCCATCCCAGGGCCAGCAGTCAGCAGGGCAGCCACAGAGCAAACTCCCAAGACCCCTGTCTCCTGGCCCTGCTCATCCCTTCCCCGGGCAGGCGCTGCCCCAGCCCACCCTTCTGAGAAGTTTCTGACCCAGCAAGAAACTCTAGGGCCAGGTGGGCAATGACGGGAAGCAGAACGAGTCTCTTTCCCCACACGGCAATGGTGACAGGGGTGCAACCCCACTGCCATGTCCCAGACCCCTGACCCCTGGTTGGAGCTCCTGACTTTGATCCTGACTTCACCACAGCGAGCCTTAGGCAAAGTCCCTTCCTTTCTCTGGGCCTCTAAAGGACTAGACTAGCTCAAAATGTTCAACCTTTTTGGCCATTTGCTGAGCCCATTAGCAGATTTTACTGAGTCCGTTAGCATATTAAGGGTTCTGTTTAATCTCTCTTGATCCAACATGTCTTCACAGTCTCTGGTCGTGGAACATTTATTTCTGTGTAATACTATTGCAGAACATCCTTTGGAAACCTGTAACTGAGAGGGTTGGGGGATCTTCCAGTGTCCACCTCCAAGGGTCTACAAAGAGAGCCCCAAGGCGCCTGGCGCTGGATGGCTGACAGCAGCTCTGCCACTCACCAGCTGTGTGCCCTTGAGTAAATCCCTTGACCTCTTTGAGCCTCAGTTTCTCTCACAGGTGAAGTGGGGATGGTGCCTCCACCTGTCCCACAGAGCTGGCGGGGGGTTGGGCGGAGCCTGAGGTGACCCAGGACATGTGGAGCACGGGGGGAGCTCCCTAGACAAGAGTCCTCTGTGCTTCAAGGAAAGCACAGCCTGTCTTCTGAGCTGCGCTGTCCTCAGTGCCGCGGGGTGAACTAGTTTGGCAGCCTTCCCAAGAACAGAAAGGTGGGCAGGGGCAGCGTTCAGGGCTCAGGATGGGGGTGGAGGTCATGGGTCTTGTACCTCATCATCTTCCCACTATCCCAGCCAGCCCTGGTAGGCGCTCAGGTATTTGGAAAGGTAAGCTGGGCCAGGCTGCTGTCTGACTTGATCTCTCCCCTTGGAGCCAAGGCAGGGACAAGGAAACTGGTTTGTCTGTGGCACCAGTGGCCCCTGGAGCCTCCCCTCACACCCACCCAAAAGGAACAGCCCCTCTTCACCGTGCCCAGCCTCACCAGGATGTGGGGCATCTGCCTTGCTCTCACCCAGCTCCAGACCCCGCAGGCGAGGGCGGTGGGAGGCGCCCAGAGTGTCTGGTCCAAGCCCAGTGCCTTTTTGCCCTGATTCTGGGGCATCTGGTGCTGCCATCCCACCCCCGCTCTTCCCCTCCTGCTTGCTCTCCTCCTCCACCCTCGAGCACATCCCTGCACAGGTGCTGGCCTCCAGGGGCTTGGGGACTGTCTTCAGGAAGTTCCCAGCAGCCAATGCAAATGAAGGCCACTCCCTGTTATTGAAGAGCAACTTGCAGGTACAGATCTGTCTCCCACAGCCACAGGCTTCTCCCTGAGACTTAATCCTCGGCTTTCTGAGTCATCCAGGACTTCTCGACCTGCGGCAAACGGGAGAGTGGTCTGGGGGCCAAGAAAGGGTCTCGGGAGCCAGCTGGGTGCCATCTTAGCTGAAACCTAGATCTGGTTGAAGGAGTGTCTTGGGGCTGAAAGTTAGCATTCAGCCCCGGGCCCCCTTCCCTCTTGACCTGTGACAAGGTTCACACTGTGTTTTATGACGTCTAGGCTGAGGCCATAGCTCATGCCTGTTGTAGGACGTCTGGCAGGATGGCAGGCAGCTGGCAGCACCTGTACACGTTGGCTGAGGGCACTCAGCAGGACTGGGCCCGCAGACTTCTTGACTCAAACCTGGGCTCTGTGCATGGCTGCAGACCAGGGGCTGGCCTTGGCAAACGAGGCAGTCATGGCCACCCAAAGTGACCCGAAAAGAGGCAGGTGACCCAAGCCCCATGCGCTGCCAGGCCAGGCTGGAGGGGGTGCAGAGCACCGACCTGCAAGACCTCTGGATAAGAGGAGCTGGGATGACTCACCTCAGGAAGCTCACCTGGGGCCTGGAGTCGCCTCCCCACAGGCCTGGAGTCCAGCTCTGACCACCAGAAACAGAAACGGATGACCTCACCCTGCTCCCCAACCCTCTGGGATTCCTTTACGGGTCGTCCCTGCCCTCCTCCAGGCCCCACCACCATTCCTCTGAAATACTTGTGTGACCTCCCGCTTCTCTGCTCAACACCCCTGAGCGGCTCCACAGCTCCCTGCGCGCTTCTCCACTCTGCTTTCAGGAATTTGATGATTCTCTCTACGCACACTCTCTGCAGAAAAAAATGCGCGTGCCAAATTCTGAATGCAGTTCCAGGATGCCCCCGCGGGTCCAGAAGCCCATCCTTGGATGTCCTCAGGTTTCATGCATTCCAGTTAGAGAGTCCAGCTTCTGGGATGAAGTCTCACTCTTTCACGTGGCACACATGAGCCCGCCCTTTGCAAACTGAAGACCTCAAGTCCTTCTGTGCCGCCAGCCAGTCCCCCAGACTCCAGCTCTGCCTCCCAGAAACTGCCAACCACGTGGCTCCATGCGCCTGCGCACGCCGTAGTCTCACCGCTCGCCTCCCGCCTTCGTCTCTGCTATGCCTCCTCCCGGGTGCCCCTTCCCACTGTCTTCTTCCAAACTACTCTGTGGCCTTCTACACTGGGCTCCGGCGTCGGCTCTGCAGGAAACTTTCCTCCGCTCCCCGCCGCCAGCATCCCGGTCAACGCACCTCCCCTCCCCCATGCGGGCACCTGCCCGCCCTCTGTGGTATTGTCCCCCACCCCCGCCCCCCAACTCCTGCGCCGGTTGTGCCCTACGTCTGGGCACTCACTTCCGTGTTGCTGTTGGAGGAGTCCTCAACTCTTGTTATGTAGTTACGTAATGTACACGAGCGCCATAAAATAAAACGAAACTATATACTCTGTGTCATTTTAAACCACCCCTCTCCAAAAGCAAAAAGGAGTAAAACCAAATGCCCACCGAATCCGAGGCTCACCCGTGCGCAGGAAGGGACTCAGCAGCCGTGTCACAGGTGAGGGGACCGGGGTCCTGAGGGCAGGCGCCACATGGCGCGGTCACTCGGTGGAGCAGCAGGGAGTTTGGGGCTTTGGCTCCATCCTTCTGCCCGTTGTTTGTTTCCTGATTCAGCGGCCCGTGTATGTCAACATCTGAGTTCTCTTGGCTCCGTCTGGCTTATAACTCCCATCAGAGTCCAGAGGCAGCAATTTTCAAACCTGGAACCAGGCTTTTTTGAGATGGTGGTGTAAAGGTGGATTTGTATTTTTAGAAAGCTCTGGGTGATTCTGGAACACAGGGCTCCCTCTGGCCTCAGTCCCCTCCCCACTGCCAACCTGGGACCCAGGTTCAGGGGTGGACGGGTTCCTGGGATCAATGGCCTGACTGGCCAAAATGCACGGCCAGCTTTACTGAGGTATAACTGACAAGCAAAAATTTGACAATTTGTCAGTAATTGAAAATAAGTATTTAAATGCACATAATGTTTTGATATACATATACGTTGTGAAATGATTACCACGATCAGACTAATTAACACATCCACCGCGTCACACAGTTACCACATTTATTTGTAGTGAAAACATTTAAGATCTACTCTCTTAATTTCAAGTATACAAAACAGTATCATTAGCTACAGGCACCACGCTGTGCATTAGATCTCCAGAACTTACTCATCTTGCACAGCTGCAAGTTCATGCCTTCTGACCATCTCCCCATTCCTCTCCCCCAGCCCCTAGCAACACCATTCTGCTCCCTGCTTCTGTGAGTTCCACTTTTGTAGATTCCACATATAAATGGGATCATGCAGTATTTGTCTTTCTGTGTCTTGCTTGTTTCAATTAGCATAATGTCCTCCAGGTCCATCCATGCTGTCGCAAACAAGATTTCCTTCTTTTTTAAGGCTGAATAATATTCCATTGTGTATGTGTGTGTATCTGTCTACTTGTCTGTCTATCTATAGAGAGAACAATTTCTTTAACCATTCGTCCATCGACAGATGCTTTTGTTGTCTCCATATCTTGGCTACAGTAAACGATGCTGCCTTGAAGATACCTCTTCAGGATCCTGGTTTCATCTCCTTTGGGTGTACACTCAGGATTGGCATTGCTGGATCATATTGAGAAGCTGTTTAAGACACTTTTCTCTAATCTCCCACCCCTATTAAATTCTGTATATCTAATTATATACTCTATGTATATCTATTTTATACATATATGAAGCTTTTTGTATTCGATGCAGGGTTAAAGATGACTAAAATTTTTAAGTTAAATTAAAAATTAAAAAGCTATCACCATCTAACTTAACATTATAACTGCACTCTCTGAGTAACTTTTAATGTAATTTGTTTACTTACATAAATTGTAATTGTCAAATAACACATGCAAAAATTACATATGTCAAATTCCATAAGCAATTTATATAAATATATAATGATCATAGCAATGCAATCAAATCTTAAAAGATCATTCAAATCTGTCGTTTTCCTAGCAAAACAATTGACAAAATTAATTTCTTAAAAATTATTTTCATTAAACGTAACTTTCAACTTTTGCTTGATATGGAAAAATAACTAGTTTCTAGGGGGTGTGGGGTGGGGTGGCTGGAGAGGCTTTTGTGGGATCGTGGCACTCCTGGGGGTGAGGAGAGAATCCTGTGTAGGGAACAGCATCCTGGGCTGAGGCCAGTGTGCCAGGAGCAGAGGGAGAGGGGGAGAGGAGAAACTGAGTCAGAAAGAAGGGATGGATGGGCCTCTGGACAACTTAAGCTTTCACAGTGTGAAGTATGACAGGCAGATCATGATCTGACTCATGTCGTGAAAGGGTCATTGTTTTAATAGCATCTTAGGATGAAGACCAAATTCCTCCCATAGGGGCTTATGTGGCCCTGCACTGCCCAGTCCCTGTTCACCTCCCAGCCTCATTGAGAACGAGGCGGCCCCCACACTGGTTGCTCTCTAGCATGCCAACTCACCATCCTAACTTTTCAGTTCCTCAAATGTGCAATGCTTTCTCCAACCGCGGGGCCTTTGCACACGCTGTCCTCCCTGCCTGCTTCACTCTTTCTCACCTCTCTTTGCCCAGTAACTCCTCTGATACTGCCCGTCTCAGCCCCTTCATCACTTCCTCAGGGAACCACTCCCTGACTTCCCTGAGAAGGTCACTTCCTCCTCTTGGGTGCCCGCCCAGCCCTGTGTGGCACTGAGCAGAGTTACACCAGCTGTGTGCTTTCTCCCTATCCCTTCCCTGCCTCCCTGGGACCTGGAAGAGTTCTGCGCACATGGAAAGCCCCTAAAAAAATATCTGTTGAGTGGATAAATGAACAGCCCCTTCACTGCACTTAACGTATCAGAATGTGTTCCTTTACTCACTCACTATCTGTCGGCTCCGACAGTGCACAGAGCCCTGAGCTGGGGCTGAGATTAAGAGGTGGATGTCATCTGTCCAACTGTCTCCTCTTCCCCAGATCAGAAGCTCTCTGAGGGCAGGGGTCAAGTTGGAGGTGAACGTCCACCTGTATTGTATTCTGTTGGCAGCCCCACCACTCCCCACGTGTCCTTCATAAGAACCCAGGAGTCGTGCAGGTCTCCATCACGCCCCACATCTGACCCTCAGTCCTGCCTCTCATTCTGCTCCTTCCGCCCACGCCTGCTGGCCTGGCACTCTCAGACCACGGCAACTCCCACCTGGACTGGGTCACTGTCTCCCCACAGGCCACCACATGACCGTCAATGTGACTGAGCTCAAGGCAAGCATAACCACGTCTACAACCTGCCTACACCCCTGGGCAGGCCCTGCACTGCCAAGGATTCAAGGCCCTGGCTTCTGAACGCAGCATTCAAGGCCCTCCCATCTGTCTTCCACCCACCTCTCCCCTCAAAGCTTGCCATTTTCTGCCTCCATCTTTAGGCGCCAACAACAACAAACCCTGTCTTGTTCCCCACCCATGCCATGCAGCTTCTTGCCTCTCTGCTCTCACTCATGCTGTACCCATGAAGTGCCTCCCCCACTGTCTTTTCTGGCTCAGTCTCACTCAGCTCCTGAGATACAGCTCATGTGTCATCTTCTCCAAAAAAACCCCTATCCTCAACGGAGCATTGTCTTTCACCTGATTCTGTTCCTCTTTACCCATGTACTGTAACATCTGCTTGCGTGTCTCTCCTGTAAGCACTTTGAGGGCAAAGGATGTGTCTTATTTATCATTGTATTGCCAGAACCTAGCATAGTGCCTAGTAATTAACAGATGCTCAGTAAGAGTTTGACAAATTAATCTTGGATGGATGTATGGATGGATCAATGGATGGATGGAGTGATGGATGGATGGATGGAGGTGGATGGATGGATGGTTGGATAGATGATGGATGAATGAATGGATGAAGAGGTGGATGCATGAATGATGGATCAATGGATGGATGGAGAGATAGATGGATGAACAGATTGATGGAGAGATGGAAGGAAGGAAGGATAGATGGGCCAGGAGAGACTTTTCTCACAGGGCAGAAACAAACTCCTTCTCCTCCAGAATTTATTGATTATTACCTTGTAGCAGGCTCTGTACAAGGCACTTGGATATGTCATCCCTCTTGATCCTCCCAACAATCCTACAAAGTATGTACAATCATCCCCCATTTTACATTTGAGGGAGCGAAGGCCCAAGTGTCAAGGCTAGGAAGGGACAGGGCTATCTGAGGCCTCCCAACCCAGTGCCCTTCCCCTATGCTACCCTGAGACTGGAGCACCCTCTCAGGCCTCTGAGCCTGCTGATTTCCCTTGAAAGAAAGGGAAAGCGCAGCCCACCCCCCTTTAATTCTGCACGACACAGAGGCCTCCATTCTTCCCTCCCTCAGGAGACTGAAGCCTAAATCCAAAGGACACTTTCCAGCATACTCTCACAAAGCTCAAAGTGGAGTGATGCTCCATGTGCTGATATTTCTCTGAGACAGCGATGCCTCTACCCTCTTGGTACCCTGGGGAGATTTACGGTAAATGCTCCCACTCAAGGCCAAGAGCGAGGAGCCAAAGTGAACATAGGATGGGGGTGGGAAAGACTTGAAAAACAACCGTGTGGGCGACCCTGAGACAGCCACTCCTGAAGCAGCAGGGAGCACCCTAGCTGCCAGGGCGGGGGAGAGGGGGGTGAGAGACTCATGCAGGGGAGACAAGGGAGGGGACCTGAAGGCAGGTGGGCCTCCACTCCAGGAGGGAAGCCAGCCTCCCTACATTCAGCACTTGGTCTCCGTCTCCAGAGATGGAACTGGGGGATCCACAAAAGCAGGTGACTTGGGGGTACCCTGGCCCAAGCTTCCATCCTGCAGAGGTGGACACTGAGCCAGGGAACAAGAGAGCCTCAGATGAGTTCACAGTGTGCCTCAGGGATGGTGTCTGGGTGAGGACCCAGGTCTCCTCACACAGGGACCATGCTCTCTCTCTGTCCCTTGTCTCGCCCTTCTCTCTGCTTGGTTCTGCTCCCCAGAGCACGCACATTGCTTAGCCCTGATCCTTTACTGAACCACCCCCTGTGTTAAGACCCAGTCATATGTGAGTCCTGCCTCCCTGCCCACTACCCTGTGCCTCTGATGGAGTGGCGGGAAGAGGAGTGAATGGGAGCAGATGGGGAGGAAGGCCCACCCTCTGAGGATCCTTGCCCGTGAGGCTCCCCTCAGAGCTGATGTCTACACGGTATAAACAAAGTTTGCCTGACGGTGACACAAGTCTTCAGTACAACGGTCACCTGGACCTCTGTCTCTCCATCATCTCATGCTCCACTTTTATCAGAATCCCCTTATTACACTCTCATCTCCTTCCCAAAGGGTTTGAAGTGGAAACAATATAAAGCACAAATGAACTAAGTCTTTAAAACAAGAGTTAAAAGTTAAAATATAGGTAAGGAGTGGGATAATCATATAAGAAAAAATGGGATAAATGTAAATTACTACATAAAATTGGCTCTGAGCTTCCTAGAAGCCAAGGTAAAAAGGGCAATGTGATACACTACATAGCTTTCAGGAGCTAATAAATAGTAATATAGAATAGCTGGTAGGACTTGGGCTCTGGGGTCAGAGCCTATATTGATCAGCTATTGATGCAGCTTTACCCTGGTTCACACTCAATGCCTGGCCCTTCTGTGCCCATAGGCTCCTCCATCACTGAGGCTGTGACAATTTTGGGAAACAAGCTCAGAGATTACCAGGGACAGTTCAACACCATGCACCTGGTGGACCTCTGCGACTACTTCCACAACACCTTCATCCACCACTACAGACTCTACCAGTATGTCCTGGGCCAGGACCAGGAAGTCAACCTGACTGTCACCCACCTGGTGGTGTGTGTGCCGCCCCAGCCCCTCCCGCTGGCTGAGGGCGTGGACAGGGAAACCTGGAAGCACGAGCAGCAGGTGGGCGAGCTCAGTCTGGCTGAGGCACAGAAGCACACCAACGTGCTGCTCCTGAAGGAGGCGCTGCACCTGGAGCAGGAGCACCTGCTAGAGAGCATGTTCTCGGAGAGGTCCTGGCAGCGGAGCCGGGTTCTGAAGAGAGAGGTAAGGCTGTGCTGGCGAGGGGGGAGGATGCTCATCTGCCACGTGCAAACGCCCGTTCCTGCCAAGAGAACGTCCAGGCTGGAGTCGGATGCACAGGCAGAATCCAGTTGTCTGCACACAGGGAGGGGGCAAAAGAGACAGACAGTCACTGAGGATCTACTGCACACTTTGTGTGCACGTTTCACAAAACGTCCCTGTGAGTATAATTCATGTCCCCATTTTAATGATGAGACAACTGAGGCTCAGAAAATGTAATCAACCCGCCCAAGGTCACTGAGCTAGCACGTGGTAGAATTCACATTTGGGCTGAGGTCTGCCTAACCCGAAAGTCCAAGTTCTTTTCACTGCATCTTCGATTGGTGACAGATTCCACCACAGTCTCTCTGTGCCCTTAGTCTGCCTGCAGGGCCAGTATCCATCAAGGCCTCGGGGGATGATAAAGGAAGGGCCATGAGGGACAGCTCAGGGTGGGTGATATGGTGAGGTAGGCTAAGGGGTAGGGCTAGTGGTCCAGGGTCAACCTAGAAAAGTCTGGTCTGTGGATCTGAGAAAGTGGGCTGCTGTTTGATGGGTCTCAAGGATGACTCGGGCTCCAGGAGCCAGAGTCTCCCATGGCCAGCTCTTCAGTAAATGGTGACTGGCTGGGCCCAGGGCAGCCAACTTCTCGAGGGCCTGGCTGAGTCTAAATTTATTTTTTAACTATACATAGGCACTGATATCATCATTGTTGCATCATCCTTGAACAAAGAAACAAGTATGTGCGAGTGTGTGTATACACGTGTGCATGTGTTGGGGAGGGGGTGGTGCTGGCATGGGGGTACGGCATTGCAGGTCTGTGTGTTCCAAAAGGGTTTGGCTTCTGAATTGTCAGCCAAAGAGTGAATGGCACTGGGAAGTTCTCTTTTAAATACATATAAAACATTGGAAAAATCTCTAAAGAACAATTAATAGAATAGAATGAATGATATTCTTCTAAGATAGATGAAAAGCACATTGGGCTGCTACATAATCTTAGTACATTAAGACGTCCAGCGGGGACCTGACAGAACACAAGCAATAGGCTGTTTTCACCTCCTTCGGGGCACCTTACTCTGGAAGATGTGGGCAAGGCCTGGGGTGGGAGGAGCTGCCTCTCCTCCGGCTCCTGCTCCCCCACACAGATGCTCTTCCCTGCTGCCCCCCAGCTACCCTGCGGCTTCCTTTACTTTGCTGCTGGTCCCTGCCTGGTGGAGCTTGTGGGCTGGAGTCCCCTCTGCTATGTGCCCCTGGTGGTGTGCCTGAGCTGGGCACACTCACACCACAGAACAAACATGGTGCATCCTCTCGGAACACAATCCTTCCCAAGGACCTAAGGGAAGAACGTTATTTTTACATAAAAACAACCAAGGAGACGCTCTGAGGTAAATGCAAGATTTTGTATGAGACTCTAAGTCAAAATATGAGATCTCAAAGAAATGTCCTCTAGGCAACTGGATGCTCGAAGCGTGTACCCCGGCGTCCTCGGGACAAGCATGAACTCTCCTCTGCTGTTGGATTGCTCAGGCAGGGAGCTTGGAAAAATGCAGTTACCTGGTCCATAGCTCCAGGGTTCCATGATGCCATGATCCGGATTAAGATGACAGAGAGGTTCTCCTGTTTAACATGGTGGATGGTGGCTGAGTTTCCCTTCTTCCTGTGGCTGACTAGTTGGGGGCCATGCCCACTCTCGGAGCACTTTCCCCTGTCTGTCCGATGGAGCCTGCTCCCAGAACTTTGAGATGTGAGGATGAGATGGGGGAGGAGGGGAAGGAAGGCGTTGATCTCCAACTGGAACCTGCGTTGACCAGAAAGTAGGGGATCTGGAACTGTATGGGCCCAGAACAAGGTAGTACTAAAGGACACAGTCAAACACGGTGATTGCCAGAGTGGGCCTGAGGGAGAGGGAAAGAAGCCATCACTGGAACCTAAAAAGAGAGCAGGAGCTGTAGGAGAGGGCCTTGGGACAGCAGGCATGCCTGTAGAAGGAGATCATGGTCATGGCCAACCCACAGCTGTTCGGGAAGAGGGTGAGAGGCTTCACTCTCCTCCCATCCTCCCGTCTCCTCCAGGACCTCCCATTGGCTGAACTCAATCAGAAGTGTCAGAGGTCAAGGTAGCCGGTTGACGCAGCCCTTATAAGTCAGCCTCCCAGCGCATAGAGTAGGGTGCAGAGGAGACCTGGAGGGGGACATGGAAGGTCCTAGCACACAGAAAAAGGAGGGGGCTGAGTTGAGAATTGGATCCTGTCGAGGAACTCTGTCTGCGACAGCCTCAGCCTTTCCCCAGAGCCCCGTTCACCAGCCATGTCCTGTTTCTTCCAGGAGTTAGAAAATCTCATCAACGAGGCCATTCGCATCCAGATGGAGCATCTGAAGGAGCTGCTGCAGTATGAGATCCAGACGACTTTTGATATTTTGGACCTGAGACTTCAGAAGAAGACTTTAAATCTCAACGCCCCTATCCCTTTCCCCCTCTCAGTCACTGCTCAGCCGGGGCCAGAGGGGTCTCCTCAGTTCTCCAAACCAAACCAAGAGAAGAAGGCGAAAGCAAAGAAGGAGAAGGCCCTGGGGCTGTGACTGAGGAAGAGCCATTGACAACCAGGAAAGCCTCCTGCCATGCGCTCAGCACCAAGAGATCAGAGATTTCTTACAATTAAAAGAAGCATAACAACACCCACCATCTTCTCTCTATCTTCTTTTTGGAAACCATCTTCTACTGCCTGAAAATCCAACGCAGATGGATTTTACTCACACAGTGGAAGAAAGCTGTCCTTCTCTGCTCAGCACGGAGCTTTGTGCTCAGTGTGCAGGCAAGCAGCCTTGTTGACTCAGCTTAGACGCTGAGGACAGAACTACCACCAGTGGGTTTAAGCAGGTAAGGGCGAGGGTGACAGCAGACACCAGGAGGTATCCCATGCTGGCACGGAGAGACCCCAGGGCCTGAGATTCTGTTTCCTTTCTGAGATTCGTACAACAGGACTGACTGCACGCAGCCTGCTCTGTGCACGCTGGTCTTCCTGCTGGACGACCCAGAGCCGCGAGCCTCCGGAAAACTCTTCCTTCTCTGAGAATCGACACTGTGTAGACGGAGGCAGGGAAACAAGCGCAGTCCGAGCGCTCAGAGACCTGGCTTTGAACCCAGCTCTCCCACTGGTCTGCTGCGTGACTTTGCCCGTGTCCCTTTTGTCTCTGGGCCCCAGCTATCTCTTATTCAAGTGGAAGAGCTGCTGGCTGCTGTCTAAGGCCCCTCTCCTACTCTAACATCCTAGGAGAGAGACAAAGCAAGGTTTGCTACTCCCATTTTGCAAGGAGTTCAAGGTTCAAGGAGGTGGAGGACCAACTCAAAGTCACACAGCGAGGCAGTGAAACAACTGGGGCTACAACTCTGGACTCTGGGTTCTGTGCTCGCTCCCCTGCAGCACTGTGCCTCCTGCAAAGAGCAGCACAAATTCTGTAGTTATTGACTTACTGCAGACGTAGCATTGACTGGGGACTGTGGCCCTGAGATCAGGGCAGAAAGGACGTTACCACTCGCTGCCTCTTCCCAGGCCAGTGACCTGCTCTGTCCAGCTCTGTCATCTGCCCCATGCTCCCTGCTCATGATGGGATGGGCCACTGGGTGATACCCCCATCCCTCAGGCTCCCTTCTCTATCACGCCCAGCTCTCCTTTGCCACAGCTGCTCTCTGGGTCTCGCCACCTAAGATGTGCCCGGGGCTATGTGATTCCAGGCAAAGTCAGCCTGCTTTTGGAGGCCAGGCTGGATTCAGGTAGAGAGAGGAAGCCCCGGAGAGGGCATGGCATGTCACCAGCCCTGGAGCCCTCTGAGAGAAGTCCAAGAGACAGCAGACCCTTGGCCGGCAAGTGGGCCCCGCAGGAGCGCTGTTCCAGATTCTCCCTCCCCATCTACCTTGATGCCCAAGGGGGATGTTTCTCCCCCGAGAGGTTTGATAAGCTTCCTGATACCTCTTTAGACAGAGGAAGGAGGTTCCAGGTTTTTCTTAAATTTTTCATCCATTCATTCATCGATTCATCCCTGACTCCATAAACATTTTTTAGCATCCACATCCCTGTGTGGCTGAAACCGCTATGGCCCAGAGGGAAGTGCGAGAGCTGCCATCCTATCCTGTCAAGGCCTGACCAGGACCCCAAACACCCCTGAAGCCTGTGTGAGTGCATGGAGAGTGTGTGTGTGTGTGTGTGTGTGTATGCATGCTTAGGGGGAGGTGGAGGGGGCAAGTGAGCACTGCTCCAGCCCAGGCCATATTCCGGTGACCCCCATGCTGGAGGAGGAGAAAATCAGGTGTACTGGCCAACCCAGGAACAAACAGGGCTGCGAGCACTGCTAGAGTGTCCAGAAGGCACTGGGAGTCTGGGTTGACCCTGGGCTGGATTGACTAAGTAAAAAGGGATGAAAGCTCCCTCTTGCCTCACCTTTCTCCCAAGTTGAGGGAGATTCAAACATCCCACCCACACCCACACCCACACCCAGTGTCCCAGTCTTGCTCTGCCAGAGCCCCAAGAGACCCTCAGGACCTTTGAGACTTTTAACACTTTCAGACTCAGACCATCCGGACCCTGACCTGTGGGCAATGGACGACTGGCATTGTCCTCCCCACTGGACCTGGGCCTTCCCCAGGAAGACTCCTGCCATGGGAGCCCCCAGTCACCACCCTCATGGGTGGAGCCCCAACCGGGCCAGAGGCATCCTCCTAGCACCAGCCAAGCTGCCAATGAGCGGGTGGGTATTGCAGGGGCCGAAAGGGGGAGAAGGCAGCCCCTGGATCCTGGAGTCCACACACTCAGCCTGCAGGGGCCCCCTCACCCTCAAGGGTGGCTTGTCCCCCTAACTTGCAAAGGCGGGGGTTGGAGCTAGAGTTTCAGCTACGCAGTAGGTGCAGATGTTTAAAAAACTAGGCTTTCTACATCAAGGTGGGAATGGAGAATGGGTGGTCCCACTGAGAACCCCTCCCTCTCACCCACCTGAGGAAGCAGCTCTGAGCAGCCTTCTGCAGCAACTCCTAGGGGACCCCGGGTCTACTGTGCGAATGTAGGTTCCCTGCTGTGCCCCATGTTCAGGCAGGGACCCAGGCATAGAAACCCCAAACTGAGAAAAATGCCCCAAAACTGAGCTGAGATTGGAGCACCCCTTGGAGTCCGGGATGAAGTGCCCCATAGGTGAGGTCTGTCCGGGAGGGCCTGGTTGACTCCTATTGTCCTGGTGTCCTGACTGGTTTGTCATTGTTTAATGGAGTCCTCTTAAGAATTGCTTTAACAGAAGCCAGGATAGGTTGGGGACCCTCCGCTTGTGCTTCCAGCTTCTGCCACAACTGCCTTTCTCAGTGTGAGACCCACATGTGCAATGAGCGAGTTTTCACCTAAACTCAGGCAAAATCCGGAAGACAATAAGGGCTGACCTGCCTCTCCTTCCCAACCCTTCCCCTACTCGGTGTCATCCTCTCAAGGACAGCGTGTGTGGCTCTCCCTGGGACGTAAATGCATGCAGACGCGCAGGCCATTAAGAAGAGACGGCTGACTCTCCGCTTAGGGCGGGGCTGAGAGACGGACTCGGTGTTGCTGCTCCTGCCAGTTGTGCCACGAGATGCATGAAGCCCCCAGGCCCCCAGGCTCCGGGGTCAGGGGAGGTGGGAGTGGCAGGCGAGGGCATCTGCACCATGTGCAGGGACCTTGCTGAAGAGCTCACAGTGGCGGAGCCGCCCTGCTGCAGCGACGTTGCGACTTACTGTACAACGTAAACAGACAGCTGTTCATCTCTGTGTTTGCGATGGCATCTTCATTTTTCAACAAATCCTCAGGAGCAATGAGTTCGACAACAAAGGAAAGTGCCTCAGTAATGAAAATGTAAGTCTCTTAACTTTCCCTTTTTCAAGAAAGTTAATAATAACGCACACAAAATGCTTATCTTGAACTGTAACATGCACAAAATAGTTGTCTGTGTTTACCATCCACCCTGAGAACCACTGTGGTGTCACCGATTATATAAGAGGCAGGACCCATGTCTGCTCAAGAAGCATCAGCATCGAACTCAAAGGTCATCAGTACCTTTAGGAAGACTGTCTAAAATCTTGGTTAAACAGTGTGCCGGGGGTGTCTGCGAGGGTGTTTGGGATGAGATTAATAGTTCAGTCAGTAGACTGAGTAAAGCAATTGCCCTCTCTCATGTGGGTGGGCCTCATCCAATCAGTTGAGGGCCTGAAGGAAACAAAATACTGACTTCCCCGGACTAAGAGAGAATTCTTCCTGCCTGACAGCCTTGAGGCTCAAACTGAGAGATCAGCTCTGAAGATTTTGGACTTGCCAGCCTCCATAATCACGTGAACCAACTCCTTATCATAAGTATATATATAACAGTATATAATATATTTATATTTTTATATTTATATCCTATTGGTTGTGTTTCTCTGGAGAACCCTGTCTAGTACATTTGTCAGTTCCAAGTTTTCTCACACCCTAGGTCCAAGTGAAGTGACAGCTGTTCACCTGACAGCACCATCGAGAGAACGTCACTCATGGCTAAATGGTGCCAGTTTTATACTAGTGTAATCAGATGTATCAGTAGGGGAAAAAACGGTCAATTGCCATGACAGTTCCCTTTTCTCATCTAATTCAGGCAATCAAAGTAAGGCTTTTGGACATTCATCCTGTTCAAGGTGAAATATCTCTCAATATTGCGAATACTACTGGAAATCCACTTTTTAAGAGTTCAACACAAAAGGTAAAAGTACTTGTTTTGGGGGTGATAATATTATCACCTCAAATATGTAAAGGTTGGTCAAAGCAACGTTCTCACTAAAGTTGAAAAGACAAACTACGGAGCAGACATGGACCCAGACCTGGCTGTGGGCAGTGAGAAGTCAGACCTGCACCAAGAGGGGCAGAGCAGAAATGCGGGTGAAGGAGGGACAGGAGTGGGTGGAGGGCAACTTGGAACAGCATCAGACTCCTGCCGTGAAGCCGCTGTCCTTCGGAGCCAGGGCAGCCACTCATCCATCTCACAGATGTCACCTGACCGGCCGTCCCAAGCAGACTCTGTTAGGCACCAGGGACCCCAGGGTCAACAGGACAGTCAAGGTCCTGCCTTCAAGGAGCTCACCTTCTAACGCCAGACACGTGCAAACAAGTAAACAAATAAACGAGTCACTCCCTATTGGGATGTGTGATATGAAGGCCATAAGAAGCTCAGGTCACTTTGGGGTGTCAGAAACTTCACGACTGAGGCTATTGGACAGGCACATAGGAAGTGCCCACAGTATGCCAGACACTGGGGTAGGTCGTGTACATAGAGAAATGAACAAGACACAGTTAGTGTCCCCAGTGAGCTTACCATCTGAAATAGGAGGTGGGTGTATACACAGCGACCAGACGCTGCTGCAAGGAAGAAAGAGACAAGTGCTACAATAGACACACAACAAGGCAACCTTTAGGACTATGGGAGGAATCGGAGAGATTCTCAAATGAAGGACAGTGTGAAATTGACTTTGAAAGATAGTGAGGATTCTAACTGAGGGGCTATAGGGGAAAGTGAGCTATATAGAAAGAACGAGAAAGCATATGCCAAGGCCCTGGGTTGGAGGAGAGAAAGCAGGAGCCGGGACAGAAGCAGGCTGTGGGAGGTGACTACAGGGACTGGAGCAAGAGCAGGTGAAAGAACTGGCACACAGGGTGGGGCCAACATCCAAGAAAGGGCTAGGGAGCGCGGACTCTTGTGGAACAGGGCGCCATTAAAGGTTTTCGGCAGGGGAGCAAAATGCTCAGAGGTATAGAGGCCGGGAGAAGGGAAACCAGGAAGGAGGCTATTAAAATTATTCAGGCCAAGTATAATATTAGCTATCATTTATGCAATACACAACTATTTCATAAGTGCCTGCTGTGTGCCAGCGACTATTCTGAGCCCTGACAATTTTGCACTGATCATGAAAAGTCCCTGCTCAGGAAGCTTCTGATCTAGCGGGCAGGGAGAATCAATGAGTAAACAAGTGAAGATTGATGTAACAGACAGTGAAGGTATACAAGTTGAGCTCCTACTGTGTGCCAGGCACTCTTCTAAGCACTTGACATGGAGTAACATAGTTCTAATTTCATGACAATCCTGTAAAGTAGGTATTATTTTTATCATCCCCATTTTTTATATGAGAAAACTGATGGTCAGGGGTTGAATAACATCAGGCAGTCTAGACAGAGCTCACGCTCTTTGCCTCCACATTTTACTGCCTTTCAAGGGCTGGTGGCCTGGCAGTGGTAGGGGGTGGGGAGGAGAAGTCCCCAAAAGCAGGGCCTTTCCTCTCCCCAGTCCAGGAATCCCAAGCCCGCCAGCCTCCCACCTCCTCTATCCCCCAACTCCTGAGCACTCGTCTTTTTGCACCGCTGTTCCATGGCTGCCAGCTTACTGCCTGCTAGCCTGCAACTAGTTTTGAGAGCCAGGAACCATTGTACCTCTGTTGTGCTTCTTTAGAGCTTCATACAGTATTGGGGACATTGCTTGCACATAGACTCAAGTTCATTGCCAAACGTGCAGTTCGTTCAGCAAATTGTTCAGCAAAGAGTGGCTGCATGGATCAAGTAGAAAAGGAGAACCCCGATAGGGAATTCATCCTGTGTTCTCTGATTCAAAGGGGACAGCTGTTTTATCATCAGGCGTTGGAATTTTCTGTGATGGGTAAGAAATCAAGTCCCCATCCTCCTTGGCCACACTACTCAGAGTGGAGCAGGGTCCCCTCCCTGGTCCTCCTCACAGAAACTCAGGTACAGGGCTAACAATAGAAATATTGATGGCACCTTACAGGTACTTGGCGTACAGATAGGCTTACAAAGTAGCCATGTATCTCGGTGGGCATTTACAGTTTTGACTGCGCAGATCAACAGCTCCGTCCTTGAAGAACTGTTCTCCCTCTGCTGCCCCCATCAGATGGCTCTGACCGGGACTCCCAGCCACAGAGCCTCCCTCCTTGGCTAAAGAGTGAGCACATTCCTCAAGTGGACCAATCATAGTACTCCATTGTCCTTGGCCACAGTGATTGGGCCAGGCATGGGCTCACAACCCAACCTGAACCAATCAAAATAACTCTCCTCACCGCACCCACCACACCCCCAGCCATGCTGATTGATTCAGAGATTTTCCTACCTAGAGCTGGCAGAAAAATCAGCTGGTTTTTCTATGTCTCCCTCTTGGTTGTGAGGCTGTAAGAATCCTAAGAGGCTAGAGCAGCCTGTAGCTGTGACTCCAGCCTGAGCGAAGGAAGACAACACGCAAAGGGAAGCAGAAGAGAAAGAGGAGAGATTGATGGAGAGATTGCTCCTTAATCCAGTCACCCTGGGAGGGAGCTCCACCGTCAGTGGTTTGAGCCACTGTGCACATACCCATTATCTGACTGAGGTCAACGAGACAGGCAGGGCAGGGAACGCTTCCTCCGTGACAGATGAGGAAACTGAGGCTCGGAGAGGTAAAATGATTGCTCAAGGTCACTTGACTAATAGGAGGTGAAGCCATGACAGAAGCAAAAAGAACTTCTACCCTCTAGATGAGAACTCTTGTCTCATCCACCACCCCCAAGGGCATGATCCCCATAGCCAAGACAGCCCCTGCCCACATGTGTGATGGCTGCTGCGTATAAACCACACCTTTTATTCTGGACTCTGAGCCAGACCACAGCATCTACTCTTAGGTGGAAGACTATTTAGGGCCGCGGGGACAGAACCTCTCCTCTGGGAACTTGTACACACAGAGTCAAATGGAGGATTTGAGTGACGCTAAACAGAATTTTCCAATCCTCATAATCCCCTCTTGAGAAAATGTCACCCAACAGCAGTGTCATCATTCCCACTCGCTCAATAGGGCGTCTCCCATAAAATGCATTCAGTCCAAACTTCTGTCCACCATTAATGTTTTATTATTATAGTTCTTCACAGTAATACTTGTAAAATGTCCTCCAAAGAACCCAAAGGGCTTTCTGACATTTTCTGGAAAGTTCTTTTATACCTACTCAAAAGGCTAAGGAAGCAGAGGCCATTCCCAGTGCCGACATTTTTTAGGTAAGGAGTAGGTAACCCGTGTATCCTTTCTGAGGCCCCTTCCTGCTCCAGCATCCTAAGAACATGGCAACGTGGCTTCCAGCCAAGGTTCCACGGCACCTGGGCCAGAGAGAGAACAGGGACCTAGCTTCCTGAACCTGATACAGTAAGACCATGTTCTCCAGGCCCCATCATCCCAGAAGAGTTTCTCAGGAGGTCGTCCTTCCTATGAGTTTCAGATTTCCAGCCGAATCTGGAAATGCCGTCTCCATGACCCCTGCCACGGAGGAATAGCTTGAAATTGCCCAGAGGCTCTCCTGTAAGCTGGCCTGAGGTGTTTTCTTTTGGAAGACTCCAAATGCCTCTAATGTTTTTGTGAACGATTTAGGCCAGACAGGTGGACAAAGGCCTTGGAACTTTTCTAACAAGGACAGAGCTATTGGGGAAAGTTGGGCAGTGCTGCTCGAAACTCTCTGCAACAAGCACTCACTTGGGCCAGCAGATACTATGCTGAGGACAATACCAGGTGGATGTCTTAGGCATGGGGAAGAGACTCAATTTCAAACTCTGAACCAGGAGATTGCTGGTGGTTGGGATGCAAAGCCTAGAATAACTCCAGCCTTCAGCACAACCAAGATAGCCTGACAGCTTCATGGAATAGCCACTGCCCACATGCTGACAAGGGGCAACATGGCCAGTTTCTCAAAGGTCCATGTCATCCTGGATACCTCTTATGGGCCACCTCCCATTCTCACGGCCTCACCTCTGGCTCCAGCCAAGGCTACAGAAAACTGTCCTTGTGCAGATTTTGTCCACCGCATCCTGACAACACCTCATCTCCAGCATATGCCAGATGACTTCTGCTTCCTGCGAGGGGACTTCTCTGATGTCACAGCATGCAGCACCGTCAGGAAACCAGTGTGACATTCACACATATACATCCTAGAAGTGCAGGGGGTTTAACATCCCATAAAGCAGCCTGGTCAATGGCAGTTTGGAGCCCGCCTTCCTGAATGCTTCTCCCTTTCATCCCTCATGCAGAGAGTTCTGAGACTCGCTCTATGGGGCTGCTCAGAAGACCCCAGTGGGATCAAGCACCAATCACCTGCAGTGGTGGACGACACAGGAACAAACCTCAAATTGGCTTTTCTAACTTCCTGTCTTTGGTCTTCATTCCTGCTCTCTGAGATCGCTTCCCAAAGAAACCACACACTGCAGGCAAACCTTTGTCTGAGGTCTGCTTCTGAGAGGAACGTAGGCTAAGACACATGTCTCCATCTTTGAGTTCCCATGTTCCAGCACTAGCTCTGTCTGTTTCAGGTATCTGTTGCTGCATAACAAACTGGCCCCAAACTTAGTGGCTTAAAACAACAGCAATCATGATTTAGCAGTACGGGCAGGGCTCCTGTGGACAGCTTGTCTCTGCGCCACGTGGCATCAGCTAGGACAGCTCAAGTCGGGCTGAAGGATCGACTTCCAAGATGCTTGACCTCCATGGCCGGCAAGTTGATGCTGGCTGTTGACGGGGAGGTCAGCTGAGACTGTTGACTTGGAGCCTAGATTCTCCACATGGGCCTCTCCACATGGCTGCTTGGGCTTCCTCACAACATGGAGGCTGGTTGCAAGCAGGAGCAAGCAGAAGCTGATAGTTGTCTTAAAATGGAAAGAACAGGCAGAGCATCTTTGAGCAAGAGACTGGATTCTATTGGTCAAAGCAGCGTTAGGCCCAGCCCAGAATCAAGGGGAGTGGGAAAAGAGACATACCTCTCAGTGCAGGGAGTGACAGAGTATTTTTAGCCATCTTTGATCTGCCACATCAATGGCACAGAACACTAGATAAATGAAGAGTTAAATAAGTGGTTAATTATGCAAGCTAATTAATTAATGCTACCAGCTATTACTCAACAGTAATCTTCCATCCACCCAAACAGCTGCTGTCACTCTGAAATTTCAGAATAAAATATTACTTGGATACTAATTTATTTGAGACTAGAAGGTGTTTTGACCTCAAAGTCATAGAACATTGGAGCTGAAGGGATCCCGGAGGTAAGTCACCTCGGCCCCTTCACACTACAGCTGAGGAAAGTGAGTCCCAGCGAAAGGAAGGGATTTACCCAAGGTCACCGTCAGGGTCAGTGGCAGGGCAGACACCAACCCAGGGCTCAGATTCCCGGGCCAGACCCTCTTACCACATGCGATGCTGGCTGGAGGAGCACAGGAAGGGCTGCCTTCTCCATAGGAAAGTGCCTTCCCAGTGTCTTTTGAGTCTTTGTTCCCGGAAATGCCACCCTCCAATCTGAGCGGCTGTTGGAAACTCTTCAAAAACTGAGCAGAGGGAGCCAATGAAAGGGCTGAAGATGTCAGCATGGGGGAGGAGCTCAGGCTGGAACCAGTAAGGCCTCAATGGGCAGCTCTGCCTGCACCACATTTGTGCCTGTCCCAGCTGCACGGCCTGCCAGTCACATGGGCTCCAGCCCATCAATGTGTGTCGCTTCCCATTTCGGAAGCATTTCTGGATCCCCCAGAAGGTGCAAGCACAGAGGAGATTGCAAAAATAGCAAATAAAAATCATCTCTCACTTAATACTGAGGACTTGTCAAGGCACTTCGTTTCATTATCCTTACTTTACAGATGAGAAAACTGAGGCTTGGAGGAGTCGGGGAGCTTCCCCAGCTAATAAGTAACCTGCTGGGATTCAAACCGAGGCCCACCCGACCTAACGCTGACCCTCCACCACGTGCCCTCGATCGGCCATCACACTGCTGTGATTCCTTCCCTCTTGGAGGTGTGATCTAGACAAGAGGTCGACACGCCTCATACTCAGTCTACAGGGCAGCGTGTAACAAAAGGCGGTCGGCCCACAGGCACGCGAAGGCAGACCCATTACAGAAGAGGCAGGACTCGGGCCCAGGAGGGACCACAGGATCCCCAGAAGGCAGGCTTCAGGGATGGGAGGCTTTGGAGCGGGGGAGGGGAGGGCAGGGCATCAGAGCTGGAGGAACACCAACCTGAGCAAAGGCTCGTTGCTGGGAAGCCGGGGGGATGGGTAGAGTTGGCGGCAGTGTGGGAGGTGAGGCTGCCTGCTGGAATCCAGGGGCCCACAATGTCTGTGTAGGAGGCCGGGGGTCTCCTGTCCTCCAGGTTCACAAAGGGGAACTAGGAGCCCGGCTTGAAGCTGCATTTGCACAGCAAGCCCTGTCACTCTTTAAATTGCGTGTTCGCCGAGGCGCCATGCCCCTCTACCAAGCCCGTCTTCCCTCTGACAAGGGTTGGGAGGGGAATATGGAAGAGAGCCCTGGAGGTGAGGCTGAGCTGCATTCCCTGTGGTTCCCACATGGGTGTGGACAGGATGAAGCAGAAGGAAAAGCGGTCATTGATCAAGCCTGCTTTGAGTCATTTGATGACAGCACGGAATTCCAATCCAGCCATCCACTCTGGAAGGGGGTCTCAGGAGCCCCATCCCTCCAGCTGAGGAAACTGAGGCTCAAGGAAATGAAGTGACTCACCCTGGGTCTCACATCTAGCTACTGGATTCCTGAGAGCAAGGCCCAAGTCTCTGCCCTCTGTGCACACTTTCTGTCCCCGGCAGCAGTTGGCTGGCAAGGGTTCAACCTGGAAAGGTACAGGAGACAGGAAGACCATGTCCTGCATAGTCACAGTCTGGCTGGACGCAGGAGACACATACAGGAAAATGCCACCCAAAAGCCCCTGTGCAGTGGCTAGCAGAGGGAGGCATCTCCAGGCCCAGAGGCACCCCAGGACCTTTGCCCCTCCTTCCCAGGAAGAGAGGTTTCCGCCCTGAGCAAGACAGTGCACGTCAGAGGCTGAGGCCTGGCAGCCCTGGGCCCGGGGCGGATTCCCAGCACTCTCAGGGCAGCCGGGCCAAGCTGCTGACTCACCGAGCAACCCTCAGACGAGTCACTTCCCTCCTGGCCATTCCGAGTGGCATTGAAAGTGGGCATCCCTGTGTCCCTCACCACCTGCGTCTGAGCCTGCCATACCTGTGCCAGAGGGCCCTGTCCCCCAGAGCTGACTGGCAGCTAGCTGAGTGGGAAGGGGTCCAGACGATGCGGCAGAGCAGGGAACATGCCGTGTGAAACTGGTATTCAATGGAAGAATATAACCTACATGCAGAACGGGAACACAATGCCTGCTTATTTTCACAGTACGCACCCCTGAAAAGAGAGCTCCACAGGCTTCTGGGGTGACTGGAACATACACGGGAGGGAGTCCTAGGGGCGGCTGTGCTTCTGGAAGGGGCACAGCTGAAGGCTGAGAAACCACGGAAGGTCAGGAGCATAGACTTTTCTTGTCAGGGGTGACGAGCAGTTGAACTGCTCTGGAGGAGAAGAGGTACGTCCTCACTGAGGGCAGCTCAGGCTTCTTGGGCAAACTGCAGGGCGGTCGTGGGGTCTGGTCACATGGGGAACATAAAGGGACTTCTAGAAGAGCCCACAACAGAATGCTCATCACCCAGGAAGAGGTGTGGCTTGATGCACAAACATATTCAGGTTACATTTTCAGTTTTTTAAAAAGCGAGTTTATGAAATAATATAATCCCAATATTCTAAAATAAAGTTCAGGGGCCTCTGGCCTATTGGTTAAGTTCGGTGTGCTCTGCTTCGGTGGCCCGGGCGTGGACCAACACCACTCTTTGGCGGCCATGCTGTGGTGGCATCCTACATACAAAATAGAGGAAGATGGGCACAGATGTTAGCTCAGGGCCAATCTTCGCCAGCAAAAATAAATAAATTTAAAAAATGAAAGTTTAAAAATACTTGTGTGAGCCCACACATACACCTGGAGAAAAAGTCTAGAAGGAGCACAACACAGTGTTGACAGAAGGCATCCTTGCATCGTGTGATTATAGGGAAATCTCTTCCTCTCTCTGTCTCTCTGTCTCTGTTGCGTCTCTGTATTTCCAAGTTTTCTGTATGTACCTACATAACTTGTTTAATAAAGGAAATAAGAAAAGGTTTTAAATTAGGCCTGGAAAAGGGAACTTAACAAAGGGCTAAATTTCTCTCCAAAGAGACCTTACCATCTCCATTGGTTTAGAATCAGCAGCCAGCTTCCCACTGTGACAAATCCTAAGGCTCACCATTGCACCTGCCCCCATCTCTGTCCTATCGAGCTGGGTCAGCGGGCACAAGATCCCAACAGCTTTGATATCAGGCCTTGGAAAGCCATGACATGTGTGTGTGTGTGTGTGTGTGTGTGTATTTACATTAAATATAATTTATCTTCTCACATGCAGCACAAATTTTCTTCCTAATCTGCTCTGGTGGGGACAATGACACAGATAGTTTTCATTCCTGACTGATGGCCAAGGGTGGAGTATGGACACAGGCTAGGAGGCGGCAGAGAGCCAGCATAGAGTTAAATTTTCCCGGGGATCATCAAAAGGCGGTGTATCGGGAATTTATATCTCATCATTGATCATCTCCTGAGCTACTCCCGTGGCTTCTATTTATTACTATAATCTGAAAGCTCTTGACATAAACCAGTACCAATTTATCGACAGAAAAACGGAGTCACAGAGAAATAAAGTGACTGGTCTAAGATCAGACATGGAGCGGAGGACGGACCAGCCCTGAGGAACTGATCCATCATCCACAGATATTGATTAGACACCTACTATGTGCCTGGCCCCACAGAATCAAAGATAAATAAGATGCCTTTCCCACATAAACATGTTCCCAGACTAGTGGGAGGAGAGAGGCTTACAAACAGAGACATTGCATCATACTTGGGTGCTGTGTGAGAGGGTTGTGGGAATATGCAGAAAATAGGGCCACAAACTCACTTGGGGTGGGAACTGGGAGAGGGGAGGTCAAATGGGTGGAGGGTGTGTACAAAGGCTTTCTGAGAGGGGAGCACTTGAGCCAGGTCCTGAGACAGGAGTAGGAATCCACAGAGTAAAGATGTGGGGGAATGCCCTGGGGAAAGCCCAAGGGAACAGCCTATGCAAAGGCACTGGGATATGAGGAAACAAATTTGGAATTCTATTTGGAATTATTTGGAAATTAGCTGTGTCCAGAACACAGCTGTGTGCTGTGGGGAGTGAATCAGGGGTAAGAGGCCGGCCAGGGGAGTGGGACCTGAATGCCTCTCTGAGAAGTTTGAACTTCGCCTCATTGGTAGTACCAAGTAGGCAACAGATAAAGCCAAAGGGTGACATTTGCTGACCTTATGGAACCTCTTGCTGGATTGGAGGGGGAGAGGCTCAGGGTGACAGCCAGTGAGGGACTGTGGTGAGGGCCTGGGGTGGACAGTAGTGTGGCATTGGGAGGACAGAGTCCAGGAGTCTCCATGGGCCACAAAGGCCCAGCCTCCCTCAGGAGACCAGCTGCTGCCTCCGCACCAGGTCCTGCCCAGCTGGGAGGGTGCTCCTGGGGTCCAGGTTACGTGAGGACCTCCAAGGGTGGACTCAGATGACAAAGGCCTCTTGCTCCATCCTATTCAGTCCAACACACTGTAGGGAGAGGGAGAGAGATCAGGCGACACGGGCAAAGTGGGGCAGACCTCCAAGAAGGTGAGCGGGGGCATGGTGACACATGGGAATGGAGCCAGGCCAGGTGTCTGGAGACCTCATGCCCTGACCTAGTGACAGAGGCTGGGCGGCAGGCAGGAGTGGATGATGCCATGGGCAGGGGAGGTGTTCAGGGCCTGGATGCAGGAGCTGAAGCTCCAGCACACCCTCCAGCTCTGTGCAGGGAGACCCGTCGCCCAGAGACACTCACCTCTGCCACCTCCCTAGAGACCACACCCACACTGAGGCCAGGAGGAGAGAGGAGGGGAACTCTCCTCTTTCCCTGCTCCCTTTTCACAGGCTCAGAGAACTAGGGTATTCTAGACCCTGGAAACTGTCAAGTCAGGTCTCCTAATTTACAGAAGCCCAGAGAGGCAAAGTGACTTGCCCAAGGTCACCCAGCAGACGAGTGGCTGGGCCAGCCCTGCAGAACATAAGATGTAAAGGCCTAGACTCCAATCTTCCTTCCTTTACCCACCTCTCCCATATTCAAGCCTCCCGTGGCCAGGAGACTCCCGACGAGGGAGGGCTGCTTTGTGCCATCGGCTGGGCTGCAGGCAGTCTCGCTGCCCAGAGAATGCCCCACCTTCCTCCCAGCCGCCCACCAGCTGTGCAGGCTCAGCTGTGGAGGGTGGATGTTCACCCAGGAGCAGGCTGGGAGTCAGCCCACGGACCTGGGCAGGAACCAGGGGAGAGCAAGCTTGCCTCTGCTCCATGGGCGGGGTCCTCGTCTCTGCCTCCCAGAGATGTGACCTTACACTGCCCCTTTGCCCCACCTGAACATCAGCCTCGCCACCATGAAAGGGCATAATTATACCTCCATCGGGATTGCTGCAAGGATCACATGAAATATCAAATGCGAAAGCATTCTGTCAACAGCAACGCGCCCCCACTGTGACAGGGAGAGGAGCTGCCTGCTCCTCTATGGGAGCGTGCACACTACCTGAGCACATTCGGGGACCTGTCCACACCCAGGCAAATGTTTTCTCCCAGGTGAGCACGTGCTTCTCTGTGCTGGGTGTTAAATACTCCCTTTGTGCACGCTTCTTACCAAGAGCCAGCTCCCCAGTGAGGGTGGAGGGGGTGCCTTTACAGCGAGTCAAGAAGCAGGTCTGGGCTGTGGGAAAGAGGTGGCACCCACGGCTTGGGGGTGGAATGCCCGGGGCAGTGGGCCCGTGCAGGGCCATGCTGTTGTGGCGGGAGGCTCACCTGAGTGTCAGTGGCCTGCAGTCCTGGTGGGGCTTGTGTCTGTGAATGTGTCTCTGAGCAGCCCCTCTACCTTCTCTGGAACTCAGTCCTTATTTTAGGGATGGCCACAGTCCCTGATGCTCCTAGAAGTGCCCTGAGTCCATGACCTGAGTCACCAATCATGAATGCTGGGAGGCCCTTAGCTCCTATGTGGCTCACCCTTCCAGTTGCAGGCTGCGGCCGAAACTTAGAGAGGGTCAGGACTCACGGGGGCCACACAGCCTATTAGGGCAGAGTAGGGTGGGAGCTGGGTCTCCAGTGGGCCAGCCCCTGCCCTTCCCTCTGTGCCAGCCTGGGATGGGGCCTCCGAAGCCCACCTCCCTCTGCACTCTGTGCCCTCGGACCAGTGGCCAGGTGGGAGGGGGCTGGGGCGTGGACTGACTATGCAAATAAAGTGACCAGTTTTCTAGGCCCCAGCTCCAGGCATGAGATCTGACAAGCACATGAAAGCTTTGCAGTCCCTGCCCTCCTTGGAAATGGTTGACTTTGGAGCAAGACGGCTTCCGCTCCTGGGGGACTTGGACGCCGGGGCTCCGAGCCGGGCCGGAGTGCCTGGGCCTGGAGCCTGAGTGCTCTGAAGGTGGGGACCTCTGGGCGTGCTGGGCCCCAGCCCCATTTCCTGTGGCTGCTGCGCGGAGGGCTGGGGCCGGGGTGGGGGAGGAAGGCTCGGCCTGGGCCAGCTAATCTGGAGAAGTGATTTTCCTCCTCAGCCAGCCCCTCCCTAGGCAGGGCTCTTCGTGAAGGTGGGCCCGGCCCGGCCTCCCGGGGAGGGGCTGGCTTATCAGGCAGGAAACACTGGGCTCGGGCCACATCCTCCTCCTCGTGGTCACAGCAGCTCCCATGGCAGGAAAACACTCAGCAGCCCGCTGCTCCTCCGCCCTCCCAGCCCCTCCCGAGCCTTCGCCCTCCTCTGCGTCTTCCAGCGGCCCACTGGTCACTGACGAGGAGGCTGAGCGTGGTTGTGGGTTGCTGCCTCGAGCGCTGCCCCACCTCCCAGCCCCTCTGTGCCCCTGGACCGCCTGCCGCCTGTCTGGGGCCAGGCAGCCTGGTCACAGGGTGGGGCAGGCAGGGATGGCAAAAACCCAACAAAGGGGCACTGACGCCCAGAGACGTCCGGGTGGTCTCCTTGGGCCCCTCTGTGCCAGATCCTGGTCCTCGGAAGCCACCACTTGTCCCCTGAAGTGTCTTGGAACCCTAGGGCCATGTGCCCACCTCCATGGGCGCACACTGGGACTCTGCATCCTCGGGGAAGCTCCTGCCCAGCCATGCTCTCCTGGGCCAGCGCCCACTAAGACCAGCTGGACTTCAAGAAGCAGCAGCAGAAACTTCTTAGGAAGTCTCCTGAAGGCATGCTAACCCACAGGGCTCCTGCCTCCCCTCCCATCTGCATCCCCAGGGCCCCTTCTTCCCATCACCCCACATCCCTGTACCTGTGCCGTTAGCCCTTGTCCACAGCTGGGACCCCCGACCCACCAGAGAGAGCTGTGGGGGGCCCTCTCATGCAGCCCCGTCCCAGCCGCCGGCCTTGGCTGGCGCTGCTAAGGCAGACTGACCACTTGGCCCAAGGGGTCTCACCTGGCCCCCTCCCCTCGCTGCTCTTCACCCACTGCCCTCCACCAGCTTCTGTTCTCAGCTTTGTGCTCTCAGGCAAATCCCCTGGCCTCTCTGGGCCTCCATTTCTGTTTTCATCAAATCTGGTGGCTGACAGTGTGATAAATAACCATTTCTTCCAGCTCTGACCTCCAGTGATTTTTTTTTCAAGGTCGTGGAGCTGGGAAAGAATCTCCTGATTCCAAGCCCAATGTACTTTCCAGCAAACATGTCGCTGCTCTGTTCACATCAGGACACCCCCACAGACTGAGGGTCATCATCAGAACAAATCAGCCCATCTTCTGATTCTCTCTCTTGCAGACTTTAAGGATGCTACACGCCTGCCTTGACCTTCGCAGCACCCTGAGATGCCAGAGCTGGTGCTTCTATCTTTCAGGGAAGGGAACAAAGAAAAACAGGGTTATAGAACTTCTTGGGATTGGAACCGAGGAGCTACGAAGCTCTCTCAGGTTCTCTGACGTGATAAGAACAAAGCAGCGTGAAGAGACACAGGCGGGAGCAAGCGGATGCCTTCGCTCCCTGCCCTCTTCACACGACTCCTCACCCATGGGAGTCACAGCCTCACTTCTAAGGGTTCGTCATCACAACCTCTAAGACACAAGAGCCGGCTCCCCGAGGCCCCTGGTGGCTGTAAAGACATTTTATCCATCAGAACCCAGCAGCCTTTCTAGAATCCAGTGGAAGATTTTTCTTTTTTAGGGTCCTCTCCTTGTCTCAGACCTGTGCCACCCTACAGCCCCTTGAATGGATGGAAGATGAGTGACCAGTGAAAGGACAGTGAGCAGGGCTAGGGGACCCACATTGGATCCAGGGGTATGAACCTCTCGGAAACAACTACACCCTACACCCACATGCAGAACATTCCAAAAGTGCCCACAGGGTCCACTCCCCCACTCCCAGATGAAATCTCCCGCCTTCCGCCCTCACAATTTGTATCACGAGGCCTTCCCCCTCCCTCCCCATTACCCCTCCCTCCCCATCCCACATCCAGCCTCTGATTAAGGGGAACACAGACCTGAGAGAGGATCTGGGGGAAACCACAACCCCTACCTGCACCTCGAACATGGTCCCATAATGAAAAGGAAAGGAGTGTGACCTCCACCTTCAGCGATGAGGACAACCTGTGCAAGATGGGGACTAAGTGTGTACCTCTCCACAGATGGCATCAAGTGGACATGGACACAGACTGAAGCAGGAAGGATTTAGGTGAAGTAGAAGAGAGAACTTTTGACAATGGAACTTGTTAGACTAGCTTACAGAGAGAAAAGTCCCTTTTTTAGAGGATTCTCAAGTCAAATAGAAACCACCGGCCAGGCATGATGAAACAGCAGACCTCAGTGGAGGCGGGAGAATGAACGAAATGACCCGAATGGTCTCCTTCGCTCCCAGCTCAGCGCCCAAACAAGGGAACTCACGGGGCTCCTCTATCGTCCCTTTAGCCGTGTTGAGGGAGTCATTTCCCCTCATTTCTCCCACACAATCAATCCCAGTGTGACAATCGCTGAACATGTGGCTCTAGCTTTTTCAAACTAGTACCAGCTTCCAGGCCTCAGAAAAATCTAAATTGTTCAAAGAAATCTAAAATAGACAATAGCTTTCCTGTACATGCACATGAAGCTTTACAGTTTCTCCAGTGCCTACCAATTCACTACCTCCCTAGATGAGAGAATAGGTCCAGGGATTTCCCCAAGCCCAAGTCAAAATCCAGTGATGGGGTAAGGTCAGGCCCGCCCCCAGGTCTGGGCTCTCTCCAGACACTCCCCCGCTGTCGAGAGCGGCCAGCAGCACTGACGATGTGCTCCGGCGGACTCTGGAGAACCAATCCAGTTGCCTTGCTAACTGATAGAACAAGCCTTTCCCCCTCATAGTAAGTTGATACTCAAGGAAGGGCGTGCCATCCACCATGGCATTTGGGGAAAGGAACACTCTCAGTTTGCTGGTGGAAGCCAGCAGCAAGCACAAATAGGTCCTCAGGAAGACAAGGCCACCGTGACTAGTGAAGCCAGCTGAGCCTGGTCCGATGGAAGTCAGTTACCAATCGTCTTCAGGGCTTTCAGTTCTTCCTGTTAAGAAAGAGCCAGTTCATGCTGGAAATTGAATGGAGTCATTTTGTGCCCCAACTCTCAATTGAGGCTCTTTGGGAAAGCCAATAAACAAGCAGTTTGAAGCAACAGCTGTAAAGTTGTTCGTACGCCTAGGCCCGAGGACACCTGCTGGGATTCTAGCCAAGGACAGAAACAGGCAAATGTTCACTGCAGTGTTATTTATAATGGCAAAAAACTAAAAATGGGACAATTTTGTTATCTAATAGCAATGGGATGGTCAAGTAAATTGAGTGAATTAATGCACTGAAGTACTGTGCCATCATCAAAAATGATAAATATGAAGACAGATATCAATGTGGCCAAGCTTCATAGGATGTTGAAAGGACAAAGCCAAATACCAATGGTGTCTACATTTACACTGGGATCACGTCAAATACAATTTTGCACAGGCGAATACATACTGGAGAGTTCAGTCTACAAAAATGAGTATGTTGAAAATAGGGGCCGGCCCTGTGGCATAGTGGTGAAGTTGGCACTCTGCTTCAGGGGCCTGGGGTTCACCAGTTTGGATCCTGGGCGCGGACCTACACACCGCTCATCAAGCCACGCTGAAGTGGCATCCCACGTAAAAGAACTAGAAGGACGTACAACTAGGATACACAACTATGTACTGGGGCTTCAGGGAGGAAAAAAAAAAGAGGAAGATTGGCAATAGATGTTAGCTCAGGGCCAATCTTCCTCACCAAAAAGAAAAGCATCATTTTTTGCAGAACAATGAAGTTTAATGACATGGGGAAATGTTTATTTAATATTAATGAATAAAAATGCCTATTATAAAAGACACACGTAGATATAGAACTAGACAAAAAGATAAGACTGGATGGATATACATAAAAAAATTACCAATAATGTCTCTAAGTTGTGGACAACAGATGACTTATTTTTTTCTCTATCATGCTATTTTTTTCTAAACTTCCTACAAACACTGTCTCTTTTGAGGATTAAAATATCAATAGATGATAGATAGATAGAGATGTTTCTTTTCCTTTCTCTTTCCTTCCTTCCTTCCACATCTCTTTCACTGGGATGAAGTCAAGAGCACACCCTTTTCAGAAGGAAAGGTAGGCAGTTACAGATCGTCTGTCCTTAGCTCATTCTGCTGCTCTAAGCGGGGATGAGAGAGGAGATTCTTCTCCGGTGCCCTTGCACCCATCTCCTGACCTGTTTACTCCAGGCTACACTCTAGCAGGGGAGGATGAATAGCCATGGCTGCAGCATCGCATCCAGCCTCAGAGCCTGGGGAACCACACACACACAAGGCTCCAGGGTCTTGGTTCCCAGAGACATGGGTGGGAAAATTAGGGACCCATAAGGTTTCAGGTCTTTATCACCAGGATTAACCAGAGCACCTACAGGACATCTCAGATGTCCATTTTATTCATTTATTCACTCATTTATTAGCTGAATAGCTACTATGTGTCTGCCCTGCTGGGGAAGATGCACATGGGGGGCTGATTCCACTGCCAGGTGATAAGGGCTATAACCAAAATCTTCTCGAGTCCTGTGGAAGCTGGGGGAAGAGATGCCAGGGGCCCCAGGGTCAAGGAAGGCTGAACTGGGTTTAGATAGTGAGTGGAATGTCATTAGACAAGTGATGGGAGTGAGGGTCACCCCAGTTGGGGGTGGGGGGCGTTGCTGTGAGAGGCTTCTGGAAAGAAGAAGGTCGACCATCCGGGCACTCACATGGGGCCAAGCCAGGTGTTGTGAGTCCTGAAGCTTGTCCAACTGTGGGGAGACTGGCCAAGCGAATACATTACCAGGGCTGCCCCAGGACCCTGTGTAAGTGAGAGGCCCAGAGGCATGGACATCCTTGGCTTCACATGAAACCGCCTCTGCGTGCGCTCACCCTGTGCACTGCGGGCGATGAGCAAGTGCTGAAGGATCTTAAGGAAAGTAGTGAAATGGTAACATCTACGTTTTAGAAAAATAACTTATAACTGTGCCTACCCATTAGTTCTCATCAGCCAAAGCAAAAAGCGCTCTTGTCGCGGGGACAGTTGGGTGACTGCCAGAATGGGCAGTTAAAACTCTAAAATACCCCTGGCTTCTGGGAATGGCTGTTTCACTCAAAGCTGACAAAAGTGAAAGAGCAGCCCTGTCGCCTGCCTGTTTCCTGCCTTCCAGAGGCAGGGACAACGCCCCCGCCCCCTCCATATGTCCTGGAATGAAATACGCCCATGTGGCAGTGTCAAGGGCCCGTGTCCTGGATAGACACGGCTGGACAAGCCCTCCAGCCAGCTAATGACCCTGCAGACTGCCACTGTCAGCTGGCCACAGTGCACAGTGGTGGGCCTGGGCAGCCATGAATCCAGGTTCATCTCACTTTGGCCCCGTTACTTCCTCTTTGCGGGCTCTTTCTCTCCCTGGGCTGTACCAGGTGTGAACTGGACCACATGTAATTTTATTCCATGGTGAAGCACTAAAATGCCTCTAGCTGTGCGACTGTTCAGTGACTGCTGCCAACAAATGTGTCTGTCGCCGTGCTGAAATGCCAGCCTCCACTGGTTGAGCAGGGTAAGCCACACCGCACCACCTCCCTCCCTGGGCCTCAGTGTCCCTGGCTGTGCAATGGGGTGGATGGATGACGGGGCCCCACCTAGGGCTGTGGATGAGAAATAGCCCATAAAACGTGCTGTAAAACTCCCTACATCTATAAAGTGCTATTAAGTAATGACTATAGATTATGATCCAAATTGAGGGATGAACATAAGCCCATCTGGGCCCTCCCAAGACCCACTCCTTGGCCCAGAGGGCCTGGGAGAACACAGGCTCTCCTTGACTTGAACAAGTTACAACTGCTTCCCCACAGAGAGAAGCCAGACATGGGTGACCTGCAAAGGGACTGAGTAATTGGCAGTTTTTTCCAGGCATTCCTTGGTTGTGGTTTTAATCCTACACCTCACAGGACGTTACATCCTTCACTTACTGACCCGTGTACTCCACTGCCTTCTCCACGACATCCCGTCGCATTTTGAGAGCCCACAGTGTCTGTTATACCACATCCATAAGTGCATAGGAAAGGGGGCAATCTAGGTATTTTTCAAGATTATTTCAAAAAGAAGGAAGAAAATGTGGTAGCCTTAAGTAAGCAAAGAATTGGGCAGAACTTCCTATCCTGAGACAGCCTGATAATCACCTCCTTCCATTTTACAAGCGTGAAGTCATCCAGAGGAGAAAATGGTTCCACAAGTAGGCAGTGAATTAGTCTTTTCTTTCAATATTAACACAACACTGTTTCCAATGTCCAAAATTAGGCTTTCTCTCTTTACCATAACTCATAAAACAAAATAAACCACCCCTACAAGATAACTTTTTAAAATAAAAAAGTTGGCATAGAAAACATTTTGACCAATACTATAAGCAGCACTGGGCATAATATCTATGCCTCAGTTGAAACCTTTTTCTTTTTGCAAAACTCTGTTTCAAATGATAAAATGGTCATGGTACAAAACATTTATTTAAATTAAATATTTTAGACAAATCAATATCTACAACCGTCCCAAAGCATGTGTAGTTCTTACAAAAAATGGAACAGTTTAGCTTAACGTCTGCGATACTGTTTTACAAGGTCATTAATAGACATTCTGGACTGCACCACAATCATATTGTCAATGACTTGCTATTTATTACCATGGCATATACAGTAACAGCATAAAGATTAATTATATCTTATAAGTGATTTTACAATTGGACTCCTTGGAAGGAAAAAAAAGAGTCAACAATACAAAATATAAGGTGAAAATAATAGGAGAATATATAAAAACACTTACATAGTTCATACAGGCAATAATACACTAGAAGCAAAAGACAGACAACTGTCTTTTAGCTCACTGCCAGGTATGTTCCTTCAAAGGAGGTTCGGGAGAAGGATGGAATGTCTTTGGGGTGGATCAGGGCTCAGAACCATTCTGTGGATCACAGTGTGCTTCTGTTCTTTGGGAAGGAAGTGTGACGGAGGGGAAGCTGTTTTGAAGTGCTGGCGGGAGATGTTACCTGAAGAACCAGCAGGCTGGGGCGGAAAGCAAATGCCCTTCTCAGTGGCAGGAACTGTGCTTGGGACTGTGCAGGCAGGGGGTGTTTGAATCAGTGGCCACTTCCAGAACGAAGGAAGAAGAGAAAGAGAAATGCCAGGACAGGGAGGAAGGGAGACCGACACAGCGGGAAGAGCGTCCTTCCGTCTCTGCGGAGGGAGGGTGTGCTGAAACCTAGCTCAAGAAATCAACACACGCTGATTCATTCGTGGAAAGCGATGCTGCTTTGATGAAATTCCTTTTAGGTGCCTTGCTCTTGGGGTCATTAGGACCGGGGAGTTGACAAGAAGTTGCCCACGTCAACAAGAGTACCTGACTGAAGATGCAGACACGCATTTAAGATTGTGCCTGAAGGCGTGCGTGCTGTGTGTGTCTCACACACTCCGACTACATATATTCAGGCTGTGTATATTCTCTTGAAATGTGTGTGTAATAAAAAATAACTTACCTAAGAAACGTATTTTTTAAAAAACAGCTTGAATTCAATCTCATTTTCGGTGATACAGTCAACCCTAATGGTTAATTTCCCAAATCAAGATGAGTATTTTTTTCTCAAATTGGAAGAGTCCTTTTGGAAGATTGGGATCACTCTGGAAGGCAGTGCAAGTGCAGGAGGCCTCACGTCCTTGGGCTGTGCACACTGAATTATCACCAGGTTGCACTTTAACGCGCTTGCTAACCAGTCAAACTTTGGTTTCCTTTTAGCTAGCTTTGATAGAATCCTAAATCAGAAAACCTAGAGCAGAAGGGACCTCAGATGAGGGAAAGGGCTGGAAGGGGAGCAAAGGCTAGTCGGGGCTTCACTAGCCCTCTGAGGCAGAACTGGGACGGGATCCCGGGGCCCTGCATTCGAGCTCAGGCTCTCCCCACCTGAAGGACCCAAAGATCAGGTACCCGACCCTAGCGGCTGTGTCCGAAGCAGGAGAGGCGCAAATGTTGTTGGGCTGTTCACACGTTTGTTTCCCTGACGGGGACAGGGGGGAGAGTGCAGTGAAAACCTACCTACCGGGAAACAGCGTCTTTCAGCAACCACCTCGCCCTCTTCCCAGGCTGTAGCCAATGAAAACTCATTTGAAGGAATATACTCAAAACGCAGGCTGCAGGGAGTGGGGGCACCGGGAAGGGGGCGGAGGGGGCGCTTGGAGCCGCAGAGCCGCGTTCCTCTGGCCGGCAGTTCACACCTGCGACCCCGGGGCAGCTGGAGGAAAGCTGGTAGCTGCGCGGGGTCCGCTGGGCTCAGAGCGCTGGAGGAGAGGGCGGCAAGGCAGGGCTGGACTGGCTGCCTCGGCTCTATGACACGCTGTAGCTGTTGTAGTACGTGGCTGTGGCATCAGCCAGCACGGAGATGAGGCTGGTCTCTGTGGGGCCCGTCGGTGTCACCTGGGAGACCGGGGCATGCCCACTGAGGGCCACGGCCCCTGCGGCAGAGTCCGGGTGGCCAGGAGTGTTCAAATACTGGTCGAACTCATTGCGATCCATGTCCCCCAGGAGTTCCACTTGGCTCAGCTGATCCAGGGCGTCAAAGCCGGGGTGTTCGGGAGGGGGCGAGAGCTGGCCCAGGTGGGCATGGAGGTTGGAGTGGAGAGGATGGTAGGTGGCAGGGGAGTAATAGGCAGGAGATGGAGGACAGCCCGGTACAGCTGACATCATAGAGACGCCCGGGGACTGCCCGAGGGCCAGGGAGCCCAGGGCGTGGCCGCAATGGAGGGGGCTGGGGGCGTACTCCGGTGAGAAAGGGGGCCCTTGCAGGTGGGGGATGCGGCGGGAGTGCGCATGCTCCTCCTGGCACGGGGAGGAGAAGAAGGTCTGCTCCGGCTCCAGCACGTCCAGGGGCGACATTTCCGGGGGCGTAGGCAGCCCGTACGGGTAGGTGTCCGCGCTGCCCGGGGTGCCGCCGCCGCCGCCAGCCGGCCCTTCGTGATAGCAGCCCCGCAGGCTGGGCAGGGTGGCGCCGGGGGAGTACTCACCCCTGTCCTCCTTCTCCCCCGGTGCCCCGCGGCCGCCGCCCCGCTTCTCAGGCAGGGCGTTCTGGTCTCGGGAGAGGGAGCTCAGGAGGAAGCCGGGGTCCACGCGCTTGCAGAGGCGCTTGGCCTGCTTCTTCCTGCGAGGGCGGTACTTGTAGTTGGGGTAGTCCTGCATGTGCTGCAGCCGCAGCCGCTCCGCCTCGTCCACGTAGGGCCTCTTCTGGGACAGCGTCAGCGCCTTCCACGACTTTCCTGCTCACACAAGTCAGAGAAGGCAGCGTTCAGCATCTGCGCTGCTTGGGCCGGCCTTGCCCCGGCTCAGACTCCTGCCTCCAAGCGTCCCACACGCACACGCAGTCCGCCTCCCTCCCTCATCCCACCCCACCCGCTGGCCCCCAGCTCTCCAACAAGGACACAACACTGCACTCCCCGCACCCTCTTCCCAGCCCAGATCCTGCCGGCACTATGAGGCCAAGCCACCGCTCCCACCTGCATCCCGCAAAACCATCTCATGCCAACTACAAACACAGTCACATCACCACTCATACCAACGCCACCAGATAACATGAGCATAGAAACCATGCGGGGTTCACAGTGAAAGCCCCACCTGACCCAATGTCAGCCACAGCACAAAAACAGGTAACTGCGACAACACTGATTTGGACTCTTTTTACCCTCGGAGGGCCAGTCCTAATCATTTTAATGAAAACTCTCTGCCTTCATTGATGATCATTGATTATCGCTGCCTCTCAGGAGGTGATACTATAATATTCATTTATGGCCTAAATCTCACTGGCCTTCTTGTGAGGGAACTTGGGCACAGTCAATAGTTTCACAGATGTACGTAAATTACAGGATCTCACTTAGGGTACTAGACAATTGTCCATTACATCTGAAAGTCAAGTAGGACCCTGCCATATTAAGACCTGACAGTGGCCAAAATGCTAGCATCTGCCTGCAACATGCATGTATGTATCACGCACAGGCTTGCACATGCATGCACACACGTGCACACACACAAGCTACGGCTTCCAGCCATCTACTTAGGACC
This sequence comes from Equus asinus, assembly GCF_041296235.1. Lineage (NCBI taxonomy): Eukaryota > Metazoa > Chordata > Mammalia > Perissodactyla > Equidae > Equus > Equus asinus. Next base: position 61,809,956 of record NC_091792.1, on the reverse strand, counting down.
CTCTGACTGTGGCAGGGGCACCTGCTCATCCATTGACTCCTCCCTACAGAAGCAAATTCCTTACCTGCCCTGGGTCTCTAGTTTCCTTGCTATAAAATATATTGTGATATTACCCAAGTCACAACTCTCTCTTTAAGAAGCATCCCACTCTGGTACCCGCTGGTGCTAAGATGCTGGTTTCACTTGTATTTTCTATTTGTCCTTACTCGCTTGTGTGTTTGGTAAATCGCTCTAGCATCTCTTTCATCTCTCACAGTACACTGTACATCCCTTCGACTGCAGGTTTTCTGCAGGCCGCTTCTGAACCCCTTAAACGGTCATCTTCTAGGGTGGACTTGGGATTTCACAACTTTGACAAGTTCCCCCATAACCCTAATATATCCTGAAGTTTGAGACCAACTAGCCCAGAGGGCAGGTGGCCCCCAAGACCTGTAAGGAAAGGGGCCACATCTACCCAAAGCACCCAACACAGGGCTGAGTATGGAGCAGTATGCACGGCCACCCTCGGTGCCTGTGCTGGCTGGCTCTGCACGCCAGGCCCTCAGAGGAGGCTGGAGAAGGGCGACTATCAAAGGTGTTCTACCATTGGGATGAAAGTTTATAACTATTCTGACAGAATTGACAATTAATGTAATTACCTGTCACTTAAAAGGGCAACTGGAAAGTGTTAGAAACTCCAGATTTGGGGTTGGTCAAGAGTTCCCAGCCTGCGGCTGAGGCTACAAAGTTGTTGCAAGATGCCCAAGATCCAGACGCACCCCACACCCTGTCTGTGGACTGAGTATAAAATGTGACTCTAGTTTCTAAGTGTACCTGAATGTGGTATCATTAATAAAATATAGGTTCATTTTAAATGCTACTAAATGTATAACTGTCTTTGTGTTCTTTCTTATACATAATACACCAAACAGCCTAGTCCTGCTTGTGAAGTTTTTAATTTAAAGATTGAAAAGCTAGGGGTCAGAAAAGTCGGGACTCTCACCTTCAGCTCTTTCCTTTTCTGGGTGAGAAAGGAAAGGAGTGGGCAAGATCCCAGGGGTGGGAGTAGATCACCCTGCTCCCTATGGAGTAGAAAGTCCGCATTTGAAAAAGCAACACCATGTTAGTTTCTCTTGCCCAGTGCCAGGGGCTGTGTGGTTAAGCAGGAAGGAATCAGTGTCTTTCCTGAAAAACGAACTCTAACCTCTGGCAGCCCAAGTGCAAAGTGCCAACAGGGATCAGCTCACAGGAGGTGTTTGCCACCTCAGTCCCTTCACCTGCCCTTTCCCTGAGCGGGCAGCCTCCATCCTGCAAGGCTTCCCAGCCTGCGTTCTCCCCGCTCGGGCTGGGCCTACAGGGGAAGCCCACTCTGTCCTGGTCACCAGAGCTGCGCTCGGGCCACAGGCACAGCGCTCTGGGTCACCAAAAGACTTTCAAGGGCCCACAAAAAAGAGTTTTCGGTTCTGAAGAAAACCAGAAATTTTTAGGTCAAAGAAAATGTTTGATTATTGTATATATTAATATGTTTGTCCTTATACCAACACAGTATAAAATAGGATTTCTAACATTTTTATGGAGGCAGGTGCTCCCTAAGACAGTGGCGCACGAACGCGTCCTGGGCACTGCGAGCAGAGGCTGTGCCGGGTGCGAGGCTCTTTGAAACCAGCTCTCCCCCAGCCGCTTTGACAGAGCCGAGACCCCAGGCTGGACCCTCGCCTGCGGCTGAGCCAGCAAAAAGGTGGGCGTCAGCCTCCCTCCGCGGCTCCGACTGGAAGGAGCCCAGAGCGCCAACGGAAAAAGGAAAACGGCTCCGCTCTGGGTCGGGTGGGGTCGGGGAGGGCAGGGCCAGCCTCCGGTGACCACACACTGTCCCTTCTCACAAGGCCCAGAGCCCGCTGAACACACACGGTGCTTTGAAAGGTTTCCACCGGTTAACATGAACGAAAAGACAATCCGCGTGGAAGGGCAGGGAGGTGACAGCAGGGCAGAGCGGGAAAACGCTCAGCTCACGACAGGGGAGAGAACAGAAACCCCGACCCCAACTCCGGGGTCTCGGACGTGCCCGAACAGCCTCTCTCTGGGCGCCCTGGCCTGGCTTGTCCCCGTCCCCAGTCCGGCCACCCCTGCTGGGACTGCGCAGCGGCACTGGAGAAGCAGCGGGCTCCAGGACAGACCCTCACTGGCCGCCCTACGGATCAGAATCAAACTAGCTACAGTCCTGCAATTGAGAAGTAGGATATTGAATAGAGTCTGTTTGCGTAGACTCTTGCTGTTGGTTCGATAATTAAGTTAAAGCGGGGATGCCCTCCCGCAAGGTCTCTCCACAAATATTCGTTAGTAACAGTTAAAACCTCCCTCTGCGATTGTGCCCCTGGTAAACTTCAGGGAAGGATGGGCTTTCCCGCTGCGGTATTCCTCCCGGCAAAAGCCGGTTCCACCCTCCCTCGGCGTTTCCGTCCAGGCCTGTCGGTGCGCGCAGGTCCCCGTCGCCAGGCGACCCGGGCCTGGCCGCTGGGGCCCCAAATTCCGCTCCTGCCCTGGCGAGTGGGCCTCCCGGCCACCCTGGCTGGCCGTGCGGTTTCACTTTGGGCCTCGCCCAGGTGTCCTGCTCTGAACCCGGGCCACCGCGCACACACCTATGTTCGCACAGATGCCCATCCTCGCCGGCACAGCGTGCGCCCCGGCTCCCCGCGCGGACCCGCACGCCAGGCCCACCTCTGCCCGCGCCCCTGGCCCGCCGACCTCGGGGCGCCCCGCCCGCTCACTCACCCAGCATCTTGCTGAGCTCGGCGTTGTGCAGGTCCGGGTTCTGCACCGCCAGACGTTTCCTCTCGTCTTTGGCCCACACCATGAAGGCATTCATGGGCCGCCGGATACGGCTCTCCGAGCCCTTGTCCCCTGGCGGGCGGGGGGCGGCCGGCGGCGACAGCCCGTCCGACAGCTCAGCTTCCAGAGCCGGGCACTCGAGCCCCTCGGGCCACGGGTAAGCTCCCAGCAGCGAGGCCATGGCCGCACAGGGGTCGCCTCGCTTCGCCTCGCCGGGTCGGCGCTGACCTGGCCCTCGCACCGGTCGGGGCGTCCAACTTGGCGGGCAGCCGCGGCCCGGCCCCTTATTTATCAGCTTCGGGCGGCCGCGTCCTCCAATGACTCTCGAAGGCGGCGCGGCCCCTCCCTCTGTCTCGGCCCGGGCCCCCTCCCTGCGTCCTGGGCCGCCGCGTCCCCGCTCCGACCTGCGGGAGGGGGAGAGGGGAGGGCCGCTTCCCTGTGCCCGCCCCCGGCCCGCCTCTCCGGCCTCCCGGGTCCCTCCCGGGTGCCCCCCGGGGATCCGCGCCCCGCCGCCCTGGGGCCGCCTCTCGTCCCGCCTGCTCCGGGCGCAGGTGCCGCAGAGCCGGGAGGCGGGCGCCGCTGGCAATCACCTTGCTGGCGAGCGGGAACCGGCCTCCAGCCCCGTCCCGCCTGGCCAGACTCCACCAACGCGCCCCGCGCGTGGAATCCTACGGGGTGCCGAAGCCGACAGGTTTCGCTGGGAACGGCTGGGCGCCGGGAACCTTGACCGTGAATCCCCCAGAGCAGCCCGTGAACCGTCCTTAAGAGGACACCCCTACCATTTTTCTAAAATGCGCCGGGCTTCAGCAACCTCGCCCCCAGCCAACTCCAGCGGCCAGACGCCGGCAAGGGCTGGAGCAGGATCCCGCATCGGGTTCTACGCACTGCCCACCCGGGGGCCCCTCAGCGCCCCGTAGCATCTGGCTCTAGGGAGGGCGGGGCCGCGTTCTCAGTTCTCCTTTATTCACTCTGCCATCTGATTTCTCTCTTCTTACACCCCTACCCCCACCCCACCCTAGTCTCCGGGGTCCGGGTCTCAGCTCCCCGGCCCTCCCCCGCCACCCCAGCTCTTCTCTCGCGGAATTCCCTTCTCATCGGATTTTCTCTTTTCTCCTCTGACCAGCACTCCTACTGCTCGGAGTGGAGTCGCTCCGGCCCTCCCCTCCCGCGTGCCCTATGGCTTTGACACGACCTGGGAGCTCCTGAGTGCCCCTCATCCTGACTCCCCTGGGTAGAGGGGGCTGCAGGTTCTTCGCCTGCGCTCAGCTCGGAGGGCTGCAAGCTGAGAGCTCACGGCGGTCCCTCGCGGACGAACCCGTGCCTCCAAGGACAGCTCCCGCGTCACCCTGCTTCGGGTGAGTAGGGCTGTTCCTCCGGCTCTTATCAGCGCCGGCACACAGTAGGCGCTTAGGAACTGCCGAATAAGTGAATGAATAAATGAGTGAGTAAATATGGCTTAGACAACCTACTGTATCGAACACGGCCGTCCGAAGACTTGACTAGATCCGGGAATTCAATCTACAAATATTTACTGAGCGCCACCCCTGTGCAGGGCTCCGCAGAGGTGACCCTGAAAGGAGGTAGTATTGTCATGGGGGGACTGGGCTGTCTGGAGTCAGGACCTGTCGTCAGTGTTTGGGTTACTTAATGCGTGACTCTGGGCAAGTCAGCTCTCTCTCTAGGCCTCCTTTCCTAATCCTAAAATGAGATCGATGATAAGGCTGAACTCACAGGGTGGTCGTGAAGATTTGGTGAGATAACATACGTGAAAGCTCAAACTCTGTACGTGATGGTTGATGTGATAAAACTGTAGACATAAAGCCCATTAGTTCTAAGTCTGAGTTTCAAGGTCCCAGAGCTCAGTGACTAGGTTCACACGCGCCTTGTGTGCAACGTGCACTCCCGGACGGCCCCACGGCGGGGCATGTGAATGGAGAAACGCAACTTCGCCGTTTTTAAGTCCTAATTTTAACCTATAGAGTCCCTGGTAATTTTCGTCTGAGGACAGGCTTTCCGCATAAAATAGATTGATTAGTTTTCCTCTCCCCTCCAGCCAGGATCCAGGAGCAGCGCTCTAGGCCCGCACGCTCCACCCGCTGCTCTCGCGGGCCGCTGTCCGGCGCGGGGCGCGGCGCTGGCTGGAAAGCGGGTGCCCCGCAGCCGGGAGAGCATCCTGGAGCCCAAGGTGGAGTGTCGGGGCTGGCTGGCACTGGGGAGATGAGGAGAGAATGTGTCCGCGGTCTAGGAGGACTTCCCTACTCCGGGAAGCCTAAGCCATTTCCTGTGTTGGACCCCTCTGCCAGAAATCCCTCAAAAGAATCCCCAGGCCAGAATGCTCTGGGAACCGCGGGGAGCTCGGGCCACGCCCGCCAAGGGAGAGCATCTCATTGGTGGGGGCAGGGAGAGGGATCCCTGTACGGGGACTTGGCACAACAATGAAGGGCCCTGAAAGAACCCGACTCCGACCCTTTCTAACCCCACCAGTGCTCCAGAGGCCTCTAGGGGACAGCGCCCCCTTGCCCGCCGCAGACGTCTCCACTCCCGCCTCCGGCCTCTGGCGCCGCCGCTGCGTGGTTCCGGAGCAGAGCGCACACACAGTGCGGCGGCGCCCGAGCACCGGGTTAGGGGGATGCGCGAGCCTGGGGGCGCGCAGAGCGGTCAAGTTGGATTCCAGAGACCGATGGCAAAAATGGAGAAAACGGCGGGGGCGGAGGCAGAGGGAATACGTATTGTGATTGTTGTTTCCAATTGTTTAATTTCTTGCATTTCGTCCTGAAAGAGCGCGCGAGCCTGGGTTGTCCAGGACCTGGGCGCTAATGGCCACATAGCTAGCAGGGGCGTCGCACAAGTGTGTGAGCTGCCTGCACGCGGGAACCTGGGCTCTTCTGCTTGCTCCATTCCTTCTTTTTAAAATTAATTTGCACCCATGCATTGCTTCACCTAGGAAACTTCATTCGAGCTTGCCCTGCTGCGGGCGGCGCTAAGGGACGCGAGGTCGCTGTGACCCTGCTGCTTCTCTGGTCACTGTGACCTTCAGTCCTCCGGAGCTCCGCCTAGACCCCAAGCATCCCCGAAGCCCTGGGCTCAGGGGGCTGAGCCAAAGGGCCAAGGCTAGTGCTGACCGCGGCATCCCTGACACCTGCTCTGGCCAGCGCCGGGCCCAGCACTGCGGCCACTTGTCGGTCCAGAGGCTCATCGGTCGTGAATCTGCAAGCACCGAACGTGGAGACGTAGGGGCTGCGGGGCCAGGTCCCGCGGGTGGTTGCGCCCGAGGCAAGGATGGGATGGGGGTTCCCACAGACACGACAGGGGACAAGCAGAGTTGGAGCGGTGGGTCCGCGTGTGATGACTCGGGGGCACAGTGGACACCGCGCGGGCACCACGCAGCTGACCGCACCGCAAACAGACGTGAGCTTAGTCTTCCCGCGTGTATTGCGTGAACTGCGCTGTCGCTCTTTCTTAAATGACTTTTTCTTTCTTTCTTTTTTCTTTTTCCTTTCCTCCTTCCCCACTTCCCTCCCTCCTTCTCCTCCCGTCCCCTCCTTCCCACCACCTCTCTCCCCTGCTTGCCCATCCTCCTCCCTTTTCTTCTCTCCCCCCTCCCTCCCATCTTTTGTCTTTAGCTCTAAAGTTCCCTGAACATCGGTTTCCAGGAACACAGCACTTGATGTCAGAAACCTCCCCTGCGTGTGTCAGTTTGTAAGTTGCTGCAACTTACTAGCAGTGTGATGGTAGTCCATTTACCTGATTTCAGCCTCAGATTCTTCACGGGTAAAATGGGCATAATACAGGATAACTGATATAGTATATGTGAAAGCGCCTCATATGCTTTAAAGAACTGTGAAATGTTATAAAATAAAGAATGGATGAAAATTTTAATAAAATTAATAGGGTTGGGTCTCCAAAACTTTCCCCTGGAGGAACTTTCCTTACTCTATTCCAAACTGAAGAATTTTGGTGAGTCTAGGGGAAGGAGGAGGGGAATTGGCACACATTCCCTGCCCAGACCTGCAGCCCTAGCACCAGAGCTTGGCACCGGGCTGGTGGAGCCTCAGCTCCTGGCCCTTGTGTCTGCAAGTTTTGTGTATGTGTTTTGCTGATGCTTTTTGTCCCTCACACCAGGCTAGAGGTCAAAATTATCATCACCACCGTCATCTTTGCTCACACTGATTTATCTGTACTTGACTGACAGTCTCTGCAAAGGTCACTGACTGGCTCCTCCACACAACCCTCTGTGAAGCAGGCAGCCCAAGTCACAGCACTAAGCTGTCTCCTCGATGAGGCAGGTGAGGGGGCAGCATGCCAGTGGCAGAGCAGAGGCCTGAGCGCACATCTCTTGCACTCATGCCTTTGTCCCCTGGTTCCGGGGCTGCCCCAGGTCAGCGCCCAGTCCTCACCAGGGCCCCAGGCCAGAGAGAAGGTTTTCAACCAGCCTCTGCATCTCCCCCTGCCCTTGTGCCCTCTCCAGTCTGATCTCTCTAAGTGCCATTGGACCTTTCCTCATCCAAAGGGTGCTTGAAGTTCAAGGTAACGTGAAAAGCAAATGGGCCCCGGGTGAGGTGCATGCTGGAAAGCAGGAGCTCTGGCCCGGGCGTGCCGGCAGCCCTCTCCCCACCACTCAAGGCTGGTCCAACAACCAGAAGCTCTGACTTCCCTCTCAGAGGCTGCACTCAGAGTTCCTCTCTTTTAACCCCAGAAATCTCTTCATAGTCATTTAGGAGAAATTCACCAAGGTCCCTAATTTGGGGGGGTATTAAACCACACAGCAGGGGTTTAAGATGTAGGCTTACCCGAGTGGACTGGAGGCAAGCAGGACACAAGGACACCTGCACAGAGTTTCTTATGAGGATCTTACGTTTAACAGCTTTTCTACAGGGGACTAGCGGAAAAGAAATAGGGTTTTCAGACTACATTGTTCCTGAATGTGGGTAGTGTGGACTCCCTGACAACATCAAAACCCTCCTGTAAGAGGGACTTAGTAACAAAACATTGGAATACAGAACCCAAGTTTTCTTGGGACTGCCCAGAGCCGACTTCTCGGCCACTGCAGAATCCCCCTCGACACTTGTCCGCTCGCCTCTGGTTAATCCTGTCTCACAGTGGATGGTGGGAAGAACCCTGACTTGGAGCCAGAAGACACAGTCCAGTCCCATCCGCCGTAATGGCTGTGCGCCGCGGAGCACGTCACTTAGCCACTGCGCTGGGTGGAGAGCCTCGTGAGGCAAGCGAGACGAAGGACGTGTCCGTGTTGTGTGCATCTCGAGGGCAGCACCGAGGTGAGCAAATGCTCCTTCTGGGATCTGTGTCTGCATCTCCCTAGCACTGAGGCCCAGGAGAGTTCCAAGCCAAGAACAAACCTTCTCAACCTTAATTTTCTCTCACTCCACTCTGTGCAGTGATCAGTTTTCCTTCTGTAAGGGCGTATGTGCACTGAAATGATCTTTATTTAACTGGTCAGAAGCTAAACTTTCAGAAAATTTAGATGGAAAAAAACAACAAATTACAAGAAAAAACTAACAGTTGGTTCAAGGGGGTATGTTTCTATCTCTTTATCCTATTGTCTCTTCTTTCCAAATGCCTAAGGGGAGGAAGGGAAACTGACTAGAAACTGCCCATAAATAATACAAAATGGAAGCTAGGTCTTTTCTTAGGCTGTCTGTACACGTCTGATTTCTGGGGAGACAGTGTCAGGGTAATGACTGACAGCCTGAGGTAGCACTGATGGAGATCTGATCATGCGGTGCTTTGTCACCAGCCGACAACTCTGGTGTCAGAAGCCGACGACACTTCATATTTGTTTAGTTTGTGAGATTGCTTTAATGGATGGGCTTCAAACTACCATTACTTTGTGTTTTGTTTTTTAATACACTGTTCATTGAAGTACAGCGCGTCTACAGAACAGTGCACAGATGGGGCGTGCTGCCTGGGATGTCACAGAGTGCCCACAGCTGCATAAGCTGGGCTCACGTCACGAAGCAGTGTGACCAACCCTACCACTTCACAGCTCCCTGTCAGCTCTAAACTGTAAGTTCCCTTAGGGCAGGGACCCAGGATCATTCTGGTTTAAAATATAGTATAGTCATAGAAAATTCGAGGTACAGTAAGGCCAACAGATCAGGAGACGATTGCCATTGCAAAGCTAATTATTCCCAGTTCCCGAGAGGGGCACACCATGCTATGGGGCCACATGGGGAAGCATTGGGAGGAGGAAACTGCGCGCAAGACCTTTACTGTAGTTTCCTTGGGAAGGAACGGGCGGGGCAGGGGAAGCAGGCCTAGGATCAGCTAGTCTGAATATTTTGACTGGGCTCTGGGGCACAGGGGCTGTCCCTAGTTGTCTGGTATCTGGCCCTGGGGTGATTAGGACAGGCGGATAGTGGCCCTGAGCGCAAGAACCCATTAAAGGAGGTGTATGGGCTACAGGTTTGTACATGAAAAGTATACTAGCAGGGGAATTGTTTACTATCTCTCGGAATTGGCAAGTCCTGGGAGGGGCAGGCCTTCCAGGGTTGGCGAGGCCCCAGATGTTAAAGCATCAAATACAGACAATAAAAGGCATGGTTCATACGCTCATCTTCGACACCCCAGAACCTAAAATAACGTGTTGCACATAACGGGCACTCTGTGAAAGGGGAGAGAGGGAAGGAAAGAAGGCAGGAAGGGAGGGAGGGCAGAGGAAACAGTGGACAGTGGGCTAGCTAGTTGGTCAACGAGAGAACTGTCTTCAGTAGCCTCACTTCCCTGCCCACAGCAACTTGTGTGAAGAGACTCCATTCAACAGCTCCTGATTGATACTCAGAAAGTTGGGCTGTCTCAGCAGTCTTAGATGTCCCTTATGAAGACTTCACTGGAAAACACGTCCCTCATGCAACATATCCACTTAGACTGCCTGACTAATTGGTCCTTGAACCACCCTGCCTTTCTGCTAGCAGCTGACAGTGATCTGGGACGGGATCTGCTCCAGCGACCTACTGCTGTGTAATAAACCACCCCAAACTTAGTAGTGCAAACCACCGCTGTTATTATACCCAGTGATTCTGTGGGCCAGGAATTTGGATAGTGTACACTGAGGATGTCTGCTTCGTGATGTCTGAGGTCTCAGCTGGAAGGATGTGAACAACTGGAAGTAACTTAAATGGTCAGGAGCTGGAACCATCTGGAAGCTTCTTCACCCATATGTCTGGCACCAGAGCTGGGATGACTCAAAGACTGAGCTAAGCTAGGACTGTTAACCAAAGTGTCTGTCCACGGCTTTTCCATATTGTTTTGGCTTCCTTTTAGCATGATGGCCTCAGAGTAGATGGACTTCTTACATGTCAGCTCGGCTCCAAGGATGAGTGTTTCCACAAGCAAGGCAAACGCTGCATGGTATTTTATGACATAGGCTCAGAAGTCACATGGCATCACCCCTGACCAATAACACTCTATTAGTCAAAGCAGTAACAAGCCTGGCCAGATTTAAGGGGAGGAACATGGATCCCCAGTTCTCTGTGTCCAGGAGACAGTGCTCTGAGTTCAGGGAGGACAAAACAAAGAAGAGGAACCTGCAAAGAGGGAAAGCCTCAGAGATTTGCAGAAGGATCTGCTTGAACCTTTGGCTGAGGTCTCCTCTGCACATGTGTGAGAGAAAAATACTAAGGCTGTGGAAAAAAAACACTGGAGAAAAGGAGGTGGAATATGGGGAGTGTCAAAGAATTGTGGCCATGTTTTAAAAGCACCGCAGGGTGTGTGTATGTGTGAGACGGTGGTGGTGAGAACACTTGAGGTTTAAAACTGGCGAGTAACTAAGTAACTCATAACAAGACTCCCTCCCTCCCCGAGGCCAGCGTCAAGGCAAAGAAGCGTGTCACCCTCTTCAGTACGCCTTCCTCCTACACATGTTACACAATGCCAGTCCTTCAAGAGGTTTTTCAAAGCTTCCCCAAAGGAAATAATAGAAATAGGGTAATAGCAATTTCATCTTTAAGATAGAGAATGCTGAGACGCAAGGTATGTTTAGGCCATAAAACAATTTAAAGGATGAAACTAGGTCTGGATATTGAAGTTGCATTTGAAAAAAACTTAACGAGTTATGGATCCCCATTTGGAACCGGAATTTGTAGAGTTTTATTGGAGGGGATGGTTGAGGATATTTTGAGAAGAATTTAAGTGCAGGTAGGGAAAACGGTTTCTAAGCTCTTCTTCAACTGGCTTTTAGCCACAGTCATCCCCTCACTCTGACACTGGATCTAGTCAACACGTGTTTGGAGCAGTATGGATCACAGTCTTGTTTACTTGTGTAAACAGGTATTTTTACCTGTTTACTCAAAGGATAATTTAAGGTGCTCTTACAAATCACATCTCATTTCATTTTCAAACATCCTAAAAGGGAAGCAAGGAAGGTTTATTATTATTACCTAGTTTTGCAGATAAAGAGCTAAGGCTCATAGAAATTAAATGACAGCTAGTGAGTGGCAGAACTAGTAAAATGACTCAGTCCAAGGTTCTCTCAGTGACGCTCATTCATTGCTTAATTCTCCACAAGATGTAGAGCTCGAATGAAATGAGGCGGGATGCAAACAAACAATGTCACACGTAAGAAAGTAAACTTCAAATTACAGACTTCCACTTCTGCCCATGTTGGAGTAACAGGGATCGTGTTTATTCTCCCACCTTAAGCCACTACAAAACTATATAAAATGTATGAAACGAGTTTTCAGACATTGTACACAGATGGTGTGGGACAATAATCCTGGAAAAGACAAACAAACAAGGTGAATGCAATCAGTTCCCCTGCTCACTGTCTGGAGAAGGTTTCCAGGCCACAGCACAGGGAAGGGAACCCAAAACAGAGACCAGTGGTTTTGCTGTGTCCAGGAGACAGTACTCTGAGTTCAGGGAGGACAAAGCAAAGAAGAGGAAGCTGCAAAGAGGGAAAGCCTCAGAGATTTGCAGAAGGGTCTGCTTGAACCTTTGGCTGAGGACTCATCTGCACATGTGTGAGAGAAAAATACTAAGGCTGTGGAAAAAAACACTGGAGAAAAGGAGGTGGAACGATCTCCCAGTCTCACACAGGGCCAGAAATCTTCTGTTCCCACCAGCCAGGGTGGAAAGACCTCCCAATACACAGGGCATCAGGTAGTGTCCAGAAGAGTATTGCTTCGCGGAAAAAAACCGAGGAAAATACAACCATAACCAATATGCAAACCAGTCAATAGAAATAGAAGCAGAAGTGATAATGGAACTAGTAGATAAGGATATTAAAAGATCAATTTTAAATATCCTCCATATGTTCAAGAAGGTAGAGGAAAACAAGAATATGATTGAGAGAGAAAGAAACATCTAAGAAAGACCCCAATCAAAATTTTCAAGATAAAATATACAATATTTGGAATATAAAATACACTAGCTAAGATTAACATCAGATTAAACATTACATAAGAAAACATTAGTGAACATGAGATAAACTATCCACAATGAAATGTAGAGAGGAAAAGGACGGAAAATAAATAGAGAAGTGACAACCTGTGAGACAAGATTAAGTGACCTGTCTTAAAAGTAATTGAAGTCCCAGAAGGGAAAGAGAACTTAGAACATGTATTGAAAAAATAATGGCTGAAAAATTTACAAAGTTAATGGAAACTGTAAACCCACTGACTCAAAATGCACAACAATGCACAAGCAGAAGAAGCACAAAGAAACCACATGAAAGCACATCATCGTCAAATTTCTGAAAACCTTCAAAGCAACCAGAGGAAAAAGGACACATTACATCCAGAGGAACAAAGATGAGAATCACAGTAGACTTTGTGCTTGAAACCATGCAATCCAGGAGACAACAGAATAGCATTTTTAAAGTCCTGAAAGAAAAATCTTAAAACTCTCAACCTAGAATCTATACCCAGTCAAAATATCTTTTAAAATGAAGGCAAAATAAAGACTTTTCAAATATAAAATAGCTTAGTGAAGTCATTATCAGCAGACCAGCACAATGAAAAATGTGGAAAGAAGTCCTTCAGGCAAAGGAAGGTGATAGCAGATGGAAACTTGGATCCCCATAAAGGAATGGTAATATATGGGTAAATACAAAAGATTTTTTTTCCTATTTTTAAAACCTCTTTGAAAGATAATTGGTTGTTTAAAGCAAAAATAATAACAGTGTATTATGGCATGTATAACGTATATAGAAGTAAAATGTTATGACCATAGCATAAAGACCATGAGGAGAGAAATGAAACTATAGTGTAAGGTTCTTGTTCTATATGTGAAGTGATGTTACATTATTTAACAGTAAACTGTGATGAGTTTAAGATAAATATTGTAAATTAAGATATATATAGTAACCACTTTTAAAAAAAAAGTGGTAATAGACGATTAATGTAGATAAAATTACGTCCTCAAAAATTCAGTTAACCCGGGGCCAGCCTGGTGGTGCAGCAGTTAAGTTTGCATGTTCCGCTTCTCGGCGGCCCGGAGTTCACTGGTTTGGATCCCGGGTGTGGACATGGCACCGCTTGGTGCACCATGCTGTGGTAGGCGTCCCACATATAAAGTAGAGGAAGATGGGCACGGATGTTAGCTCCGGGCGAATCTTCCTCAAAAAAAAAATTCAGTTAATCCAATTTATCCATGACAGGAAAAGGGGAAAATAGAAACAAAGAACAAATGGGACAAATAGAAAACAAATAGTAAAGATTAAACAGTTAGATTAAAACTCAACCATATCAATGATCACTTTAAGCGTTTATGGCCTAAACACTTCATTTAAAAGGCAGAGATTGTCAGATTGGATAAAGAAGCAGACTCAACTATATGGCACCTGTAAGAAATCCACTTTAAACACAAAGGCACAGGTAGACTAAAAGTAAAAGGAGGGAGGGGCCGGCCCAGCAGCATAGTGGTTAAGTTCATGCACTCCAGGTTGGCAGCCCAGGGTTCATGGGTTGAGATCCTGGGCATGGACCTACACACCACTCATCAAGCCATGCTATGGTGGCATCCCACATATAAAAAGTAGAGGAAGATTGGCACAAATGTTAGCCCAGGGACAATCCTCCTCAAGCAAAAAGAGGAAGATTGGCACAGATGTTAGCTCAGGGTGAATCTTCCTACCCAGAAAAAAAAGTAAAAGGTTGGGAGCTCTTGTTTCCAGTCTGGCATGTAAGGAACTGGGAAGTCATCAATCCCATTCTAACAACAAGAAAAAAATGAACTGAAAATCAACAACTCTTCTTAGATCCATCAGAGAATTGAGGTCACAGAGTATGAGAGAATAGAAAATATATTTGGTGGTCTCTGCCCCTGGGTCCCGGCACAGAGCTCCCGAGCCCTGTGATATTTCCTAAGTGACAAGAGCACTAGGAGAATCTCTTGTTCTAATATTTGTCTTTACCCCATCCCTGACGCAGGGCTCCTATAACCCTTGTAAATTCCTAAGTGATAGAACTCTAGGAACATCTTGTGTTCTGTTGAGGTGACTCTGGGGGTGCTCCTGGATGGGGTTGATCACCAGAAGGACCAAGCATGATTAGCAGCTTGTAACTTTCAGCCCCACCCTTCAACGTCTACAGAGAGGAGAGGTGCTGGAAATGGAGGTAATCGTTGATGATGCCCACATGCGGAAGCCACCACAAAATCCCAGAAGTACAGTGTTCAGAGAGCTTCCAGGTGGGTGAACACATCCACACTGGGAGGATGATGCACCCTGACTCCATGGGGGCAGAAGCTCCTGTACTCAGGACCCTCCCAGACCTCGCCCTGTGTATCTCTTCATCTGGCTGTTCATCTGTGTCCTTTATCACATCCTTTAACAAACTGGAAAATGTAAGTAAGAGTTTTCCTGAGTTCTGCGAGTACTCTAGCAAATTAATCGAACCCAAGGAGGGGGTCACTGGAACCTCTGATCTATAATTACTTAGTCAGAAACACAGGGCTTACAACTGGCATCTGAAGAGAGAGAGAGAGAGAGAGAGAGTGTGTGTGTGTGTGTGTGTGTGTTTGTTTGTGTGCGCACGCGCGCGCTGGGGGGCAGCCTTGTGGGACCGAGCCCTTAACCTGTGGGATCTGACTCTGTCTCTGGGTAGATTGTGCCAGAATTGAGTTAAATGGTAGGACATTCGAGTGGTGTTGCAGAGAATTGCTTGGTGTGGGGAAAAACTCCACACAATTGACGACCAGAAGTGAAGTGTTTCATGTGAGTACTAAAGGAGACTCACAGGGAAGAAATAAACAGTAGGGAAGAACTGGGTTTTTTTCCCTATACAGAAAGAGAAAAATTGAAGTTTTTCCAAAGGACAGGGAAAACTGATGCCCCCAAGATTCGAGAGACAGATAGATGGATACAGAGAATCACAACTTACTGGAGCAGAAACCCATAAGGAGAAACCTTTGCAGGAACAGTACCAGGTTCTTGCTTTCAACAGAAAAATTACATGTCCGGCTTTCAACAAAAAAATTACAAGGCGTACTAAAGGCAAAGAACACAGTTTAAAGAGACAGAGCAAATAGCAGAGCCAAACTCTGATATGAGAAGGATGTTGGAATTATCAGACCGGGAACTTAAAATAATTATGATTAATGTGCTAAAGTCCTCTAGTTGAAAAAGTAGACAACATACAAGAATAGATAGGTAACATAAGCAGAGAGATGGAAATCCTAAGAACGAATCAAAAAGAAATGCTTGAAATCAAAAGCACTGTAACAGAGGTGGAGATTGCCTTTTGTAGGTTCATTGGTAGACTGGACACAGCTGAGCAAAGAAACAGTATGCTTGAGGATATGTCAATAGAAACTTCCCAAACGGAGAAGCAAAGAAAAAAAAGGCAAAATAAATTAGAACAGAATATTCAAGAACCGTGGGACAACTACAAAAGGTATAGCATATGTATAATGGGAATTATCCCACATACCAGAAGGAAAAGACAGAGAAAAGAACAGAAGAAATATTTGAAGCAATAATGACATAATTTCCCAAACCACATATTCAGGAAACTCAGAGAACACTAGGGAGAAAAACTGCCTGGCGTTTTACACCCAGGCATATCATATTCGAACTGCAGAAAATCAAAGACAAAGAAAAGTCCTGAGAGAAGCCAGAGGAAAAATCGTCTTACCTACAGAGGAGCAAGGATAAGAATTACATTCAACTTCTCTTCAGAAATCATCCAAGCAAGAAGAGAGCAGAGTGAACTGTCCAGTTTCTCCACATCCTTGAAACTTGAAACTTTGGGGGTTTTTGTTTTGTTTTGTTTTGTTTTTTATAATAGCCATCCCAGTGGGTGTGAAATGGTATCATATAGTTTTAATTTGCATTTCTCTAATGACTAGTGATGTTGGGCATCTTTTCATGTGCTTATTGGCCATTTGTATATCTTCATCAGAGAAATGTATATTCAAGTCCTTTGGGCAATTTTTGTGTGTGTGTGTGTGAGGAAGATTGGCCTTGAGCTAACATCTGTTGCCCATCTTCCTCTTTTTGCTTGAGGAAGATTGTCCCTGAGCTAACAACCATGCCAATCTTCCTCTATTTCCTATGTGGGATGCCGCCACAGCACGGCTTGATGAGCAGTGTGTAGGTCTGTGCCTGGGATCTGAATCCATGAATCCTGGGCTGCCGCAGCAGAATCCACAAACATAATCAGTACACCACCAGGGTGACCCCAGGCAATTCTTAATAGAATTCTGTTTTGCTGTTGAGTTGTAGGAGTTCTCTGTATATTCTGGATATCAATCCATTCTCAGATATACAGTTTGCAAATATTTTCTCCCATTCCATGGATTGCATTTTCCCTCTGTTGATAATGTTCTTTGATGCACAAAAAAATTTAATTTTGATGAAGTGCAACTTACCTCTTTTCTCTTTGTTGCTCATGCTTTTGGTGTCGTATCCATGAAATCATTGTCAAATCCAATGTCATGACTTTTGCCCCTATGTTTTCTTCTAAGAGTTTTTTAGTTTTAGGCACTACATTTAGGTCTTTGGTGCATTTTGTTAATTTTTGTATATTGTATAAGGCAAGGGTCCAGCTTTATTTTTCACATGTGGATATCCAGTTTCTCCAACAGCATTTATTGAAAAAACTGTCTTATCCTCATTTAATTGTCTTGGAGCCCTTGTTGAAAATCATTTGGTCATATATATGAGGGTTTATTTTTGGGGTCTCTATTTATTCCATTGATTTATACGTCTGTCTTTATGCCACTACCACACTATTTTGATTACTATAACTTTGTAGTAAGTTTTGAAATCAGGAAGTATGAGACTTCCAATTTTGTTTTTTTTCAAGATTATTTTGACTATTTGAGGTCCTTTGAGATTCCATATAAATTTTAGTATGGGGGCCTGCCTGGTGGCGCAGTGGTTAAGGTCGCACATTCCGCTTCAGTGGCCTGGGGTTCACTGGTTTGGATCCCAGGTGTGGACTTAGTACCGCTTGTCAAGTCATGCTGTGGCAGGTGTCCCACATATAAAGTAGAGGAAAATGGGCACAGGGCCAGTCTTCCTCAGCAAAAAGAGGAGGATTGGTGGCAGATGTTAGCTCAGGGCTAACCTTCCTCAAAAAAAAGAAAATTAGCATGGATTTTTAATTTCTGCAAAAACCTGTCATTGGGATTTTGATCAGAATTGCATTGAATCTGTAAATCGTTTTGGATAGTATGAACATCTTAACAATATTAAATCTTCCAATCCCTAAGCATGGGATGTCTTTCCATTTCTTCGTCCTCTTTAATTTCTCTCAGCAATATTTTGCAGTTTTCTGTGACAAGTCTTTAGGTTCTTTGGTTAAGTTTATTTGTAAGTATTTAATTCCTTTTGCTGTAATTTTAAATGGATTTTTCCCCTTAATTTCCTCTTTGCATTGTGCATTGTTAGTGTTCAGAATTGCAACTGATTTTTTGTGTTGATTTTGCATCCTGCAACTTTGCCAAATTTATTAGTTCTAACAGATTTTTCTCTATGTGTGTAATCTTTATGGTTTCCTATATATAAGAACATGTCATCTGTGAACAGAGATAGTTTTACTTCCTCCTTTGCAATGTGGATACATTTTTTTTTTTTTTTTGCCTAATTGCTCCGGCTACAACTTCCAATGCTACGTTGAATAGAAGTGGCGAGAGTAGGCATCATTGAGTTGTTCATGATATGAGAGGAAAGCCTTCCAGTCTTCCTCTATCGAGCGTGATGTTGGCCGTGAGTTTTTCACAGATGGCCCTGAGTATGCTGAGGTAGTTTCTTTCTATTCCTAGTTTGTTGAGTGTTTTTACCATGTAAGAGTGTTGAATTTTATTAAATGCTTTTTCTGTATCAATTGAGATGATGATGTGGTTTTTTTCCTCTTCATTCTATTAATGTGTGTATTACATTGATCGATTTTTTTTTTTACATTGAACCACCCTTGCATTTCAGAAATAAATCCCACTTGGTTATGGTGTATAATCCTTTCCATATGTTGTTGAATTCAGTTTGCTAGTAAAAGTTCAGGACTTTTGCATCTATATTCACAAAGAATACTGGTTTGAAGTTTTGCTTGTGTCTTTGTCTGGCTTTGGTATCAGCATAATGTTGGCCTCATAGAATGAGTTTGGCAGTGTTCCCTCTCTTCAATCTTTAGAATAGTTTGAGAAAGATTGGTGTTAATTTTTCTTTAAATGTTTGAATTCACCTGTGAAGCCATCTGGTCCTGGGCTTTTCTTTGTTGGGAGACTTTAGGTTACTGATTCAATCTCCTTACTAGTTACAGCTCTATCCAGATGTTCTCTTTCTTCATGATTCAGTCTTGGTAGGGTGTGTGTTTCAAGGAATTTGCCCATTTCATCTGGTTATCCAATTTGTTTGCATACAATTGTTTACAGTACTCTCTTATAAGAGAGTATTTATTAAATATAATCCCTTTTATTTCTGTAAAATCGGTAGTGTCCCTTCTTCCATTTCTGATTTCAGTTATTTGAATCTTCTCTCTCTCTCTTTTTATTAGTCAGCCTAGTTAAAGGCTTGTCACCTTTGTTGATCTTTAATAAGAACCAACTCTTGGTTTTGCTGATGTTCTTTATCGTTTTCCTAGTCTCTATTTTATTTATCTCCGCTCCAATTTTACTATTTCCTTCCTTCTGGTAGCTTTGGGTTTAGTTTGTTATTCTTGTTCTAGTTTTTTAAGGTGTAGACTTAGATTGTTGATTTGAAACCCTTCTCTTTTTTAATGTAAACATTTACATTATTTTCCCTCTTAGCACTGCTTTCTGTCACTGCATCTGGTAAGTTTTGGTGCATGCATTTTCATTTTTGTTTGTCTCAAAATATTTTCTAATCTTCCCTGTGATTTCTTCTTTGACCCATTGGTTGTAGAAGAATGTGCTGTTTAATTTCCGCATATTTGTGAATTTTCCAGTTTTCCTTCTTTTGTTGATTTCTAGTTTATTCCATTGTGATTGGAAAAGATACTCTGTATGATTTCAGTCTTTTAAAATTTACTAAGGCTTGTTTTGTGGTCTAACACATGGTCTTTCTCAGAGAATATTCCATGTGCACGTGAGAAAAATGTGTATTCTGCTCTTTTTGGGTGGAGTGATCTATATATGTCTGTTAGGTCCAACTGGTCTATGGTGTTACTCAAGTCCTCTGTTTCTTTTTTTTTATTGACTTTTTTTTTCTGCTGAGGAAGATTTGTCCTGAGCTAAAATCCATTGCCACTCTTCCTCCTTTTTTCTTTTTCTTATATGAGCCACAACCACAGCATGGCAACTAACAGGTGAGTGGTGTAGGTCCATGCCCAGGATCTGAACCCAGGCCGCTGAAGCAGAGCATGCTGAACTTAATCACTAGGCCACCAAGGCTGGCCCAAGTCCTCCGTTTCTTTATTGATTTTCTATCTGGCTGTTCTATCCATTTTGAAATTGGGGTATTGAAGTATCTTACTATTACTGTAGAGCTATTTCTCCCTTCAATTCTGTCAATGTTTACTTCATGCATTTTGGAGCTCTGATGTTTGGTGCATATATATTTATAATTGCTACATCTTCTTGGTGAATTGACCTTTTATTATTATGCAATGTCTTTCTTTGTCTCTTGTAACAGTTTTTTTTCTTTTTTTTTGCTGAGGAAGATTCACCCTGAGCTAAGATCTGTTGCCAATCTTCCTCTTTTTCCTTGAGGAAGATTAGTGCTGAGCTAACATCTGTGCCAGTCTTCTTCTGTTTTATACGTAGGTCACTGCCAAAGTATGGCTGCCAGTGAGTGGTGTAGGTCCATACCCAGGAATTGAACCTGGGCCGCTGAAGCAGAATGTGCCAAAATTAACTACTTGGCCAGGGAGTCAGGCCCTCTTGTAACAGTCTTTGATTTAAAATCTATTTTGTCTCATATTAGCATAGCATCCCTGTGCTCTTTTGATTACTATTTGCACGGAATATCTTTTTCCATTCTTTCACTTTGAACCTATGATTCTTAGATCTAAGGTGTGTTTCTTATAAACACCAGATAGTTTAATTCTGATTTTTGTTTTGTTTGTCCATTCTGCCATTCTATGGCCTTTTTTTTTGTTTTTTTGCTGAGGAAGATTTGCCCTGAGCTAACATCTGTTGCCAATCTTTGTTTTTTTTGCTTGAGGAAGATTCACCTTAAGCTAACATCTGTGCCAATCTTCCTCTACTTTTGTATGTGGCTCACCGCTACAGCATGGCCACCACAAAGTGGTGTAGGTCCACGCCTGGGAACTGAACCCAGGCTGCCAAAGCAGAGCACACTGAACGGAACCACTGCCTATGGGGTAGGCCCCCCATTCTATATCTTTTGATTGAGGAGTTGAATTTATTAAATTTATTAAAGTAATTACTGATATGAAAGCACTTAGTTTTGCCACTTTATTTTCTGTAAGCAAATCACTTTATGTTCCTATTTCCTCCATTACTGCTTTCCTTTGTGTTCAGTTGACTTTTTGTAGTGACATATTTTGATTCTCTTCTTAATTCCTTTTTGTATATTCTATAGATGTTTCCTTTATGGTTATTATGGGGATTAGATAGCCCACCCTAAAGTCATGAAAATCTACCTTGAATTGATATCAATTTAATTTCAATCACATACAAAAATGCTCCTCCTTTACAGCTCCACTCCCCCCACTCTATGTTATTGATGCCACAACTTACATCTTTACATATTGTATATCCATTAACAAACATTTATATTTTTATTTGTCTTTTAAATGCTGTAGGAAATAAAAATTGGAGCTACAAACTAAAACTACAACAATATTATCTTTTATATTTTTCTGTGTATTTCCTTTATGAGAGAACCTTATATTTCATATGGCTTTGAGTTACCTGCTAGTAGACTTACACTTCAACTTGAACGACTCCCTTTAGAATTTCTTGTAGGACAGATCTTGCGACAATGAACTCCTTCAGCTTTTGTTTGTCTGCAAATATCTTACTTTCTCTCTTGTTTTTCAAGGACAGTTTTGCCATGTATAGAATTCTTGGTTGACAGGGTGTTTTTAAATTTCATCATTTGAAATATATCATCCCATTGGCTTTTGGCCTGCAAGGTTTCCGCTGAGAAGTCTATTGATATTCTTAATGGAGATCTCTTGTATGTGATGAGTCATTTTTCTCTTGCTGCTTTCAAGATTCTCTCTTTATATTTGGCTTTCAAGAGTTTGATTATAATATGTCTTGGTGTGTGTCTCTTTGGATTTAACCTACTTGGAGGTTGTTAAGCTTCTTGGACTTGTATCCATATATTTCCTCAAATTTGATAAGTTTTCAGCCATTATTTCTTCAAATATTCTCTCTGTCCTTCTCTCTCTCTCTTCTCCTTCTGGGACTCCCATAATGCTTATCTTGGTCTGCTTATTCATGTCCCACAAGTCTCTTAGGATCTGTTAACTTTTCCTCATTTGCTCCTCAGACTTGATAATTTCCAATGTCTAGTCTTCAAGTTCATGGATTCTTTCTCCTGCATATTTAAGTCTGTTGTTGAACCCCTATATTGAAAATTCAGTTACTGTATTTTTCAGCCCAGAATTTTCTGCTTGGTTTATTTTTATAATTTCTATCTCTTTGTTTATATTGTTGCTTTGTTCATTTGCAGTTTCCCTGACTTCCTTTAGCTCTTTGTGTTTTCCTTTAGCTCTTTGAGCATATTTAAGACAGTTGTTTCAGTCTTTTTCTAGTAAGTCAACTGCGTGTCTTTCTTCAGAGGCTGTTTCTGGAAATTTAATTTTTTTCTTTTGAATGGGCCATGTTTCCCTGTTTCTTTGCGTGCCTTGTGATCTTTTGTTGAAAACTGGGTATTTGAAAAAATGGCTGCCCTACCAATCTTTGCAGACTGGCATGGGAGACTTTACTAATTAGCAGGTCCCTGAGCCTGGAGATCAGCATAAGGTGAAGTCATCAGAGCTTCCTAGGTCTTTTCTAGGCTTGTGTCCTGTCTGGTCCTGTGTGTATGTGCTCTCCCCCCACCCACCACCCTCCCCCCTGCTACTTTCCCCGGCTGTTTCTAAATGTCTTAATTTCCCAAGAAGCCTCACCCCAGCTACTTCTTAGGGCCTTAGATGTTCTGTTATATTCCTCTGCCCACAATCTCTTGCCCCCAGGCATCTGTGGATCTGCAGTGCCCCTGAAATTTCACATGCCATGGTGCCCACCACTTCCTCTTCCAGCCTAAGATCCAAACTTTGCCACCATTCCTTGTCTGGCTCCCCCTCAAACAATGCCAGTCTCTTGGACAGCCCACGGATAGGCTACGATGTTACATTTTCCACTCCATGCTTTCTTACTGAAGGGACAGAACTGAGGACTGGACCACTTCCTCTTGATTTCACTGTGGGGGTGGGGCAAGGACAAGTAAGAACATCACAAAATTTCCTATTTTGAATATAGTTTTTTCTTGATTGGGTGTTCACATTGTTTCTGTAGATCTTTGGCTGCTTTCTGGAGCTCCTATAAAGTTATTTTAGTTAGCCTCTAGTTGTTTATTTGATGTTCTCATGGAAGAACTAGGGCCTAGAGCTTCCTTGTCTGCTACCTTGCTGACATGCCCAATATTTAATTTTTCTGAGTGATTGGATGTGGTATTGTGTTTTAATTTCTATTTCCAATAGTTCATTAAAGTATAAAAATATAATTATGTGTTTCCCTTGTATCCTGTGAGCTTGTTAAACTCACTTATCAGTTCAGGAAGGTTTTTGGAAGTAGACTCCTAGGGGTTTTCTATTTAGATAATCATCTTACAACTCAATATTAGAGGAAAATGCAATGAAAGGGTGGGAAAATGATTTAGACACTTTACCAAAGAAGATATAAGAATGTCAATAAGCACATGAAAAGACGCTCAAAATTATTCGTTATAAGGGGAAAATGCAAATTAAAGTCACAATGAGATACTATTACACATCTATTAGAATGGCTACAATTAAAAAAATTGAGAAAAACAAGTTTTGGTGAGGATGTGGAGCACACAGAACTCTCATAAACTGCTTGTGAGAGTGTAAAGTGGTAGCCTTTGGAAGAGTGTTTGGCAGTTTCTAAGTTAAACAAACATGTATCATATGACCTGGCCATTCCACTCATAAGTATTTATCCATAAGAAATGAAAGTGTATGTCCAAATAAGGACTTGTATTTGAATGTTCATAGCAGCTTCATGCACAAGAGTACACAATTTCAAAAAACCCAAATGTTCCTCTGATGAATGGATAAACTGTGGTCTATCCATACAATGTAATCTACTTAGCAATAAAATGAACAAACTACTGACAAATACAATAACATTGTTGAATCTCAAAAGCATTATGCTAAGGTGAAATGATTCTACTTACATGAAATTCTAGAAACAATAAAGCTATAATGATAGAAAGCAGATCAGCAGTTGCCAGGCAGCCAGGGCATGGGAGGAAGAGATTACCACAACGGAGCACAAGGAAATTCACTGGCTGACAGAAACGTTCTATATCTCAATAGTTGTGGTGATTACATAACTCTATCCACTTCTCAAAACTCATCAAAATGCACACTTAAAATTGGGGAATTTAGTGTTCATAAATTACACTTTAATCAGTCTGACTTTAAAACTACAACATCGAGCACAAGACACAGATTTCTTTGGGCTACAGGTGCCCACTGCCCAAAAATGTAAGTAATGTGGGAATAAGAAGAAATCACCTCATTTACTCACTCATTAATTCCATCATTTATTTATTCAAAAAATATTTCTTAAACATGCATTAGGGGATAGATGCAGTGTTAGGTGATGGGGATACAGTGGGAAAAAGCTTCTCCTGTGATAAGTTTGGAAAAAAGGCAGACACTCAGCATCAAAGGAGCACAGGAGAGGGACTTGTAATCCAGACAAAGGGTGGTCAAGGAAGCAGGTGGCTGCTGAGCTAAATCTTGAATCATGAATGTATTGTGTTTCTTCCAAAACATGTTCACATAATGATTCTAGGAGATAGCTAGGAGGCTCTGCAGTATAGAGGAAAGAGTAGGGGCTCTGGAGTTAGGTAGATGTGGGCTCCAGTACTGGTCTGGTTGCTTACTAGCTGTGTGACCTTGAGAAAATGCCAATCAAGCAGAATCTCATTTTTTCCAAACCCCAAATCAGAGTAATCATAATTACCTATAGGTTGTTCTGAGAACAAATGAGAAAATTACAAAGCACCCAGCTTAGGATGTCATTAACAATAGATAATGAGATACACATGTCAGCCATCTTCCCTGGTTACCACAAGCCTCTTTCTACCATCCTAGTCAAACACTAAGAATGAAGAAGAAAGAACCGAGGCCCCTGAAACTCAAGACTCACACTGCATCACAAACAGTGGATTGGAGTGGTCTTTGTAGCCTATGCACCTTTCAGGAGCCAGCCAGGAGAAGGTCCTAGCCCACGGACTGGGAGAGGACACAGGAAGTCTTCTGGTCCCTCTCCTTCTGCCTGGGGTAGTTCTGCACCAAATCGCTGCTCTGACTTGCATCTTTCTGGTGAAATTTCTCTTTGTCCAAGGGTTTATCTTCCACATATGAGTGAAATCACATGATGTTTGTCTCTGTCTGGCTTATTTCACTTAACGTAATACCCTCAAGGTCCATCCATGTTGTTGCAAATGTGACGATTTTGTCTCTTTTTATGGCTGAGTAGTATTCCATTGTACATATATACCACATCTTCTTTATCCATTCATCAGTTGATGGGCACTTGGGTTGCTTCCACATCTTGGCTATTGTGAATAATGCTGCAATGAACATAGGGGTGCATACACCTCTTTGAGTTGTTGATTTCAAGTTCTTTGGAATAAATAGCCAGTAGTGGGATGGCTGGATCGTATGGTATTTCTATTTTTAACTTTTTGAGAAATCTCCATACTATTTTCCATAGTGGCTGCCCCAGTTTAAATTCCCACCAGCAGTGTATGAGGGCTTCCTTTTCTCCACGTCCTCTCCAAAATTTGCTATTTTTTGTCTTGAAAATTTTAGCCATTCTAACGGGATATCTCATTGTAGTTTTTGTTTGCATTTCCCTAATGATAGTGATGTTGAACATCTTTTCATACATCTGTTGGCTATCTGTATACCTTTTTTGGAAAAATGTCTGTTCATGTCCTCTGTCCATTTTTTTGATCAGGTTGTTTGTTTTTTGTTGTTGTTGAGTTGTGAGTTCCTTATATATTTTGGAGATTAACCCCTTGTGGGATATATGATTTGCAAATATTTTCTCCCAGTTGTCTTTTGTTTTGTTCCTGGTTTCCTTTGCTTTGCAGAAGCTCTTTAGTCCGATGAAGTCCCATTTGTTTATTTTTTCTTTTGTTTCCCTTGCCTGAGTAGACATGGTATTAAAAAAGATGCTGCTAAGGCCAATGTCAAAGAGTGTACTGTCAATGTTTTCTTCTAGGTGTTTTATGGTTCCACATCTTACCTTCAAGTCTTTAATCCATTTTGAGTTAATTTTTGTGCATGGCATCGGGTAATGGGCTACCTTCATTCTTTTGCATTTGGCTGTCCAGTTTTCCCAGCACCATTTATTAAAGAGACTTTCCTTTCTCCATTGTATGTTCCTGGTTCCTTTGTCAAAGATTAGCTGTCCATAGATGTGTGGTTTTATTTCTGGGCTTTCAATTTTGTTCCATTGATCTGTGTGTCTCTTTTTGTATCAGTACCATGCTGACTTGACTACTATAGCTTTGTAGTATATTTTGAGGTTAGGGATTGTGGTGCTTCCAGCTTTTTTTTTTTTTTCTCTCAGGATTGCTTTAGCTAGATGGGGTCTTTTGTTGCCCCATATGAATTTTAGCATTCTTTTTTCTGTTTCCATGAAGAATGTAATTGGGATTATGTTGAATCTGCAGATTGTTTTAGGTAGTATGGACCTTTTAACTATGTTTATTCTTCCAATCCATGTGCATGGAATATCATTCCATTCCTTTATGTCATCATTGATTTCTTTCAATAATGTCTTACAGTTTTCATTGTATAGGTCTTTTACCTCCTTGGTTAAATTTATTCCTAGATATTTTATTATTTTTGTTGCAATTGTAAATGGGATTGTATTCTTGAGTTCTCTTTCTCTTCAGTTACCAAAATGCAACTTATTTTTGTAAGTTGATTTTGCACTCTACAACTTTGCTGTAGTTGTTGATTATTTCTAATAGTTTTCCAATGGATTCTTTAGGGTTTTCTATATATAGAATCACATCATCTGCAAACAGTGAGAGATTCACTTCTTCTTTGCCAATTTGGATACCTTTTATTTCTTTTTCTTGACTAATTGCTCTGGCCAAAATCTGCTGTACTATGGTGAATAAGAGTGACAAGAGTGGGCATCCTTGTTTTGTTCCTGTTCTCAGAGGGATGGTTTTCAGTTTTCCCTTGTTGAGTATGATGTTGGCTGTGGGTTTATCATATATGGCCTTCATAATGTTGAGGTACTTTCCTTCTATACCCATTTTATTGAGAGTTTTTTTATCATAAGTGAATGTTGGATCTTGTGAAATGCTCTCTCTGCATCTACTGAGATAATCACGTGGTTTTTATTCCTCATTTTGTGAATGTGGTGTATCACATTGATTGATTTGTGGATGTTGAACCATCCCTGCATCCATGGTATAAATCCCACTTGATCATGGTGCATGATCCTTTTAATGATTGCTGTATTTGGTTTGCTAATATTTTGTTGAGGATTCTTGCATCTATGTTCACCAGTGATATTGGCCTGTAATTTTCCTTCTTTGCGTTCTCCTTGTTTGGCTTTGGGATCATGGTGATGTTGGCCTCATAGAATGAGTTAGGGAGTGTTCCGTCTTCAATTTTTTGGGATAGTTTGAGAAGGATAGGAATTAAATCTTCTTTCAATGTTTGGTAGAATTCTTCTGAGAAGGCATCTGGTCCTAGACTTTTATTTTTTGAGGGACTTTTGACTACTGTTTCAATCTCTTTACCTGCGATTATTCTATTCAGATTCTCTATTTCTTCTAGATTCAGTTTTAGGAAGTTGTATGAGTCTAAGAGTTTATTCATTTCTTCTAGATTGTTCAATTTGTTGGGATATAGTTTTTCATAGTATTCTCTTATAATCCTTTGTATTTCTGCAGTATCTGTTGTAATTTCTCCTCTTTAATTTCTAATTTAATTTATTTGAGCCTTTTCTCTTTTTTTGTGGTGAGTCTACCTAAGGGTTTGTCAATTTTGTTTATCCTCCCAAAGAACCAGCTCTTAGTTTCATTGATCCTGTCTACTGTTTTGTTGGTTTCTATTTCACTTATTTCCACTCTATTTTCAATTATTTCCCTCCTGCTGACTTTGGGCTTTGTTCTTCTTTCTAGTTCTGTTATGTGTAATTTAAGATTACTTATTAGAGATTTTTCTTGTTTGTTAAGATGAGCCTGTACTGCTACGAATTTCCCTCTTCAAACTGCTTTTGCTGCATCCCTTATGAATTGGTATGGTGTATTTTCATTTTCATTTGTCTCCAGATATTTTTTGATTTCTTCTTTAATTTCTTCATTGATCCATTGGTTGTTCAGTAGCATGTTGTTTAGTCTCCGCATATTTGTCACTTTCCCACCTTTTTTCTTATAGTCAATTTCTAGTTTCATAGCATTATGGTCATAAAAGATGCTTGATATGATTTCAATCTTCTTAAATTTATTGAGGCGTGTCTTCTTTCCCAATACATAGTCTATCTTTGAGAATGTTCCATGTGTACTCGAGAAGAATGTGTATTCTGCTGATTTTGGATCGTGTGTTATGTATATATCTATTAAGTCCAACCAGTCTAGTTTTTCATTTAATTCCACTATTTTCTTGTTGACTTTCTGTCTGTCTGACCTATCCATTGATGTAAGTTGGGTGTTAAGGTTCCCCACTATTATTGTGTTGCTGTTAATTTCTCCTTTTTAAGTCTGTTAATAGTTGCTTTATGTAGTTTGGTGCTCCTGTGTTAGGTGCATATATATATATATATATATATATATATACAAGTGTTATGTCCCCTTGGTGGAGTGTCCCTTCTATGATTATATACTGCCTCTCTTTGTCTCCCACTGCCTTTTTTATCTTGACGCCTACTTTGTCTTATATAAGTATGACAACACCTGCTTTCTTTTGTTTGCCATTAGCTTGGAGTATCACCTTCCATCCCTTCACTCTGAGCCTGTGTTTGCCTTTAGAGGTGTGTTTCCTGGAGGCAACATATTGTTGAGTCTTCTTTTCTAATCCATCCATCTTCTCTGTGTCTTTTGATTGGAGAATTCAATCTATCAACATTTGAGTGATTATTGATATATGAGGGCTTAATACTGTCATATTATTTCTTGTTTTCTGTTTGTTTTATATTTCCCTTGTTTCTCATCCTGTGTATTTCTGACTGCCAGTTCAGTTTAGTGTTTCTCTATGATGGTTTTCTCAGTTTCTCTTTATTTATCATTTGTGTCTCTGTTCTGACTTTTTGTTTTGTGGTTAGCGTGAAGTTTGTATAAAAGATCTTGTAGATGAGACAGTTCATTTTCTGACAGCCTCTTATTTCCTTAGTCTAAGCAGTTTCTAGCCCTTCCTCTTCCCCAAGTTATTGTTGTCACAACTTATTGTGTTTTATGTTGTGAGTTTGTGATTAAAATGAAGTGATTATAGTTATTTTTCATGCTTTCCTCTCTTTATCTTGAATGTTATAATTGTGTTTGCTAAGCTGTTTTGATAGAGAGCTGCAATTTTCTGATTTTGTCTATTTATCTCCTTGCTCAAGGCTTTGTACAATTTTTTTCAGGCATGAGAGCGTTCTTGATCATTTATCATAGAGGGTGGGTCTTGTGGTGATGAACCCCCTTAGCTTTTGTTTATCTGAGAAAGTTTTTATTTTTCCATCATATCTGAAGGATAGTTTCACTGGATAGAGTATTCTTGGCTGAAAATTTTTGTCTTTCAGAATTTTGACTATATCATTCCACTCTCTCCTAGCCTGTAAGATTTCTGCTGAGAAATCTGCTGAAAGCCTGATAGGGGTTCCTTTGTAGGTTATTTCCTTCTGCCTTGCTGCCCTTAATATTTTTACTTGTCATTGACTTTTGCCAGTTTTACTAATATTTGCCTTGGAGAAGGTCTTTTCACATTGATGTAATTAGGAGTTCTAATAGCTTCATTTACATGTAATTCCAGCTTCTTACCCAGGTTTGGCAAGTTCTCAGCTAGTATTTCTTTGAACAAGCTCTCTGATCCTTTCCCCCTCTCTCTCCCTCTGGAATATCTATAATCCTTATGTTGCATTTTCTAATTGAGTCAGATATTTGTCAGAGAATTTCTTCTTTTCTTTTTAGTCTTATTTCTCTCTCCTACTCTAACTGCAGCATTTCTATATTTTTGTCCTCTAAATTACTAATTCTGTCCTCCATAATATCAGCTCTGTTTTTTAAGGATTTCAGATTTTTCTCTGTCTCATTCATTGTGTTTTTCATCTCCAATATTTCTGACTTTTTTTATAGTTTCAATCTCTTTTGTGAAGAATTCCCTCTGTTAATTTTATTCCTGAGATCGTTGAACTGTCTTTCTGAACTTTCTTGTAGCTCATTGAATTTCTTTATGATAACTATTTTGAATTTTCTGTACATTGTAAATTCCTGTGACTTCATGATCAATTTCTGGGTACTTGTCATTTTCCTTCTGGTCTGGAGTGTTAATATATTTCTTCCTGCTATTTGATGGTGTGGACTTTTGCCATCACATAGTGGTAGTAGTATCTGGTTGCAGATTCCACCTGCCACCATGGCGGGGGTGGAAGTTGTGTTTTCGGAGCCCACTGTGACCCCTGGCGGATGTGCCTGTCTGTTGGAAGCTGTACCACCAGGGCCTATCTGCATTTGCCCACTGACCACTGCTGCTTTACATACGTATGTGCAGTTGCTCTGGCGGGTATCCCCTGCTATGGCAGACCAACTGAGCTGGTATGCCAAGTGGGGGTGGGGAGGGGCATTTTCTTTCACATGAGTGATGCCACACACCCTTGCTCTGCACTGACTGTCTGCCTGCCTAGGCTGCTCAACTTGGTGTGGACTCCCCTGTGATGGCTTAGTTGTCTCAGTGTGGAGCATTCCCACAGGATGGGAGGCAACTCTGAGAGTGCAAGGGTTCCTGCAGAGGGCATCCTTTTTCTCCTTCTCCTCTCAGCATCATGCGCTGGCCGCTGCATGTGGTCCTGTGCTCTAGATCGCTGCCACTTGGGAGATGAGATCTCCTTACCTCCTTTCACTGCCTCCTGGGGGGGGAGGGTCCAGCATCCCCACCTTCAGATGTATGGCTGTGTGGATCTCTCAGACATCTATTGTGTTGTGCGAATGTCCTCTGTTGGTTAATGCCCTTTTCGTTTTATCTTGGGGGGAGAGGCTAAGGGGAGAGCTTTCTCTGCCATGATGCTGACATCAGTCTACAAAATCTTTTAAGTTGACAACTTCCTTCTGAATTTGGATATATAAAATTGTGAATATCCAAAGGAAGCGTATGGCTTTAGTTCTGCCAACTTTCATGACACGGTTCACTAAATGGGAGCTTCTAGAGGGCTGGGACCATGTCTTTGTCATCCACTTAAGGTTTGTGGAATGACTAAATGAGTACCTCTAACCGTGGTCTCCCACATCACTTTGAATCTCTCTCCTTTTACTTGTGAATTGCACTGTAGTTGCTATAAAGGGACCTTACATCCCAAAATGGACTAAATCACACATTCAGCAGAATAAATTCAATTATTAAAAACAAAAATCAAACAGAGTATCCATAACCTTTCTAGGATCAAAAGGGGCTGGAGATTGGAGAGAAAGCCATTCCACCTGCTAATTTATGAAGTGATGACTTTGGTCAAGGTACTCAGCAACTCTGAGCCTATTTCTTCATCTATAAAATGAGGAATGTAATAATACAGCTTTTACAAGGTTGAGGTGAGCAGAATTGCTTGTCTCAGGGATGATCATTTGGAAGGAAGACCCACCGGCTTATGTGTTCAGAGTACACTTGTTCTCCCTTTTTTAGCACAGTTAACATCATTTGTTCACCTCAGACTGGCAGTGGCTTGCGCCATCACAGCAGGATTTTGTAATCCCTCCAGGCTAAATTGCAACAACTTGCTCGACTGGGGGCTGCCCAGGAGTCCCAGGCAAGGGCAGGATCTTGAAGCCTGTCACCTGAGAAGTCTGAGTCAATGTGACCATACCCCACCCTGCCCCAGGGCCTGCTTACAGGTTACCTCCTAAACCTTCCTGAGACTCTGATGTCTTCAGGATGACCTGACCACACCTTCCTGCATTTCATCCTGGAGCTTGTCAGTCACGAGGAAGAGTTGCTGCAGCACGTAAAAAGTGGTTCAGGAGCCCTGGTGATAGCTCTGCGGAGCACTGGCAGGACTGCTGCCACCAGAACTTCCTCATCTGAGAGGACACCAGCTGCCTTCCTATGACTGGGGTCCCCAACTTTTCAAAATTTTCTCTTTTCATTTTCTCCTCTGCTCGGAGGAAAAGAGTAAAATCTACCAAGGGCCTTCTGTCAGGTGTTTTGCTAGGTCCTTTTTTCATTTACTCCTACAGTCACCACTCAAGGAAGGAAGACTTGAAAATGAGGCCCTGGGAGGGGGTCATTTGAGATGCCAGTGGCAAGATGACAGCTACAAAGAAGGCCTAGGAGACAAGTGGAGAGGAATTCATAATCAAGCCCTCAAGCTGGGTGAGGTGGTCTCACATGTACCAGTTATAGTGTTGAGAATCTGAAGGAACCACAAGTGGGGGCTGTGGCCACAGTAGTGCACCCCTGATTAGACATCCTCATCTTGGGATACACTTCTGGTCTTCAGAGCAAGAGTTCTTGCCTAGCTGTGGTCTGTTCATTTGCTTCTTCATTTAAGAGTCCTTCTGCACCTGCTATGTGCAAGGCATTGTCCTGGAAGCTGTAGGGAAACAAAGATTAACTTCACCTCCAGAGGCCCTAGACGTGAATGGGGAAAATGATACATCTAAAAGCTCTAACACGAGGTAGACTTTGATGAATCAGAAAGCACCGTGAAAATTCAGAAAAGGGAGAGATTCCTTCTAGGGGGCCAGATGAGGAAATGCTGGAGAAACTGTTGATGACATCAGAGACAGGCCTTGAAGGCCAGTAGGTAGAGAAGGGAAGGCCAACAGGAGAAAGAGGGGCAGTCATACAGAAGAGCCACCGTCATGGACTAGAGCTAGAGAGACAACAGGCTGGGGGGACCCTTGAAGCAGTGGGTGCAATGGTCCAGGGAAGAAATATTACAGAGTGAATTGGATGAATGGAAAGGAGGGCCGGACCTGCGAGCTGTGGGGACAGGAGGCGAGGCAGGCAGAGGGCTCAAGAGGGAAGAAGTGCTAAGTTGTGAGTTTGCCAAGGCAAGGACTTACTTAGGACATTGATGGCAGTCACTTAATTGGTTGAACTGTTGAAAACAACCCTAGATGTTAAGCCAGAGTGATTTGAGAGCCTGGGGGTACCCACAGCAATAACAGAATACAGAAGGCGGGCTGGGAAAGAGGAACATGAGTTCCCTTCAGACCCATTGAATGTGAGGGGCTCTTGGGATGGTTGGCTGGAGATGCAGGAGGAAAGCTTGAGATTGACTAGAGGAGGATAGAGATACAAACCCAGGAATGTCCAAAAAGAAACAGAAATGTCAGCCATGAGTATATAGAGAGAACGGGGAGAAGGGGAGGGAGGGAGGGAGAGAGAGAGAGAGAGAAAGAGAGAGGATGGAAGCTATGACTCCAAAACATTCAAGGACTTCCTGTCTCCTTCTCACACTTAGTTGACAGCAGGAGGAAGAGCCAAGGAGTATTCAGGAAAGGACACCCAGGAAAGGAGTTTTAGGGAGTCTAGGATAGTTGAAAGAGGAAGACTAAAACAGTCCGGAACGCAGCCAGTCACCTGAGGAAGCCACATAACTTGTGAGGATGAGGGAAAAGATGAGGATGCTTCCGTCAGCTAAGGTGCCATGGCACCCACCCCTGGATTTTTTGCAACCTCTTTTTCCCAAATTTTGAAGACTGCAGTTAGAGTTTGCCTTCAGCAGTTTTCTATTTCTTTAACAAATATTTAATATCTGTTTTTGTTCCATTCAAGTTCAAAAGGCACCCCCGACTGCCAGGTGAAGTAAGGCTACCTCTCCTAGTCCTTCCAGACCAGTTCCCTCAGCAGACATGCTGGTGACAAGAGGGATGGGGCCGGGGCGGGTAGGTTCAGAGAGAAACCGGGGTCGATTCTCACACTCCCCACTTAGGCAAAATATATATTTAATTCACCCTCTGTGGAGGAATGTGCTTATAATTTTGCTTATTTTTCACACAATTAGAAATGTTGTTAACAAGGGGGATTTAGTAGAACGTCGCTCCTCAAATTCAAGTCAAATAATGAGTTAGTGAAGAATTTCTCTCAGATTACCACGGAACTTGATTAACATTCGCAGAAATGCTCCTCACTGTTCAGCCAGCGTCGAGGAGGCCAGGTCCTGGGTATGTGCTACCGAGAGTGTTCCAAGATATGGCGGCCCATGCAAAAGACAAGTTGGGAGATCTTGAATGTGGGTAGACCCTGTAATGGATTAGTTTTTCTGTCCTTCAGGCCTGGGCTTAGTCCAAAGTTGGAGCTCCATAAATGTTTTTAGGACAAATAACTGCTTTTCAGCACCCACATATTTTTCTCTAAGGAAATCCAATACAGGAAATACGAACAGAAAATCTAAGATGTAACTAATTATAAAATTCATTACCGTTTTCCTTAAAAGTTTAAGCTTATACAAAAATTGAACACAGGAGGGAAGAAAGAGCTCAGGGAGGATGTCTGTGTTGGCCCACACACTCCAACCATCCACGACATCCAGGATCCATCCACGTTGCAACCCAAAGGCAATCCTGTTCCCACCTACCCTTTTTTATGTGCTCTCTCTTTCTCTCTCTGCCTCCCAGCCTCCCTTACTGGTCCCATAAAGGTTCTGTGCATGTCATTTTAGTGTATTCAATATTTCCTAACTACACAGCATACTTGTATGCAAGGAGTCTAGTCATCGTCTTTACTAGGACATGATACTAATTTGCTCACTATATAATAACCAACTGCTAGAAAATCATACATGGGAGCACCCGATCTGACCTCCCCAGCCCCACACTCCAGAAGAACAGGCTCCAAACTGCAGTGGCTGCAGAACCTGCGAGATAAACAGGGTGACAGTGGGCAAGGTTTTACTCAAATCTAAATACAGCCGCTGCCTGCTGGTCCAGAGGCTGAGATCGCTGGGGCAGATTGTGCTGAAACATTTCCCTGATGCTGTTTCTAAAAAAAAGCAGGTCCTGGCTTGCTCCTGTCTGAGTCAGCCAACAGGTGAAGGAGGAGAGAAGCAGAGGTATGCACTGTGGGATTAAACAAATGCTCATTTTGGTTTCATCTTCCAGGAGCATCCGTGTTTTCTATAAATTAGAAGAAATATCTGTCTTTTTTTCATAGACCAGCAAACAGATTTTTAAAAGTTGAGTTACTTACTCAATTTCCCACCCACCTCTTGACCAAGTTGGCAGGGAAAATCCACTGAGAATTTCTAATGTGCCATGTACCCAAAAGTATTTTCTACAGCTCATATAAGTAATATTGACTCAAGTTAACTGTAAAACTCTTTAACAGTTTGCCAGCTGTTTTCAAATATATTCTCATTTAAAAGTATCGACATGTGAAGTAAGAGCATCAGCAACAGAAAATCTTGCTAAGGACAGGTGAAATTGGATGTGGCAAGGGCACAGACTAAAAACAGGAGCATGGGTTTCTGACCAGGGTAGAGATGGGACCAAAGCATCACCGGTTCCCTGGGAGCAGCATAAATCTAGATATAAGAATCAAAGAGACCTTTTCATAAAACCGAGTTGATCTATAAAAGGGAATAACAGTAATTGTCCTCTTCCTGGGTTGTCTGAGGACTACATGAGTTGATTTATTTAAAGTGCTTGGAATAGGGCCAGCCACATAAGACCTCATATAGTCATAATTATTATCTATTAAAATTAACAGAAAAGGAAAGAAGGGCACTAGAAGACAACACTTAAAAAACTCCTCATTGGATGAATCTTTTCCTGGGAACCTACTTTCCCTTTTAAAACTGAAGGATGCCAAGGAAAGCATTAAAGAATACAAAATTCATATATTTTTACCAAGTGAAATAATTTAGGGAAAAAATAAGGTTCACATGGTAACAATTTTAAAACTATCATGCTTATGAAATGCAAGTCTCAAGGGTATTTATTTCATTGTTCTAACTTCAACTTAGATCCAGAAAACTAAGTGGCCTGAGACACTTGAGAAAAATGAAAGCTGAGGATTTCTAGAGAAAACAAAGATTCTGTGTCCTTCAATATAAATGGTCACACTGTCTGCTCTTTGCTGAGCATGTACCTTTTTCTCAGCTATGCACTCGATTATTAAAATCGTGTACCCCATTAAGATAATAGTAACTACAGTCTACAGGTTCTCTCTATGAAAGCTGCATTTAATCTTGCGGTGTGACTGCCCTGGCGTTCCTAACGCCAAGAACTTCCCTTCAGCACCTCCCTCCTCTGGTCTTCCCGGTCGGCCCCTTCGCCCATCTGACCTGATGCATCCCAGCTGCTTCCTAAACACCCATTTGCTTCCTCCTCCTGCACACAATTCAGTATACTCTCCTGGCTCTCATTTTTATTGCTAAAGGAAGTTAAGCCAAAAAAAGGCAAAAAAACTACACAAAAAACAAATCCAGTCTCTATACATACATATACATTTATATATATTTTATATATAAAAATATATACAAATATATATATTTTTAAAGATAGTTCCCTTTAGGTTTCATACATTCTCACTCCCTTTTGGAACTCTAGTTTCATATACAAGATAGGACAAACAGAAATAACCTGGGCATGCACCCTCTAGTGAAGAAAAGTGACTAAAAATCTTTGGTGCTTTACTAGACTGGAACTTAGGCTGGGATTCTAAACTCCAGGGGCAATGATTAAGTTCAGAATGTAGTCCTCAGGCTCTGAGTACACAAAAATTTTCTCTGTGGGTTTTTTTGTGTATGTGTATGTGTCCTTTTAAACAATTAGCACCGTTGAGAATTCTTAAGAGACTAAAACCAAACATTTGTCATGTAACTTCTCAATTTCAAGACACTCGGGGCCATGCTTCATATCTAACATAGGGCCCAGAGAGCTAAAATCAAGGGCAAAAGGTCAGCAGGCCGTGTGTGAGTTTTGGTTTCTGCTATCCAGGAGCGGCCTCTGAGTCGGGTGGAGGAGAGCGTACCCCGCCCGGCCGCACCCCACAGCTCCGCAGGCAGGTCTGTCAGAAGCAGGCCAACCAGCAGCAAGACTGCACGAGCAGGATGGGGAGCAGGCAACCAGAAGGGGGAAGGAAAAAACTGGGAACTGAAAATATGGGAGAGCAAGGAAGAGGGAATAAAAGCGCCAAAGGATGAAGAAGAAAAGAAGGAAGAGATAAAGAGAACAAGGACAGCAGAGAAGGGGAAAGAGGCTGAGGAAACAAGGCGGCTGGACCTCTAATCTTAAGCACACACTTTCTTTTTCATTTTGTGTCCCAAGGAGGGTGTGAAGGTGTCTGCAGTTATCTGGGTAAACCTGCATTGGGAGAGTTCAACCAGCACACAGGTAGACAGGCCAGGGTGCGACATAAGGCAGTATAAACACGACGGGTGACGCCATTCGGACTGAGCAGTAAATCCCTTTTACTATTTATGTAATATTTATACTTTAAGAACTTTCAAAAGGCAGTCCCAATCTAGGGACTGGCTGATTTCCAGATGTAGTGAATTTCATGACCTTAGACTCTCAGTTTTTTGACCTTCTGAGGACCCCCTGGTCCTTATAAATAAGGCAGAGCCCACTATAGGGGATTTGTCCTGAAGTACCACCAAATAGAAATCTGTCTGCCTATTTGTTGAGGAACCGCAAGAGGCCTCCTGTGAGAGCTGGAAGGTGAAGCTGTCCCCAGAGTCAGTTCCCTTCTTCAACTGGAGTCTTGGGGAGACCTCAGAACACACAGCTGCCATGGCTTAGTGGAGGAGAGGGCATTAAAACAATTTCCCCATCAAACCAAACCAAACCAAACCAACCTTTTGATTTAGGAATGTAATCATATAATACCTACTTGGCAAAAATGTAGGGTTGGCTATAGAACAAAAAGAACAATCTGAATCCAAACTATTGCCTCTTAATCCTTTAATTAGACTAAGTCCTTCAGAAGGAAGCACAATTCATTGCTATGGAAGGAAATCAAGAGCAAATATAGATGCAGATATGGACTGTGATGTATCTACACACACATGCACATATATAACTTGATGTATTCAAATGAATATGAATAAACACTCAAGGTGCAAGGCTGAGTCTAAAAAGAGATTTATTTCTTTATGGGAGCCATCATTTGGAACATTAAAAAGTTCTTCTGGGAATATGATTTGGGAAAAATGTGGCAAGAGGGCAAGACTCAGCAATTGGCGGGCATGTTACGGATGCGCACCGACTCCCCTGGGCGCACTCTGCTCTGACTTCAGGCCCGAGCAGCTTGACAGCACCCTGACGTCTGAGTGCTCAGAAGGCCCTGGCTCAAGAGAATTTATTTGGAACCTTTCTTCTTTTTCTTCTTCTTTTTCACTGGTGTTTCATCTAGAATAGGATCTACTCCTGCTTCAACTTGCTTTTGTAGCTTTTTTTTCCCTCTCTTTTTTGGGGGCTTCGGGGGAATGTCCTGGTCATCAGGTGGGCACACACAATCCTCTCTACCTGCAGCAGAAGTGTCAGAATTCTCATCCCAACAAGGGTCTGCGAGCTGCCTCTCAACTTGGTCTCTCTTCTTCTTGGCTTTGGGTTGGGTGTAATTTTCCACATTTTTATCTTTTGTCTCCTTTTTTCTTTTCTTTCCGCTTTTCCTTTCCATTTGGGTCTCTGAAAAGCCAGGGCCTGCAGCTGTGACCTGTGGCTTGTTCTTTAGCTCTGCCATCCGCTTGGCAAAGTATTCCTGGATAGTAAAGGCACTGGTCTTTGTAGTGGAGGTTTCATTCCCATCCGGAGTAGTGTGGCTGGAATTATCCTAAGGTGTGGAAAAAGAGTTAACACTGGTTAAGCATCAGCTGTTTACTCCTCACAGCATCCAGGAGGACTCCACCTGGAGCCACCAGCACTCAGCAGTTAGGGGACCAAGCTAAGTGCCCGGCTCCCCTCCCATCTCTTCCTTGCCCCTCTGGTAGAGCTGAACTACAAAGCATAGAATGACGTGGACACTTTTGGTTGAATACTACATGGGACTGTAGGTCAAACAGGCAGAAGCTAACTCCCGAAGTTAGCTGGCAAGTCACCTGGATGGAATTCTGAGTAAACAGCTCCTTAGCAACAATGTTTTAGATGGTGATTAAGTTCCCCAGAGTCTCCCATAAAAAACAGAGACACGGAAGTCCTTGAACTTATTCCAGCATTTCAGCTCCGTTATGGAATACACAGGTCTTTGCACGTTGATCTGGAAACTAAGATGTCATGTGTCTATGTTAATTCCTCCTATAACAGGAACCAAATGCCAACCGGGAACCTGGCGTGTCGAGAACACCTTTCTCCTCTGAGGGCAGAACGTGACCCTCTTGAAGAGAATGTGCCAGGGTGGGATGTGCATGTTTCTAGTCTCCTCCCAAAAAGAACAGGTTAGCATGGGGAGTCTTTCCTCCCTGGGCTGAGGATGGGGAGAAGGGAGATGCTCCCATCCCTACTCTGACACGGGCCAGATACTCGTGGCTCTGTTAGTCTTGTTTCTAATGTGAGGAATTACTCACTCACAACAGCTGAGATTAAGCGAGGTTTACATTTTACTTTTAAATAAACACATTCAGCTGTAAGGCTTGAGAAGGGAGAGAAAATTCCTATCTTGATAGGTTGGGATGAAAAATGAAATGCTGATACCACCATTAGGTTGTGGCTGTCTGGCAGTAAGGTGATGAAAACGTGTGTGAAAAAGTACCTTCAAGTTGAAGAATATAAGCACTACACTTTAAGTAAAGTCAATGTCTAGAATGACTTTGCCTACACAGACTTTAAAATAAGCCATTAAACAATAATGGTAAACTTGGGTGTTCATAGTTACCTGGCTTCTTTCTCCATATTCACTTATTTGCACAGGAAGAGACTTGTTTGACTCTTTCATGTTGGGAGGGTGGGAAAACAGTTTTCTGAATAAATCAGTTTCCAAATTAGGATTCTACAAATTATTCTGAACTTGGCGGGCAAAGCTCTGTTTTGTGCAGCTAACTTTATTACAAACCAACCCATATAGATGGACTATGCATTTTCTTGATAAGCAGCACTCAAAACCCAGGAGAATCAAAGTAGCGTCCTATTGGAAATTCTGGCAGAATCAGTATTGTGTGAGCGGACACCTGGGCTTTGAGTGGCCATTGCCCCAGAGAGCTCTCACTAAAGGGGATCTTACCACCAACATCAGAACTTATCCAATCAATACAAACCTTATTTTACTTGGGGTTAAAAACACAAAATCGTGGTCAATTTTTAAAGTTTCAAAATGTAAAATGCAGAACATGTAAAATAAACCACTGAGCTTTGGGAAGAAGTTTCAATGTTATCTGTCAGCATTCAATTCTGGCTAGAATCTCATCAGGTAATTTTCAGAAAAACTTAAAAATAGCTGCCTCAGGAGACAAAAACAAGGTCACTTTTGTCTTTTTGTTGCCAAAATGCTGCAAAAGAACTGAAATTTTGCATACCAGAGTGAAAAGTCTTCCCAAGACGCTCTCGGGGCTAGTCATTCCCAGGCTGACAGACAAGAAAGGTCTTGCCTTCCATTTAAGGGCACATAGCCACACACAGACAGTCTGTGAAGGTGGCCTGTTTATGTAAAATAGGTCTCACTGAGTTTCGCGGCATTAAAAGGAGTTTGTTTTATGTGGCCCAAGTCTTCTGGAGCATGTCTGTGTCTTAAAAACGCAAATCCAAGTTATATCCTATGGCTCCTTACCTTGCTCATCCATTTATTACCTTTTGACTTCCTGCTTTTAACAGTTAAATCGCAGGAACTAATTGCTGGTATTAATCACACTTTTAATTATTAAGAAATATAAGACCATTTTTGAGTCACTTGAATTCAGTGGGGCTTTCTAATGCTAGAAAATAGCTATGCTCATAATCGACTCCTATGGTGATAAGGATTTTAATAACCACGGGCCACTGCACACCAAGCTTAGCAGGGCATGGAGACAAGCAAGAGAGGTGCCAGCACTCAAATCCTATTTATCCCGAGGAAAGTGAAGGCAAAACAATGACTTGCTAGTGAAAGCCCTTTACCGCTGGGGCAGCCACCCTCTCACACTGCAGGAATGTATCTGTTTTAAAAGCCACGGCAATCAAGGAGGAATAGGTTGCAAATCTGATTCTTGTAGAAGCAGTGCCCAGGACCCCGTATTTTGTAAGTTCATATTTTATGATTTTATAAATCATAAACCCAGTTTTACTATGGCAATTATAATCCCTGTTTCTATCTTCTTGGCCATGAATGCCTTTTCAAGAACACTAATACTTTTCACATCTGGTCTCAACTTCAAAGTGAACGAGTGCTGGGAAAAGCACCAGTTACTTTTCAGTAATTTGAAATAGAGACACCTGCCTCTTCCCCCATTTCTATTAAAACATAATACAACCTCAAAAAAAAAATTTGTAATACCAAATGTGACTTTTACTACTTCGTAAACTTTGAGAATGTCCCAATTTGCTAACAGTATTCTAAAAATTAGTAAAATAAATTTAAAAATAACTTGAAAACTTTCAGTTCCGTACAAAATACTACCAAGGGACGTATGGGTAACCTATCACATCATCTTACCAAATATTTCCTTTAAGCTTAGGGATTCAGAAAATCTCTTGTTAAAAACTTCCAAGTCCTGCTGTTAACTAACGGAGGCCCTCACATAATCATGCAGCCTCTTTGGGCCTGAGTTACTGATTAAGTCAAATGGGTAGCTTAAATTAAACCACTTTTCAGGTTCCTTGCAGGTCTAAATACTAGTCTCTGAACAGACATTTGGGCTGGCTATTCCTCTGTGATACAAGAGAGCAGAGAAGGTGGAGTGAGGCAGTGCGAGCAAGCAGCAGAGATGAGCTCGGTTCATAGAAAACTATCACCCCAACTGTCAAGCCAAGATGCAGAAGTGACACCAAGGCACCTACAGTTCACCTACATGGAAAAAATATTTTCACACAACCTGTAAGAAAGCAGACAGCCCAAGAGCAGATCCAGTAATACTGCTGAGGAGAGCTGAAAGACCCAAACACTATTTGTATTGAATAATTTTAAAGAATTTGTCTAAGAGAATTAACATTATATAGAAGCTAAAATCAATAAAAACAAAAAGCTGGCATGACTATTACCTGGAATTTGAATCTTTTTAAACCTAAGTCCCGGAAATCATCCCAATACTTCTAAGCAAAGTGGTAAGAAGCTGAGACTTTTTAAAATGATAATAAATTCTCATTTTGTACTTATGGTTTTTTTTTTTGAGGAAGTTTAGCCCTGAGCTAACTGCTGCCAA
The DNA here is from genome assembly GCF_041296235.1 of Equus asinus. Classification (NCBI taxonomy): domain Eukaryota; kingdom Metazoa; phylum Chordata; class Mammalia; order Perissodactyla; family Equidae; genus Equus; species Equus asinus. The sequence continues at coordinate 61,768,088 of NC_091792.1, read as the reverse complement.
TCCTCCTCTTTTTGCTGAGGAAGACTGGCCCTGAGCTAACATCCGTGCCCATCTTCCTCTACTTTATACGTGGGATGCCTACTACAGCACGGCGTGCCAAGCGGGGCCATGTCCGCACCCGGGATCTGAACCAGTGAACTCCGGGCCACCAAAGCGGAACATGCGCACTTAACTGCTGTGCCACCGGGCCAGCCCCTGTACTTATGGTTCTGAGGGTTCTCTTTTTATATACCTTGGCTTGAAAATCTCAAGATCCTTCACATACCCTAAATTTGTGTTCTCAAAGGGCATAACATGGGGAGAATGCTAATGATGCTATCCAGCTAGAACTAAAAATGTGGTGGGCTTCTGGACTGAACAGCCTGGCAACCTCTCCCTCAGCTTGTATGCCCCCACAGTCTAAGATTATTGAAGTCCTGCTCGAATGCCAAGAGTTTTCGTAGCTGTCGAGTAATGACATATACGAGGAGAAGTGTAGGCCTTTACAGTGAAAGATAAAGGTGGGAGTCTGTATGTGTGGGAGCTAGGGCTCTGCCCTGTGGAACCCTCAGTCTTTGTGCTGAGCATGGTCCCCTGTCAGTTCCCAGGTCACCTTCTTACTCGGTTGGGGCAGGGACATGTCATATGCAACTGTGCAAGTCCAGGACCAAGCAGTATACCTAAGATGAAGAAGCTTTTCAGAGAAAGAATTCAGCGAAGGAGAAGGAGAAATGGTAAGGGGTTTAACAAACCAGTTTTAAAAATCTCTCCTTAAATTTGTAATATATCTGCTGTTCTATCTCCCCTTTCATTAATTAATAAGAAAGATCCAAAGGCACATTTAGAATCTTGGAACATTTTCCATGTATTTTAGAAGCTACTCTTTAACATATAAAATGAAACGGTTTCTGGAGTTGTTCTAAAATGTTTCATGGGTTAATCTTGTCTGTTCTCAGAAAACAGTCTTCTCATTTCTTTAAGCTCTGACAGAGCTTATGCATAGTGTGTGTTCTAAGTGTACAGTATGTGTTAAAAACACTTGACAGTCGCTTTTCCAAAATGGTTAGCTGGGTCTTAATTTCTACCTGATCAATAAAGACTCTGCGGGTGAGAACTCGGGAGGTCCTGCTCGCCACGCCACAGAACCTCTGGTTTAAAGCCAGCAGAGCCCACAGGACTGCTGCGCTCAGTCCCATCAGGAAACCCTCCCCAAAGTGGCCACCCCTGGTCCCTGAAGAAAGCCGTGTCATTTCTGGGATGCCTTCCACATGCCAGTCCCTTATTATCATGTGTCATCTTACATGACTCTCACAGCAACCTGAGAAGAGGCTTTCTCTCCCTTCTACTGAGGTGGAAGCTCAGACTCAAGGCACTTACTGTGCACAAGGTCTCACGGCAGGAACGGGCAGTAAGGAGATTTGGCCCCAAGGCTGCCAGGTGCAGAGCCCTTTCTCCCTTACCATGGCATCCTAACTTCTAGCTTGTATCACACACACTCGATTAAATCATCCTAACACTGAAATATACATCAACTGCTCATATAATTCAGGCGCTAAGGTCCACACTTAAGTTTTGAGGGCAGAAGTTAACTGATACAAAGTTTCTAGCAGAAAAAATGTCACCAGAAATGGATATTATAGTACTTTCTAAACAGAAAAAAACCTCTATTATTTAGTTTGCAACTCATATAAATAAAAAATAGCCTGAAGCCGGGCTTAAGAGTTTTAGAATCTGTCAAATTAGCATGTACATTTACTTGGCAAGGTGTGCGTGTTTTAAAGCAGGAAGTAAAACCCAAGTCCAACCTGCCATATAAGGTAAGACCTCCTCTGGACCAATGCCGGACAACTTCCACCTGGACACTTCCAATCCAGACAATGATTAAAAGGTCCATTTTACCCACCAACTCGCTTTGTCTCAGTTTTCTCATCAGCAACAGGTAGATTCAAGTGTGATTCAGGATCGTATACTGTGTGCTATGATTAGAGCTGGCGATCTTAAGGCCTAAACCTCTCTCTGGCAACTCTGAGTTACCACTGGGGGGAAGGGGTGGATGCAAAGGAAACAAGACCTTGCAGAGAGAGATCCTTAAGACATCAATTATAATATACCACAATCATCTTAGGTGCCTGAAAGATGCCCAAAACTGTGTGGGTGAACTTTTCTCAAATGTCTACAGAATTATGAGTTTGTTCTTTGTTCCTTTTATGCATTCTCTGCAGAGGCTTTTGCAGCTCAAGAGCTCTCTGCTCCAGCTCTTGTGGGTTCCCAGTCCTGTGTCCTTCAAATATGTATACCAAGAGGGATTAACAGTAAAATGCCCAAATAAACAGAGTCCTCTTTACTATTCTCAGAAGAATGTTGTCAGTATCTTCTGGGGCAGGGAAATGAAGCAGTTGGGATGGAGAATTCACTGAGATGTCTGGGGCAGGTGCACCATCAATATAAATTCTCACACCTTAGGACAAGCATACCAGCCCAGGCATGGACCTCAAAGGCAAAGCCTTTCAGCTCACTAGACTTTCTCTTAAGTCACTGCTCACTTAAGGGACAAGATGACTGAAGCCTTTTGATTTCCACATTAAGACACAGGGATCATGCTGCAACTGTAGTCCTTCCATGAACTTTTCTCATTGAAATAAAAAGGTGACACCCAGAGCTCAAGGGCAATGAATTTAGCAATGGGAGTTCTTAGTTCTGATAGCTACTACTTGTGATGAACAAACGCTCACTTCCACCCCAGCCCGTCTGTCACCAGCTCGTGTTGGGTTAGTCTGTGAAAAGGTAAGAAAGCTTGGCTAGTGAGTAATTTGAAAAAACATTTTGTATCTTTCCAAACTTTTCAGCAGTATGGTTCTGACAAATACAATTGTGTCTTGATGTACTCCTGGGAGGCAGAAATTGTACCCACCTATCTTGGACAGAGATAAATTCAGGTATGAGGTGATTTCACAACTTGTCAAGACGAAGGTAGCGCTGGAACATGTGTGCACTAAAACCTTAGCCTGGTGCGTCACTCAGTATGCTGGCCTACAGTGTTCTTCCAGATCCTTTATATGTCGTCATGTGCTTCACTTTCTTGAAGACCAAGTGCAAAAGCACCTCCTTCAACAAGCCTGATCCCTTGGGTGACCCATTCTTTACCACCTATGACTAGCAATTAGTTACTTCTATTTCCTGGTTTTGTATAATTTGCTTTGTAACTGCATCTTTCCAAGGAAATTTTAAGTTCTGGCGGGGGAGGGGGGGCAGAGACTATATCTATTTCATTTGTATTTAGCACATCCTCTCTAATGAGGAACAGATGGATGGTGAATGCTCAAGGAAAGCACAAAAGACACCAAGCCCAAGTGGACCAAGACTGGGAAATGCTCCCACCACCACTCACTGAGCCATAAGCTTTGTGGCACAGACTTATCTGCATGCCAGGCAGGGCTAATGACTAGAAGCGGCTTTGAAAGGTAGGATGGAAAGAGAGAGCCAGAATTTTGCAGTGTATCTTCTTCTCATCCAGATGAAGCCATTGGCTTCTAATCAAAAGCCACCTTACCTCATGGTGCACATTACTTCTCTGACTACCGTAAGGTACATCTGAGTGCCTTTTAGTTTGATCAGCCAGTTACACCCCATGGCCCTTAGTGATGTAGAGGAGCTCAGTCAAACAAGCCATGCATTTCTCCTCTGGTCTATTATTCCACATGTTACCACAGTCACCTTTAAGGAGACAAGTAAATTGGAAAAAAGGTTCTGTGTTGTATGGAAACTGTCACATTCATTTTGCGGGACTGGCTGAACACAGCAATGAAAAAGCCTGCATGGGTTGATTTGTTCTTGTCATCAAAAGAAAAAGTTGGTGAGCAAGAGAGTTCCAGGGCATATCAGAGGCCAAGGGAGGAGCTCATTCTGAGGAGACAAACAGTTGGACGGAAGTCCCACTAGAAGCTCCAGGTAGCAAGTTGTTAACATGGAAGTTAACACTGCAGCTTGAGCTGAAAATACAATCTGGGAAAGCTCCTCATTCTAGGGAGTCATCAAAATGGGTTTGCCTCCAAAGGTTAAGCTAATAAGCAGTGATCCACACCGTTAGTTAGAGCAGGAATTGGGCCACTATGTTGGCATTTCTTTTCTTGCTTTCTATGGCACCTTTTTGGTTTCCATATCATTAAAAATGTTCAGTGTTTCACTGACCAAGAGCTAGTTTTGCACTCACCAAAAGGTTTTTCAAGTGTGAAATCTAGTGTTTTTTCTCAAGATACCCATCACTCACATCTGGAGTCAGTCTAAACAAACACAGTTTCAGAAATAATCAGTCTTAGGGAATCTGCCTGGGAAACATAATCACCTTTAGCATTAGCAAGCACCACTAGAGTTAAAAACAAATACAAAACTCCACTGATTGAAGGGAAGTTTTGATTTGAAATGGAGTTAAAAAATAAATAACAGAACTAGAATTATGCAGCACCTCAATTGGAAAACAGCTACAGAAATGATCTGTGTGTGTGGCGTGTGTATGCACGTGCAAACAGGTTCTAGGAACCCATGGCATCTATCAGAAGCCCACTCTGGAGGGGTTCTCTCTAGAACAGGGTTGGCAAACTATGGCCCGCAGGCCGAATCCAGCCTGCTGCTGATCCTTGTACACCTCACAAGCTAAGAACAGTTTTTACACTTTAAACAGTTGGGGGGAAAAAATCAAAAGATGATTTCGTGATGTGAAAATTATGTGAATTTTACTATCAGTGTCCATAAATAAAGTTTTGAATTTCATCAGTTAAAAATTTATGAAAATTTGTTTTCTCTCTAGTATATAAGTAAACACAATAGGTGCTAAGTAAATATTTGTTGAACAAATAAATGAATGAGTAAATTTATTATGAAATATGATCTGCTTTTTGGAAATGTTAGATGATTTTGAAGTATACACACACACATAAATATACACACATGGAATCAGAGGGCTTGGATTTTGATGGAGTTCTCAGTCTCAGTCCCTTGGTACCTTACACGGGAGAGAGGCTGCTAACTGGTGTCTAACTTCAGGCAGCAAAATGATGGTAGCCGAGGAAAAAGTGCGGTTATGAAGTGACCGCCGTCAAAGAGAGCTCTTGGGCACCCTTTCAGCAGGCAGAGACGCCTTTCTAATAATCAGGAATGGAATTTACAGACTCGGACAATGAATTGGACATCTCAGAGAAGATCATGAGGAACTGGAAAGGACAGAATATCTTGCTTTTCACTAGACAATAGCAGAGAAATACAAATAATGCCAAATTCCTCATGTGAAGGCCAATGCTAACAAAGCTGTTCATTTCTTTTTTTTTCCACTTGCCTAGTCAGCTGCTCAAATTACTGCTCATTAAGAAAAGCCAACATAAACATGTTTTAAAAGGATAGTTCTCCATGGCAACAACTTCTCAAGTAACTGACATCAGAACTAGTGACAAGAGTCATACAGCCTCTGGGGAAAAAGAGGGGAAAGAAGAAATGAGCAGGTTTCCTGCCTCCCTGAAAAGTCCTGGGGCTTGGAAAGTTGCAGTGACTCATGTGACAACATTTCACAACACAGTGGCCATTACAAGATAAAGGAGGCTACTCCAAAGCTAGAAATGATCTGTGTGACATAGGCACCAACTTCTTTGAATGAAGTCTAAAAATTATCCAAACTGACTATATTTTATAATTCTAGGTCAACTAGTTCTCTTCCCCGCTCTCTGGAGGCAGGACAAATAGCTCTTAGAAGTGGTTGAAGGCTAATACCTGAATCTCAAAGAACAGAAGCAAAGGCTCACAGAGGTTCTGTCTCTTCCATCCTTACTCCACAAAAAGACTTGAAAATTACTTAGAATGATGACAGCTCAAATTTAGGCTCCTTATTATAGATAGCATAGCATTTTTGGAAGATCTTAAAGAACCTAGTATTTTGAAACTAGGAATAGAGTATGAAAAGTTATCTAGAATAGTCAAGATTATTTTCAAGAGAAAGGTAAATTAATTTAGGTAAATGAAGTTATTAACAAAAAAGTCCCTTCCCTCAGTTCTTGTATACCATATAAGGTTAATCCTTACATACTCTCTTTTTAAATGACCAGAAATCAAGGTAGCAAATAAAAATATTTAAATAAATACTTTCAGGAGTAAGTTTGGTAGGGCAAAATAATTTAAAGGATATTTAAGTCAGTAAGAGCAAATTAAATCCTGAACTCATTTGAGTTATGTAGTAAAAGTAAATTATACAAAAATAAGATCTCGAGGTGCCTGGGATCCAAAGATTTGGCCATACGGTCCCTCATAAACATCCACTGAGTGGCTGTGGTTTACCTGACTGGAGCAGGGGCTCAAATAGGAGCTCCTGTCCTGGGGGAGACAGACCGTAAAAAAGAATAATAAAAAATAAGATTGGGTTAGATCTGAAGTTAAGTGTTCTTACCAAAATAAAAATTAAAATTAAAATAACAAAAATAATGCATTGGGGGAATTTATTTTCAGGACAGAAATGAAACAACAAGGAAACCAACCACAAAACAACTCCATTCAACAAAGCCCCTAACCAATTAAGTTGGGATTGCAATTCCAAAGAGCTCATAAAAAATAACCAATATTACTGCTATCAAATATGTAATCCTTCTCTTATAGATTATTACATATATTTAATATATAATCTCAGTTTTATGTAAGCTATAATAATTTTTTTATTTTATAAGCAAGAAAGATAAGATGTTAAAAGTTTAAGCAGACAAAGAACAAGTAATCCTGCCTGCCTCCCCGTTCCAAGTCCACAAAGGCTCCTCAGGCGGGACCTGCCTCTTGTCTGTAGGCCCCACCTGCTCAGCCTCTGCTCACACTCACTGCCTCGTATCACAGGGCTTCTCAAACTAGCAGGGGTGAAGGGCCAATCTTTGTTTCTTTTTAAAATCGCCAATCCATTGGGGGCTAAGATTTTTGTAAAATACAAAGAAAAAAAATTAAATTACTAAGAAAACGAAATTTTAAAAAGACATAAAATTCTAGTTCCAATTTATAAAAATCAATATCAAACTACTATAAAAGTTTCTAAATGCTTACTCTCAATTTCTGTCTTTGTTGCGGGCTGGTCTGTGGACCATACTTTGAGTGGCACTCGTATAAAATATTAGCTACTAAAGGAAAGGAAAAAAGGTGCTGAATTCAGTGTAATAGAAATGGCAATGAGCTGGGTGTCAAAAAACCCTGACAGAATGTGTGATCTTGGACAAATCACTAGCCTTTCTGGGACTCAAAATAAATCATGTGCAAAACAAGGAAGTAGGGCTACTCAGTGACTTTTTTCATAGTTTTAGCACCACATGCCTTTCTTCAAACGAAATCTTGAACAGAAGGCCAATATGTAACACAGCACAGTGGTACATATTGAACTGTGGTTGAGTTGGGGTTGGAGGAACCCAAAGCTCATGTCCTAAACCCTCTTCCCCCCTCGTAAGGTGCCCGAGACATCTCTGAGGAACTCTGAGGGCTGTATGGAACACAGTCTGGAAAACAACAGCTATGTTTTTAAGGTCCATTACAATGCTAACATTCATTGTAGCCTAGCTATTTCACAGCACTCAGCAATAGGAGACTAAGAAGCTTTCAAGAATAAAACTGGACCTTTACTATTACATAATATGCACAATTCTTAAAGTTGTCGTTAAGTTTTAGAATTCCAACAACTGGCTGTCTGTCAGAATTGTCCAGTGACCAATTTCTTCCAAAGATGTTAACATAAAGCACCTAGCCTGGTCTCCTCAACACAGTAAAGTCTTAAGGTGCAAACTGGATCCTCCTTGAGGATCCAGATGACTGAGGATGATGTCAAGCTTGGCTTACTCTTCTGGTTTTACCTGGCAAGGTTCTGAAGAGGTCCCAGAGGGGAGAGGATAATGTCCAGACCCACATCCTCGGGATCCCCACCGCAGCCCCTTCAGACGACAGCAGGAGAAGCAAAGCATCACCTTCTCACCAGCCACTGGCCACGCTCTAACCCAAAGGAAGGTTCCTCTTTATCCTATTTTCATTACATCACAGGATGAAAATCTGGGAGAGAATGTTATTTCTGCATTCCTGGCAGGTCAGAAGCATAGAAGGAAAAATGAGCCAATATTTCACTCTTCTCCTCTAACACTGGGCCATCTGTGTGTCAATTTCTTATTATCACAAAAGCTCTTAAAACTATTTGCTTGATCTGTCAACAAACCAAAAGCCAAATCTAATTCTTTCAGGCCAAACCTATGTCCTGGCAAAAGCCTAACCAAACAAAAGAGCCCAGTGACTTATAACTCTTGGGTTGTTTTGGTAATCCTTTCCCTCATGCCCCACTTCTTTTTCTTTCTTCTTCTTCTCCTTTTTTAATGAGTGCCTTATTAGAAAATTACATTTGTTATCTACAAGACAACAAATTTTTACTAGTACTAAAACAACTTTCAAAGAAGCTGTGACCCACTTTCTCCTTTCTGGCTCTTACAGAATGTAGAAGCAGGCCCCCAACCCTGTTTGAAGTCTTTGCTGCCAGGAGATGGTAGGTTTATGTCTCTTGTCCTAGGACAGGAAAAGGATGCACTCTCGGCACCGTGTGCTAGGGAGAGATAAGACCAGAGATTTCTGTCCTCAGCACCTTATCAGCTTTTCCTGCTACTTTCCAGAGCAGACAGCACCATGACTGGCAATAAACTAAACTAGCCTAAGGGGGGCTGGGTGTGTGAGCAGCTTGGAGATTGGAGGGAGTGAGGTAGGAAGGGGAACAGAAAGAGGAAAAGAAGTGAGGTTTTATATATCTTAAAATGGTTTTGTCCAAATAAAATTGCCTTAAAAAAGAAAAAGCACATATGTTTTATGTCTTCTGTAAAAACTGCAGGAACAAGGATAGAAGTTTTTATAAGAACTTCCTTTCTGGTTGGAATGCACCACTACCTTCCTTGCTTTGAGCCGTGTTCCTAACTGCCTTGTGCTACTGGCTCCTGGGCACGTAGCACAAGACTAATCTGCTGCTGATGCTCCAGTGGGGGCCCACAAACCACAGGCTGCAGAGAGAGCGCTTTCTACGGGCACACGGGCCTCCAGTTAGACAAGCAGTGTTTGGTGGGGCTGGGGCACTCACAATTCCATCTCCATATTGCAAAGAAACAAGCAAGACTATGAGCTACTCCTCCAAATATAGAAGGATATCATTGATGACCTCTTTACTTCGGCAATAAATCACACCTGTGAATCCACGAAGGCTTACATGCTTTACAAATCTTGGTCTTTTTGGGGGTGGAGGTGGGAATGGGAACATAGCTGCTGGAGAAGAATCTAGACTAAGCAGAGAAATTTAAAATTTATGGCCTCAGTTATTTCTAATGAACTCATGTGAAACTAATACAAATTTTAAAAGGTCTTTTAAAGACTTTTTCATCATGGAAATTTTCAAACACATAGAAATGCAGAGAGAACAGTATAATGAACCCGATGTATCATTACCCAGCTTTAACCATCATCAACAAATAACCATTACCAACTCGACTCTCATTAATTCAAAGCAAATTGAAGATAGCATAAACTTTCATTTATAAATATTTCAGTATGTATCTCAAAAAATAACAGCTAAGGAAAATCCATAACTATAATACTAATATCACATAAGAAGATTAGCAAATACTCCTTAACATCACTACATATCTAGTCTGTGTTCACATTGCCTTTATTGCCCTTTAAATTATTTATTACAATTTATTTGAATCCATTTTTCCAAATAAGGTCCATATACTGTGACTAGTTGACATGTCTCTTGTCTCTTTTAGGCTATAGGTTCCCATCACCTCTCTCTTTTGTTTCTTCCAATTGTTGATGAAACCAAGCCATTTGTCCTATAGAGTTCTCTCAGAATATGAAATTTTTTTTTTAAAGATTTTATTTTTTCCTTTTTCTCCCCAAAGCCTCTCTGGTACATAGTTGTATATTCTTCATTGTGGGTCCTTCTAGTTGTGGTATGTGGGATGCTGCCTTAGCGTGGCTTGATGAGCAGTGCCATGTCTGCGCCCAGGATTCGAACCAACGAAACACTGGGCTGCCTGCAGCAGAGCGCGCAAACTTAACCACTCGACCACGGGGCCAGCCCCCAGAATATGAATTTTGCTGAATGGATCCCTGAGGTACGGGTTAACAGTTTCCTCTCCCTCATGTATGTCCTTTAAAGTTAAATTTAGTGGCAGTCTTATGCTCTAATACAGCACTTTTCCATTGTAGCATGCCACTTTATGAAAACCTCGGATAGATACATGGTTAAGTAAGTTTGGGAAACAAACTTGTGCTAGTCTTCCCTTTGATTCATAATGTACATTATCATCTGAGAGATCCAGTAGTTGTTAAACTTCAGAATTTCCCAAACTTATTTGACTTTGGAACTCTTCTGGGTATAACATCCATTGACTTCCCGTGGAATTAGCATTCTGCTGAACCTACTTTGAGAAGGTCTGTTCAGACAGATAGTGCTATGATCTGGACAAAATAAGTAGTTCTCCTGATCAAATCTGGTAGCTAAATCTTTGATTTAATTTGGTCTGTCTAAGGGGGTGGGCTTTTAACAAAGGACCATGTATCTTATACAAAAATGGCAGACACCTGGTAGGGAAGTAAAAGGAGGACGAGGCAAGCATTCTGTTACGAACAACCAGCATGCTAGGTGACTTTTGGAGAAGAGGTTAGCTCTTCCCTAGATATCTCATTATTTAAATGGGAATATTTGTTCCAGGGCTTTGTCAGAAAAATCACTCTTACGTCTTGGAATGGAAGGTGGCAGAGAAACAACATGTCCTAAATCTTGCCAAGTATGTATGAATTGAGCTTTAAGACAATCTAACCATATTTTCTTTTTAGCATTATGTGCAAGTAGTAAAAGCTGCACAGTCTGACCAGTGGGATAACTAGGGTAAAGAAGAAAGATCTCGGAATTGGGTTCCACTTAAAAATCTGTGCAAAGTTCAAACTACAGAATAATGAATAATTTGTAATATAATCAAGAGAGTAAAAATGGAGAACACAATCAGGAATCAATGGACATATAATAAAATTAAAATTTAAGAAAACAATTCCTAAAAGTAAAATGCAACAAATGAACCTGATTCTGCTACCAGTTGGGTGAATACCTACACAGAACAAAATCCCAAATGACTTTAAAACACTAATTTGACTGCACGTAACCTATGAGATATATCCTAAAGGACAGAAAGAACTGGCCAAAAAAACAACTACAGCAAAAAAAGAAACCCCGAATCTATTTTCTTTTTGATAATCAAGTTACTGGTGTTATTCTGTGACTATTATGCATATAATGAGAAATAAACAAATGAGTAATGTGATATTTTAATGCTTTTATTTCTGGAATCAACGGATTCCAAGAATTCTTCCTGTGGGTAAATAAAGATAAAAGATTAATGAGCTTAAGTCCTTGTGGTCCTGAATTTGAATTGGCAATATGAGCATAAACTCATAACATAACTCATAATATAGTTTAAAAAAATTATAGTTCTATCCATGTAACAAGGCCTGGGAACAGAGAACAACCTAGTGGCAATGAGCAACCCTACTGCCCAGATTATGGTCCCTAAACATCATTTACAACCAAAAGGAATCAGGAAGAAATGGATGACTACAAGTCTGGGCCTGGAAAATCTTATACCAGGTAGGAAGTAGTCATCAAATACCATTTAGGGTCACGTCAAAAGAATTCAGTTACCAACTTGAAGAAGTTCCCACTGAGCAAAGATGGAAAATTTGATCATCAATAAAGATAATAAATGCCACACATTGGAACATATCAAATATATTTCAATCTGCAAGAGATTAAAAAAAAAAGCAAAACTAATTGGTCACTTTCAAAGAATGCTAAAGAACCTACTCCATTTGAAAACTGATAAAGAAAGGAAACAAAATATTTATTATTTATTACCTCAGGACAATCAAACAGTAGATATGGGAAAATTTCTATTCTAAATTTCATTCTAAAAATGAAAGAGAAAAAGAGAGAGAGATGGAGAGGGAATCCATAGATTAAATGGAGCTTAGATAAATCAACCAACTATTATGTGTAACCCTTATATGGATCCTGATTTAAACAAAGGAACTAAAGAAAACCAAAATTCATGATATTTATGAAAACTGAAACTTTGAACACTTACTAATAATAATATGCAATTATTATCAATTTTTTAGAGTATAATGATGGTCTTGGAGTTATGTATTAAAAAAAGTCCTTTAACTTTTAGAGATATATACCAAAGTATTGAAATATTTATAGATGAAACGTTACGATTTCTGGGATTTATTTCAAAGCAACACAGAGGGGAGAGGTGGGTGAGGTAGTTGTGCTCTCTAGCCACCTTTACAGTCTAGCCATATCAATATGCTTCTTGCTTGCAAAAGGCCCTTTCTTTTTTCTAGGATCTGTGTCTTTGTGGATTTGGTCTTCTTTTCTTCTTGCAAGGCCTTTCAACCTGGCCAATAGCTACTCTTTTAAGACACCACACAAATGTTACCTTCTTTGCTCTCTGCAAGCCGAATTCATCACTACATCTTATATGACCCCAGACCTCTAGCATAGCACTCAGGGCCTTTGCTCCAGTTGATTGTGTACTTCTCTGACTTCCCAACTAGGGACTGTGTCTTATTCATTTAATCATATGTCATGCAACGATGCTATTGGATGACAAGGACAAACATCTGAGTTAAGTAGAAAAAGGGATTGGAAAGGTCTGGATCAGGGGAACTAGATAGGAAGAAAATGATTAAATAACATTGCTTAGAAGAATGATGAAATAATGAAAGATTACACTGAAGGGAGTCACGACCAAGACTCTGGCCTTGTGTAAAGACACTGAGTCAGCCTGAGCCTGATCCTATGGCTGATAAAGCACAAATGCCTAGAAAACAGGCTCTGGTAACGGCTTACTTGTAACTTCAACTCCCAGACAGCTGATTTTACCCATTCATTTTAAGAAAGTGGCCCCAAAGCATTAGCCTAATAGTTCTAGATCCTTATAAGGGTACCTAAAAAGGAGTATAAAATAAACTGTGACCAATGATAATGTGTCATGCATCATGATTAATCCAGTTCTGAGTAACTGAGGTCCATTAAAAAACAAAATAATATACAACCCGATCAAAAAGTGGGCAGAGGAGATGAACAGACATTTTTCCAAAGAAGATATGCAGATGGCCAATAAACACATGAAAAGATGTTCAACATCACTAATCATCAGGGAAACGCAAATCAAAACTACACTAAGATACCACCTTACACCTGTTAAAATGGCTATGATCACTAAGACTAAAAATAACAAATGTTGGAGAGGGTGTGGAGAGAAGGGAACCCTCACACACTGCTGGTGGGAATGCAAACTGGGGCAGCCACTATGGAAAACAATATGGAGATTCCTCAAAAAACTAAAAATAGAACTACCAGATGACCCAGCTATCCCACTACTGGGTATCTACCCAAACAATTTGAAATCAACAATCCAAAGTAACATATGTACCCCTATGTTCATTGCAGCACTATTCACAATAGCCAAGACATGGAAGCAACCCAAGTGCCCATCGACTGATGACTGGACAAAGAAGATGTGGTATATATATACAATGGAACACTACTCAGCCAGAAAAAAAGACAAATTCACTCCATTTGCAATAACATGGAAGGACCTAGAGGGAATTATGCTAAGCAAAATAATCCAGACTGAGAAAGACAAACACTAGATGATTTCACTCATATGTGGAATATGAACAAACACATGGACAAAGAAAACAGTTCAGTGGTTACCAGGGAAAGGGGGTGGGGGGCACACAGGGGGTGAAGGGGAGCACTTATGTGGTGACAGACACGAAATAATGTACAATTGAAATCTCACTTTGATGTAAACTATTATGAACTCAATAACAAAACAAAACAATAAGAATGCCATGCTTTTGCCTCCCTAATAATATGTTTATCATCTTAACATGGAGAAAGGAATGGGATGAGCGTGAGGATGATGATCTAAAATTGAATGACTGTTTTAAATGAATAATGTTGTTTAACTTTATAAAGTCATAAATTTTTAAAAAGATTTCCTTAGGATCACGAAGTAAGTAGGCACACAATTTCCAATCTGAAACTTGAATAACTTTGGAATAACAATTAGATAAATATCTAAAGCTGATGCTCTATTGACAGGTTTCAATGATACATAGAAATAAAAGAAAACTAACTTCACTGATTTCCAGAGTCTACTCAACAATTTCCTAACAAAGCTACCTTCCTTTTAGAAAGGGCACTGACACGAATGTTCAGATTTTACTTAGGTAAGTAGCTTCTCCAGGTCAGCTTTTCTGCTTATAGAAATAGAAACTGCACCAAATCTAGTCCACTGAAATCAAGACATAAGATAAGTTAAGCACTTGTTAAAAGCTATTTGGAGTTCAGGTTCACAAAACGCTTCAAAACCAGTCAAGTAAACTTAGAAGTTCACATGCTTTTAAGAGTTGGAATGAGAATTCCAAAAGGAGTCCTGGACAAACGTCAGGGGACCGAAGGAACTGGAGGCTGGCGGGCAGTACTGCTGCTACTTCGCTTAAACCAATTCTTTCTGATGCAGAGAAGATAACAGAACAACAGATGACAAATCAAAGCCCAACCATTTTCACCTTGTGCTCTCGGCAGAGACTGTGTGCTGTTCGAAGAAACAAAACTCGGAATGAACTTCCTAGAGCCTCAGATGGCTTCAGACAAGAATTAACAGGGGCCAACTCCGTGGCCGAGTGGTTAAGTTCGCACCCTCTGCTGCAGCGGCCCAGGGTTTGGATCCTGGGCGCGGACATGGCACCGCTCATCAGGCCACATTGAGGCGGCGTCCCACATCCCACAACTAGAAGGACCTGCAACTAAGATGTACAACTATGTATAGGTGGTTTGGGAAGATACAGCAGAAAAAAGACCAAAAAAAGAATTAACAGAACCTTGATAAATGAAAGACCTACCAGAACTCTGATTCCTAATAAACATAGAGAACTTATAATTTAAATCTTATAGAAGAAAAAGCAATTATTTGGAAAATTCCTGTAAAGTTTGAGGTTAAAGATTGAGTTTTAAACAGAATTTTTTGGTTGTTACAGAGGTTCCAATGGAATTACATAAGATTACAACTTAACGACTGATAAACATCAAGAAATATACTAAACTACACTTAGAGCTATTAGTGAAATCCTACTAATTTAGGGCTGGGTTAATTTAAGCTTCTTCTCACATCCCTATGGAAGGACTGGCCTAGCAAATAACAAATCAGAATCCCCCTTAATACTTTAGAACCAAAGTCTACAAAAGACAAGATTCTTAAACTCCATCCAATAGTGCTTTAGCGATAAATTATCCAAATAACTTAATTACAAAATAGTTCAAATTACAAAGAACTTCTAATGGTAAGGGAAATGTGTATTTAAATTACTTAAAAAGAAATGCTTTCAGGTAGCTACAAGCAATTTAGTAACGCTCATTTATATACAAACATATGCTGGACTAATTACAATTAGTTATTATCAAAGCAATCCCATTGGGACAGTTTAAATAATAAGCTGGGGTTGAAGTTGTTTTTCTCCTGTGGAACAAAGGTTCTTAAAACCCAAACTTAAATAAGGAAAGAAAATATTGAATGCGAATATTTTCACAAACTGAACAAACTAGTGTTGAAAGATCCATTTTTAAGTCCCTAATTTACGAATGTAAGTTCCTTGTATATGTATACCTCCCTCTCTCTCTATGTGGGTACTCACCCCCCATGTAAGGACGGAGTAATGCGTACTACTAAGGAACACCAACAATGTCCTGTGAATAGTTATTTCCTTCTTAGCTAGACAAGTGTTTAGATTTACTGCCAGGCAAATCAAATTAAAGATGATAGGATCAGGTACCTAAAAAGATTCTGGGCTGGGTACAGAACTAGGAAATTAAAGGATTTTATATGGCTAACATGGCAGAAGTAGGACACGCTGAGTAGCAAGATCAGGCTGTCCTTTTTATCACTGAAGGTGCATAGATTCTATGTGACATGAAATGTTTGAATTGTACTTAGGTAAAGCAGCTTCCTGGGGTAAGCTATTTTGTTTATAGAAATAGAAATCCCACCAAATATAGGTTACTGAAGTCAGGACATAAAATAAGCTTAAGCACTTATTAAAAAGCAATTTGGAGTTCATGATCTTAGTCATTTTTTCACATTTTCATTAATCCAAAATGCCCTGTAATGCTATAGAATTATCCTTTATCATTTGTTTCCTTGTCAATATATTTAAAGAGTCATTAAAAGTAATTAGCCAGCTGAATTTTTTGATGGCCAGAGAAATCCATTATTTTCTCAGTGTCTTTGTTGTTTTGTAGTAACTAACCATGTAAGTCTGTGATAGTTTGGTGGGAGAGGATGAGTAAGTTAGGTACAATTTATCATGTGTCACACGGGAACAGTCTTAAATTTTAGGTGAATTTCTTGGGGCAATTAAACCTGATAACTAAGCGCCAAGGCCAAGTCTGTGAGTGGCATGGACCCTCTGAAGGCAATGAAAAAGCGAAGAGGCCCTGATGTTACTCCT
The DNA here is from genome assembly GCF_041296235.1 of Equus asinus. NCBI lineage: Eukaryota > Metazoa > Chordata > Mammalia > Perissodactyla > Equidae > Equus > Equus asinus. The sequence continues at coordinate 61,751,504 of NC_091792.1, read as the reverse complement.
TACTCTTCTCTCACATAGTTTGTTCTCTGACAACATCTGGTTCTGTAACACCAAGTACCTCATCGGTCACTGGTATGGTGACAATAAAATGTGGAAGTTGTGTGATTTTTCCAAGGCCAGGAGAGCCAGGACAGTGTGAGCAGAATCACACTCCTAGAAGGAAAGGAAAAAAACCCAAAACGTCTCAGCTTGGGTGCTGCTCAGGCAGGACCCCTTCAGCAATATTTTCAGAAAATTAAAACGAGCAGAGGTAGCAAATGCTGTGCTGTGCTGTGCCCCCAGACCCGCCCTTCAGGACTGAAGGGTTTGCTCCCTCAGGGGCTGACAACTCACAGCTGTCAGTCCTCTCTGGGAATAGCCACCTGGCGTAAGGTCACACTCCGATTCCTGGAGATAGCGGGCTAGACCCGGTGACTGGTTAGTACAGGACCACAAAGGCCCAGCCTCCAAAGATCCGGGGCGGTTTTGAAGAGGTCCCTGTAGAAGTCAGCTGAAGACATGTGACTACATCACAGAAGCCCAACCTCTCTCCCTACCCAATCCTGCTTCCTCCCCCTACACACCCCCCTACCCAGCTGGTAATCCTGAAAACACCTCCCAGTACATTTCCTTCATGTTAATTGATTCCCTTTCAGAATCTGCTTCCCAGGGAACCAACCTGCAACAACACTTGCACTGGGGCTCCAAGAACTCTCAGCTGGCAGCAGATTACATGTCCCCCTGTTCACCTTAATGGTGGCCCCACAGCCCAGCACTCCACTTTCATCCTTAGTAACCCAGCACCTACCAGCCAACACGTTCATTCTGTTGTTTTTCAGATCCACTAAGTAGCTGCCCTGGTTTGAGTGAATTATCTCATGAGGCAACAATTATTGCGTGCGTTGTGTGCAAGAGAAAGAAGGAGGTGGTGGTGGTGAGGTAGGCAACACGTGTGTTCCTGGTTACATAACTGCAGAGATTTTAGCAGGATACATCTTATTTTCCCCATAAGCTCTATTATTTTTAATGTGAAATTTTGTAAAACCTAACATTTTTTTAGGAACGCATATATTGTGTTATAGCAGAAATGTCTATATTCAACATTATATTTTATTATATTTCTATTTTATATTTGACTTTAGTACTTCAGGAGAGCTTACAATATTAACTATTGTCTTTCAGATGACATTTAAGTTACAAGAAGGCAGGAACCACCTACCTGATAAAGAGCCATGCAAGAGAAATTAATGATAAAGGGGGTCCAGCAGGGATGGTAATTTATGTTATCAAAGGATTCAGTGTAGGGTTTCTTTAAAAAGAGATTGTATTAAAGGACACTATGAAGATGAAATCAACAAAATCCAGAATATGGAAAATTCCATAAGATAAGAACCCAAGTTTTCTTCAACAATAAATTGCAAAGAAAAGAGAGAGAAGGAATACTAACCTACAGGTTAAAAGAGTCTAAAAGACTATCAATTAATTGCAATATATAGATCTTAGTAGGATCCTAATTCACACACATACACACATTCTATAAAACAATGAGACAATTGGGGAAATTTGAACACTGGATTTGATGATATTAAGGAACTGTGGTTAGTTTTTTAAGGTGTGATAAGAGTACTATGGTTGTATCTTTAAGAGTTCTTATCTTTTAGAGACATATAACAGAATGCTAAATAAGATAAAACGATACGATGTCTAGGAATTGCTTCAATAATTAGGGAGAGAGTGGGTGGGGTATAGTTGACACAAGGCTGGCCATGAACTGATCATTGCTACAAAGCTGGGAACAGGTAAGGAGGGGCTCTGATTATTCTCTCTAATATTCTTACATTTTAAGTTTTCCATAATAAAACGTTTTAAAAAGTGAATGTATATCTCCTAAAATATTAGGAGAAATTTTCCTGGAGTGCAGTAGGTAACCCAAGGCATCTGTGCATATGTGAAAGGGATCGCCAACTCTGACTGAAGCTGGCAGTTCCATCACCATTAAGAGAACCATCATGGGCTCCCACAGAAGAAACAAAGCGGAGGGGAACCCAACGAGGGCAGAAAGGTAATCCCATCTGTGCGCTGACTCAGACAGGAACAGAGAAGCCAGCAAAGCGGTGTGTTTCCCATATGAGATCATGGATTGGCCACCAGCAGCTGCTACTAATGTTAGAACAGGGTTTTTCCCTGAAAGAGTCACAATTCCTCTCGCTAGCAAAACAGGAACTGATCCTAACAGGAATATTATGTAATAGCAGGGAACTGAGGAGACTGGAAAAAGCAGGATGAGGGGTAGAGAAGTGCGACAGGATGACAGGCTAAAGGTGGAGGCAGGGAATGGAAAAGCCGTTCCTGGGCCATTAAAGGGACCAAGCCCAGGACAACTTCCTGCTGGCCTCGCCCCTTCCAACCAGTTCCTCGTTCTTTCCCTCGATTACCAGGCACCTTGTCAGAACATGACAAGGGGATGAAAAAGCTTATCTTTTCCACAACTAACAATTAGAACTGAGGGAACCCTAGGTAAAGAGAAGAGCAAGAGGTCAAGAGAGGGAGAAGCATGCTGGCCCAGCTCCCTCTCACTGGAGAGAGCAGTGGTCAGGCAAGGGGCGTTTTAGGAATGCTGCCAATCCGCACAGGGCCCACAAGCAACACACTTCAACAGGCTTCGTGGCAGAGCTAAAAATAAAAACGCAAGCTCCTAAAGAGACAAAATGTGTGACTTTTGTTACAACACAGTATGTACATTATGATCCTGCCTTGAGACAGCCAGGAAATGACAGGCACCATTTCTACCACACCTCCACACACCAAGGTTTTAATTATGGTTCTCTCTGGGTGTTTGGATCATGGGTTTTTTCTTCTTCTTAATGCATATCTATAGACAATAATTGTTCTACAGTGAATATTTACTGTGTTTATAATAAAAAAAGTCATGTGAAATTAACACACACAGACAGAAAAAACCTACAAGCTCAGGGCAGAATGCCCTTTCCGCCAGGATAATCACATGTAGGTCAGACTGCTGTTGTGCTCAAGGGACGTGGTGCTGGCCCTTGTCTCTGATCTAATCACAGGAGGCAGAGTTTTCTGAGTTCCCTCGGCTACTCGCTCCATGCTCTCTCCCTCATCTCTTTCACTCCCAGATGGTCCCAATGCCTCTCTCAAGGTTCTTCCCCCATTAAACCTCACCAGCTTGTGTCTATAGGATCCTGCTGAGGCTCAGTAAAAATCCCTCCTATCACATGGACTGATAGGAGAAAGCAGCTAACTGAGAACGAAGGAGTCTTATCAGGAAGACATGACTCAAGGGGAGAAAGAGCTTTGGCCGATGTGGATGGGGCCACGAAAAAATTACGTAAGGACCTCACAGTATCAGGTGAAATGTGAAAACAATAGTAAATAGTAATGGCAGTGAAATGAAAGGTAAGTGAATATACAGTCAGTGGGAACGAAGTAAAGGTGTGACTGCACGGGAGGCCCAGGAGGACACAGTCTGCTGGCTAAGGTTGCATCACTGACCTCATCAGCATTCACAGGTTTGCTCCTCCCTTGGCTTCCTCATCCCAGGGAATCACACCACCATCTATTCATGCAGCTACCTCAGCCAGGTCAAGAGGCTCAACTCTTTCACAATCAGTTGGATCCCAAGTCCTGCGGCATCTGCCACCTCAATATCACCTGAATCTGTTCCTTTCTCTCCAGCTTTCTGCAACAACCTTGGCTCAGGCTTTCCGTGCCTCTCTGGAGTAACAGCCTCTTAACGGGATTGCCTATTTAGTCCTGCCTCCTCCCACCCTCATTCTGATTCTTATCTCCTGCAGGCAAAGGATCTTTCTAAGTTGCAAAAATAATCATGCCCCTCTATGCTTCAAATTCTTCAGCTGCTCCCAAATAAACACAGACTACAGTCTAAGCTCCTAGCATACATCTTAATAGGGTTCTCTGGGAAAATACCCCCTTTTCTGGGAACCTAGCACAAATAATATGTATAATTCAGGGTAAATGTATGGGATTGCTTGCTGGTGGCAGCTGTAGGTGACCAGCCCAGGGACGTCAGCTGCTCCAAGTCCCACCTGGCCAATCCAAGGGCTGCAGGGATCACTATCTCAGCACACCTGCAATCCATTCACGGCACACTGGCTGCTAAATTCAGCCTGGGAAAGAAAGCTGGCTGGTGAAACTTGCCAAACTACAATTGTCAAACTACAATTAAAATGGAGGCTTCAGTGCCAAGTTGGAAGCACAGCATATTCTTTAAAAATGACCGGTAGGGTATTTTTGTTTTGGGAGCGCCAGACCCTGTCTTTGTGGCTGTCCCTATATGACTTCCTAGTAAGAGTCTACCTTCGAAGCTAGAAGAATGGCAAGGGTGGTGCAGCCTCTCTCCAGTACTGTCCAAGGCAAAAGGACTTGAACTGGCCCGTGGTGCTGCAGTAGCACCTGCTGGGGACGCCGGTGGGAGTTCTCTTCTAGCCAGACCAGAAAAATCCAGCTTTTGGAAGACCTGTGGCTCTCAGGACAACCTCCTCCAGTCTCAGTCTGCACAGAGGTGCCCTCTACCCTCTGCCTGGTGTGCTGAGAACTCTTAACTGCCCATGCTGGCCAGAGCACTCCTTGTCTTCCTTTCTAGCGCTCAGGACGAATGAGAGGTAGCACTGAAGCTTGCTTACATTTGGGTCACACTCGGAGTCTGAGTCTCTGGATAAAGGCCCAGGTATTTAGAGACCTAGAGAATCAATCTGTAATCAGACCAGCGCAGGCCCCACACAACTTGGCCTGCACCTCGCCTGCCAATGCCCTCTACTGGCACTCTGTACCTCTTCGTGCTGTCTTTCACCTTCCTGTTTGCACATGTTGCTACTTCTGCTTGAAAAACCCTCCATGCCTTTTCTCTTACTAACCCATTTGTCCTTTATGGATAAGCTAGAATACCACCTCCTCTGGGAAGACGGGAGCCCATGTGAAGGGCAGCTGTCCTATCAGGGTTCCCACAGGCCCATGTGCATACCTGTAGCACAACAGTTACCAAGCTGCATTGAAATGATCAACTTTTTCTCTCTTCCACGGCTCTGTGAGCTCCCTGGGAGGGTGGACCATACCTTGTCTTTGTAGCCCACTGCTTTGAAGAGGACCTGGCACCAGCAGGTGCTCAAAAACTGTTTATGGAATTAGTGAATAAAGTAAAGCAGATGTACAAAAAAAAGAAATAATCTTAGTGATTGAATTCATGAGAGATTTGCAAATGGCATGCCATATGCAGATCACAGGGACTCATGTAAGGTTTAATATTTTTAGGATCTTTAGACTAATGGCTGTATTGACAGCTGAATGTAATAGAAAAAAATTAACTAATTACAGGGCAGGATTGCTTTAATGTTGTGCTATACGGTGCCTAGTATACATTTTCTGTGAATAAGTAACAAATGGCATTCTATGTTGTATATGTGTGTACATATATGTAAATACAGGTATATATGTATCTATCTATAAGATAGAGATAGAACCTGTTAATTATTTACATCATACAGTGTATTATATATGGTTGTAACATATAATGTGTGTGATTAAACAAAATAAACCATTTTATTATTTGAGACTCCCATCTTATAGCCTATTTTAGGTTACTGCTCAACCTTTTCGCCAATTAGGCATCTCTCATTCCCATGTGGAAGCTACTCTCCAAACTGCACTCCCAGCTCTGTTCCACACTGTCTTCTTCCCGCTTCCACGCACTTACCAAGTCATGCTCCCCTGGGTGTGTTTCCCAGTTCACTACTCCAACCCTTGTCAACATCTGTTGAGTGCCTACTCTGTGCTAGTACTTTGCCAGGGGTAGATGTCTTGCCCTTGAGGAGCTTCTAGAAGAAGCTTGAGTAGTTCTTGCTCTCAAACCTGTATCTACTAGTGTTTGCATCCCCTAAACTGTTTTTTTTAAAAGATTTTATTTTTCCTTTTTCTCCCAAAGCCCCCTGATACATAGCTGTGTATTTTTAGCTGTGGGTCCTTCTAGTTGTGCCACATGGGATGCCTCCCCAGAATGGCTGGATGAGCAGTGCCATGTCCGCACCCAGGATTCAAATTGGCGAAACTCTTGGCCGCCGAAGCAGAGCGTGCAAACTTAACCACTCAGGCACGGGGTCAGCCCCTCCCCTAAACTATTTTACTGAGCTTATTATCTATATAATCCTCTATTAGCTGGTCTACAAAAAAAAAATTTCAAGCCAAATTATTATTTATGGCACAAAAGTTCTCTGAGTGAAGAGCTGTGTTCCTGAGCTCAGTTTGTCCAAATGTTTTGACCTAGACAATTATTTTCCCACCAAAAAGCTTCAAATGGGCTAAGGCTTAAGGAAGAATACACGTGTCCAGTGGAATGCTGGCACTTGTTTTAATTTTTATTATGAAAGGTCATTAATTTCAATAACCAACCAAGAAAAACTCTATTTTCAAAAATAAAAGTAGAGTGAGTTTACATGTCATTTAGCCTCAGGGATCTCTGTCAAAGCAGCAACATGAATACAGTTAATGAATGTTATTGAAAGAAATCATGACAACGTGAGTCACTTATGAGCATTTTAGTGTATTCCTTATTACCTGTAAAGATTTAACTTAAGATAAACTGAAAAATTATTGCAATGAGTATCTAATAACAGATTCAAACAAGAGGCAAAATAATTCAATTGAGGTGTATGAAAGCTATGCTGCCCAGCACAGCTTTTATGTAAGAGAACAACTACATTCAAAGATTTAGGAACAGCTTAAAATTTAGACAAATGGAGGAAGTGATGTCAGCATAATGGGAGAGTGAGCTCTTCCCTTTGTTTCACCCCTCGAAGTTACAACCAAAAGGACATCCACAGGTCAACAAAGGACTCTCTGAACAGCACACCAGAACCCCTGAGAGATCCATACGTCCATACATTTGAAGGTGTGTGGACTGCACGTCTGGGAGGCAGTGGAACCAGGGAAGAAATGGTGGCAGCTACCGAGACCGGAGATTCCAGGAACTGTGGCTGCACTGGTGACCAGAGGCACCAGGAACTGTGATAGCGCCCACACTCCCAGCAGCACCAAGAAAGCACTGTGGGCCTGAGACCAGAGGCTCCAGGAACCACAAGGATACCTGTGACACAGCCCCCCTCACTTCCCTAGGTGCCTTGGACCCTGGACCGCCTAGCATCAGGGCCAGCATCCAAGACCCTGATAACCCCAGCAGCAGTGGTGGTGCCCATGACCTGGAGTTCCAGGAATTATGCTGGTGCCAAAGATCAGAGGCTGCAGGAACGACAGCCACACTCATGACTCAGCTCCTCTCAGCTCTTCCTCCTTCCCCAGCAATGGAGGGTGGCGCCTGCAACCTGAGCCTTCGGGAAGAGCAGTGGTGCCCACAACCCAGCCTCTGGCAGTGGCGCCCCTGACAGTGCCCCTACTACCAGCAGGGCCTGCATACAAGACCTCGGGCCCCTTGGTAATGGCAGCAGTACCTGTGACCTGAGGTTTCAGGAACAGCACAGGCACCAGAGACCAGAGGCTTCAGGAACCCTAGCAGTGCTTATGACTCAGGTACTCTCCCACTATGGCAGTGGCAGTGTCACCCATGAACCTGGCCCACCCGGCAGCAGAGGTGACATCTGCAAATCCAGTGCCCCCAGCAGTAGCATTGCCAGCACCCCCAGATAACCTGGGGGCACCCCTAGATATGCTGGAACTCTAGATACCCAGCACAGGCAACACATATGACAGAACTGCCCAAGTTCATGGAGAGCCTACGGAGGGCCAGGTAACAGTGACAATGGAGCCCATGACCCTGGCCTCTCCAGCTGCAGTGGTGCCTGCAACTTTGGACCCCCACCCGTAGCTGCAGCCATAGTAGTGCCTGCAGACCCAACAAACCCAGATGTGACAGACGTGCCCGTAACCCCAGCTCCCACCCAACTCTCTTGCTCCTCCTTGCTGCAGTGGGGGAACGCATGACCCAGGTGGCCATGGAAGCAGCAGAGGTGCTTGCCAGCCCAGGGACCCCAGTGGTGACATCCATGACTGCAGCGACATCGTAAGCAGCAAGGCACCAGCAACTGTGGAGACACAAGCAGCACAAGGAGGGCAATGACAACACCTCTGGCAGAGGCAGTGGAGGGTGGAAAGCGCAAGCTCTCAAATACAATCAGAAGCAGCTCAGAACCAAAGTAACCAAAGCCTTACCCAAATACAAAAGGTGTTTACTACCACAAATGCACCAGCAGAGGATCAACTCATCAAGCATCATGAAAAACTACAGTAACATGGTATCATAAAAAAGAAAATGACAATTCTCACAAACAAACTTGAAGTCACAGAAGATTGCAAGCTAAGTGACAGAGAATTCAAAATAGTTGTCATGAAGGAACTCAACAAATTACAAGAAAACTCAGACAGACAGTTCAATGAGCTCAGGCATAAACTTAATGAGCAGAAGGAATATTTCACCAAAGAGACTGAAGCTCTAAAAAAGAACCAAAAAGAAATTCTGGAGCTGAAAAACACAATAAATGAGAATAATGGAGTAGAAAGCATTGGAAATAGAGCAGACTATGTGGAAGACAGAATTACCAGCTCAAAGATAGAAATCTAGACATGATTCAGGTGGAAGATGAGAGAGAACTCAGATTTTAAATAAATGGAGAAATTCTACAAGAAATATCTGACTCATTTAAGAAAACCAACATAAGGATAACGGGTATCCCAGAAGGAAAGAGGAGGAGAAAGGAACAGAGAGCTTATTTAAAGAAATAATACTTGAGAACTTCCCGAACCTGGGGAAGGAACTGGATACACAAGTACATGAAGCTAATATAACTCCTAATTATCTTAGTGCAAAAAGACCTTCTCCAAGGCACATTATATTAAAACTGTCAAAAGTCATTGACAAAGAAAGAATATGAAGGGCACCCAGAGAGAACAAACTAATAACTTACAAAGGAAGTTATTGGCTATCAGCAGATTTCTCAGCAGAAACCCTATAGGCCAGGAGAGAGGGAAATCATATATTCTAAATATTGAAAGATAAAAACTGTCAGCCAAGAATACTCTATCTAGCAAAGTTATCCTTCAGATATGAAGGAGAAACAAAGGCTTTCCCAGACAAAAGAAAGCAGAGGAAGTTCATCTCCACCAGACCTGCCTTACTGAGAATGTTAAAAGGAGCCCCTGCCTCAAACAAAAAGGCAAAGGTTTACAAAGCTTTGAACAAGGTGAGAAACAGACAGAATCAGAAAATTGAAACTCTATACTAGAATAGGTTAGTAAACAATTATAACATAAAGGCTAAAGAGAAAGAAAGCACTAAAAATAACTATAACTTCCATTTGGTAACAAACTCACAATACAAAAAGTGATAATTTGAGACAACAGAAACAAAGAAGGGGAAGAGGTAAAGAATAGAATCTGCATAGGTAAATGAAGATAAGATGCTATCAGCAGAAAAAGGACAATCTCATCCATGAGATCTTATATACAAACCTCACGGTAACCAAAAACAAAAATTTAGAGCAGAGTCACAAAACATAAAAAAAGAAGAAACTGAGAAACATGTCACAGAAAGCCACCAAACTGAAACGGCTAACAGAAACACATGGAAAAGGGAACAATGGAAATATAAAACAACCAAAGAACAAAGGAGAAAATGGCAGTATTATGTCCTCATATATCAAGAGTCACCCTAAATATAAGTGGACTGAATTCACCAATCAAAGGCAGAGAGTGACTGGATGGGTTAAAAACAAGGCTGAACCACATGCTGCCTCCAGGAGACCCATCCCAGCTCTAAAGACAAACACAGGCTCAGAATGAAGGGACAGATGATACTCCAAGCAAACAGCAACCAAAAGAAAGCAGGTGCAGCCATACTCATATCAAACAAAATAGATTTCAAGGAAAAAGAGAGCAAGAGACAAAAGTGGATGTTATATAATAAGGGGAACAATCCACCAAGAAGACTTAAGATTTATTAACATATATGCACCTAACATAGGAGTACCAAAGTCTACAAAGCAACTATTAACAGACCTAAAGGGAGAAATTGACAGCAATACAATAACAGTAGGGGACTATAATACTCCACTTACATCAGTGAATATATCATCCAGACAGAGAGTCAACAAGAAAACATTAATCTTAAAAGAAACACTAGACCTTATGGACTTAATAGATACATGTAGAACACTCAATCTAAAAGCAGCAGAAAACACATTTTTCAAAGTGCACATGGAACATGCTCAAAGATAGACCATATGTTGGGATACAAAACAAGCCTCAATAAACTTAAGAAGAATGGAATCAACTCAAACATCTTTTCCAACTACAACAGTATGAAACAAGAAATCAACTACAAGAAAGCTGAAAAAGTCACAAATATGTGGAGAATAAATGAAAATGAAAACACAACATACCAAAACTTATGGGATGCAGCAAAAGCAGCACTAAGAGGGAAGTTTATAGCAGTACAGGCCTACCTCAAGAAACAAAAAAATCTCAAATAAACAGTCTAATGCAACACCTAAAAGAACCAGAAAAAGAACAACAAATGAAGCTCAATGTCAGTAGAAGGGAGGAAATAATAAAACTCAGACGGAAATAAATGAAATAGAGACTAAAAAGACAATAGAAAAGTCAATAAAACTAAGAGCTGTTCTTTGAAAAGATAAACAAAATTGACAAACCCTTAGGTAGACTCACTAAGAAAAAAAGAGAGAAGGCTCAAATATATAAAATCAGAAATGAAATAAGAAATTATAATGAATACCACAGAAATACAATGGATTATAAGAGAACTCTATGAAATGCCATATGCTAACAAATTGGAAAACCTATAAGAAATGGATAAATCTCCCCAAACTGAACCAAGAAGAAATAGAGAATCTGAATAGACCAATCACAAGTAAAGAGATTGAAACAGTAATCAAAAACCTCCCAAACCCAGAAAACAAAATTCCAGTACCAGATGGGTTCTCTGGTACTTCTCTCTTCTACTAAACATTCAAAGAGTTAATACCTATCCTTCTCAAACTATTGCAAAAAATTGAAGAAGATGGAACACTTCCTAATTCATTCTATGAGGCCAACATTATGCTGATACCAAAGCAGACAAAGACAACACAAAAAATGAAAATTATAGGCCAATATCACTGATGAACATAGATGCAAAATCCTGAACAAAGAGTTAGCAATTGAATACAACAATAAATTAAAAGGGTCATACACCATGATCAAGTGGGATTTATTACAGGGATGCAGGGATGGTTCAACATTCACAAATCAATCAATGTGATACCTCACATTCACAAAATGAATAATAAAAATCATACGATCATCTTAATAGATGCAGAGAAAGCATTCAACAAGATTCAATATCCATTTATGATAAAAAGTCTCAATAAACCGGGTACAGAAGGAAAATACCTCAACAATAATAAAGGCCACATACGACAAACCCACAGCCAACATCGTATTCACTGGTGAAAAACTGAAAGCTATTCGTCTAAGAACAGGAACAAAACAAGGAGGCTCACACTCACCACTCTTATTGAAGTCCTAGCCAGAGCAATTAGGTAATAAAAAGAAATAAAAGGGATCCAAGTTGGAAAGGAAGAAGTAAAACTGTCACTACTTGCAGATGACATGATTCCATATATAGAAAATTCTAGAGAATCCACCAGAAAACTATTAGAAACAATTAACGAATACATTAAAGTGGCAGGGTACAAATCAACATACAAAAACCAGTTGCATATCTATACACTAACAATGAACTAGTAGAAAGAGAAATCAAGAACACATCCCATTCACACTTGCAACAAAAAGTAAAATACCAAGGAATAAATTTAACCAAGAAGGTGAAAGACCTGTATACTGAAAACTATAAGAACACTGTTGAGGGGCTGGCCCCGTGGCCGAGTGGTTGGGTTCGCGCGCTCCGCTGCAGGCGGCCCAGTGTTTCGTTGGTTCGAATCCTGGGCGCGGACATGGCATTGCTCATCGGACCGCGCTGAGGCGGCGTCCCACATGCCACAGCTGGAAGAACCCACAACGAAGAGTACACAACTATGTACCGGGGGGCTTTGGGGAGAAAAAGGAAAAAAATAAAATCTTTAAAAAAAAAAAAAAAAGAACACTGTTGAAAGAAATTGAAGACATAAAGAAATGGAAAGATAGTCCATGTTCATGGATTGGAAGAATTAACATAGTAAAATTTGCAGATTCCCTAAAGCAATCTAAAGATTCAATGTAAACACAATCAGAATCCCAATGACATTTTTCACAGAAAGAACAAAGAATCCTAAAATTTATATGGAACAACAAAAGACCCCAAATAGCAAAAGCAATCCTGAGGAAAAAAGAGAAAGCTGGAGGCATCACAATCCCTGACTTCAAAATATACTACAAAGCTGTAGTAATCAAGACAGCATGGTACTGGCAGAAAAACAGACACAGAGATCAATGGAACAGAACTGAGAGTCCAGAAATAAACCCACACATCTATGGACAGCTAATTTTTCACAAAGGAGCCAAGAACATGCAATGGAGAAAGGAAAGTCTCTTCAATAAATAGTGTTGGGAAAAGTGGACCGGTACATGGAAAAGAATGAAAGTAGACCATTATCTTACACCATACACAAAAATTAACTCCAAATGGATTAAAGACTTGAATGTAAGACCTGAAACCATAACACTCTTAGACGAAAATATTGGCAATGCGCTCTTTGACATAGGTCTTAGCAGGGTTGCTTCTGCAGAGCAGAGGAGACCAGCAACAGAATGAAAAGAGAACCTACCAGTTGGGAGAAGATATTTGCAAATCATCTATCTGATAAAGGGTTAAAATCTAAACTATATAAAAAACTCATACAACTCAACAACAAAAAACGAACAACCCAATCAGAAAATGGGCCGAGGATATGAACAGACATTTTTCCAAAAGATATACAGATGGGCAACAGCCACATGAAAAGATGTTCAACATCACTAATTATTAGGGAAATGTAAATAAAAACTGCAACGAGATATTACCTCACACCCATCAGAATAACTATTATTAAAAAGACAAGAAATAACAAGTGATGGAGAGGATCTGGAGAAACGGGAACCCTTGTACACTGCTGGTGGGAATGTAAACTGGTGCAGCAACTGTGAAAAACAGTATGGAAATTCCTTAAAAGATTAAAAATAGGGTGGGTGGTGGGCACAAAGGGTGAAGTGGTGCACCTATAATATGACTGACAAATAGTAATGTACAACTGAAATTTTACAAGGTTGTAAACTATCATAACCTCAATAAAAAAAAATTCAAACTATAAAAACAATAGAAATACTATATGATCCACATGTTCCACTTCTGGGTATTAATACAAAGAACATGAAAACTCTTACTTTTTTACATGCATCGCTAGTTTTTTTTTTTTAATTGATTGATTGATTGCTGTGACATTTGTTTATAACATTATATAACTTTCTGGTGTACATCATCATATGTCGATTTCTGTGTAGATTACATCATGTTCACCATGCAAAGACTAATTACAATCTATCACCACACACATGTGCTTGATCACCCCTTTTGTCCTCCTCCCTGCCCCCTTCTCCTCTGGTAACCACTAATCCAATCTGTCTCTCTGTGATTGTTGTTGTTTTTATCTTCTCCTTAGGAGTGAGATCATATGGTAGTTGACTTTCTCTCTCTGACTTATTTACCTTAGCTTAATGCCTTCAGGGTCTGGCCATGTTGTCACAAATGACTGAATTCGTTGTTTCTCATGACTGAGTAGTATTCCATTGTGCATATATACCACATCTTCTTTATCCATTCGTCCCTTGATGGGCACCTAGGTTGCTTTCAAGTCTTGGCTATTGTGAATGAGGCTGCAGTGAATACAGGGGTGAATCTATCTTTATGCATTTGTGTTTTCATGTTCTTTGGATAAATACCCAGCAGTGGAATAGCTGGATAGCATGGTAGTTGTATTCTTAATTTTTTGAGGAATCTCCATACTGTTTTCCACAGTGACTGCACCAGTTTGCATTCCCACCAGCAGTGTATGAAGAGTTCCCTTCTCTCCACATCCTCTCTAACATTTGTTTTCTGTCTTCTTAATTACAGCCATTCTGATGGGAGTGAGGTGATATCTCATTGTGTTTTGATTTGCATTTCCCTGGTAGTTAATGATGTCAAACATCTTTTCATGAGCCTGTTGGCCATCTGTATGTCTTCTTTGGAAAAATGTCTGTTCAGATCTTTTGCTCATTTTTTAATTGGGTTGTTAGCTTTTTCATTGAGATGTATGAGTTCTTTATATATTTTGGATATTAACCCCTTATTAGATATATGGTTTGCAAATATCTTCTCTCAATTGTTAGACTGTCTTTTGGTTTTGTTGATGGTTTCCTTTGCTGTGCAGAAGCTTTTTATTTTGCTATAGTTCCATCCCATTTGTCTATTTTTCTACTGTTTCCCCTGCCCGGTCAGAAATGGTACTTCAAAATATGCTGCTAAGACCAATGTCAAAGAGCATACTGCATATGTTTTCTTCTACAAGTTTCATGGTTTCAGGTCTTACATTCAATTCTTTAATCCACTTCGAGTTAATTTTTGGGTATGGTGTAAGATAATAGTCTATTTTCATTCTTTTCCATGTGGCTGCCCAGTTTTCCCAACACTGTTATTGAAGACACTTTCCTTTCTCCATTATATGTTCTTGGCTCCCTTGTCGAAAATTAGCTGTTTATTCCTACGTATTTTATTCTTTTTGTTGCAATTGTAAATGGGATTGTATTCTTAATTTCTCTTTCTGCTACTCTCTTGAGTGTATAGAAACACAACTGATTTTGGTATCTTGATTTTCTCTCCTGCAACTTTACTGTATGCATTTATTATTTCTAAAAGTTATTTGGTGGATTCTTTAGGGTTTTCTATACATATAAAATAACGTCATCTGCAAATAGTGACAGTTCCACTTCTTCCCTTCCAATTTAGATCCCTTTTACTCCCTTTCCTTACCTGATTGCTCCAGCTAGGACTTCCAACACTATGTTAAATAAGAGTGGTGAAAGTGGGCATCTTTGTCTGGTTCCTGTTCTTAGAGAGGCACCTTTCAGTTTTTCTTCATTGAGAATGATATTAGCTGTGGATTGGTCATATTTGGCCTTTATTATGTTGAAGTACTTTCCTTGTATACCCATTTTGTTCAGAGTTTTTATCATAAACAGATGCTGTATCTTGTGAAATGCTTTCTCTGCATCTATTGAGATGATCATGTGATTTTTATTTTTCATTTTGTTAATGTGGTGTATCACACTGATTGATTTGCAGATGTTAAACTAAATCCCACTTGATCGTGGTGTATGGTCCTTTTAATGTATTGTTGTATTCGATTTGCTGGTATTTTGGCATCAACGTTCATCAGTGATATTGGCCTATAATTTTCCTTTTTTGTGTTGTCCTTGTCTGATTTTGGTATCAGAGTAATCTTGACTTTGTAGAATGAGTTAGGAAGCTTCCCCTCCTCTTCAATTTTTTGGAACAGTTTGAGAAGGATAGGTATTAAGTCTTCTTTGAATGTTTGGTAGAATTCACCAGGGAAGCCATCTGGTCCTGGATTTTTATTTTTTGGGAGGCTTTTGATTACTGTTTCAATCTCCTTACTGGTTATTGGTCTATTCAAATTCTCTCTTTCTTCTTGATTCAGTTTTGGAAAGTTGAATGATTCTAAGAATTTATTCATTTCTTCTAGATTATCCAATTAGTTGGTGTATAGCTTTTCATAGTATTCTCTTATAATCTTTTGTGTTTCTGAAGTGCCTGTTGTAGTTTCTCCTCTTTCATTCCTGATTTTATTTATTTGAGCCTTTTCTCTTTTTTTTTTGGTGAGTCTAGCTAAAGATTTGTCATCTTTGTTTATCTTTTCAAAGAACCAGCTCTTGGTTTCATTGGTTTTTTCCTATTGTTTTTTAGTCTCTATTTCATTTATTTCTGCTCTGATTTTTATTCCTTCCTTCTACTGATTTTGGGCTTTGTTCATCTTTTTCCAGTTCCTTTAGGTGTGCTATTAGATTGTTCATTTGGGATTTTTCTTGTTTGTTGACATGGGCCTGTATTTCTATAAACTTCCCTCTTAGAACCACTTTCGCTGTATCCCATAAATTTTGGCATGTTGTGTTTTCGTTTTCATTTGTCTCCAGGTGTTTTTTGATTTCTCCTTTCTTTTTCTCATTGACCCAATCATTGTTTAGTAGCATTTTGTTTAATCTCCACATATCTGTGGCTTTTCTGATTCTCTTCTTGTAGCTGATTTTTCGTTTCGTTCTGTTGTGGTCTGAAAAAATGCTTGGTATTATTTCAATCTTCTTAAATTTATTGAGACTGGTTTTGTGGCCTACTATGTGATCAATCCTGGAGAATGTTCCATGTGCATTTGAAAAGAATGTGTCTTCTGCAGTTTTTGGATGGAATGTTCTACATATATCTATTAAGTCCGTCTGGTATAATGTGTCATTTAAAGTCAATGTTTCCCTATTGATGTTTTGTTTCAACCATCTATCCATTGGTGCAAATGGAGTGTTAAAGTCTCCTACTATTATTGTGTTACTATTTCTCCTTTTATGTCTGTTAATAATTGCTTTATATATTTAGGTACTCCTATGTTGGGTGCACAGATATTTACAAGCGTTATATCCTCTTGTTGGATTGTTCCCTTTATCATTATGTAGTGCCCTTCTTTTTGTCTCGTTACAGTTTTTGTTTTAAAGTCTATTTTGTCTGATACAAATATTGCTACCCCAGCTTTCTTTTCATTGCCAATTGCATGGAGTATCTTTTTCCATCCCTTCAATTTCAGTTTGTGAGTGTCTTTAGGTCTGAAGTGTACTCTTGTATAGAGCATACATATGGGTATGTTTTTTTATCCAATCAGCCACCCTATGCCTTTTGATTGGAGCATTTAGTCCATTAACATTTAAAGTAGCTACTGATAAGTATGTACTTATTGCCATTTTGCTACCTCTTTTCTGAGTGTTTTAGCAGTTCTTCTCTGTTCCTTTCTTCTTCTCTTGCTCTCTACCCTTGTGGTTTGATGGCTTTCTTTAATATTATGTTTGTATTCCTTTCTCTTAGTTTTTTACATATTCCTTATATGTTTCTGGATTGTGATTACCATGAGGTTCATATATAATAACCTATGTATATAGCAATCTATATTAAGTTGATGGTCTCTTTAGTTTGACTTCTTTCTAAAAACTCTACTCTTTTTTACTCCCCTCTGCCCACATTTTACGTTTTTGATATGTAACTTCTTTTTTTGTGTATATAACCATTACCCTCTTATCACTGAAATAGGTAATTTTAGTACTTTTATCTTTTGACCCTCATATTATCTTCATAGGTGGTTGATCTCCTACATTTACTGTATTTTTGCCTTTACCAGCGATTTTATTGCTTTTTTTCTTTGATAATTTTCTTATTCTTATTTGTGGTCTTCTCTTTCCCACTTAAATAAGTCTTTTAGCATTTTTTGCAAGACCAGTTTCTTGGTATAAATTCCTTTAAATTTTGTTTGTCTGGGAAACTCTTTATCTCTCCTTCCATTCTTAATGGTAACCTTGCCGGTAGAGTATTCTTGGCTGTAGATTTTTCTCTTTCAGCACTTTAAACATATTGTGCCACTCCCCTCTAGCCTGTAAGGTTTCTGCTGAGAGGTCAGATGATAGCCTTATGGGGTTTCTTTTGTATGTAACTTGCTGCCTTTCTCTTGTGGCTTTTAGGATTCTCCCTTTATCTTTAATTTGGACCTTTTAATTATAATGTGTCTTGGTGTGGGCCTCTTTGGGTTCATCTTGTTTGATGCTCTCTGTGCTTCCATACCTCAATGTCTGATTCCTTCCTGAGGTTAGGAAAATTTTCAGCTATTATTTCTTCAAATAGATTCTCTGCCCCTTTGTCTCTCTCTCCTCTTTCTGGGACACCTATAACACAAATGTTAGTGCACTTGACGTTGTTCCAGAGGTCCCTTAGACGTTCTCATTCTTTTTAATTCATTTTTCCTTTATCTGTTCAGCTTGGGTGACTTCCTCTAGTCATTCCTCTAGCTTGCCGATCCGTTCTTCTGTATCACCTACTCTGCTACTGAGTCTCTCTAGTGAATTTTTCATTTTCAGTACTGTATTCTTCGTTTCTGATTGGTTCTTTTTCATATTTTCTAATTCTTTGTTGACGTCCTCACTGAGTTCATCCATTCTTCTCCCAAGATCAGTGAGCATCCTTATGAGTTTTCATTTGAACTCTTTGTCAGGTAGATTGTTTATTTCTATTTCATTTAGTTCTTTTTCTGGGGTTTTGTCCTGTTCCTTTACTTGGAATATATTCCTTTGCCTCCTCATTTTGCCTCTAAAACCCTAATTTGAAAAGATATATGCATCCTCTTGTTCACTGCAGCATTATTCACAATAGCCAAGACTTAATCTAAGTTCCCATCAACAGATGAATGGATAAAGATGTGGGGGGGGTGTGTGTGTGTGTGTGTATATATATATATAATGGGATAATAGCCATAAAAAAGATGAAATCATGCCACAGATGGACCCTGAAGGTGTTATGCTAAGTGAAGTTAGTCAGACGGAGAAAGACAATTACTGTATGATTTCACTCATACGTGGAAATAAACAAACACAGATACAGAGAAGAGATTGTGGATACTAGAGGAGAAGGGGGTGGAGGGAGAGCATAAGGTACAGGGGCACATGTGTATGGTGACAGAAGGAAATGAGGCTTTTGGTAGTAAACACAATGCAGTCTATACAGAAGTCAGAATACAATGATGTACATCTAAAATTTATTTAATGCTATAAACCAATGTGACCTCAATAAATAAATAAATTTGGATAAATGTAAACTATTAAAAAACAGATTTGCTAATTGCTTCATTGATTTTTTTCTTCAAAAATAAGAATGTTATGGAAAGGGAATGAAGAGAGATTTCCGGGAATGGGCTTATAAGAACCAAAGTATTAATGCTCACTCATTGGTAATTTATTACCAATTAAAATTTGTAATTACAAAAATATTTTTAAATATATAGATCCAATAAACAGTCACACACACACACACCTCCTTTAAGCTATGAAGAAAAGCAACTTTTGCTTTCTCACAAAAAGTAGCTTTATTATGTTTTTGCTTAAAGCTGAAACAATATTACAAACTAAAAAGGATCAAACCTTTTGCTTGCTATTACTTTTAAATGAGTGGGAAGATAATGTGTGCCTTCAAATTAGACTTCTAGGATTTAAAACTAAAATCTGAGAGCATAATTATTTTTAAGATGGCATTTTGTTTTCAGTGATATCAAATACAAAAAGTGCTCTCAATTTTTCCCAGGAACAGAAAGACCATTTATCTTTCTGTTCCTGGGAAGATGTATTTATTCAGGGCAAGCTTCCTCGCCCATGTCAGAATAGGAAATTTAACAGTACCAAAGAAGAGAAATGGTGATAAAGGAGGCGGAAGTTAGAAATAAACACATCGCACACAAACATTTAAAGAGGGTAAATGTTATGCCCATCTAGAAAGTGGGTACTCATTTAGAGAATCAGAAAATAAAATTTAAAAGCTTCTTGACTTTATAAGTGCAAAATTATAAGATTAATTCACCCAACACCAACAGCAAAAGTCACTTGGCTGGGTGAAAGCACTAATACCAAAGTAAGACCTACACGCCTGAGGGTTATCAAGCCTCCACCTCGGCCAACGAAGTTCTGAGAATTTCTCCAAGCTGGCTACAGACCTGGACTTGGCTCACTCCCATGCTTTCTTTGCTGCTATAATCACTGAGGCAGAAATGGTCCTTTCTAAACGTGCCAACAAAAATTTCCAACAATCAGTGTTACCTTAAGAAAAAAAAAACCAGTCCTTACCTTATAACTTCATGACTTACTTTATAGTCACTGCTTATAAGAAAAAAATCCAAGACTCCCAAAGCATACTGTATTACCCAAATAGGTAAAGTTAAAATTAAAGTGATCTCACATTTTTTAAATTAAAATCTACTTTATGGTAGGGAATTCCAAATATTAGGATAGTCACCAAAAACAACATAGAGGCCCTTATTCACAAATATCATTTGAATTTTTTTCATGCCGCCTAAGCATCCCATGCTTTCAATTGAACTCAGAATTTGTATGGATGAATATAATGGAGAGAATACTTGAACTGCCTGAGGTGTTTAAGAAAAAGTATTATCCTCACAGGAGAAAGGTAAAGGTATTTCATAAAGGGAACTGGTTGATGACTATCAATGCCAGGTGGTGAAAAAGCTCGGAGATCTGGAGAGCTGGTGGGCTCAAATGAGAATGAGGTGGAAGATTTCTAGGGTTGCAGATAATAGTGAGAAAAGCACACCCAGTAAACAGTGAATGCATGGAGGTAGCATGTCTGCTCAGATAAGAAAGTCTTCTAAGGAATTGTGGGCAAAACCCAGGTGGCAGGGCAGCTGGAGAGGAGAGCTCCTGAAGTGAAAGACCCCAGGCAGGTGAACGGCGCAGAGGTCCCCTGGGCCAAATGGAACTTAAAAGAATTTTGATTTGGTTAAATTCAACCAGAGTAGAGATAATCTGTAAGAATCTGATGAGTTATATCTTTTCTACCTTGTACTCCAGCCTCCAGAGTAATATTCACTTGGCCATCAGATCACATTTCAGAGAGTAGAATGGGGAAAAGAATGACAATAATTCTCTATTATATTGCTGACCCAGCTAGCTGGGCATGCCTTCCACACTGCTGTTCTATTTGCTTCGTTTTATTCTGATAATATATTTTCCTTAAAACATAAAATGTTTAGGACATATGAAGTCCTAGAAAAGTAACTTCTTAACTTCAGATAGGTTATAAAAATCGGTTACTCTGCATACCCTTTTCTATCAGTAATTTCTTCTCTTAGTGACCTAGAGCAGCTTTCCTCAGCTTGTTCTAAGAGATATAATACAATGAATAGTATTTTGTATTGGGAGCCACAAAAAATGATAGTACATAAACAGATGGTTTTTCAAAAAGAGGTGTCCACAGCCAAATAAGTAACAGAAGCTTTGGAGATATACCATGTTCATTGTTACATAAAAGGCTCGAAGAAGGATGCAGTAAAAAACAAACTTGCTATATAATTATGTGTTTAATCTGATGTTTTCCAAATGTATCTGAACATGTGACATAACAACCATCAGCCCCCTCCCCTCCCTTTCCCCACATCATCTATTAACACCATCTGTTGTTCCAGGAACACCTTTTGGGGGAACCCTGCTCTACAGCAACGTTGACTGACAGTAAGAACCAACTGGAAGAAGCAGCACCAAAGTCTGAACTCAAGGTGACCATCTCCCCCAACCCCACCACAGCTCCCCTGGGTCAATCTGTAGCATAGGAAAGCAGAAAACAGCAAGAATGCTGCTGAGCTGAAGTCAAAAGACCTGTTTTTTGTCATGACACTTATTAGTCTGAATTTTCAACCAAGTTATTTTAACCTCTCTGAATCTTCCTGGTACTTAATATCTGCCTTGCCCACCTCTCAGGGTTCGAGTGTCTAATGATCTAGAATGAAACAATGTTGAGACTGTATTCTCTAAACCAAAAGCTCCATAAAAAATAAGGCATTATTATTATTGTTGAACCACTCCTTGTCTAATAAGAAGGCTCCAGTTTCACAGTACAGACCTAAAGCATTTAGCTCAAACCCATCAGGTGGAGCTTGAAGCAGCCAAAGGGGTGCTTGACTCATCTCAAAGTTTTTTTTTTTTTTTTTAAGATTTTTTTTTTTCCTTTTTCTCCCCAAAGCCCCCCAGTACATAGTTGTATATTCTTCGTTGTGGGTCTTTCTAGTTGTGGCATGTGGGACGCTGCCTCAGCATGGTTTGATGAGCAGTGCCATGTCCGCGCCCAGGATTCGAACCAATGAAACACCGGGCCACCTGCAGCGGAGCGCGCGAACTTAACCACTCGCCACGGGGCCAGCCCCGATCTCAAAGTTTTGAACACATGGTTATAGGAGGCAATATAGTTGTTACCAAACAAACCAAACCAACCTCTCTAAAGACAAACAGGACCTAACTCATGTCCATTACTGCAGTTTAGGGAGGATAAGAAGACCATTCTTTTATTCAAAATAAAAAGAGAACCTCGGAATCAGAGATTTAGAAAAAAAATCTAAGCATAGATGCCTAGGACCAAGGAACATCTGCAATTCATTTTTATTTCTAGTGCTTCCTCATCATGACAAAAAGCTCCCAAATCATCTTTTGGTATTTTCTAATAATTTGAAGAAAAATTATTAGAAATTTTCTGATAATTTGAAGAACTAACAGCATACTTTCAGTCACAGAAAGAAATTCATGATAATTTCTTTAAACATTTGGTAATTAGGAAATTTCCAAAGTATGACAGTAACTAATGTCCTTTCAGTTTCTGATGGAGGGAAGAAATCTGCAATTATATACCAATGTCAGAAAAATCTCCATCATCCTACTAACGCACTAAAGTATAAAGTTCTAAATGACAAATTAAGTCAAAACAACAACTGCTACTTTACTTAATCAGAAATAAAAGCAAGCATTTTTAAGTAGAGAAAAACGTAAAGTATTTGCCTTGATTTTTCAGGAATAAGAGCTATACTAGAAACTAAGACCAGATGGCGAGACAGAGTCCATTCTGGATTTGTCTTATCAACAGATGTGCTTCTGAGATGGCTGTACGTCACATGTAGGCTTTCTTTGAATACACTGATCAGTCAAACTTCTGGAAAACTTAACTGAAGTTCTCCTGGAGCACATCTGACCTGGGTAAAGTTTGCTAAATGACCATTAAAGTGTGCGCGTGTGCCATTGAAATACTGAGAGAAGCATAAGTCTCAGCCTCAAGGAGTTATTGAAAGTTGACTTCCATGCCCCCTCAAATCCATTTGCCTTAAACACAATGGGAAACAAGTCAGAATGAGGTATTGTGGCAACATATTACTTTTACCAGTTTTTAACTAGCACATAGTTAGAAAAAGTCAATATGAAGGCATACTTTCATTTGATATATATAAAAGAAAACAGAAAGTGGAAACTATGAAAGCAGAGAAAAATTATAATTTCTGGTTATCAACCAAGCTTGTAGCTAGGACTCCTGATTAATAAAAGTCAACCAGGCAATTCAATAGTTGCTGTATATAGGTGGTATTATAGGACATTAGTTGCTGTATCGGTGGGTATTTAGGAGAAATCTTTTGGCAGTAAGCTGGTTAAAATAAAATCCTTCCGCATCCTCATCAATTGCTTTTGCAAGTCTCTCAAAAGGGGAAAGCCACCCTTTCCAACTTCAGAAGACGTGGATTCTGTCAAGTCTAATGGCCTAGTCTGTGTTTGTGAAACTACACACCAGTTATCTGGGGGCTTGTTAAAAACGCCTATCTCTAGAGTCCGGCCAAAGCCTAAAATATGTGTTTTTAATAAGCTCACCAGGTGACTCTTGTGCCTGCGAAGAACTGGAGTTGACAACTGGAGGCAGGGACTAAATTACTGCTCAGTAGCGCCTCCTAGTGTCAGCTTCTCAGAAAATACTCAGTTGTCCCAAATTATGCACAAGAAGCAATTATTCGATACTGGAACAACAATGTCATACTGGAACCCAAATCTTCAGTACCAGTAGTCAGAGAAGAGGCTATGCGCTTACCCTAGTGGGGATTAGGGATTATTGCTGATGCCTCAGTTACATATTTTGCCTGTACATCATTTTCTGCTCTCTCTCCCTAAGAAAAGGTGTCCCTTCCATTGCATGAATTCTAAGAAAGTGAGAGTTTGTACCCAAACACATTTTTACAGAAAAGAAATTAGAGATGAGGACCCTTCCTACTTTCTTAGAAAACTGATAAGTATGGAATGACATTTAAAATTTATTTCAATAAAATACAATATTTAGAGAAAGGTCTTCAATTTTTTTATTTCAGTACATTTGAAATCTATTCTACTATATTTGGAGAGAAGAAATAAACTACAGAAACTGGTAGACTCAGTTAAACGTATCATAAACCTGCACTTATGTTTTATACTATTAACTATATTTGAATATGAAATCAACGTAAGGTAGTCTTAGTAAAACTGACAAGACTTTAAAAGGTGTGTTCAGGCCTGAAGTGTCTCCGTGTTGGTGCTTTTACACTACAAGATGAACAGTCCCCTCCAGGCCCCAGAGGCCTGACAGTTGCTGGGGAGAAGACGAATAGACATGTCTGCTCCTGTTTCATTTTCTCCAGCCAGGCTCTGCTATTCACCTTACTCCACATTCTATAGCTGCCATAGAAGATTCTAGTTCATTTCCCACCACATCTGCCTGGCTTATGAAAGTCTATCTTTGACAAGGTCTGAAATGCACAGGTGAGTACCTAACCCGGAGACAGCATGCAGAGTACAGTACAACCACTCAGGCCAAAGCCAAGTGGACAACAAACCCACAACTGTCCAACACCACCCATCGCCCGTCTCTCAGTTGGGGTGCAGTGGACAAAACAGACATCTACATGCATCTGCATGAGGGCACATGGCATCTGAGCAAGCAGCCACTGGCCACAAGATAAGAAGGGGCAGCTGGCAGGGGATCAGAGGGCAATGTTTAAGGTCTACGGATTTGAACATGGCTCTTAGAAATTTTATTGGGCAAAGTAGGTTTTTTCCAAGTTAGGGTGACTTCTGATGAAGCTGAACAGGGAACTTGTTCTGAACCAGGGTCTAGGTTAGGCCTTGCTGTGCTATTTGTCACTAGCTGACTCCCGAGGCTCAGAAAAGTTAAATTTCTATCTAAGGTCGCATGACTCATCAGGCAAGACTCAAGACTGAGACCCAGGTGTGTACAAAGCCTGGACGCTCCCCACTATCCTACACTGTTTTTGCATTTGTTACTTCTGTTCTTTAAAAGTTTTGTCCTTCTTAGTTTTGGTTTAAATTACATTTTTCTATCTGCATTGTCACTTATACAAAGTGAGACCCTGGATACAGGAACATTACCTAATAAGAGTGTGATATACAGAACTTGGCACAGGTCTTAAGGTTTAGAGAATGCTTCGACGCTGCATGTGTATAAACGCACCTGTCCAATTCTAGGGTGCCCCTGTTGGTAAACTGCACTGATATGTTGCTGCAGGGGTTTACACAACGTCAATGATAATTATTTTGTGGTTCTTTCACTGAAAGTCCTGTTATGAGTAAATTGGGTTTCTCTTGGTCATGGTTAACTAAAACAACAGAATGGAGTTTATCTACCTGATCTGGTTGAGAATAAAGTACAAATTCTTAATGTTACACTAGTCTCAAGAGAAAAGGACACCACACTCTTCTCTTTGCTTTCCCACAGCCTCCAACCATATCACTCGACCAAGGCGCTTACCTAGCAGAATCCATGTAACTAAGTATGTGGATGGCAAATCTGGCCCAACTTTCCTCTCCACCTGCACGGGCAGATCCTAAGTTTGCATAAGACAGTCACTACCTTGCGGGATCCTTGGCATAGGTCTCTTCAGCTCTACATTTTATTATCACAAGCTCAGCAAGGTAGAGATAGATATATTCTATGTACATACTGCTACTAAAAAATGCAATCCTAGAACACATAAAAACTTGAGTAAATTCTTCCTAGTATCACAGATTAATCACGCCTAATCTCACAGAGAGAGAAGTAAGGTGGGAGTAAACCAAGGAATGGGCTGGATTTCCAGTGATGGCTTACAAAATTGCACCTCAAGTTCTATTTCTCATATGCTAAAGTAGGAGAAAATGAGTATGATTGGGGTACTTGCTTGTACTTACTTTCTATCCTTCCAAATGAGGCTCTGTATACTGGCTTTATGCCTAAGTGAGTCTCAAAGAAGCACAGAGCAGGTAAGTGGCCAGATAAGTGGTATGGTGTCCTCATGCAGAAGTTAAGACTGGAATTCTCTCAGCCCAGCCCTGTGGTGGTCAAGTTCAGCTTCTGTGGACCTCAGTTTCCTTTCCTGAAAGTCAAGGGAAGGCCCAGATGGTCTTTTTCAGCTTTGAAATTGTACAACTTGCCCAAAGTCACACTGAGGGTTGAGTGACAGAACTGGAACTTGCACCTAAGTTTTCTGGCTTTTAAAACAATCAATAGTCACTGAACTATGTCAACCCACTTCTAATAAAATAGAACTTCTATTATCATTCTCACCCGACTCCTGGACACTCTGAGCTTGTGATCAGTATGTCAGAAATCCTAACTTCTAGGTGAATGAGTTTGTCTAAAAGATAAAAGCACTTCTATCATTGACCATGGATATCATCATAGCCCCAGGAGAGACTGCTGCTCACAGACCGAAAGTGGTAAAGAAAACATCAGAGCATGCACAAGAGCCACTGAAATAAGGCCAACTTATAGTACTGTTCCTCCAACGGGAAAGGGAAGTAAAAGACATACTGTATGCTTTATGAGTTACAATGGTGTCCTACCGATAAACTGAAAAATATGCGATGAAGATAAAGCAAAGAACCCAAAGACTTCAAAGAAATGAACACACAAAAAGGCAGCTCGGGGGATGGAGGAGCAGAGGAACAAGATTTAGAGTAATCAAAAAACTCCTTGGAACAAGTCATAAATCCAGTAACCTCCATCTCTGAGGAACTCCCTCCTCCAGAACGTACAGAATAACCTCAGGAATAAGCTCAGAGAGTTGCCAAACCTCTGTGAGTTACTCACACACTAAAGAATTCCCTTGGAACTTCTCATTCCACATACAAGGGTAAACTTCACTCTATGCAAACAACTTCCACTCCTGGAAAATCTGTTAAATTTGGATTTTGCAGACCTGGGATAGCCTGGCATTCCACTTCCTCATCCTGTGATAAAACAACCTTTTTTTTTTTTTTTTTTTTAAGGAAGATTAGCCCTGAGCTAACTGCTGCCAATCCTCCTCTTTTTGCTGAGGAAGACTGACCCTGAGCTAACATCCATGCCCATCTTCCTCTACTCTATACGTGGGATGCCTACCACAGCACGGCGTGTCAAGCAGTGCCATGTCCGTACCCGGGATCCGAACCGGTGAACCCCGGGCCACCCAAGCGGAACGTGCGCACTTAAGCGCTGCGTCACCGGGACAGCCCCAACAACCACTTTTTGAACTTGCTCTCATTCTGGGACTGCTGTCTCTTGGCCAGAACCCAAATGATGACAAAAATCTATCAGTTCCCCAACATTCTTAAATCTTCTTTCTTGCTTGCTACTCCCAGACCTAGCTTTCCCAAGCAGTCAAAGGAGACTGATGAGAGTGGACCCAGGAGGAATCTGGTACTCTACTGTGTCCACACCTCATGTCTGTCCCACGCGATCAGGACGATGAACCATAAGTAAGGAAAGTGGCAGACCTCCAAGTGTGGGGGGGTGAGGTGTGCAAAGAACAGGGGAATTATACTCTGTGAAACAATCAAAATACTACTTTCTTGGGGCAATTAACTTTCGTCCACTTTTATTCTCTCTCTGCTGGCTTCCATCCCTGATTTCTATTAATATTAATATAGATGACAAGAAGACTTATTGAAAGGATTTAAGGAAGGAGTAAACTAGGACATATTAAGACAAAAATAAACCAGGCACTAACAACTTTGTACTTGAAGGATGACCACAACGTTTTGAACCTACCATACAAAATAAACCATTCTTCATGCAGAGCTAAATAAATGTTACAGTATGTTATAATTAGTAGATTCTTTAACAAATTTTGTATTATGAAAACTTTTAAATATGCACAAAATTAGTGAACCTCCAATATTCCTATCAACAATTAACAAGGTTCTGCCACATTGTTACATCATGTCTGTGTTCTCTGCATTATAATGTATTTTAAAGCAAATCCCAGGAATCAAGTCATTTCACTCCTACTTCCTTCAGTATAGGTCTCTAAAAAATAAGGAAATTTCCTTACACAATCACAGTGCCACTGGCACACCTAACAAAACTGACAAAAATTCCTTGGTATCCTCTAATACATAATCCATAATCAGATTCCTCAACTGTCTCATGTGTATCTGTCTTTTTACAGTTCAAATCAGGTCCCAAACTAGGCCCAGATACTACATCTAGCTACTTATATGTCTTAGGACCTTTCTATCTACAGCCCCCTCCCCAACCCTGGCAATCCCATATTTGTTTTCATGTCACTGACTTATTGCAGAAATTAGGTCAATCGTCTTAAATAATCTTCCACATTTTTAATGTTTTATTTATTTGCTTAGGAGGTCATTAAGCTTGTATCACCACATAATCTATTTTCTGTGAATGAGTTACTTCTAGAGACTTGATCAGATTTAGGTTCAACTGTTTATAGCAAGAATACTTCACAGGTTCACACTGCATATGTCAGGTGCACACAAGGTGTGACTGTTCTATTTTTAGCATTACTAACATTGATCCATCAGACAGTAGGCTCTTTATTAACACTGAAAAATACTTTTTCCTGTTGAAATCGATTTCCATAGATTACTATTGAAGTAAATTTTAAGTAACTGTTGATAAAGTGGATAATATATAGGATTGTTAGTAGTAACCAGAAACTTAACAATTCGTATACATAGTTATCAATTAAGAAGAAGGAAAATTAACCTGCAATTAAAACAATACACTTGGCTCTCATGAGTATTAAAAAAGTTCAATCTATCTATCCATTTAATTATACTAACTAACTCATAGTTACCCAGTTTCCTAGTGAGCAACTATTGAAGACACTGAGCCAGGGCCTATGAAGGGACATGAAGTCATGGCCTTGGTCCTAGGTTAGAACAGTAAGACATACACTATTAAAAAGATAATGAAAGAGACAACAAGCTAAGGCGGCACACAGTGACAAGCACCTTCAGACAGATGCAGAGTTCGGTGAAGGGGAAGACCGTGGTGAGAAAGCCTTTCACAAAGACGTTACTACCACGCAGGCTCCCTGAGAGCAGTGATTCTTGTCTGTTTTGTTCACTGCTGCATCTTGAGTGCTAGAAGAGCGCCAGCACAGAGGCACGTTAATAAAAATCTGCTGAATACACAAATGAGCCAGGATGTTAATCACCAATGACTGTTTGATAAAACTGTGCATTCCTTCTCTTCCTTCCTCAATGCTGGGCAGCAGGACTCGAGCTGCCTTGGAAGGACTCAGGCAGAAGACAGGGTGCGGGCAGTGAAAGTGGAGGCAATGGTGCGGGGAAACTAGGATGTGAGAGGACAAAGGCTGTCTGGAGCTGGCTGAGACTTGTCTTACAGATCAGCGGGCACAAGCATCTGGCGCAGAGATCAGGGCAGGCTGGTGGAGGGTCTAGCACACGGCTCAGGGAGCGCACATTTGTTGGGTCCAGGGGACGGCTGAAGCAGGACGGTAACACTACAAAAGAGAGATTTTGAGAAAACAGGCCATAATAGGATGCCCTGAAAAAAGGAAAAACTGCGGTCAAGGAGACTAGTTAGGAGAGTAATTCAGGGGTATTAACAATTGAGGGTGCTAACAATCAGGATATTGGTAAAAGTGGCAAAGCAGGATGAATGCTATAGGTATTAAAAATACAAAATCAACAGGAGTTGATAACGGTCTGACTCGATATGAAGGTCAAAGGAAAGTAAGAAATCAAAGATTACAATCAAGTTCATTATCCAACTATGCTAGTAAACCAGATACACAATGATGGAAACAGTGCGTAGTGCTTTTACTTTTTTTCCCTACAGCTCTGGTAGGTGCTTAATCCATTCATCATCATCCTCACATGAAGTGACCCCACTGATGCTTCAATCTAAAACTCAGGACTAAGAAGTTAAGGCTTGGCTCAAGGTCACAAGGGTAGTTACCAACAGATCTAAGACTGAAATGGAGATACTCCTGTCACTCAGTTTAACTTGAACGTCATAACTAGTTTCCATTAATCTTTCCCAATAGTAGTGCAATTATGATTTCTAAGAAAGGCAAACCTGCAGTAGGGGAAGTCTGTCTCTCCTGGCAGGACACGTTGCATTCTTTCTGTGGGAGAGGAAAATGGGAGCCAGGAGCAAGATGTATGACCTATGGCTTCCTGCACTACCTGCTTGGAGAAAATACAATAGAGCAGCTTGCTGGCTGCAGGACTCACACCCCAAAGGCTTCCATGTCAGGGTAACAATGTATATTTCTGGAGTCTCAGAGCATTTTCTGCAACCCACTCACACATTTCTATAGGCTAAATTAGGAACTGCGTATTTCTACGATATGCTTTAGACAACTGAGGCGCTCAGCAAATTGCTTGTGCTTAACTCACAGGAAGAACGAACACCAGAGCTCAGGGAAAGAAGGGAAAAGACAAACAAACTACCTCCTTCACTTCAAAGAGGGGCTTCTTCAATCTCATTTAGGATCGTATTGCAAAGGTCTGAGTAGGAGAAAGCACAAGGAGGAGGAAGGGGAAGTGGTGGAGGGGCAGGAGGGAATATGCCAATGTAGGAGAGGAAGTCCACAGGAGAGACCAGGGATAATTTAAAATTTAGATTATTTCTAGGCCACTTCTGTTTAAATACATCTTATGAGGAAGTAAATCTGAGTAGCAAATAGGGTAAGTTTTTGTTTGTTTTTTGTTTTAAAAAGGGAATAATGCTAGGGCCAGGATCTAAAACAACACACTCCCCGTCCAAGTCTTTTGAGATAAAATAGTCGACATTTTGAAATAGACAGATGAGAAAAGTTTGTTAAATTTTTAAACAAATTTTTCTTTTGATGTGAAACAGTTTTATCTTAGTGTTTCTAACCTTCTTTCCTTTAGTAACTATTTGCTGAATACCTCTGTGCATTAGGCCCTATCCACTTATAGAACAGGGAACAACAGCCATTCTTCCCTCTAAAATAAAAATGTGTGGCACTGCTGGGTAGGACCTAAGTTGCAGCTGGAGGGCAGGGTGAGATGCGCCCGTGACAAGAGGGAGGCCAGAGGCTGCAGTAATGATCTCCCTACCCCATCCCCTACCAGGCCCAGGCCATGTCCCCTAAGCCAGAGTGCCTTTCTGGAGAAACTGAACCCCACCAAAGAAAAGACCTCCATATTCTGACATCAGGAAGGCTCCCCAAGGAAAGGCCAACTCACCACGATTGCTCCACAGCAAAACTCACCATTTGAGCGGTGCTGCCCGTGCAAACTAAGCTCCCAGTCAGCTGTTCACTGACTGACTCTTAAATCAGAGCAGATAGCCAAAGAACATCAGCCTAGGGGAAATTCACCAACATGAAAGAAACAAACCAAAACCAAGAGAAAAAAGGAGCTCAGAGGAAAAAGAGAGAAAAACAATCTGTAAATCTCATAACATGACTCATTCCAAGACAAGAGAATACACTAGATCCATGAAAGAAGAACAAGATGCTATTTAAAAACAAGTAAATATAAAGGAACAGATGATAAGAAACACCTCTTCAGAATTAAAAATATGAGGGGAAAACTTAAAATTTTAATAGAAAGGGTGGAAGATAAACTCAAGAAAATCTCCTCAAAAGTAGAACAAAGATGTAGAAAAATAGGAGACAAAAGATAAGAAAAATCTGAGGAATAATCCAAGATGTCTACCACGTAACCAATGACTTGAGGAGAAAACAGGTGAAAAAAGTCATCAAAGAATGAATAAAAGGTATTTTTTCAGAACTGGTGGAGGGACATGAATCTTCACATTGGAAGGCCCACCAAGTGCCTGGTGAATAAAAACACCTAACCAGCTCACAATTCCACACGATTTTAGAAATTCAAAGATAAGATCCTAAAAACTCCTGAAGACAAGACAAAGAAAACACATATGTGTAAAGAATTGAAATAACAACAAAAAATATCAGAAGATAGTAGAGTATCTTCTTCAAAATTTCTGAAAATTCTCAAAGAACTGGAAATTCTGAAAGAAAATGATTTTCAACCCAGAATTCTATGCCCACACAATCTGTCATGATAGCAGGATGGAGATTTTCAGATCGGTACCCCTTCTCAGAAAGCTGCTAAAAGACGACTGAGCAGACACAGGATTCAGAACAGAGAAGGTAAGAGGAGAAGGTGGAGGGAGAAGTCTAGGACAGGGGTGGAGCAAACCGAACGGCCAGGCCACAGTGAGCAGGAAGAAGGGGGTACGAGGAGGCAGTCTCCTGGGGAAAAGACAGAGCTGGCAGATTATCCAATATGCTTGACACTGCAGGAAGTTTTATATAAAGAAGCTAGTAGAGAGTACAGAAAAATTACAGATATACATTTTGTTCCCCACCAGAAGACAATGCAAAATTGTAAAAGGTAACGTAACTATAGTATACTACTTGGCTTAGCAGGGAACATGACATTTACATAGTGATAAAAATATAAACACCAAATACCAGATTCACTAATAATTATAATACAACAGTATTTTGAGTGCTCAGCAAAAGGCCTTAAATCCTACCTCACCAAAATAGAAATCCAGAAAATGTTAAAAATTAACATAGCAAGAAAGTCAATGTAAGATATTTAAAAATAGGAAGATAAATACCATATAATCTAAAAAGAACAGAACATGCCATAGAGAGCAGACTTGGGAAGTGAAGAGGTGAGAGGTATGATTGAAGAAGGTTGTTCTTCCTGCTGTTTAATGCAGCTTAATTTTTATTTTTTATTTATTTTTTTTGCTTTATTTGCTTTATTTCCCAAACCCCCCCAGTATACAGTTGCACATCTTAGTTGCAGGTCCTTCTAGTTGTGGGATGTGGGACACCACCTCAACGTGGCCTAACAAGCGGTACCATGTCTGCACCCAGGATCCGAACCCTGGGCCGCTGCAGCGGAGCGCGCGAACCCAACCACTCGGCCACGGAGCCGGCCCCTAATGCAGCTTAATTTTTAAAATCTATGTGCATATATTACTTTGATTAAAAAATAACAATATTTAGTAAGTTATCACTATGTGCCAGGCACTGTTCCAAATGTTTTACAGATGACATCATTTAATTTTCACAACAATCCTATTAGGTGATGCTATTATTATCCCCATTTTAAAGATGAGGAAATTAAAGCACAGAGAGGTTAAGAATTTTGTCCAGTATCTCACTGCTGGCAAGTGATGGAGCCAGGATTCACTCAGGCATGTGGATCAGAATCTGGAGACCTTAACTTTGAAGGAAGCCAGAAAATTTAATTTCATAAACCATTTTGGAAAAAGTTATCTGATTTTCACCTATTGATAAACCTAGACAGTCAACACCAATCATGTTAACAGACGTGAAAAAGTAGAAAGCATTTATTTTCTCCTATCTAAAATCCTATATTTCTCTATCAACAACAACAACAAAAGCAGCCTAAACAGCAAAGGCAGCAGAAAGAAAAAGTTAGAAAAAATTACAGTCACACAAACTATAGTTAAAAAATGACTAAGTTTCCTTGATATATGAATTTGTTGGAAAACCATTTATCAACAGCCTGTTTCTCTCTAGCAGAGTCCCTCAAGCCGAGAGCCATGTCATTCCCCTTTGACTGATTAATTAGCCAATCAGGGGACATTTTTCATTGTGAGGCATGATGGTTTACTCCAGCTAATGTTTGGTCTCTAATGGCAACATATTAAAGCCAACTCGGCTATTTTAGCCCTGTGGAGTGACCAAAAGGAAAGGATAGAAGATAAATCAAAAGAGCTCCCTTCAGTTTCCCTTCACTCCTTAACAAAACCCCCAAGGAGCAAATGGCTAGAGGAAAGATCCTCTACCAATAAAGAGAAAAAACAAAGAAAAGAAGCTGGAAATGCCTTCAAGCCAAGTGGGATCCTTTCCTGTTTCTGAAGAGCAATAATTTATCCTCTGTTGATTAACAGACCACTGATAGAACAGGCACCAAAAAGTCAATACCTAGCTCTTCTTCCTTTTATCAAAAGCTGTGCTCAATAGAAAATCTAGCCCTGTAATGCTTCTTACTCACTTGGAATGATTTCACCTGCTCTCTGAATTAGAAGAGGCCAGCGAGTAACCTGCTCTCAGGCGCGACACACCCATCTCCACTCAGGCAGCTGCCCACTGTGCTACAAGTTCTCTAAGCTTCTTATCCATCCCTGTGCCTTTGACAGGCACCAAAGCACAAAGAAGGAGAAGTTCAAAGATCAGTGGATATTCACATATCCAGGAGACAGGAAGCACATCTTAAATATGTTTAGTAGATGCCTAGCACACTCAACAAGATGGGTCTAAGCAGCCAGTCTTTGCTATGCAATTCCACACTTAAGCACCCAGCTTTCCCACCCCCAAATAGGCCAAAGATTACAAACTAGCAGTCTGTGTCAGAAGAGATCACAAGCACGTTTTACTTGTCCCGAAGATTTGTCCCCTGCTACCATCATCAACATCATCATTATTTTATGAATCTTGGATACTTTCAGACAGGATATGTTTCCCTGCTTCTCAGTTGTCTTAAACTCAGACTACTTACACATTTACAGTCATACACCTGGACCCAATCAGCATGTGAGTTTGAGATGTGGGATAAGCTGTTGTTCACGATATGTCTTCACGTTATGCCTTGTCCACCCAGAGACCCCTGCCCTTTGGGCCTAGATCAGTTACCAATTCTTCTCTATAGCTTTTCCTGACATCCCCAGTAAGAGTTAATGGCTCCCTGGTCTCTGTTCCCACTTCAACAAATGAAGTTCACTGAGAACCTACTCGATGCCAGGCATGGTGCTAGAGGCTAGAGAGTACAAAACTTGCCAACCTTACAGGGGTTACTATCTACTGAGGGAAGAGAGTAAATAAGTAAACTATTTGGTACATCAGATGGTGATAACAGCTATGGAGGAGAATAAAGCAAAGGAGAGGGTACAGAATGTCAAGGTTGTTGTTGTTCTTATTGTGTTTTCAATTATAAATAGGGTAATCAAGGAAGACTGACTGAGATGACATTTGAACAAAAATGCGAAGGGTGGGGCAGAGGAACCACCAAATACTTAAACCTGAGGCAGGAGCGTTCCTGAAGTACTGGAGGAACAGCAAGAAAGCCAGTGTAACCAGGGCAGAGTGGATAAGGAAAGAGCCAAAGATGAGTCAGGGCAGCAACCGTGAGTGTGGGTGTGAGTGTGTGTGTGTAAGTGAGAGAGAGAAAGAGGAGAGACGGGGAGGTCATTTAGGACTTTAGGCCATTGTAAGGAATTGCCTTTTACTCTGAGTGTGACAAGGAAACTTGGGAGGGTTTTGAACAAAGTAGTGACATGATCTCAATTACATTTTCAAAAGATCACTCAAACTGCAGTGGGAAAAATACACTATAGAAAAGATTCTATTAGACTCTCATAGAGAATTTATTACATAATGTTCAAGATGTTTATACATCTATCCCCCCTAGCAGAGGACCATGAATTTCATGAAGGGGGCCAAGTCCTATTGTCCTTGTAGCTTCAGCGATAAGAGTAATAATTGAGACACACTAAGTACTCAATAAATAATTATAGAGTTATGGTTAAATTTTTAAAACCTTTGAAGTTTTTCCTGCTTTTCCATTATTAAATAAGTACCGACACACTATATTTATTGTGGAGGAGGACAACAACAGAACTGTACATCACCTGTAAGACAATTTCTTTTGTGTCTGGCATCAAGAATATTAATAGAAGTGAAGACCATACTAGGTACAGAGAATCATCTTGTTGCAAACTTAATATCCTTGGTAAACTATTTACTATTTGTCTTAGTTTGCATATCTTCAAGGATGTTATCTTGCTCATATGGATTTCAGTGAGAGGAAAGGGTCGGATAATGGTCTGCCAGTGCCTCCTAAATGACCAGTCCCTCTTAGATACTCTCTTAGATATTCTCTTAGATAGCATTTGATTCCACTAGTAAATGTCTCCAGAAGTTAAATTTTCTATGACCTCTTGATAATTTGTACTGTCCACTCCCTCTTTAAATGGGAACAGTCCTTATATGTAACTTAATCTCTGAAACTAACATTAAAAATCTATTTTCTCTTTCTACTGTTAAAATGGAATCAGACTAATTTCCAGAATGATGACAGAAATAGTCCTACCTGGTGCAGGGACATAAACGAGGTGATCTTAAGGGTCTTTCTGTCCCTTTACATAAACAAACAGACTCTAAAGGTACTAAAATACTGTAAATCTTTTGGGAATAGGGATAGCATCAAATCTATTTTGAAAATTTTATTAAATTCAGTACCATCATCTCCATGGATACTCAACAAATGATGATGATGAAGAGCTTCTTTAAAGCAACATGTACTTTACACTCTAAACAAATACCTATACCTCTACCCAAAATTGTACAGGACATCATAATAGAAGAAAGCTTACTGCCTTAGTCATTACTTATCTTAAATACTAATTAAAACAAAATTGATATGCTAAGAAGTCCTCTATAATTGCTGTAATGGCAAAATGACAACAAAATTTTCACCTTCATCTCCTGGATAAAGAACCTAAGTTGATAAAGCCAACATTGCCCAAGTACATAAGAATCAAGAAGAGGAATCCAAGTAATGTGCTTTCCTTTGTAGTCTAGACAAATGTAAAACTTCAAGTCAAATACCATTTCAAATTAAGTATTTCACATGTTCTCTTTACTCCAGAATCAGGAACCTTAGATTTGGAAGGGTTCATATGCATTTAGTTCAGACTCTTAGCTATTATAAGAATTCCTCCAAGAAACTAACCATAAGGTACATCCTATAGCTGGCCAGCTTTGCCAGCCCATGCTGCTTCCTTTCTCTGAGTAGAAATCTTTCCCTGAATTTCATCCATCAGTGCTAGTTCTTCCTTATGAAACATATCAAACAAATATGCCCCTTTTCTAGAGGACCACTGAAACCAATCAAACCTTCAAAGTCAAGATTTCTCTGCAGTTCAGGCAGAATTTCTTAATTGTTCATCTGCTAGTTCCTGTGCATAACATCCTTGCCAGATACCTTTGTCCCTAATGCTATTCTCTGAACGCACTCTTTTAAAATATGGCAGCCAGGCCCGAATCGAACAGTTCAAATAGTCAGTCACCAGTGCAGAAAACCAGGAAAAAGCCTGTTGCTTTCAGCATGTAGGCACAGTCCTGCTACTGCAGCTCAAGCCTGCATTCAGGATAGCTGCCTTACTACATATTTTGACTTAGGTGAAATCTGTGGTCAGGTCACATGCCCTTGCCTCTAATTTAATTCTCATCTAACTGCTATCAAATTAGACCTTTCCAGAATTAAATGAGATTTTACTTATCTCCATAAAATTTCAACTGTTTAACTTTGGCAAAATGTCCCCACTTAGAAAGATTATTTTGAATCTTTTATCAATGGTTAAAATGATGACAAGAATTACTGAAGTCATCACTCCATGCAAAAAATAAACTTTAGACCTCAAATATATTATTTGGCTTGTTTGTGAGCTTAGTTTAAATTTATCTCTAACTAAAAGGTTCTTCAGTAGAAGATTACTTTAGCAAACAATAGGCTGGGAGAGCAGCCGCAGTTCTGAAGGCTGATACCCAGATCTGGAGTGAGGACGGAGGGCAGAGTGATAGAGGCTGCAGGAAGGGGCAGACGCGAATTTGAGTCTTCAGCCTGTAAACCATTTACAAAACTCCATCTAATTCATGAATAGAAGTTATTAACATGAAAATTCAGAACTAAGGAGAAATAGCCTTCAATTCAAAGACATTTCAAGTAAAAATTGAAATCCTTTTTTTTCCCCAGTGATCTTCCCTATGAGCTACTTAGGGCAGTTTACAGAACTACAAGAATGATCCAAAATACCTCATGAATTCAACCAAGCAAAAGAGAAGGGTCTGCTTGGAAGTTAGTTTTCAGATTTGACAATCAGCAAGAAATAGGAAAGAAAGGGGATTCACGGTAATTGATGACAAAGGGACACAAACCACAAAGAAGTCATGCTTCGGTTCAAAAAGTAAAAGCCATCAGAAGAATTAAAGGAAAGTGATCATTAATTGGGTATCCTGGGAGAGTATAAGAAATACTCACAAGGTTTCTAATTCAATCAGGTTATAGAGGCAAAGAAATTGACAAGTATTTTGCCAGGAGCCTAGGCCAGAAAAATGTTGTTTAGAGAAACCAAGTAGGAATGAATGCTGGCAACATGTTCTCAATTCTTGATACAGTTTAGGAGTATTTTCTCTAGTGATAAGCCTGAATCAGGAAACAAGTTGGATAGAGGAAGGAAACTGGGAAGGTGGGGGAGGGAAAAAAATGAGAGAAGGAAAAAAAAGGAGTATCAGGAAGTTCAACCAGATAGAACTAATGGAATTTGTTTTTCAGTGTCTCCAACTCCTCTGCAAACTAAGTGAGAAAAGACACACACACTTGTACCCACATCTCCTGACAGGCAGTGGCCGGCACAAGTGCCTGCTGCAGCTCTCAAGGGGCTCCAGTAATTTCAATATATTCGATCATTTCTTTGTCTCCCCAGAAAGTGCATACCTCTCCAATTTAGGTGCACTCCAATCCAGTTATTGCCTTCCAATTTATATAGCACAACGATGAGAGGGAAAGGAAGGACTTGGAAATTAGAAATGTACAACCAACCATTCCCACACAAAACAGTTTATTTAAAATTTTCTGAGTAATCGGTAGTTTGTGATGACTGTTCATTGTTTAAGCAAGTAGTTTTGAGCAGCCAAATTCAGCCAAGGAAACAGTGTCTCTAGGAGCATCTGCAGCTTGAGGGAATACTAAGGGCCAATAAAGTCAGAGCACAGTCCCAGAGGAAAGAGGAGTCTTTAACTTCTACAGCAATGAAATGAAAAACAGTGGAGCCCATGAAAAACTATTCCAGTGAAATGCAATGTCTGAAAGCCAATTTCTGGCAAATGCGATTGATTTTGAAAAACATCTAATGGCATAAGCAAACATTCACCCAGTCATCCTTTCTCAAGATACACCAGTGGATTATACTTGGCATGGGATTAAAAATTAACTGATGAATATTTCCTCCTCTCAGAGAAGAGAAAGTTATTTATTTATTGATCAAAACGTTTCAAAGGAAAAAACATTTCAAATATCAACCATAAGTTATACAAACAATGATTTTTAAGATAAGTAACAATTAAGTACATTTTTAAAAAAGTACAATGGGATTTCAATTTACTGAATCTCTACCATGTGCCAAGCACTGAATCAATCTTATGCTGGGGACCCAGAAGTGAGTCAACGCGAGTCCTCTCTCTTTAAGTAGTTCCGTGTACGTGATGGATGAAAAAGTCCACGTGTGAAATACAGTGGATCGATTTCTTCATTCGATGTGTAAAGGTCAGAGAGAGGATAGAAGGTGTAATTTAAATTTCATAAATGTGTCCTAGACATCTTGGGTTTAGCTTGGACTGTTGTTTTGTTCTGATGTTATTTTCTTTTATTTCTATATGTTTATATTCAAGATAATTAAGGAATCAGATTCTTGCTTGGCAGTTTGCTCCACTACACAATCCAAGGCTCACTTCTACTATCCTCACAGAGAAAAAGTTCATTTTAAATGATCTTTTTTTTTTTGACTGGGAAGAGATATTTTGTTTGTTTGTTTGTTTTTGTGAGGCAGATTGGCCCTGAGCTAACATCTGTTGCCAATCTTCCTCTTTTTTGGCTTGAGGAAACTGCCCCTGAGCTACCATCTGTAGCAATCTTCCTCTAGTTTCTATGTGGGACGCCCCCACAGCCTGGCTTGATGAGCGGTGTGCAGGTGTGGGGTCAATGCCCAAGCTTCTTTAAATCTAGATGCAAAGACAAGATCAATATCAGCACCCCCGCCAGAGCCCCAGAGAGCTGTGACTGCTTTAACATTCACTACGCCATGGTTTCCGAGACTCTTCAGGCATTTGACCTCCAGCAGCACCTTCGCCTTGGCAATGCCAGACACGAACGCAGGCCAATGTTGCTATGGGGGTCAAGGGAGGAAAAACAAAGCAATATTCCTTCCAACTGCGAACAAGAGCCAAAAGAGATTGTATTTTCAAACAAATCTGATCAAAGGCCTCCTGCCCGTGGCTACAAGGGCTGTTGTAACTAACACAGTAAGGTTTCCTAGCAACAGTTTATTCAGGGAAGGTACAGGTGTGCCTCAATGAAAGCAAACTCTATATATGAAAATTCACAGGTATGTAAAATTTAAGAGTGACTGCTTCACAGAAAGATGTTTTATTTTATGTTTTAAAATGCAATTAGATTTAACTGCATAAGTCTATCTTATATTCACATGCAGCAGGTATATGTGGAATATAAAATACTGCAGAGGCTCTGTCTGCTGAGCGTGGTACATGCAGCACAGCATGACCAGCAGCTTCAGTATCAGCATCACCTGGGAGCTCCTCAGAAATGCAGAATCTTGGGCCCCACCACACCCTCATGAAGCAGAATCTGCAGTTTTACAAAATTCCCAGATGAGCTGTGTACATAGTAAGATTTGAGAAGCCCTGTCCTGGGCAATATTAGTGACGCTGACACCAGAAGCTCTACAATACGGTTACATATCAGGGCTTCTACCAGGGGTTCTCAGTCCTCACTCCTTATCACCCATTAGAAGAATCACCTGGGTAGATCATCTGGGTAGGCTTCTTTTTTTTAATTAAAAATTTTTTTTCTTCTTTTTTTTAATACCTATGCTTGGACCCTAACTCCAAAGTTGGACTTAATTGGTCTGGGGTGGAACCCCGGCGCTCGCATTTTTCACAAAGCTCCTTAGGCGATTTGAGTGCAGGTGTTGTGGAGAACCACTGCTACAGATCAAGAGCTTCACTCTGTTAGAAAACCGCCTCACCAAACAATCAGGATTTTAAATGCATCATCAGAAGAAAACATTAAACTAGAATGAGAGATTAAGATGTCATGGAAATAAATCTTGCACAGAACACAGAATTGTATCAAGGTTGGTCTTCTCTAGACCAATTGTACCAAATCAGACTTCCCCTGGTCTAGGACAAGGGAATTGTTTCTGAAGCTCCTCAAATATGGGCAAGTTGCTCACTTTAACATGATCATGAATGACTACATCAAATAGTGTTGAAAAACCTCGTGGCACGTGACACCAGGAAGCCCTCAAATCGATGTCTGCCAGAGGATTAAAAACTTCGAGTCTCCTACAACAAGAAGCTTTCCTGTGCTCACCATGTAAATTCTTCTAAAGTTCTACCAAAAGCCCATAGATAATATTTCCTTCCCTGATCTGTTCAACTGTAAAATTTCAAAGGTGCTGGAGAAGACGAGGGTTGGAGGCAGTAGGGGTTGGCAGTAGGGAGAAAAGGGAGGATCAAGTAATCCAAGAATGCAAGGATTTGGAAAAGTCAGAGCCATGGAAATACAGGATGAGAGGGCTGGAACAGAAAGGTTTATCGTCAGAGGTCTGGGGTGGGACATGGAGCTGATGCAAAAGCACAGGGTGTGGCCATGAAAGGGGGTTAGGGCAGAGCAGAGGTGACAGTGTCCCTGAGGATACTGAATGTACTGAGGATGGTCAAGGGAAAGGAGTTAGAGAGGAACACCGAGATAAGTAGATGCAAAGTCCCTAGGGA
Organism: Equus asinus; assembly: GCF_041296235.1. Lineage (NCBI taxonomy): Eukaryota > Metazoa > Chordata > Mammalia > Perissodactyla > Equidae > Equus > Equus asinus. The sequence continues at coordinate 61,710,006 of NC_091792.1, read as the reverse complement.
ACAATGCGGAGGGCCTGCCTGATCCAGGTCACACAGTAAGGACAGAGGGGCAGAGGTGTGACCAGAAGCAGGGCTGTCTGATGGCCCCCGGCTCTTTCCAACAGCCCCTTGTGAGTGAAGACCAAGTACGGCCTGATGTCAGAACACCTCCGCCCTCATGACCCACGTGTCTTTGACATGACTCAGCAGAGACCTCCAGGCACTGCCCTTCAGCAAGCCAAGGGGCCCAGGGCCTGCTTCCTCTGTCCTCACTACTAAAGGGGTAGGAACAGAAAAGTGTTAAAAGGCTAGGAATTTAGTCTCAACCTGAAAGGAAATCACAAGACAAAATTTCTAATAACTGGTAATTCTAGTCTTTAAAAAATAACATTAAGTAACAAATAGCCACCATCCTTGACAAATTTCTGTCAGTCTGGAGAAATGTCAGAAATAAATGAAACACGTCTTTTTTTGTTCTATAGTCACCAAGGGCGTTGGCTAGGAACCAATAAAGGAACACAAGTATGACATACCAGACTAGCTGAGTAATAGTTGTAGCAACCATATATTCCAGATTTTTGTAGACAACATCAATTTTAAATATTTTTTGCCCCATTATCTCCAGAAATACATATTTCAAAAATTCTAATCTTTTGACATCCAAACTATATCCAGGGCTGTCTTTTACAGTTAGAACTGACACCAAAAATTTTGTGCTATATTTAGCCCAATTTAATAATTAGATTATGAATTACAGATTCATCCCATTTAGGATGTCAGTGGGTCACCCTATTTTTATCTTCTAGTTTTGAAACTAACAATATTGTCCAATGGAGGAAGTAATACATCTAAATCCCTTCCAGATTCTCAGTGCTGATCCAACTGTGTCTCAAAATGCTGTTAAAATGGAAGAGACCAGCACTGGTGCACGCATGTGATCATCTGCCTCCCCAAGCCATATTCCAGATAGTTATGCTTTCTGAGCAAAGCAAACAAAATCGCTACATGCAGTCTCCCTCTCTCACGGAGACAGGAGAGAGATTTCCCCTTTGAATATCAGCAACAGGCATTCTTTCCGAATTCAGTCCAGTTCTCACACCAGAAAAAAACCCAGATAACACATATCCTTTTCAAGATTTCTTATAAAACATATTATCTACCAACTATTATTATTAAGAGGATCCCATTTAGACTTTGCATGAAGCCTCTAAAAGTTTTCGGGGTAACTTTGTCTGAAAAGTACTATCAGTAACAGATATAAACTGTTTTATCCACAACTGAAAATCAAACAGTGTTGAAACAGAATGTGTCAGGGTGCGTGGCTTACTACCTCAGGAGTCTTCCTCCTCTGCCTTTTCCCAAAAATGCAGTCGAGGTCTGTTTTGCTGCGAGACGACAGATCCTTCCCTGAAAGAACAAGGCGATGCCTGTCAGTATTACCATTCTTTCTAGAATGAGGAGCACAGATATGAACTACTAAACTCTAGACAGCAAATGGGTTTTGGGAAAAAAAAATAATTCTGTAAATGACTGACTTTCTGTCTCCCCTTCACAGATTACAACTCTTTAATTAATAAATAAAATTAATTAAATTTAAAAATCACTGAAAAATCAAGTAAGTGTTTTAGAGCCAGAACCCGTGACATTCTCTTAGTGGCAGAAACAACCGAGAGCATGTAGACTGAGAGGAAAATTAAATTCTACAGCTAGCTCTCCTGCTGGTGTGCCTTGATGGCATGATTTCTGGGTCTCTGGGTTCCTCGTTTATAAACTAGATCTTACTTTCAAGGAGACATGAGCTACTTACTTAGGATTATGAAATGCAGAATAAAAAATGCTGCTAGATAAATAGCTTCAAAACCTCGCATTCGCACATGGATGAGAACATCCTGTATTTGACGTATACAAGCTCAATAATTAACTAAATGAATAAAAATGTAAAAAGAATAAAGGCAAGCAAAAATTCTGATTTTGGGTGAAAGGGTTTTAGATTCTCCTTTTTAAAATGTTTTTTACTGTTATAGTTATATCATCTTTAAATAAAAGGATACATAATAAGAGCAAGAAATTAAATGGCTTCTGGCAAAAGCAGTGTGCAAAGGATCCACAATTCTTACCAAAAACACAGAACTCTTTAATGCAATTTCAAACCCACAAACCAACTCAGTTAAAATTCACGTCTTTGGCATTTCCACTTATACCAATAACTCTCTGTGAGCAGTCAACCAAATCTCCTCCCATTTGTCAACTTCGAGGTAGATGCATTTTAAATCTAACTACTACATGTGCAGGCGTGAGTCTCCAGGGGAGAGAGGCTCTGGTTTAGACACAGGAATTTCTGTTCTCATGGAAGCCTGAGTTCCACTGTCATGGACTCACTTGTCTTCTTGGTTTCCTGTAGCAAACTGACTTGGCAAAGTAATGTCATGACCCAGAAAGTTCTAGTTCACTGAGTATGACTGGGGCATTCAAATATGATATTGCTCAGTGACTCCATGAAATTAAAAAACAAAACACCCTTCTATTAAATGCGAAGCCAGGTGCCAAAACCAGTTTCATAGTCAGCAGTACCAGATTCAATGGTCCAGTCAGTATGACCCGTTCCTTTGAGGCAGGACACACTCCTTTGTGGCTCTATGCTGCTCTCTCCTTTCTTCCTGAGCTAGAAATGAAGCCTTCCTGGTTCTAACTGATTAAGTAGAATCCAGACAAAGACCCCAAAGGAAACCTACCTCAGAACAAAATGGAGCATATCCCTGACAGGAGCTCAGAAAATGAACCAGAAAAATGGGGACTAAAACTGGTCATGATGGGGAGAAGTAGACAAACCCTTTGGAGGTCTAGAGATCTCTTCTTAGCTTTGTCATCAGCATAACCCATTTTGCACTACAGAGCACATTCAGGGTGGCAGTTTCTATTTCGGAAAAAGGAGTTGTACTTAGTTCAAAATATGTATCGGTCATCTATCCCTAACCTATCTTCCGGAATGGAGCAGACACCCTAAAAGAAATACAAATTAAGATCGCTTCTACAGCAATTCAACTACGAGAAATGATGGGGGGATTAAGGAAGGGAGAGGACATGCAAGATCACAATCCTAAAACGGAATGTCAAAATATGAACACGCAGAGATTAGAAGCAAACGTAAAAATCAAAGGGAAAACTGCCAAGCTGATAGAGAGAGTAAGCTGTACCAATGAAGGTGCAAGTGTTTCTAACGTTTTGGTGATGGGTTCTTGTATCAGAAATTTTTATCCTTTAGTAAAGTTCACTTAAGTAAATGTAGAAACCAGGATTGTTACAGGCCTTGCTCTGGATTTGATCTGGAAAACAAAACACAGAGAAGAATTAAGGGTCAGAGACCAATGGCAAGTAACGTAAAAGTAGATAAAAATGAGAAGATGGAAGTGATATTGAAATAGTTATTAGTTAATGGTCCTGGTTGAATGGTTTATAAATGTTATAAAATTATGGCCACTTTTGAATAAAATACAAAAAAAATGAGTTTGAAAGCTTATTGGTCTCAGTTCTGAATTATGGTCAAATCACAGCAAATACTGTTGATAATCTTAAATCTTAGAGAAAATGACAATCAAAGAAATTAAACAAAGTAGGACATATGTGTTCTCTCTCTGGATTTGCTTCATCTATTAATCTCCAATTGGCCATAACATTTTGAGAGCCTGGAAAAAAGGCTTCCAGTAGTCAAGCTGATATAATGAGTCCATGAAGGGTTGAGCAGATACATTCAGAGAAGAGCAGTTTATGATCAATTTAGCTGTTTCCCTAATAATCATGATTATCAGGTTTTCCAGTCGATCAGAGTAGCAAATTGGAAGGGAGGAATGTTACTGCTATGGCCAGACATGCTTACAACACCAAGAAGTCCAAGTGGGAAGCAAATGAAACTATAAAAAAAAAACGTAAAAACTCAGGAATCAGGGTGAATTGGAGCCTCTCAGTTTAAGGGCAAAAGTCATACGGAACTAGCAAGTTCTAGGGAGAAAATTGTATTACAACTAAGGCTCAAAAAAACTGCGTGTTCCTACTTGGAATAAAGGGGCAAAGGCAAGGAAATGCAGGTTTGAGAAATATGATTGTTAAAATAAAAAACACTTAAGGTTTACATAGGTAACTTCACTTGCTTAGGAAATTCATGTGCATTCCCCAATCAAGAAGGATAAATCAAACAATATCATATTTTGATTTTTTTTTTTAAAAAAAAAACCACAGGGGGCTGATAATAAGCCTAGGACAGAAGATAACGGCAACTTCACTGAAAGACTGTCAGGAAACCAGGAAACCTGCAAGAATCAGAGTAGGGTGTGAAATAAGTGAGATGCGCACAACTAATAACAAGATAGTCGGAATTTTTTAAAAGCCTGCAATGGTGCTATTTTGTATTTAAATGTCAAAAGAATCAGAAAAGGAAACTTAACGCCCATCACTAGCAGAGTCCTACTGTGGGAGAAGTTGACTGTGCTGGGAACACTACAGTCTGTTTCCAGACAGCAAGCCAACTACCGGGACACGTGCTGTGCACGTCCTGTCCTTGTTTAAGAAACAAAACACTACAAATTGTCAGAGGAATAAAAAGTCTGAGTAAATTACCATGATGAAGATGCAAACTACAGTTTATGCAACTTTTCATCCAGTTACTGTGCAACTGGGAGGAGAAAAAGCAATGTTCTCTAGACAACTTCTCAGTTGATTTGTTAAAAACTTCAAAAATGGTTTTGAAGAAATTGATATTTTCCCTATTTTTTCCTCTTTGCAGATATGGACTTGCCAAACATTTCTCAAAAGAAACCATTTTGAAGTTAGGCTTTTAAACAAATACGGATGAAATTCACTTTTAAAAGCATATAAATTATTTCAAATTACAATTATAAATTTGGGACTAGAGAAAGGAATACTTATTATCAGAACTAACATGATATAGCTCATATTTAGGCAGTAGCACATTTTACAATGCTATTTGCTACTGTAATCTCACTAAAGTAAAATTTTTATCTAAACTCTCCACACTAAGCTATATGAAATACCAGCTTCCCACGTTTTAGCTTCCTGGACCACAGATGGAGTTACAATATAAATCGTCCTCATCAAATAAGTGAATTAGTTACTTTCATTATGAGCACACCCATGGGCAAAATCCTTATTATCCATAATACTGAACAATCAAAAGTTCCATAAAATGGGTGATTTCTGATAAGTCATAAAACAGAACCTATTTTATAACTCAGTAATGACTTAAAAACCTCTCCTCATCTTACAAAAGAGGAAACTGAGTCTGACAGGGAAGTGGTTAAGAGATGTGTCTGAGAGAGAGGGAGGGCCAGCACCCAGGTTTCCTGTGCCCCAAGGTCGTTCACCTCAGAGGAAACTCGGAGTTCACCATTCATACCCAGAGACAAGTGCTCGACAAGAAAAGATTGCTTTTAGTAAATTAAAGAACTTTAAAATACACATTCACTGAGGACTGTTAAGATGGATGGTAAATAATCATTTTCTTCGCTCTCTGGATTTCTGCCTCCTCCTCCCGTCTGTTCCACTCTCACCCAATCGGCATGTCCTCTACTTTCCCGCTCAACCTCCTCTGCTGCCTCTCTGACAACATCTCCTGAACTCTCTGCCTGCACACCAACGCTCCCCTTCTCCCCAGGCAGGGCTCATAAACAAGCAAACCTCATTTAAAAGAGAGAAAATGAAGGCACAACACACCAAGCAGGTGGACAGGGTCACCTGGCAAGGGGGTGGCTTAACCAGAAATAGAAAGCAGATACTCCCGCATTCATTAGATTAAAGTAGATTAAAGAGGTTTATCCCGGCTTTAGCAAATGCTTCAGATGAAATCATGCATGCAGTCAGGTACTAAAGGAAAATTAGAAAATTCTATTTGCAAAAGTGAAAACTTAGAAGGCTGCCATATCATCCAAAAGTTACAGGCCACTTTTAATCTCACTAATTTGCTTAGCACCCTTCTGCTGTATCTCTATTTTTTTCTATAGGGTTTAATGAAAAAAGACAGGATATTTAAGGGATTGAGTATGAAGTGACCCTTGAGCCTCTCCTCAAAAGGACTGAGGGCCAACAAGGACTGTCTTCTGTTCTGCAGCTGGTAAGGAATGGAAAGAAACCCTCATCAGAAGCCATAAGGGAAAACAGCAAAGAAGGTTCTAGCCTGAGAGAAAGCAGAGGGGATAACACAAACAGCCATACAAACCCCAGGAGGGACAGCGAAGTGGGAAGTACCAGTCTCTTGTGCACATTCCCGAAGCTATTCGGCTCCCGACTCCATCCAGCTCTGCCATGAGCTCTCACTTAAACCAAACCCAGGCCCACCTTTTGGGGTCCTGACCCCAAATGAGAACCACCATTAAGGGCTTGGAGTAGTGGAAATTCCAGCTCCCACTGTTATTTGGATGGGCACTAGGAGTTAGGGAATTCCCAATCATGCCAACAAAACTAAAGCAATGAGAAGTACTCTTCCTGGTATGTCAAGGTAGAAATGTACATCCAATATCCCACAGAAGAACCATCAAATGGTGACTAGATTATCACAACATAAGTATAATACAATACAATTGTATTACATGATGCACAGTTGATAATACAATTATAATCATATTTATACTTAAGTATATTATGTAACAAATAGTCTTGTTTGCCTGGAAAGTCCACCTAATGCCTAATACTATTCCATGGAAAACTTTTGGGGCGTTGAGGAGTTTGACTTAAATTGTTTCTTACCAATACAAGACCACCACCTAGTGGTTGAAGAGGACAACTGCACTCCCAACTAACTCCATGTACTGGGAAAGGAGTGGGGAGGTGGTGATGGAGGAAGATAGTTCAGAAACAAGTTTTCTAACTCTATCTTTGCAATGATCATGGAACACCGAGGCTAACACTCCATGAGATGGAGAAATGGTGTGGAGTAATGTAGGAGTTAACTCAGCAGTGAGATTTTTCATACTGGAGATCTCAATATAGAGCCAATTATCTCAACTGGCACATTTTAGGAGACACTCAACACCAATATTAAGTTCTCAAAAACAGGAAAACATAACTAAAAATGTTGAGGAATAAATTAAAATCATTTTCTGACCTAGCCACATAAGATCCCTTTTCTCCTCCAAATAGCAAGTTGACTTCCGATTTCAGCCTTGCCAAAGGACGCACACGTGGTCTAGAAGCAAACCTGGGCCCCACCTCGGATTGGATGAATCCGATTCTGCACTTTAATAAGATCCCAGGAGATTCGCAATGAACGCTTCAGCGTTCGCACTGCTTCACAGAAATCCAGTCAGGCTGTCCACAATCCCCACTTTGTACGTGAAACATGAAGAGATGTGGGCAAAGAGCTAAAAATGCTTGAAGAAACCCAGTGTGAACACAGAGATTTCAACAACAAATAAAGAAATGCTTAATTTTACCTTTTGTGAATTTCATATAATGAACACGGTTCTTGGAGATTTTGGATTTTTCTTCAAGGCTGAAAGATTTCTTTTCCTTTTCTGAGGAGTCTTAAAAAAAGATGAAAAGTATTACATTAATACATAATACATAATTACTCTGTCATTCTTTCTCATTTATTCTCTTACAGTGACATGGTCTCATTTAAATAAACTGCGTAGGAGCCCTGTCATTTATTAGTGAACTCTAACCAAATGATCAGAAATATTCCTCTTAAACAGGCAAGGCCATTCTCCAGAAACTTATAAAATCCTGAGGAAGAGAAATCAAAACTTGCGTTCACACAAAAACCTACACACAAATGTTCATAATAGCCTTATTCATAATAATAAAGTACTGGAAATAACCCGAAATTCCTTCAGTGGGTGAATGGCTGAGCAAGCAAGGAACAAGTGATAACACAACAACCTGGATGGACCTCAAGGGCATCACACTTAGTGAAAAAGATCAATCGACATACTGTATGACCCATTTATATAACATTCTCAAAATGACAAAACCAAAGAGATGAAGAACAGACTAATGGTCTCCAGGGGACAGGGATGAAAGTGGAGTTTGGAGGTTGGAGGGTTAGAAGGTGGATGTGAATAAAAAATGCAGCATGAGGCAGCTCTTTTGTGGTGCTGAAACAATCCTGTATCTTGACTGGTGGTGGCTCCATGAATCTACACACATGAGAACACTGTACAGAACTACACACACACACACACACAAGTGAAGGAAGGCTAAAAACATGGTGAAAATGGAATAAGGTCTGTGGTCTAGTTAACAGTCAACGCCAGTGGCAATGTCCTGGTTTTGAGATTATGCTCCAGCTGTATTAGATGTCACCATTGCGGGAAACTGGTGAATGGTATTCAGGACTCTTGGTCGTACTATTTTTGCAAATTTCTGTAAGTCAATAATTGTTTCAAAATAAAAAGTTCTTTTAAAAAGCGAATAAAGGTTAGACACCTTAAATGATAATCCAAAGGCAGATGAGAGATGATAACCAGGTAGAGTGTCAAGGACAGAGCTGGCACTGAGCCACTGCCTCAGACTCAAGGTTTCACTAGAGGCTCACCTTTGAGGGCAAAGACAACAAAAACAAATCCTTGAGAAATAACTCATGTGGTTATTCCTCTGACAAAAGAGGAAAATGTGAGCCAGAAAGTAGTCCCCTGTGTGAAATATCAGAGCAAGTACGTCCGGGATTAGAGTCAATTCCGGGACAGTAACTGGCTGCCTGTATCCCTCACCTTTATCTGTTCGCCAAGTTCGGGTAGTAGAGTACCACAGACACAGGGTATCTCAGGGACAAGAGAGACTGAATTTCCCTATTGTTACGTCATAAAGAAATAGAGGTACGGGGTTAGAGAAAGGGGAGAAACGGAAATTTTCACCTTAATACTGGAGCAAAACAAGCATATGTCCATTGAACATGTGAGTTACCTGTAATCCCTTCCAGGAATTAGTCATTTCAAAAGCAAAGTGAGAATTCTATAGTAAGACTCTGAACAACGTAAAGACAGATGTTTCAAGCTTTCAGACAACGCCTAGCATGGGTTAATTATATCAACAACTTGAAACATCCCCTTCTTCAGTCACTTCCCAAGAATAGCTTGGGATTTTTTTCAAAGACATCCCGTTAGTAAATTTTTCTGCTCTTTTTGTTACCAAACACCTAAAATGGCACATAACATTCTCAATTTTGCTGTTCCAAACACAAATCACCTAGCAAGTTACCAGCTTAAAGTTACTACTATAAATGGAAGGCTTAGTAAGTACCAGGCGCTGGACTAAGAGCTTTCTACGCATTCTTGCATTTCACCTTACAACCACTCTATAAGGCAGCTGCTACGATGATTAAACTTACTTCACAGAAGGAGACTGAAGCACAGAGGGGTTAAAAAAGGCACATCCAGGAGGGAGCCATGACGGGACTCAAACCCAGGCAGATAAGAGTGGGCATCCACATTCTTAACCACTACACTGTGTCCCTAACAGAGCTGCTCTCACACTGCAGAGGATGGAAGAACCACCTGGGGAGCTTCCCAGCACAGACGTGCAAAAGCACAGCAGAGCACGGACAGGCCCTCGGGGAGCCAGTGCTGATCCCCTTGTCCTCGAGTGCCCTTCCCTAAGGCTGCTCCGACTCTGAGCAGATGCATCAGTGTGGTTCTTCCCACCTCTCCCATGTGTCCTCCTCCCACTCTACAAAGGAAAGGCACAACTCTCCTCTTACCAGGGACAAATAAGGGACAAGCCAAAGCACTGGTGTCAGAGGAGCATCCTTTAATCAAAGCAGCGAAACCAGCGCCCTCCCACACCAATCTATCTCATCAAGAGCTGCATTTCCAAAAAGATTTACTGTTCTAATAATTATTTATCAAAATTTATAAGATACTGCCTCATTTTATTAACTGTAATCTACCAGTTATAATGACAACTTAATCCAAAGGAAAAATATTCACACTTAAAGGCTTGGGGTTACTCCAAATAAACCAAAAATTTGTATGTATTTTGTGGCAGAGAAATATGATAGGGTGACGAACTTGAAAAAGTTTAAGCAAAAAAATATATTAACATAAAATATTATGGGGCATATGCAATGGAAATATTTCAGAGGCAAAGGAACTATGAAATATAATATTCCTGATGGTTAAAGAAGGACTTGTTTGTGTATTTCCAAATAGATGACAAGGGGCATCAAATTGCTCTGGGCTCTACCATCCACCGGATACATCTGAGACCAGTGTAGTGGTTTTATTTTAAAATGCCAATATTTCTCAATAGGCCAGAAATTATATTCTTTGCAACCATTTAAAGTTGTGATTGAAAACATTATAGATGTCGATCTAAAAATGTGAGACAGGGCATACCGTTTTTCAAAATTTCCTCAGGGGATATGTGAGCAAAAATACTGAACAGCCCTGGACTAACCCACACCTTTGTGGATGACAGGCTATCAGCATTCCAGTTTATTTCCAAAAATACTTAAAGTCATAAGGACAAAATATCTGACGCAAGTAACAAACATTTCCTAAAACCATGAGATAAGTTCCTAAATCTTAAAGCTAAGTTGAGTCTGGTAGGGAGTAACTAACTGAGATAGGATAATTTTTAAAAAGGAAATTTTGAAGAATATACTGACCTTTGTGTCCCACAAGGGAATAAGGGTTATTTCCAGAATCTTTGCAAGATTCTATGAAGAGGAGAGTAGGGAATCTCTGCTTAGTTAAAAGGCAAACCGTGTGAATTTGGTAAGCAATCTTAAGGAACTCAAAATATTATTATAGGAGAAAAATACATTACTAGGTTATTGTGTCATCTACTTTTCAGCTTTATACAAGTAAGATGACCAAAAATTCCCTTGCAGGAAGATACTGTATTTACCAAAGATGACACAGCAGAAGAATAATCTATTAGCTCTCCAGGTCCATTCCGTGGACAGGTTTTTCCTTAAAGGAATATTCTAAAGGCTTTTCAGTAAACTGGGATTGGCAGATAGCAAGGCCTGGTTTGGACTGTACTGAGCTCTAGATAGGTACTAGCACCCTCTAGTGGTCTTGAGGTGAAACTTAATCTATAGACTAGTAACAGGCTGTCAATGATTTAAGATACTTCTATGTTTTATGCAGAAAAGAAAGAAGCAGCCTGCACAGATGAACCTGTGCTCAGCGCTGTGTGAGGACACGGCACCACCACGTGGAATCTGTTATGCACGCACTGCCTTCCTGACAAATAATACGGGGTTCCCTGGGTCACTTGAAACATTCCACTGACAGCACTTCGGGGAATATGTGGGGAAGACCTGACTACAGGGACTGTGTGAAGCCTCGGCAATCACAGGACAAAGTGGACCTGTGCCCAATCACAGTTTTCCTAACTACTACAATGGCAATTGTCCATTAGAAAACAGAAATCACGATACCAGCAAATTGGAAAAAGTAACTTTCCAGCTATCACTGTCAAATCTCAAAAGCAAACTGATCAAAAATCTGTTTTCCCTTCTCTATATCTGGAAAAATGAATGTCACAGCTCCTTTCTTTATGGAGTCTTGGAGCTGATACTTCTTGGTAACCCTATCATGACCTGAGAAGCATGCAGTATTCTAACTCAGCGCATCAAGGAGAAAGCCATGATACTACACAGCGTGCAAGTCGACACCTTTCCCTGTTCAAGAACGAACGTGTGGTGCCTCTCGGAAAAGAGCCCCAGACTCAAAAGCTTCTGCCTCCACACCTGTGGTCATGGCAGAGGCCACATCAAGTCTGTCTGACACTGTAACTGTAGGGGAAAGAAAAAGACAGCCGATAGTCATTAAGGGAGAAGTTGGTCCCTGATCCTCCAATCACTGCATCTCTTACTCATCTACCCTCGTGACAGGCTTCATCCGACACACATTACACTTGCCATGCTTTACCTTAAGTCTACCAGAAAGGGACCCATGCAATTGCTAGATTTCTTTTGTTGTGACAAATGCCACCACACATAGGAATATGTGAAGTCTGCACAGTTAGTTACAAGCAAACCCCCTTGCAACTAGCTCCTGGATTAGAAAACAGAACACTGCCTTTATCTAGAAGCATCCAGCACCCCTGTGCACCTTCCTCCTGGAAGAGGGTTTCTCAACCTCTGAACCATTGACATTTTAGGCTGAATAATAATTTGTTTGGGGAGGGCAGGACAGAGCTGTGCTGTGCATTGTAGGATGTTTAGCTGCATCTCTGGCCTCTATCCACTAGATGCCAGTAAAAAACCACCAGTTGTGACAACCAAAAATGTCTCTGGACATGGGCAAATGTCCCATGGGGGCAAAGCTGTCCTCAGTTGAGAACCACTGTCCTAATGGTAACCATTATCCTGATTTTTGTGATAACCACACTTTCCTCTGCTTTTTTTTTTTTTTTTTTAAAGATTTTTATTTTTTCCTTTTTCTCCCCAAAGCCCCCCGGTACATAGCTGTGTATTCTTCATTGTGGGTTCCTCTAGTTGTGGCATGTGGGACGCTGCCTCAGCGTGGTCTGACGAGCAGTGCCATGTCCGCGCCCAGGATTCGAACCGACGAAACACTGGGCCGCCTGCAGCGGAGCGCGCAAACTTAACCACTCAGCCACGGGGCCAGCCCCCCCTCTGCTTTTTGTTTTGGTTTTAACCGTTTATTTGGGGGTGTGGGGGTAACAGCCATAGAAAGTGCATAAAACATCATGTTCACAAATACCTGTGTAACACCAACTAGGTCAAGAAACAACGTTAATATCACACCAGAAGTTCCCCAAGACCCCTTCTCAATCCCAAACCCCTTCCTCTCCCGAAAGAGAATCACTATTGTGACTTTCATAGTCAAGTAATCACCTCCTTGTTTTAAAAAGATCCTACCACCCAAATATGATATCTAAATATCAGGTTTTTGCCTGCCATGTGAAGTTTTACGTAAGTGGAACCCTACTGGATGTTATCTTTGTGTTCCACTTCTTTCAGTCAACGTTAAGTTAATGCGACGCTTCTATACCAGGGGACGAACTACAGCCCGTGGGCCAGATCCAGCCTGCCACCTGTTTTTGTAAATAGTTTTATGGGAACATAGCCACATCTATTTGTTTATATATCGTCTATTGTTGCTTCCACACTCCAACAGCCAAGTTGAGTAGTTGTGACGGAGACCCTATCATGTGCAAATATTTCTATCAGGCCCTTTACAGAAAAAGTTTGCCGACCCCTGCTCTGTACTCTGGCATGGAACTAGACTTCATTTCTTTGCATTTACAAACATGGCAGTTTAGTTACCCGTTCTATTATTGGTGGAAATTTGGGTTACTGTCAGTTTGGGAATACCGCAAATAATGTTATAAGCATTCTTTCCTTCTGACTGAAGTACATCCTAAATTTCCTTTATTGAGGGTGTACTGGTTGTAAACATTTTTTCTCTGAAAATTTATTCCATTTACTTTCTTGAAAGATATATTTGCTGAATGTAAAATTCTAGGTTGCCAGTTATGTGTCCCTCAATATATTACTCCAACGTCTTTTGGCTCCCATTGTTAAGAACTCTGCTTTCATTCATAACCATTGCTTCTTTGAAGATGATCAGTATATTTTCTCCGGCTGCATTAAGAATCTTCTCTCTTTTGTGTGCGTGTGGGGGGAGGGATGTGTGCGTATATGGGTGTGTATGATGTTCTGCTATGATGCTACGTTGTTACATCTGTTATTATGTTTGCAAGGGAAGATTTTTTATAATGTAATTTGCTTGGAATCATTAAATTTTCGAATCTATGGATTTGTTTTATCACCAGTTCTAGACAGTCTTCAGCCCTTATCTCCTTAAATATTGCCTCTGTTCCATTCTCTCTCTTCTTTGTGCCGCTGACCATTTATTAGATATTAGATCTTCTCACTTTATCCTCCATCTAAACTTCTATTTCATATTTTCCATCTTGTCCTCTTTCACAGCTACAATCCAGATAATGCCTTCTAGTCTATTTTCTAGACTTTCTTTGGCTATGTCTACTTTGTTACTAAACCCAACAGTACACTCAATATCCAAGCCTATGTGTGCTAGAAGCCAGCTACAGTCATTAATAATGCAACCTTATGAATATCTGATGGGAAAGAAAAAGCTTAGGAAACAGAGATTTGGATAAATTTTCAAATAAATCCCCTACTATCCAAAGTTTTGTTACTCTCTCACTTTCAATTACTGAGGAACTAAAAAAATTGGGGGATCAAGTTATTTCGGTGTTTGTCTCATTTCTTTTTCTCACACTAGATTTCAAATTTCTGCACTAGACTTTAAGTTTCTTCAGACAAGGAAATGAGTCTTTTTATATATTTCTGTATCCTTAGTCTTCAAAGGATACCATCAAGAAAGTGAAAAGACAACTCAGAGAATTAGAGAAAATATTTGCAAGTCACATATCTGATAAGGGACTTGCACCTGGAATATATTAAAAATTTTTACAAGTCAACAATAAAGACACATAATCCAATTAAAAAATGGGCAAAGGATCTGAACAGATATTCCTCCAAAGAAGACATACAAATGGCCAATAATCACATGAAAAAATGGTCAACATCATTAGCCATGATGGAAATACAAATCAAAACCATGAGTAGATACCACTTCATACGCACCAGCATGGCTATAATCAAAAAGACAGATGATAAGTGTTGGCAAAAACGTAGAGGAGTTAGAACCCTCACACGTTGCTGGTGGGAATGTAAAACAGCGTAGATGCTTAACACAGTCTGGTAGCTCCTCAAAAGGTTAAACACAGAGTTAGCACGTGACCCAGCAATTCCAATCTAAGTATATACTCACGAGAAATTAAAATATATGCCCACACCAAAACTCACATGTCAGTGTTCACAGCTGCATTACTCATAATCGACAAAAAGTGGAAACAACCCAAATGTCTACCAACTAATGAATGGACAGACCATGGTATAGCCACACAATGGGATATTACTTGGCAATAAAAAGGAATAAAGTACTGGTGCATGCTACAACAAGAACAAACTTTGAAAACTAAGCTAAGTGAAAGCAACCAGTCACAAAAGACTACATGTTGTACGATTCCGTGTATAAGAGACGTCCAGAACAGGCAAGTCTTTAGAGACAGAAAGTAAACCAGCGGTCGCCTAGGGTGGTAGGGGGATAAGGCAGATAACTGCTACTGGGTAGAGAGTTTCTTTTAGAGGTGATGAAATGTTTTAAAATTGGTTCTGGTGACAACTCTGTGAATATACTAAAGGCCACTGAACTGTATACTACAGATGGGTAAATTGTATGGCGTGTGAGGTGTATCTCAACAAAGCTCCTAAAACACAAATACAGCAAGTCCCCGCCCCTCCCTCCCTAGACTCTTACCTAGTTCTCCTGGTTTTACTTACTCCATATTTCTAAATAACACCCTTAGGCTGCTATTACTTACCAATTTTTGACTGACTTTCAAAAATGGAACAGAATGCAATTTTAAATTGGCGACAGATGTAGACCTTGTTGAGAAGGTGCACAGAAGCTATGTGGGGGAAGAGCGTTCTAGAGAGGGAGACGCTAGTGCAAAACCCTAAGGCAGGAGCAGGCCTGATGTACTCACAAACCAGCACAGGGGTCAGAGTGGCTGAGATGGAACTAGGAAGAAGGGCAGTGGCAGGAGATGAAGTCAGAAAGGGAAAGCGCCCCTATTATATAAGGCCATAGCCCACTGAAGGGATTTTGGCCTTTATTCTGAATGAAAAGGAGAAAGCAATGGGCAGCTTCTGAGCAGGAGCAGCACAGACAGACTTACACACTTTAAAAGAATCACTCTGGTTGTTACGCTGAGAACAGACTAAAGGAGTCCATGGATGGATAGAGAAAGATCAATCTAGAGCAGTAGCTCTCAACCAGGGGCATTTTGTCCAGGGGACATTTGGCAATGTCTGGCAGAGTTCTGCTTCCAGTAATGGTTGACTGGCTAATTTTGACTGCATAATTTTGTAGCAATTTCTTGCTATGAAAACCAGAACAAAATATGGGGGTGGGGGAGGTGGGGTTGCTCAAAGCTATTCCTGTGGAACTAACAAAGCAGTGAAGAACTAGAAAGCCAGGATTAGGGACAAGGAAATCCAGAGAGGTAAGTCTGACATTTGGGGCTTTTTTTCCCCGTTGAGTGTGTGTCAACTCTAAAAGAGGCAGCTGTGAGGTTGAGAAACTAAGTAGAACAGGTGAGATTCAAGGAATGATAAAAGCTTTAAAAAAGAGAGAATAGGAGGATTGAAATCAGTTTGCATAGAAAACTGGAGTTTGGCAGTAAAGGAGCGCAGAATCATCAGGAAGTAGCAGTAAATGAGGTAAATAGAGTCAAGAGAAAGTTTTAAAGTTAGTTTTTCAATGATTTTTTGAGTAGGACATAATGCACAGGGTACAAAATTTTAAAGACAGAAAGGAACTGTAGTAAAAGTTAAGTTTTCCCCTCATCCTGTTTCCCAGTCACTCAGCTCCCCTCCCTAGAGGCAATCACTGTTATCAGTTTCTTAAGTATTTTTCTGGAGACATCCTGTGTATATAAAATATATACAGAAGAGATATTCTAGAGACATTTTAGGTATATCAACCTCAGCACTACTGACATTTTGGGCCCGACAATTCTTTGTGGCTGGGGGCTGTCCTGCGCACAGCAGGATATTTAGCAGCATCCTTGTCCTCTACCCGTGAGATGCAAGAAGCACCACCACCCTCAGTTGTGACAACCAAAAACGTCTCCAGACACTGCCAAAATCCCCCGCAGGTGAGAGCCACTGTGCACACACACCTGAGCACACACACATAGTATTTCCCACCTTTTTCCCTACAAATGCATGCCACACACAGTTTTTCATCTTCTCTTTTTTACTTTACAATATTGGAGATCACCCATCAGTGGTATAGAGATTTCAAATTTTATTTTATATCTTGCTGTCATTGAGCATGGTTATTCATTAATGTTCATTACCTCAAGCACATTCTGTTTTTTCATTTGTGGAGAAAGCACTTTGATTTCATTAATGACACCTAGGAATAGCCTAAGAATCAGGACAAAATCCATTCATCCGAAAGCATCACTTTTACACGGTGGCAGTGTATCTAATTCCTAAAATAATCAGGGGAAATCGTCTATTTTGGAGTTCTACCTCTGCAAATAATAAAAATGATAAAGGCTATGGCAGCTAATACTAAATACCTGCTATGTGTTAAGCAGTGTTCAAAGTACTTTAGTTCTATTAATACATTTAATTCTCACAACCACCTCTAAGGATGGTCCTATTAGCTCCATTTCACCAGAGGAAACCAAGGAACAAAGATGTTCCGTAATTTACCCACGGCCACACAAGTAGTAAGTGTAAGAATCAGGATTCGAATCTAGGCAGGCTGGCTCTGGCGTTTACCTCTAAACCAGTGCACTCTATTACTTCTTCACTCAAAACCCGTCAGTCTTAAACGGTCGTGTTGACTTCATCTCTGTATTTCTACTGAGTTCAACTGTGATCTTGAATACAAAGATGTTTTTGTTTATAATTAGTAAGGGCTAATGTCCTTGAATTTTATGAGTGCATAGATCCTGAATTTCCTAATACCATGCAGTCAGTGTTTTCACAAAACATTTTCCTTATGTTTTTCTTTGGCTAACAAATTACCATCCTTTATAGTAGGACTACACACAGAACTGTTAGGATAGTTCTAACAGTTATCCCGTGGACAGAGAAAACTGTCCAAGCCATAGATTCCAGCAAGAAGTCCAATCTGACTAGGGAAAAGACGGAGTACCTTTCCCTGCATGCTTCTGGGCTCAATTCCTTACGCAGCCCTGCAATAAATCTTCCCACAGTTAGGGCTGCAGAGTAATTTTACCAGACCGTGACCAACATATCCTGCTTGTTACCTCCCAACCAGGGATTATGTTCTCATACATTTAAATATCCTCAAGTCTAACTTGGTATCCAGAACACAGTTCAATAAATGTTTGCTGAACTCAAGTCTAATTTTTAATTTCATTCCACAGTTCTTTCTCTTTCAATTTAACAAACATCTCTTGACTATTCACTACATGCCAAACACTGTACACAAGGAATAGAAATAAATTTCTTATAAAAATGTTTGCAGAATAACTCAACAACAAAAATACAACCCAATTTAAAAATGGGCAAAGGACTTGAAAAGACGTTTCTCCAAAGACATACAAATGGCCAAGAAGTACATGAAAAGATGCTCAACATGAGCCATCATTAGGAAAATGCAAATCAAAACTACAATGAGCTATGACTTCACACCTATTAGGATGGCTACTACCAAAAAAACAGAAAATAACAAGTGTTGGCAAGGATGTGGAGAAACTGGAACTCTTGTGCAGCATTGGTGGGAATGTAAAACAGTGTAGCCACTATGGAAAACAGTAAGGTGGTTCCTCAAAAAGTTAAAAATAGAATAACTATATGATCCAGTAATCCCACTTCTAGGTATATACACAAAAGACTTGAAAGTGGGGACTTGAAGAGAGACTTGAACACCCATGTTCATAGCAGGATTATGCACAACAGCCCAGAGGTACAACCCAATGTCCATCAGAGAATGACTAGACAAACAAAATGTGTTATATACATACAATGGAATATTATTCAGCCTTAAAAAGAAGGAAATGCCACAACATGGATGAACCTTGAGGACATTATGTTATGTGAAATAATCCATACACAAAAGGACAAATACTGTATTGACTCCACTTATACAAGGTACTTAGAGAAGTCAAATGCATAGAGACAGAGTAGAATCATGGTTTTCTGGGGCTGGAGGGAGGGGGAAAGGGAGAGTTAGTGTTTGATGGAGGCAGAGTTTCAGCTTTACAAGATGAAGAGCACTGTGGATGGATGGTGGTGACGACTGCATGACAATGTGAACGTACTTAATGTCACTGAACTGTATGCTTGAAAATGGTTAAGATGGTAATTTTTATGTTATGTGTATTTTACAATTTTTTTAAAAATGTTTGCAGAAGAAATAATAGTCTAGACTTCTTCATGAACATCCAGCAGAATTAAGTGAAGTTATGTCCTTGCCTTCCAAATAGCCATGTGACAAAAAACTTCCTTTGAACTCGAAAATCATACCAAAGGCCCACAAGTTTGAGGAGTATACCATCCATGCCCTTCCCCCCAACAGTACTACCTTTCTGTTAATTTCATATGGAAAGCCCAAAGTTCAGTTGTTTCACTTCTAGTTCCAATAGCTTGGGAATACAATTTCTAGTACTGAGGCCCTTGCAACAAATATTATATACCTCTTACATAAATTAAAAGGTAATACAAATTTGACTAGGCAGAATCAGTACAGAAAGGGCTTTCTATTAGCCTTCACTGGATGGTAGTTTATGGTCCCACTTGATATTTCTGGCTTTGTATTTTAAAAACATCTTTTTGGTCACCTAAGGATCCCTGGAAAGATTACTTCCTATTTGAGGTGTAAACCAAATAGATTTATCTTGCCATTCTCAAACTCTTACTGGGAAAAAAGTGTTTGCTTATGATTAAAGATCCGTTCAATGAAAGCACTATTAAAATGTAAACAGAAATGAGGATTCGTAATAGCTTCAATCAATTAACTTTCAGATACACGATGCTTACAGCAAAAAGAGTTGATAAAAATACTTTAAACTGATATTATGCCTTCTACAAACCCAAGAGATAAAAAGAAAAGGCTTCCCTACCTGACGTTTCCTGCCCATGGCGAGTATTCAGTTCAGCCAGAAGTTGGTTAAAGTCATCTTGATGAGCAATCCAGTTGTCCTGAAAATATCGAAAAATCAATTAGAGGCAAGCCTGTTGTCTACCTACACTGACTGAGATAAGATATATTTTGGAAGCAAGGAAATCTGGTAGTTAATGTAAAATTTTAAACATTTCATCAAAATATTTTATACATATGAATGAAGAAGAAATAATATAAATTTGAAATGTAATTTATCTATCAGTATTAAAAATGGGCTTCTTGGAAGCTTACGTCCTGATTTCAAATATGGATAACTTATCAACAGTCAACTAATAGCCAAATAATCAACACATAACCTGTGTGCTAAATATTAAAATAATGCAAAATAAAATAATTATGTTTTTCTTACTAGGGGAGAATTATGTAGGTCAAAGGAAAAAAGCAGTGATGGACTTAGGGCTCTCTTCTTCGCTCACAGGAGTTGAAAATATCTTGCCCAATTCTATTTGCTCGCATCCATCCCAGTTCTACAAGGAAGGAGGAAGCATTCAAAGTTTCCCCACTCAATCAGCACCCATTTGCAAGGTGGTCAGCTAACAAGTTCATTACAACAAAGAGCGTCTGACTTTAAGAGAATGAACATGTCTAAAACAACATAAACCAGAGGGAAGCAAGGTTTCAATTTAGGAATTTGCCTCACACACACTTTGTAAAGGATGCCTAAGTTTAAGGCATAGTGAATAGGTTTACTGAGCAATGCTTCTCCTAAAACATTAAGTATATCTGTATTCTCTCTCTGTCAACAACTGCCTTCAAGACCAACCTTATGTAAACATTTTTTTTTTTAAAGATTGGCACCTGAGCTAACAAGTGTTCCCAATCTTTTTTTTTTTCTGCTTTTTCTCCCCAAATCCCCCAAGTACATAGTTGTATATTTTTAGTTATGGGTCCTTCTAGCTGTGGCACATGGGACACCACCTCAACGTGGCCTGACAAGCAGTGCTACGTCCAGGCCCAGGATCCAAACCAGTGAAACCCTGGGCCGCCAAAGCGGAGCCTGCAGACTTAACCACTCGGCCACACGCCCGGCCCCCTACATAAACTTTTAAAAAAATTATTCAAGGTCTGTTTACTAATTGATAAAAATACAGAGGATCATGCTGAACATTTCATCTAGTAAGTGTGTGAAATTCCAAATGTTTTCAAGTGTCACTTTTGGATTTTGTCAGCAGACAATGGTGACAGTATTTTTCCCCCAGCTTTACTGAGATGTAATTGACATACTAGTTACAGCATTTTTTCTCTTATAACATTGTATTTGTTTTAGATGATGATTTGATATATGTATACATTAAACTGTTTCTTTAGTCGTTTAAAAGTTTAGCTGTTAGTCCACAAACTTTGAGCTAATCAAACTAATTCAGTTTACCTAAAGTAATTCTCCAGATTTCCTACCAGAATTCTGTTGGCTGCAAAAATTTAAGAACAAAGCTTTCAGCTTACTTTCTAAAGTGAACAAGAGTGAAAATGAAAAGCATGGTAGGCCATTATTTTTTAATTATAGCATCATATTTTCAAGGTGTTAGTGTTGAAGAGGAAATGTGAATAAATTCAAGTGCTGTCTACCAACAGTCAGAAACAGACAATGCGACAGGAAAAGAATGCCATTTTCTTGTAGTATTTCTGAAACTAAATGCCAACAACTTTTAATAATATAAGCCAAATATTAGAACACATGTAAAGATGAAAATTCTTATCTGTACTGAAATGAGTATTTCTATAAAAAGAATACTTTTGCAAAGTTTAGCCATAAAACTGCTTTGGGTCTCTCAGGCACAATCAAGTAAAGAATCCCATAAGGACAATAAGGCAAGGCGATGGCATGTTACAAGATAACAGCCAACTTAGCTATGGGCTCGTTACTTATCCAAAACATGGATGATACACACTTGAATAGTTAAAAATTGGTCAATTAATTTGGTGGGATTAAAATTTTTATATTTACGAAAAGGTCAACTATGTAAGGAAACCCCCAGCAGACACTGTTGCTCACTTCATTATTGATTGTAGCTCCAAGTCCCAGGTGGTTATTTTTAACTTGAACTTTAATATGATCTGTGGCTCCTTGCTCCTGAGCCCCTAAACCCTGTGGAGATTAAACAGAAAGACAGTTAGCATCTTTATCAGGTATAGAAATTACCTCTTTCTTTGCTCATCGATCATTTGATTAATTACTAAACATCTAGGAATGAGGCATTATCCGTGCCCTCAAAGAGGACACAGTTTAATGGATTCTTGTAAGATACGTCTGTAATACCAAGGATGCACTTACATTAATGAATGCCAATTCTTCAACTTGAGACCAAATTTAAGGCTCATGTAAACACTAAGGAGAACGTGCTTATTTCTGATGCACAAAAACAGAGTACTACTACAAACTAAGAGAAGTCCATCAGAAATATTACAAGTTCATGGCTCTCTCTATTAAATAATTTTACAAAACAACACTGAGGAAGTGGGGAGAGAGGGACTCCAAGTCTGCTGCATCAATTAACGCTCATTTGTAAGGTGTCCCAAAGAGCTTGGTGTTCTGGAGAACCTGAAAGGCACCCAGGATGGCTCCAGCAAAGTGAATGAAGAGAAAATAAGATGATATGAAGGGGCTAGACCTCACAGGACCTTGGAAATTATGGTAGGAATTTGGATTTCATTTTTTTAAAACAACAGGAAACCACTGATCTTTTAAGTAATGGAATGCATGATCTAATTTCTGTATCTTAAAAGATTAGTCTGGCTGTTATATGGCAAATGGTCCAGAAAAGGAAATAAAGGAGAACAGGGAAGCAGGTGAGAGGCTGTTGTGGTGATCAGGGCAACCAATGGCAGTGGTTGAAGCACAAGGCTGCCCTGGATAGAAAGGAATAATGACCAGGGATGTGGGAAGTGAGAGTGGTGGAGGAACCAAGCATGACTCCCAGGTTTCTGGCTGGCAGACAGGGTACCATTTGCAAAAATGAGGAAAACTTGAGAAAGAAATATTTGAGGGGATCAAGAGTTATATCATAAAAAATGATAAGCTTGAGATGCTTATTCAAGCAGAAATGTCAATCAGGCTGATGAATTTACAAATTTGGAGCTCAGAGGACAGATCTGGACTAGATACAGAAAAGTGACAGTTCTCAGAACTTACATAATTCAAAGCCAGGATGGACTGAATGAGCTCACCTGAGCAGGGTACAGAAGAGGGCCTGGGGCTGACCCCAAAGAGCTCCAAAGCTCAAAAGTCTGCAGGAGGAAGAGCCAGCAACAAATTTAGGAGTGGCCAGTGAGGTAGAAAGAAAAAAAACAGGAAAGAGGGAAGTACTGTGGAAGGCAAGGCAGAAGTATTTCAAGGAAGGAGTAGTTAATTATGTCCAATGCTGCTAGAGAATTCCGTAATGTGAACACAAGACAGGGTCCATTGGATTTGGGAACAAGATGGTTAAAAGACCTTGACAAAAACCATTTAAGTGTAGAGATATCAGTACAAATCCTATTTGAGTCAGGAACAAATGAAATGTGAGGGAAAAGAGAAAATGTGTAGTCTAGCTATAAAAGGGAATATTACTCTTAGCAATATAAAACTCTGGTTAAGTATGATTCCAAGAGCAAATAATTAAAAGACACTGTCTATGAAAGATGTTAATCACAGTAGGTTAAATGATAAACAAAGACAGCTGACATTCATGTTGAATTCTAACTTTATCATCAGAAGGTCACTACAATTTAGTTATTTCTCCAAAATCACTTATTGATCCAAAACATAAATTCCTCCCAGTTTCCAAAGAAAGATGTATTCTCTTGATTTGTAATCTCCTTCCATGGCTCCAATTTCTTTTGCTGTTTTCCAAAATACCTTTCCTTTAGACCACCCCATCTTCTCTAGCATCCTCTGGCCAAACTTGGAATCATCATTACTCCACGCAGTGTTTCTTGGATCCACGGCCCACTTCTGCTTCCGCCGACCTGCAAATGACAAAGTATCTCATCAGCAATTTATCTTTCAAATCTGGAAAACACCACACAAATACACACATATCTAATACATACACACATGCCTGCATAAAACATCACATACATTTTGTTTTCTTAGATGCAGATATCAGATTCAGCAGCCAATGGAAGGTTATCAGATTGGATCGTTATCCTGGTTTCCCCAACAACTGTGTATTCTCAACATAATAACTGACCTCATAAGATAAAAATAAAAAGATTTCCTCCAAAGGTGACAAATCAAGAGACAGGATATACCATCATTCAGGCCTTCCACATTCAGCTAAAGGCAGCAACTTAAAGCACCTGTCAGCACCAGCGTCATCCTCACCATCAGTAGCAGCTGCAGCAGCATAGTCGTTGCCATACATCATGTGTCAAATGCTATCCATACACTATTAGATTCAGTTTTCACAGTAACCCAATGAGGGTAGATACTCTTATCTCCCCTTTTCAGATGAGAAAATCTAAGGCTTAGAGAAAGAAACGTGCCAAAGTCTCCAAGCAAAAACCAGAGCCTCTATACAAACCAAGGTCCTACTGATATCAAAGCTTATATTCTTAATCCACAATATACAACAGGCATTATGATCTTGGGGATAATCAACTGTACCCTCCACACACGTGACCCATGGATACTAAAAATCATCCCTTCTCAATGAAATGCCCTCAGGCCATATGACCCCTTCTCTGGACTTCCAGAATAAATTATCTGCTTCTTTTTTGGCATTTAATTACATTCTTCTGTATTATGACTATTAATGTCCATCTCTTATGTTTCCTATTAGACCATAATCTCCTACGGCTCACTATGGTGTCTTATTCCTTATGCTTCGTTGCAAGAAGTAAAAAACACTTTGCCTATAGCAAGCACTCAGTAAATATATGAATGAATGTCTGAATGAATGAGAAAGAAAGAAGGAGGGAAGGAAGAAGGAGACAAGAAGAGGAGATGGGAAGAAAGGAAGGAACATAATTGAATTAAGGCAAATGCTTTGGGTCTCTTCAAAGTAAGCATTATTTTTTTAAATACATGTAAATAACTGACCATTATGAACTCAAATTTATTGTCATTTTAAGGAAAGTCACAGCAGATACAGAATCTCAAAAGTTCACAGAACAAGAATATAAAACTCAAAAGTAAATTACGGCCAAATGAGAAACCTGGAGATCAAGCGTCATTATCACTCACATTCTGCACCAATGGAAGCACGCGCCTCACTATCAACAGCAACCTCACGCCTTGGCAGTCCCATGACATAATTTTAAAAAATAACCCAACTTTTCAGTCAGAGAGGCTTACTGTACTACAAGTCAAATCTATAAAGAGACCCATAACTACACACTGCCTAGCAAAAATAAGTAAACCTTTCACAAACATGCAGGCAGAAAAAGGTTACTTATAAAGCAAAACAAGTTGGGCTCAAACTCATACTGTTTTGCAGGAAAAAGGTGACCCAAATATGCTACACGTGACTAAGTTAATGCTGTACTTATCTTAGTAAGTACTCAGTGTAACACTGCCTCTGCTAATGAACAGCATTCGAGACAGGCCTTGTTAACCAGCATTCTCTCCGTCAGGCTGCTGACTGGTGTGTGTCAGAGCTGATGACTATACAGCAGAGCTTGCCAGGGGGATGTGACTGGGGCTTGTATAAAGGAGACATTGTGGAGAATGACAGCCCACCCTCTGCAATAAGAACTGTATACAGTTTACGTTACATACGTATATACAGCAGGCTATACTGCTTACAACACAAAAGACTGGATGGACAGCCACGGTCAGTTCCTCTTCCCAGGGAAATGGCAGTATCCTCAACCAATGGCATATGGCAGAGTTTCCCAAATGAGGATGTTAAATGGGGAGAGGGGCTTCTCATTAAAATAGAGTACCATTGGGTTAAACAAAATTTAACACAGTCATGTACTGCAAAATGACGTTTCGGTCAACGATGGACCACACATACAATGATGGTGCCATAAGACCAGTACTATATAGGCTATACCATCCAGGTTTGCGTAAGCGCTGTAGGGGAGGAAGAAATTTTCCTCTGTCCTTCTCAGTTCTTCTGGCTGCTCTAAGAATTAAACTGACATGAGACAGATTAACAGGAGAAAAACAAAGTTTAATAACATGTATACATGGGAACCCAGGAAAACCACCACCACCAAGTGACTCACCAAGAAGGCCTGAAGCCCTCACCTTAAATACCATCCTCAGCTAAAGACAAAAGCTGTTGGGGGTGGGGAGGGACAGGGACTTCAAAGGGAAGGAAGGCAATTCACAGGTAGGTGAGAAGGAGCAAACGTTTGGAGAACAAGTGTTTGGTCACACAGAAACAGAAGAACACAGAGGGGAGCCCAACAAATGGGCTTTTCTAGGTTCCTCCATCTACCATCTAGTTCACTTTATGCTAAGGTGGTAACTCACTTCCTGAGGAAAGGTTTTTTTAATCTTAATTCTTTTAGGTGGTTATGGGGAAGGTAACAAGAAAAACTGTGTAAGTCTTTGTTTCTTAAAAATAATCAGCCTAAAATAATCCTCATGTTAAAGAGACACATTTTGGGATAGCAAATTTTGTTCCCCTCAGAACACTCTATGACGTTCACACAATGACGAAATCACCCAACTACACATACCTCAGAACACATCCCCTTCACTGGGCAAACGTGACTGCGGTGTTCCCCAGCGAGGCTTCCTCAGAACTCTGAATATGCAAACATATTCGCGTTTCCCAAACTTGTGTGACCATAACCCTCCTTGCCTGGAACACTTCCTGGTGCTAGTGTTGTAGAAGCTTAAGGTTTGGGATATCCTGGCAAGGAAAAGACTATCTTTGGTCTGTTCAGAACGGATCAACTTTTATGCATGCTTTGTTATTCTTATTCCCTAACGGTTCTGTGCTCAGATGCCAGCTTTGCTATACTGCATGCAGAAAAGAGCTACCAGAGCAGGCCTGACTACTGGCTGTCCTTCAAAAGGCCTGCTTACAAGGCTGGCCCTTGGCAGGGAACTTGGGTTTCAGGAAGGTTCTGACCATTCTCAGAACTGATAAGAGTGGCTCACTATGCCTGTTTCCACAAACAATGCTGAACACCTGCTTTCCTTCTGGAAGTGTGGAACTCTGGGGCATGCCAGGCAGAGGCTGCCTACGTGACCAGCCCCCAGTGAAAACCTGGGGTACTGAGTCTCTAACAAGCTTCCCTGGTTGGCAACATTTCACATGTGTTATCACAACTCATACTGGGGGAGTTAAGTGTGTCATGTGTGACTCCACTGGGAGAGGACTCTGGAAGCTTGTGCCTGGTTTTGCCTGGACTTTGCCCTACGTGTCTTTTCCTTTTGCTGATTTTGCTCTGTGTCCTTTAACAGCAATAAATCTCAGTCATGAGGACAACTATAGGCTGAGTCCTGAGCCATGGTAAATCACTGAATCTGAGGACAGTCTTGGGGATGCCCGACACTACGTGGAAGAGCAGTGTAAGGGAGAGTGCTGGGCCCCAGGGAAGAGTGCCCTGAATCTGCAGAATCACTATCTGGGACGATGTGTTTAACCGTCCTCCAGCGGTGACTCCTCCTATTTGGAGATCGAACTGTAAATGGTTCCATCAGGACTCTTTTGGGGTAACCCCAATAATCAAGCTTCATACAACAGCTCAAAGGACTTCTCTTCCCAACCACTCCATGCCTAACACGGCACAGCTTGTGCCAGGATTCAGCTTTCTCTGAAAGCTGTGCTGAGTTCCTTCTTCCAAGAATAGAAGCGTTGTCTTTTTTTTTTCCCCCAAAGATATTCAAGAGCACAAAATATCCCACCCATGTAGTCTTATTACAAAATTATTCAAGGGGCCGGCCCCACGACTTAGTGGTTAAGTTTGGCACACTGCTTCAGCAGCCTGGCTTCACAGGTTCAGATCCCAGGAGTGGATCTACACCACTCATCAGCCATGCTGTGGCCATGACACACATCCAAAGTAGAGGAAGATTGGCATGGACGTCAGCCCAGGGCAAATCTGCCTCAGCAAAATATATATATATATATATATTCAAGACTTATTCAAGATTGAGGAAACTACAGCATAAAACTTTAATGCAATGAACATTAAAATCCATTAACTAAAGTGTTGTCATTTGCTTATAAAATGTAATCTTCCAAGTGCCAAAAATTGATCTTGAAGAGAATCAGCCGATATCTTGAGAATAAATCCGATGATATCTTGAGAAAAATCCAGGTCTAAAACTCCAAATTATATAAAAACTAGGAAGTGTGAGTGATAACTGAAATTCTTGTCTTACATAGCAGAGAGCCACTAAAATAACATATGATAATTAAAGAAATACTGGATAAAAAGCGTTTTTGAGAAACACAAAGAAAACTACTAGATTTTAAAACTAGGGTAAGTGACTGTGGTGAAGATAAAACAAAATATAGTCCATATGGCAAGGGAAAACAAGGGAAATAGCATACTTAATGAAAAGGTTCACCATCTAATTTTAAGTAGGAAAAAAAGTAGGATACGAAACTGTAGCTATAGAATGATCCCAATTTTATACACTATCAGAGAAAAAAATTGCTGAGTGGTGATATTATGGGACTAGGACTTTTCTATGCTTTTATTTTCTCATCTTTAAAATAAGAATACCAGTCCTAAATGTCCAATCACAAGGGATGTCACAGATATTAACTCAGCAAAATTTTTAAAAAGATACAAAATATTATGTATTATCATGACAAAGATTTGAAAATTCAGAGTCATGGTAGGGAGAGGAGAACTGAAAATATTCTCTTGAAATCATACAATATGAATTACTGATGTTCACAAATAGCACTTCACATTTGTATGTCACTTCATACATTGAACTATTTTCACGTTCACCATCTCATTGATTTTTTTTTAAGCCAACCCAGTCACGAAGACAATAAAAGAAGTTTTTAATAACCCCACAGAAACTGATCATGGAAAGAGACAGAAATGAACAGCAGAGCCAGGGCCAGTGTTCCCCAGTGCATGCTCAATTAAGCAGACATCGAAGAATACTAAAACCAGCAGAGATCGTAACATATTCCTTTCTATGATTCCCTACTTAAAAACAGAAAACTGCTGGTCCTAGTGGCAAGAACATCAAGATACAGAGATGACTAGATCAATTTTGTCACTTTGACAAAATCTGCTCAATGACAGGGTCAATTATTTTCCTCTGAACCTCAATTTCTGCCCCTGTAAAATGGAGCCTTACTCATTTCTTTTTGTGCTCCCACTCTTCCATCTCCCTACATGAGAGATAGTGACAGCACCTGTTTCACAAAATCCCTGTGCAGTTGCTGTTGGTCTGTTAAATCAGCTGTTTTTCTGGTCGTCACTCACGACACACTTTCAGTAGGTTATGGCCCTCTCTTCAGGATCAAAGCACGACTGCCATCTGGTGGCAGGCAATCTTAGCACAGGTACCGTTCAGAAGTTAGCCTCTCCAGAGAGGGAATGAATGAACTTGCCTTCACAAAGTGACGGTAAACGTCAACGGCAAACAGGCTGGATAGGGCATTGTGGCCAACACTCCTTTTATGGAAGAGTGTTAATAATTCCGAATAAGAAAGTCAAAACTGCCACAGTCTTACTTAGAATCACTCATTAGCTCTGCACCCCATAAGAAAAAGGCTAACTTCCTGTGTTGGATGCTTCTAATCCCTGTGCCTTTCTTTACTGGGTTCAATACATCTTCGAGAATGGCATTTCAGCGACCAAGGAGATCCTGCTGCCCTAACTTCCTCTTTTTACTGATGAGGCGGAGGCCCCAGGAAGTGAAAGACCCAGTCCGGGTTCCCACGACCTGGGTCCCGACTCCCATTCGAACCCACCGCGCGCGTGCCCAGGTCTGCGCGTGAGGACAAGAGTCCCAAGCGGACGCTCGCAGTTTCTCTCACTAGCAGACGGTAGCAAACTTCGGAGAAGGCTGGGCTGGGCGATCTCTGCGGCAGGCCTGGCCAGCCGAACCGGGCTTCCAGTCCCCCGCATGCCCCGCCACTCGGTCCTGCACGGAGCGTCGACCCGGCACCTTCACCCTTGCGCCCGGGTCTGGCCTCCGAGCCCAACACTCACGCTCAGCCAGCATCGACATGTCGCCAGCCTGTGACGCCGTGGGCCTCCGGTCCTAAGCAACTGCGGCCACCACGGCTAACGGGTCGCGGAGAAGCCGAAACCCCGGGACTCACGCGCCAGGAGGACTGCAGCGGCACGGCGCGTCCTGGTGACGTCAGGGAGGCGCGACCTGCTCCTCGACCACGTGGCGGCGAGTGGGCGTGGCGCGGACCGTCTTGGGGCGGGTGGCGGAGGTCAGTGAGGTGATTGAGTGCGGACCCCCAGCGGGGAGGGGTCGGAGGTCTAAAGGAGGTGGAAAGAGAAGCAGGGATTCGTGCGTTTCGGCAAGTTCCTGCACTAAATGATTGGACGCAGGTAAAACCCTTAAGAGTGCCGCAGAGCAAAGGCTAATAGGATTACCTGTATCACCGGCATCATTAATTACTGAATGCCAAGCATAGTGCTTTCTGGAAATAAGACACCAACTGTGCCCTTAAGTAGTTCACAGTCTAATGAGGAAAAGAAAGAAGTAAACAAAAGTCCTTAGGGCCGTCAGCGTTATAAAAATGGTGCGTAAAAGGAGTTTGCGAAACTCGGCTGGAGGGAAAGACTGCACCGTGGTGTCCTAGCTTTTCTTCCTGCTCTGCTTTCTGAGACAGACATGATGACAGATTAGATAGATATATAGATAGATAAGATAGATAGATAGATTAGATAGAGGATCCCAAGTTAAGCATATAGCTAAATCTGGGGAAAATGCCTCTCTTTAAAGAAGATGATGCTTTCAGCAAGACAAAGGTTTTTGTTTTTGTTTTTCCTTCCATTCCAACGTGCACTCTGGAACTTTACCTTTATCATATTCATCTCTGTGTCCATACCAGCACCTAGCAAAATAATTTGAGTATGGTACAGGCTCCATAGATGTTTGTGAAATTTAAGTAAAGTTCTTGTGTCAACTGGGGAGTTCTAATGAGATTCTGGCAGTGAGAATCTTAGGCAGACAATAAGGACATGTTTCTGGACAGGTGACTCTAGTGAACCTCAGGTGATGGTGCTGACACAGAAAGACAGCACCACTCAAGTGCCAAGAGAAGCTATGTGAGGGACTAGATTCCTGTTCCAGATGAACTCACCCCTTAACTAGGAATCTGGACAAACAAGATACACCTCCCTAGTTTCATAAAAATCAGAAAAAAGAAACACAAAAGAATAGTTGCTGCCGTCAGTACATACCCAGGAACTGAGATGGATGGGGAGATGCAAAATCAATGAAATTTTCACAGCCAAGGCAGGGAGCAGGTAAGTCATGACATGGGGAACATGATTAAAATAGGGAGTTGGACTTGCACAAAATTAAGCATGCAGGATCACCCAAGTCTTGGGATAATTAGCAGATGTGTTTGATTAGACCAGAGTAAATGGAAGGTAGTTATATAGAGTGGAGAATAGTGACTTTATCAGAAAGTCAGAATTTTTTCAAGCACTACATATGTTGGTATATGATTTCAGGAAGATAATTTTGTCTCTAGGATGGTCAGAAAGATTGAGGCAGAAGTTTGCAACACTGTTGTTGTGGTCCAGGGGATAGCTGGTCAAAACTGAATTAAGACTATGAGTGTGGCAGTGAATGGCAGCAAATGGTTGTGCCTTGTGATTCGGTGAGCTGCCTCTCTTGGACATGTCCAGTCAGAGGCCGCAAAAGAATGTTGTAGAAGGGACTCTGCATTTGAGTGAATGCAGGATAGACTAATTGTTTCTAAGGTTTGTTCCAACTCCAGCATTCCCACTCCAGTATTCTATGAAATATCTATGAGGATAATCTACTGGAAAAAAATGTTAAGTTTGGGACTTTTAAAAAATTACAGAATCATATTTATAATTTTAAATGGCCAGCTGGGAGTGGTTATTATGCTTTTAAAAAGAAGATGATTCAATATAAGACAGTTAGTCTTATTCTCTTGGCAGACTCTGTAAGAGCAGTGCTTCTCAAACTTTAATGTGTGTGCGAATCACCTAGGGATCTTGTTAAAATGCTGTTTCTGGTTCAGCACATCTAGGATGGGGTCAGAGATTCTGCATTTCTAACAAGCTTCCGAGGATGTGGATGCTGATGATCCATGGACCTTACTTTGTGTATCAGGCCATTAAACAACCAAAGGTATGAACGAACTCACGGTTAAAATAGACTCGTTTTTTTTCCTGCTCAAGAAAAGTCCTTATGAAGAACACCTTTAGGTGAGATGACAGACTCTGTCAAAATGCTTCGAAGAACTGAATCTAGAAGGTACTTGGATACGTCATCTGAGCTAGTCCCTTTCCTTGAGGCAAGGAAAGACCAAGATCAGGGACAGAGTGTTGCTATTCCTTTTCTATAGCTCTGGTGAATGTCAGTTTCAATCTCTCTCTCCACACACACACACATACACACTCGATTGTAAAAGCTAGTTATACATTCTGTACAATCACAAAAAGGAATCCTCATATGTTGCATTATATCTTTATATTATTTTTCAGATATATCACTAACATTTTATCTATAAAAGAAATACAGCTGACTCTTGCCAGGTAAACTTACTTCATTCCTAAGACACAGCACTCTGTTACAATGCAGGGGGTTAGGGGGTCAAGCACTAGAATTAAAATGGCAGTCAGAAAACATGGCAGAGCCTAAATTCTGCTCCCAACTTGGAGAGTGACCTTGGGCAAGTCATTTCACCTCTTTTGATATCAATGTGCCAATCTATGAAAAAACGACGACCTCTGAGATTATTTCTGGGTCTGAAAGACTTTCAGAGAATTGCTTTAAGCAGAAAAGCATAACTCAGTGACATGAGCATTAAAGGGAGTATAATAGCATAATAGCTAAGAGCTGGGATTCTGAAGCCAGACTTCCTGGGTACTTTACTACACTGAGAGCAAGGGAGCACTCTTGAACTAGGAGTCTTGAAAACTACCCCAGCCAACAGTCTGCCCGCAAAATTAATAAACAAAAGCAATCTTCAGCTATACAAGGCTACAATAAGAAGAAAACAGAAAATGAGTCAAACATTTCAGCTGATGAAAATCCATCACTGCAAAAACAACCGCAAAACAGAAGAAAACCGAACATAATACTCCATATTGAATTAAATATCCATAAACAATCACTTGGTGATGTGGAAGTGAAAAACCACCTGGAGTCAGAAACTCAGAAGCTAACAGGAATGGACAAAAGAAGCAGGAAGAAATGAAGTGAGAGTTAATTGAACACAGGAAAGAAGTGGAGGTAAAACAGCAAAACCGTATTAGAAATGTGGATTAAATTCAAAGGTGCCCAAAGAGATAGATCCAAAGATGAGAATTTAGTAAGAGACATTGAAGAAAGGCAAGAAAACAACTAAAAAAGTGAAAATGAGGTAAAGAAAGAAGTAAAAAAAATGTCAGAAAGTGGTTGAAAGGGAAGACAGACAAAGAAGATCTAATAAATATATAAAATTGGGGTCCCTGAAGAGGAAAAACAAAACCATGGAACAAAACTAACATTTAAAACTATAATCCAAGAAAACTTCCTGGAAATAAGAGAAGATCTGATTCTGCCTATTAAAAGGGTCCATCAAGTACCTGGGAAAATTGACCTGCAATGATCAACTCCAAGACAACTCCAAGACATATCCTAGTATAATTA
Organism: Equus asinus; assembly: GCF_041296235.1. Lineage (NCBI taxonomy): Eukaryota > Metazoa > Chordata > Mammalia > Perissodactyla > Equidae > Equus > Equus asinus. The sequence goes on along the minus strand of NC_091792.1, from coordinate 61,676,568 downwards.
TTAGGCTTTATCAAAGAGAAAATCCCTAGGCAGCATAATAATAAAATATAAACAAAAAATAAATAAATAAATGACAAGAGCAAAAGAATTAGGTCAACACCAGACTTCTCAATATCAATGTACAAAGCAAGGCAACCATGGAGCAACATTTTCAAGATACTCAAGGAAAGAAAGTATGAATTAGGTGTTTTATATCCAGCCAAGCTATCCTTAAAGTATCAGGTCTATAGAAAACCAGTTTTAAACATGCCAGAACTCAGGGAATACTACACCCATGAGCCTCTCTTGAGGAACTATGATGAGAAAACAGCTATTCCGAGTTGCTGCCTGGGCATTTTACAGTGTGACAGCCCTACTCACACCCAGAGCCTGGACATTTAGATAGAGACCTGAACTTAGGATTCCCACCACAAGTTCCCGCTTTGCTTTTCCTGGGGCACCTTTTAAAGTAACCACTTAGAGTTGAGCCTGTGGAAAGTTTGGTGACTTCCACCCCAACCACTTTATATGCAATAGGTGCTTGCCACTCTGCTCACTCTCTCCTGCTCCCTCATGAGCTGGGATGGAGGACTGCCCTTCCCCTGGTTCCTTGCCTCCCCACTCCTGGGATCTGTAAGTAATAAATCTTGTGATTCTACTTCCTTTGTGTCAGTGTATTGAAACTGCACCTTCAATTGAAACAACCCCAGAGTTTAACTCAGCTACTGAAGGAGCCACTTGCTGACCTCGTGTGGTTTGTGCCTCCTCATTCAGCAGGTCATAATCTGTATGTTCTTAATTTAATACACCAGATATGGGACCCCCAGCACAGAACACAGGAATCCACTAGAAGACAGGGTTCATCCTACCAGGAGATGACTGGGAAAACTTTGTTAAAAGGACTTCACTTCACTTGAGTGAAGAAGGAGGTTGTTGGATCAGGTGAAATAAACCAGAGTGAAAAAATCTCACTTAAAGATGTTTTGAGACATTTGCGCCAGTTCACTGGCAACCTCTTACTCTTTTACTATTGGATGTGAAAATACCACAAATCTAAATCAAAAGTTCCATTCTGGCTTCTATGATACGGGCTCACTGGGGCTCTCCTAACTTTGGTGTCAATGTTCTAAGTTTATCCATTTTTGTCTCTGAATTTTGGTCTGAATATTCTAAGTATGTCTGATTTTTGTCTCTGCTAACTGTGATGGGGATAAAGTTGGGGAAGTTAGTTTCTAAATGCTTTCCTGTCTTCTACTTATTATATGACCTAGGGTGTCGTATTAATAATTCCACAATTTAGAAAGGGCTTTACTACTTTTCAAGTCCTTTCACAAACATCTCATTTTGATTTTGATTTCCAGCATGCTAACAGTAAAATTTAATTTTAAGAGCTCAGCTTCTGCCTTCTTGGCATTGTTTAAGTCAAGCCAGCCCTTCCTATCTTCCCTCGCAAGCTTCCTCTACTGTCACCCACCTCAAGGAAAACTCGGATCAAGAGTAGTTTGTGACACCAGGAACTGTAAATTCCAGACACGAAAAAGTTGCAGGTGTTGCATATCAAAATTGAAGCAAACAACCAAAAGTTATGTGGCAAGGAGTTTTAAGTGTCTGCAAATGAAATTGGGGGAGCTTGGGGCAGCATTAATACAACGAAGGAGAGAGTAACAAGGAAATTAGGTGACAGATTAACCACATAACAAGCTTTTTTTTTTCCTTTTGAAGCACACTATCCCTGCTCAGCACTTGAATGCATACAAAGGTAAACAAAACAGAACCCAACCTTACGGAGTTCCTGTTCTAGGGGACGAAATGAATACATGCCAACTTAATTCTAAGGCAAGGCAGGTTGTGTTAAATACTCAAAAGTGGCCCAAAGTGCTATAGAAGCATCAGAAGGAGAGAAAAATCCCTCTTCCAGTGTTGGCAACACTTGGGAACTTTTTAGAAATGCAAATTCTCAGGCCCCATGATAGACCTACTGAACCAGAAACTCCAGGGGTGGATCCCAGCCCTGTGTGGTTTTTTTGTTTTGTTTTGTTTGTGAAGAAGATTGGCCTGGGGCCAACATCTGTTGCCACTCTTTCTCTTTTTTTGCTTGAGGAAGGTTATCACTGAGCTAACATCTGTGCCAATCTTCTCTATTTTATGTGGGACACCACCACAGCGTGGCTTGACAAGCAGTGCTAGGTACGCGCCCGGGATCTGAACCTGTGAACCCCAGACTGCAGAAGCAGAGTGTGTGAACTTAACCACTGTGCCACCAGACCAGTCCTCCTGTGTGTTTTAAGAAGCCCTGCAAGTGATGCTGATGCTCGCTAAAGTTTGGGAATCAGTGATGTCAAATGTTCATACCCAGTAATACGGCTTCTAGGAGGTCTAGAAGGAAACGTTACCAATTTTATACAAATGTTTGTGTTCCAAAGTGTCTTTTGCAATCTAAGATGTGAGATGAAAAATTGAAAACAACCTAAGTATCCAAAAATAGGGGAATTACTAAGTGAATCATGTTGTAATTATATGTCAATTAAGATGCCAGCCACACCTACCATCCCTTGCTGTGGGAAACTGCTCAGCTAAGAGCGGCAGCCTTGGGTTGTCTCATTTCTAGAAGTCCCACCTCTACCCCGTGGTCCTCTTTGCTAGGCCACGGCTGATTGAACGAGGTGTGCAGCCTGTCCGTGGGAGGCCAGGAACCACTGCAGTATGCTGGTGTGAAAAGCCGGCCAAATATGGGATGATGGCAATGAGTGAACTAGTCAGATTCTTCCTTTTGGCAACTTGAGCTAGGAAGTAGAGAGAAGCAGCCAGTTAGTAGAGAGAGATGTTGAAGGTATGTTTTTAAATTTCCATTTGTGATGATCTCCCCTTGGAAGTAAGGAAAGGGCAAGAGAGGGAAAGAAGTTGCCATGAGAGAAGAAATTCCCACAGGACGTTGTTATAATCATCGCTCCCTGGGGAAGGAAAAGTAAAAGCAACACTGATATCTGGCAGGTGTTTGTTTGTTTGTTTAAATAAAAATAAAAATAAACCTACCCTAGGACCAGCAATTCCACTCCTAGGTGTTTACTCAAAAGAAATAAAAACATGTTTTTATAAAAAGACTTGTACAAAAATGTTCATAGCAGCTTTGTTCATAAAAACTGGAAGCATCTTGTGATCTTCAACTGGCAGTTGGATAACCAAACTGTGGTATAGTTCTACGATGGAATACTACTCAGCAATGAAGAGGAATACTGCTGACACACACAACCACATTTGATGAGGTTGACAAACCGTCCTGCAGACTAGCTATCTATGTTTCTAAATAAAGTTATCTGTTGTTTGGCTGCTTTCTGGCTACATCAGCCACATTGAGTGGCTGCAAGAGATTGTATGACCTCAAAGCCTAAAATATTTACTACTTGAAAATATTAAGAAAAAGTTTTGCTGTTCCCTGAATTAATCTCAAAAACATAATGCTCTGTGAAAGAAGTGCATACTGTATGATTCCATTTATATGAAATTCTAGAACAGGCAAAATGAATCTAGGTGTGAAGAGCAGCAGTTGTCTCTGGGGAGTAGGGCACAGATTGACTGGGAAGGGGCATGAGGGGGTTTTCTGGGGTGTTGATGACATCCTGGATCTTGATAACCATTTACATCACACAGGTCAATGCATTTTTTGGAACTCAGAAATGTACTCTTACGACTTGCACATATTAGTGTATATACATGGAAAAGACTTGACAAACATTGAAACTTAGCTAGCAACATTCATGCTGAACTGCTTAGGGGAAAGTATTCTGACACCTGCTACTTACTTTGAAATGCACCCCAAATAGGTTGGATTAATGGATGGACAGAGAATAGATATATGAATATGTGATAAAGCAAGTATAGCAAAACCTTGGTGGATGTTCACTATAAAATTCTTCCAGCTTTACTTCATGTTTGCAATTTTTCATAATAAAACGTTGGGGACAAAAAATAACACTGACAATGTTTAAGATAAGATATTGAGAGTGTATTCATTTATATAAATACAAGGATTCAAAGCTAATATTGTACCAACCTCTAAATAAGATGGAGTAACCAATCCAATAGTATACAGACCCTCGCTCCTTTTACAAGACTTTATGGAGAAATAACCCATGAAAAACAATTCCCTGCTTCTAATAGAGCAACCTTGCTGGATATGGATGGGCCTGTTATTGACGGCTAAGAGCTGGAAGTTGAGCCCTGTGGTCATGAAGGAAGTTGCTGTCGTCAGCATATCCTGTCTGTTCAGATGATGCTGAAATACATAACCCAACATTCAACTTTTTCTTGGACAGACCTTGACAAGTAGCCAATGCAGGCCAGTTATGGCTGAAGAAGACTCACCCACATTGCTTCTACTTTCAGCCATAACATCCTGAAGTGGAGGGAGTGAGAGAATGTGTTAACTGTGCTGGGATCCTGCCTTGGGACCACAGCCAAGAGAATGGGGGTGTCATTGTTTTCTCTGTTCTGAACTTTTGATGTAAAGTGTTCTCAATTTGGTTGAAAGAGTCAGGTAGGTATTGACAGATTTGAATGATCCAGGCCAGAAACCATTCTGTACAACAGAAGCAGCAAGACGATGTACAAAGAGAAGAAACACTGAGCTGGTGAGTGGTGTCTTAAGGTGAGGCATTGGAGGGAATATTCACAGCTCCTGCTGGGGTGCCGGAGCTGCTCTGCTTCCAAGTAAACCTGCTTTCAGATCCCGACAGTGCTCTCCTTCCTTCACTTCCTGCAGGGTCCAATTATTTGTCTTTCTCCTTTGGCCAATTTAGCTAAGAATCCTATTTCCTTATTACCCTGGGATCTCCTTATATTACACTTCCTATTATTTGAGGCTACCCAACTGAGCATTGGTTCTTATAACCAAAAAAAGTGAATAATACACATGGGAAAGTGCTTACGATATGTAAAGAGAGAAAATCAGTATACCAAATTGTACCTATGTTTGATCTTCCATAGTAAATGTAAAAAACTTGTATTGGGGGGCCAGCCTGGTGGCATAGTGGTTAAGTTTCGACTCCGCTTCAGTGACCTGGGGTTCACAGGTTCAGATCCCAGGCACAGACCTAGCACCACTCTTCAGGCCATACTGTGGCAGCATCCCACATAAAATAGAGGACGATTGGCACAGATGTTAGTTCAGGGCCAATCTTCCTCACACAGACAAAATATATATGTATGTATATATTGAATAAAAGCCAAAAAGGTAATACCTGAATCATTAACCAAGGTCATTTCTGGTTGGTAAGGTTGTGCTTATCTTTTGATCTTCTTAATGCTTTTCAAAATTTTCTCCTGGTTGTGGTGCGTATGTTCCTGCTTCTCTACACGCTTGGTAACTTTTTATGCCATGCCAGGTGTTCTGTGTTACATTGTTGGGTGCTGAGGCTTTTGTATTCCTTTAAATATTTGGTTCTGGGATACAGTTAATTTCCTTGGGAACAATTTGGTCTTTTCCAGACTTTCCTTTAAGCTTTGTTGGTGGGCCCCCAACGGTCTTTCATTTAGGTATAATCTGGTCCCACTACTGAAGCAAGACTCTTCGGAGAATTCTGTTTGATGCTGCATGTGTTCAGAGTTCTTTCTGCTCAGGAAACACAAGATATTCTTGGCTCCGGAAGCTCTGGGGATTTTTCTGCTTTTTCCTCTCAGTAGCTCTTCCCTAGTCGTTGCCGTCCATGTGTCCCTCCCTCAGCTATCACTGGAAGAGTGGGATGCAGAAAGCTCCCTTGGTGTAATTCTCTTCTCTCCAGTACACAGCCCTGCGGATTCCCGCCGCCTTATCTTTGTCTCCTCAGCTCCATGAGACCCCAGGGTTCAGTTTGGGTCCCTCTTCCCTGTGCTGCAGCCTGGAAACTCTCTCCAGGTAGGAGAGGAGGGCAATCAGAGGGCTCACCCCGTTTACACGGCATCTCTCGGGGGTCACAGTGCTTCGCTGCCTACTGCTCAGGGTCTGAAAACCACCGCTTTGTAGATTTTGTCCGGTTTGTAGTTGTTTAAGGTGAACAAGTGAACCCAATCCCTGTTACTCCATCATGGCCAGAAGCAGACATTCCTGATACTTTCTGCATGTTTCAGATTTTCCACAATTTGTGTGCCAGCTGTGTATACCTACAAAAGTCAAATCTTTAAAAAGTAAAATTGTCCTATATAGTAACTGGCAAGTTAGAACCAGGAAAGTTTTAAGCCAACAAACCAGATTTTACCTTCAAATTAATTTTTCACTAATAAACTTGAAATGACATAAAGCAGAAAATAAGATATCATGTGCTCTCAATGACTGCTATTAACAAAACCACACACACCACCAAAAACTAGTGTAAACATTTCAAAGAGCATTTTGAATTTCGGTAGAATTGTGGCGGTTGGGGGAGGGGAGACCGAAAGCAGACCAAAAGGAAAGAAGAGTTTGCTTTCTCATTTCTTTAAAGCTGATTCTGCCACGGGTGTTTGCTGCTGGCCTCTGCTCCACCCTTCCTCCACCAGCCTTTTGCGATATTTCTCTAATTCACCTCAGGAGAACTGGCACAGCCCGTGGCGTCTGTTTTTGTCAGTTATCAGGGGAGCTGTATTTATCATCAGCTCCCGAAATGTGCAGGTCTGGTTGCTGTTTCAGGAAGAATGGAAAAGTCCTCTCTCCCTGAAGGAGTTCTCCTGCAGTCCCCGCGAAGCCTGCCTCGGGCCCCATGAGGAACACAAATTGAGAAGCGCCTGCCCACTCTGAGACCCAACACACTAGAAATGGACACTGGATAGGATTTATTTACTCATTCCCTGGGGGGAAGGTATGCCATTTTGCTAGGTTGTTCCATCTGCGATTTGCTTTCAACTCCACCTGACGTCTGTTGCTTCTGCCTTTGAGTCAGGAGAATGTGTCCGTGATCCTGTTGTTTTTGAAGTCTGCACGCCCAGTTAATACCAACTCAGGACTCTCATCTTCTAAGCCTCCTGTAGTAGTTTTTCTTGTTCTGTCTTGCCATCTTTGTATATTCGGAAGCTCAAATGGGAAGACAAACCCTAGCCAAGAGCAGTGTGAAGGGAAGGCTCTCCATTGATCCCGGTCCAGAAATGCCTTCTGGCTTCCCGGCAGCAGTTCTGGCCTGAGATTCCTCCTCTGACTGTACTTCCTATCAAAATATTGTGACTTCAAGCTTTAGCCTTCACAAAATCTGTAAAGCTCGATAATGGAACATCACACCCAGAGATCAAATTCACATAATGACGTCAAAGGAAAAAAATCTGATTTCCTCACCGCCTTAGAATTGATTTCTTTATTGTCTTAGATTAGCTTTGGAGTGAGTTGGTGACATTCTAGTTTCTTATATTTTGTGGTGTTTTCGGGGCTGCAGGTGGTAGAGGGAGATGGTGGGGACGGGGGCAGGGAGATGCCTGTAAAGGGAACAATAGACTTGGGTGGGAGTAGGGGTGATGAAAGGAGGGTGGGGTGGCGGCTGACTTAGTCACCCGTCTGAGAGGGTTTCCAGACCTGAGCTGCTGGCCAAGGACTGCTGCCCTGCGAGTGGGAAAGCATCGTGTCAGACAGGGACTCTACTGTGGCAGTTGGGAGCTGACGTTCTGGAATCACCTAGGGAGGTTCCCCAGCCCTCACTGGCGGCTCTCCCTGACCCCTTAGAGTCTTCTTTCTGGTTGCCTCTGCTCTCTGGGTGAGCAGTCCACAGCCCGTGGAGTTCTGTCAGTGGAGTCTGTCCTCACCATGGTGATTTCCTTGGTGCAGTAATTAACAGAGTGGTCTCCAAAGTTAGAGGGCTCAAATCTGGCTCCGACACCTGCAAGTTCTGTCCCCTCTCGGATTCCTCATCCACTACTCCATGGAGTTGCTGTGAGGATTAGGTTGAAAACACATGGAGACACCCAATGAACTACAGCGCTATAATCATGCAAGTGGCCGCTGCTGTTAGCCCTGAGAATTACGGGCAGCTCTTGGGGCCGAATCTGCCCCATTCTTATTCTTCACGTCCCTCTTTTCATCTTCTGCCACTTTTGGCAGAATAGGCCCCAACCAGTTGTTGACCTTGGGCAGGTTACTAAATGTTCTGTGCTTTGTTTTCCACATCTGTCTGATAAGGACAATAATGGTACCTGCCTCAAAGGGTTGTGATGCTGGTTAAATGAAACAATTTAACAAATGTCCTAAGTGAAGTCCTAAAGTAGTTTAGGACGATGCCTGGCATGGACGAGGAACTTCAGAAATGGCTCTGTCTGTATTTGAGTGCACACAGTTTTGTTTTTCTTAACTGTGCACCAAGGCCACCATCCTGACCTGTCCAGTAGTGATCTCAGTGTGGGTAACAGATGAGAGAGACTCCTGGGGCGGGGAGGCTGTCTTTGGACATAGAACCTCTCAGAATCGTAGACATGTTAACCCACTAGCCAGGGTCATTGCTGACTGAGAAGGTGGTAGAGAAGAGGCCGTGATCATGGAGCACAAATACTCACATCAGGGGATATTTTAAGGAAATCTCTCTAAGTCCTTCACGACATTTTGGCTTACATAGAGTTAATTCACGTTGAGTCCTTTTAACAAACTTTGTTATGAGACATATTGCTACGTAAATAATACCATTTGCAAAACTCTAGGTGTCCCATTTTTAAAATCCTACTTTTAAAATTAAAAAGTATATATAATAATCTAATATACATGCATACACAGTTAGCATATGCATGGAAAATTGGGGGGAGACTGTCTTCCAAACTGTTAATACAGTCGGCCCTCCTTATTCCCGGGTTCTGCATCTATGGTTCAACCAACCGGCAATGGAAAGGGCTTCGATGGTTGCATCTGTATTGAACATGTAGAGACTTTTTTTTTCTTGTTATGCCCTAAACAATACAGTACAGCATAGCATTTACATCGTATTAGGCATTATAAGTATTCTGGAGATGATGAGCGTAGGATGTGTGTGGTAAATACTATGCCATTTTATATAAGAGGCTTGAGCCTCCAGGATTTAGGTATCCGTGGGGGTCCTGGAACCAGTCGCTGTGAATATGGAGGGATGAATGTAGTGGCATTTTCAGTGGTGTAGGGAAAGGAATTACAGAAGAATTTTTATTTTCTGCAGTATATATTACTATATTGTCAGAACTTTTAAATCATAACATGTTACTTCTTTATTATATCAGAATAGTTTAAATATATATATTCTATTCATTAGTGTGTGAAAAGGGCATGCATGCTTCCTTTAAAAGTATTGTCTATATGTGGAACAGACATTGTATCTTGCCTGGAAATTTAATGCCATCTTATCCGCTGAATCCAAGGCATGCTGGAAATCTGTTATAGGCACAGATGACAGAAATCTGTCAACATTTGGAAATCACTTGACACTTTTAGCTTGCTCCAGAGGCAGAAACGTATGAATGGGGAACCGCTGGGAATGACACCCAGCTGACCGCATTTGGGGTCCCCTGTAGATGCCCTTTCTCCTGACACAGCAGCTCTGCTCTGCCAGGAGTCCGCGTGACTTCAGACTCCCCTCCGCTTTGATTCTCTCTGACTTTCCAGCTCCTACTTCCGAATTTGTCCCAAATTAGGGATCTTTGGCCTCCAGGCTCTCACTACTTGATCCTGGTTTGAGTTTTTTTGGTTTTCTGGCCCCCGATCTCTTGATTACCTCTCCTGCCCCCAGACTCTCAGACACCAGAACCATCTTTCTAACTCCATTCGGGAAGCCCTGCCTGGTGTTGGCCTATGACACAGCTCTATGGAAAGTTTTAGATATGTGTGAGGGGAGCTCTGATGAAGTTAGTAGTATGGCTTTGAAACTCCCTTCTGATTACAATCTGTAGTATTTGCGGGCAAGCCAGCCATCTGTGGCCTTGGTTTCTGTAGATCCATCCATGTTGTTGCAGGTATCAGCAGTCTGTACCTTTCTTATTGCTGAGCAGTATTCCAAGGTATAGCTGTATCACTATTTAACCAGTCACCTATTGAAGGATATCTGGGCTGATTCCACTTCTGGATTATTACTACAAACAATCCTGTACAGGTTTTTGTGTGAATTTAAATTTCCATTTCCTTAGGATAAATGCCCAAGAGTGCGATTGCTGAGTCATGAGGTAATTGCCTGTTGAGATTTGTAAGAAAGTGACAAAATGTTTTCCAGAGTGTCTGTACCATTTCACTTTCCCATCCACAATGAATGAGTGGTCTAGTTTCTCTGCATCCTCTCCAGCATTTGGTGTTGTCACTATTTTTTGGTTGCATAGTGATATCATGTGGTTTTAATTTGCATTTCTCTGATGGCTAATGATGTTGAATATCTTTTCATGTGTTTATTTGCCATCCATATATCCTCTTCAGGGAAATGTCTGTTCAGGTCTATTGCCCATATTTAACCACTTCTAAAAAGTTAACTCTATCTGTAGAAAGTCCAGCCATATGAATCCCAAAGCCACAGGGATCACCATTTTACAGTCGTTAGGAGCTCGTGGCGTGTTAGGGAGGGGGTCAAGAAGATATATGCTGTGCCCTGTCCTCCAGCTTATTCCTCCATAAGACAATTAAAGATGTACTGAACTGATGGAGTCCAGGTTTCAAGATACCGATTAGATCACATTTTCTAGTGGTCAAGGTCACAGTGTGTGGTGAAAGTCATGGGTCATACACTTGGATGTGGCTTTCTCTCTGGTGGCAGAAGGAGTGGGCTGAGCCAAGGTTGTCTCTTTGGGGTGGGCTTGTGCATCTTGCTTTCTCTCTCTCTTCCTCTCTGCATGTACTGGTGTGGCAGCATTGTAGATCTTCAGCCAGCTGGGGAGGGAGAGAAGAAGCTTAAGGCAGAGAAGAAGCTTCACTTAGGCCATGAGCCTAAGGCATGGGCTCCAATCCAGTTTACCAGACACTGTGCATTGGGGTAAACACCACATGCCCAGGTAATAATGAAGTACAATCAGGAGAAGAGCTTCATTCATTGATATCAGGATCTTGCTTGGGGCTACTTCCTTTTTCATGGAACTAATGATTCTTCAAAGTCAAACTCAACACGGGGAAGCCAAAGCCAATTATAAAGGAGAAGTCTGCCTACTCCAAGATTTGGCTCCGAACGGAGGTCAACGTTTATAAAACCCTACCCCTTTTTGCACCCAAGGCTGGGTAAGTCCTAACTCTTCCATAGTCTTCGCAGAGTGAGGATGTTATGACATGAGTACCTTCCCAAGGTTGCCAATAACCTCGTTCCAAACCCTAAGGCCTTCCTCAGCCCTTATTGTGCCACTCCCTGTCGCTGCCTGACATTTGCTAGTGCTTTCTTTGTCATAGTCTGCTTTCCCTACACTTTATCCCCCCCCTCCGCCGCGATCATTTCTTCCTCCTCCAGATGTCTAAGTTCATCTTCTTGTTTAGTTTTCTCCTCTTCTTATAGTCTCACTCCCCTCCAGGGCTCCTTTCAGATGTCTCCCCAGAGGGCCTCCCTCCTGGACTTCTGGATCTGAATGAAAGCTTCCTTCACGTCCTCTACAGCTGTTTGCTTGGCCATCGATGGTGACTTCATTGCTCTTTCTGCCCCAGGAGCTCTTCTTCCTGGTTTCCTATTCCCATTGTTAATTAGACCCAACAGGGTTCCTTTGGACCCCTGTTGCAGTCAATGAGACCCTTTTTGCTTCCTAGTTGGGGGCGGGGGGGGCGTGGCCAGCAGAGTTAGGATTGAATGTTTGTGTATATGAAGTGGTATAGTGACAGTGTGGTGTGGTGGGAAGAGCATAGGTCCAGGAGCCAACAGTCCTGGAAATCAGGCGTGGCCCTGTCACTTACAGTGCAAGGGAGTCAACTAGCCTCTCTGAGGCTTCGTTCCCATATCTGTGAAATGGAGAAGATAAAAATACCTAGCCAAATGAGACAATATGCCTGAAAGTGAATTATAGATGATAAAGAAGTAGTAGTAGGCGTAATAGTTGTGATAATGATTCTGTGTTTAACCAAGTCATCGACCAGGACACATTGGATATAACCCAAATATTTTTCATCTTAAACGTCCCTTTTCTCTGGGCAGGGATCCTTATGCTTCTACTTCTTAAGCCCAGATGAATGTTGAGTTTCAAAACAAGAGAGCATGTGGGAGTTTTCCATTTGGACAAGAAGTGCCTTTGGCATAGTTCCAAGCATTGTCTCCAGCTGTTTTAAGAATAAAGGCTAAGGGAGGAGTCCAGGGAGCAGTTTGGGAGGGCTGCTGGGTATCAGGAAACCTAGGTGGAGTGGAACTGGTAGGCTTAGTATTTCTAAATCATCAGTTATTTAACCTTGCTGAGTCAATTTCCTCATCTCTAAAATGGGGTTAATAATACTTTGGGGTTGGCTGAAGAATTATTGACTGAGATAATATATGTAAAAAAACCTAGTCCTGAACTTGGCATATTTTTATGCTCAAATAATGCAGGAAAGAGGACTAGATGGTAGGGACGGGGCTTGGGGAAGAAATCTCCACGGTACAAGAGAGATCAACTCCAGCCAACGTAGGTGCTCCATTGAGCAGGAGTATTAACTCTCTTATTCAGAATAGTCTATGGGTTGGTTTCCATGGCATCCTTTATGTCTCTTCATTGTGCAGCTGAGTAGGTTTCCTTTTATCGCCCTCTCTTCCCACATCCGTCACCTTTTGCTTAGCTTTATCTTAGTGAGACCTGAGGGTTTGCTAATGTAGAGTCTATTCCAGGAAAGAGGGAAGGGAGTAGGGCCTGGATCTCAATCACAAAACAACAGTGGTTCCCCTTATGTGGGAGAAGTAAGGTACACGGGCTGGGGTGATGCTCCATGATTTAGAGACTTCACCAGCAGAGCCACGTGTGAACATGTGCAGATTGCTCCTGAAATTGCAGCCTCTGAAGATGGTTTCCGGCTATTTTACCTCATGACTTCTCATCCGTGTTAGTTGGTTCCGAATCTATGGTGAGATGGGGAGGTGACAAATATTAAGTTTTCTTTTTAGGTCTCAACCTCCCTAATATATTTATAGAAAATACAAGCAAATATTCAAACCCACAAAAACCTAACTTTGAGCAATTGATCTTCCTGCTTACTATACCTATAATATATTTAATTTTTAGTATTTGAATTTTATTTTTAAAATGTATAACTTCTTTCTTCAAGAAAACTTGAGGTGATGCTCAAAAACATGTAGACGAAAGATTTTCTTAAAATAGGAAGAAATCAGTTCAAAGGGAAAAAATGTGGATAGAAAAAGTAAGATAAGTCAAGGGTAAAGTTAGCATATGGAAGTGCATTCCATAAATATGAGCTAGAGGTCAAAGGTGAGCCTTGAGCTTGTAGCAGCCAGTGAAACAGGAAAATATTCTATAATGCTAAATAATGATGATGATAATAATGGCTAACATTTATTGAGTGTTACTATGTAGTATCAAAGATAAACAAAGTCGAGTGCTAGTTAAAGTGATCAGGACAGATCTTAATCAGTAATATCCTACTGCATTAGTAAAAGAGGCCAGCGTGAACTGAACTCAACTCTGGTTTGTCCAGAGGTGACTGGGCGTTGTCAATAGCAGGTGTTCTAAATTCTTTACATGTATTATCTCATTTATTGTTCACAAAATCCCTTTGAGGTGGGTGATATTATCGTTTCCATTTTACAGATGACAAAACTGAGGTGCAGAGATATTAACAAGTTTATACAGATAGTGCAAGCTCAGAATTAAACCCAGGCATTCTGATCCCATAGCTGAAATTAATATTTTAATAATTGATTATTGGCACTATAAGAATATGGCTGCCTCTGTCGATTTGAGCTCTCACCTAAAAGATGAGGTTATTTACTGCAGCAGTCACTAAGGAGAAGAATCTTGTCTCTCAGAGGAAAGAGAAAAAGGACAGAGAAACTCTAGGGGTGTTGCCCAGGGGGATTCAGCTTTCTTGGCAGTATTCAAAAAGTTGGCAAGCTCTTGATAAGGGAGCTTCTCGGGGGTGGCCCGTAAGAAGATGCACTCTGTATAGAGCCAGGCCAGGAACTAAGAAATGAGGGATTCAGGTATGGTGTCTGGAGGTCGTGACAATCTACTGAGACCAGAGCTGAAACGGCTCAGATCATGTGTAGAATGCACTGGCACAGGACAGAGTGGGAGTTCAGCTGTTTGCATTTCATCATCTGATAGTTATCTGTTGCCCTCTTGCTTTTAGCTGATATTTAGTAAGGGCATTTAGAGAGCTCCAGCTCATCCTAGCTGTGCCTTCCTGGGTTAAAATGAGAGCAGTGAAGGGAATGGGGGCCAGCACAGTGGTGGTCATGGAAGGATCCAGGGAAGAAGCAGAGCTTAGGCCCACAGGGAGATTCACTTTCCAGGGCTAAACCCAGTGGAGTCTGCAGTTGGTTTTTCTGGACAGCCATATTTAGACTACAAACAATTAAGATCAAATCTGGAGACTATGCCTCACCAAGTAGGAAAATCAGTCAGGAAAAAAAGAAAAAACCCACTGGAAGTCTAGGCTGTAAGCAGAGCTGATTTTCCAGAGGTGTGTGTATGTTTTCTTGAAGTCATCCAACATCATTTTATGATTCTAGGCTCTCAGTTCACAGTCTATAAGGGAGTTTCTATTCCCAGAAAATGAAAAATTTTCCAAGTGTTTTCTTTCCTTCTCTCTGTTTACGTGGACCGGACGTGCTATTTCCAGGTAGAGGGCAAGACACAATGGATTTTCCATATTCCTAGCGCAGCTTCTAAAATTCCTCCCTGAATACCCAAGGCCTTCCTCTTCAGAAGGGGATAGATGGGGAGAGTTTGCATAACAAGATGAGAGTATAATTCAAACAGGGGTTTTTTTTAAAGTATCTATAAAAATTCTTAACTATCACTCTGTGTTCTACATTTTCCTAAGCACTGTGTCATGTGTCCCTTAGAAGGAGCCTCTGAAACCTTTCCCCTTCCTTGTACATGAGACCAGCTCCCATGGGCTGTGAGCCACTCAGGCTACAGTCTGGTGTGAAAATTCAACATTGAGTTAAATCAGTGCTTCCTTTACATCATCCTGGGAGGGGGTGTTGAGGGCATCTGAGAAGTGACTTTGAAGGGCCAGGGTGTCCCAGGTAGCTGGGTGATGTTTACTGAAGATTCTGGGGCCTCCCTTCCTCTCCGTATGTCTCTCCTGGGCCCACTGCAAGCCTCACGGTTTTGCCATTGCTCTGTATGCGGTGGGAGGGAGGGTCTTTTTCTGGAGGGGCTGCAGCAATGTCTGTGCTCCCTAGGCTTCATAGGTACCAAGTGAGCGGCTGGAATGTGGGGCTGTCCCCACTCAAGAAGTCACTGGGAGAGGAATGTGAGTTTATTTGAGTGAATGTGCCCCCAACACCACTCTGCACAGACAGAAAACCCCTCCTATGGATGGAGAACGCTGCAAGGCAAGGAGGCAGCTGGAGCTCTACTCTCAGAGGCCTGTTAGCTAAAGTGTTTCACGGGGACCCAGGCCACATGGATTCCTTCTCCGCTCTGCCCAAGCTGAGGGAGGGAGGATGAAGAAAACCACTCCCAGTTCCAGGGGTGATCTCTCCCTTCCCGTAGCACTGAAGTTCTACAAAGAGGTCATAAGTCAGATCAATGGACCATGATCTGCGGGCAGGGAAATCAGACCAGGCCTGCAAGAGAGTAAGCAAAAGCAGGAGCTAGAAGAAAGAAAGCTGGGTGAAAAAGATGAGGGGCAGGGCAGGGCACAGAGGAATGATGGCGCAACTCCCGCCTCTCTTGGCTTTAGAAGAGCGTGTCTAAATGGGCCTCTGTAGCACTTGATCGGGTGCCTAGGGCCAAGGGCTGATGGGTAGTGTTTGGGGCCTCCTGGGTCTGGGGTGTCGTGGTGTGTGTGTGTGTGTATGTGTGTGTGTGTGTATGTGACCAGCACATGTGAACTTGACAGCAGTTCACCCAGTTAGCCACAAGGACTATTCGCAATAGCCCCTCCACCAACTCCAACTGCCAGGGACCAAGGCAGCCGAAACTTCTCTTTATGAGTTACAGAGAAAAGAGGGTCCAGAATCACAAATCCCCAAATGCAAATACACATTGGCCCGGGGGAAGGACCTGAAATTCTAGACTCATATTCCCCAAGAGCAAATCCCCTGTACATCTGAAATCGGTCTTCTATATTGCCTTTGATGAAACCATTTAGCAGAGCAGATAAATTTAATCTAGGAAGGATTTTAGTTTAAGATAATAAGTAAGAGCCCCCCACATCCTTTCCTCAGAACTCAAACTCTCTTTAAGCAGCTGAATCCTCTGCGAGCTAGAGGATACCCATCAGATTAATAAGAGTTTTGGAAAAGACTGGGTGGGAGAGGGCTTTCTACGTCTTTCTTGGTAAAAGAGACTCCAAACTTGCTCCTTCATAGGGCTGAAGAGCCATTTATCTTATATAATTGGAAACAGATTCATTTCTAAATTATTGGCTTCGGACTTGCAACAATCCATTAATTAGTCTCCTGTTCAGGGCACACACATGTTCTCAGAAGAAGAGACTGAAGATGGAGCAGGAGTGATTAAAGAAGTGAGGGGAGGCCCCTTGACTTACCTTCCAGAGTTGCCTTCCTCTGATGTGTTCTCCTCCTGAGACGAACCTGCGTTCCTGGGGCCTAGGCCAGAGGGGAGAAGGGAAGGTGCAGAAAGTTATATGTCTAAAAGTTGGGAGGAGGAAAGGGGAGGGAATGGAGAGAATGGAGATGTTGAAGGACATCAATCAAATGGCTGATTGTTGAG
Organism: Equus asinus; assembly: GCF_041296235.1. Taxonomy (NCBI): domain Eukaryota; kingdom Metazoa; phylum Chordata; class Mammalia; order Perissodactyla; family Equidae; genus Equus; species Equus asinus. The sequence continues at coordinate 61,659,861 of NC_091792.1, read as the reverse complement.
AAAGTGCCATCTCCCCTCCCAGAGTCCTAGACATACCCGTGTCTGCTAAGATCTCCCTTGAGTCCCAAACTGGGGCAAACTTCTAGGAAGAAAGGCCAAATGGATTGCTTTCAAGTAGTGTTCCTCTCTTTCCTCCCAGACAACACTTTTAAAAATGGAACGTGTCCAGGCATGCAGAGAAGAGCAGAGAGTAATGTCATGAGGCTCGTGGAATCAACCACCCTGTTTGCCAAATACGCTTGGGGAAAGTTTTCAATAAAGCCTCCAGCTGCAGCTGCACTTGACACCTCCTCCCTCTTTCTCCAGGTTCCCCTCTTTCTTCCACTTGTCCCCACTCTGCCCACATTCCTGCCCACCTCCCAGGAAAGAGCCTGGAATGAACACGGTCATATTCGATTTGGTGTTTATCCTAGTACCATAGCAACAAGCACTTATCCCAATGGAGCAATAAGAAACCTTCTTGCTGCTTGTCAGTGGGCTTTGTTTGAAAGCGATTTGCCCAGCGTTCCTTTGCAGAATTTCTAGCATAAGGTATTGGGGGAAAAAAGTGTTGCATCCAGAACATACAACCCAGAACTTTTCTGTCTCTCCATCCGCGGCAACCCATTTTTAACACTGAGTTTTCTCTCTGGCTCCTTCTCATCTTATCTGCTTTGGGTTTTCCCGATCTTTGATTGCCAGCCTGCTTGAGGTTCCATGAGTGAGTAGCTTCATCTCCATGGCTTTTCCTACCTGTAAGGGTGTGTGTCAGTATATCAGGATGCAGCTGATGCTGGGAGGGCCCACCACTTACCTCCTTGTTTCCCTTGTAACATCTCTTCCTCTCCTGGGGATCACCAGCTGCTTCTGAGAAGCCTTTGGTCCAGTTAGAGGCCACGCTCTGCTCACATTGATGCCAGTAAGCACATAGAATTTCCCACTCCATGATTGTTTGTCCCTCCCCCACCACAAATAAAGGAAAAGGCACACGCACACACATGTTATTAAAATGAACTGTTTATATTATCTCAGTTGAGTCAATACATTATAATGTATTAAAATGGAAAGGTACAAAATTGAAATAAATACTTTCTGATTCATGTATAAATCTTTTTTTTTTCAAGATGACTTTTATCGTCAGTACATGTCACAAGAAAACATTTAAAATGACACTAAAACAATCATTTAAATCATGGTGCATGGAGGAAAAAGGTAAAGAAAACAACTTTTGGCTTGTTTTGGCATGAGACCTTGATACAATTTGGGTTCCCCAAAACCATGTGAAGGGTGGCAAAATAGAAATGCTCAAAACTGACTTAAAAAAATAAACAGGCTTTACAAAAACCCTCTTTTTGATTAACCCAGCCACTTCTCTACACGGTCTGCACTTACAGTAGATACATTCATTATTGTCCATGGGAAGACAGCAATGCCTTTCGTTTTAAAGAGCTTGGTGGAGAGGCCGAAGGAATATGCTGCAGCCGAAGGTAGGTAGAATGTCCAGGAGAACGAAAAGTCTGCATGGTCTTCAGGAACGGCACTGAGAATGACGGGGTGGGGGCTCTGGATCGAGAGGCAGAGGGAGGGAGCTTGAGGAGTCCAGATCTGAAGCAAAGCAAGCCTGAGGGACGGAGCAGCTCTCAGGAGTGAAAACGTAGCGTGGGCATCTCTCCACCCCAGCAGTTCTGGGTTTGTCCTCAGCCTGGGAACGTTTCTGTTTCAGCAAGAGACTAACCCAGCGCTTTGGGGATGGGGCTGGGACTCATTTCAGGCACAGCAGCGTTGGGGACACAGGGACAGGGGTAGGGCTCAAGAATGAATGCCACTGAAGGGGCTTTCTCTTCTGGTTCTGACTGCTTATTAGGTGGTTGTTAAGGCAATAAGGACTTTAGCAAACTAGAAGTTAAGGGCAGCTAAATTCAGCCAGACTGAAGGTAAACAAAAGGTGAGAAGGGGTCCCTTTCTCCTCGGCTACCTCTCCCCCCAAGCGCGGGAGGCCTTGGCTCCTGAAGCTCTGAATTTACAGTACACAGTAGCAGAGGGCTTGCCCTTTGAAAGGCTCCATTGGAAAAGAAGGCTCGTCCCTGACTTGGGGCAGCTTGACTGAAGTTTCTACTCTCCAGACTCTCTTTCCTGAGGTCCTCTCAGGAGGGCAGGCTGTGGTCACCCAGCTGTTGAGAGAAAAGTGGAAGCACCAAGGTTTGTGCGGAGTTAGGGAAGGTCCTTTGCTACAGACCCATCCCAGTGGCCTTGAACATCGTGTGTCCTAGAAAGTCAGGCCTGATGCTCGCATGCCCCAATGAGACCTATGCTCAGCTGGCGAACAGCACTAGCCTTTCAAGGTTCAGGAATGTTCCCCTTACATCAGATGGAACCACAGCTACAAAGTCCAAGGGAGTGTCAGGTCCTTAGAAGGTTTGTGAGCCCATGGGTGGGTCCGTGGGGGAGTGCAAGAAACTCCTTTGACTTGGATCCACTCACAGAGAAATGTACAGAAGACTGAACAGGACAGATGGACGAACCTTTTCCTTTCCCCTTGCTCTGGAGTGAAGGAGATGGCCCTTGAAATGCTATGGGAAGGATAAACCTTGAGAGCTGCCTGACATTCTGGGAAGGCTTCTGGCAAGATGCTGGGTGATTTGACTACTGAGGCCCTGGAATTGAAGAACTGGCTCTCAGATGGTTGCTAAAAGTACAACTACTGACTCCAGCAAATGCACCCCATGTGAGCTCAGTAAACAAGACGGGTATCCCCTCCATCCTGTGGCATTGGACTGAAGCCTAATTCAGGAGCTTTCCATGAGATGCCTGGGGCCTGAGGACACAATGGGTGTGCTCCAATTACTCAGGACCACCTCAAAAGGGGACATTTGTGGGGATGAGATGTGTGGAAGGAGAAACACCAGTTGTAATGTCCAGCCGTCTGGGGACCATTGCTCTGCCTGACCTTTCTCTGGTAGAAGTCGTCTTGTTTTGGTCCTAAGAAAAGTGGGCGAAATTCCATCCAGGAATCCAAGGATTATAATAAAAATCCAAGTAAAGCAAATGTGGTCATCAAGCTGTGGGGTTACAGAGGAAACAAGATTGGTCATGAGTTGATCTCTGTTGATGTCAGTTGGTAGGTCTGTGGGACTTCACTGTACACTTCTGCTTTAATAGGTGTTTAAATATGGTTTTTGAAATTATCCACAATACAAACAAGGCCCCTTGGAGGTTATCTAGCTCAATCCCTCATTTCACAGACAGAACCTGGTGGCTAAGTGCCCAGCGTTACATGGGGAGTTAATGCAGAGCCAGTCTGAGGATCCAGCGCTCTGTCTGCAGGATTAGGATATGTCGGTTATATTTACATTCTTAAATCAATGTCATATTCTTCCACTCTGCTCTTACCACATGGAAAAGCAGGTGGCTGTTTTTAAAAATCCTGCCAATTTGTCTTAAGTACATAGTAATAACGGCCAGTGCCTTCTCCCGTAAAGCCACCAGGGGGCACTTTCTTTGAAGGCTCTCTTCAGCTCCAGTGTTTGGAAGGGAGACCCCCACCCTAAGGTATAATGGGACAAAGCAGTCCCTGTAGTCGCTTCTTTTCAGGGGAACCACCAACAGGAAGGTCACTGAACGTCCTTCTTTGGCCCCTGGCTGTGTTAGTTTTCTCTGGAGCCTGACTGAGGGCCCATGCGAGGAGGAAGCGTCACATTTATGGTGGGGGTGAGGGAGCAAAGGGCTGGAATAGCAGCCGTTTAAGGGACTAAATCCCTTTAAAAACCTTCAACTCAGGTTACTTGATGTCTTTAGAGAAACAGCACTGTAATCTAACTGGAATCAAAGGTATTCCTCTGTTTAAGAAGAAAACAACTTTTACCAACTGGAGGCTGGGGGAAAGGGAGGCAGGACTCACCGGGCCCTTCTCAGTGATGACACTAACAGGGGATCAGGGGCCTTGGTAGCAAATCGTAGACTATACTTTCAAAATTAAAATAAAAACATTCTAGCTACATCCTTGTAAGCTTATGGGAACAAACCTCAGAGTCCTCCCAAAGGAAAACAGACCAGATAAGCCAGGTGCTTCTAAGCTCCCAGAAGCGGGGAGGTAAGGTCACAAGGCCTGCACCATTTTTAGAAGAATAACACCCAAGGAAGTTCCGGGCTCCACCATTTTGCATGAGGAAAACACACTTTGGGTTCTGGCGGCTCAGCTGAGATAAAAGTTAGCAGAGAGAGGTGCATATTAAAAAAACAACAACAACAGAAGGAATTTATAGTAAAAATTATGAGATCTTGCTTGGATTAAAAAGTTGTGGGCTTTCTGAAACAGATAGCTAAAAGGAACTGTGGAATATTCTTCTGGAGACATCAGATGCCTTGGGAATGGAAGATATCCAAGAAAGCTAGAATGGCTGAACAAGAGATGGGGTGGCTGGGTGGATGGACAGACCACTCTGATTATTTAGAAAAGTGTGTTCTAGCAAGAGACTTAGTAAGGGCAGTTTTATAGATTTAGATTCTGCTCTTTCTTATTTTCATTTTTGTCCTTGTCCCTCAAAAATTTCAGTAAATTAGATAAATCAGACATCACCTTATCTCTTATTCAAAATCCTAACCCTCTTATCTTGGCTTACAGAGAGCTGGGTTTGGAGAGGGGAGTGTATCTACGTGTGTGTTGACATTGCCTGCAGTTATTTAGAAGATGAATTATTTTCTTTCCCCAGGGACTGACATAAAACATGATGGTCTGGGAAATATCGTCTGAATTTCACAAATTAAAAGAGAGACTCTGAGCTACTTGTTATGTCAGGAGAGGGACAGAAGAGCATTGCGATGTGGGATGTGGTTCCGGTTCTGCTAATTTCTAGCTGTGTTTCTTTGGGAAAGTTACTTTATCTCCCCCGAGGCTTCAGTTTCCTTATCTGTGAAGGAAGATTGGGCCACATGAGCCTACCATCCTCTCTGACATTCATAATCTGTGGTTCTGGAGAACTGATTATCAGTCTGGAACAGACATGAGGTAGGGGCTGAATTCTAGGATCATGAAGGTCTCTACTAGCCTTGCATCTAAAGGGAACAAGTCTTGTTCCTAGGGATGGTGAGTAAATTTTCTAACAGGTTCCTTGGGAGTCCTGACTAATGTCACTCTGGAAAGAGGGGAGGGGAGGCTGATCCCCCCACAAGGTCAGCACATTCTTGCTGTTCCATCTGGTAAATTCTGGCCTTGGAAGGGCCAGGCAGAAGAGGAGCAGTACCTGCCACATCGATGTGGAATCTTGTCCCTTCGCAGTTAACCTTGACTCTGAGGAAAAGTGGCAAGTGCTATTCAAACCTAATGAAAATTTCAATGTATTTTGAAAGATGTCCACTAGCAATGGTCAGTAATGAGATCAATGCTCACAGTCAGATATGTCTCAGCAGGATGAAGTGCCCCTGACAAGATGCTTGTGAAGCGTTTGAGCTCTGAGGTCTTCCCTCAGAAGAGTGAGAAAGGCAGTATTTGTTTCTACCTGGTTGGCCATCAGGATTGACATTTCATTGCAGAGCCAAGAAGCCCGAAGACCTTAAAGGACTGGCTGTGTCTCCAAATAAGGAAGCAGAAAAGGCCCATTTGGAGACAGGTACCCTTTTCTGCCAAAAGACCAGTGTCTGCAAAACTACAAATACTGGAAATACAGGTACTTCTAATACCAGTCGTGTGAGTTGTTTCCTAGCAATGGGGACGGGGAAGTCCATCAGAAAATATAGAATGGCAAACTCCTTGTGTGCCCAGGGGAAAACAAGCCCACGGATTCTGACTCCATTAGAGAAAAGGTAAGACTCCAGGGGACAGAAACTCCATTCCATTCACCAGAGCTATTACCTACCAATCCCACCTCCGTCCGAGCTGTACAGGAGGCACCTAGCCGAAGAGAAGACTTTGGACGCCAGGAGAAACTCTGAGCAGAAGAGCTCGTGCCTATAAAGAGACCTCTTTCCTCTGAGTGGGCCCAGACATCCTGAGGAGGAGTGAGGATGCTGCAAGCATGGTCCCCAAACACACGGCAATTAATGAATCTCTTAGGTAGTTAAAGGCCCACTCTCGCTCTAACTGCACTGAAGACTCCAGAAAGGGTAGGTGCCTGCCCCTGAAAAAGCACTGCACTTCCTCTCTTACATATGGTGAAACTGAGGCACAAGGAAGGACAAACAATTTTTCTGCTGCTCTCATATTGATCTAGCAACATACCTGGGAGGAAAACACAGGATTTCTCTCTCTGAGTCCTTCAATAGCATTCATTGCTTTTCTGCTTATATCAGTTTAAAGTCTGTCTGCCTGTCTATCTATCTATAATGTATTATATATACTATTATGTATAAAATATAAATAATTCTTTGATTCCTGCTTAACTTCCTGTCCTTTTCTCCTCCTTTATATAACTTGGTATGAGGGTGGGGGGGAAAGATGTTCCATGGCAAGGGAAAAACCACAGTACTGCTCAAAGGAATAGGGCTCTGGAAGGAGAGATGACAGCCTTTGTCTGTGGGGCCAGGGGTGCTTCAGATCTGGACTGTACAGTAAATTAAATGGAACACAACTCAACAGAAATTGGCAATGGAGACATCTGTGTCAGACAAAGTGAACTTCCACAACCTGGTTTTAAGGAACAGTAAATACAATAGAGATAGATAGATACACTATGCTGAGTCTTGAGTAATAAAACAAGGTATAAATAGAATTATGCTAAATTAAAGACGGACATCATAGGGAATAGTCTGGTAAACAACCAATCACCATTAGAATCAAAAAGGAAACCGGCCTTTTCACTGAGTACCTCCACGACGTTTCTCAATGCACTAAGTACATTTTAACCATGCAAAAATACACAAACATCTTAACTAGGTTGTTTTTTTTTGTAAAAAAAAATCAAACACCAACATTATGCATTTTGTTAATTATATTGGTTAAAGTAACAGCCTGTGGCTGCCAAATATCAGATACATCATATACATATTTTTATACAGAATCTGGACAACACAACATTACACATCAGAGAGAGAAAGAGAGAAAAAGAGAAAGAGAGTATTTGTTCCTTTGTGGGTTTGTTGTTGTTGTTCAGTAAAAAAAAAAAGGAAATAATGAGAAGCAATGCTAAGAAGGAAAACACTTCAACAAGTTAGGAATACATAGGGAGAATTGCTAATCAGAAATACAGGAGGAAAAGAGTTCATAGTTGGGTCTGTGTCTAGAATTTTCTTCACTAAGAAACAAAAGAGCACAACGGGTGTATTGGTTTGGAAAAGCAGAAAGCGCGATAACTTCATGCTGTCTGTTTCCCAGCACGTTTCCAGCAAGAAGAAAAAAAATCATAATCACAAATTAATTTCACAAGTTTTGTTTTCAAAAATGTCCTCCCTTACCCAGGAAGCTGGGTAGTGCAGGGGTGGGGGCAGCTCAGTTTCGAGAGTCCTTGGCAAAGGTTTGGCCAAAACCATTGGCCTTAAATTAGTTGGAGATATGAGCTGTCTGTGGGAATTCACGCAATGAAATGCGACGTCGGCTTGCTCCGGTCTAGGCAAGTTTGCCCGTTGCCAGCCAGTAATCTGGCGGAGGGAGGACACAACCCCCATGACAGGTTCTGCTAGCCAGGCCCCAGTCCTGCCCCTTAAACATTTGGCGTCAACACAATCCTAAGAATTCAACCTGGAAAGAAACAAGACCTTGAACACAAGCTATGGAAGCACTACTGTGGTCACGGTTAGATACAAAAATGTGAAAATTCAGATGTAATCAAAAATACAAAATCAGTTTCAATAAGATTTGCTTTTTTTTTAACCATTACAGTGCAAGGTTTTTCAAATTACAGTAAAAGTTATGTGTCTGCTTACAGTAACTAGAGTAAGTAGCTGATTTTGTTCTGCTAGAATCAGAGGTCCCTGATAAGTGAGAATGCACCAATCTGAAATCAACCCAGCACAAGAAATGGATATCTTAACATAAACACAGTTCACTACGGTCTTTACCCCCTCAAACAGTAACAAAGAATGGTGTCAGCTGCACAACTCATTAGCATGAGGTTCTTCCTCCATTAAAAAAATAATAGTAATAAATGGATGGTATTAAAATTCCAACAAGAAAAGGATTGGAAATCTGGGACTGAAGGATGGAGCATCTGGAGGGAGTTTCCCATGTCACTGAGCTTTCCCATTGTATTTCAAAATAAAAAGAAGGGTTTCAGCAGGAGCCTCTTTGGGCAATGCTGCTTTGTGCTTCAGCCCCCGTCCCAGGCAGTTGGAAAAGGGATGGCCCCACCTCACAGGATCAAAGGAAACCATGGTGGAGGTCGCTCCCCATTGTGCCATCAAGAATCACTTCCTGGAAAGGAAAATGGAATTGTTCAACAAGGGCTGGGCCTGGGGCAGGCAGGGCCTGAGAGCCGTCTGGCAAAAGGATGGCCCTTGTCGAGGCCATTGTGCTCTCAGAGCCTCCTGTTCTGGAAAGGAAAAACACGAAAGAGTCAAGAACCTTAAATTACATCTGAGAAAAAAGACCCACCATTTCCCCAGAGCCTTGCTTTTGAGAGTGGGCAAGTGGCTGAAAGGAGGCAACGTGGCTAAATGAAGTGACCAGGTGACAATCTTCATGTTCATGTTGTGGGACATGAGGAGAAGCAAGAGTGACTGAGGAATCATCTCCTTTTGCAATTTGTAGAGCCAACCAGTCGGGGATGAGTTAGGAGATGCAAGACGCACTGGAAGCCTCAGGGAGTCCTTCCCTCCATGTCCAAGAGGAGGGGATGGATGTTTGGCAGCCCTGGGCACAGACGTCAGGCCAGAAGTCTGTGGAGGCCACACAGCCCCTATCTCTCACACAGCCCCTCTCTTGCCTCATCCTGGTGCCCACACCCAGGAAAACCATTCTTTGACCCATTTGACTGGCCCCTTACTTATTCCCTCTGAATTCCTCCTAATGATGTCGGGCAAGCTCTTCCAAGGTTTGTTGAAATTAAAAGGGGACTATTTTAGACGGCCAGAGTTTGATATTTCGGGTCTGGAATCTGCCAGTTCTACGTAAGGTGTGGACAGCACCCTCTCCTATCCCCCCTGGGATGTGGCTGGGTTGTTGAACCCACCTGCCTCACATGAGTGACCTACATAGGTGAGTGAACACTTTACTTACACCTACACCCTGAGAAAGGGAAGAAACACAAATCCCTCTGCCATGTTAGAAAGTTTCCCACTCTGGAAATAGAGTGTGAGTCCCAGAAGCCCTCAGTTATTTGGTTACAATCTGGCCATTGGTGGAAATTTGGGCTTCCTCTAAGAATTTTGCTACATCCCTCAAGAAAAGAAAGCTCTGCCGGACACTGCAGGCTTGGTGCTTCCACACTGCTCCAGCTCCCGCTCCCATGGGTGGAGGTAGACAGCATGCTCCCCTGCTGTCTTCCTATAGCAAGTGTCCCACAGCTTGCTCTGCCCCTAAGAGTTGCGGGATCAGGCAGAACCTCTGTGCATGTCCTTTGCTTTTTCCTAAGGTGCTCACAGTTCCTCATCCCTTTGGCCATCAGAGATCCTGCACCATACTAGGTTTCCCAGCCTCGTTCCTTCCCTCGCTTTCCCAGAGTTCAGTGCCCATCCCCAACTTATTAGAGCAAAGTGGTTGCCCTAGAAACAGTCTTTGTGTTCCTCACCCAGCTCTGACTGAAAATACAGCCCAAGACCTGGTCCTCTGGGTTACAGAGGTGGTGGGGCCCCAAAGAAACCCTCTGCTCATTGCTCTGGGTGCCACTAAGTGGTTAGTCACTTCCAAGCCAGCTGAGATCTACAAGGACCACCGGCCATGGGTCTTCCCTCCAATGCAGGGTTTTTAAAAGGTGTAAGCTGCTTTGCCTGAATGGCCTTAGCAAAGCCTACGTTCTTCCTGAGATAAATCCCCAGAGCTCTGCCTAGCTAGGTCTGCTCTCTCAAAATAGTGTACTTCTGATCTGGTGGCTGGTGGTTGAAAGAACATTTGAGGATTTGTGAGCACTGATGTGTTTACACGAGCTAAGGGAAAGAATGAAGTTAGGGAAGGAGATGATATGTATTGTGGTTTAAAGGCTAAACAAATGCTCCAAGATTCCTCTGTGATAAGTTCCTGTTGCTGTCCCCAGGCAAATGTGAAGCCTGGTGAAAATGCCCCAGACCAGGGCTGTGACGCCCCACATTTGGTATCTGAGACTATTTGGTATATTTACTATTAATTCTTGAGCTGCCTCTGACTACAGAGATCCCCAGGAATGGTGCTAGGGAGAACAGGCACAGTCAGTCCAGGGACTTAGGTAGGAAGTGGGCTCTGCTTTTCCACCTCCTAGGACGTCACTCATGGGGGCCGCAGATCCCCAGGTTGGACCCTTACTCTGAGCCTTAGTTTCCTCATTTGTATGTTAGTTATGACACTACTTTTCTCAGGGCTGTTGAGAGGATCAAATGAGATGTTGTGTGCGAAAGCACTCTACAAACATTGGATGGAAACAAAGGGGATGCTGGTGGACAACTGCCTTGACAACTAGGGAAAGCATCACAACTTCCATGTGAAACAAAATTGGGTAATTTTCTGTATCCAAAGCATGTTCTTACTGAGATGGTGGTCTGCTCTATGTGGAGCTCCAAAAGACAGGAGGGCGCAGAGGGTATTTTTTGCTTGTTTTCATTTTGTTTGGTCAATAACCTCTGTCCATCCAATGTGACTGATTCTTATCTCATGACAAGTGGATGCTCTGATCCATACCGCAACACACTTAAACTGTTAGACATCAATAATTTCAAAAAGGGACTGGAGGAAGCAAAATGTTTTTTACCTTCAAGATATATATTTTGTGTATGTTTATTAGGATGGTGAGAAGTTGGCTTCATCTCTTCTTTTAAAGCAAGAGAAAAATATAGTTGAACTGATTTAGGAGGTGTTTATCTTTGATTTAAGGAAGATCTCCCTGGATTCTTATGCTCACAAACATTAGAATGGGTTAAAAAGGGAAGAGCTAAATTATTTTCTCCTGGCGTTTCTTAGAAGAAGTTCACAGTCTGGAGATAATTAAGAGTTCCATCGACATTTGTTGGATGAGTGGGTGTATTGATAACAGAATTTTAGAATGGGAAGAGACCTTGGGGAGTGTCGTCTTCATTTTGCAGAAGAGGAAACTGTGCTTGAGCTAGTGTAGTAGGTCGCTAGTGAATCCAGTGCTCCTGCCGCTGCACGTGGATTGCAGGGAGGCGTGACCTTGCTTGGAGGGGACGCAGGGCTGGAAGACGGGCCCTGTGATGTAACAGCCCTGCTTCCTAAGCAATCTGCATCCCTACTACAGCAATCATTCCAAGCTGTTCTCACCCAGCCCTGCTTAGAGAAAAGCGCTGGATAATCTGCTGGTGAACTTTTAATGGTCCAATTTGCTGAACTGAACCAGGAGATTAAGGAATTAACAATAACTATTTCTTCAAGGTTAAAAGAAAAAACCCCCCTATTTCTCATCACTGTTAAACAGGACTTTTTAAAAACCACCACCTATTGACAAAATCTGTAGCCTTAAAATGGACTTACTTGGAGGTTAATATATAATATTTTGGAAACGGCACCTGGTAAGTGATGAACGTAATAGATGTGATGTGTCTTGACTTCAGAAACTCTTTTGATTATGCGCTTCAAGACATAGCTCAGCATTCACAATGAGAATAGAACACTACCAAAGAAAGAACTATTCTTAAGAGGAGATAATGACACTTCATTGATGGCCTAAAGAGGCATTGGGAGAGTGTTAACAATGCCCAAGATTGGCCCAGGGCTTCTTATTTCACAGGGAAACTTTGAAGGTTGGTTGACCGACACAAGGCGGGTGTCCTGCTATGGTGCCCTATTTCTCTCTTGGCTGTTCATAAGAGAATAGCCTTCATTTGTGTTCTCTGTAACCCATGTACGTGTTCATAGCATAATGCTTAACCCAAACTCTGTAAGTCCATAAACTCAGGATGGAGGCGTGTGTTCTGTGGACATCAAGAAATGATGGTTAAGAACAATAACTAAAATGGCGTAGGGATGTTGAGTTTCAAGTCCTTCACGTTTCCTGGAGGCAAGGCAGTAAAGGGGTCTGCTATGGACTGAGTGTTTCTGGCTCCCCAAATCCGTATGCTGAGGCCCTAATCCCCAATGTGATGGGATTTGGCAGTGGGGCCTTTGAGAGATAATTGAGTTTAGATGAAGTCACGAGGGTAGAGCCTCCATGATGGGATTAGTGTCCTTATAAGAAGGAAGAGACCAGAATTCTCTCTCTGCCATGTGAGGACACAGGAAGAAGGCAGCCATCTGCAAACCAGGAAGAGACCTCTCACCAGACACCAAATCTGGTAGAACCTTAATCTTGGTCTTCTGAGCCCCCAGAACTGTGGGAAATAAATGTTTGTTGTTTAAGCCATCCAGTCTGTGGCATTTTGTTATGGAAGTTTGAACTGACTGAGACAGAGTCCACCCCTAGATTCCTGATCTGCAACACTTTTAAGTCTCTAGATCAAAGCTAACATGATTATCGGTGAAGCAATCTGCTTTCTGTCTAGAGCAATCTATCTAAAGGAAAGAGGAATCCTCTTATTACTCTCTTCTCTCTTTGTCTCTTCGTTCTGGCCGAGCCATTTTTCCTAAGAGAGCATTGCTTTTGAGAAGGGCTCTCGGTGATCTTGCAGGAGGGATCTGCTAAAAAGGGCTGTCGGGAGCCAATATATTGATGCACGCTGGGGGTTACTTTTAGGGAGAGAGAGGAAGCGTGGGGGACACATTGTGTTAAGGTCCTAAACCCAGGGTGTGCCATCCATGGGGAACACTCAACAGTCCTTCAGAAAGATGAGTGAAGGCAGAGAGCTCACAATGCCCCACATCTTCCTCTCTTGCCTTGAGCTCAGAGAGCTGTGTCTGTACTCATCACTTTCAGTCTTACTTTCAGCCTTTGATGTATGGGTTTTAGCTCCCTGACCAGACTGTGAATTGCTTGAGGACAGGGTCTAGTCAAGTGCCTGGGATATTTGCTGTGTGAATGACAAGTGAGTAAGTAAGGAGACTAAATTAATTAACAGAATGAATAGACTGGGCTTGAGTCCAAGAGTCTGACTGAGTCCTTAGTTCTTAAGGGCGGAGGTGTCCTTGAACACCAGGAGAGGTTGTGTCGGTTTTGACAGCTGGCATGAGGCAAAGCAAGGTCTTCACAAACTTCTGGAAGCAAGCTAGAGCCAGGGTTCTCCCTGTGCTTCAGGTCAGTCAGTTTGGAGGCAGCAACTCTGGTTAGAAGCAGAGCTTTGCCATTTGGTTTCTTTTTAGAAGCTTGAGTTCCAAAAAATAATGCTGCCATTCAGTGCCCTGATTCCTTCCTACAATGTGGATGGATTCTGCCCAAAAAGCCTCCTGAGAGAAATTAGAAGAACAACAATTGAATTAAAAAGTAAGTTCTTATAGGATATATTTTAGACACTTTTTTTCAGGGAAAATCCTTGGAAATCAAGGAACAGGTTTCTTTCCATATGGAAAGATGACCCAAGCTGATGTCTCAGGGCCCTGCTCTTAGGCCATCTCAATATGAGTTTTTTACACTCAGATCAAGCCATTTGGGGCTGCTGCAACCTAGATAAATGTACCATTGTAGGGGTGAACTCTCAAAGTTCAGTTAGGCAGCAGGAAGGAAAGAAAGGTAAGACGTTCCCACCAATGTAAGCAATGGAGTGCATGGTCAGGTGTGATGGAAAAAGCAGGGCATTTTCAATCAAGACACCTGAGCCCCCATTATAGTTTTGTCTTTTGTTAATCAAGGGAAGTTGGGCAAATCATTCAACCCCTTAAGTCTCATTTTCCTCCTCTGTAAAATAAAGCTCTACCTTAAATCCCCCTAGGTTATAAGGTCTCTGTGAAGAATAAGTTAGATGAACTAAATAAGAAAATACACAGAAAAGCACTGAGCAAAGTGCCTGGCATGAAGCAAGTGCTTAGTAAATATGAACTAAATCTCAGATGAATGACCATTTGGGCAACACATTCTTGAGCAGATGACATGGGGTGTGAGGTGCATGGGAGCCAGTGAGTTTCTGGGTGTCACCCTCAGCCTGGGGTGTACCGGTAGTCAGGCTCAGCAGAGCCACAGCTGGTGGGAGGTAAAGGGAATGCTCAAAATTGAACAACTTGAAGTTTGGAGTTAAAAATGACTTGTGCAAGATAGAAGCCCACCTTTTCTGATTGGATTTAGGGCCGATATGGTTAGTCTGTTGGTCTCGGGGATGCAAGTGGTCACCATCCCTCCCATTCTGAAAAGATTGTGGGCCATGGATTGGCAATAAGAGACTTATTTTGTGGAGGTTAAAGAGAAAATAACTATAACAAACCTGATTAAGGGAATCGGAGGATTCCAATGGGAAGGCCAAGCCTATTTATTCCATTAATAGGTTCTAATTTCAGAACTGCTACCCTCTGCATTTCCACTTAGACGTGCTGAGAACCCGAGGTGTATATCAAAGACCAGGCCCCACTGTGAATGGGAATATGAATTCCAGGAATGGACCTGCCTGTGGGTAGGTTCTCATGCTGCCCTGTTTCTTTGTGCCTTGCATCGCTCATCCAATGTCTGAATGTCTGTTTTTGTTTTTGTTTTTGTTTTAATTTCAGAACATGGGATTAAGTCAAACAAACTGTGGGATAATCTGTGTGTGGGGCTGAAGGAACTGGGAGCTACTGGGGAAAGGGTCAGAAAAATTCCAATTTCTCTTAGCCTCCTTTTCTCTACTCTTTTTATGGTATCTGTAAAGGCCTGGAACCACTGCACTAATTATAGGAGAGACCAGGCCTTTCTTCAGATCCCAAAGACTCAGTCTGCCGTTAGGATATGCTGTGTCCATAGTGACCAGCCCCCAGGCTGCTAAAGTGAGCCCTTAGAGCTGACTGAGGGCTGCAGGTGTTGACTTGCTCTGGGAGGCTGCAGTGGTCCCAAATATTCTGGAAGGTTGGCCTAACCAGGGTTGACCTGAAACCCTATTATGAAATAGAGACTGGGCTCTTCTGTGTTTCTTGGGCAGCTTTGGGCTTTAAGAAATTGCATTCGTTGTTCAAACCTTTCTCTCCTTTGGCCTTAAAACTCAGTGGTCCCAGAAATCAAACCTGGAAGGGTCTTCCAATCCTCTCATTTACCCTCACAGATGGAGATATGCAAATCACCACCACTTTAAGGCTTCCTTCCTCCTGGCTTCCACTATGTGGAGAGGACCACAGGAACGGGTGTTAGGCACACCAAAGCTGCAGGGAGCTAAACTTTGAGTCAAAGCATGGACATGAACACATATGAGCACCCACAAGCCCAGCTCTCGGGGGTCTGTGAAGTCTTTGAAGAGGGAGAGTGGTTATCCACAAGGGGGAGCCATTCTCCAGCTCACATTACCAAACAAAGAGAAAGTGGTTGCAGCTCGAAGGACTGATTTTTCAACAAGGTTGGGTGGATGTTAACGGACAGTGAAAGACACAGTGTGGCTTAAGTATACATTGCTGGAGATTGTCTTGCTTTCTCATCAGAAAGCAGTCAACATCTTAAGTGAATGAATGATGTAACATGACTGTAGACGTGTCCAACCCAATTCACCCATCTTCATGCGCCCTATGGATCCTTCAAAACCTAACTCAAATGCCAGTCTTTTTAAGCTTTCTCTGTGCCTCCACTTGTAAGTCTTGCTTCCTGTTGTGGAGGTCTGTAGCACCTCACATCTCCCTCCGGGCTCTATTTTTCACTGCATCAGGGTTATTAATGTACATTTCTTGCCTCAAATTTAATCCCTTGGGGTTTGTTCATCTTTGGAGCCCCTCCAGTTCTAGCCTTGCACTTGGCACAGAAGGCGCTAAATAAATATTTGATAGCCAAGTGACTGAATTTGAAGTGTGAATATGGTTCTGTCAGGAAAGGTCCAATGGGTTAAAATAAATCCATTCTCTGCCACCTTGTCCTTGCCAGCAGGGACAGTGCATGGCGCACTCAGAGGCCTGAGAAGTCTAAGGTCAAAAAGTCGCTACCATGGCTGTACCAGACCTTGAATTCAGGGTAAGAGAAATTCTTGTATCACTTGCCACATCCCCTTGAAATATACTTCCTGCCTCTGATTTTGAAGTTCCTCAGGCATAGAAGTTGTTCTTGTCTCAAGGCAGGGCACCTGGACAGCAGCTAGGGAGTCAGAAGTGGATTCCAAGTTGGAGATTTCTCTGGAAGTTCAAGAGCAATCAATAACCGTGAGCAGGACTGAAAGCATATCTATCTAGAATGATCACCTCCTAGGACAGTGCCTTTTCCCTTCAAAGGGGACAGAGAAGCATCCAGGAACAATGAACTGGCAACAATGAAAGAAAACCCACAGTGTCCTCACAGCAGTGCAAAAACTTTCTATGACAACCCAACAACAAAGATCAAGCCCAAAGACCAGCCCACACTGAAGAGACATGATCTCTGGACAGAAAAGGAAGGGGAGAGAAGAAAATACCTTCTCACAATCAGGCGAAGCTCAGCACCTTTTACCCCTGTTCCCACACTTGCCTTGCCATGTTGGAAATTTCCTCTTCGCCAAGGGAGCTTTGCCCATGAGCCAGCAGGAGGGCACTACATGGACAAAACTGGCTGGTCTGGGTTGGAAGTTGTGTCACGCCCTCTCCTACAGTTACCTTTAGAGTTCCGTCCATTTAGATCCTTCTCCTATAAGAAAAAGATTAAACCTAGTGCTTAGGGCTACCAACACATATACCTAAAATGTCCCTACCCAAGAGGGAGCAAGAAGTTCCTTCTGTTTACCCTGAAATCTCCTTGTTTTCTGTGTTCTGGTAGTGATTCAGAAGTGCAATGGGTGTGGGCATCCAGGAAGGGTGGCACCAAGCATAGAAATCTTCCAGAACCTGCTTGGAGAGAGAAGTGAGCCCAGTATTCAAACTTCAGAAGGGTCTCCAGTAAACAAGCATCCCCTGGTGGGAAAATTGGGGACCTGAGATGAATGGAAAGATGGAGCAGAAATAGGATGGTGTAGACGGCTCTGTGGCTAATTTCCTCTTCATTGAGTGGGCTGGAAGATGGTGGTGCAAGAAAGGATCTCACAGAAACCCATCTAGAAACAGACTCCTCTGAATCTATGATAGTTATGTCACCAAAAGAACAGGCAATAATAAGAATTGTGCTTTCTAGTACCTAAAAAACAAAGCAAAATACTTCTTAAAATTTAATTATTTCAAAAGAAATTTTGTAATCTTGGGAAGCTCAGTGAGGTGGCAAATTCCTCAGAATCAAAAACCAACTTTGGAAGCATATTGTCATTGTGCCTATGTGTGTGTTTGTGTTTGCGTGTGTGTGTGAATATATCATATATTCCCACTTACCTACTTACAGGTATAAATATAAATATATATTTATCATTAAATTTCTTCCCCCTTCAAATCAACGCCAGTGTGTTCCACCTTCAGTATACATTTAACTGCATTTCAATTCATATACAGACCATTATACCAGAAAAAGAGAGAAATAGCTGAGAATAGGCCAAGTACAACCTAGCCAGAGTTGTTCTAAATGCCGGTTAAGCATTGTTAAAGAGCAAAGCAAACCTCCCCAAATATAAGCTAAAATGTCTCTTCTTAATAGACACTAGCAATTCTTTATGATCATCAGAAGAAAAAGAGAGAAAAAAACGGACATATTATGAAATTGACTCTTAAGTGTTTTCCTTTTTTGTTATCATTTTCTGTACTTTAAGGGAAAACTCGCCATTTGTAGAAATGAGTCTCCCGTCTTCATTTCTTGCTTCCCCCTAGCTCTCTGGGGCTGGGGAATAAGACAACATTTACAGAGTTTTGCTGAAGTATCATTTTTAAGGATCTTTTACTCGAATTTATAGACCTTTCTTTATCCAATTTAAAACATACTTAATGAATTTGAGAAATGTCTTATATATTTTGGCAAAAGACACAGAAAAACAAGAGTTGTTGAACCGTCCAAAGTACCTAGGGCTCATGACCTAGACGCGCTTAGCTAAAGGAAAGTAATTCTGTCCGAGTTACAGAAAAAGGGACTCAGGTGCAGACAATCCACCTTGCAATGTCTATTCAAGATCGATCCCTCCACCCTCACTGAATTTGGTCAGGATTCTTCTGAAAGACGTGAGTCTTTATGACATCGCTGGCTTGTAGACCACAAATGTTTCCAAATCACCGTCCCTCTTAACACATGGTTTGGAAGAGAGTTCCAGAAGGTTTAGAGAAGATGTGGGGGCTGGGCACAGGGTAGCTCACCACCAAATAGTACAACACGTAAAGTGAACCTAGAGAAAACGGCAGAGTCAAAACCTCGAAAGCAGCCAAATCAGACAAGAATGCTAGGAAGTCAGTGAGTACCATATTCCATGCCAAGACATTGAAATTAAAGAAAGAAAGTTGGATATAAATCAATATTGAAAGCATCAAAAAGTCAAAGCCAAACCAGTGTTTCCTTTTTCCCCCTACGCACAAACCTTTTGTTCTAAACCCA
This sequence comes from Equus asinus, assembly GCF_041296235.1. NCBI lineage: Eukaryota > Metazoa > Chordata > Mammalia > Perissodactyla > Equidae > Equus > Equus asinus. The sequence goes on along the minus strand of NC_091792.1, from coordinate 61,641,376 downwards.
ATGGCACTGAGATCAATAATTTTATCTGGAAGATTCAAGTCTACAGAGACACTTCCCTTCCATTTGATCACTTGAGTCCACAGAAATAAAGCACCTTTGGAACCAAGAGTTGTTCAAGAATCCTAGTGTCTTATTCAATGTGTCGAAAAAGTACAGTTAAAATAATTAGAATAATTCATCAAATGACAAACAGAGTAATATTGACTCTAGTGAATAGGCAAAAGGGCTCCCAGGACAATTCACAACTAAGAAGATAGAGCACAATAAAAGGCTATGACATTTCATGAATATCCTGTGTTATAGCTTTGAACTTTATTGCAAAGCAAAAATATATATTTTTATATATATATATTTTTATCTACATTTCACCTCTGACATTGTACACAACACGAGAGCACAGAAAACCAAAAAAATCATAATGAGGTAGATACATAACACTTACAGATGGAGGAGACTAAAGAGTTTAAATTTGGCTTAATACTGTGGTCACCAATGTATGCATTTTCAACACAGCAGCAAGCATTGATTCACAGGGCAAGAAGCCCAGTGATCTCAAACCCAAAAATAAGCCCCATTAAAAAATATCTGCTTCAAAATGAAAAAAATATTTTTTTTAAAAAAATCAGGGAATCAGATGTGTTCAATTGCAAACCCTGGTGAAATAAAGAAAGGTTTTGTTTTTGCTTTTGTGCCCAGGGGGGAAAACAAAAGTAATTTCCATCTATCTAATTAGGAGTAACCTGTCCCATAGGGTTCCTCTAAGTATTCCTGCTGGCCGGGGTGGGGGAGCCTCTGGAGCTCAGTGGCCAGAGGCTGGCGGGAAAGGAGCAGAGTTCCTTCATTTTCCCGAGAGTATGCCTCACTTCTGCAGCCACTGTCATGGGGACCACTAGTCTTTAAGGGCCCTTGAAACATGCCTGGAAATGACTGGAAATCAATCTAGCTGTGAAGTCTCTGGCCCAGCTTTACCTTCTAGATCATCTGCTCTCCTAGTGGGTGAGGCAAGGAGCCTCTACTGGTTTGGGACACTGGGATTGTCTCTCTCCCCTCATCATTTCCACTTACAGACTTTCCAATGGACAGCTTAAAAGGCCACTGAGAAGGCCATCTTCAGCCTCAATTTTAACTATAAATGCATTTTTCACTGTAAAATGCAGTGTCAGGCAGTGGTAGCTAACACAGAGACCAAGCCCCCCTTTATCTGATGTCTCGAATGGAAGGAGGATGGAGTGAGGAGAAGGGACCAGGAGAAGACACTTGGCTGGTTGAGGCAACAGCTGGGAGAAAAGAGCCATCAAATGACCAACTAAGGAAGGGTCAGGTCGGGCAAGTGCACATGGCCAATGGAGAGTTAAGGGGCGTCAACTAGAAAGCCAAGGAGGAACTTGGGTTTGTTGCCAGTGACGAGAAGAAAATGTGGAGGAAATGAGGCTCAGAGACGTTGACAGGGCTAAAAGTGGAGTGGAATGAAGCTCCCTTGGTCTATTTAATAGTTATTTTTACTCTGATGTGATCCTGCTTTTGGTGGGATTTGTTCTACTGAGAAATAGCTGGGAACGGCTGCAGGCCAGGTCAGCCTCAGGCAAGAGGGAGGACAGAGAGGTCCCGCAGAAAGCCTGGTGAATTTGGGATAATGGCAAGATCGAGGAGGGAACTGATAAGCGACCACCTGGGCCAGAAGACTGGTACTAGAGCAAAGTGCACAACGAGGAAGGAAGTCGGCCTGTGCTAGACAGGGCAAGCCCTATTCTCCAGCAGCTGGACTGCTGCCTGTACGGTCCCATTTGTCTGTGCATCATGGCCCCCGCAGGACTATGATTGCCCTGAGACCATCTTTCCTCTTTGTCTTCCCGGTGCCTCGCCCGGCGCCTGGCACATGGAGGGCATCACTGAGGTTGAATTGCATTTTCAGAAAATGCACAAGAGAATGGTTTGGGGAAGAAGGAAAGGTGTCCACAGTGTTATAAGGGCTTCAAAGATCCTACATTCCCCCTCAAGGCAATACCCAGGGGCCTTTTCCTGCCTTCCTAGATGCATCTCAAGTGAAGACACACATTTGAATTTTGAATATAAAACATTATTGTGAGAGAAAAAAATACAGCAGGGGGGCCCAATGAGAAAGTAATGAAAAATAATTCATCTGAGTAATTTGAAAACAGAGGTCACAGAGAAGCTGGGTGGCTGCCTCCAGCCTGGCCTCCAGCGATCTGTCTTGAGCACGTAATTTCAGGAGGCAAACACAAACTGAGCTTGTGACCATCACTCTCAGGTGATTCTCAGTCTTGCCCTACAGGAGTTCCGAGGGAATGCGAGGCCGAGGGCACTTCCAAGTGTCCCAAATGTCACTAATCCCGACTAGATCTATGTCCCTTCGAGACCCAAGGCAAAAGGAATCAGTCTGGATCGCAACAGATGGCATTCGAGTAGTTACAAGGAAGGCCTACCTGACTACAAGCCATTCAACAGTGAATGAAGGCGTGGAGCTTTTTTCCCCGGAGGCCCTTGAGAATAGGTTTGATATCTTTTTGTCTGTGACTGTGTAGATGAGCAAAAATTAGGTAGTGTCTGAGTCTCCTTCAAACCCTGGGATCCCATTGTTCCTTTGTGCTCAGAAGAAGCCCCAGCTCTGCTCAAGGCCTGAGGGATCCTTCTTGGGTAACTGCTGTGACTATGGCAGGGTTAGGATAAGTGTGTGCGTGTGTGTGTGTGTGTGTGTGTGTGTGTGTGTGTATGGACGTGTGCTCCATCAGAGGCTGCCCAGCAGGCATCAAGCTGACATAGTTGTTGTACACAGATGTGTAGAGCATGAGGCTGACAGTGAGAAAGAACATGCAGGTTCTTCCTTCCCCTCCCCCAGCCCTCCAATCTGCCCTTTCCTGTCCCTTGTGCTCTGCTTCCCTCATTTGTATTGTTTTTCTCGCTTATTCATTTCACAAGACAGTGAAAATCATTTTGTTGAGCCTAATATTTGGATGTTGGTCATTTCATTCCCTGGCTTAGGAACTTACAGGGGCTCCCAATGGCTTGTCATCCCAAATCCAAATTTATCAGTTCAGTTGTCAAGACTTTCATCAAATGCATTCGCCTGTCTTGCTATTTTATTACCTTTCTGGTTTGGGTCGATCACAGAGGTCAGCAGGCTCACTCCTGAGTTTTAGAGATGGGGAAACTGAGGCTCATGGAAGGCAAGTGACTAACCCAGGAATGGTGGCAACAGGAGCAGAATGAAGATTCCCAGGCTGCCTCCCTCTCCGGCCAAGCACGGAGAGTTCCCGCCCTGCCCTGTCTAGGATTGCTCCTTCTTTCTGCCGTGTCATAACCATTATCTTCAAAAACCTGCTCAAAGTTTCCCCTGTGAAGCTCAAATTTCTGAGTGTGTCCTAATTCCAACTGTTCGACTCTTCTACCAGAACCTTAGGGAAATCATCCGTTTATCTGGAAGTCTCCCCTTTCAAGATCACATGAAACAAAAAAAAAAACCCACAGAAAGGAGACCCAGAAGTTCTCAGGACAACCACAAAAGACATCTCGAAGTGTTCTAGAAGATTCCAGCTCCACAGAGCTCTCCAAGAACTCAGAATGAAGAGGTCATGCTCAGGGTGACCTGTGGAAAACAGGCATCCTTTTCCATGGGGATACCTTATTTCATAAACCGGCACTAAACTTTTAAGTCCCCTAAAACCTCCTACTCTTCTCTTAGCCTCTGCGGCCATCTGCAAGAAAACAAAACATCCGAGGCTGCCTTAGTCCCAAGTCATCCCTGCCAGGCCCCCTGAGGTACCCGGCCTTCGTGAGCCTTTGGAAAAGGGCATGAGGGGAAGCCTGGACCTTGAAGAAGAGTGGGACCAAACATCCAGGTCTGGGACCCCCAGCTGTACCCCTGACTGACTATGGGACCCTGTGCCATCACAGAGGCTCCTGGAGCCTCAGTTTCCTCATTTGTAAATTGGGGTGGGGTTGCTCATCTCGCCAGATGATCACAAAGATTTAGATGAGATCATTGTATGAAGGCACCCAGGATAGACCTTACGCATCATGGGCCCTCAGTTCATGTTAGCTGAATCGGAGTTCTCCTGTCCCCCCCAAAGGGCTGTGTTCCCTCACAGCTGATGTCACTTGCTCAGGTCACGTTGGACTTACTCTGGTACTCCGATGTTCCTGAGACTCCAGTAATCCTAAATACTTCTTTCCTCTAAAGGAACCGTCCCCTCTCCCCATAGGAAGAAACACAACATCTCTGTTAGGACTCCATCAGCAGCAGCCAGCCTGGGAGGGCTCCGGGCTGCACCTGACTTTCCTGGTCCTGGCATTCGGAACACTACACCTATGAGCTCCACAGGGTCTCAGGTGCCAATTGATGGGAAGAACTCACCTAACAAATGGTTGGCCCACACCACAACAAGACTTGTCCTCTCTAATGGGGAAGACTGTCCTCGGCAAAGGTTCTGTTCACGCTGGTGATAAATTTTCAGGCCTCAGGACAGGCACATTCCTTGGGTCTAGATTTGTGGTGGAAACTCAATAATGCCGCAGCCACCAGAGGTGGGCATGTCCCTTCCCAGAGAGGCAGGTTGTCACGGCCCCAAAATAGGCATTGGACATTCTGATTTGGCCCTGGCTGAGGAGCGAAGGATCTAGACCACTTCCACCCTTTGAGCTTCATTTTGCCCCAAACTCTGAACCTCATGGGAGACTTGGATACCCGAGGCTGTCTCAGGGTCTGAGCACTGATGGACAGGCCAGAGAAGAATGGGGTCATGGGGCTGGACCTTGGCAACCCCTGAGAGGTCCCCTCCAGCTCCTCAGCCATTTTTTTAGGGAGGACCAGCAGTTGAGGAATCTCCTGGTGTCCTGGAACTGATTCCCTTGATATTTTCTGAGCTGTAAAGACAGACTGACTTATAGAAAAGACTCCTGGGTCTGTGTACACAAGGCCAGACCCCACAATAAGCCTAAAGTCCTCCAGAATACTACCTCCAAGGATAAGAGGACCCCCTTTTCAGGAGGAAAAAGAAATGATGAGTGATAACTTCCTGGGATGGGTCATAGCAGGTGAGACCTGTGGAACAGGACAAAAAGCAAACGAACAGCACTTCATTAAGATCCCCTGAGTAGCTAAGAGTATGTGGAGGATGGGAGAGGTAAACAATGAGGCTCATAGAGAAAATGCATTCTTGTCAAAGGACTGACGTCCTTTTTCATTCCAAAGGAATTCCATCTAAGCTCCCACCAGCCATGGAGTGGAAGCATGTTGTGCTGGAGCAGTTAGGCAGTGTCTGAAATTTATCTTTTAAAAACTGTCTCGGATGGCTTGGCCACCTTGTGCAAGATTTGTAAACCGTGTGCGAAACTCAGACTTGTGCAGACAACCAGAGAAGTTGAGAAGCTGCCTCCTGCGCGCAGGGCTTCCCCTGCCTAATTTGTGCTTTGTCTAACCCCGTGACCTCTCTTCCTCCCAGCAACTACTTTTTAAAACCTTATGAAGGCAAGCTCAGCCAAACTGGCGTCGGGGTAGTTTGCAAATGCTCTAGAATCCCCTGTTCTCCTCTATAGCTAAGAGTATGTTTTAAATACCTTCAAATGATGTGCAACCAGAGGGCTGACTTCCTGAGCACTTTTGATGTTGAGCTCTTGAAGATTCTCTTTATATTTAACTTTCAAAATGAAAGCAGAGGCGGCAGCCCCACTCAGGCAAGTTGCGGTCAGTGGCTGGGTGGGGAGGAGAGGTATTAGCAAGAAGCTGTGCAAGTAGCAACTGGGATTTGGCACTGGGTAGAGCGTGGCGACTAGGTGGGAGGGATGCAGTTGGCAAAAAGCTAAGGTAGAAAATATTAATTCACCCTCTGGGGATAGGTTACTCCATATAGACGACCACGAATAAGGAAATAAACACGCCTGGGTCAAATCCTTCCCAGAGTACGCAGCTCCCTGCCAGGGTCATTATTCAAGACCCCAGTGTGGTTGCTAATTTGGCTGCAGGTCCACATCATTTCCCCACCCCTCAACCCCAGAGGTCACGTGCTCATTGTTCCACTTAAGCCAAATTTTTTATTCTTGCCTTAAGTCAATACATCCCCAAAACATATCCTATAAAAGTAGACTTTATAAACAAAGTAAGTATTTGAATCAAGAAGAGGATGAAAACAAGTTGTAAACATGTAACCGAAACATAAAAATACACATCAGTTCACTTACAGAACCAAACGGGGTTACATTGAATCATTTCAAACGAAAGGAAAGGAAAACTTTTCTCGGGAGCTCTTAAATTTAGGAAAAGAATCACTGTAGCATGCTCACCTTGAACCAGGGGTTGGATATTGTGGTTCTTGTACAAAGGAAAATCTGTGAGGGAGATGGAGATCTGAGGTGAAGGAGGGAGGGAAGAGAAACTGGAAGATTGCATAGTTGTGAAACAGTGGCTTCTCATCAAGGTGAACAAGTGCGTCATCTGATAAAATAGCATTTGATAGGTTTTTTCTGTTCATTTCTGTTTACGGTATTTTTCTCTGTCCACCAAACATTTCATACACTGAAGCATATATACAGTACACACACACACACGCTAGCACTAACACCTGAATGACACAGCCAGACTTTACAATGACCCCTCACCACTTGTTCCGGGCAGAGTTTGTATTCCCCAATACTCTTTTGCTAACCCCATTTCCTGTCAAAACTCGTCTCTTGGATTATTTCTTTCTTTAGCAACAGAAGGGGTGGATGAGAATGGGGGCATTGAGGAAAGCACCAGAAATGGTTCTATTCTCTTATTGAACTTCTGTGGAAACGCCTCACATTTTGGTTAGGGGTTCACTATTTTTTAAGAGATGGGAAAAAACAACTGCCTCTTTTTTTGAGCTTTCTTGAGGTAAACATTATTTTTTTAACACTGTAGGCAGCAGACATGTTTCACAGAGCCGTTGAGAAACCTTAGAATAAGGAGAAAGCAACACCAATGTGTAACATCAACACTCAGAACATTTGGAAAGCACATCTAAGTGTTAATTTATTTCCCTTTCCTCTCATTGAGCCAACTCATCCTAACAACATACAGAATGGAACAGAAATAGAAATAGTTTCCTATATTACACTGGGCATCCCTTATCCCACCCCACTGTAAACCTCTCTTGCTCACATACTAAAAGTTGTGAACCAACTGAAAATTAAAATAAAGATGAACATACTTTAAATTTTTTTCATTCTTTCTGCCTCAAGCATATATATATATATGTATATATATATGATACTTTACATTAATATAGGAAGTAGCAAAGGTCTTTTAGTTACATTGTATACAGAATCACTGCATCTTATCTTTATTTTCTATTCTCTCTCTCTTTTTGGATAAACAATTGGCTATAACAATCTATAGTAAGGCTTCACAGAAAGAATTCTGTATGTTTTGTTTTTCTCTAAGAACCAAAGTTTATAAAATGAGGTTTGATTCTAGCACCTTATACAGTATTAGTGATGTTGTTCCCTTGGGAGAAATTAGCACTACCCAACACCTCAGGTGAATCTCTACCAGTTAAACAATTTTCAAAGGTATTGCCAAAGGAGGACATGCAACATGGAGGATATGGAGGAGCAAGCGGGGAACAAAACAAAACCCCAAGATTAAAATCTTAGCAACATACAAACAAAATCATAAAAACGTGTCAAGTTGCCGTCTCCAAATTAATAATGATTTAGTGTTTCAGTGCCACCAGTGAATGCTTTTAAGTTATCTGTCCCCATGAGGTAAGAAAGTATTATGATGTCCATTTTTGATGGGGAAACTGAGTCTGGGAGACTTACGCAGGTCACAGAGGAAACTATCTGGGTTAAGACGCGGAGCCCGGGATGGCCAACCTCTAGCCTCTTATTCCCAGACCGTCCCTCGTCACCTTTGATTGGTGAGTTGAGATTTTGGAAAAGCAGCTTATGGGCCACTGATGAGGAAGCAAAACAAACAAACAATTTTTTAAAATATCAGCACCAAAGGAAGTTCAAAAGAAGCTGCTCTTTGCTCCCATATCAAACATTCCATGTGATGGAGACAGCAACTTTCACAAGAAGGGAGAAGAAAATTCATCTTAGGAGGAACCATCTCACTTGTTGGTGCCCTTCCAGAAAGTCAAATCTCCCCGTGGAGTTCTTAGTTCCGGTTGAGTAGTATCTATTTTTGCAGAGGAATTGTCAACTCCCACCAACGCTGCATCAGAACCTCAATTATATAATTAAATAACTATAGTGATATCTCTATCTCTATATCTATTTATATATGTATACGTTAAAGTCTTTTACTGCACTGGCACATAACACCAAGGAGAAGTACTGGCATTGCTGTTTGCTGCAAGTGGCCGCCTTGACTGGAGTTACACGAGAAAGAAGCACCACAAGAAAAGGCACCACAAGGTTTCGAGAAGTTAAATTGTTCATTGTCACCGCCCTGACCTCGCCATGGTGGGGAGCAGAAGTCTTTCATCTTTAGCAAGGACCCTGGAGCAACTGATTCAAAAATTCAAAAATATCCCAACCCATGTACATCTGTCCATTTCAACTCAATGGGGAGAGAGGGAAGAAAGAGCCCGACATGCTTCTTTTTACTGCAATTTCTTTCTGGCTAATAGAAAAGGAAAACATTTCCATCGTTAAAAAGAAAAGGAAGGACAGACATGGGAAACCAAGCCCTCCTAAAAAAGTGAGAATAAGAACAAAATCCTGTGCTAAAGAAAGTTCTCCATGGAAATCTGTCTTTCTAATATGATTCCGTGGTGGCAATACATTAGAAAAAAAAGAGAGACAATGAAGGAATTACATTCGTAGGCACTGTTAGCCACAAATAGCACCGGGTCTAGATTAATGAGGGCAGATAGATGTCCACATCTGTCCACGTAGCTGAGAACCATGAATGTTGGCTTAGAATCAACATTACTCCATTCTTATAGTCTGGCCAAGAAACTGGAGGTCGTTGGCCATTTGGAGCACCAAGAATTATGCGTGCCGCTGACGAACCAGAAAAGGAGAGAGGGCAGCCAGGACTGCAGAGTGAATGGTAAGTGGCATTTTTATTTTTATTAGTGACTTGCCGGCCTTGAAATATCCCTTCCTATGTTTCTCATTCCAGGCGAGGGCCACACTCCACGTGGTAATGGGGAGCCTGTATTTGTTGCAGAAAGATGTGAACACGGGGTGAGGGGTGCGGAGTTCTCCTCACCTACCATTTTCCTTCCCTCACTCCTGGTCAGGGTTGGAAGAAGGGAAGTCAACTGGCCATGCCGGTGTGACCTGCAAGGCTCCCAGGACTTGCCGTCTAAGCCCATGCTGACAGGATGGGGAGGCCTGAGACCAGGATCAAAATGGCTCACTGCTGTGACCCCCCTCCTTCTGAAACTCTGGTCAGGGCTCTGGCTGAACCCAGAAGGCTGATCACAGGGGGAGGCTGATACGGCAGTCTCTGTGGCGTATTTATCTAAATCGAATTATTGCTTTTCCCTCTGGTTCCTCGAACTGAGACTTTTTAGCTTAAGTTGGTTTTCAAATTCTGATGCTTGTCTATGCCAAAAATGATACTCCCATTTCAGTGTGAGGGAAAATAAGTTATTCCTATCAGCTTCCAAATAATAATCCGAATTATTTATCCAAACCTATTTTGGGGGCATGGACCACAGAGGCAAAGAAAAGACTCCTGCCAGAAGAGTCCTCCTCTAACACCTTCATGGGACATAGAAAAGCCACCGGGATACGCGATCTGCCCCATCCTTTCCCCCAGGTCCCCTTTTACGCTATTTTCCACCCCCATGCCTCCTGCAGTAACAGACCTGGGTGTCTGGGAGTCTCCGTCTGCCCCTGGTTTAGAAGAATAATCTCTGCCCATTTATTCCTTCTAGGGGTTCCTAGAACTTCCTTCTAGACAGAAAATGTAATGCTGACCTCCAAGCCCCTGCCTCTCCATTGACTTCAGGTCACTGGTGTCCTGACCACAGTCCCAGCGACCACAGTGGGTGGAGCCTGGATGGGAAAGTGCAGTTCTGAGCTGCTAGAAAAGGGAGGGCTGGCTCCCCCAGCCCTCTGCTCCCGCTCCACCTCCTGCTCCCGGCCAACAGAGATGGCAGAGAGCAGGGAAATCCAAACCTGCTGTTCTTCCTGCTCCCTAAATGAGACCAAGCGGAAGGCGCAATCGTGGCAACCAGGAGCATTGGTCTGTAGCACCAGAGAAGGGAAATATTGATAATTTCAGCTCAGAGACTGCCTGCTCCAAAGGTCTTCCCTTATTTTCAGAGTCAAAAGTGCTCCCTCTGCTAGACTCCTGCGGCTTTTTCTTTGGTCTCTACACATTTATCATATTCTGCCTTCCACTAGAGTTCTTTGAGTTTCTAGCCGAGTCATAGTGGCCAGAGTGTGTTAGAGGTGAAAGGAACCTTTTGGAAACAAAGAAAGTCATGACTAGAGAGGCTAAATAATTGGTCCAAGGTCACACAGTGTTGGGCCAGAGCTCAGATTTTCTGATTTCCTACTTGGGAGTCTTTCCAGTATCTTTTTATGACAGGTGGAGATGTCATTCTAAGCCTTTATACCTTCTAAATTTTCATTCAACGTTTTTCTCTCCCTTCCTGCATCACCCATGGGCAAGGACTGTGTTTTGCATATATAATACATGCTTGTTTAAATGAAATTAAATTATGTTTTAAGAATAAGAGCTTCTTTTTCCATCGAAAGGGACGCATTAATTATGTACATATTTTATCAGCCATAAGGGCTCTCCTTGACCTATAACACAAATTTCACATAAGCAGGACCTGTGCAGGGCGGGTGTGATAAAGGGCAAGGCTACCGCCTAGCCTTCCCCACCCCTCACCTTCACTGGCTAAACCACTTCCAAATAGACCAGCTCCGGAGAAGTGGGACTAGAAATAGGCTCATTTATGTTCCTTTAGGTGGAGAATTTGATCAAACGTAGGTGGCCATAACCCTGCATGTTTGGAAGGCTCAGATGATGGACTTAATCCTTAGCCGATAGTTCACTGTAAATTATTTTTAACAGTAGCAAACTCAAGTGTGAAGGAAGACACGGTCCTAGCTTTCATTCTAGTAGAGAAACTACATTCTACTCACACAGCTGCTGCTCAGAATAGAAGACCCAATGATGAAGATGAGATACACAAAGGAAAAGGGAAGAAGAGAAGATTCCCAGGTGGGTACAAGGGTGAGTCTCATGTGGATGGCTAAAGCTCCTATAGCAAACTCCCCATCTCATTGAAACAGACAGGAAGGGACCAGGGCACACGCCATCGGTTTGGAATTGCCAAAGTTCTAGAACTTTCCTTATATGGAGGTGTGCCTGATCATTTCTTCAGTGGGGAAATAGTTGGAATCTCAAAATTAATGGTGTTTATGACTCTGTTTCCTTTAAACGCTCAAATATGCATGCATACCAGTTTCTCAGACACAGCTGATGCTGAGTAGATGGAAGCAATGAGAATATTTTGTTAGCCCTTTGGGGGAAAATTACAAATTTTATGCACTCAAGGCTTTGAAATATCTGAGAATTTCAAATAGTTTTGCTCTATAAAGAGTCAGTTAGCAGTGTCATCACCTTTATTGGGTTAAATTAGGAAGAATGATTGATAGAAAAGTATTCAAGAAAAATTAAACAAGTGTGAGAAAACGTCCTGAAAACTAACCATCATTTGGAGAAGAGAGATTGGATTCCAGCCTTCTGGCCCCTGTGGGCTGCCTCTCCTCACCAGGTAGATGGGCTGGGAGAGCCGGTGACCAGGTGAGCACGTGAGAAGGCCCCACCAACCCTGCAGCGTGAAGTGAGTAAGGCCACAGCCACGATTCTGTGGCCTGTTCTCAGGCAGACATGGAGGTAGAAAATGCTGAAGAGCTCAGCCCACGGGCAGGGGGAAGAATGCGTTTGCTCTGAACGACAAACCACAGTGACAACCCATAGACAGCAAGAAATGACAATGAGACTTCAGGGGATTCTATTTTTCTTTCTTCCTCTCTTTTCTCTTTCTCTCTTTGCCCTCCCTCTCTCCCTCCCTCCTTTCCTCCCTTCTTCCTTCCTTCCTTTCCAGCTTGTATATTTCCTTCTGTAACAAATCATTATTATTTTTTAAAGTAAAAGAAAAAGTCCACATAGGAAGGCATTGCACCATTAGCCCCCTCCAGGATTGTTCTCTCATCTTCCCATGTCTTACCTCCAAATTTCTCTCTTTGTACCCCAAGGAGCCACTTTTCCATAACACCAATAGAAAAGTAGTTTTCTTGGAAACATGTCTTGTCACAAAAGAGTCCACACAGAGGAAAAGACAATGGAAATATTATACTCTGGGGATTGGTGCTGGGAACAAGGGGACATAAAAAGAGGGGAGAAGATGTCATACCTTCTCCTGCCGTGGCAGTCTGCAGTGGCTGGCCACATGCCACACCACCAGGAGTTAGGAGACATGGACGTGCACATGTGACAGGTTAGGGGAGGGTACCCCCAAAGGCGATCCTGTGGAGCGAGGCTTAAAAAGATTTCTAGGGGCTTAAAAGGTTTCTAGGTTTAGACCATGTGGTTTTCTCCCACCCAACACAAGGCCTTTCAGAGGGCGGTGGCAATCTCACCAGCACTGTCTAGATCCCAAACACTCTGAGAATATGGCCCCCGCCACTGCAGAGGCGTCACTTGCGCTTCCAGTTAGACTTGCGCTCGCAGGTCAGGAAAGAAGGCTTGTGGCTCAAACCACTGCGCTGCATGAGCACCTTTTCCCTCCAGGTAACCGCAAACGCTCTCTACTCCTCTGTGGAAGCACTCTTCCAGCATAACTGAATACCCTGGCACTTTGGGCCCTGTAAATCCCGTCACCAGGGGAGGAGGGAATTTGAGTGACTTTTACACGCCATGTGCACCTGCTTCTTCCCAGGTCTGTCTCCTAGACCCCAGACTTGTCACGGCCATTACTGCAACGGGGAGGGATGCTGCACTGCTCTAAAATCAGTCCTCTTCCTACAGAGAGATGGCTCTGAAATGTCTCCCATCTGTTAGAGTCACCATAAGCGGGGGTCATGTTCCCTAAGTCCCCAGGTGCCTTTGCTGGGCCAGCCTCACACCATCTGTAGATATGGAGACTGCAGGGCCAGATCCATCAGGCTGGGGTTTCACTGGCCGGAAAGCCTGGAGCTGAAGGACGTCTAACGCTGACTGGGCTCCAGGCAGGAATTTCCCACCTTCCTTCGCCATGGGTGCTTCCCTCTCTTTACCTGCTCTGCTGACTTCCGCGCTAACAGGTCAGAGTTACTTGGGGTGATGTGGGTTCCAGAAAGTGGGGAGCTATTTAGAAGCTGCCGCCCAGTGTCCCCAGGTGGCTCTGGGGACCTGCTGAGAATACTGGGAGCAACTGGAAGGTCTCAAGATGCCAGGAAGCTGGCTACTGGCTTCCTGTCCCAGAGGGAGAAGACAAGGCATAGCCCAACTTGGGTGCATCTTCATGGCCCCAGGCCTGGGAGAGAGAGAAGCCCATCTAGGCTGGGTCTATTTCAAGTCCGGCAAGAGCCCTAAACACCAAAATACTCAGTTTCATCAATTTTTTAAGCCCTTTAAGAAAAAGATAGGTACATACATATGTATGTGTGTGTGTGCATGTGTGTGTGTGTGTATATATATGTATACACACATATATATGCCCAAGATTGGCATATTTATGTGTCCGGATGTGATCATAAGCCTAGACTGCAGTTCTGTGGTCACGTACCTCTGTCAGGCTCCTCACTTCTGCACAATTCATGATAATCTCAAAATCTCAGATCGCCTCATAGCTTACGTGGTTTTCAGTGTTTTCTCTCTCTCTCTCTCTCTCTCTCTCGGGCATTTCATAATCGCTATAATTTCAAACAAAAAAAGAAGCTATCAATTATAAGGAAGTGCTATAGGTTAGCCTCCACAGTGAGGCTGGAGGGGACCTAGTGTCCTGGGAGCAATCACCTCGCACAGGGGCTGGTTGTCATGTTGATGAGATCACGCCCTAGCTGACCCAGGGGCTGAGAAAACTTTGTATTTTCACTTGGAGGCCCACGTTGGCCCCATAAGTCATCAGTGAGGGTCCCCAACTGCTTAAGTAACAATCTGCCCCTTTCTCCTGCCCTCCATCTCCATCAGTCTCCTCAGAACCCAGGGCCAGGCCTTGTAAAGGCATACGTATTTAAATGACAGAAGAAGCGGATCCTGTCCTTGACCTGGGGCAGGCTGGCCCAGCGGAGAGGCTGGGCCCAGGGCTCAGAGCAGGGCAGGAAATGACAGTTCCTGTGCGGCTGATGATGCATTTGGTGGAAGTGTGCAGCAAGAGCGGTGTCAAGGCAAGAGAAAGGCTGAAGGGGTTGAGTGTGGACAAACAGCCCCAACCTGAAGCAGTGTCCATATAAGGACTGGCCTAATGGAAGGAAGCCCTTTTGGAATCAAAACCAGGTTGGAAGCTGTCATGAGCACAAGCTAGAGAAAGGCAGAGAAGTGACTGAGAAGCACAGAATGATCTGGGGCCGGGCAGCACCAAAGCTGAAGACACCTTCTTTGCGTCCTGGGTTGGAAGGAAAAGGACACAAAGTCTCCATACCATCTTGGGTCCCTAGAGAAACTCACATGGGGCCTCCCAAGTCCTGTGTCTGAGACAGAGGGGATTGCTGTGAACCACTGAATCCCACGTTTTTTTCTCAGCAACAAAAGAGCCATTTTCCAAACCAAATAATTTTCTCTTTCTCTTTGTCGCTTTTTCCCTCTGAAAGGAAAAGAAAGCAATTCTCTTCTTTCCCTGAAGGCTGGCATCATATAATGATTTTCAAAATAACAAGTGGTTTCCCTCTGGTTCTATAACACAGAGGAAGCCCCCGCTGGGCTCCGAGGATGATCTTTCTGCGGCACAAAGATTTCTGAGGATTCAGGGAGACAGCCCTAGTAACACGGAAAGAGCATTCCTACAGCTCCGAGGCTCTGGGGGACTTGCAGAAGCTGTACTTTTGGGCTGGAATTCCAAGCTGCTTAGCTCAGTGGGTGGTTTGGCTCTTTGTAGAAACTAGTGAACCTCGGGCACAGCACTTGGCAGATAATTTGAGATGTGCTCTATTTTAGAAGATTTTAGAATCCAGACCTGATTCCTTGAGCGTGTTTGGGAAGGGAAAAATTTTGCACATGGAAAAACAAATAAGAAATTTAAAAAGGCTTCATTTTATGTTAGACAGCTAAGAAATTGAAGACTACCCCCCTCCACCACCACCAAAAAAAAAAAAAGAAAGACCATTCCACGTTCTGATTTGTTTTCTAATAAAGATCCTTGCCTTTGGAAGCCAAGACTTTCCAGCAAACAACAGTGTACCAGACTCTCCAAGAACACAAACCAACCAAAAAGTACCCAGCTATTCCAGCACAGCATAAACAAACTGTTCTCTGGGTCTGGAGACAAAAGATGAAGGCTATGGCGAAACTGAAGCTGAGCCAGGAGGAATGATGGAAATAATAGAACCGTATCTGCTGGTCACGGGATACGCCCACTGATATATGCCTTCATTTTCCCCACAACAGGAGAAGAGCAACCAATATCTGTTTGCTTCTCAGAAGAGCATTCTCTGATGGAAGGCAAAGGATTTAAAGCCCTTCCTTCTTGCCCAAATTCTTGGGAAGGACAGGAGAGCAGCCTTTCTGGGGCGGAAAGACAGAGAACATCTTTCTTGACCCACACTGAGATAACGCTGTTATCCTGTCATCTTGTAATCATTTAAAAATATCCGTTAATCAAAAAAGACAAGAGGAACTAGATCACCTTCCTTTTCCTCCGCAGCACCTAGCATGGTGCCTTGCACACAGCAGGTGCTCAATGCATGTTTAAAAGGATTTTAAATAGGAAGCAAACTTGATAACCATAATACTCTTATCCTCAAAGTGCTTTACCAGACATTAATTACTTTATCCTCACAACACCCCTGTGAGGTAAGTAAGCAATACTCTTCCCATTTTACAGAAAGAGAAATTGGCCCCAAGAGTGACTTGACTTAGGTCTACAGAAAGATAAGAGTCCTGGATTTCTTTCTTTGATGACACGATCTGTTCATGAGAACGTGCCTTTTCTTTCTTTAGATGCTTTCTCTGACCCTTTAGTAAGATAATGCTTAAATATGTCACTCATAAAAGCAATTTCCTCTGTTTGAAAAGAATATGCTTTACTGTTGCTGTTCCAGAGAGTGTAGGAAGTAGCGATTAGATGGTTGCAGATATTTTCTTTCTACATACTTCTAGAAGCCTTCCTCTTCTTTATCAGTCTTCCTACCCATCTACTGAGTCTTTTTGTTCTCTGAGGCTCCACGCGTCCATCTTCAAAGTTCTCATTCATAAATGCAGTGCAGTTCATTTGCCATCCATCCCAGTCACAAAAGGGGTGCCAATGAGAACAGAGAGTCAAGTCTGAGGTCTCATTTATTCCTTCCTTCTGGTTACCATCAGAAACACCTTGTGGAAATAAGTAATCCCAGCAGGATTTGGCCTAGCCACAAAACCACCAGATACAAAATCAAACAGAAGTCATTATTGAATTCCAAACTATGATCTGGTCCCTTGTGCTGTCAAAACAATAATATTAATCTTGGAGAGCAGAGTCAGAGCAGGTGGGAAAGGAGTTCTTACCAGGACTCCATAGTCAAAGAGCAGGAGGATTTGCCTCAACAACTGGGAGCTGCCTCGGTGAGCTATCTCTTCCTTTAGGGCAGTCTCAGGAGTTGGCCCCTTTCTCTTTTTTTGGTGAGAATTTTTACATCAGAACACACCTGAACTCCAAGGAAAGGGCCAGAGCCAGAGCCAGGGTGATTGACTGAGAACAGCTGAAGCTTCTAGAATTTTCCTCTCCAAGATAGTTGTCAGAGCCAATAGAAAATCAGTGTTGCAGCTGGTCCCCCTAGAGTGTTCGTTCATTCTCCACTGCTCCCACCTGCCCTCACTCTGGTTTAGGTCCTAAGAAGAACATGAGTTTCTCAGAATGGGTCTGTTTTGTTGCTCAAGGGGTATCTTGGTAGTTGAATTGATAACAGTCAAACCATAGTAAAAAGAAAAAAAAAGAAAAAAGGAAAGAAAAAGAAACTCAACTGAACTTTCCCAATTCAAATGATGAGGAAAAAAATACCCTGATTTGGATAAAAACCATTAGTGATATTGTCCAGCCCCTGTTTGTCTCTGAATCTTTGCCTGCAGGCACCACTCAAAGCACACCAGGGAATGATCAAAACCCACCATGGGGACCCACATTTTAGAGGATGGGATTTTTTTTAAAAATAAAGTTTTCTTTTTGTACTCTGCAGAGAGGCAAAGAGAGGGCGAGTCCATTTGATGAGGTGAGCCTCAAGGTCAAAAAAGATTGTAAGGAAGAACAAAAGTGAAAGATATTTCATGAAGAGCTTTCAACCACCTTAAAAACAATCTCCAAATACTCCCCATTTACCCATTCTTTTGTCTGCCTGAAGCTCAATGAATATCACTTTTCAAATTGATCCTTCCATATGTTCTCTGATCCCTTAGGAAAAATTAACAGCAGGACATTTGGTTTTAGAATTACAAGTGGCCACCTTGAGCCAGGTGACTCCCGGTCGCCTGACTGGAGTGCCATTGTGCTGGGTTCACAGTGCTGTGAAGAATCTAAGAACTACAAGGATGTGAGACTTCTCCCTGTCCAGCTGCACTGCTCATCCTGTGGGCTTCCAGGTACCACCACACCTAGACAACAGGCTCTTCTTCTGTGGCTCCACTTCCCAAGTAACGAGGTCACCACTATTCTTTGTATGATGCCTTCGCTACAGGCAATAATGTCTGAATCCTCACAGCATCCCTGAGCAGGAGAGAAAGAAGAGGTTGGCCTTCTTTCTCTGCACTTACAGATGGAGAAACCAAGGCACCGAGAGGTGAAGTGAGTTATCCATGATCACAGTGGGGACCCTGAATCAGCCCATGATATTTCCTGATCTTTCTGAGTCTAAAGGAGAGCTTCTAGGAGGTCTACAGCTAAAACAAATCTCCTAACCCCACTCTAGCTGGAGAACCCCAGAGCTATGTTGAGGATGGAGAAACAAACCAAAGGAGGTCATCTACTAGGTAGGGAGTTGTCTGTATCCACCATGACATAAGGACAAAGGCTGCTTCTGGAGGGACCTTCATTGGCTTACCCATTGACACTATACCCATGGGAAATTACTACTTTGTCCTCCTTGGTTTGAGGATGAATTTTAGTAGTAGTCCTTCCTGGACAAGCATGGATGAGCTGACTGACTTCGGTTTCTAGCGTGGAGTCTTGTGATTCGTGTTAGGGATTGGCAAGGACAGGCATCTCCTACCGGGGCTTGCATATTGTTCTGCACGGGATGGGGCAGGGAAGGGTAGTGCCCCTTAGGTCCTGCCCGCTCATTTCCTATTTGGTCTATTCTTAGCCCTTGACACAAGGTGTTGGCTGTGTGCAGGGGGAACTCCTACGGTTGTCCGTCTGCTGCCCTCAGGAGCTGCCATTAATAGCATTCCCGACCTTTGGCTCCAGTACATACCAGCCATGTCCTGCCAGCCACTGCAAGGAAAGGTACAGGGAGCAAGAAGGCACAGCTCCTTCCCAGGAGGAGGAGAAGAAGCAGATGGTGCCCGGGAGAGTCAAGTAAGGCAGACAGAGCCAGACGGGCAGAAAAATAAAGCCGCAGGCAGAGCAAGGCAGTGCCCTTGTCTTTTGATATTTGGCCAATAGCACAAGATGTAGTGTTTTAAGCAAGAAATGAAATCTTTAAAATAGCTAAGAATGAGTGAGAAAGAGGCTTATGGTGCCATTACAGGAATTTACATTAAACATCATCTTTTTCTGCAACGAGGGTCTTTGAAAAAAATCTCTGAAAGGGTGGAGTTGCCTTTTTACAAGGTTGAAACTGGGACAGGCACACATCGATTTGGGATGTTCTGGGGGCAGTCCTCTTACAAGCTTGTGGTTTTGTGTCCTGTGACAGCCTGACCACTGCAATTTGCATGTCCAGGAGCTGGGCTGTGGGTGGGAATGGGAGGATATATAATTTAAACATAAGAATGTAAATTCACTGCCCATAGGACACCTGTGTGTGCTTCATAAGGAGGGCCCTGATGGAATCCAGTCATCCAGCAATGTTTGGGAATGAAATGACCAGAGCTACTGCCTCCAAGGCTGGCCAGCCACTGGGGATGAGTCCACACCGCTGTGTCCTTCCCTTTGACACGTGCAGGGTCTTTTCCAGGTCTTCCTGGAGCTCTGCAAGATTTTCCTGGCAGTTTTCCAGTCTACGCTGGGAATATCACTTAAATCTGAGTGAAATTAATTGCAGTGGGCTCTCTTCTCTTCACAGTCTCCAAATTAAAGTCCCCTCCCCTAACCAAGTCTGGTAGTGTTACTTTAGTACTTTTCAGTTTGGCAAAGAAATAACAGCTTTTAGCTTTTTGATAAGAAAATCAAGTGAGTGTACACAAGGAGTGTCCCCTTTATTAAGGCTGCCACCCAGAGCTGCTGTCCTCACTCACAAGAGGCTCACTCTGAGTAAGGAGCCATCCTGTGTGCCAAACAAACGCTCGGGGTGACCCAGCCCACCCCATTTGAAAGCGCCAGAGGCAGCAGAGCGTGTACGTTGTGTGCAGAATACGCCCCGACCCCATTCTCTTTTAGGATCCTACACCCTTCCCTCCAGCCCAAAGGCTCTGAGCCTGCACACTGCTGTCTTCTTCTTACGTCTGTTCCTAGGTAGTGGAGAGAGACAATTTTGCTATGGTTTGGGGGCATCAAGGCTTGGGAGTCCTTATGGCTCCCTCCACCCTCAGGAGCAAAGAGCAGGACAGGGAAAGGGGAAGTCGGCTTCCTCTGTCAGTATAAACACTGCCAGGGGAGTTTCCGTGTACACAAAGGGATAAGGCTATGCGCATCTCCAAACAAGATCGGCATCGGCAACCTCTTCTTCTGCTCCATGACAGGGTGTGGGAAGGAGGGGCACAAGCAAAGGGAGAATGGAGAAAATGATGTCATTGGCATTTTTTTTAAAAAGCTTTACATTCTTCTCTCTGAGAATAAGGCTCCTGTTGGGACAAAGAATGATGTCCTTGGCATGAGATGCCACACAGCCAACAGAATCACCCTCATGACCACGGTCCAGACAAGTATTTGTACTCTTTTAAACCCCCTTGGGACTCAGGGGGGCCATGGCTATTGAGGGTCTGGGGTAGGCCACGGGGACCATAGATATTGGGGAATTTGTGCCTAGGGAGATAGCGTGTGGGGGATCTGGCAGAGGCGGAGGAGCCCCTGGGGCCACACGGGAGTGTCGTCTTCCTTGACTGAAAAGGGACATGTCGGCAGCATGTGCCATCAAGAGAGCTGGGGCCTTCCCCATGGACCCCCAGTTCCCAATTTGTTTGGAGAAGTCTGACTCTACGGAGCAAGGTGAACCTCTGGAGACAGAGTGGAGGAGTATGTTTGAGATTTGAGAAACTTTAGGGGTAAGGAAGGTCAGTGGGGGCTCATCTGATGAATTTAAATCCTCTTAGCTCCCTTTATGGTGGCCTTAAGAGACATGACACTCCCATTTGGGATGTCACAGGCTTGTGACAATGAGCTCAGAAGACATCACCCTGATGTTTCTGAGGAGACTGAGGTTTCCTCTCACGCAGAGGCCCAGAGAGATGTGGATCTACTGAGCAATCGGGAAACAGAACTTGCAGAAGTGATGTTAACAGAATCAGCCAGATTTTAGCGATACTATTTATTTCGGAGAATGAGAAGAAGAGCCACATTTTCTCCGGGGGGTTGTGGGCATATTTGATGGGGGGTGGCAATCAGGAAAGGAAGGGGGATGACTTCCTATTTTATTCTATAGCTCCTGGTACAATGTGCTTATCTCCCACTGGAACTAAATACTGAGAGTTAATTAGTTTTCACCAGGAGTTCCTGGGCAAGAAGTGGGACCAAAGATTGATTTTAAAAAATCACAGGCGTTCTGAGGAGCAGCTGGGGCAGCATGCACTGACGCCTCATCACCCATAAGGGGTTTGTCAGGGATTCAGGCAGATGACAGACTAAAAGCAGATTTGCAGTGAGGATGGGGCCACCACTTCTCACTGGGGGCACAGAGTGACCCGGTCACAGAGCTGCCTGAGGGATCTGGGTTTTCAGGACCAAAGTCTTCTGGGTGGGGACTCAGAGCACTGAGAATGTGTGGACTCCCACGCTGATGCCCAGGTCAGCCCCCTGAAGGGGAGGCGTACTGGTTGGGGAGAGAAGACCATGGGGGAGGCGACAGTCGGGACTAGCAGAGAGATTGGAAACGTGGGGAGCCGCGCAGGCTGATGATACTGAGAAGACAGGTGAAAACTCCTGTCTGGTCATTGTCTTCATGTCTCCCTCCCTCCTGTGTTCTATACTCCTTTCCTGACTTTTCTTTTCCTCTCTGCAAAACTGGATTTTCCTGCTGCTGCTCACAGATGCATATTTGCATTTCATCCTTAGGAAAGGAATGATGGCATGATGGAGGGGGCGAGAAAAACATGGCCCAGGAGAAGCGTGCCCTCCTGTCTGAGTCTTGTGGAGCCCAGTCCAACAGAGGTTGAAAGAAAGGATTTTGGAAATGTCCTGTGATCTTCTCATCTGTTCCCAGTGGCTAAGGCCCAAGAGGGCCCTCCCTGAGTTGTAAGTTGTCACCCCAACTTTTGGCACTCCAGGTCAATGACTGTCAGCAGTTTTCTCAGTTGCATGTAAACACAAGCACACATGCGCACACATGCACGCATGCGCTGGAAGTGGAGCAGTAAAACAGAGGCGGCAAACTAAAGCCTATGACTGTGCCAAAATGAAAAAGAAAGGGAATAAATCCAAGAACAGACGAAGAAGCCAAAGTGGCAGAGGTCCTGAAAGGATGAATGGGGGACAGCATCCAGGACTGCTCTAGTGACTGACATCTGCAGGGCTCCAGGCACAGAGTCCCAGGGCTGAGGCAGACAAGAGCTGGGACCCCAGTGAGCCAGGGGAGATGGTCCCTCTCAAATGGCCTCACCTCCTCCAGCCTCAGCAGAGTAAGCAGCGAGCTAAGCCCTCAGCGGGGGAGGCAGAAAAAGAAAAGCACCTCTGACCAGATTGGAACTCCCAATTAACTCCTGAGCGGCCGGTGGGCCTGTCCCTTGGGTGGGTGGAGACAGGTCCGCATGGCTGGTCTTCACCAAGGCCTGGGTGTGCTCTGTGCATCGTGCTTCCTAGACGGATGGGCACCGGGGCCACAGGCTCTCTGCGCCTCTCCTCCCGCCCCTCCTTCCCACCAGGGAGGACCCTAGGGGACAACCGAATCATGGAGGGGACGGGACGGCACTGCAAAGTTTAGTGATAATAAAGGAAATCAAAGGGATCTGAACACAGAAAGGAGCATCCAGTTTTACAACTGAACTGAAATTTAAAACTTGGTTCTTTTTTTTTTTTTGACAGATTTAGAAAAACAATAAAGGGGGTAGGAAGGAGAAGCCTCTTTGAATAATAATATTTTTTTTAAAAAAACCCACAAACATAAAAAAATTCCTCAGTTTTTGAACTTCTCGTAAGAATAGTTCAATGTGAGGTCTTGCACCCTAAACAGTTATATCTGGAATTAAAAAACAAAATTGTAGCTACACACAACAAAGACTAACAGTATTTACTTAAAAATATTTGTGTGTGTGTATATATATATATTTATATATATATCTTTTTCGTGGAAATTTTTTCTTTTTGTAATTTTTTTCTTTTCCTTTTTTTTTTTTTTTTTTTTGTTTTTGTGCCCAAGTAGAGATACAATGGAATTGAAACGATGCCTTAGAACAGAATATTTCTTACAGGAGCAATACTTTAAAAAATAACATTTAAAAAATGGTTGAACATACTTGCAACACCTCCAGAAATTCAACTTGGTACAATGAGAAAATCAATAATTGAATCAAATCTTCACCCCAATGACACGTCCTCTACGACCCAGAGTATGCTGCTGGTGTGAATCTCCCCATGCAGACAGGGGCTCAGAATCAAGCACCACCCCCTCCTCCTGGCGTTCCCCTCCCTGGCCCCCTTACACTCCACCTCAGACATACCCGGAGTCCGTCTTATATCGGTTTTCTACATTTCTGGCAAGACCTTGCAGCAGACACACACATACACACACACATATATACGTGTGCTGTGGGCACACATACACACACACACACACACACAACACACACAAAATTTCCCACTCAATCCAGATGCACCAAGTGAGCTGAATGACTTTCAGCCAATCACAATGGTGAAAGACAGAAGCACCAAACAGTCTTTGAAATGGGTCAGTTATTACAATTTGACTTTTTTTTATATTCTAATTTTCCTCTTTGTGTTAATATTTTTAAAAAGCACAAATGAAAAATGAAGAATTCTTTCCAGATCAATTTAAGGCTTCCCACCAAATGGAAACAGAAGAGGCCTTACACAATATCACATGTAATAAATGGATACCTTTCATGGCCTTAAAATGACAGAACGAATCATTGTCGCCAGTCACTGATTAAGTATTGTGCCTTTAAATTGATGTCATTCTTTTTGCTACTATGCTGAGTTTTATTATTACTGATTCTCTTTGATTACATATGTGGAAATCTCCATTAATTTGCTTTAGAATTGCCTGTTCTTATCGAATTATTGGGGTGGCTTTTTCCTTTGTTCTGTTTTGCTTTTCACCAGGAAACAAATGTGATTCTTACTAGGTGAAGGCTAAAATGGCACAGAGCCAGCCTTCAAGGAGCTTTTCCAGACATTTGAGTTTCAAAGGGCAGGTTGGCTCCTCGAAGGCGCTAGTAAGTTGGGGAGGGGACAGGAGAGGAGGGAGAGAAATCAAAAAGAGGGAGGGTTTTCTATGCCTTTGCTTTTGGTAAATTTGTTTTTTTCAATGCAAATAATCAGATAGGAAGAATGATTGCTTTGTGTTTTCTTTGTTGTTTGGTTTTTGTTTCGTTTCTAGATTTGTTTCATTTGATTGTTTAATTTTCCCTCTCCGGGTGCAAAGTCGCCGGAGAGTTTTGCATGAGCAAACGTGACAGTACGTAATGAAACTCAGCACCTAAGGGCATAAGGCAGTTGAAGGTTTTTTTGTTTGTTAGTTTGTGTTTGTTTTGTTTTGTTTTGTTCTTTCAATCAGCACCAATCCCGGAAATGATCTACACTTGGTGTAAGGTATAAAACTTATTTTTTCTTTTGGAGTGGAGACGACTCCTCCTTCTCCACCTTATGAACCATAGTGTGGGATTTTTCAATACTGTTTCTTATGTGTAAAAAACAAAAGAAAGGTTTTCTTTTTGTTTTTACTTACAAAACATAGAGAATATCTTTGTATACATACAGCGACTGGAAAGAAAGCTTATCTGAAGGGGTTGTGACTTATTATTTTCTTTTTTTGTAGCGTTGGTGGTGGTGGTGGTGGTGGTGGCGGTGGTCATGGTTCTGTGTATTGGGGGAAGGGAGGGTTATATTTCTTGCAAGCGGTGTTTACCGCAAACCAAACTTAAGGTCTCCTCAACTTGGGTCAGGATGCTCTTAGAGTGAAGACTCATACTGTAGCAACTCATAAAGGAGTGGTCCATCTCGATACCGAATGCCTACTGCAGTGGGGGTGACATACTGCAGAATGTTAATAGTCCTTCTCAACCTCCTGTCTACAAAATGAGCATCCCAAGCTGGGTATCTTTTTCTTGGCATGTCAATCTTAATGAGGGGCCCTTCTGGGGGGTAAGGACGCCCCAACGGGGTAGGGGGCATGGGTCTCACTTGGAAAACGGGCAAGCAAGTGTCAGCCGTGAGATCCTCCTGTTGTTCCGTTACGGCTCTGGTAGGCGTGACCTGAGTCCCCCGGTACCCAGGAGCCTGAGGTGCCATGGGCTCAACATCAGGGGGCAAAGGGATGCCCCAGAGCAGCTCGGCACAACAGGAGCTGGCAAAGATCTTAGCTCGAGGCCCCGTGGGATGCAGCACACCATAATATAAGAGCATCAGTGCGATCCCAGCCACAAAGCTAATAAAGACACAACACAGTGCTGGCACCGCATAGGAGTCAGTGGTCTCCGGGTCTCTGTAAAAATACCAAAGGAACGTCAAGGCAGCATTCTCGGTCAAGACTATCGTATAATATGCAAACATTCTATATCGAGTCCGCCCTTCCTTGACGTTAAACCAGCAGAAAATGTACACAATCCCTACCACCATGTTGAAGAGGATCTCTTCCCACTTGGACATGCAGAAGTCTGTTCCACCATGGATGATCCAGAAGGCCATGGCGCACCAGTGAACCACCACAAAGATCCCGAAGTAGAGCTGGAAGATGGAAGCAAAGAGGGCAAAAGAGATCACTCTGGATGAGATGGTGAAGAGGCGCCAGAAGATTTGGATGAGGGCCCCTCTGTAGCTCATACTCTTCTTGTCGTCCCTGGAGTCCCGCAGCAGCTTGTGATAGGAGGCTAGCACCCAAGCCAGGGACATCAGGGAAGTCACAGAGGAGACACCTGCCGGAAAGACACAAACCCACACAGTCAAAACCTGGGTCCTCAACTGCGGGGCACAGCAGGGCTGCCAGCTGAGGAGACGCCCACACATACTGCGATCTAAAGGAGGAGGGAGAAAGAAACACAGAATCAGGAACTGAACCGAGAGGTCACAGCTGCTCCCTAAGCTGACAGCTTTTGAAATCTAGTTTCCGTCTCAACAACCCAGCCCAGAGCTTCTGGAGATCCACCACTTAAGAGTACACAGCTGAGGCTGACGTGCTTTGCCAAGGGGGTTGAGAACTGGGGCCACTGTGGTAGTTCATTACATCTGCTATGGGCGGGACCACGTGTGTTCTATTTTAAGGAAGCACGAGCTCACAAGGAGCCTTCTTGCATGCAGACGTGCGGCCAGGGTTGGTGTCCCTGTGATCAGCAGCCTGTGCTCTCAGAGAAGCCCACAGAAGGATCACCAATCGTGAAGACGGACAGCTTACTCACTGCCCCACGTTCGACAACTGTTCTCCTTTGAGGAGGCCCTGGAGTCACTCTTTACCTTTTCATCAGCTCACTCAAGGCCCCAGGGAGCCCTTAACTGAACCTTCTTCCATTTAGCTTCTCCTCCATCCACTCTCTAAGGCCACCCTGATCAAGGACCCTGGGATATCCTGTCTGTCTCTCCGGCTACCTTTCTTGCTCATTCTTGTCTCTCTTGGCCTCCCCACAATCCTTGTTGCTTTCTCCAATCAACCACTGCTGAAAGTTCTCTGAGGCCTTGACTTGTGAGTCCCTGTCCTTCTCTGGTTTCCATCCTGACCCAGCAGTGCTGTAACTCATGGTTTGGGGAAGCCCTTTCCTCTCACCGGCGTGGTGAGGTTCCCAAAGCCTTTGCACACTGCTCCCTGTGTTTCTCCTCAACGGGTGAGTGAATGCGTCTGATCCTAAGTGATACCTGAATTGCTGGAAAGCAATTTTATTTTTAACGCTGCCTATTTGATATTTGTAAAGTAAATCAAACTAAACACAAGAAATACTTATTGGAATCTCTCCAGATCCGTCCATGAGCAAGCAATCATTAGTCAGGTATTGTCACACAGTCTCCTCTCAAGCAAGACTCCCCATCGCCCCTTGACTCCCCCACACATTATGCCCACGCAGTCCATCTAGCGCTTCTTTTGTTTTTCCTTTCTCCCCAAATTTCAGAACTAAATGCAACTACATTCAGTCAGAGTCCCAAACACTGTCCCACTGGCAGCCATCTCCTTACCAGATTCCCTACCCTCACACTAGGGCACAAACCCCAACAACACGGTTCCAGGCTAAAGTCAGTCACCTGGTCGTTCTCCCTCTTAAGCCCAGAGGTCAGGTCCAAGAGCTCCATTCATCAGGAGACTAATTAAACTGCCCCAGAGCTCCAGCCTTCTGTCTGTCTTCCCCAGGCCCCTGGTCACCTCTCCACTTCTCCCCAATCCTGAATGAAGAATCGAAGTCCTCATTTGAATCAGAAAACAAGAATTAAAGAATCAAAGTCATTTCATACCCTCCCTGGCCTTGCCCTTCCTCACCCATCTCACATAGCCCCTCCCTTCCAACATTTCAAGGAGATGCTCAGCTTTGCAGCTTGCAGAACATTATAGTGTGATAACAAAACCCAGTATGTTTGCATTAGCACAGAAAAACCCTGGATGGTGAAGTGTTACAATAAGTATGTGTCACTTTTGTGATTGTAACAACCAAGATTGAAAACAAACAGGAGAAAAAAAAATCCCAATTTCTCCACAGAAGCCAATCTTGAAAACACCTAATGATTTTCCTCTCACTCTTCTGGAAAGTTCTGAACACAGTTCTTAGTGTCCCACTTTGCCCTTTGTATACACAGGGCATTTTCACCAGCATCTGCCGAGGCCATCCTGCTCTGCAGCCATTTTACAGTGGCTATGTTAACCTTCTAGAGCCTCGTGTGTTTGTGCTGTCTGTGGGGTTGTGGCAGGGAGGGTAATGGGTCCCCTTAGGAGTCGCATGATTTAGGCTGTAGGTTTCCGGAGGGCAAGGAATGTGCAGTCATCTTGATAGTCTGTATCAGGCTTATTACCAACACTGGAGCATCCTCAGAAAGTTCCTTTTAAACATCTTTGTGACATCACTCCTCTCCTGGTGAACTCATTTCTTGATTTTTTTTTTTTTTTTAAAGATTTTATTTTTTCCTTTTTCTCCCCAAAGCCCCCTGGTACATAGTTGTGTATTCTCCGTTGTGGGTTCCTCTAGTTGTGGCATGTGGGACGCTGCCTCAGCGTGGCCTGACGAGCAGTGCCATGTCCGCGCCCAGGATTCGAACCGACGAAACACTGGGCCGCCTGCAGCGGAGTGCGCGAACTTAACCACTCGGCCACGGGGCCAGCCCCTCATTTCTTGATTTTAATAGTGATACATCTTGGAGGTACCACCAACCCTTGGTAATCAGAGGGGAGGGCCAGCCCTGGTGGCCTAGTGGTTAAGCGTGGCGGGTGCTGCTTTGGCAGCCTGGGTTTGGTTCCTGGGCAGGAACCTACACTACTCATCTGTTAGTGGCCATGCTGTGGTGGTGGCTCACATACAAAAAGAGGAATATTGGCAAAAGATGCTAGCTCAGGGTCAATGTTCCTCAACAAAAAACAAAAACAAAAAAAATCAGAGGGGAGTTCTACAGAAGCTAAATGGGAAGAAGTTGATTTTTTTGTTCCTTCTAATAAAGGAAAATGTATTACTTCCCCTGCCTTCGGAAAAGCATGAGTGCCAAACTCATGAAATAAGAAAAAGCAACTTAGCTTTTGGCAGAGCACGGTCTGATTCAGCCTAATTCTGAGTCCGCTTTTGAGCGGACCTAGGGTGCAGAGCAGGACACCTGAGGAGCCTTCACTACCCTGGTTTCATTGTTCTGCGTGCTGTGACATTAGCCCCGTCCATAGCAAATATGAATAAAGGGGAATTCTATGTCCATCAATCGCATGTGGCAAAGCCAGATACGATTCTTCTTCATTACTCGATCTTCTGAGTCACCTATGCCACTTTCAGATCTGTCCCTGTGGTTTTGAGGGCTGGTGTCCTCTTCCTGCCTCCCTCTTCATGAGGTGCTGCAGAAACAACTCCCCTCTGAGCCGACCCATACACTGCCTTGGTTCTTGGTCAGTGCTTCTGGAATTTCTCTCTAGGATATGGCACAAATACTCTCCAAATATCATAGGACACCACTGCTGCATTATAAGGAGGGCTGGGGAGATGGTCACGTGGAAGACTGAGATCTG
Organism: Equus asinus; assembly: GCF_041296235.1. Lineage (NCBI taxonomy): Eukaryota > Metazoa > Chordata > Mammalia > Perissodactyla > Equidae > Equus > Equus asinus. Next base: position 61,612,588 of record NC_091792.1, on the reverse strand, counting down.
AGCCCTCAGCTGGGGGATCTGCTGATGCCCAGCCCCAGTCTTACCTCTCTGCCTCATCTGTTTCCGAATTGGTAAAGTTATAGATCGCCAAACGTTATATCCATGGGAGCTTCACAGACCATCCACTTCAACCCCCTCATTCAACAGGAAACAGAGGTACAGGGGTCTGGGTGCCTTGCCCTAGATTACCTGGACAACCACCAACAATCAGAACGAGGCCCACAGTACAGCTCTCTGCCTGCCTTCTCACGCTGGTCCTGCTCTCCCTTCTTTCTCCATCTTGTCCCTTGGTCAGCTGGGCTCTCCAGAGGCCCACCCAGTAGCACTTTTCCCCAAGGTCATTTGTAATGAAGGCTGACAGCCTTCTCTAATGCTGGGTGCCTATTGTAGCACCAAGCTGTTTGTCCCTCAGGGCCTTGAATGTCAGGCCACTTCCTTGGCATTGTGAAAATGCTCCAAGTTTAAGGAAGAAGGGAAAGAGGAAACTTCTGAGATCCAGCTCATGTTCAGGGTGCTCAGGGCAGAGGCCTGCCCTGGGCCAGAGTGTGTCTGCTTGGGGCCGCCCTTCTCTTCGGAGCCTAAGCGAGGTGAGCAGGGACAGGGAGCAGCGCGACTGGAGCTTGGAGCCATGCTGCACTGGCCCCACCCTCTCAGCCAGCAGCATCCACAGAGATGATTCTCTTGGGGGCTGCCTAGGGGTAGTCAATCCCTTACCCTGGCCACTTTCTATTCACCATATCACCAAAGAACTCCTCGTTCCATGAAAGGCTCTAGATACATTTTTTGGACCCAAAGTTGGTGGCGCTGGAGGGCTGAGTACATCCCAGAGAGAAGGGCAGAAATACCAGGTCCACATTACGACCACGGTCCGGAGTTGATTTCTCACTGGACGCTCAACAGAGAGTGACTCTGCCCTCCAGGGGCTCAAGAAACAACGGTGGAGGGCATCAGACGCACTTGTTTTCAACCCGCCCTGAGGAAACTTGTCTGGACCCTGTCTGTGACCTTGACACATTTGTTATATTTGGTCAATGGACCAAATATCCTGTGACTTGGCCACTTTTGCGTCATTCCCCTGGACGAAGCCTATGGCCTCAGGAGCCCACCCACTGCAAGGGCAGCTCTTCCTCAGAGGGTTGTCAGTGGAGGGCGCTTCAGGGCAGCCAGCTAGTTCTGGAGGCTCAGCTGGGGCAGGGGAAGGAGGGCCCGGATGGATGCACTCCCCATCGGTACACCTGGCTGTCTCAGAGAACACAGCGTGATTCACTGAGCATGTACACACGTTATCTTATTTAGGAGAACCCTTGGACGGAGCCACCTGTCATGGCTGAACAGTGTCCTCCCACCAAAAAACCCTCCTGGATTGAAGCCCTAACCCCCAGGACCTCGGAATGTGACTGCATTTGGAAACAGGACTGTTAAGGTAAAGTGAGGTCATTGGGGTGGGCCCTAATCCAACCTGACCAGCATCCTTATAAGAAGAGATCTGGACACAGACACACACAAGGGATGCGCTCACACAGAAAAAAGACCACATGAGGACATAACAAGAAGGCAGCCATCAGCACGCCAAGGAGAGAGGCGTCAGTAGACACCAGCCCTGCCGACACCTTGATCTCAGACTTCCCGCCTCCGGAACTGTGAGAAAATGAAATTTCTGTAGTTCTAGCCCCCAGCCTGTGGTCTTTTGTTACAGCAGCCCTAGTGAACTAATCCAGTGCTCTAATCCGATTTTTTAGATGGAGAAATTTAAGATACTTTTCAACAATCACACATCTTCCAGAAGAAGAATCAGAATTCAAACTCAGAGCCTGACTCCAGTGAACCTGAAAGGAACCACTGTACAGACAGACCCTCCAGATGTGGCCTTCCTAGGGGCTGGGTGAGGGGAGAGAAAAGAAAGTCTGAGGGTGAAGGATTTGAATCTTTTGCCAAGAGCAGACTGGAAAGGTGGTAGCCGTGGGTACCTGAGAGAGGCCCTCCATTATGGAGCTAAAAACCAAATTTGAATTCTACTCCACCTTCCTCAGGAGAGTAACATTCAAGCCACAAGAAAGAGGTGACTCCAACAGAATTAACTGAGATCACTTTCCCTCTGTTAAGTGATTAATCTTCAAAGGCCTGCAGAGCATTCCATTAGAAAGGAAGGAAGGGCAGGGTTTTCCCTCTCTGCAGTGACTCCTTTGGAAGATTTCTGTCTTGCCTGAGGTCAACCCAAAATTCAATGCATTATGCTGGCCAGGACCCAAGCCCAGGGCAACTGGCTGTGGAAGCGGCCTCGCGGCCCCAGTGAAACTCTCAGTTGGGCCTGGGAGCATTTACAGTTCACTCTCACTTATGGCTCCATCACTTTCTGCATTCCAAAGATCACACTGGAAATTGTTAAACACGTCATGTTCAGCTGTGACAAGTTCCGGGCAGTGACCTTCACGGCGTACTCACTTTTCCTGGTGCAGACCGGGAGGTGGGGCTTACAGCTGGCCCACTGAGCTGACCAGAGTCCCACCCAGCCAGCTGGGAAGTCACTAAGCCAGAGCCTCCTGGGGGACCACTCCCCCAAGAAAGCCTTGGGAGACGGGCCCTCAGGCTCTGATCACTGGACCTGGGGTCTAAGTTCTCCAGAAATGGAATGGCCACACCTTATGACCAATGGAACAGAACATGAGGGGTTGTGAACTGCAGTTGGATGCTCCTTACTGAAGAGGGTAGTCATCAGGGAAGGCCCAACTTGGTGGTGTCAATGAAATATCCAAGGGTCACTGCCTGTTGAACTGTTGCCAGTTAGGGAACAAAGCAAAACATGTGAATATAGATGCCCCATCATGTGAGAGGCATAGTGACAGGGTGTCTAGGGAAGGACAGAACCCTAAAATCGAGAGGTGGAAGGCAGATGAAGCAGAACAAGAAGGAGGGCAGGTAGGATGCAGTGGAAGGGATCAGGGCAGCAGGAGGGTCAAGCCATCAGGTAGGGAGGCTGAGATCTGGCAAGAAGAAGCAGGGCCGTGATTCAGGATGGACAGGGTAGAGCTGCACAGAGGGGCCAGCGTCTGGGAGCCCTGATACGTCACCAGAAAGGGAACTCAAAGGAGAAACCAGAACACTAGAGCGTCTCACAGGGAAAACGCAACACGTGGGTGCAAGGAGTGCTCTGAGAAGCCACAGGAGTTTCTAGAGATGGCCACGAGACTGTTTTTGGGCTAGAGCAGATGGGGTCAACTGCAGGACTTTGTTCTGCGGGATGGGATGTGCAGGGCCAGCTGCCCCCTCCACCCTCTGCTCCGTCCCACCGACAAATCACACGTTGGAAAAACACTTAAGGAAGAGGGCTTGGCAGGAAGAGGGTGGAGCAGGGGTAGGAAGAGTCAGCCGTGCACAGACTCCCAGCTCCCTCTCCGCTGGCTCCTACCCACCAACACATAACCGTGGCCAAGCTCCTATCATCTTATAAAAAATAGCTCCCTGGACCCAGCATCCTCTGCCAGTGAGATCCCACCTCTCTTTGTCTTCTCTCCTCCAAACTTCTAGAGTGTAATCTCCTTGCTCCCTTACCTCTCCCACCTCCTCTCTACTCTGACCCCTCAACTTCAACAGAGAGCCCTCATCGAGCTTGTCAACCAATTCCTAAGAGCAGCACTTGGAGGACTGGTTCCACGCCTCTCCTCCTGACTCTGTGACGTTTGGCCTTTGGATCCACTCTGTCCTTCCTCACACTCAACAATCAGCTATCCCCTAGTTATAGCATCCTTTCCCTGCTGGCCTGTTATCCCCATTTTACAGATGAGGAAACTAAGTCCGAAGTTCAGAGACTTGGATGTGGCCACAGCCATGTTGTGACATTGCATACTCACCTAATTTGTAAGGTACTGTACCCCAGTGGGCTGGGCCCCTAGAGATTCCCAAAAGCAAGAAACATGCTCAACTAGCTCTTTGTCTATCTGCATGTCAAGGTCAAGGTCTATGTCTCTCAACTCTCACCTCCTCCCTCCCTACCACTGAAGCTAACATTTGGGGGAACTCCATCATCTGCTCTTCAAATTCCTATTGTGTATTTTCCCCCACACTAAGTTCCTTTTGGATAGGTAATTCTTCCCTTTCCACCCATCAAATTTCCCCCTATCTTGCTACATTTTTAAAAAGCCCAGTGTCTTCTTGGAAATGCTCCCAGAAAAAGATCAGGCAGCCCCATGCATGGCTCTCTGAGCCTCATCGCCTGTCTCCTGTCCTCACCTCCAGCCAGGAGTGATGGTACAAAGTACTTTTTTATCTGGGCAACCAGAGGGAAGGAAACAAGCCTCATGAGGTTGTCCTGAGCCAGACTCAAAGATGAGAAGCAACCCAGCCAAGGTTGCCCAAGGAGTAAGCAAGAGCACAGACGCCAAGCCCGGGGATTGTCTCCCTCCTGAGGCATGGCCCGTGATCCGTGTGCTGGAGCCAGCCCATCCTGGCTTGAGATCCGATTGCTAAATTTGCAGGAATTTTGTGGGCTGGCTGATATCATGTTGGAGGCTTAAAATACACATGGTGGGAATATTTACATCACGGAAATTGGCAAATGCTACCAATCAGGGTTCCCCCAATCTTGCTAAGAACTGGGTGTTAAATATTTACTAGCACATCACTTGTCAGAATCCACTATCCTTCTTGAAAAGCTTGATGGGCATTGTTGCAACTTAGGAGGGCCCCATAAGTCTCTCCTCCCTATTCCAGTGCCATTCTTCTGGGCAAACCCGGCTATCAGTTGGAGTTATATTCTGAAAGTCTGATGTGAAAGCAACAAAGAAATCAATCTCCTTTTTTAAACTTTCACTGAAAATACATTCACAGTAAATAACGTAGGGTCTAACAGTTTTCTTTGAGTGACAGTCCCTTGTAAGCACTGACACACTCATTTTATTCACACTTCTCTGTTTAGAGAGGGTGTGATCCCCACGTGAGGTTACCACACAGGGTTACCTTAAGACACCCCTGCCATTTCCAGACTGACCCTTAGGATGGGTCGAAATAGAAAATGGCATCCACCATCTGTGGATTTAACCCTTAGGACTGAGAGATATGTGTGGCTGAGGTGGTCTGGAAATACCCAAGGCCAATCAAAGTGGCCTGGGGTAAACACAGGACAGGAGGACTGGGAGGTCTCAGGAAAGCTGACATCTCAGAAATTATACCATGCCCTGGCTGAAGAAAAAGCTCTTTACCACAAGGGAGATGGTTCAAGGGGGACAGAATCCAGATCTGGCCACTACAGTGCAATCTGTTGTAGAGCGTTGTCTTACCATGATTTATATGAAATCTCTCTTTATTGGCTCTAAATCCTGGCTTATCATGTCATCTGCTAATCTCTAATATGTTTTCAACAACAATCATACCTCCCCTCTCTTGAACAGCCATGTTGGCCCACACTCTATGCTAGGCATCTGACATACGTTAACTCAATTATTCTTCCCTAAAAACAGGTTTGAGGTAGTGGGCTGATTTTAAGATGAGGAGATTAAGGCTCACTGGCTAAGTAATTTTTCCATATCAAGTAATTAAGAAATCACAGAACCAGGATTTGAACACAGACCTGCCTTATTCCAAAACTCAGATTCTTTTTTTAATCACTAGGAATGGTATATTTCCCCATCCATACCCACAAATTAATGAATTAGCATTCAGATTTATACTTCAATTTCTTATCAACTTGGTTATCATGTGTCAGCTCTCTGATCATCTCTGTGAGTACTGATGAAGTCAAATTTGTGGGCCTGCAAAGCGGACGACCCACCCAGGAAGGCCCTGCATGTCCCAGTAAGCATGGAGGTGGCAGAACCTCCATTCCATCTCTCTTGCCTGGATTATTGGAATGTCCTCCTACCTGATTTCCCCACATCTGCCTTTGTCCCAACAGTCTATTCACAACACAGCTAAAGTGACTAAGCTCAAGTATGTCCTTCCACGTGGCCTCCCAGGCATGGTAGCCTGTCAACAGTCATTGACTTTCAATGCCTTTCCCTTGGGAGGATGTGAATTCCTGCCCTGTTGAACTCAGGGGTGGTGATGACTTGCTCTGGCCAGTGAACCATGAGCGGAGGTAAGTGTGTCACTTCCGGGCAGAAGGAGCTCTCCCTTGCTCCAAGAAGAGGCTACCCCTCCAGTGACCTGTGATAGACATGCAACAAGCAAGAAATGAATCACAGTTGGTTTGAGCCGCTGAAATTGTTCAGGTATCTAAACTACAGCATGGCCAGCCTATCCTGACCAATAGACCATTCTGCTCAGGGTTAATGCTGGGGTCCTTATAAGGGCCTTCATGGCCCATATGATTCAGCTTGGGAGTTACAGATATAGCCTGTCAATTCCCTGCCTATGCCCTTCATAGTTCCCTTCTCCAATGGGCTCAGATCTAAGCTCCTTTCATGGTATCAGGGCTTGCACTCAAGGCCCTACAGGAGACAGCCCTTTGTCTCCTCAGAGGTCACCTTGAGCCAGCTCCTCACACCCCCTCTGCCTCACAGGTGCTCCAGGCACGCTCCCAGCTCAGGGCATATGAACTCGTTCTTCCCTCTGCCTGGAATGGCCTTCCCCCAGATATCCCGATGTCACCTCACTGAGACCTTTACTCAGAGACCAGCTTCTCGGCCAGGCCATCCTGACCACCACTGAACACCACAACCCCAGTGCCTCCTCCCACCTTCCGTGCTTTATTTCCCACCACCTTGATATACTTTATCTCTTACTTGTTCCTTTTGTTTTAGCTCATTTGTCCCCTGACGGAGGTGAGCTCCCCAAGGACAGGGCAGCGATTTGGTCTGGTCCTTCTGAAACTGTGCAAAACGCGTAGGTATTTTTCTCACGAAAGAGTCCACAGCTCTCCTCTGATTCTCAAGTGGGCCCACGGGGAAAGGGGCCCGTGATGCCACCAGCTGTCACAACTTCCCACCATCATCCCCGAGTGAAGGAAAGGGGAAGTCTCTGGGAGCTCCCCCACGCCTCTGTCCTTTAGGAGAAAACGTGGGGGGTAGGAGACAGAGAGGAAGAGGAGCCAGCATGTACAGAATGGTCCCCATGGGTCGGGCTATATGCCACACGCTCTGCACATGTTACTTCAACTACCCCTCATGACAATCCCCTGGAACGTCGATTGGTGCCCCGTTTTACAGAAGAGGAAACCAAGGCTCAGGGGGTAAAAGGATTGTCTAAGGTTGCTGCACTAAGCATGTCCTTTTATTCTGATGGTTTGACATCTAGGGCCTTGAGGACCCTGGAGGGACTGCCTCCCCCTCCCCCCACCTCCCCAGGGTTAGGGAATTCCTGGAACTAACCAGCAACTGGTACCTTTCATATGCAAACCAACCAATCCAGCGGTCGCGCCCCAGCCACCTCCTGTATTGGGCTCTGACACTGAGGGTCTCTATCCACCTGCCCTAAATGCCCCAGGGCCAGGTACCAGACAACTAGGGACAGCTCCCATGCCCCAGAGCCCCAGAAATTATTCAGACTAGCCGATCCTAAACCTGCGCACCCACTCCTTCCCAGCGAAATCGCAATAAAGGCTCTTGCCCACATTTTCTCCTCACTCCCTCTGCCTCCTGAGGGACCTGGTGCTTCCCCATGCGGTGGATGCAGGAAGGAACCAGCCCTCCCCTCAAGGAGCTTCAGGGTCAAATACTGGTATTTAAAGGACCCAGCAGGAGGAAAGCTAAAGCCAGCCCCCAGCTTCACTGTCTCCTCTCTCTAGGATGCTGTCAGAGCTATCAAAATATCATCTTCACAGCCAGCTGGATAAAGGCAAACTTTAGAGATTCTAGAACAAATGTCAGCCACTCAGCTGGCATGGCACGAGACTCGCGGATGCCCAGATCCCAGCTGGCCTGGAACGCGCTGTGAAGAAGGCCGTCTGCCGTCACTGCAAAGTTCCAGTAAACCCGCTCTCACTGCGGAGCAGACAGCCAACCAGGCTCCATGCCCGATGCTCCGACAGCGACCGATTTTAGCAGAGGCCACGAGTGCCTGGAGAGGACGCGGGCTCTGCACAAACAGACCAGCCCTCAGTTTACTGTTTGTGAACCATGAATAAAGATGTGGATTTGGAATATTCAATGAATTACGAATGTAAAACATACAGACACATCTTTGATATACATACCTAATACAGTATATAATTATATATCTATATATAGTATATGTATATAATAGAAAGAAAATATATAGTGGATAGGTACATATTGAATATATATACACACACACAAACAGTAGTCTATGGTACCAAAGATGTACCGACACGTTATGTTCTCTCTCTCTCTCTTAGAGAGTATATACTCAATTATGTTTGAAATGGCATTATTCATATATTTACTTGTTATTGCTGTCTCCACTAAAATGTAGGCCCCTTGAGGACAGAAAGCCTGTCTGCCTTTTTCATCTCTGTACCCTCAGCGGCTGGCACAGAGCCTGGCGTATGGCGGGTGTTTAATGCAGACATGATTAAGTGAATCTATGTAATGCATTATTGTTGACCATCAGACTTACCTATAATATTTCATTTCTACCAAAGTTTAACCTAAATGGTTTCGTCATGAAATTGTGAACTACCCTGAGAGGAGAGGCCTGGGGCCAGGGGCAGGAGCATCTCCCAGCTCCATCTGAGCCTGCAGGCGCCATAATTCTAAGTATGTAAGTGGCAGGAGAGGAAGGACCTGCTGGGATTCTAAGATTCTGCAAATGATGTAGATTGAAGGATGTAATTTATCTTATTTTAAAAATAATCCAAACCATTCCCGCACCTAGACCCATAGTAAGCCAATGTAACCCTTATGCCGACCTCCAAGCGTCCCTCACCTCTGACCCCACAAGGCCCCAAGCATCCTCTCTGAGTGGAGCCGGGCGGGTATGATTATTCCCAACTTATAGGAGAAAACGAGGCTCAGAGAGGTTAAGTGATGAGTCAGAGATCACCAGCAAGTTAACGGTGGTGTGGGCTAGAAGCCGCCCACAGCGGGCATTCCCAGTTTCTCCTGTAACTTCCCCTCTGTCAGACTGCTCCTCCACCCACCTGGCTTAGCATCTCCCTGACAAGTCACCACACGATCTGACCAGCACAGAAGAAATCCTGGGAGAAGAAGGGCTTGGGGCAATCAAGCAGGGGGCACAACCCACTCTTACGCTGTGGACTGAGGGTGGGCAGGAGGGAGAAGCAGGAGCAATGGTGGATAGAGATGAGAGACCACCTCACCGCTGCTGCTGTGTCTTCTAACCCAGCCCCCCTTGGCAGGGTGCTGGGCCTGAACCAGCCCTCTCCATGGTCCTGGACCTGATTAACCCAGAGGAGCAGCCCTTGGAGCCCTGGAGGAGGGCGTTTGGTGGGTAGGTGGAATTAGGTTCAAGTTGCAGCCCACCCATTTGCAAGCTGGGTCACCGAGCAAGTCGCTTTAACAACGCTGAGCCCCAGTGCTCTAAAGGGATGAAGATAAGGCCTTCTTCCTGGAGCTGGTGGTCGCGTGAAACAGAATGACAGATGCAAAAGCACTTTGGAAATTGTGAGTTGCTTCACATGCATTAGATTTTATTATGTTTTAATATTACTGATATCAAAACAAATTAGCAGTCAAGTCAGAGGGAGCAGAAAGCTTCTGCCTGAAGGTGGAACGTTTGAGACTGGTCAGCTCACCTTTCTAGCTTTCGTTTTCCTCTGGTTTTGGTTTATAAAATCCAGGATTTCAAGTTTTTGAGCTTTGCCATGAGATGGCAGAGTGCTGTTGCTGGTCTGTTGGGAATATTTCAGGATGGATCAGACCTCTCGAGGCAAAGGCAAAGGTCACTCCTCGTCCTGTCCCCTGACCCTTCAGAAATAGGCCGGCGGAGCAGGGGGCTGCTTCGTGTAGGAGAGGACTTGGAAAGTTATAGTGATTTAGAAGCTGATAAAATCTTTTGAAAAGGCTGGGAGTTACAGTTGGTCCTGTCTCCCATAGGATGGGATATGGGGCAGCCGGACAAGCCCTTGAAATTCTGCCAGCCCAAATGGTCTTGGGTTCCTTCGCCCAGGGCCACTGAGGCCCTGAGGGTGACAGCCCTTGATTAACCAGAACCATCGTCCTCACTGCAGATGGTTCTGGCCTCGCCGGCGCTACCAGCTGGCCAACCATACTAGCTGTGCTTCTGGACAGAACCATGGAAGAAGCTCGGGGGTGGGAGCAAGGGACACTGGGGGCTCCCAGACCACTGCTCAGCTCCATGGCAGCTCAGGTGAGCAGAGCGGCAGAAGGAGGCAGGACAGCTGGGCGGTGAGTTTGGTGTGCCTGTGTGGGCGGACTGGGGAGTGGTCGCTGCCCCCTCAGCCCCAGTTCTCAGTGCTGAGTGGCCTGGAAGAGAAAAGCCTGCCAATTAACATGACTTCGGCTGATCAGACCCTTGCTGAGGATGGCGGCAACAGCAGCTAGTCACAGTAGAATGACCAGCCACTGTTGCTAGGGGGCCTCCTTTATGCCAAGAACGACTGTATTTCTCTTCCTGCTGACAAAACCCCCCTGAGGCAGGAGTTACCAGCCATGGTTTACTAACAAGAACCCTGAGGCTTGAAGCAGTTAACAGACTCGTCAGAGAAGATGGGGCTTCTGAGTGCAGAGCAGGTGTGTGAAGTCAGAGAAGATGGGGCTTCTGAGTGCAGAGCAGGTGTGTGAACCCAGGCCCGTGTGGTCCACACTGGGAGCTTTCTACAATGCAAAACAGGAGGCCGCACCTTTTCTTCCAGGAGACAGTCTCAGGAGACTATCAAGGGACAAGCAGAGGACTCTGGGAGCTCCATCATTACTGGTGAAGGGGGTGGGGTGGGGTGAAGGCAATGATGGGGCCCCATAGCACCAGGAGAAGGTGGTGGGCCTCATGTTGTCACAGTTGGGCAGAGTTTGCAGCGGCCAGGCTCCTGAACTCCAGGGTCTGGCAAGCTGAGGCGCATGGGGTGTGAACATACCAGAAGGTCTGGAATTAACATAGGACTCAGCTCCTCTCTAGTCAGTGTCAGAGCCAAACCTGACCTCAGGTTGGCCCTGGCATGAGCACCAGACCCCTAGAATTCTTCCTGATGTCCTGACCTACATAACACCTCCGACTGGGTCCAGAATTAAATGGGTCCTTGGGGCTAAGTTTACCGATGAGAAAGTTGAGGCTCAGAAAGGGTGGCTCGCCCATAATCCCACCGGAAGTGGCCCAGCGCACAGGGATTCACCCCGGTTTCCTTCTCTGCATCTCTGTTCTTCTGCCCCCACCCCAGCAGAGAGGGATCTGTGACGCAGGAAGACATCACCCGTGGAACTCGTATGCAGCCTGTCTCTCCTTGGAAACCTTAAGGAATAGAAAAGATCTTTTGAAGATCACTTAATTGCAGTCTTTCCTGGACCTAGAAGTTCCCGTGAGGCCTGGAGCTCGTGATCGTCTCTGATGTGAATGTCAGCCTAATAATTAAAGATGCTACAGCCCACATTTCACTGAGCTCTCCTCACCTTTTTCTTCCTTAGAATCATAGCCCGCCAGGGCTGACAAGGGCTTCAGGAGCCCCTCCAGCCCTCATTCACATCGCCCAGACCCAGAGAAGACGAGCGAGATTCGAGAGATTTGCCCAGTGTCCCTGACCTCCTTCTAGCACAGTGGACTCGTGACCCAGTGCTCCCGCAGCGGCCGTTTCCCTAATGTGGGAAAGTAGGGAGAGACCTCAAGGGAGAGCAGCACTACGAGGAGTGAGGGGTCTTTGTGGGGCAAAGAAAACGTTCCAGGATGGACCATGCTGATGGTAACAACTCTGCGAACACACTAAAAGCCATTGGACTCTACACTTCAAATGGGTGAATTGTACGGTATGTAAATTGTATCTCAATAAAGCTGTTTAAATATTTTTTTAAAAAAGAAGCAGCAGCACAGCCCTGCTGGCAAGACCTCCGGGCCGGGCTGAGCTCTAGCAGCGGCTCAGCGACCTGCTGAGATTACCCCAGTCACCGCAGCCTCCTTGCTGCCCCTCCACACTGGAGGCTAAGGCCTGGCCCTCGGCTGTGCCCTCTGCCCGGCACACTCGCCTCCAGAAATCTGCGGGGCTGGCTCCCTTGCATCTTCAGAGTCTTGCTGAAAGGTCACCTTCTTAAGGCACCTTTGCTGGCTGCCCTGTTGGAAGCTGTGGGTGGCTCTGCTCCCCCACCCACCTCTCTTCTCAGCTTACTGTTCTCCTTAGCACTTACTGTTTTCTCATAGATAAAATAACATATTTGTTTTGTTCATTGTCGGCCTCTCCCTACAAGAAATGCAAGCTCCATGAGGGCAAGGCTTCCTATCTGTCTTGTGATAAATAAATGACAAGCAATAGGATATACAGGACTATAAGAGCATGCCATTTGGGTTGAAACTAATTCGGCCTGACCCTGTTTGTCCAGAAGGGCCTGCTGTGGCCTGTTGAGCATGCATTACACATCTGCTTTAATATTTACAATGTCCCAAAGACAAGAATGGTGCCCTTAAACATGCGGATGTGGCTTCCCCCATATTGGCATTTCTTTAAGGATAAGCATCTATTCACGGGAACCAAGGATTAATCACTGACCTGTTGTGCTCACCTTGTGACCACTGACCTGCTGACCACCGACCTGCTGTGCCTGCGAAGCATCTCATGACAATTATAAAAGGGAAATTCCTATCATATGTGATGTATGCTCTTTGTTCCAAGATGGTATATAACCAGTCTGTACACCCCACGTCTTGGTTCCCTTCCTCCTTTGGGGAAAGAAGTCCTCGGGCTAGTCCTCAGATCTGGCTCATAACAAACTCACCCCAATTTTGATTTATAGATCGACTACGGATTATTTGCGTCATCACCTGTTTATTGCTGTATCCACCCCCAGCTCCTAGAACTGTGCTTGGCAACAGAGGAGGTACGTCATAGTTATTGAATACGTGAATAAATGGCCCAATTACAGTTACTGCTCAGGCTCCTGCACTTGCAGCCCTCAGAGCCTTCCCAGCAAAGTTACACTGGTCAGCCTGCCTCGATGGCCCTCTTTGTTCCAGCATTTCAGGCACAAACATCTCCAGGTGGCCAATTGCTATTTCATCTGTGTTCACTGTAATGAAATCCACTTAGTTTGCTTTTCTCATATTTTTCTGCTGCTTTCAGAACTCTCCCTGGTATGTACATACCACATTTTCTTTTGCACTTAAAAATTTGTTAAGAGGGTAGATATCACATTAAGTGTTCTTAACACAATTTAAAAAAGAAGAACTCTGCAGCTCTTTTTCTCTTGCCAGTTGTTAGGGGCAACCTCCGCCAAAAGGCCTCAGAATTGTGTGCAGATTCAAGCTAGATTGATGCACTAAAAGGATTTAGGTCTCTGTTTAAAATCCTTGCAAATTCTGTTTGAAAGTGTAAGGTTTTTTTTTTTTTTTTGGTGAGGAAGATTGGCCCTGAGCTAACATCTGTTGCCAGTCTTTCTCTTTTTCCTTGAGGAGGATTGTCCCTGAGCTAACATCTGTGCCAATCTTCCTCTATTTTGTATATGGGATGCTGCTACAGCATGGTTGACGAGTGGTGTGTAGGTCTGTGCCTGGGAGCCGAACCTGTGAGCCCCGGGCTGCCAAAGTGCAGCACACAAACTTAACTACTATGCCACCAGGCTGGCCCCGAAAGTTTCAGGTTTTAATATTCTGTTTAACAGGAAGCCACTGTAGCTGAGGTGGGACTGTGAGCTGGAGATGGCTGGTCAGGGGACTCTGTGTATAGACAGCAAGCAGATATCTGATGGGACAGAGGAAGGGGTGGCTCCTCAAAAGGAGCAAAGGAAAGAGAGAGCTGGACAGAGGCCATCCTTGAGGGAAGCAGAGAGGCCAAGTCTGTGTCCTGGCTGGAGAAGCAGTCATGTCTTTGTGGGTCTCTCGTTTCAGTTGTGGCTGAAGATGCAGACAGCCAGGAGAAGGGATGAACAGGGAACTGCACATATTTGCCTTCATGTATCTGCTCCTGGCTAAGACAAATACATGCGATGGGCAGCCCAGAAGCTGAAGTCAGAGGCTGGAAGTAACAAATGATCTGAATCCCCAGAGCATCTCGGAGACAGGCAACTCCAGCTGAGCCCAGGGTGAGTTAGGGAGACAGGCTCTGCCCCACCAGGGTTAGAGCAGGCGGCGGCTGACACTGGTCAGGGATGGGGGGAACAGAAACTCCCTATAACTCTGGACAAGGTGATTCATTACCTGACGTTGTTTGATCCAGCTGATTGGTTATTTTAATAACAAATTTTACTTCTTGGTGATGAGGAATCAGAGTGGGAAGTTCACAGCTGTGCTGCAGAGCACAGATCCATCACTCCGCTCACACACCAGATCACCATCATCGTCTGGGTGGCAGCTTAACCTAACTGCAACCAAAATCTAGAGATTGACAGCTAATGTCAATATGAGCAGGACTGGAAAGAGACCACAGAAGGAAAAGAGAAATCTCCCAAGAGGAGAGACATGGGAGTCTTCTCTTGTGGGGAGAGGAAGGAGGGAGGGCCTTTTAACCTATCCAACAGCTAAGCCGCAGACCCCTGGGCCTTCCCCTCACCCGAGAGCCAGACCAGGGGCTTCGCACTTCACACAGAAGGGAAAGCTGACCAGTGAGACGGACGTGGGAGCTAATGCTTCCTATGGGCTGAGTTTCCTCCTCACTAGGGGAAGGGAGTCGTGCTCTGGGGGCCGGCAGCTGAGAGAGGCACAGACAGTTGAGGAGCAGAGAAACGCCAATGGACACTGGCCTTTCCGAAGCACGCAGATGCTGTCACTCAGGGATCTTGCTAGAAAAAGAAGCAGATGTGAAGCCAAAGTACAAGCCAGTGGAAGGGCTTTGATGTCAAAGGCGCCAGCGAGCTTAACAGAGGTAGCTCACACAAGATGCTCTGGAAGACTGAGAACATGTTTGAAAAGCCAAGCCCTGGGCAGAGATTCCAGGGGCAAGAAACAGAAGCATCGTCTTCTGACCTAGTCAGTGTAATTGCATCTGGGGTAAACACACACACACACACACACACACACGCATGCACACATGCATGCTGGAGCTGACAGGTCCATGGCACACGTCAACCTCTGCTTGCTCCCCGCATCAGTGACGGGTTTCTGCAGAGTCCACACGTGTCTGTCTCTTTGAGACTCAGCCACCGCCACCCTTGCTAAGGGCACAGTCACTGGAACCGGACTGCCTCAGTGAAGATCCAGCCCTACCACTTACAAGCCGTGTGGCTGCCTCATGCATATTACTTAACCTCTCTGGATCTCAGTTTCATCATCTATAAAACAGAAATTATAAAAGTATCTGTTCATAGGGCTGCAATGGGACTTTAATGGGTTAATCCATGTAAACCTCTTAAACTAGTCTCTAGCGCACAGTTGAGCTTCCCAAAAGTCTTAATCAGCACTGTTAGTATCATCAGCAGCACCACCACCATCCCCCACACTCACGCCTCATGCTCCAGGCGCCAGAACCGCTCGCCACCTGCTGCTCCATGCTCTCTCAGGTCTCCGTCTCTTGGCATGTGTGGTTCCACTGCCCAGAAATGCCTCCTAAACTTCTCCTTCAAGCGAGCTCCTATGCATCCATTAAGACCCAGATCGAATGTTACCTCCTCCATCATGTCCCCAGAAACAGTTACTTTTTCCTCTGTATGTACATCTACCACAAAATTTAAAATGCACTGCACCAGACCATACTCTCCTGAAGGGTAGGTGTCTTTGCAAACCCCTTCCCAACACGGTGTCTGGCCCACGGCAGGTACCTGACAAATGGCAGTGGTGTAACACCAGGGGAAAGTGGTCTTCAGAGCCCTATAAATAGGACAACTCCTCAGTGTGGGCTTCACTGAAAAAGGCAGACTCAAGTGCTACGTGGGTGTAGCAAGCGGCCCACCCCCAGCCCCGGTTATGTCCGTGTGGAAGTATCAGAAAACCCCACAAGTAAGGAAGTGATAGAGCTAATGACTCTTGATCCACACCCCCACACCCGACCCCCATGGGTCCTCCTCCATCTCAGCATCCTCAGTCGGGAACCACCACCCCTCCCTCTATCACCGCCTCCACCAGCCCTACAAAGTCTCGTCAATTCACTCTCCAGCACAGCCTCAAATCTGTGCACTCAGCATTGTTTCCCAAACACCCCCAGTCCAGGACCTCTCACCTACACCTCCACAGCAGCTGCTAACTGCTAATCCTAGCTCAGCTCCTGCTCTCTAACCTGCATAGCAGGAAAGGGAGTCTTCTTTAAAAGTAAATCTGATTGTATAGCTTTCCTCTGTAACCCTTCCCACGGCACTTGGTATTAACTGAAGCCCCTTGCAGGGCCCAGCAAGCCCTGCCGGGTCAGGCCCCTGCCTTCCTCTCCGTCCCCCTCCCACATCACTCTCCTTCCCCCTATCGCCAAGTCCCAGCCATGCTGGATCCTTTCACTTTCGGGAACAAGTCAGGCTTTTCCTACCTCAGGGCCTTTGTATATGCTGTTCCCTCTGCCTGGAAGGCTGTTTCTGCTTTTCCCCCTAGTTGGCGGCTTCTTATTGTTTATACTCAGCCTAAATGTCACCTCTCTGCAGAGGCTTCCTCTGATCTCCCCCTGCCCAAATTAGGCTTTCTCCATCCCCCACCCCACATATCTGTGATCTCAGCACCATGTTTGTTTGCTTCAAGCACTTACCACAACATATTGGTTGTCTAATTGTTTCTGTTCTGTCTCCCCAGAGAGAGGGGAGACAGGAGCACATCTGTCCTTGACATGTAGTACAGCACATGACTTAATGCATCTTTGTGGAATGGCAGGCTGTATCAAGTACCCATAATAGGCCAGGCAAGGCACAGTGGAGGTGTATGCGCGGCTCACCAGACCTTCACAACAACCCCAAAGTAGTTACTCTTCCCGCTTTACAGAGGAAGAAACCCAGTTAGGAAATTAACTTGCCCCATGTCTTAAAGTCAGTTAATGGCAGAGCTGGAATGTACATGCAGCTCTGTGTGGCTTTTCCCACGATACCTGACTGCTGTGCATACCCCGTCACAATCCCAAACACCGGCAAAGCTTTCAGCAGACACAAGACTCACTCCCAGTGTAAACGGTATGTCAGGTAATATGCTCCCATTATATCTTCATTTTCATCTTTATTTACGCTTTCAAGACATCAGTTTTAAGGAATATCTTACTGAAATGCCCATATGGCTCTAGCATAATATATGTATTATTATTATTATCATTATGATTATTATTGTTGTATTTTCACTTGAGTCCGGATTTACGGGAAAATTGGATACAAATCCATCTTGCAGGCTGAATATTACACTGTTAACCCAGCGGTGAGTGAGGAGTAGAAGGTGGAGAGATGGCAGAGGTGACAAAAGTGGGAGAGGTTGGCGCTGAGCAGGACCGATGGAGAACTCCCCTATCCCAGCAGTAGTGGTCTTTCTAACCTTGTACGAGCATGAACTGTGTAAAGTGAACAGGGGTTATCAAAGGCCCACCAGAGCAAGGCCAATCAGCCGTGGATCTCACTAGAAAAGCTTGCAGTTGAATTCAGAAAGTGCATCTGCAGGAAAAAATCTACTGCCACCACCAACCAAGGGGCCAGACGCTGTGCGAGGCACTGGCCATCTGTCCTGTCATTAAATGCTCGGAATGAACCTCCGCGGTGTGTACTAATATTATTCCCATTTCAGAAACGAGAAAACTGAGGAACAGAAAGGTTCAGCAACTCCCCAAAGGTAAACAGCTAACAGGTGGCAGGGCCGGAGTCACCTCCTCTTTGCCGTGGCCACACTGCAAGCACTCCCACGGCTGGGAGACTCCACGTCCCCAACAGGTGTCCCCCACTTCACAGACTGTCTCCCTACTCCTCCAATTTCTAATATTTAAACTGATTTTCTTTAAGGCGCATACATTTCATGCAGTTTTTTATGGGAAGAGAGAGGGCGGCCCCTATTATCATAAAATGGTCCGGGGAGGAGCAGACATTCTTGAAGTTAAAGAAGAGGAAAACGCCAGACCTTTGCAGTCTGCACTCGGCGACACAGCAGACCCCACCCTTGTCTTGGAGTCGCACAACCCAACAGTGACGGTTGCCACCGCCCTTTGCCCAGCCCAGCAGTTCCCAAATGTATTCAACCATGAAAGCCGGTTTGAGAAATCCCTATTCCACATCCAAACAAACGTGGGGCAACGCTCCCCTGATCTGAGAGGCTGGCGTAAAAAGAGGGGTGTGTGGGAGGAAGAGCCATGGGCAGCATCTCTGGGCAAAGCCCCAGAGCAGCATGGCCCTCCTCCCTCCCAGCTCCTCCCCCAGGTGCCTCGGCAGCAGCACACCCAAGCAGCCCCTGGCCTGCACTGACCTTGGCCCCACTGGGCTGCCAGATCAGGAGGACTCGTAGGAAGCAACGCTTCTGTCCCCGGCGTTTCCTCTGCAGGGATTTCACATCCAGCCACTCCATGTTTACAGTCTGAGCAACTCTCCTAGAAAGGGCAGGCTCAGCGAGGAGGCTGGACAGGACGACCCACAGGGCCAAAGGGGGAAAATCTCTCTAGGACCTTGCCCACACCTCTCACCACCGGGCCTGGAAGTGGTGCCACACCCGCTTAGGCACCTGCGGAGCTCGACAGTTCACAAAGTGCTCCACGTGCATCACTGCATCCCCCCTAAAAGCTAGGCATTATTGTCATCTCCCCTGCTATACCAAAGAGGAAAGGGAGCCACGAAAAAGTGAAGGGCGATGTCCAAAATCACAGCAGGCGATAAGTGGCGGCCAGGCCCCTGGTCTGGGATGAATATCCTATCAGGAGCTCACCCTCGTGTCATCCTGCCACCCGCGCCATTATTTGTCTATTTGCAGGGCCAGGCTGTGGCCAAAGTTTGGAAGAGGAAGGATGACGTGGCTGCCCTGGTAATATGGGGTGGGAGGAAGTGGGTTTGAAACTGAAACAGCAAAGGGCAGTTTAGATGGGGGTCTCAGACAGCAACAGGGTTGGGAAAAGGAGGACTCGGGTGGGAGAGAAAGGGCCCCTCCCCAGCCCCAGAAAATCTGCCCCTGGAGCATGTTGCCCTGGGCTGGGGAGCTGCAGACGCAGGACCAGAGGACAGGCTGGGAGCAGGGGCTCCGGCAAGCAGGAAGGATGCCTGTCACTGGCACCTCTTCCAGGCACCAGGGGCCCACAAGGGCTTCCTCAAGGCTTGTAGAGCAAGGATGTGCATTTCCAAGATGCCTCTGTGACTGGTCTTCCTCCAGCATCAATCACTGAGCGATTCTCTCGGTGCTGAGTACAAACAGTGCTCTCTGAACCGCTGCACAGGGTCTGTTCTCCGAGGTCCGGGAAGCAGGGACTCCCACGGGCTCAGCCATGGGCAGCTGGCCACACCAGTTCATTGCACAAGCCAATGGCCTGGCTCCTCGGGCACCCTGAAGAAAGGGCACTTGTGAGGGTCCCCACGTCCCTAGTTCTTCCTGATGCCAATGGGAGTGTGTGTCTATGTGAAGGGGAGGGTGTCCGAAAGAGAAGGGGGAGACTGGCCGGGCTGTCAGCCCCTCCTCAGTGGGGTTTCCTGCTTAGCGGCCCGATGCCCCGGCTGGAGCTAGACACGTATTTAGCAACTTTCAGCTCTTCTCCAGGACTGGGTTGCTGGTGCTGCAGACAGGGGCTGGGCTCCGGCTCTAGGCAGCTGGGTGCTCCAGGGCTGTGTAAGGTCTCTTCATGACAGTGGGGACTGTGGACACCTGAAAGCTGATGCTGGCCAGCACCATCCCACAAAGATTCCCACGTCCCTTCTGATTCCGTGGGTTCCCAGAGGGCAGAGGCTGTGCCTGCCTCCTGTGTGCAGCTCGTGCTCCCTACGGGCTGGCTGGGTGGTGGAACGGGGCTCAGATCCCAGCAAAGTGTCGGTCTCAGGCCTAGCTTCCCTTGTGTCCAGTCCAGGGCCCACAGATCCTCTCTCCTTGCTTCTGTGAGGGGTCAGCAGGACTGCAGCCAGGGTTTTCTGCGATGGAAGGAGCTGTCCTGGGGCCCCTCTTCCCTTGGGCACTTGCAGCGAGGGCTGTCCTGGCTCTGGAAGTGGGCAGGAGGCTTCACCTGAGATCCAAGTTCCCTTAGGGTGAGGGAGCCTGTTGGCAGCACAGTTGGGTTTCGACCCAGGTCCTTGGACTCTAAGTGCCGGGATGGAGCTCTCTGGCCTGAACGTCTCAGTCTTCTCTGACTGGCCTTTGAAGATTAAACTCCCTTTATGTAAAAATCCCTAAGGGGAATGGAGCTTGCAAAGGGCCAGCCAGTCTGGAAAAAGTAAGGAGGCGAAGCTGTTCGATGAAAGGCCCAGAGTTTGGCTGCCCTTGCCAGACCACATGGGACGAGGGGGTTCTGCTGGACAGCCCCTGCAGGTGTTCATGAACTTGGTGGCACTGAGGGCCTGCTGCAGCACCTTGAGGAGCTGTGGAACCCAGAACTGACAACCCAGGAGGCCAGGAGGTCCCATGGCCAGGGAGAGGTAGGGCATGGAGAGTAGACCCCTCTCCCCCCACTGCCTTGCTACCCCATGCTCGTACATGCTCCTACCCTCTGGAGCCAGGGACCTCTGGGCTGAGTCCCTTCAGAAACATCTCTGCTTGAATACTCCTAGTGACAGGAAACTCATTACTTCCTGAGACAGTCTTTCCATCACTGCATAGCTTCTGCTGTTTGAAATGTCTCTCACATGTTGAATCGATAACAGTCTCCTGGTAGTTCCCTCTGCCCTTTGGGATGATCACTCTTCCCCCTGGCATCCCTTCAAATGCTGGGATTCACCTAGGCCACGTCTTCCCCTGACTAAATGTCTCTGGTCTCCCTGATTTGTCACAACCTCCAGGCCCTCCTCATCCTAGACCTCCTCCCCTGCCGGAGCTCCAATGCCCCTGAAATGTGCTCGACCACACGTCGTGTGAGGCACGACCACAGCACGTCCAGGCTGGCCTGACCATCGGCGGCCTGCTGTGACACTGCCTTGACCACGAAGTCAAACCTCAAAAGGGCTCCTTGGGCAGCCAGGTGGCGCCTAGGGACGTCCCGCTGCTGTAGACCAGTGCTGTCTGGACCGGGCTCTGAGGGCTTCTGCGGCTCCTCGAGCTCATCTGGGGCCACGGTGGCCGGGAGGGGGGTGGGGGGACCAGTGGGTGGGGTGAGTGCCGCTCTGGACCTCCTCTCCCCCATTCAACTAGACCAGAGCTTCTTGAGCCTCTTTTATAAACGGCGCTTCAACATGAGCTTTGCTGTGAAGCAGGAGCACCACAGCTCAAAACTGCCTAAAACTGCTGGTGCTGCCTGACATGACTTAGTCTTTTTGTCACATGCTATCTCTGAGCCATCTCCCCCATCCCGTGTATGTGCAAACAACTTGGCTCAGGGAAGCGTCAAAGAAAAAGGGCTGTCCCTCCAACTGGGAGACCCAGGGCCCTCGCTCTGCTGCTCCCAGGGACATTGAGACCCCAGATCTGCTCTGCTTGTATGAATCACAGTGGTCTTGAGTGGGCGGGGCAGGCTTGCACACGGGTGTACGGGGAACGTCTGCGCCACTCGTGCACTCTTGCTGTGGGCTGGGTCAGCATCATACGGGGGCCTGGGTGTCTTGAGGACTCAGGGATCAGGATGGGCAATGCCCATAGCGTGTGCTGAGCACTGAGAGTGCAGGAGGCGGCCACCAGGTGGTCCCCGGATGGAGGGTGGGGGCCTGTCCCAGCCCTCGGGAAGGTCGTTTTCCCAGCCTCCGGGGTGGGGGGCACTCACAGGGCAGCGTCTCTGCGCTGTTCTTCTGGATCATTATGCAGAGCTGTAGCACCAGTTGGGGGGCGCTCTCCAGGAAGGTCTCGAGGAGGCGCAACATGTTGACGTCTGCATATTCGTACATCATAGCCCAGTAGAAGCGTCGCTGGTGTTCCTTCCGCCGCTGGCTCTGAATGCCCAGGTACATGGTGCGGATATACCTGCCAAGAGAGACGGGACAGAACACAGAGAGCGTGGGTGGGGGCGGGCGCTGTGCAAGGGCCCTGCCGTCCCCCAAAACCAAGAGCACCCTGTGCTGGGGTCCCCTCCTTTGCTCTGAGGTCTTCCAGATGCTTGGGCCAGCTCTAGGGGTTCTCCCAGCCCACCAACGTGGTACTAAACCTTCAGGGTGGGCTGGGGTCTGGGGCAGGCCAGGGGAGGGGTCTGACCTGCTTTGTGACCCTAGGCAAGTCCTCCTCCCCGCCCCCGGCCTGGCCTCAGTTTGCTCATCAGGAAAATGAGAAATAAGAGAGTGGGACCAAATGGTCTCCCAGGGCCCGCCAGGGAAGCATCACAGGTGAGCTCGGAAGGCAGTCGGTCGTTCTCAGCTCCGGGTCCCAGGGGAGTCATGCCAACTGGGTTTCCCCCTCTAGTGCACAGCCCTGCCCCTCTCTGGAGGAGGAAGGGTAGGTAACTGACATTTGTAAAGCTCCTACTAAGTACCAGTAGCTGGCTGGCCATATGTTGCCTGGGTCCCAGGTGACAGGCAGGTAAAATTCCCATGTAGGACAGATGTGGGACAGCTGGGCTCATTAGCACAGGCTCCATATCTGGATGGAGGAGCCACTGGGACCTGGCCCCAGGCTGCTAGACACCAAATCCCATGCACCGCCCTCCACACAGACACAGAGCCCGCAATGGCACCTGCGTCCAGGAGTCACACAAATGCACCCAGCCTGCTCCATCGGGGAGGGACAAAGGGCAAAGGAAGCAGGTACAAGTGGAGGGCATGGGTTCTGTCATTTTCTAATTGTGGTACCTGGGACTAATTACTGCAACTCTGTGTCCTTGTTAGTCTTCTTAGGAGAAGAATCATGGCATTGCGGGGTTGGAGGGAGATTAGAGAGATAATATGTGTGGGAGGCAAGCATCCTGGGCCCACGTGAGAAAACCCCATGCCTCATTTTACCCGAACTTTTGGAAGCTGTCTCCAAGCCATAGTCAAGGGGAGAATTAAAAATACTGAGTCAGCCAGTGGTCTCTGGGGCCAGGCCAGGGCCAGAGGGGCTGGCAGCACCACGCCGAAAGCACCATGCAGAAAGCATGGCTTTGTGGGCCCAGGAAGGATCAAGAACAAGAACCATAAGCCGGGGGCCACAGGCAATCAGACAGAACCATATGTGCGTCCCTGACCGTCCCCTGGGAATGTATGTCACTGTGCCTCCTATAGCACCGAGACTGAATCATAGATGGTGAGAGCATGGCTGACACCCAATACTGTCCCCACTGTCCTCGAGCATTGTCAGAGGCCCACTTGGGGCTGCTGGACTGTCCCTTCTCTGCTCCCATCACCACCGCCACCAGCCCCCGTGCCTCGATGGAAGAAGAATGCTCCCAGCTGGTTTCCCAGACCCTCTGGTCCCAGAACAAGCCCTTCTCCACACAGCGGGCAAGGTGCTCTTTGAAAAGCACAAATGCAGTCACGTCACCCCTTCCTTCCACCCTCTCATGGCTTCGAATAAAATCCAAGCCCCACCCTTGGGCTCATGGGACCCTGCCTGCCCTCTGGCCCCACCTCCCGTTCTCTCTCCTTTCTCCCATCTTTTCTGTCTCTCGCAGAGCACAAGAGCTTGTCTGTTGCTCGCACCGTCTCCCCAGCCGACTTGCGTCCTCCAGGCTGAGCAGTGCCGGCAGGTCAACCCTGCCACAGCACGTGAAGGCGGCCCATGCCCACTTCTGCAGCAAACTGATGAGATGCAACATAAAGTGGGTCACTGAGAGGGAGCAACAGGGGCAGTAGGGCGCTGCCCAAAACCTTGCATTAATGTTACAGAAGCCCATGCTTAGAAACAAAGATGCAAAAGCATACATTTGTAAAAGAATTTAAAACTGTAAAGTGATGCTCCTCTCCAATTCCAAAGTGGTGGGCCTCCCCCCAGTGCTCTCATCATGCACTGGAGGCATGACGGGCAGCGTCCAGGGTGTCCCAGGGTGTGCCTCAGAACCCTGTGACCCAGCAGTGTGACCTGAAACAAATGTGCGCCCACCCGACACCGGGTGAACAATGCTGTGCCATCTCTCTGGATTCCCAAGAGCCTCCAGGTCACCGTGTCTCTGAGGGGACCCACCCGGGGGTGCTGCGACGGTACTTTATTTCCTCTGGATACACTCCCTGGAGTGAACTCTAATGGGAGGAAGGCCAGGAGGCAAACGGACTGCAGGGGCTTCTGTCAGGGAGGGTGTGGGGGAAGGGCAGGCGCCCGGCCCGTCACCTCCTGGAGTCCCTGCCACGCCTTGTGGGGCAGGTCTGGCCACCGTCATTTAACACATGGGGAAGCTGAGGCTCTGAAGTGAAACGAAGCACTGAGTCCCAGTTCTGCTCCAGGTCTGTCAGTCACTGGCTCTGAGCTTCCCACATGTCACCACCTCTCTCTGGGCCTCCCCGGGAGTTCCCCAAATCGAGGGACCGGGTAGAGGCTCGGAAAAGGCCAGGGAGGTTGTTGGACCTGACCTATAAAGCTACAGGGTCACTGAGAGAGAGACAGAAAGACAGACAGACACAGAGACAGACAGAGACACACACACAGAGGAGAGGCACAGAGAGACAGAGGGAGAGACGGAAGAGGGAATGGAAAGAGAAAGGAGAGGGAAGCAATGTGAAATTTGGGGCCTGAAGAAGAGGACTAAGAGGAAGAGGTGAGGCAACCACAAGCCCCGACAGGGAGGGCCCGCTGTGTTACAGGTGGTTTGGGAGGGGTTGGGGGTGAGCAGACTCTGAATAAAGGGCGAAGGAGGGTCAGACTGATCAGATCTGACGGTGGCTTGGGAAGGCAGAGCAGCTGGGGACAGGGGTGCCCCGGCTGAGGGGCTGAGGCAGGGCTGCAAGTCCAGAGATTCCCCAGCAGCACCCAGAACAGCCACATGCCCAGCAAAGCTTTGGTGCCGTGGGTCTCACAGGTCGATGTGGTCTCTGTGATCTAAAACTCAGCTCTATCCCCATGTGGTAACCGCAACACACAATGCTGTGGGCCACAGACTCCCACAGGGACCGGACCACAAATCTATACTCTCTCAGGGGTACACTCAGACCACAGACTCTGCCTCTCCAGACTCACATGTGGCCCAAGGTGGAGAAATGACTACAAGACAGAGTCAAGCTTACCCATCCAGGTCCCAGGCCAAGGTGACACGAACAGATTCACCTAGGTCTGCCCTGCCAGGGCAAAAGGAGCATTTGATCTGGCCCTCCTCGCCCACTTCCCCCAAGCCACACACCCCTCTCCCATCATGGCCAGGGCAATGGAAGGCAAGGGGCCCGGAACATGCTGATTCAACTACAATGTCTGCCAGAGAAACCAACTCTGAATTCCCTCTGTGAGAGCATCCTAGGGTACGGGAAGAAATGAGGGTGAGAGTGGGCGAAGCCAGGCCTCTCCCCGCGGGATGATGAGCAAACAGATTCTGGGAGCCCAGCGTGCACCAGGATCAAGCCCAAAACTAAATTTGGAAATCATGCCTCCTGGGACGCCAGCTCATACAGCCTCCCACCTGGGACTAGGAGCTGAATCAGAGTCCAGCTCAGGATTTCCCGATCAAGTGCCTTCTACCTATTCTGCTCCCTCAGTCTCCTGCACCCCCTCTTCTATCTTTCAGTCCTTGGGTCTCCAATAAAAGACTGAGGGTCCACGTAAAATCCAGCATGTATCTAGGTAACCTCTGGGGCCGTCCAGCCAGCCGCCTCTCGCTAAGCCTCCAGACCCCGTGCAAAGACAGCCTCCGCTCCCGGCCACAAGGTGGCGCCAGCCCCTAAGCCACGCAGAGGGCCGCCCCGCGGTGACCTCATCGCCAGCGGGGGCTCCGAGGGCCGGCGGGCGCCCTCCTCCGCGGCAGCGCGCGGCTGGGGGCGGCGGGCTGCCCCCGGAGGGCTCGGCGTTTGCAAGAGAGAAGGGGGGCTGCTGCTCCCCCAACCCTCTTCACCTTCTCCCAGGCCCTGGCAGGTTCCAGAAGGCACCTCTCCCCCGGGAAGGTAGTTCAGGGGAGAAGACACCCACCTCTCCTCCACATCTCTTGTCACCTCCTGTCACCCCGTCTCTCTCCCAAGATCAGATCCTGAAACGCGTGGGCCTAAGAGCCGCGAGGCAGCGTGTCCTCATGGAGCGAGGACGGAGCGCTGGCCTGCTCTGCGGTCAGAGGGCTGCACGTCCTGGAGAGATCCCCGCCATCCGCCCGGCACAGGGACTGGCTGGGGGTCTCTCAGCTGCCGCAACGTTTAGAACGTCATCCTCTGTAAGCGGGCGGCTTCACAGAGCCTGAAGCCCGGCCTAGCATCTTGACAAATAACGCCTGATGTTTGTGTGGCCCTCACGTGTGCCGGGAGCTGTTCAGAACACTTTGTACTTATTAACACACTTAATACCCGCAACGACCTTATGGGGCAGACGCAGTGTTGCTCCGTTTTACAGACGGCGAACTGAAGCCCTGAGGTTAGGAAATGCACTTAGTTTACCCAGGTAGGTAAGCGGCAGAGCAGAACTTCAAGCCCAGCCGTCCAGCTCGAGGGCGGCGCTCTGAGCTCCTGCCGCACGCCTCTGAAGGCTAGACTGTGGGTCTCTTTTCCTCCGAATTTAGCACAGGGGAAAAGCACAGTTTGCCCAAAACACCTGGGCTCTCTTCTGGGTCTGTCACTGGCTGTGTTCCCTTAGAGATCAACTCCTAACCTCTCTGAGCCTCAGTTTCCTCATCTGTAAAATGCCTGGCCCAGAGCAGGACCCCAGGACATGCTGAAAGAATGAATGCATGCAACCATGCCCCCTCAGAGGGCCCCGGGGGGGCGCCAATGACATAATGCCTGTGAGAATATCCGGGAGACCAGAAGCCACAGATGGCAGCTATTACTGCCCTGGGAGGTGCTCTCCTCCTGTCTCCCCCTCAGCACATTCTGCTTATTCTCCTCCCAGTTCTGTCTCCTCCCCTTACTTTGTAAACCATGGAATTGTTTAAAGTTCCTTATACCTGCTTCCAGGAGAACTCTCTAGTCCTCTGAGCACAGTTTCACTTTTACACCAGCCCTCTGAGGGGGACACATTTGTCATCTTCTTTTTCCCATTGGCTCATTGAGGCTCAGAGAGATTGAGTGATATCCCCAAGGTCACACAGCCAGTCGTGGTTCAAGCAAATCAGAGACAGTCTTACCCAAACTGTGTTGCCCCACTGAGAGTTAGCTATAGCTCTCCATGAAACTGGCTGGGATGGGAAATAGTAATTTCTTCAAGGAGTGGGACACTGAACCGGTTCACCTGTCTGGGCCTGCAGTCCCCTGCTGCTTCTTATGACACTCTCAGAAATGACATTTTGAAACCTCTGTTATTCCATAGCCCATCCTCAAAGCCCCAAATAGGGCTGAATCCGGGCTTTGTGGGGCCTGAAGCTTAGAGAATCCTCTTAAGCAAAACACTAAGGTCTACCAAACATTTATGATAGAAATAGCACCAATTCTTCACACTTTTTTTCCAGAAAATAAAAGAAGAAAGAGCACCTCCCCATTCATTTTGTGAGGCCAGCACTGCTCTGGTACCAAAGCCAGACAAACACTATAGAAGAAAATAAGACCACAGACAATAGCCCTCACAAACATAGAAGCAAAAATCTTCAACAAAGTGTTAGCAAATCAAATCCAGTACCTAGAAAGAATGACACACCATAGCCAATTGAGATTTATCTTGGGAATGTAACAATAGTTCAATATTCAAAAATCAATCAATGTAATCAACAATATTGATAGGAAAAACTACACGTCATGTTATTGATGCATAAGGAAAGCATTTGACAGAATTCAACATCCATTCATGATTTTTAAAAAAAGACTCAGCAAACTAGAAATAGAAGAGAACTTCCCTGACCTGATGTGCGTGAAAAGCATCCACAAAAACCCACAGTTAAGGGTAAAGGAATTCTTTCCTCTTAAGATCAGGAACAAGGCAATGATGTCCACTCTCACCACTCCTACTCAACATCATACTAGAAGTCCCAGCCACTGAAATAAATCAAGAAAAAGAAATAAAGTACATACAGATTGCAAAGAAAAGAAAACTGCCCCTGGTTGAAAATGACGATTGTCTAGATAGAAAATCCCAAGGAAGATACAAAAAAGCTCATAGAACTACTTTGCTAAACGTACTCATTAGTATGTTTAGCAAAGTCTCATGATACAAGGTCAGCATACAAAAACCAAATCTATTTCTATAGATTACTAACGAACAATTGGAAATTTAAATTTTAAAAATATATACCATTTAAACTAGCTCCCTCAAATGAAATGCTTGGAAATAAATCTAATAAAATGTGCAAGATTTGTGTGCTGAAGCTACAGAACACTAGTAAAAGAAATCAAAGAAAATCTAAGTGATAGAGACATACCATATTCATGGATTGAAAGACTCAATCTAATGACAATTCTCCCCAAATTGATCTGTAGATTTAACATAATTTCAATAGAGGTCCAAGCAGGATGTTTTGCAGATATAGACAAGCAGATTATAAAATTTATATGAAAAGGCAAAGGAATTAGAACAGCGGAAACAATTTTGAAAAAGAATAAATTTAAAGAACTCACATTACCTGATTTTAGGACTTATTTTAAGGCTATAGTACTTAAGACAGTGTGGTGTTGGCAAAGAGGGAGAAACACGGATCAATGGAACAGAACAAAGAGTCTAGAAATAGACCCACACGTATATGGTCAATTGATTTTACACAAAGGCGCAAAGATAATGCAATGGAGAAAAGATAGTCTTTTTAATAAACAACATGGGAACAATTAGTCATTCATATGCAACAACTAACTTAAAATGTATCATAGATTGAAATGTAAAACTATAAAACTTTTAGAAGAAAACATAGGAGAAAATCTTCATGACCTTGCATTAGTCAAAGAATTCTTAAAAAGGACAGCAAAAGCTGTCCATAAAAGAAAAAAATTGATGAATTAGAGTTCATCAAAATTCAAAACCTTTGATCTGTGAATGACATTGTTAAGAGAATGAAAAGACAAGCTACAGATTGGGAGAAAATATTTGCAAATCTCATATCTGACAAAGAACTTGTACCGAGAATATATGCAGAACACTCAAAATTGCCAACTCAGGAAGAAGGAAGGCAGGAAGAGCTGGAGCAGAGGAGAAGCGACGAGATTTCCCACCCACCATCCCCTCCTGTTCCTCTCTGCCCTGGCCAGAGTCCCCTTGGGTCAGGCCTTGAGGACCCAGCCACTGAGGAGAAGACTCTGCTGATGACACCCCAAGGGGGGAGGTGAGGAGTGGCCATGGGTGCTGACTCACCCTGGGGCTGCCCTGAGGATAGGGAATACATAGGTAGGGGCTACAGGATTCAAGGCAGAGCTGGCCCCACAGCCCTCTCCCCGAGGCCCCCTTAGGGCAGCCCAGCTGTTGAGGGGGGCCTGCTGGGGTGAGGGGTAGGGATCTTACTGTCTACTTAGGTAGTTGAATAAGCAGGATAGTCTTGGGTGGTCTTAGCAATCTCCAGCTAGTAAGTGGCTTCTTCAGGAACCCAATTCTTTGAGCTCCTGTATCCCGCCCGGGGAGTGGTGGTTGCCTCACAGGTGCCTAAGACCCCAGCATGGCCTTCATCTTTAAACTTCCCCTAGGAAGGGAAGGAGGAACCTGAGATGAGAGGTGGCATCCATCGTGAAACAGGAAGTACAATCAGGCCTTGCAGGCACACAGATGGGACTCCAACCTCGACTTAATGCACTCCCCCAGGCCTGCCTTCCTCCTCTGCGTCCAAGTCTCCCCGCAGAGGGCCAGCAGGTGTCACTGTGAAAAGGCTGCCCCTCCAGAGCCCACATGCCAGTCAGGGAGGGGATGGGACCCCAGGAAGCCACTAGAAATCTACTGGGCATACGCTGGGTGGAGGCCATGGCAGACCCTGCATTTCACCTGCAACCCACAAGTGCAGAGCGAGCCCCACTCGGGAGCGAAGGCTGGGTCCTGTAGAAAGGCCGCCAACTTTCCATCCTCGTGGGCGTCTGCGGATGCTGCCTTGGCAGCAGAGCTGGAGCAAGACCACACGACACAGCTCCTGCCCTCCCCATGGGGCTCCCAGGGTCTTGCCAACTGCTGATGTCCCACCCCAAGGAGTGTGTCTTGCTTAGCAGCACTCATCCGGGCTGTATGGGACTCGTTCACAGTGACCACAAGCTGAGGTGTCACATCCTTTACCCCTTGTCACAGGCTACTGAGCCCATCGCCAGTCAGCGAACCACTTTGTTCTCTTGCTGGCCCAGGCCCCAGGCTCGCTGCTGATTCTCTCCAACCAGGTATCAGAGTGGCAGCCTCTTCCCTTCAGCCGGCGCAGAGCTGCAGTTGGCTCCACGCCGTGGACTCCTGGCATCCTTTCGGGCCCTGGACCGCCATGCACTTGGCTCAGTACAAACAGGATGCCGAGGCTAGGGTCGTGTGAGGACACGGCTCTGGTCCTGGCTGCCAAGCTGCTAGGCAGCCCACAGTGTCTGGGCCACCAGGCCAGGCCCCTCAGACACCAAGAGAAGGAGCAGTGGGGGCTCACTGGCTCCTAGGGGGGCAGACCTCAGCGGGGAAAGGTCCAAGGAGGGGCTCTTCCTCTCTGCCTTCATGGACCCTGGAGCCCCCTCCAGCCCTGTCCTTTTACCCTCTCCTCTGTCTACTCTTCCTGCCCACGGCCCACTCCCACCCCCAAGAGCTTGGGCAGCATCCTGCCTTTCTGACCCTTCTCCCCTCACTCCTTCCTCCAAACGCCCCTCCACTGCTCCCTCCTAGCTTCCCCCAAACACAGCCTCAGCCCTTTACTCCAAATGGCTGTTAAATGCTCCAGAAGCCTCAAACCAGCAAGTCTTCGGGGTGATGCTCAGAGGCAGGGACAGAGGAGACAAGGTAACAACAACACAGCAGCTCAGAGGCCTAACCTTCTGGGCATTCAGCAAGCGCCCCGCCTGCGGCTGTCCCTGTGCCATCTCACTTAACCCCAACTGCACGAGGCAGGCATCGTTACCCACCTTGGAGGTGGGGAGATGGAGTGAGGAACCTGCTAGTGTCACCCAGCTGGTGTCTGCTGACCTGTGCACTGCCCGAGAGCCCAGTGGACTTTCTTCCTAGCAACAGCCACAGGCGGCTGTGCAGGTGTGTGAGCTGTGATTAACACCCGTCACCTCTGCGGGACCCTGGCCCAGGTGGGTGTGCCCCCAGCCCGGCTTGGTTCCCCATTCCACCGCCAGCCTCCAGCAGAGCGCCTAGCACACAGGAGCAGCCGGCAGGACATCTGCTGACCGAATAAGGTAGCAGGCTGGGCCTGAGTCCCTGCCTC
The DNA here is from genome assembly GCF_041296235.1 of Equus asinus. NCBI lineage: Eukaryota > Metazoa > Chordata > Mammalia > Perissodactyla > Equidae > Equus > Equus asinus. The sequence goes on along the minus strand of NC_091792.1, from coordinate 61,581,279 downwards.
CGGACCTCAGAGCCCACGGTCTGAGTGGCTTGCAGGATCTGGTCACTCCGGAGTGCCCTGAGGTGAGGAGGCTGGAGGGGCCCAGCAGTCTGAGGCCATCCTAGCCAGCAGGGCCTTGGCTCACCAAGGAGGCCCCCGAGGTCAGGAGGTGGGTCTGGGCCTAGGCCAAAGCAGGACTCAGGACCCCCACGGCCCATCCAGGACTGTGGTCCTCAAGCCAGGGCTGCCCTGTCACCAGCAGCCAGGCCTGCAGACAGCCACATCTGGGGCTGCACTCTGACCCCTCCACGGCCCCAAACTCCTCCAGCTCTTTCCCAAGAGACGCAGAAAGCTGGCCTCGAAGGCAAGACATGCTTTTTCTCTGAAGCTAATAATAATACAGTTATTCACCTGAAGAGTTGTTTGCTGTTTTAAAAAAATACCTTTATATTTTTGTCACATTTAAATACAAGTAGCCATGCCTCCAGGGCCACTGCGAGTCATCTTTACCCTTATCCTGAGTGGGTGTGGCGCACACTCTGTCTCTCACACATACATGTACACACAATCACACTCATACACACACCACCTACAAGAACACACTCCACACAACACCACACTTATACACACACACACTATACTCACAATGTACACACACTTTACACACAAACATCCCCGGCGTGTACATGCTAACTGTACATGAAGCTCATACACCCACGTAGCCACAGCACAGAGACACGCAGGTACAAGCTACCATATACAAGTACATGCTGCACACATCTAAGGCCCATACTCACAGACACCTGCAGGCACACAATCACATCTCTGCGTCAGGTCAACCCTGGATTACAAGGGTGTGCCCCACCCCGACACCTCCCTGCCTGCCCCCCAAGGCTGCCCTCCTGGCCCTTCCCTGTCATCACAGCAGGCACAGAAGACAGAGGAAAAAGCCAAACCCACATCTAGCCACTGGGCTCTCTTGGGCTGGGAACCACCTCAAGAGAGAACAGGGCCACCACAATGACTAGTAAGGGGAGAAGTGAGAGGATGCAGGGGCTCTGAGTCCAGTGACATCCTGCCCCCATAGCAAGGACAGAGCTGGGCTCTTACCAAAGCCCCCAAGGCCCCCTGATGTCTGAACTTGAGAAGTGCCCCCCACCCCTGGCCCTGTTCACGCTTGTTCTACTTTCCCTCCACCCACACCCAGGGCAGGAGACGTGATCGTGTGCCTGCAGGTGTCTGTGAATCAGGGCCTTAGATGTGTCCTTTCCATTTCTGACCACATCCCAGGGCTGGAAGGGTCTAGGGCCAGGTGGCCATGCAATGGCTGTAGGAGAAAGTGACCCAAAGGAGGGGTGGCGGAGGCTTCAGGGTCCCAGGCTGCGTGGCGTTTGTGTAGGAACCTTGCTGGTCTGGGGCTCATTGCCTGCTGAGAATTGCTGAGCTGGTCACCAGGGGCCACCCAGGAACGGTGTTGACTGGGGAGCTCCAAGGCTGCTGTGCTGCCACCTGCATGCCATTGACTGTGCCCAGGTAGGGACCCCTGTGCTATTCTCTGGGGTCCCAGATCTGGTGTGAGCAGCAGGACAGAGCAGAATTCCTTCCAGTTCTTCCAGCCCATTCATGGATCTCAGGGCATCTGCACCTGAATTGTCACAGATGGGATTGGGGTACAGCCTGCAAGCTCCACCAGGTCACCATTCTCACCACCCGCGTTTCACAGATAGGAAATCGAGGCTAACCTGGACTTTTGACCCAAGTGGCTCCGTACTGGCTCTGCATCCAGGTGCTCAGTCTCCTGCTTCCCTCACCACTCTCCCACACCTGCTCCCTGTCCCCTGGCCACACCTAATGGCTCTCCATTTCCAGAACTTCCTGGTGTGTGCCATCTCGATGTCTTTGCTTAGGCTGTCCCACTGCCTCGAGAGCCATCCCTGGGCAGGGCACAGCTGTCCTCCACATGCTTACTCCCTGCCCAGGTCAAATTACTTCCCTCCTCACCTGCCCATTGTGTCAGGTCCCCAACAGAGTAACAGGGCCCATTATTGAGTTCCTATGTACCAAGCACAATGTGAGCGCTTGACATATAGCAAGTCATTTCAGCCAAAAACCTTATGATTGTCTGCAGATGAAGAAACTAATGCAAGAGGACACGCCGGGACGTAGCTACCAGGATTCACCCATGGTTGGACTCCCGAGAGCTGCTTCTCTGTCCTCCTGTTCACTATCTTTCTCTCATTCCCTCTCCCCCCACCTCATTTCCCCCTGTTAACAACCCTATGAATTAGATCGTCTATTAGTCCCATTTTACAGATCAAGAAACCGAGGCTCAGAGGGATTAAATAGTGTCGCCCAAGTTGGAATGCCGAATTTAAGACTCCCTTTGTTTGCTGTGTTACATGTCTCTGTTCCCACCCTCAGAGACCTCTCTGCTCCACTATCCTAGCCTTCCTCGCAGCCCACTCTATGCAAGAGTCCCTTACATATACAGACGCCTCTCCAGCTAGGTTTTAGCTCCCAGGAGGGGATCCATACACTCGGTGTCCCTGGCCCACCATGGTAGACGTGCGATCAGAGATGCTAAAGTGAATTTAGCCCCTGCTCTGATGGAAAGCTGGTCTCATTTGACCAAGAGATGCTGCACCTCTACCTTCAAATACAGGAAATACCCGCCCTCAAGGTAGACGACCAGAACATGGACAAGAGCTCAATTAAGGCAGGAAAGATTCGGGTTAGACACAAGAGAGCTTACCAACCAGCACAGCAGGATAAGGCTACCACAGGACAGGTTTTCCTCCCCTGTCTGTAGAGTCTAAGAAGAAAGAAGTCAGTCTACGGGGGCTGTCAGACATCGAACACCCACAGCTCCTTGAGGTGGGAGGCTGGACCTGCCCAGCGCCCTCGCGGCCCTCGCAGATTTTCACAGGCACAGCTAGGTGCTCCCAATGCCCACGCAGCCGTGTACGCGTGTGTGTCTGTGCACAAGTCCCACCTGCGGCCTCCCTCAAAACCAACCGAAATGCAGCCCCCAAGCCTGGCACAGCAGGAGCAATGCCAACACAGCCCCGGCTGTGGGCCACGGGCTCTCTCTGAGTATGAGAATGGACTCTAGAACCTTCCACCGCCTGACTGGCCCTGGAGGCCCCTCCGCTCCCCCACCCCCACTCTGGCTGAGATGCCTTCCGTGTGGAGGAAAGGTGGAGGGGCCAGCTGCCAGCTCAGCCCTTGAGAGCAGCACTTCAAATCGGGGCTATATTTAGCTCTTCTCTCCAGCGACCCTGACATCAGCTGAGCAATGGTGGCAGGCTCAGGGCACACATCTGAGAGAGCAGGCGTGAAATGGCATTTCTTTGCAAGGGCCCAGGGGAAATAGCGGGGGAAGCACCATGAAGCTCCAGGGAAGGACATGGCTGCAGGGGGTGTCACCCACTAGTCTCCCCAGACGTAGGGTCTTGGTCTCAGGGTAACCTAAGCGTCTCTCAGCATCCCAGGGCTCAGAAGAGCGTAACATGAGGGGAAACTGCACCCCTGGCCCTGGCTCATTTCTCACCAGCACAGCGGGCCCAGTTCCTGCCCTTCTCTGAGACTTTCTCTGACAAACTTGATTAAAAAGACACAAACACCTTCTGAAACCCACATATTGGAGAAATGCTTTTTGTTCCCCATTATAAGCTCCCAGGAGGACAGAGACCAAGTTCTAGGTTTTGGTTTCTCTTTGCATACCTGGGCCACAGCACACAGTGTTTATCTCATAAATGAATTGGCCAGCCTCTTAATAAAATCCTTGAGCTCTAGAAAGTTCATGCATTTATATTCCAAGCTCCCAGGGCTGGTGTAAGGAAAACTTCCCTCTTCTCCTCGCTCAGGGTCAGCCTGTGGCTCCGCTGGGAGCATCCAGGAGCTGGAGCCCAGCTCTCGAGGGCCCTCTTCTCTGCTCGACTTCCCTCCCTCTTTTGTCCTCAAGCCTTACTCTCTGACCCAGCCGAGGTCCCCACTCCCGGCTGAACATGTGACTGTGAGCGATGATTCCTCTCTCTAGCCAGCACTTGCCCTTTCCGCCCAGGCAAGCGAGCCCACGGCCGGTGCTGCGCCTGTGCTTTTCTGCTCGGAGTTGGAACCACTGCCACACCCACAACAGAAAGGCCACTTGCCTTCCTCCAAATTAGTGCTGAAGACTTCTGACAACAGGCCTGACAGGTGTTGCTGTGCCTGTGTCCTGGTAAAAGGGGTTTGCTGGGCTCCGAGACAGCCCGTGTGCACACAGGCTGCCTGAGCAGGATGGGGAGACTGGCTCTGCCTACACGGGGGAAAACAGCGGCCGTTCAAAGCACCTCTCAACTTTAAGGGGGACCCGCTGACCCAAAGGAAAGTCACCTGCACTTTGCCAGGGGATTTGCATCATGTGAAAAACACATAAACATGCATCCACCCAGTGCAACGGCCCAAAGGAGCCCTGGGCCAGTGGCAGGAGGACATGCCTGCCTCAGTCGTAAGCCTCAGGGGCAGGGAGTAGCTAAAATCCTCCGGTGTCCCCTTTCCAGCCCACAGGAGTCTGTGGTGAATGAATTAATCTGAGATGTCAGGGGAGGTGCTTGGCCTCCCGCACCACCTCCTGGGGGTGATGCACCCCAGTGCTTTCTTCTCCCTGTGGGCCACCTCATCCTTTCCTTTGCTCTCAACTTTCAAACTCTCATGAGCACTCCAGTGCAGCAACCCAGCCCCCTCCCAACTGTATTCGAGTATTCAACAGCCATGATTGAGCTCCTACTGCATGCCAGGCACAGCGCTAGGCCTGGGGATGCAGCCCTGTCGTCCTTGCTCCGCATCGTGCTGCTTCACCATCCCATGGCTCTGTTGGCCCCGATGGAAGACACAGTCACTATGTCAGTGGTGTACGGGTTCAGTACAGGTTCTGGAAACTGCCCTCCAGCCGTGAATGCTGCCATTGGTGAGTGAGGAATGGACCAAAGAATCCATGTGATGACCCACTGACCCACTGATGGCTTTGACTCTGGCCTCAAGGCTGTCCTGCTACCACCATGTCCTGGCTGTGTGGCCTTAAATGTCCTTTGCCCCATATTTCCTTCTTGGTGAAATGAGCAGCTAAGACCAGAGGCGCTCTCAAGCCCTGGGCCTACAATGACCCTGCAGACTTTGTAGGGCCTAGTCTCCTACTCAGAGATCTTTCCAGATCAGAGGTCGCCCTGCAGGACTAGGGTCACCTCTTTCTGAAGCCCCCTCACCACCCACCTGCGGGACTTGGGACGTCTTCCCCTGGGGCCCCCTCACCACCCACCTGCAGGCTTTTTCCTTCATAAGAGAGGCTCAGTGTCTCCCAGGAGTGCAGCCTCTCCTCATCCAAGCCCCCTTCTATATCCAGGCCCCTGTTCCAGCCTGGAAGCTGGACAATACCATGTGTGCTGATGCTGGGGCCTCCCAGGGAATAGAAATAAAAGGTGGTGTTTATTCGATTTGGTACTGTGCCAGCCAGGGAGGCCAGTGGCATTTCCACATCTTAGAGCATATTGCTAAGTGATACAAGGCCAAATCCCACTTGCCAATGCCGTGGGCAGTCCAGCCTCCCCAGGGGGCCCCCAAAGTCAGACACAAGAGACAGTGGCAAAGGCCGGGCCTGGGGCTCTCCCCTGCACCCAGGCCAGCGTTCTGCTGCTCTCCTCCTGATAGTGTCCCCATTCACTGCTCAGGACACCAAGGAAGGCAGAAAGAGCACTGGGCTGAGAGTCAGGAAGCCTGGGCCCCAGGCTGCCTCTCCAGTTGACTGGTTTTAGGGCCTGGGACTCCGTGCCCCCTTGCCTGACTCCAGCACGCCCATCTGTAAAATAAGGAGCTGAACCATCATTTCTAAGTTCCTTCCAGATCTCCAGTTTTCTCTCTCTATTTTTTTGAGGAAGATTAGCCCTGAGCTAACATCCACTGCCAACCCTCCTCTTTTTGCTGAGGAAGACTGGCCCTGAGCTAACATCCATGCCCATCTTCCTCTACTTTATATGTGGGATACCAGCCACAGCATGGCTGGACAAGCAGTCGGTGCGTAGGTCCGCACTCAGGATCCAAACTGGTGAATCCCAGGCCGCTGAAATGGAATGTGCAAACTTAACCGCTGCACCAACAGGCCAGTCCCCAGATCTCCAGTTCTAAGGGGTAGCCATGCAGGTTCCCTTAACTGTTCCATGCCCTGCAGGGAGCAGGCCCACCGTGGGTTCCCAGCTCTGGCCCTCCTTCCCCTTTCATGGCAGCAGTGCCGTAGGTGAGGTCACAAGAGGTGGGGGAACACCTTAGATATCTGAGCAGAGCAAGAGCTGGCTTGACCATAATGTTAGCCAGCTCCACCCGCAGTGGAGGGAGTGTGGGAAGCGGCGTCTAAGCTTGAGCTCAGGTCGCCTGCCACGTTGGGGCTTTCAGAGGCCATCCCACTCAATCCTATTTCCAGGCAGTAGCACTACAGACGTATCAGGCCCACACCAGAGTGGGGTTGAGAATAACAATATACAATACGATTACTTTACAGTTTATCTCTCTGTTTCTGGACACTCTCCCATCCCTCCAACCTTCCACAGATGCACCTGCATTGACTTTTCCTCGTCACCTTCTTATGGTTCAGACAAGGTGGTCTTGATTCTCCCTGCAATCAGGGCAGGAAGCAGGGGCCACACAGCAGTGCAGAGCACGGGGCTGGAAGCCCAGGGCCCATTCTCCTCCCCAAGGCTCATAGCCGAAAGGGTACATCCCTGTTCTAGAACAGTCATCTGAAAGGAGATCAGTGAGGCCTCCCACGTGCCAGGCGTGGAGCCAGGTGTTGGTCCCACCCCAAAGGAGTGCACAGCCAGCAGGGAGACAGGCAAAGCCTCCATCCACTGAACTCACCCTTAAGGCTCTCAATGGAACGGTGCTACTGAACTTGGTACGTCTATTGTTACTCCCATTTTATATATGGGGAAACTGAGGCAAATGGGCATTAAGTAACTCACGCAAGGACACAGAGCCAAGGACCAGAGCCTATGGACTACACTGTCCCCCAAAGCATGAGGGGCTCTTAGAGCACAGAAGAGGGAGCTCCTAGCCCAGTTTGGGGGAGCGGAGGGGCTCAGGAAAGTTCCAGGAGGAGGTGAAGTCTGAGCAGCATCTCGGATTCTTAAGAGACCAATTCTACAGGCCATAAGCCTGTTCCCTGCCAAGCCCGCCTTGACCCAGGGTGCACAAGGCTGAGCTCATGGTTCCTCCGACGTGGCCCTCTCCTGGCTCTTTCTGATGAAAAATGACCCGTGGGGCTGAAATTGGGAGCTGTCTGAGGTCGGGAGCTGGGTGGTCCTCACGTTTCCATCCTCTCTAGCCCAGGAATGAATGAATGAATGAATGAGTGGTAGAATGGATGCAAGAGGGGGTGGCTGTGGCCAGAGGAGGTCAAAGGTTAGAGGGAGGAGCAGCTTCCGAGCAGGGCAGCGTAGGATTCCACTTCCTCCCGCAGGTGTGGTCACAGCCTGGCCAGTGGGTGGGAGGGAGCCCCGCTTGCTTTCAGCCACCAGCCTCCTCTAGAGCCTGCTCCAGGATGCCACCCAAAGCCAGTGTGCCACAGGGCACTCTCCCAGCCCAGGACCAGCCTGAGAGAGGCCCCATCTCCCAGGGGTTCCCGACACAGGGGACAGCGAGCGCTCCTCTGGGAGCCTGTTAGCACAGAGAACACCCACCCTGTGCCAGCAGCCCCGGGATGGTGAGTCCGGGCCCTTCCTGTCCTTCCCCCTGACTGCCCTGCGACGGCCAGGGTCACACCAACACCTCAAGCCTCGATCACTTCCTCCATAAATCGCAGATGAGGATCTCTCGTGGATTCCCGTTTGACTTCTTGCAGATGCAAGTGGAGAAAGTGATGTGTCCGTCCAACAGTCTTCATCTAAGAGCACACACGGGGACAGAAAGCCTGGTTTCCTCCCTCAGACAGAGAATGCTTAATAATTGATTAATTCATACCTCAGCACATTCTGCACCGAATTTGAGATGGTGAGAGCATATGATACAGTTGGCCGGCACCACAGACCCTTGGCTCCCTGGCCAAACCGTCCCCCTCCCAAGGTCACCCTCGAAGTAATTGTTGAACATTTTCTGTGAGGCAGGCAGCTTGCTAGAAGTTTCTCACATGCGATCTTGTTCAACCCTCACGGCTGCTCCATCAGGCAGGTGCTATTATTGTGCTGTTCTATACATGAGCGACCTGAGGTTGGCCCAGAGATGGCATGTTACTTGCTCAAGGCCACACAGCAAGGCTGGGGGAGCTGCGATTCACACCCAGGACTGACCGTGAGCCCCAGAACCTCAGCAACATGCTCTGCATCCTCCCTGTGACGGTGCCTTCAAAACCTCCGAGCGCTCCTCGATTGGAGTCACTCATCCATCAGCTTCCCCCCGGGTCAGTTATCCTGGGCCAGTCCCTGGACCAGGGGCTCGGGAAGACTGGAGAACGTGGCATCCCAGGTCCCCGCCCTTGGAACTCATGTTCTGGGTGGAGGCAGACGATAAACAAACGAGCAAATAATTCTGCCGACATCACGCTGGGGTGGTAAGTGTTGTGGAGGAAACAAAGCAGCCAAAGGGATGGAATTGTGGGCGTGGGCGTGGGCGTGGTGTAGAGGCCGCCATGGGGGTGACCCAGGAGGGAGCACAGACCTGAGCGCAGCAAGGACGGGAGCCATGAGGAAGGAACAGCAGGTGCCCAGCTCAGAGAGGGGAGTGGGCTTGAGGAGGAGCAGTCACAATGCTGGGGGTCTAGACACCGGACAGGCACCAGAGGAGGCGGGATGACCTGGAGCTCATCACCGAGGAACTTGGTTTTAGTCCCAAATGGCAGTAGTGGCTACGTGTACATTACACATCGTACTGTTTTGTCCTGACCTTTATCCCTAGGTCTGTCTGCAATCTTACACAAGCCCTTTGACCTCTCAGGACCTCAGAGTCCTCACCTGTAAAATGACAAGGCTGGCCCAGGCGACCTTCACTGGCCTTCATCTCGTTCCCTGCCATCAATGAGCATTTGGGACCAGAACCTGATCTTCCCTTGGGGGTGACCGGCAGGCCTGGGGACATGTGGCCCAGTCTGGGGTCCGGCGGCCCATCCTGTACCCCTACTTGGGTGATCTCCCAGGGAGGGGTGCAGCCAGCCAGGGTGGTGCTGTCAAGAGTTTCCTGGACAGGGAACCCCGACAAACACCTGCAGGCACGAGGCTGTCTGGAGGCTCGGCAACCCTCCATGTGGGCAGAGGCTTGGGCCAGTGTGAAATGGGCCCTCACATGGGTGGTGCCTGGGTAGGAAGGCCGCTGGAGGGGTGTGGTTTCCTCCTTACCAGGCTTGAGCTGGGTGTGGAGAGCCTGAGCCCAGGGAGGGGGCCAGAGTCAGCAGCCAGCATGCTGTCCCCACGACTGGAAGAGGTCAAGCTGGGGGCATGATGAGTGGACCAAGAGTCCAGCGCCAGACCTTCACCATCCTTCTGTGTGTTCGGGGAAGCATTGGATCAGCTTCAGTGCGGTTCTGAGCCGAGGCTGGGTAGCTGGGAAGGAGAAGGTTGGGCCATGCAGGTGTTTCTTCCTTCCCCTGGGCACAGCAGCATCGCCTTCTGCAGCTTCTCTCCCAGGCCTTTCCAGAGCCCCATTCCATGCCCCAGCCCACCTGCCTCCAGGCCGGGATATCTGGCCTGCATCTAATTGAAGAATATTTTCATCACCCCCAAAAAAAGCCCTGAATCCATTAGCAATCACTCTACATTCCCTCTCACCATGGCCCCTGGCGAGTACTAAGCTACTTTCTGTCTCTATGGGTTTGCCTACCAGGGAATTTCATAGAAATGGAATCACGCACATGTGCCCTTTTGTGTCTGGCTTCTTTCACTTAGCATAGCACTTTCCAGGTTCATCCATGTTGCAGCTTGCATCAGCATCCATTCCTTTCTATTGCTGCTAATGTTGTGTGGATACACTGCCTTCTGTCTATCCATTAATCAGTTGATAGACCTTTGGGTTGTTTCCACTTTTTGGATATTACGATTAATGCTGCTGTGAACATTCATGTACAAATTTTTGTGTGGACATGTGTTTTCAATTCTCTTAGGTGTATACCTCTTAGTGGAATTGCTGGGTCATATAGTAACTCTAGGTTGATCCTTTTGAGGAACTGCCAGACTGTTTTCCAGAGTGGCTGCACCATTTTACGTGCCCACCAGCAATGTGTGAGGGTTCTAATTTCTCCACATCCTTGCCAACATTTGTTATTATCTGTCTTCTTAATTTTAGCCATCCTTGTGGGTGTGAAGTGGTATCTCATTGTGATTTTCATTTGCGTTTCCCTGATGACTAATGATGTTGACACTGTCTTGATTACTGTAGCTTTGTAGTGAGGTTGGAAAACAGGAAGTGGGACTGCTCCAGCTTTGTTACTTATTGACCATTTGTCTATCTTCTTTGGAGAAATGTCTATTCAAATCTTTTGTCCACTTATTAATTTGCTTATTCATCTCTTACTTATTGATTTGTAAGTGTTCTCTATATATTCTAGATACCAGTCCCTTATCAGATATATGAGTTGCAAAAATTTTCTCCCATACTGTGTTGTCTTTTCCTTTCTTGATGTACTTTGAAGCACAAAAGTTTTAAATTTTGATGAAGTCTAATTTGTCTATTTTTTCTTTGGTTGCCAGTGTTTTTGGCGTCATATTTAAGAAGGCTTTGCCTAACCCAAGATCATGAAGATTTACTCCTAAGTTTTCTCCTGAGAGTTCTATGGTTTTAGCTTTCACATTTGGGTCTGTGATCCGTTCTGAGTTGGTTACTATGTACAATGGAAGGGAAGGCCCCAACTTCCTTCTTTCACTTGTGGATAGCCAGTTGTCCCAGTACTATTTGCTGAAAAGACTATTCTTTTCTCATTTAAGTGTCTTGACACCCCTGACAAATATAAATTGCCCATAAACATAAGGGTTTATTTCCAGACAGTTCTGTTCCGTTGACCTACACGTCCATCTTTATGATGGCATCACACTGTCTTGATTACTGTAGCTTTGTAGTGAGGTTGGGAAACAGGAAGAGGGACTGCTCCAGCTTCGTTACTCTCTTTCAAGACGGCCTGTCTCTCTCTCTGCCTTCTAACATTTATCAAGTGCAGATCTATGTCAGATACGGGTCTAAGGTCGTCATGGTATTAACTTGCTTAACATGACCTGGGAGGTAGGCTCTATCATAGTCCCACTTTACAGATGAAGAAACTGAGGCAAAAGGAAATCAAGTAACTTGCCTAAGGTCACACAAGTGGTGGGCAGCAGAGCGGGGAGGTGATCCTAAGCCGTGTGGCTCTGTTTCCCTAACAGACACTCATAGAAATGCCAGGAACATGGGGGTGAGCTAGTCTGGGTCTCCCCTTTTATAGAGAAGAAATTGGAGTGTAGAGAGACTACTCCAAGGCTCACTGTGACAGAGGGAGGATGAGATCCAGGTCTGCAGATCATGGTCTCTGCCCACACTGGCCACTTCCTCTTTCCGGGCAGCCCTGCATGTTCATTTCAACGTGATGCTCATTTCAGCGTGACGTTGCCTTGTCAAAATGCCAGGAGGGGCATGTGGACATGTGGTTCCTTTGGCCCCTGGGTGAGAGGGTGAGGGCCCTGATACTTGACCAGGCCTTAAAGCCACCCCTCAGGCAGCAGACGCAGGACTGGGACTGCACGGGGTCGTTGTTCCCACCTATCACTTTTCCTCTAGTTGCACCCCTGGGGCTTGTCTCTTTTCCCCCCAGCTGTAAGCTCCAGGAGCTTAGTGGGCCAGTTCCCCATGTTCAAGACCCTGCGGCACCCAGCCCTGACCCTGGCAGGCACACAGCAGGTCTTGGCTGACGTTAGCTGAATGGGGTGACTGGGTCATCTCTGCAGGCTCCCCCATTTGGGTTACAGTCTCCCCCAGCTGTCAGTCAGCAGCTTCCCTTGGATTAATACTCCCTGGACTACCCAGATCCTGTCAGCCCTGCAGAGAGGCCCACTGGGCCAAGCCTGGCACCAAAGCCACACCTGTGAACAACAGGCCCACCAGATCCGCAGGAAGGCTAGAGCTGGGGTGGCTGAGACGCCCCTGCTCCAGGCAGTCCCACAAAGAAAGTGGGGCTCCTGACCTATGAGCCGCCTGCGTCAGCACCTGTCTTCTGGCTGTCCCGAGACACCCCCTCTCAACACGCTAAGCCAAACCCTTCCTCACTCCTTTTGTTCACGCTCTGCAGACTCCTGGGATGCTCTTTCCCTTCAGGTAACTGACTCCTCATTGTTCAAGACCCGGCCCAAAGACCACGTCTGGGAGTTCACACTGACTCTGTCCCCCATCTCCACTCCCCTGGGGAGAGGGTGGTGTCCCTCCTGTTCCCTTCTCCTCCAGCACCTGTCACTGTGGCACCCAGCACTCTGGAATGTAGTCAGAGTTTTGTGTTTTGTTTATTCTTCGGCCTCCTTCGCAAGACCATGAGCTCCTAGAAGAAGGACTTGTCCACACAGGCCCAGGCTCACAGCCGTGCTCAGTTAATTTCTGTGAGTGAATGATGAATGAATGAATGAGTGGTAACTAAATCAGTGGATGGATGAGACTGCAGGCTGCCCCCAGGGAAGGCACTGGAAAAGTCACCCAGTTGATCAAGCTGGTCTTTCGGCAGTCGGTTGCATTACTGTTGCCCAAATTCCCAGCTGACACAGCTTAGCAAGGTTCCTCCCACCCGTGCAGGAGCCCCCAGGGGCCAGCCAAAAGCCCACCTCCCCAGTCGTGGCCCTTCGCTCTTCCCACATAGTCAGGACTCATATGCTCCTCAGATCGCTTCCATCACAGAAGAGAAAAATTGGTCAGGCTAATTCCCACTAAGATGATAGTGGCTTAAGGTATTATCCCTCCAAATGGGGGATTAAAATAAAAGGAATGATGGCTCCTGGCAGCTAGTGTTTCAGACGACACGACGGGCTCCCAGTGCAGCAGCGTGGACCCCACTCTCCTTTCTCCTAAGAGAAAGACCAGCCTTGCCTTGCTCCCACAAAGCCACCATTCTGTGGCGAAGAGCGTATCTGACCAGCCACAAAAATCCATCCTCAGACCAAAGGCAGTCCTTTCCCCCAACCAGACAGAGCAGCCCACGCATGCAGCACCATGTACTTTCCCACATGCTGTTCCCTCTGACTCTGTGACATAGACAAGGAAGGGCTTATTATTCTTGATTACAGATGTGGACACTGAGGCTGCGAGAGGGTGTCTCTTCACTCTCGGAATTTCACTCACTGAGACATCGGAGGTCATGCCCAGCAGCCCAGGCTGGCTTCTGGGTCTCTGAAACCCCCTCCGCGGCCACGCGGCTCTGTTCCCTGGTCCTGTTAGCTCTCCCCAGGTTTGCCCATCATGGTCACCCTGGAACATCGTCATCCTGTTTACAGGGAAGTCACTCCCAGAAATGTCTGCCTAGGAGTCTGTTATGGGCTGAACTGTGTTCCCCCAAAATTCATATGTTGGAGTCCTAACCCCTCAGACTGTGTCTATTTGGAGATGGGATCTTCAAAGAGGTGATTAAGGCAAAATGAGATCATTAGGTTGGGCCCTAATCCAACATCATGGGGGTCCATATAAGAAGAGATTAGAACAAAGACACACACAAACTAATGGATGACCATGTGAGGACACAGCAAAGAGGTGGCTGCTATGGAGTGAATTGTGCCCTCCCCCCACAAAGTCACACAGTGCAGCCCTAACTTTCACTCGGACTGTATTTGGAAGCAGGACATTTAAGGAGGTGATCAATGAGGATTTCAGGGGGGGCCCTAACCTGATGGGATTGGTGTCCTTACGAGAAGAGGAAGAGACCCCGAGATCTCCCTCCCTCCACGCACACACAGGGAAGGCCATGTGCCGACATGGTAAGAAGGCAGCCATTAACAAGCCAGGAAGAGAGGCTGCAGCAGAAAATGACCCTGCTGACACCTTGATCTTGGACTTCCAGCCTCTATAACTGTGAGGAAACAAGTTTCTGTTGGTTAAACTCCCAGTTTGTGGTTCCTCATTAAAGAAGTCCTCACAGACTAACGCAGTCCTGGGACCGTCCATGAAGAAAGGAAGTCTCCATTCATTCATTCAGCAAACGGGTGTTGCATGAGCACCAGGCCTTGTGGCCATCTGGCAAGGAGGTGGGGTGGGGTGCAGAGTGTGTGCGAAGGGGTTCTGAGCATGGGGTTCAAGCTTCAACTTCCTTCTTGCTGTTAGACGGTCATTCTTTTGACTGAAGCCAATCGAGGTAACTCATCTTATCTCACTTCCCAAGAATCACAGAAAGTTCGAGGTGGAATGGGCAGGAGTCCCACCCCTTCCCTCACAGGCAAGAAAATGGAGGCCGCAGAGAGACGCGTCTGACTGTGACTCGCCCCTGCGTCCCCTGGCTCCTGGCCAGCGTTTTCCCTCCCGTCTGCTGCATTCCCTCGGGTCCTCTTCTGGGGCCAGGTCCTGCCGGCGGGAAGGGTGCAGAAAGGAGAGCTGGGGCCACGCTCTTACTCTCATATTATGCGCAGGGCTGGCGCTGGAGAGTGAAGCCGCAGAACCTTCCTCTGCGGCCTGAGCACCAGATCCCCTTCCTCATCCGGTGGGCACTCACTTGGCTGCATTCCCCTTACTCTCTGCCCAGCTTGAGACGCACTGCCAGGTGATGGGGCGGGTGGACGCTAGTGGCAAACCATGTCCCCAGCCCTGCCTTGGGGCCCATCTTCTCTGGCCTGGGGCGCCAGCTCCAACCTTCCTACAGGGCAGGACGGACGCCTGCACCACAGTCTGAGGAGAGGTTCCCCAAGTGAACAGAGAGCTCACCCCGAGGTGGGAGAGGCTGAAGGGCCTTGAGAGCCTGGCCGATTGTCAGAGGGGAGGGACACTCAAGGCATGATGCGTTGATACCACTGGGAAGACAGCTGTTCCCACCTCGGCCACTGGGATCCCCAGGGAGTGAGGAGTCCACAGCCACTGTGGGGCTTTCCAGGAGAAAGTCAGCAGGTGCCAGAGAAGGGGAGGGTTGAGCCAAGGACTTCCCAGGGACCACTGGCAGTATTCACAGCAAGATGGCTGGCTGCCCCCTCTGGACCTCCCACCCCACCCTCCAAGTGCAAGAGAGACTGAGCTAGAATTTGCAATTGCCTTCAGCTTCTCAAATTCAGGTAAGTCCCCTCTCACATCTTCATCCTGCTCCCTCTTTATAGGTCCTTCCACTCAGTTGGGTGTCTCACGCCTAAAGGGAGTTTCCAGAAGCAGATCTTGCATCCACAGCACGCCCCCTGCCCATTCACTCCCCTTGGCAGTGACAGGCTCCCAGTGACGGGGGAGTAAGTGTTCACGTCTGGCAGCCTCCCAGGAGCCAGACAGGCAGACCCCGGGATACTGACGACATCGTCACGGACAGGAAGAAAAAATGCGAGGGGACTGCAAGACAGATGGAGACTTCACCTGCCAGGAGCTCTGATGCCTGAGCACACTCGGCACAGAGTGTTCCCACTCCTCCCCGGCCGTACAGGCCTGCCGCCACAGGGTGCACGAGGCTCGCCAGCGAGGATGTCACCCCATCCTGGGCCGGGCCTCTCCTTCCCTCCTCCACACCAGCCAAACCGGGGGCTGGGCAAATCCATGCGGTTCAGAATTGGTTGTTTTTGGTCCAGGGACTTGAACCAAATCAAATTAAGAGCCAACAAGTATACCTCATCTCAGAATGACCCCTGATAGCCCTCTTCTGTTTTAAACCTGGCTTTTTAACTATTAAAAAAAACTAGTGAATTATAGTTAGATTTGTAATTAAACATTGACGTTTTCTAAATCTACTAAACAGAAAACCAAAAGAAGAAACCCACAGTGATTTGAAAAGCACGTTGGTCTGGTTGTGTGCTGTGTGACCTTGGCTAAGTCATTTGCCCTTTCTGGGCCTCAGTTTCCCTCATTTGTGTCAGTCTAGAAGATCTGAATGGCTCTATTGCTGTGTATCTAATCCATGAATCTCAAAATAGTTTCCAACCAGACTCTGCACAGCCCTTCCATGAGGTTCAATTCTCCTTCTGGATGACAACCAAGGCAAGTCACCTGGAAAAAGAATGTTCTATAAGTGCCATCTGTGAGCAGCCTGGGAAACAGAGGCCCGAACCCTGGGACTCGCGGAGCCTGCTGACTCTCTGGAGCCGGCACTAATGTAATTATGTGATTAGGGCGTTCCTCTTGGTTTTGACTGTGCTTCATTTGGTTAAATCAAAAGTGACAATGAGCTGCCCGGTGGGGGATGACATCCCCCAGGAGGGCCCATGTAGAACTATTCTGGGAAGGGGTCATCCTGGAATCGGAACGTCCAGCGGCAAGGCAGGCAGTTTAGGACATTTCGGCACCTGAGAAGGAGCTGCCTGCTGTCAGGGGTTGAGGTCATAGAAGCTGGGGGTGGACAGGTCTGTGGCCGTCACCTAAGCCAACATCCTCCTTTCCAGATGGAGAAGCCGGTCCCGGTCCCCGGCTGACGAAGGCAGTACCGGTTAACGCCTGCGATTTCTCACCTTTGAAAGGAGTGACTCACCCCTTCTTCTCCACCCCACAGAGAAATGATGAACTCGAGTGGGAAAGTAACAGCTGTCCGGCTCTGAGGCTTCGGCAGGCCTGCGAGCACCCGTGCCTGGGGGATGGGCCCCTCCCTTTGTGCCAGAGCTGCACATACACTTCAAGGGGAAAGCATGAAGCCTGAGCAGCCGCCTGGAGACTGGAGGACACACCTCTCCAGGGCTCCTGCAGCCAGAAGCGGGGGCGCTGACGTCCTGAGTTCCGACCCCTTCTCCTGGGTCACCCCAGGCGCCTTCCTGCTGTGTGGCTGCCCAGACACGGACTCACGCAGTGAGCTGGGCATGGAGACCACAGAAATGAGAAAGGAATGGGGTTCCCTCTGCTGCCACATAGAGAGGGGCTACATTCATTCTCTGTGGCCCCAGAGGGTGGGGGAGATGGGAGCAATGGGGAGACATTCTAGGGAGGCTAGCTTTGCCCAGGGTCTTAGTAGCTCAGGCTGCTATAACAGAGTACCATGGACTGGGGGCTTAAACAACAGACAGACATCTATTTCTCACAGTTCTGGAGGCTGGGAAGCCCAAGGTCAAGGTGCCAGCAGACTCGGCTCTTGGGGAGGCCCTCTTCCTGCTCTCTGTGTCCTCACGTGACAGAGAGAGAGAGAGCGCTCTGGTCTCTTCTTCTTATAAGGACACAATCCCATCAGGGGCCCCCTCTTCATTACCTCACCTAAACTTAATGACCTCCCAAAGACCCCACCTCCAACTACCATCCCATTAGGAGTTAGGGCTTCGACACACGAATTTTGGGGCAGCACAAATATTTAGTCTATAACCCCCAGGATCAGACAAGGCAGGAGGAAGAGATGGAGAAGTCAACCATATACGGAGCAGGCCATCCTGTCGGGCCCTTTCCTCTGTGTGTGGAATGCTCTGGGAGGAATCCGAGAATGGGTGGGAAGTGGCTCTCAGGGTCCCTTCCAAACAGGAGCTTCCGAGATCAGAGAGGGGACTGGCTGAAGCCGTGAGGCACCGAGGATGCAGAAATAAAGGTGGCACTCACTCTCAGGTGCGGCCCTGTGCTTGCACAACCCTGAAAGTGAAGACCTCCTTAACATCTGTGCCCTGGCTCCTTGCTTGCCTCACCCTAGTCCTGGCCCTGCCTTCAGTCTGCCCCCAGTCCAGGGTGCCGCCAGGTCAGAACGCACCAGTCTTTTCCTGGGCAGAGGGCTCAGGTATGGTCTCCTCCAGGATGTCAAGGGAACCCTCAAGCCCATTAACCCGTGAACAGGTGGTGGTGGAGACATCAACAGCCCCAGTCCCAGGGAAAGAGGCATGAGTCCCCATGACGCAGGAGAGAAACCCACTCAAGTGAGAGGTGAGGACTTTCCTTTGATCAGGGAGCAATCCCGCATCTCCACGGGAGAGAAAGAAAATGGAAACTCTTCAGAGTGCCAGCGTGGGTCAGGCAGCCTGCCTCGTATGCACAGTTATCTTATTTGATCCTCAACACAGTCCAGCAAGGGAGGGTTGTTCTCAATTTACAGACAGACAAACCGAGGCTCAGAGATGTGAAAGGACTGGTCCAAGGTCACAGAGAATTGCAACCTCAGGTCTGACACCCCAGCCAGTCGCCTCAAGGTTCCAAGGCCTGAACTTTCATTCATTCTCTCACCCCCTCGTCTCCTCATCCATTCACTCCTTCAACAAATAGCATCTAAGGGCTCTCACAGGGCAGGAACTGTTCCAGGAGCGCGCGATGCAGCCGGCGTTCCAGAGGTGGGCACGAAAGACCCCTGGAAGCAAATCAACAAAAGTGCTCTCAAAAAAACAAACCCAGGGGATGTGACAGGGCCTGGCCTGACCCGTCAGGGCTGCCTCTCTGACAAGGGACACTTGTCCTGAGCACTGAATGACAAGGCGCCAGCTGATCAGAGATCTAGGTAAGAACAGTCGGGGCAGAGGGAAGGGGGAGGCTGGGGTCCTCGAGGGAGGTCAGACCGGCTGAGGCAGGGTGAGGCAGGGTGAGCGGAGGACTGACATGATGCCAGGTCAGAGGGGAAGGCAGAGGGGAGCCCATGAGCCTGCAGAGGAAGTTGGGTTTTTTTCTAAGTCAAAGGGAAGTCCCTGATAAGATTTAAACAGCGAAGCAGCAAGATCCAATTGACCAATTAAGGAGATCACTCTGGCTTTTGTGTGCCAACAGCTGGGGAGCCGGGAGGCCACTGGGCAGCCAAGTGGCTGTGGCAATATTCCAGACAAGCAAGGGTGGCGGCTTGAACAGCGGTGGGAGCGGCGAGGGGGACAGAAGTGGACGACGCAGAATGGCTTGTAGGCGGAGAGCTGTGTGACTTCCTAGCTGACTGGCTGTGGGCTGGTGGGAGGAAGAGGGGTCAGGGATGGGACTTGGGGTAAACCGCAGTCCAGACACCGACTGGACACAGAGTGAGACACAGTGAACGTCTGATGCATGAAGAAACCCGAGAGAATTTCAAGATTGTCCCTTCGGGATCCAACCAGATGGAGGGCATGAACGGCTGGAGCACGCCATCAGTGTCATCCTGGCTAAAGGGCACGCAGGTCTGAGAGGGAGGTGACCATGGCCCAGGGGTCGGAAAACTGGAAATGTCTACTCGGTTTTGCTCCTTTTTATATTTCTAATGTGGGGCCGTGGTCACTTCACTTGCCCACAATTCCCTTGTTCTCCTCCCGGGAAGGAGTGATCCCGGGTCCCAGGGGCTGTCGTGAGCAAAAAGAGAGGCCAGGGACTGGGCTGGAAACTTCCATCTCACCAAGCTTTACTTCACTGACAATAAAATGAGGGCCTTTGGTATTCATCAAACACCAGTGCCTGTCTAATTATGCACCACCTGACTTAGAGAAAAAGCTACACCTCTATTCAGGGGACAGGCCTGAGCGCCTTCTCCCTCCACATGCTGATCTGCTGCGCTGTTCTCTGAAGGGCAATGCGAGAAGCCTCAGCCTGTTCCCCACTTTCTGCGGGGGCCCCTCCTGAGAGCACAGAGGGGACTGACTTTCAATCTCTTTTAAGAGGAAAGAAAATACAAACCATAAGTAGGTTTAAATGCTTTTTCCGAAGCATAATATTATCATACAATAGATGGGTTAATAAACCTCACAATACGACTCAGCTGCATAGCCAGCTTTGGTGGTAGAATCGAGAGGCGTTTCTTCGCCCTTCAACTCGTCAGCCCGGTTTGCCACTGTGGGCCTTGGGGTCCTGCTGTGGTGAACCCCGGGAGGGACGTCCCCTGGTGCTCTGAGAAGTGAGAGGACTTGAGGCCTCCTTCTGGAGCTGTGGCCCAGGGAGGGTTTTCTCTAGAAGGTGCAAGTATCTTTTTGTTTATTTTTTATGTTTTGCATCTTTGGAACTCGGAAGGGGGTTCAGCTCACCGTCCGTCTCCTCTGTTCCATTTGAGGCAGATATTCTGGTTCAGCTGTTAATGAAGCTTGATAAGATCTCAGTTTTGGCCCGTGTCCGGATCTCCAAGTGACAACCACCCCTTGAAGTCAAGCATCCTCGCTAGTCCCCCTGCAACCACCCTGGACCCCTACAGTCTGTAGACTGAACACCCAATACAGCCACTGCTCCTGTGCTCAGCCCCTCCAGTGGCTACCAGCTCACTTAGTCACAGCCACAGTCTTGACAAAGGCCCCCTGCTTCCTCCCTGACTGCCCCACCTCTCCCTCTCACTCACTTGGCTCCAGCCACACAGGTGGCTCTCAACTGTATTAGGCCTGCTCCTGCCTCAGGGCCTTTGCACTAGCTGCTCCCTTTGCCTGGAATGCTGTTTCCCCAGAGACATCCATGGCTCTCCCCTTCAAGCCTCTGTTTATCAGCAAGGCCTTTCCTGACCACCCTGTTTAAAAGAGCAACAACCTTCCTCCCGAACACTCCTCCCCTTTTCTGCTTTATTTTTCCCCAAGCCATTTTTACCATCTCTACGATTCCACGCTGTTTTACTTAGACACCTGTTTATTGCCTGTTTGCCCTCACAAGAATGATCATGTCATGAGGGCAGGGACTTTTGCTCAGTATGAATCCCTGGCTCCTAAAACAGGGCCTGGCACAAAGTAGGCCCCCAATAAGTCTCCACTGAGTGAATGATGAAGTGAGCAGAGCATGGACTTTGGGGGTCAGTCCTGGATTCAAATCCCAGCTCACAGCTACATGCCGCCGGGCGAGTCCCTGAACCTCTGTCTAAGCCTTCGTTTCCTCGTCTCTGAAATGAGTGACAAAATGCCTCCCTCTGAGGGTGGTGAGGAATGCGTCCAGCACCATCAGTGGCTCAGAATAAAGATCCAATCAATACCAGCTTTCTACCGTCTCCTACGACACCCCCATGCCCAAATTTCAGTGGCTGCAGAGCTGGCCACATAGAAGCCCAACATGTCCACAGGTGGTACCCCAGGTGGGACATCACCTGCCGTCCAGAGTCCACACACTGGAAGGCGCCCCCAGCCCTCAGGCCTGGGCATCAGCCCAGGGTACCAAGTGGGGTCTGTGAACTCCGAGAACCTTCTCTTGGGGGCCCCAGTTTGCATTTACGCCCCCAGCCTACCTCCCCAGAGCAGGGGCTGCCTGCAGCCTCTATGTATCCCAGGGGGTGCCTTGCATGGAAAGGCAGTTGTGGGAGAATTGAATGGTTGATTCTGTGAATCCTATACCCCCAGGCACGCCTGGGAGTTCCAGGACACCTGTCTTCTCAGCTCTGAAAGACTGAAGCACATCGGACTCCTCGGGATCTGTCCTGCTGACACTGAGCCTTCCTCAGGGCTGGAGCGCAGACTTGGGGGCTCAAAACCACGTGCAGTGACAGTTTTCAGTGGCAGGAGCTCAGATTTCCCACATCGTGTGCATGAGAACAATTGCAACAGACACCACTGCCCAGGCAAAGCCCAGTTCACCTGGAGCATGTGGGGACACGCACAGACTTTGGTCATTTCAATCAGAGGAAATGACACCCCAAAGGGACATGTGGGCAACATCCTCTTGGTCTTGAAAATAAAAGGAAACCCTACGAATTGCCCCCAGAAGCCTCCCAGCAATCAGCACCTGGCTGTGCCAGCCTTTCCCGGCAGTCGCCGTGGCCTCCACCCACAGGATGCTCCCTGCCCATCCTGGAGCCAGCCCTGGCCAGGGTGGGGGCCCACTGCCCTCGGTTTCTCCAGCAGCTGCAGCCTGGGAAGATCTTGCCACCAGACCTGCTCCCTGATGTGGAGGGGATGCGCCTGGGCCAGTGTCTGCAGCATTCTCGAAAGCCCTTTTCCTGGGAGGTGGCCCACGTCCATGGGACCATGTTCTCACTCAGTTTCCCTCACCAGCATCCCAGGACCCTGTGAAGCCTGCAGGCCATAGCACCTTGCACATATTTTCCCAACCCTCTTCTACTGGGGGCCAAATCTTACTCTTTATATGTCCTTCCCTTCCCTCTTCCTTGAAGGGCCTGGCCAAGGGCCACCAAGTTTGGACACCCCCAGCAAGCCTGCATGGGGCTCTCAGCTGTCCACTTAAGAAACTGCATTGCCGAGGCCCTAGACCCACACACTAGTAAGCTCTAGCCTCATTCATGGCAGGTCCTGGGGCCCGTGGACACATGTCCATCCTAAGTCCTTTCTTCCTAGTTCTGAGAAAACCCACAGTGGCTAAGCTGAGTTCTCATGGGGGCACCACCCTTGGCCGTGGCCCTGGGTTGAGCGTATTTTCCTGATCTGCTCATTGTAGCAGAAACAGAGCTACAGTGGAAGGCTAGGCTTCCCCGAACACCATGGTCCCCTGACGGCTCTGAGGGCCCATGGACACTTCCACAGGGGGAGCAGCCTGGAGGCACCTGTCCGTCTGGTTTCCTGGTGACACTGGCCCAGCCTAGCGCCCAGTGCACATAGACCAATTTGCTGCATGAATGCAGGTAGGAGGAATGCAAGAATATGGTGACGCTTCCTGCTTTCCTGTCATTTTACACGATAATTTCAGGCACTCAGGGGCCCTGGTGGGAGCAGGTCCAGACTACTCTCTTTCCAGAAGGGAAGCAAGACAGCGAACAGTTCACTCGCATCTCAGGGGAGTGAGGCTTGGTGCCTGGAAGCACCATCTCCCTCTTTCCGGCACCATCTCTCTCTTTCCAGCAGCTGCAGGGTGTTGCCGGGGCAACAGACGGCTGTCTGACAGGATTTGGCAATTTAACTCTTGCTCTGCACAAAACACGAAAGTGAGAACAATTTAACAGATGTTCTTGCTTCCGACAGTTCACGCAACGGAAAGAAGCTTGTGATGCATCTGGTCTGGGCCAAGTAAAGGCACTTCCGGCTTCCGCGTGGTGCTGTCTCGAACCCAGCAGGTGTGGGCCACCAAGCCCCCTGGGAACCAAAGGATGGTCTTCAACATACCAAATACTGGGATTCCTCAAGGGTACCAAGCTCACCTTTCAGCCCAGGTTGAGGAAAATGAGCTGGGATCCTTCTCAGGTGAAAAGATGCCAAAAGGTCCAGAGCAGGGGCTCTCAAACTTCAGCAGCATCAGAATTACTTGGGGGGTGGGGGGGGGGATTGCTAAAACACAGACTGCTGGGTCCCACCCCCAGAGTTTGAGATTCAGTAGCTCTGGGGTGGGATCCAAGAATTTGCATTTCTAACAAGTTCCCAAAGGATGCTGATGCTGCTGGTCCCTGGACCGCCCTTTAAGACCACTGGTCTATACATCCTTGATGCTCAGAGCATGGTGCTGTACCAGCAGGGTCAGCATCGGAGGCATTTGTTAGGAATGCCAGTTCTCAGGCCCTGCCCTCAAACCTCCAGAATAGAGTCTCTGGAGCAGGGGCTCGGGAATCTGGGTTTCAGCAAACCCTGCAGGTGTGTCTGATGCACGCTGACGGTTGAGAAGCCCTGGGCTAGGGCAGCGGTTCTTAAGCCTTCACTGCGTATTAGAATCACCCAGGAAACACCTTGAGTGCCCAGGCCGCACCCCAGTCTCTGAGGGTGGGGCGCAGGTCCCGTCATGTTTCTATATCCCCAGGTGATCGCAATGCGCAGCCCAGCCTGAGAACTGCTGGTTAGAGCCTGGTTATACAAGGGTGGTCTCGGGACGAGCGGTGTCAGCATCACCCTGGAGCTGGTTAGAAGGGCGGAATCTCAGGCTCCACACCTACTGAACCCGGATCTACATTGTCACCAGATGCCCAGGTGATTGATATGCACCATCAAGTTCAAGTTCCATTGATTGGGAGACCGCTCCTGTCCGTACCACCTGGTAGTATGACCTAAGAAAGAAGCATTCGTCTTCTCTGAGCCCCAGTTTACTCATCTGTAAAACAGGTTTACCACATAAACCAGGCAGCAATGCATCCCTCACACGGTTGTTGTGAGGTCAGTGACATGACACCCAAGGTGCCTCACTGCAAGGGCTTGATGGTTTGCCGTGGGAAACTTCCAGACTCCCAGAGAGCCCCGAGTGCCACCCTCAAGCCCTTCTAAACCACACGGCTCCCCTCTGGTCTAAGGCTGTTGCTCCTTGGGGCTCAGCCAGGAGGCTGGGGCTGGAAAGGCTGGGGGTACCCATGGGGGCCACGCAGGAGGGGGCTCCCGCAGCCAAATCTGACTTAGAGGTGCCAAGACCAGGCAGCCAGCGCAGGTAGGTGCCAGGGCAGAGGAAGGGGAGCGTGGGTACTGGCGATGGGCTGAAGCCAGAGCACGCCCGATCCTGAAGCTGGGGAGAGGGCAGTGGCCACCGGAGGCAGAAGGTGGAGATGAGGTAGGAGTGGCGGGTCAGCCCAGAGCAGCAGGGAGTGAGGGCAGCACACTTCTAGGCAAACATGCAAATGCAGAATTTCGCAGTATTTCAGCCCCTGTGCTCCTTTTCCAGGAGGCTCCTGTGCTCCTGCTGGGTTGGGGTGGGGCCTCAAGGCTCTGGCTAGACAGTACTGGAGGTCAGGGACCTGGCCCTAAGGGCATGCTAGAGGGCGGAGGCTCCCACTCAGAGCAGAGCCGGAGAGGCCCGTGCTCCAGAGCTCAGAGCTTGCAGAGCCCCCTTGTGGGCGTCCTGTGGGCACTCAGGGTGGAGCCCCGCTGCCTCCCGCTTCCCCTCAGAGGCCCGTGGGCCTGCTGGAGAAGGTCCTTCTGTCGCTCCTTCTTGCATCCGTGGTCTGTCTCCCTGGGATCCTGGTGCTCACGGGGGTGCGAGTCATTTCTCCCTGCCCGGCCCTGAAGTCCCATTTATTCTTCCTTCGAGGGCCTCCTGCTTCTCCTCCTTCCTCCTGTCAACTGAAGGGAAAAGGGCATTCGCGGACTAGACACGACTCACTCGTCATAATTAAGAACAGACAGCCTATTATCTTAATCAATAAGTGAAAAAAATAACA
This sequence comes from Equus asinus, assembly GCF_041296235.1. Lineage (NCBI taxonomy): Eukaryota > Metazoa > Chordata > Mammalia > Perissodactyla > Equidae > Equus > Equus asinus. Next base: position 61,556,351 of record NC_091792.1, on the reverse strand, counting down.
AAACTTACAGGTCAAAGAGACCCTATGTTCCCTATGTTGCTAGAATCTTCCGTCTGCCCTCCAGATCCCCTCCCTGCTCTGTGCCCCAGGGGGCTGCATCTGTCCGTGGGCTCCCTGGCCCTCTCCTGGTTGGGTTTAGTCAGTGGGGAGCAGGAGCAGGAAGTCGGAGAGAGGGAGGAGGGGCAGGCGGGCTCCCTCCCTGAGGGGTCCCGAGGCTGCTGTGTCCTTGACTGGCTTCTGCGGGTGGCCCTCTCTGCAGAGCTCGCTCTGGGCAGCAGGGACCACTCAGGGCTGGGGTGTTAGCTGCTCCCCGCTGTCCCAGATCTGGGTGTTCTGCCTAAACTGCCCGCATCTTCACCGAATTCTCCCCAGTTACCAGCCTGAGAGCATTCACTGTTCTCCTGCCTGAACCCTAGCTGACACGCCGGCCAGGGATGAGAAAGAGAGAAGAGATGGAAGAGCGAGGAAAGGAAAGCAGGGGACGGTGAAGAAGAGAAGGAGAAGAAAGGAAGGAGTGAGGAAGGAAGGCTCCCAGTGTGGGGCCTGGACAGACGCACCAGGGTCAGGCGCTGGGCCCGGGGAAGCCACTGGTCCCCTGCTCAGAACGGCTGACTCGTCCTCCGGCAGGTGCTCCTCTCTACAACGGAAATTGCTATCCTTTACTTATAACTTCAAATTTAATATGTTAAGTGAAGACCTATTTTCTACCTAGAAGTTAAAACGTAAGGTAAAGAAGGGGCAGAAAAAAGGTCTGAGGTTTTTAGAAATTTCCTCATTAGATCAGAGCAGGGGGTCCCAAACACCGGTGTGCCAGGATCACACAGTAGGGGCGTCAACAAAAGTCCTGAATCTTAGAAACTGCCTGTAGCAATTCTTATGTCCTGGCTCAGGGGCTGGGCCTTGAAAGTGGTTTCTCACAGCACCCCAGGGCTCCTGAAGCAGGCAGACCCAAATGCCACCTTGAGAAAGCCCAGCTCAGACTCAGGGCCCCGAACATCTTGGTGACAGGCAGACCACCGGTGTGCCGACTCCCTCCTGGAGGCTGCCCAGGCTCTTGGGAGTCACGTTTCAATGTTCTCAAACCAGCTGGGCCTGGTTGGAGACATTACCTGGTGGAATGGAAAGGAACTCAGTGAAAAGGACTGCTGAGGAGTAGATTTAACCAAACATGAAGGATTGGATTATATAGATGAAAGGTCTCCCTACAAATCAAGTAGGACAAGATAAACATGGGTCCCTAACCCCACGCAGGCGCCCCGGCCAGAAGCCAGAGCTGTAGAAGAAACAGAGAGTGTGGAGTAAGCCCCAAAGAAGAACTGCAACAGAGCTAAGGGCTAGAGCGGGGTCTTCATGAAAGGATGAGGAACCCGGCAAATACGGCCAAGAGACAAGAACTTAACAGCACTCAAGTTTGAAGGGCCATTAAGGAGAAAACAGAAGGACCACCTGTCCCTTTCATTGAGGGCTGAGCTCATGTGAGCTCAAGGATGCAGCCCTAGATCCCTGCCCAGGGCCCCTAGACACTGCCGACCCCTGCCCAGGGCCCCTAGACACTGCCGACCCCTGCCCAGGGGCCCCTAGACACTGCCGATGACAGTGGTGCTCTTCCCTAGAGAGCTTAATACCAAGCCTGTCTCTCACCCACCGGGATGGCTTATCTGCAGTTCAGCCAAAGACAGGATGTGCCTGGTGGCCTTTGTCCAGAACCGTGGTCCAGTCTCTCACCTGCACAAGGGAAACAGGCAGACGATCTCCCCTTGCTTCCCATGTGGGTTCTTTATGCTGACCCCAGATGCCCGCAGAGCCTGCTGAGGCCCACCCAGCTCAGGTGACAATGCAGGTCAGACCCTAAATGCTTGCAGCAGTGGGGCAGTGCTTACACATGACTCCGTCGGGCTGACTGTCACACGCTCTCAGCTAGGGTGGTGAGAGCGAGCTCTTGGGCCCCCGCTCTGTGCCGCCGTAACTGACTCACCACCAGCACCTTCCACGTAGCTCTCTGAAAGCAGCTGGGAGATGCCCGAGTTCCAGCATCGGACACAAGCATCTGCCGTCCTAAAAGGTCAGGGGAGCAGGGTTCAGCAGCAACGCAGTGCCGAGGGGTGGCCCAGGGGATGGAGCCTGTGAACTAGACCCCAAACTGCCACTAAGCCCTGTGTGATGACACGACTCTTGTCTGTAAAATGAGGTCATTGGACCAAACATTTTCTCGGATCCTGTGTGGCCTGAATTCTCTGTGTCTGAAAACTAGCAAACGATTCCACAAATATTTACTGAGTATCTGCCATGTGCCTGCGCTGTCCTAGGCACCAAGGCTCGAGTCTCAAATTAACAACACAACAGGCCCTCCCCAGAGAATTTACACACGAAATGACCAGGACCCAGACATGCCCCCATTCACTGAGACATTGGACGTTTGCAGGACCCAGCACACTGACGGCTCAGTCCTGCGCTGCTCAAGGGTGCTCCTCACCAAGGTGCATTACTCCTTCACTTACTGAACCTCAGTTTTGAGTCAGGTAACATACATAGAGTTGATTATTTTAACTACAGAAATGCCTTCCCTGGGACAAAACTGTTTTTTGCCCTCAGATTTTATGAGGGAGCAAAATGAGAGATGTCCATTTGAGAAAAGGGTTCTGTACCAAAATTTCAGCCAGACATTCTTATTTCTGTCTCTGATATGAGGACTCAGGTAATAAATCCCTCAGTGCCAAAAAGACGTCTCTCTCTTAAGGAAAATCTGAAGCACCCTTTGATGGGAGAATGACATGTTTCCCTTTTTGCCTCAGCTGTCAGGAAGCTCAGTGACAAACTCAGTGCTCAGCTGCAATCACTTTCAATGCAGGAACCTGGCACATCTATTCTTTGGCCTCTTGTAAGTGGGTTTTTATTCTGTATTTTAATTTTCCTGTTACTGTGTGTTTTATAATTGTGAGCAGGCTTGATATATTTTGGAAGTGAGTCGGGATAAACGTTCCAATGAATCACAGAATGTGAAAACTGAGACCGTTCAGTTCTCCAGGGGAGGAAGCTTATTAGAACTGTACCGAGAGTGGATGGATAAACTAAACGTGGTCTGTACACATGGTGGGATATGATTCAGCCTTAAAAAGGAAGGAAATTTTGACACATTACATAGACGAGCCTTGAGGACGTTATGCTAAGTGACATAAGCCAGACACAAAAGGACACACACCGTATGATTCCACTTACGAGAGGCTCCTAGAGGAGCCAGAGTCATAGAGACAGAGAGCAGAGCGGGGGTGGCCAGGGGCTGGGGGATGGGGAGTGGGGAGTTCGTGTGTAATGGGGACAGAGTTTCAGTTTGTGCCAGGTGAAGGGTTCTGTGGGTGGACAGTGGCGATGGCTGCACGACAATGTGAATGTGCTTCATGCCACTGCCCTTGAACCTTCAAAACGGTTAAAATGGCAAATTTTATGTTATGTGTATTTTACCATGATCAAAAAAAAACTTGAAAAAGAACTATACCAAGAGTCCCCCTCCGCGGGTCCCCGGGGGGGCCCGGCCTGCCTCCGGGAGGAGGCCCCACAGGTTTGTGTGCGGAGTTCGCAGCATTTCATCTGGCAGTTCGGGGGTAGTTTTGCTCTTTCTCATTTCTTGAGGAGGTCCCTGATAGGTGAGGCTTGAGGTTAGATTCTCCTGGACCAGGAGGACGTTACGGTGCATCGTTCGGAAGTGTTCCTTGAGAGCACTGAGCACAGGGCTGGAGTTTTAATCAGCAGGAATTGATGGCACATCTATCTTGAAAGAATGAACTTGACCCACGTTATAGGCTAAGAATTTAAAGTAAGCCGTTACTAATTGTCATAGATGCCCGGTATCGTAGGTGAACTTCAGCAAGCACAACAAAGCGGCCGCGGAGGAGAAAAGATGCTCCCTTGGCCATTCTTCCCAGGACAGTCAGCAGAATGCCCGCGGCCCAGAGAGCCTACAAAGGGTTCCTCTGAGTTTAGGATCCCCCTAAGTTTAGGGTTCCTCTAAGTTTAAGGTTCCCCTAAGTTTAGGGTCCCACGGCTGCCAGGCTCCAATCTGAGAGGGGAGCAAGGAGAGACATTAGCTGAACCTCGAAGTACCAGACTTTCCCACACATTCTTTCACTCAGTCTTCCCAACTGGCCTCTGAAATCTACTTCATCCCCACTGCCTAGATGAGTAAACTGAGGTCCAGGGAAGGCGGAAGGCTACTGATATTTCTTGAACGCCCACTTTGTGTTGGCACCATGACTAGGTAGTTTCCAAATCCAGTTTTTCTGGATATTATTATCATTCCTTTTTTTTTTACACGTAGGAAATTGAAGATCAGAGTGGTTAGGCCAGTTGCTTAAAGTCACACAGCGAATCAGATTGGGACACATCTCTTTCCGACATTATGTCCCTGTAGCTTCTGTGAGATGGGGGGCTGGAGGGAGGAGTAGGTACTTCAGGGGTACCTGGCAGCTAGCTGGAGCTCAACAGGTGCTGGTGGACTCTGATACGTTAGCCTTAAGAGAACACTGTGCTGTGCATTTCTAGCTTTAATAAATAAGCCAGGAATTAGAGTGAAACACCTCTCCTTGGGAGTGGGGACGAGCAAGGTATGACTGGAGGACCTGTCACTGATGGGAAGCTGGGTGGAGCGAGAGGAGAGCACCCGGCTCACAGTCTCACAGGGGGACCAGCGCCGCCAGCTCCTCTCCTGAGCTTCTTTTCAAAACTGTGCAGGGGTGGCAGAGAGTCAGGACCAGCAGCTCAGGGGGAGGCAGGTGCTCCCAGGCGAGGCAAGGGTCTCCTCCCCAATCCTAAACCTGGACCATGGGCCCTGCCAGACCCTCATCACTGGGCAGCTCAGCCACATCCTAGGCTGTCTCCTTTGCAGGAAAAATTATTTTTTATTTCATCCCCACTCCCAGCCTTGGGTTGGGGATGACAAGTGAACTGCTGGATCACCGTCTAGGATCCCTGGAAAATGTTCTCAAGTTCACCCTCATGCTCCCCCTTTCCCTCTTGCCAAGAAATTTCACCCCAGTGAGGTTCTATTTCTCCTCCAGGAGCTGCTTCCATAGAAAAGGGCTCCGTCTGTGGCCAGTGGCAGAGGAAAGAGCACAGAACCCGACTTTGGCATGCTGGGGTCCATGTGGGGAGACAGACACAGTGTTTCTGTCCCCCCAAATTCATATATTGAAGCCGTAACCCCAATTGGATGGTTTTAGAAGGTGGGGCCTTGGGAGGTGATTAGGGTTACATGAGGTCATAAGGATGGGGCTCCTAAGGTGGGATTAGTGCCTTTACAAGAAGGAGAGAGAGGATTTGCTTCCTCCGTGATCCCACACTGAGAAGTCACGTAACGGACTGTGAGAAGGCCGTCGACAAGCCAGGAAGACGGCCTCACCAGGAACGGCATCTGCCAGCACCCCGACCTTGGGCTTCCCAGCCTCCAGAGCTGTGAGAAATAAATGTCTGTCGCTCAAACCACCCAGTCTACGGTAGTTTGTCACAGTGGCCTGAAGAGACTGAGACAGATGGGGAATTCCTGTTTAATGCTCGGGAGGATGAGGGAACCTGGAGATGGATGGTGGCGATGGCACCGCAATGTGATCGTACTTAACGCCATGGAACTGCACGCTGACATGTGGCTAAAATGGTAAATTTTATATGATGGATATTTTACCACAATTTAAAAATAGAAATTTAAAAGAAAAAAGAACATCTGGGTTTAAATCCCAGCTGTGCCACTTGCTGGCATGTGACCTGGGGAGCTTCTCAGCCTCTCTGGGCCCCAGTTTCTTCCTCTGTCAAGTGGTCCTGTGACTGCACAGCCTGAGCAAGGCACCAGCAGTCAGGCCAATAGCCACAGGGACTGGCAAACAGCCAGGGGACAGAGAGCACTGCAGGAGGGCTCCGGGCACGGGCCGGCTGCTCCCCATGCCACACACAGCAGGAGGCAACAGCACCACTTCTCCCAGCACAGGGCACAGCAGCGTGGAGGCACCCAGCTCGGGCACAAACCCCCAGCTCCCAGAAAAGTCAGCTTCAAGTAAAGGTGTGATGAGAAGCAAACGACAGCTGAGCAATATGTTTCAAACCTCTGTCCTCTGAGTGGCGGGGACGGTGGCACTTTCCCTCTGCGGGAGTGTTCCCGTGCCCTCACCTGCCAGTGCTTGGGGCCCACAGCTGAAAGAGGGAAAATGGCATCTCTGCTCAGGTCCACGCCGGCAGCACAAGCATGTGCTCTTGCTGATCCGCGTGACTGCTCTGTGGGGTGGAGCAGAGGTGAAGATTCATTCCAGCCAGGTTTTCAATGAAAGGGGTACCATAGCTCCACCATGGGAGCACTGGCGGGGGAGTCAGGAGGCCAGAATTCCACTGGGTTGGCCGGGAGCAGATGGCAGGTCAGATGGTCCCTGCTGGGACCGTGGCTGCCTCCACCGCGTTCTGCAGAGAGGCAGGTTCGAATCCCGGCTCCACCACATGGACCATGCACTCAATCTCTGAGGCTTCCTCATCGGAAACGTGGAAGTATCAGAACTTGCCCCCAGTGTGGTGGGGGATTCAATGAGGCCATGAACGGAAAAGTATATCGAATGTGGACAGAATTAATGGGCCCAGCCAAGGGCCCAGCATGGTCCTCCATCCCTCCCCTATGATCTCCAGGGACGGCGGAGGCTCCACGAATGGGAAATGCCACAGGGAAGACACGATTCCCAGGGACCCAGGGGACCTCAGACAGCAGCTGGTCCAGTCCCCACTTGCAGGTTAGGACCCGGTGAGCCAGAGGAGCCAGCACGTGAGAACTCCACACCCCACTGGGCACGATCCAGCGATCTGTGCACGCTGCTGTCTCCATCGAGGTGCCAGCTGCTTCAGGCCAGCGTTCCTGTGCTCAGTCAGCCAATAAGTGGTTGGAGGGATCTGCTGAGTGCTAACAGTGGGCACGTCAGGATGAGAAGAGACTGCCTGCCTTCAGGAGTTCCAATTCCACAGTCCAGGAGGAGCAACAGCGGAGACTGTGTCTCGTTCCTTTCCTTATTCTTGTGCCTGGTATACAAGAGTGCCCAATAAATGCTTGTTGAATGAATAAACGTCACAAAGCCATTGAAGCAGTTTAGTGGTTTCCTTATTCCTAAACCAGCTCGCTCGCTCACTTTCTTACCCTCCCCCGCTTTGTCTCTCTCTTAGAAAAGGCTACCTAGGACAATTTTGCTTTGATTCCTCCAAAACTGATGTGGCCTCCTGGCAAGAGGAGCACATCCAGCTGCCTGAGCACCCGCTCCCTGAGAGCTCTGCTGAACTGCAGGAAGGCGTCACCACCGAGCATGCGCACCACCACTACTCGATCTTGAAGACGCCGCATCACTAGTTTCCTCCTCTGCTTGTCCCCGCCGCTTCACCACCTTACTAAGGCCGCATCACTAGTTTCCTCCTCTGCTTGTCTCCGCCGCTTCACTACCTTACTAAGGCCTGGACCGTAAAACGATGAACGACTACCAAGGTGTAAGGAGGCCCCAAAAAGGAAACAGACTTCGAAATGGTCAAGTGACACGCCCAAGATCACAAAGCTTTTAATACGGTTTTCTGAGTTCGCATCTGGGACCCTTAGCTTCCGCCGTGAGACTGCATCTCATCGAAGCTCCCATTAAGAGCAGCCTTGCGACCTCCCAAAGCTGGCTGGCACCTCAGCCAGCACCCTCGTTTCACTAAGGTGGACCCCAGGGAGAGCCATCTGCCAGAGACCACGAAGGACTTCAGCGGAGGAGCTGGTCCCATTGGCCTCCCCCCAGGGCCACACTGCCCTCTGGGGACCATCTGGAGAATGCATGTGAAGAATGATGAGAAATGATCTAATCCATTGTACAGGTTAAAAGGCAAGATATGGAGGTTCCACAAAAAATTAAAAATAGAACTACCATATGATCCAGCAATTCCACTTCTGGGAATATATACAAAGGAGATGAAAGTACTATGTAGAAGAGATAGCTGCTCCTTCATGTTCATTGCAGCATTATTCACAATAGCCAAGATGTGGAGACAACCTAAGTGTCCATCAATGGGTGAATGCACAAAGAAGTTATGGTATATATACATAATGGAATACTACGCAGCCATAAAAATGAGGAAATCCTGCTACTTGGGACAATAAGGATGGACCTTGAGGGCATTATGCTAAGTTAAATACATCAGAGAGAGCAAGACAAATACTGTATGACCTCACTCACTTGGGGGTTAGCGGGAGGAGGGATTGGAGGAAGGTGGGCAAAAGGTACAAATTTCCAGTTATAAGATAAATAAGTAGTAGGGATGTAATGAACAACGTGACGACTATAGTTAATATTGCTGTATGGTGTATAAGAAAGTGGTTAAGAGAGTAAAGCCTAAGAGTTCTCACTATAAGGAGAAGAATGTCTTTTTCTTTGTCTTTGTTTGTACTGTTTGAGATGATGGATCTTAACTAAACTTAGTGTGGTAATCATTTCACAGTATCGTAAGTCCAATCATTATGCTGTACGCCTTAAACATATGCAGTTCCATATGTCAATTATATCTCAATAAAACTGGGGGAAAAAAGAAAGAAACAAGAGACTTTCTAATAATCCAAGCAGTTTGTCAGAGGGCCGTGGGAGGTGGGGTGTCCCTCATCACTGGAGGAATTTGGGATGAGACTAAATGACAACCCTGGCTATCACTCAAGCTGTGTAACAACAGGGGTTAGGCTGACATCAGCTGATCAGCACCAGCAGCCTTGACAACCTGGGCAGCTGGGCCTGTGCACCCCAATTAATTATCGCTTTTGTCTCTACCTCCGAGAGGGTATGAGCTCAAGTCCCTCTGCCTCTCAGGGTCTATAAGGAGGCTGGTTCTGGGGGAGATAGAGTAGGGTTGTGGAAAGAGGCGGGGTTTTGAATGAGTAAGTAACTTGGGAAAGGTACTTAACCTCTGTGAGTGGGGATAACACTGACCTTCCGTTTGAGTAAGGATGAGATAGGCTAATTTCTTTTTTTGGTGAGGAAGATTGGCGTTGAGCTAACATCTGTTGCCAATCTTCCTCTTTTTGCTCGAGGAAGATTGTCCCTGAGTTAACGTCTGTGCCAGTCTTTCGCTATTTTGTACATGCATCGCTGCCACAGCATGGCTTGATGAGTGGTGTAGGTCCGTGCCACAGATCAGAACCCATAAACCTGGGCTGCCAAAGTGGAGTGTGCAAACTTAAGTACTATGCCACCGGCTGGCCCCAGAGGAGCTAATTTTTGAAAAGCAAGCGCTCTCAGAGTGCACAGTAGGGCCTCAATGAATGGCAGGTGTTATCTCAGCAGCTGATGGTGATGCGGGCGATGACTTCAAGACATGGCTTTTCGTGCAAAAACTGTGATGTGCATCCCTCCATCTTCTGGATTTTTGCTCTTTAGATTCCACAACTGAAAGCTAAAGGGTCCACCATCTGGGTCTTCCTTCCTGTTCTGTTAGAGGGAATGATGGGAATGGAAGGGGACTGGTCCCCCATTCCTGTGCATCACCTGAGGTCCCAGTGACACCCAGTGACAGTCTCACCCTCCACCTCCCCTCCCCCCGCAAACTCACCATGATTCAGAGCAGATTTATAGGAAAGAATAGATTTATCGCCTAATATGCATATTTAATGACCTTCGAAGATAGTTCATAAATACACCATGCAATTTATTGGTATTTAATGTTACGCATTAATTAATAATTTTTAAGCCATCCAACATTTGCCAATTTGAAAAACTTAATATAAGATTCAATAACTCTTGCCAAGATTTAATAAATTTCCATGGATTTATACATCCTGTGAAATGCACTCCACTCCATCTCAAACAAATGAAATAATGCATTGATATGGTCTGTGTGTGTGGGGGGGCAATTTATTAAAGACTGAATTAATAGGAAATAGGTGTATTTTATCACTTGAGCTTTTGGTTAAAGACCCTATGCATTCTCTTTGAAAAAAGAGGCAGGTACCCCAAGATGCTGTGCTCATGGCAGCTACGCTAGATGCAGTATTAGCCTTGACCCAATGCAGAAGGAAATGTGGTTCCTCTTTCCCTTCCCTCACCAGCTCTGACCTTGGCCCTCCCCTCTTCTCTGCATCGGTTCTTCACTTTGACAAAGGTGCTCAGCCTTAGCCCCACCCACTGTCGCCACCTAGATACACCACATCCACAGCCTGACCCCAGGCAGCGAGGGCCTTCTCCACTTGAATCGGTGCCTCTAGCTCAGCACACGGTGCTGCTGTGGGACCATCACCCACCGGCCACCCTGCCAAACTTGGAGGCAACTGGACAACTCTCCCCAGAGGCTGATGCATCACCTTGTCCTGTCACTCTTCTGCCTGGGAAACTTGGGTGGCTCCGTGGCCTATGGGCAAAGCCACTCTCCTTGGCTGGACCTTCCAGGCCTCCTGCATGTCCTCCTGCCATCTTCCCAGCCGCAGCTGTAAGTTGTCCCATGCAGAAGGCCCCCTCTAGGCAAATTTCCCTGCTGCCAGCCCCAGCCCCAGCCCAGCCGGCCCTCCCACGCCCCATCCCTCATGTCCTTCGCCCTGCCTGGAATTCCCACCATTCCAACTCCTCAAATTCAAAGTCCTGCTTGAGTGTCGGGGCCCAGCCTCATCTTTAGGCTTCTCTCTGCAGTCTTTCTGAGTCCCCAGCTGGAAAAGAGCTCGCCTTCTCCCGGGGGTCCCCTGGCATATATAACTCTGCTCCTCTCCTCACTATCTCCTGCTAAGAAGGGCTCCTTGAAGGTCCGTGGCCCACTCACCTGTCACCCGACCCCTGCAGGCCCCAGTGGGGCTCAGTATGCACTGTAGAAATAACACATAAGGAAAATCAACTAATGTTCCTTTGTATTCACAGAAAAACGAGGAAGTGAGGAGAGGCTTGCACCCACAGGCACAGGAGTCTGGGGGCCCTGGGCTTATTCAGCCCGTCCCGACAGCCAGCATGGTCCTGGTTCCTGGGGGAACTGTCGGAACCCAGGCCGGCTCCCAAGGAGATGAGGCAGCAGCGTCCCCACATCAGACCCAATCCCTTTGACAGTCCCCTCTCCAGCCAGGTCCTTTAAAAAGACTCCTGTCCCTCTAACCACCCTGGCAACTGAAACATGTGGAGGAATCGCTTCACCCGTCTGAGCCCTTCTCCCTCTCAGTGAAGTGGGCGGAGTACACCCTGCCTCTGTCCCAGGCCCTCAGGGGGCCATGCAAAGTCACATGTTTACAGGCTTTTAGGGACGAGCGGGGCTGCCGGGATGACAATGGTCACAGCAGCTCCTGGCCCTCCAGGCCCTGGCAGGCTCCCCTTGGCTCTGACCAAGGACCTGTGCCCTGCGGTGAGCAGTGTGCAGACTCACAGGTGGGGCCATGACAAGGGCTGGATGACCTGCTTCTCCTGGTATTTCTGGGGACTTACAAGGACCTCTGCAGTGACGCCGAGGAAAGGGCCCATGGGAAAGTAAGGCTTTGCTAGGTTCCCCCCCTCCCCACAACCGACCCCAGGCCTGCTGCTCACTGCCATGCCCCATCCCGGTTCACCCTCAACCTTGATGTCACCCTGGACCTCGAGGTGGACTCAAGGAACTCTGTCCCAGGGGACTCCCTATCTGAGGCAGACACACAGGGGGTGCCAGAGGAAACCAGAGCTGGACAGCAGTTAAAGGGAAACACAGATTTATTCAGGAACTACGGTAATAGGAGAAAGAGAGCTCAGACTAGAACTGGGCTCGATTCTGAATACAACAAGGGCAAGTGGAGATTTATAGCCAAGGAGCAGAGTGGAGGGGTCGGTAGACGGCAAACTGCTCAGCGGGGACGTCAGGGGCAGGGGGATTCTGGCAAAACTGGTCCCATGGGATTCTCACTGAAGGCAGGCCAGGGAGACCAGACCTCGTCTCGGGGATGGTGGGGTGAGGAGATTGATTAGATATTGAGGTGGGGGTTCTGGCTAAACCAACTTACAGTCTTTGCTGAAACTGGGCAACACAGGCAATACAAAGAAGTGCAAAGGTGGAGGCCTCGTTGAGAAGACGGTGTGGAGGAGGCTGACGAAAGTTTGGTCCAGGAGGGGTCACTGCCCGCAGCCACAATGAGATGCCACACAGGAGCGCAGAGAGGCAGAGGCCTTGGAAGCACTTTGGGAGGAGGAAAGCTGGACTGGGCCCTGAAGGCGGAGGTCCCCATTGCGGGTGGGGGCACGGTCCAGACAGAGGCAGCGCATCCTGCAGGAAGAGGAGTGCAGGAGGTCCGGGAGTGGGCAGTTGGCAGGGCTACAGTGGGAAGGGACAGAGAAGGGTTGGAAAGGCCCTCTGAGGTCCGAATGAAGAGGGCCCTGAATTCCAGGTGGAGACATCAGCCCCGGATCCCATGGATGACAGGGAGCTATTAAAGGATGTTAAACAGGGTATTGATCTTGTCTGGCTTGTCTGTAGGAAGGACCACTCAGGACAGGGCTTCTCATCCATCTTGTTCATTGCTGTTCATATGGATTATGACTGATGAACTAGAGGCTGGAGAGACTACAGTCAGGGACACGTCAGGGGGGCAGTAGGACCCCATAAGTTGTTGCAGCAGAAAAGGGGCTCAAAAGTAAGTTTGTAGGGGGAAAATATGAGATAAGTTCAGATACTTTTTTCAATTTTAAATTCCTATCCCATTTTCCCCTGAAACCTTCGTTGTGTGCTGCCACCATCCACTCTCACAGAGGCCCAGGTGGGAAGACGGTGGAGTAAAGAGCACAGCAACAGCCCAGACAGAAACTCGGAGACAGACAACTACAGCTCTTCTCCCCACAGACCTGTGTGCCCATGGATGTGGGTTCGAGCGCGCACACGGGAAGAGTGGAATTATTAAGAGCTCCTACAGCAGGATTAATTCTATCAATCGTCCATGTGGTTTGGGATCGTGGCAGTATTCCAAGTGGAGCCTATGGTGTTCAGGACCAGGGGACAGCAGAGAACCAGTGGGCACAGCTGAGAAGGGCCAAGGAGAGGAGACACTTGCAGGACAGAGCCAGTGGAGCTCGATAACAGGTCAGTGTGAGGGTGAGGAGGACAGGTTTGGGAAAGAGATGAAGGGTTTCAGGAAGTGGCCTGATCTAGGCGAGCTCCATCGGGAGCGCGATTGGATAGAAGTCCTTCAAGAGCAAAAAGTAGTGTGCCATTTCTAACCCTGAATCTAAAGATTAATAGAATACAGGCCCAGGGATCTAGAATAAACCTCCAAATTCAGAACTGACTATACTTTCCAAGTAAGAAAATATAAGAAAATCTCTTGTAAAGATGTCCAGGCAGTAGCATTGCCCAGCTTCCTTCGATAACGTGCTCCAGTGGCTGACTACCCTCACGTCCAGGAATTTCTTCCTTACAGCTAAGTTTAATTCTTCACATCTAGCTTACATCTTTCTTCGGTGGTTCCTTCTTTTTTCAGTGGAAGTGCCACCATTTCATGGTTAATAATAGGATAATATAGAGACGTCGCATCTCAAATCCAAATGATGGCTGATGGGAAAATGGGCAAATCCATGAATTGTGCTTTTATTCTAAAGGCTAATTGTTTAGAAAAAATTCACGCCTTGGATTAAGGCTACTCGGCATTCAACAGTCTGGTTGCTATGCCTAGAGACAGGCTCATGGCGTCCAAACAAACGCCCGTGCACTAATGCCACAGAAGCCTGGGTGCTGCCCCGCGCCGTGGAGGCTGCTACAAGGGGAAGGACGTTACAGTGGAAATGCAGTCAGCCTGTCCCAGCGAAGCTTGCACATCTGATTTCAACTCCTCAGGACATCTTTCCAAACAGCTCTGTTTCAAAGTCCAATGGCAGGTGGCAAAATTAATATGTGACAGCAAAGTAAAGATAAATAAAAGATTCAGCGAGACCTGCACTTCCCCTTTGATTTCTCCCAGGTGAAACTCATTTCCAAGAAAGCAAATGAAATGTTTACTTTCAGAAGAAAGCAAGCCATCTGGGGAGATTTCCTGTGTCCTGGTTTCTCTGTTTGAGATGTCCAAGTATCATGCAGTCAAAATGACAGGCACATCAACTCCCCAGGCTTATGTCCCACCTCATAAAACAGAGAACATGTGATGCTCTCTGGGGGCAGCCCCCTCTCCTACCTCTGTGCCTCTCCATGACTCCATACATGGGCCTTAAACCCATGTTCAACCCACTCCCATGGCTGAGAAGGAATTTTAGTGGCTCTGACAAAGACAAAAACAGGACAAATGTTCTGTTTGCTGTTAAGTTAGAATGGGTGAAAAGGCCACGGTCCAGGAGAGGCCTTTCTGAAATCAGTTTTATGAGCTCACAGGAAGTGACTTGGGTGCAAGTCTAGAAAAGAATCAGAAACTGATTTGTGGCTGGAATCAGAGTGCTGGCATCGCTCAAAGTCTCGATGTGCTGCTCTCTACACCTGCTGCAGCTGCTGCTGCTCAGGTGGCTGGAGGGGGACGGAGTTTGGCACAAGGAGGCAAGGTGTTCAGAAGGAGCAGGCCAGTGGGATCTCCAGGGAGGTGTGGCTGCAGGTCCAAGGACAGGCTGGGAAAAGAACATCCGGGGTAGGCTGGCCCCACTGGGCTCCCATCTCTGCTCCTTTCTAGCTGAGTGGTCTTGGGCAAGCCATCTAACGTCTCCAAGCCTGTTTTCCTATTGGTAAAATGGGGGTACATACCAATTACCTTACAAGTTTGTAAGAATCAAATGAAAGAATATACACAGATACATCTCGCAATTTGTAAATAACGTTGTACCTTGGTACAACTTGTAAAATTTTACATATGTACATTTTCATTTGTACAAACATAATTGTACAAATAATGTAAATAATGTTGCAATTTGTAAAAAATGTAAGCTCTGACACAGATAGGGAGAGAAAAATGATGTAATAAAATAAACCTAAGCAAAGTTAAAGGGCAGAAGTAATATTGATAAAAAAAACTAATGAATCAAAAGAATTTTAAATGTAGAATTGATATATAAATTCAAGAGCTGCTTCTTCGGGGAAAAAATAAAACAAAATGCTAGTTATCATAATCAAGAAAAGAAAGTACAAATGCACAAAATAAGAAATAGTGATGGCAAAATCACCACAGACACGGAAGATACTAAAGGAATCAGATGAGACTTATTTGCTCCACTCTACACAGTTAAAGCTGCAAACCTGAAGGAATGAATTATTTTATAGAAAAGTACAGATTTCCAAAACCAACCTCTGGAAAGACAGAAAAGGTAAAGAAACAATTATCATAGAAAAAAGTTGTCACAGAGCTGAACCCACTAAAAAGTACTGGACACAACTGGTTTTATAGGAAAATTCTATCTAATCTTTAAGAAAGAGACAGCTACAATGCTATTTAAACTGTTCTAGAGCATAGAAAAAGGAGGGAAGCTTACGAATTCTTTTATAAAACTAGCATAACGTTGACATCAAAATCCCAAAAGATAAAACATAAATAAAACTATAGACCAATATTACTTAGAATTATTATTGCAAATCCTTAAATAAAATATTAGCAAACAGAATCCAGCAGCACAGTAAAAGAATGACACATCTTAGACAAATGAGTCATGTATTCCACAAATCCAGGGATGGATTAGGAAGCCTATTACTATAACTTTCCATATTAATGGATCAAAAAAGGAAAATCATAGAATCATCTCCATAGATACTGAAAAAGCATTTTACAAAATTCAACATGCATTCTCAATCGAAATAAAACTCTTGTTTTATGTTAAAATATAATGAAATTCACACACACACATTTCAAGGCAAAAGGCCATGTCATGCTTATTTGGGAAACACTACAACCATTTCGAGAACGTCGAATAGCAATGCGAGTTTTTGGCATTGGTCTGAAGGTACTAGCCAACTCAACTAGAGACAAGAAAGAAAGAAAAAGTATAAAAATTGGAAAGGAGGAGGTCAAATTATCATTGTTTTCAGGTGAAAACTTCAGAGAATCAACCAATAAGTAAAGGAATCCAAATAGGTTGTCAGCTACAGAATTAGCTACAGAATATTCACAGAATTAATAACCAAAAGTGATTGGCTTTCCAAACGAAAACAACAGTAAATGAAAGAAAATACCAAGAGATAGAAACACAAAAGATAAAATACACAGGAATATGCTTACTGGGAAATGTGTATGAGGAAAATGTTCAAACTCTACTGAGACTTAAACAAATGGGAAGGCGTCCTACATTCTTGGATAGGAAATCCCAACATTATGAAGATGCTAAAGTCTCCCTAAGTTAATCTGTAAATTTAATGTAACTGCAATAAAAATACCAATGGGTATTTGTTTAACTAGATAAGCTGATTCCCAAATTCACATAGAAAAGTAAACAAGAATACTTAGAAATCTGAAAAAAAAAAAACTGGAATAATAAGAGGAGACTAGTAATAGCTGCTAAAAATATTACAAAGTATATAATAGCTAAAATGGTGTAGCCCTGGCACATAAGCTACAGACAGATCTACGGAATAGATTAAAAAGGGCAAAAACAGACTGAAAAGCATACTGGAACACAATAAATGGCAAAGGTGGCTTTTGAAATCAGTGGGGGAGGGGAATGAATTATTCAGTAAATGATGGTGGCCTATATCATTAAACTTCTGGAAAAATTTAAATGGATACCTACTTTGCAACATATAACAAATTTCAGACTGATCAAATATTTAAACATAAAATGAAATTACATTAGAATTAGAAAAGCAATAGAAGAAATATGCCCAGAAAAAAAAGGATCTACAAATGTGATTTCTTTAAAATTAATTTTTGCATTGGAAAAAAAAGTATTATAAAATCAAGATAAAGAACCAATTGGGAAAAATTTTGTAACTCATATGAAAGATAAAAGGATCAACTTTATCTGTATATTTCATGATCTTGATGCTATGGAGAAGTTTTAAAATAATTTTTTCCTACAAAAAAGTGGCAGAACTCTGTGATCAGTGAGAGACTCGGTGGTTTGGGAGCAAAAAAAGGAAGTGGCAGGCAGTAGAGTGTCAATGAGAAGAGGCTCATTTAAGAGAAAAGCTTTAGTGCTACGTGTTAAGAGAAAAAGCTTTAGAGTTAGACACACCTGGGTCTAAATTGTGGCTCTACCACATACAAGCTGAGTGATTGTGGGCAATACTCCTTTCAATCTCACTGAACTCCAGTTTTCTTATCTATAAAGAATGCTGAGACCTTTTTCATAGGTTTGTTTTAAGGATTAAATGAAATGTATATGATGGGCTTAGCTGAGTGTATGATATACAGTAATCTATAAATATTACCTATGTTTTAAGAAAGTAACGTTTAAGCAGCTTCAAATCTTTAAGAAACCCCAAAATATGACAGAAAAATGCATCTATGTATAGGCTGAACAATTGGGTGCCACAATACTATATCCTGAAGAGGCGCCTTCTGTCCTAGGAACCTATAATGGCATTGCTGGTTAATCAATTCACTCAGAGTCTCTCAATAGTCCATTTGAAAAGAGTAGGATCATTATCATCAATTTACAGTTGAGAGAATTGGAAAACCCATCCCCCCACCTATTCAGGCTCAAAGCCTCGGAGTCAGCCTTGACTTCTCTCTTTCCCTCACACCTCACACCCAATATATTCCTATATATTGTAGACTTCAAATATATATTCATATTTCAACCACTTCTTCATGTGACCACCTTAACTCAATCCCCTTCTCTCTCTCCTGGATTATTGCCATGCATGGATACTCCCCACAGGAAAAAATGCCTAACCTTGTCCCCATAGTCCATTCTTCTCTGAAGTCAGAAGGATCCTATTAAACTGTATATCACCCTGTCCTTCTTGCCTTGAAACACTGCAATGACTCCCATTGCACTCGGATCAAAATCCAAAGCCCTTACCATGGCTCCCAAGACCCAACATGATATGGGTCCCAACATCCTCTCCACCGCCCTCCCTGTCAATATTCCCATCCAGCCCGAATAGCCTCCTTACTGTTGCTCCAACAGTCTAGGCATGCTCCTGCTTCAGGACCTTTGAAGGAACCTGGGATGCTCTTTCATCAACATCTGTATGGCTCACTCCTCCCTTCTCTCAGGTCTTTACTCAAGAACCACCTTCTCTGGGGCTTGGGTGGGGGTTGATGACATTATCCTCTCTATTTTGGAGTATGTTTAAATGTTTCCTTTAAAATAGTTACATCAGTTTCTCCGTGGGGTTTTCTCTGGCCATCCCATCTAAAATGTCAACACTGCCCCCAACAACACTTCATATCCCCATCTCCTGCTTTGTTTTTGTTCCTCATCACCCCCTAACATTTTTGTTATTTATCTTACCTCTGACTCCTGTCTAGAATGTAACCTCCATGAGGGTATGGACGTTTAATCTGTTATGTTTTATTTTGTCTCCCCCCTTACCTAGCACAGCCCTTGGAACAATGTAGGTGCTTAAAAAACTTTTGTTGAATAAACAAGCAGATGAATGAACTCAGTTATTCTCCCTGAGACATCTGGTGATTTTGTTTGGTGAATTCTGGTCTGCTTTGGAACCTTTTGCTTTTCATTCTTTGGAAATCCCCAGTAGACCTTATAGACATTCTACAGACATACAGACACCACCATCATTTCTAGGAGAGCCAAAAATCCTCATCGTAATGTCAATGTAACACAAGATCAGAAAGAGGGGGAACTCTAAGCTCAGTTTCATTCTCTTCCATCCCTTTTCTGCCTTTCCATGCAGGGTACACACAGAAGTGAGAGCTGCGGAGGAGCAAAATTGCATAGATTCCATTATATGTTGCATACAAAGGGGAAAAACACTGGGTCTGTCAGCAACTCAGAGCCAAGAGGTATGAAATGTTTCACAATCACAGAAATTGGCACCAACTTAGGACATCAAAGGAAGAAAAGAGGTCAAAGAGAGTTGTGGCCCCAATTCTTCACAGAACAAACCCTCAAAACCATGAATTATGATTCTATCAAGTCAAGGCCTGCCATCTGCCATAGACCCTGCTGCAGACTGAAGGTGCAGACACTTACCCTTCTGTTCAGTGGCTTTTGGAGTATTTCCCAATGACAAAAAGCCACCATATTATAGGTGACTCACTGGAAAAGACAGAGGACACTACCCTGGACACAATGGACTTACTTGACATTAGTTATGCCCTTCTGTTGATTCACCACAACTTACCTATGTTAGGTACTGAGAAGCAGACAAGGAGGTGACACCTACAGCCTAGAAAAGGGCATGAGCTCTGTGGAGGTTATATTATATAGGGATTTGGATTATGCCTAGGAGGGGCAATATCCAGGTTAGTGCAATCCCTTGGAGAACCCAGTGGTTGAACAGAAGGAGTGGAGAAAGGCCCATTTGCTTGGATTAAGGGAAACAAACAGTGAGTTACCACCAAGACTGACAAAAATTGCACGGGGGTTAATACTTTTCTTATAATTCCTTTGGTTGAATTGTCCGTGAGAAAACAAGCCATCTAGAAGGGTCATTACCCAATGACTTACACAACAGTTAGCTGAGACTTGGCTGGGCCAATATCACAAACCATGTGAGACATGAGATCACCAACATCTACAGCAGATACAATTCTAAAAACCAAATTCACTTCAGTAACTGAAAGAAGTCATGGGGAAGGAGAGAGAAGGCTAAAATGACGGCTCTCAATATAGCAGCGTGGCTGGAAGAATAGGTTCAAATCCTGGCTCCACCACCTAATGGACATGTAACATTTAGTAAGTTCCTTAGCTTCTCTAAATTTCAGTCTTATCCATGAAATTGGGCCAATGTTAGTATCTACCTCATAGAACTGAAGTTATGAAAATTAATGAGATACTGCATGTAAAATATTTAGCATAGTGCATATACTATGAACTCAAAAAGTACTATTAATGATACTCTGATGATGCAGGTGGCTAAATATACATGTAAATATCCTGTCTGAGTCACAAACTATTAGGAAAAAAGTGCTTCCTTATGAATGGGAAGTAGTCTGGCAGAGATTATGTAAGAAAGAGTCTAGCCAAACCAGTCCCTCACTCCTGGTATCTTTGACTTCTGTTTGCTACATGTAACAGAGTCAGATGGGATGTTATGATTCAGTCTTGATCCATCTGTTTTGGTCAGAGGGTTTGCAGAGCAGATCACACACCAGGATCCAAGTCATGGTCACTGTTGCAACACACAATCTACAGGAAGCTATCATTCTGTCCTAAATAGCAGTGGTGCTCTTTGTAAAATGCTGATTGATATCATGATACCCCCCCCCCCACCTTATATGGGAGGTTGTAAAAATGACAGACCTATTATGTTAAACAAACAAAAGGTTTGTAACATCCAGGTATCTGAATGGGCAGTGGTTATACTTGCAGAGTGATTTTCAATGCATTGTTAGCAAAGAACTGCTCCAGCACGAAAGAGTCTCTATCCAGGGGCTATGAAAGTATGGGGCTGCTGCTGGCCATGGTGCTGAAAAGTCTGCTCTGGCTTCCGGCTGTAGCTGGCCATGGTCACAAGCCACTGTGGCTGGGAGACACTAGAATGTGGGGAGGCTGCAGACCATCTTACTGTTGTTCTCACACCAGCGGTAGCAGGGGCTGCTGGCCATGGTCCTGAAAAACCTTCTCT
Source organism: Equus asinus (assembly GCF_041296235.1). Classification (NCBI taxonomy): domain Eukaryota; kingdom Metazoa; phylum Chordata; class Mammalia; order Perissodactyla; family Equidae; genus Equus; species Equus asinus. The sequence continues at coordinate 61,535,738 of NC_091792.1, read as the reverse complement.
GGTCGAAATAGTAGCTGTCCGTGGTCAGGACACACTGTGGCTCAGACTTGTTCTCAGTGTTCAAAGCTTTGCTCTAGCTGAAATTGCTTTCCTCTTTCCCTTTGAATTCTAGTGATGTCCTCCTTGATCCTCTGGCTAACTGACTAGCCTGGAGATCATTATGACTCAGAGGATTCAAAGAAGCAGGTTCTATTTCAAGATTAATTTGGATGTTAAGATCTGAATAAGATGAGTCTCTTTTCTGCATCCTCAGGATTGCCATATGTCTTAATCTGCAGCAAAACAACAGCTCAAATCAATAGAAAAGCAGACTCTAGGGGACCTTCCACACAGAGAATGACCCAGGTTCAGGCAAGGTGCTCTATGGACTGAGTGAGTGGTCAGCGGTTAACCTCTGGACCCAGACCAGACCAGAATCATGGTTTCTAGTCTAAATTTCACTAAAGGTGGAGTTTCAGGAATACTGTCTTCAGTACTTTATCTTCAGTATCTATCCCCTATTCACTCTCAATTTTCTTTCTCCATCCTGTGTAAGATAGTATTTTTCTTTTTATTCCTGACAGTACATTCAGATTGGAATCAGTTCAAATGCAACTATTCTCTGGCTTTGCTTCCAAATATATGAAATGGGTAAAGCCTAGTGAAAAAAATAAAAGTGAGAAAATAGAACTGATAATTCATTCTCCACTTAGATCCTGGCTCCATATTTCAGCTTCCTGTTTATAAACAGGTGGTTAA